>NC_083281.1:1820088-3020088 GCF_963506605.1 Zootoca vivipara | reverse complement strand
AAAAGTATCAAAGAAGTTTCACAATCACGGTATGCAGTGCTTTTTTCTCTGCAGGGGGACGCATACTCCTAAACGTTTTGTGAATCTTTGTACTTTTGTCCATTTACTGTATTTATTTTCCCCAATTTGAACTATAAAATGGCGGTTTTCTTGAGTCAAAATGAGAGTACCCCCTAAACATTTTTTAAGGGAAAAAAAAAGCACTGACGGTACGTAAAAAAACATGCCGTTGAAACCGTAAGGAAGTTAAAAACCAAAGGCTTAGAAAAGAATTAACAGACTTTTCTCTCCGGCTTCATTGAAAACCCTTGATGAGATGTTCAACAAACCAAAGTGGATTCCTCAAATACCATTAGACGCCACTTAGAGGCCCCAGGGATCTGCGGCCACAATTTGTAATGGCTTTTAAGGCCTGGAGTGGGACGCGGGTGGTGCTGTGGTCTAAACCACAGAGCCTAGGGCTTGCCGATCAGAAGGTCAGCTGTTCGAATCCCCGCGACGGGGTGAGCTCCCGTTGCTCGGTCCCAGTTCCTGCCAACCTAGCAGTTCGAAAGCACGTCAAAGTGCAAATAGATAAATAGGGACCGCTACAGCGGGAAGGTAAACGGCGTTTCCGTGCGCTGCTCTGGTTTCGCCAAAAGCGGCTTAGTCATGCTGGCCACATGACCTGGAAGTTGTACGCCGGCTTCCTTGGCCAATAATGCAAAATGAGCGCCGCAACCCCAGAGTCAGTCACGACTGGACCTAATGGTCAGGGGTCCCTTCACCTTTACCTTTTAAGGCCTGGGGGAAAGAATTTTTTTTAAAAAAACAAGCCCCTCCCCTTTTCCTCAGCCCAGGCATTAATTCATTAGTTGGAGACAGGTGACTGGAAGTGGAACTGATGTGTTTAGAAAATAATTTAATTTTCCTATTATTATTATTGTTGTTGTTGTTGTTGTTGTTTAGTCTTTTAGTCGTGTCCGACTCTTCGTGACCCCATGGACCATAGCACGCCAGGCACTCCTGTCTTGCACTGCCTCCCGCAGTTTGGTCAAATTCATGTTCGTAGCTTCG
Organism: Zootoca vivipara; assembly: GCF_963506605.1. Classification (NCBI taxonomy): domain Eukaryota; kingdom Metazoa; phylum Chordata; class Lepidosauria; order Squamata; family Lacertidae; genus Zootoca; species Zootoca vivipara. The sequence continues at coordinate 3,019,032 of NC_083281.1, read as the reverse complement.
AGAACACTGTCCAACCATCTTGTCCTCTGACGTCCCCTTCTCCTAGTGCCCTCAATCTTTCCCAACATCAGGGTCTTTTCCAAGGATTCTTCTCTTCTCATGCAGTGGCCAAAGTATTGGAGCCTCAGCTTCACGATCTGTCCTTCCAGGGAGCACTCAGGGCTGATTTCCTTAAGAATGGATAGGTTTGATCTTCTAGCAGTCCATGGGACTCTCAAGAGTCTCCTCCAGCACCATAATTCAAAAGCATCAATTCTTCGGCGATCAGCCTTCTTTATGGTCCAGCTCTCACTTCCATACATCACTACTGGGAAAACCATAGCTTTAACTATACGGACCTTTGTCGGCAAGGTGATGTCTCTGCTTTTTAAGATGCTGTCTAGGTTTGTCATTGCTTTTCTCCCAAGAAGCAGGCGTCTTTTAATTTCGTGACTGCTGTCACCATCTGCAGTGATCAAGGAGCCCAAGAAGGTGAAATCTCTCACTGCCTCCATTTCTTCCCCTTCTATTTGCCAGGAGGTGATGGGACCAGTGGCCATGATCTTGGTTTTTTTGATGTTGAGCTTCAGACCATATTTTGCGCTCTCCTCTTTCACCCTCATTAAAAGGTTCTTTAATTCCTCCTCGCTTTCTGCCATCAAGGTTGTGTCATCTGCATATCTGAGGTTGTTGATATTTCTTCCGGCAATCTTAATTCCTGCTTGGGATTCATCTAGTCCAGCCTTTCGCATGATGAATTCTGCATATAAGTTAAATAAGCAGGGAGACAATATACAACCTTGTCGTACTCCTTTCCCAATTTTGAACCAATCAGTTGTTCCATATCCAGTTCTAACTGTAGCTTCTTGTCCCACATAGAGATTTCTCAGGAGACAGATGAGGTGATCAGGCACTCCCATTTCTTTAAGAACTTGCCATAGTTTGCTGTGGTCGACACAGTCAAAGGCTTTTGCATAGTCAATGAAGCAGAAGTAGACGTTTTTCTGGAACTCTCTAGCTTTCTCCATAATCCATTATTATTATTATTATTATTATTATTATTATTATTATTATTATTATTATCCAAATAAGAAGATAAGAACATTGCAGGGGGTTGGACTAAATGACCCCATAGGGTCCCTTCCTAGAGGAGCCTGCTGAAGCAGGATCCGACCACAAGAGCTCTCTCCCCTCCTGTGGTTTCCTGTGACTGGTACAGTGGTACCTTGGTACTCAAACGCCTTGGTTTCCAAATGCCAAAACCCCCGAAGCGAGTGTTCCGGTTTGCGAATGTTTTCCAGAAGCCGAACGTCCAATGCGGCTGTCGGCTTTTGTTTCCGGGGCGCCTGTGCCAATCAGAAGCCGCGCCTCGGTTTCCGAACATTTCGGAAGTCAAATGGTCTTCTGGAACAGATTAAGATTGGCACTTTTGTTTTTGCTATTTATTTTGCGTTTTTGTTTTTGAGGCTTTTTCGGTTCATTTGTTTTTGTGACTGTGTGGAACCCAGCTCAGCTACTGATTGGTTGGGGTATCCGAGAGCCCGTACAGAGTCCTTAAGTAGGTTCCCTATCGGAAGGAGAAAATAACAGAGGCCAAGCAGAGAATATTGAGAAGCAAAGCGGCTAGTAAGCCTGATCTTTATTAAACTGTTGCAACAGGGTCCCCCGCTCACCCCACACAGGGAGGGAGGAGGGGAACCCTGAACATTGATGTGCAATATATAGACTTTAGAAATTGCCTCCCCTGTAGCTCAAGACCACCCCCCAAAACATCATATATACATGACAGAACGAGGTGGTCCCCAGCAGAAATTTGAGTGTGTTGCTTCTCTCCTGTCTGCCGGGATACCTGATCATACCTTATCAATTGCCTTTTCTGGGTAGCCTGGCCATTCCTTGGAGATGGTAAATACTTAGTTCCTGAATCTCTTATGCATATTAAAAAATTCCTTCAGTAGCACCTTAAAGACCAACTAAGTTTTTATTTTGGTATGAGCTTTCGTGTGCATGCACACTTCTTCAGATACCACTTATGCATATTGATAGCTTTGCTCAGCTTCACAGATACTTGCCAAACTGTATTTGAAAAGGGAGGTTTAAGCCCCTACAGGCCAAAGACAATTGGAACAACTTTTTCCATTTCCTTCTTCCTTTCAGAGAGATATTTGAGGTTAATTTGGGAGAGTCAAAACAGCTTCGGGATTACTCTCCTGTACTATTGCAGACACATGGTTATTTATATACTTATTTACGTGTTTGCCTTGTACATTTATGAACATATATCTTATATACCGTATATATATAAGGCCTTAGAATTCCTGTAACAGTAGACAAAACTGAGGTAGATGCTCTGACTGTATAAGGCAGCTTCTGACGTCGATACGTTCCTTTCCACTGGTCTTTCCTTTCCATCTTTCTTCACCTACTGAAAAAGAACCTGCCCCCCCCCAAATAAAAATTCTGGGAACTGTAGTTTGTGCTGGGAGTTGTAGCTCCAGGAAACGACAGTTCCTAGATTCTCTGGGGAAATGAATGTGCTTCAAGTGGGTGGCTTGGATGTCGTCAGTGGCGAGCTATAAGATCAGCCACGCAGCTTCTGTTTCTTGACCCCCTGCTCCCAGTGGGATGCTCCCTGCTTAAATAAATTTGTGCTTCTAAGGGCGGCCCGTCCCAGCTGGTTGCCCCCGGCCCCATATCCTTGGCTGGCTTCTCCTAATCTTGCGTCAGTTCCTGGAAGCGATAGGAATTCCTGTTTTATTACAGGGTTGATTTACGGTCCGAGGGAAAGCAGTTGCGATGTTTGTCTGATCTGTGGGGTCAAATGTCTGCGGGGCAATTTCACACATGCCGAGGGCCGATCCTGGCCCCCTCAGAGAGCTTCCCAGAATCGGAGGAGGCAAATGCTCCCATCTTGCAAGCGCTCCGATCCTAAGCCATGGTCAGAAATGCAGAATGTGTGCGATGCAGCAGCGGGGGAAAAGCGAATGCAATTCTAGGCTGCATCAACAGAAGTCTAGTGTCCAGATTTAAGTCATAGTTGCGCTCTATTCTGCCTTGGTCAGACAACGCCTGGAATACTGTGTCCAGTTCTGGGCACCTCAATTTAAGAAGGAGGTTGACAAGCTGGAAGGTGTGCAGAGGAGGGCGACCCAGACGATCAAGGGTCTGGAAACCGAGCCTGATGAGGAACGGTTGAAGGAGCTGGAAAAAGAGGAGCCTGGAAAAGAGGAGACTGAGAGGATATAAGAGCCATCTTCCAATATCTGATGGGCTGTCACCTGGAAGCAAGCTTGTTTTCTCCTGCTCGGGAAGGTAGGACTCGAACCCATGGCTTCAAGTTGCAGGAAAGGAGATTCTGACTCAACACCAGGAGGAATTTTCTGGCAGTCAGAGCTGTCCGATAGTGGGATGGAAGGTGATGGACTCTCCTTCCTTGGAAGTTTTTAAGCAGAGGTTGGCTGACCATCTGTCATGGATGCTTTAGCTGGGCTTCCTGCATTGCAGGGGGTTGGACTAGATGACCCTGGGATCCCTTCCAACTCTACGATTCAATGAATATCTTTTTCTTCTTTGACGAACCCTCGTAGCTGAGTAAGATTGTCTTCCATAAGCACAGTTTTAACAGTGAGTCTGTAAGTGACTGTGGAGGCCAATTCTGGATCCACACGTCCTTCCACAGTGGGAGTTGATCCTGGTGAGGGTTTGCCAAGTGTGCCTTCCTCTTAGCACATTTCGTCCTGAGTTTGAGTGTCTTCAAAGCCCACGATTCATCTTGTCAATAATAGGAAGCGCTTGAAATAAAAAGAACATTTTTGGCAATACATTCATCTTCACAGCTGAAATTCGGCCCAACATAGATAACTTTAGATTCGTCCAAATATCCAAATCTCTCTTAATTTCATTCCATAACTTGTCATAATTATCTTTATACAAATTCAATTTTTTTGCCGTCATATTCACACCCAGATACTTCACCTTTTTAACAAAACTCAAACCAATAATTTCCTGTAACCTACTTTTCCCTCTAACTATAACCCCCCCCCCAAAAAAACCTTTGGTTTTACTTTTGTTCAATTTAAAACCTGCAACTTGTCCGAACCCTTGTATTCTGGTTTCTGGATCAACACCAAGCCATCAGCAAAGGCTTTTAACTTATATTGTTTAGAACCCGCTACTATCCCTTTGTAGGGACCCAGGTGGCGCTGTGGGTTAAACTACAGAGCCTAGGGCTTGCTGATCAGAAGGTCGGCGGTTCGAATCCCTGCAACGGGGTGAGTTCCCATTGTTCGGTCCCAGCTCCTGCCAACCTAGCAGTTCGAAAGCACCTCAAACTGCAAGTAGATAAATAGGGACTGCTCCGGCGGGAAGGTAAATGGTGTTTCCGTGCGCTGCTCTGGTTCACCAGAAGCAACTTAGTCATGCTGGCCACATGACCCGGAAGCTGTCTGCGGACAAACGCCGGCTCCCTCGGCCTATAGAGCGAGATGAGCGCCACAACCCCAGAGTCGGACACGACTGGACCTGATGGTCAGGGGCCCCTTTACCTTTACTATCCCTTTAACTTCTTCATCTTTCCTTATCATGTTCAGCAAAACTTCGAGGACTGAAATAAAAAGCAAATAAGCCTTTTCCCCCAAAATATGTCCCAATTTGTGCTTAAGGATTGGGAATTGTTTTCTAATATTTGAGGAATGCGCCCAAATAATTCATGATAACATTCATGCTTTTCTTTTCCTGGGAAGAAGGAAGGCTGGGTGGCCCTTTCCACCCCCACCATCCCAACCTTACTTGTGATTATTCATTTTCTTCTTCAGGAAAATGAGGGCAACGTCCGGCCATCTCCTTTCAGGGTGTCTGGGGAGGGATGGAGAGAAGATCTGGGAATAAACTCATCCGTCACCGATGTCTTCGGATAACTTAGGGGCCATCGGACTGCTGAAAAGCTGGATACAAGTTCTTTTAAACAATGCAGAGAACAGGGGATTACCCTAACTTTCCACAAATGGTTTTGCTCAATTTGCTGAGTGGAAGCCAATGGCACTCTGGCTGGGATCCCAATTCTTGCTGACTAGACATCAAGAGGAATCATAGAATCAAAGAATCATAGAGTTGGAAGAGACCAGAAGGGCCATCCAGTCCAACCCCCTGCCGAGCAGGAAACACCATCAAAGCATTCTTGACATATGCCTGTCAAGCCTCTTCTTAAAGACCTCCAAAGAAGGAGACTCCACCACACTCCTTGGTAGCAAATTCCACTGCCGAACAGCTCTTACTGTCAGGAAGTTCTTCCTAATGTTTTGGGGTGGCAAGATCTCTTTGACAGCTGGACTGAGTCCTTCGGAAGGTGGAGGGTTCTCTTTCCTTGGAGGTTTTAAAGCAGAGGTTGAATGGCCACCTGTCATGAATCATAGAATCGTAGTTGAAAGGGACACCCAGGGCTCATCTAGCCCAACCCGCTGCAATGCAGGAATCTCAGCTAAAGCATCCACAACAGATAGCCATCCGAGCTCTGCTTAAAAAACCTCCAAGGAAGGATCGTCCACCCGATGGGAGTCCGTCCCACCGTCAAACAGCTCCTACTGCCAGAAAGTTCTTCCTTATGTTTAGTCGGAATCTCCTTTCTTGAAGCCATGGGTTTGAGTTCGACCCTCTGCAGTAGGAGAAAGCAAGCTGGTTCCATCTTTCATGGGACAGCCCTTCAGATATTGGAAGGTGGCTCTCCTATCTTCTCTCAGTCTCCTCTTTTCCAGGCTAAACATCCCCAGCTCCTTCAACCGTTCCTCATCAGGCTCGGTTTCCAGACCCTTGATCATCTCAGTCACCTTCCTCTGCACACCTTCCAGCTTGTCAACCTCCTTCTTAAATTGAGGCACCCAGAACTGGGCACAGGACTCCAGGTGTGGTCTGACCCAGGCAGAAGAAACTGGGACTATGGCTTCCCTTGATCTGGACTTCTGTGGATGCAGCCTAGAATAGCATTCGCCTTTTTTTGCTGCTGCATCACGCAGTGGACTCATTGTTGAGCTTGTGGTCCACCAAGACCCCTAGATCCTTTTCACATGTCCTGCTAGGGTGGAGACGCTCCTTCCGGGATACAGGGCTGTTTAGGGCTTTCAAGGTCAGCACCAACACTTTGAATTGTGCTTGGAAACATCCTGGGAGCTAATGTAGGTCTTTCAGGACTGGTGTTATGTGGTCTCAGCAGCTGTTCCCAGTACCCAGTCTGGCTGCCGCATTCTGGATTAGTTGTAGTTTCCGGGTCACCTTCAAAGGTAGCCCCACAGAGAGCGCATGGCAGTAGTCCAAGCGGGAGACAACCAGAGCATGCACCACTCTGGCGAGACAGTCTGTGGACAGGGAGGGTCTCATCCTGCGTTCCAGATGGAGCTGGGAGACAGTTCCCTGCACACAGAATTGACCTGTGCCTCCATGGACAGCTGTCAGTCCAAAATGACCCCCAGGCTGCACACCTGGTCCTTCAGGAGCACAGTTACCCCAACCCTCCTTGAGCATCTTGGTTGCCCTCCTCTGCACACCTTCCAGCTTGTAAATTTCCTTCTTAAACTGTGGCACCCAGAATGGGACACAGGACTGACCGAGGCAGAATAGAGCGGCACTCTGACTTCCCTTGACCTGGAAGCCAGACTTCCATTGGAGGTCCACAACCTCCTGGGGGAGACCGCTCAGTAAACAGGTTGTCCGGATGAGACCTGACACTCTCTTCCTCTCTCTCTTCTCCCTCTGCTAAGAGCCGACACCCAAAGACCGAGACTGACCCCACTGCGCCGCGCGATGGGCGCCACCAGACCACCGGGCGACGGCACCTCGCGCCCAGGAGGACCCCTCGGCGAGTCTCCTTCCGCAGGACCGCACTGAGCACAGGGGCGATGGCGAACTCCACCGAGAACCGCAGCCTCGGCTCTTGCTTCCGGGGCGCCAACGGCACGGAGGCGTACCGCGGCGACGCGGCCGCCTCGCCGTGGTTCTCCACCGTTTTCGGCCTCATCGGCCTCTCCTCCAACCTGTTCGCCTTCTGCGTGCTGGTCAACTCCTCCAGGAAGATGCACAGCCGCTCGCGCTCGTCTTTCCTGGTCTTCCTGTGTGGGCTGGTGGCCACGGACTTCATGGGCCTGCTGCTGACCTTCTCCATCGTGGTGCCCTACCACTTCACCCGCTTTGACTGGAGGCTGGTGGACCCCGGCTGCCACCTCTGCCGCTTCATGGGGATGGTGATGGTCTTTTTCGGGGTGTGCCCCCTGCTCCTGGGAGCCACCATGGCCGGAGAACGCTTCCTGGGCATCAACCGGCCCTTCTCCCGCTCCACGAAGATGACCAAACGCCGGGCGTGGACCCTGGTGGGGCTGGTATGGGCCGGGGGCTTCCTCCTCGGCCTGCTGCCCGTCTTCGGCCTGGGCGACTACACCCTGCAGTACCCCAACTCCTGGTGCTTCCTGACGCTGCTCCACGACCCCAGGAACGTGGCCTTCTGCCTCATCTTTGCCCTCCTCGGCCTCTTCTGCGTGGGCCTCTCCTTCCTGCTCAACACGGTCAGCGTGGTCACCCTCTGCCGCGTCTACCACGACTCCGAGTCCGTCCAGCGGCGGCGAGACAGCGAAGTCGAGATGATGGTGCAACTGCTAGGCATCATGGTCATCGCAAGCGTCTGCTGGCTCCCCCTGCTGGTGAGTGAGCGGTTCGGCCACAGAAAGCGAACCTCCTTTTTTTTTGGTATGCGGCGGTACCTTGGTTCTCAAACTTAATGCGTTCCGGAAGTCCGTTCCAAAACGAAATGAACCGAAAAAGCCTCCATGTATAAGACGATGCTTTTTGATAAAAATAATTAGTCAAAAATTGGGGGATCATCCTAAACATGGATGGTGAACACGCAGGGGTTTGGGATCAGGCTCTGGCATGGGTGGCCTGGATTCGAGTTCTGGTTCTGGTGTGGGTGCCCCGGGCTTGGGTTCGAGCTCTGTCCCGATTTCTTAATTTTGGGTTAAAAAAAATAGGGGTCGTCTTATACATGAAAAACTACGGTATTATCCTCCCCACAAACACAATTGCTGTGGATAGCTCAGTCGGTAGATCGCAAGACTCTTAATCCCCGGGTTGCGGGTTCGAGTCCCACTTTGGGCAAAAGATTCCTGCATTGCAGGGGGTTGGACTAGAGGACCCCCGGGGTCCCTTGCAGCTCTGCAATTCCACGGTTCTTTGATAGAATATCCCATCAACGGAAAGAATCAACAGAGGCCGTGGGTGGATTGACATGACATTCCCCAGATAGTCCTTATGAATTTCTCTGCTTGAAGAGGCTCCAGCCCCAACTGAAATAAAATCCATCATTTTGAGAGCATTGCTGACTCTCTGCCTAGTTCTTACAAGTTGGGGTTTTTTTTTAAAAAAATAACCTGACAAAAATCTCCCAGTTGCTTGAAAATGAGATCTGATCTTCAAATTGCACGTGTGCGTTAAGTGTCTGTGTTATGTTAAGTGTCTGTGTTATGGTGCAAGACAACAGCATTTTAGCAACGGAGAAAATCTCTGCAATGTTTTGGAAAGCGCTGGTTGGTTACCTACATGAAATGTTCCCTCCTTTGGTTTTCATGCATTATCGAGAAAAGTTGCTCCGTTAACTGATTACAAAAGAATGCTGTACAGTGGTGCCTTGGTTCTCAAACTTAATCCGTTCCGGAAGTCTGTTCCAAAACCAAAGCGTTCCAAAACCAAGGCGCACTTCTTTCCCATAGAAAGTCATGCAAAACAGATTAATCCGTTCCAGACTTTTAAAAACAACCCCTAAAACAGCCATTGAACATGAATTTTATTATCTAATGAGACCATTGATCCATAAAATGAAAGCAAAAACCAATGTACTGTACTATAAAATAAATAAGACAGGATTGTAGTAGGTGATAAAAATTGAAATTTATTTTTTCCCCTTACTTGCACTGATGGTGGTCATTGTTTGGATTTTATCCATTTCCGCAGTCACACAATCAGTCAATCAGTAGCTGAACGGGGTTCCTCACAGTCACAAAAACAAATGAACCGAAAAAGCTTCAAAAACAAAAGTGCAAAATAAATAGCAAAAACAAAAGCACCAAACTTAATCTGTTCCAGAAGCCCATTTGACTTCCTAAATTTTCTAAAACCAAGGCGCAGCTTTTGATTGGTGCAGGCGCCCCGGAAACAATAGCCGACAGCCGCATTGGACATCCGGCTTCCAAAAAACGTTCGAAAACCGGAACACTTACTTCTGGGTTTTTGGCGTTTGCGAACCAAGGCATTTGAGAACCAAGGTACCACTGTAACTCTTGTAATGTTACGCAGATTTTGGATACAATGAAAATAGTATGTGGTTGAAAACGTTGCCAAAAGCACCCACGGAGGGAAGTCTTGGGATTCGGAAGAATCTTGTGCCATTTCCATTATTTGTGATTCTGAGTGTGAACGAATTTGTAAAGTCAAATCAAAACCATTTTACAAAAAGAAAAATGCAAAAAATTGACAGAGAAACTGTCAAACAAGACAGAGAAACCAGTAGGAGAACACTTCAATCTCCCAGGACATTCTATACAAGATCTCAAAGCAGCTGTCTTATCACAAAAGAATTTCAGAAATAGACTGGAAAGAGAAGTTGCTGAATTGCAACTCATTAGCAAACTTAAAACCATGGAGCCACCTGGAATGAACAAAGACATAGGATTCTTATCTCATTATACATGATCAAGCTTTCCTTAGCACCTCAGCCCTTGCTTCCCCCCCCCGCAAGACCAATTGCAGTCATTAACAGTCGTTAACAGTCATCAACAGGTTTACCACTCCTATCAGCCCATCACCCCCACCCCCCACCCTCTGAATACAGTGGTACCTCGGTTTACGAACACCTCGGGTTACGAACTTTCGGTTTACGAACCATCGAAACCCGGAAGTAAGTAACCCGAGGTTTCCGAGGCCTATGGAGGCCTCCACGGAGGCATCGGAGCGTCCGCGACTGGGACGCAGCCACAGAAGCGCTCCGATGCCTTCACGGAGGCTAACTGTGTGGAAAGGAGCCCTGCGGCTGCGGCCGCGTCTCTTTCAAAGCGGGTGGGGGGTCCCTTTGGAAGCGCTTACCTTGCGCATAGAAAACAGCGGTGAGAGGCTTGGCTGCGCGGCGGTGGCGCTCGCAGCTCTCCTTCCCTCTCTACGTGGTGCCAGCCAGGCGACCTTTCTCCTCCTCAGAGCAGCCGCTACCACCACCAGGCGCCAGGACTGGCTGGGGTGGCTCGAGGTGCGCCTGGCTGTGCTTGGAGCGGCGGCGGCGGTAGCAGCGGCGGCTTCTCTCAAGCCCGAGCCTCTCCACTCTGCAGGGGCGCAACGGTGAAGGCCCGGCCTCGCTTCTCTTGACCCCTCCGCGAGGCCGGGCCTTCACCGTCGCGCTCCTGCGACGTCTCTCCACCTTCGCCGTCGCGCTAATGTGAAGAGGCGTCGCAGGAGCGCGACGGCGAAGGCCTGCTTCTCTTGAGCCGGCCTTGCGGAGGGCTCAAGAGAAGCGGGCCTTCAGCGTCGCGCTCCTGCGACGTCTCTCCACCTTCGCAAGGCCGGCTCAAGAGAAGCGGACCTTCGCCGTCGCGCTCCTGCGACGCCTCTCCACATTAGCGCGACGGCGAAGGTGGAGAGACGTCGCAGGAGCGCGACGCTGAAGGCCCGCTTCTCTTGAGCCCTCCGCGAGGCCGGCTCAAGAGAAGCGGACCTTCGCCGTCGCGCTCCTGCGACGCCTCTCCACATTAGCGCGACGGCGAAGGTGGAGAGACGTCGCAGGAGCGCGACGCTGAAGGCCCGCTTCTCTTGAGCCCTCCGCGAGGCCGGCTCAAGAGAAGCGGACCTTCGCCGTCGTGCTCCTGCGACGCCTCTCCACATTAGCGCAACGGCGAAGGTGGAGAGACGTCGCAGGAGCGCGACGCTGAAGGCCCGCTTCTCTTGAGCCCTCCGCAAGGCCGGCTCAAGAGAAGCGGACCTTCGCCGTCGCGCTCCTGCGACGCCTCTCCACATTAGCGCGACGGCGAAGGTGGAGAGACGTCACAGGAGCGCGACGGTGAAGGCCCGGCCTCGCGGAGGGGTCAAGAGAAGCGAGGCCGGGCCTTCACCGTTGCGCCCCTGCAGAGTGGAGAGGCTCGGGCTTGAGAGAAGCCGCCGCTGCTGCCGCCGCCGCCACTCCAACCAGAGCCAGGCGCACCGCGAGCCACCGCAGCCAGTCCTGGCGCCTGGTAGTGGTGGTGGCTGCTCTGAGGAGGAGAAAGGTCGCCCGGCTGGCACCACGTAGAGAGGGAAGGAGAGCTGCACCGCCGCGCAGCCAAGCCTCTCACCACTGTTTTCTATGCGCAAGGTAAGCGCTTCCAAAGGGACCCCCCCACCCGCTTTGAAAGAGACGCAGTTAGCCTCTGTGAAGGCATCGGAGCGCTTCTGTGGCTGCGTCCCAGTCGCGGACGCTCCGATGCCTCCGTGGAGGCCTCCATAGGCCTCGGAAACCTCTTGGCAGACAGTGAAATTCATGTTAAATTGAAGCTTTAGGGGGTGTTTTTCATCATCTGGAACGGATTAATCCACTTTCCATTATTTTTAATGGGAATGTTTGCTTCGGTTTATGAACACTTCGGTTTATGAACAGACTTCTGGAACCAATTGTGTTCATAAACCGAGGTACCACTGTATACATAAGGGTCTGGCTTCTTCCGTTTCAGTGTATCTGACGAAGTGTGCATGCACACGAAAGCTCATACCAAAATAAAATTTTAGTTGGTCTTTAAGGTGCTACTGAAGGAATTTTTTTATTTTGTTTCGACTCAGACCAACACGGCTACCTACCTGTAACTGCAAAAAATTGGAAAGAGAAAGCATTTTTGAAAAGGGGAAAGGAAACGGAAAGAGAGAATCTCGTGCCTCCTCTTTGACTCACTTTGGCTCCTCTTTCCCACAGATCCTCATCGTGCAGACGGCTCTCCAGGCTCCCCGAGGCGACTTGCCCCCCAGGCAGATCCCCCGGGACACCGAGATGCAGCTGCTTATCTACCTGCGGGTGGCAACATGGAACCAGATCCTGGATCCCTGGGTCTACATCCTCTTCCGACGGGCGGTGCTGCGAAGGATCTACCCCAGCTTCAAAGCCCGGCCCTCTATCGTCTCCCTGTACCCAGTGCTCAACCCGTCCCTGCGGAGAAAATTCACCCAGGAATCTGTGCTCCAGTAGGACAGGGGGTCTGCTACAGCGGGAGGGGAGGGGTGCGATGGCGGGCAAAGTGGTACAGCCCCTCCTTGGTCACGGCAAAGCCCGTCGGTGCCCGCATCTCGGAAGCATCTCAGCTCCGATGTGCGCCGCTCAGTGTGCTATAAACAGGGCGACGAAGTCTCTCTCCAATTCCCACCGCTCATGCCAACCGCACCCAGTTCTGTGCCCTTTTGCAGGGCCTGGTCCCCGACCCCAAACCAGTGACCCCCTAACCTAGCATGACCTGCGATTCCTTTATTTCCTGGGGTTGGGCTAAAAGATTCTCGGGGTTCCCAAGTTTGTGAGTTGGTTCCAAATGGACCGGTCGATTGAGCCGGGTATGTTTTCGCGTGATGCTAATCCCGGCTGGAAGCTCCCATCCTGGACGTAGGCGGGTCGGTGAGGGCGAATAGGGGCGCTGCCCCACTTTCTGCCAGGCACAGGCGGGCATTTGGCCTGATCCGGCTTCGAAATTCTGGCGTTCTTACTGTAAGCGAGCCCCCATGTGCAGGCGGAGTCTACCTTTGAACGCCGGTTGCTGGGGGACGGCAGCAGAAGAGGCAGTGGAGGCTGGTCTGTTGGGGCAAACGGCGGCGGCAGTGCCCCACCAGCCTCAGGCTGCCCCCTGCCAGCCACCCACTTCCCTGCCTCTGTGTTTGCAACCAGTCCAGGGCACGGACTTGCTTGCCAGTTTGCTCCTCAGCCTTGGCGTTGCCCCTTGCGGGACACAGCAAGGAGGAGGAGGAGGAGATAGGGATTGCAATCGGAATTCTTTCCACCCCCGTTGCAAAGCAGGTTTATTATCAAAATGTGCCGGCTTTGTTTGCAAGGAGCGAATCAAACAGAAGCTGTCAGGTTTGTTAAGACTACTCCTGAGTAACGACCTTCCACATGCTTGTCTTTCAAAAGTCTTTATTGGTGCACATTATTTACAGTGTAGTGAGCTGTCGGCTTCATGTCTTCTCATTCTGTGTCAGAATCCGGCACTGCCCCTTTTCGCAACTTTGACCAACATAAAAGCCTCGGGACAGTGAATCTCCTCCCCTTTCTCCTCCTCCTCAATAACTTTGACCAACATAAAAGCCTCGGGACAGTGAATCTCCTCCCCTTTCTCCTCCTCCTCAATACCGGTGTCGGGGGGGGGAAGGGTCTACGGTCTGCCTTCTCCCTGTCCACCCTTCCCGCCTCTCTCTCTTTTCCTGCCTGTGGAGCCGGGGCTCTCCAATGCTGCCAGAGCCCTGGCACTCCTTCTCTGTCTCCTGACTCACCCCTTCAGACCCTGCACTTTCATGACTGCTTGGAGACGGACTGCTCCTGATGAGAAGGGGGGGGTTCTCTATAATCCCTCCCCCTTACAGAAGCCATTGAAATAGCTTGACACAGTGGTTCCCCCAAATTCAGAAGAGAATGCTAGTTTAGTTTGCTCCTTGCAAACAGCTAAAACTCTGTACATTTTGATAACGAGCCTGATTTGGAATAGAGAGGCTGAATCATTTCGATTGCAATGGTAAGTAGAATTCACCAGCTCTTCCTCCCATTGGCTCTGGCGCCCCCTGCTGTTGGCCTCCCACGTCACACCCTCCAGGTCCTAGGGTGGCCATAGATACATGCATGCCCGCTCTGCCTCATCCTGCACACCCCCCCAGGCATCTGATCCCGAGCCCCAGGGCTCTCCTCCCCATGTTGTGTTGGTGGCACCAAGAATATAGCATGTTTAAAAATGGGCACGTCGAGCTTGAACGCTCACTTAGGGACAGGATGAGTGGACACTGTCCGACAGACATTGTGGGTGGCGCTTCGACTCTCTGTATCCTGCAGCTGGAATTGGGGGGTCCCTGGATCGTCGTGGGAAGAGGAAGCGACACGACTGCGTGGATTTGTGCATGCGTAATTGTTGCCGTAATAAAGCCTGTGGCATCTCCTGCCTGTGGCCATTGGTGGTGGTTGTTCCTTTTTCTGAGACGGGGTGCCGGTTGGGCGCAGAGAAATGGTGTGGGGGAGCAGCCTAGGGGACCCCCAAGGGAAGAAGGCTTAGAGCCCAGGGATGGGTGGGGGGGGGGACGAGTGGTCAGAGGGAGAAGGCTGGGAAGAGGAGGTGTCAGAAGCGGAAGAGGGAACAGGGCTTAGTGAACGGGGAGAGTTTGTGGCAGAGAGCAGTCCAGACTCAGAGGCAGAAGTGGAAGGAGGAGAGGACAGAGGCCAAAAAACAGAGAGGAGTCCAGCTGGGGAAGAGGCATGGAGGTCTCCCCCTCCTGCTACAACCAGCTCCCCTCTCTCCTGGTCTCCCAGAACCAGAAGAGGCATGAAATGGGTGGAGGGGAGGTTGGCTCCCGGCAGGCGTAGTCTCCGATTGCATGGGGGAAAACCCTGGAGAGGAGGGGACTTAAGACGGCTGTGGGGAGGCAAGGATTTTCTTGGCAGCAGACCTACCGGGGATTAGTTGCTGTGCTCATTAGGCCTGACAGCCCACCAAGTCTGTGTGGATTGCGCTTTTGCTAACAAAGAGTCAACTCCAACTTGAACAGGGCGATTTGTTGCTGGTTCCCTCCTCGTAACGGTTAGGGTTTGTTCCCTTGTTGGCATAATGAAGGCACTAAAGAGCAAGGTGGAATGCAGCTTAGAACCCTCGGGCTCCCAGCCTCAATGGAAAGAATGGATGGGGAATGTGATGCAAGTTACTAGTCCTCATGATTGTGAATAGAGGGAACGGGGCCAAGAGGCAGAGAGGAGTCTGGCTGGTGAAGAGGCATGGGGGTCTCCCTCTCCTGCTGTGACCGGCTCCCCTCCCTCCCGCTCTCCCAGAACAAGGAGCGTCATGAAAAGGGCGGAGGAGAGGTTGACTTCACATGGGCGCAGTCTCCGATTGCATGGGAAAAACCCTGGAGAGGAGGGAAACTTGGGAAGCTGCAGGGAGCTCTTGGTAACAGATTTTCATTTGCCAAGGAAAACCGCCAGTCCATGTAGCCCAGGGCTGTCTGCACGGACCGGCAGCAGCTCTCCAGGGTTACAGGCTAGCCAACGCATCTCTCTGAACCCTCCTAGGAGATGCTATATCTAGGAGATGCGGGTGTTCTGCCTACTGAGCCACACAGCCATTGCAGAAATGATGTTCCCCCCCTTTCTTTTATTTAAAAAAAGGAATGGTTTTTAAATAACTTTTTAATTATTTCAAAAACAAACCAACGGAACATAAACAAAACTTTATGTACATCGCAGTCAAAGGCAGGAGAGTTGACTTCCAGAAGGGCGAGGTGCTTCCTTCCAAGAGAATTAGCATCGACATTATCCACACCCCCTCTTTTATTTTTTATTACAATGCTGGTTTTTCATTAATGTGAAGCTTTGCTGCAAAAAAGGGGGGGCATGTGAGTGATTGTGCCAAGGTTTGGGTGGGTGTAGACCTGAGCACAGGAGGGGGGGGAAACCTCACAAAAGAGGGTGATCCGTGGAGGTTCATTTTTTGGGGGGTGCGAGACGCATCTCACTTGCGGAAATGTTTGTGTTGCTAGCATTGGTGTGGAGATGATGATGATGATGATGATGATAATAATAATAATAATAATAATAATAATAATAATAATAATAATAACTTATTATTTGTACCCCACCCATCTGGCTGGGTTTCCCCAGCCACTCTGGGTGGCTTCCAACAAAAATTTAAAATACATTAAAATGTCACACATTAAAAACTTCAGATGTTTTCTAAATGTCAGGTAGCTATTTATCTCTTTGGCATCTGATGGGAGGGCGTTCCACAGGGTGGGTGCCACTACCGAGAAGGCCCTCTGCCTGGTTCCCTGTAGCTTTACTTCTCGCAGGGAGGGAAGCACCAGAAGGCCCTCAGAGCTGGACCTCAGTGTCCGGGCAGAAGGATGGGGGTGGAGATGCTCCCCCAGGTCTACAGGGCTGTTTAGGGCTTTCAAGGTCAGCACCAACACTTTGAATTGTGCTTGGAAACATCCTGAGAGCCAATGTAGGTCTTTCAGGACCGGTGTTATATGGTCTCGGCGGCCGCTCCCAGTCCCCAGTCTAGCTGCCGCATTCTGGATTAGTTGCAGTTTCCGGGTCACCTTCAAAGGTAGCCCCACGGAGAGCGCATGGCAGTAGTCCAGGCGGGAGATAACCAGAGCATGCACCACTCTGGCCAGACAGTCTGCGGGCAGGTAGGTTGGAGAGAATGCATTGATCAGCAACGCCAAGCACAGCCCTCTGTAGAAGATCTCAGACCCTCCTATTTTCAAGGGACAGTCCCGGATTTAAAAAAGCCACCCCAGTTTCCGATTTGGTCCCGGAATGTCTCGCTTTTCCTTAGGAGGTCCCAATCTTCATCGGAGAAATGTTGGAAGGTATGGAGTTATGCAACCTTGAGCCAAAGAGATAAGTAACTCAACAACCTTTAGAAGGCAGCCTGGTATGGGGAGGTTGTTTTTTAAAAAAATAGTTTCAAGCTTCATTATGTTTTTATATATGTTGGAAGCTGGCCAGAGTGGCTGGGGCAGAAATAATAAAAAATATGGTGATGATGATGTAATAGGACTTCCCTGTTTTCACTGCAAAGATGTTGGAGGGGATGGAATTATGGAATCTCAAAGTCAAGGTGATAAGTAACTCGACAATCTTTAGAGGACATCTGAAGGTAGCCCTGTACAGGGAAGTTTTTAAAGTTTCACTTTTTTATTATGTTTTTATATATGCTGGAAACTACCCAGATTGGCTGGGGCAACTCAATCCGGGTATAGATAATAAAATTATTATTATTATTATTATGGAATGGGACGTCCCTATTTGCATCGGAGAAGTATTTGAGGGTATGAGATGGGCACGTCTTTAGAAAACGAACAAACAAGAGCAACAGATTAATTCTGCTTTCCTTTCTTTAAAAAAGAAGAAGCGAGTTCGGGTGTAAATGTTTGTGTGTCTGGATGGAAACCAAAGACCTTGAAAAACCGGCTGGGATAAGAGGCACAGGAAGCCAAGCGGAAGAGAGATAAGGATGGAGACAGAAGAGGGACGTCGCCCGGGCCAGATCTCCGCCTCTATTTTGGGTTCCCCTTGGCCTCGCAGATGGTTCTCCAGACCTCGGCGACAAACTCCTCGGGGAAGGCGAACTCGCCCAGAAGCAGATCCAGGCCGTGGGCGAAGTCTTCGGAGCCCTGCCGTCCCTTGGCCATTTCCACCATGCTCGAGGCTGCAGGACATGAAGGGAAAGGGGGGGAGGGAACACCACAGAAGTTTGCCATTGGCAGATTTTCCATTCCGGGGCATTTAGAGTCTCGCATTGCAGCGGGTCAGGCTAGATAACCCTGGAGGTGGAGATTCAGGAACTGAATATTTACCATCACAAAAGAATGGCCAGGATGCCCAGGTAAAAGCAATCAGATAAGGCATTATTATCAGGTATCCTGGCAGACAGGAGAGAAGCAACACACTCCAATTTCTGCTGGGGACCACCTCTTTCTGTGATGCAGGTATGATGTTTTGGGGGGTGGTCTTGAGCTACAGGGGAGGCAATTTCCAAAGTCTATATAAGAGCTTGCACACCAATTTTCAGGGTTCTCCTCCCTCCATGCGTGGGGTGAGCGGGGAACCCTGTTGCAACAGTTTAATAAATGCTTCTCAATATTCTCTGCAACGGTTTAATAAAGATCAGGCTTACTAGCTGCTTTGCTTCTCAATATTCTCTGGTTGGCCTCTGTTATTTTCTCCTACTAATAGAGCACCTGCGTAAGGACTCTATACGGGCTCTTGGGTACCCCATAAGGGGAAAGGAGCAGCTTTTCCCCCTTTTAACACCATTCTGGCGTATTAAAATTTCTGCATTAAAGCGGGTCAGGCTAAATGACCCTGGGGGTACTCCCTTCTGACTCTACGATTCTTTGATTCTACGATTTGACTCTACGATTCTTTGATTCTATGGTCCCCCCCCCCAAAAAAAGCTAAAAACTTCTTCTCCTTCTTTGAGATTTTGCAAAAATAAAAATGTGAGGGGCAAGGGGTATCGCGAAGCCCCTCCCCTCCTGAGTTCCAGCCCAGCCCAGAGCACGACTGAGAGCAGGGAAAGCTCCAGCTCAAGTGGGGAAACAGGAAGTGGGGTCCAAGGCTCTGGCAGGGTAGAAGAGCCATCGTCTCAGGTGGGACAGGAAGGAGGAAGAAAGGGGGGCAGACCCATCCCCCCCAACTCCGGAACTTCGCAGAAAGCGTCGGGGGAAGAGGATGGGGCTCCCCAAGTTGTTATGCTGGCGCAAGACGCGCCAAACGCCATTCGGAGGTACTGATTCAAGCTGAGAAGATGTGTCTCTGTAAATAGCTCCACCTTTAGCACTGTAAATACGTAACACAAATCAAAAGATAAAATGCAGAGCGGTGCAGAGTCGTTACTCTGAAGTAGCCCTATCCGGTCACTGTGACAAAAAATAAAAAATATCAACAACTTTGTCCCCCCCCCCCAAAAAATCTCAACTTTTGGAAACATGGCAAGCCATATTTCACTTTCTGAAATGAACTTTTTATTTCTATTTGTTTTGTTGTTTTATTGCTATGGCCGATGGCTGACGCAAATAAAGATTCATTCATTCATTAAATGCTAGGGCCAGATTACCAGTGGGGCCCCGTGCCTTTCAGGGCCCCCCACAACAAAGGATCAAAATAATATTGATTTGATCTTGAAAGAAAATTGCAAGCGAGTTTTCTGGGTTCAATGTTATCCTGCTAGAGAGGGACCTTTTAATTCAGCCAGTGCTGGATTTACATATAAGCTAAATATTTAAGGGGGGGGGGAACCTGGATGTACATTTTCCAAAATATAAGATAAAAAACCAATAAAATAAAGCCTACATACAGCAACTGTGTTTTGTGTTGTGTAGGCTCCTAGGATGTAAGTCATGGGCCCCGCCTGCTAGCCTGCTCCCTCAAATATCACTGGTTTGCTCCTTTCTATATATAGGGTGCCTACATTCTGCATGTGCAAATGGCTTGAGATAGTATTAGGTCCATAAACGACCATCTAGCATATATTCAACACAAGAAACCAGCGGCACTTTGTTGCCGACAAAGGACAGCTGGACATAGAAAGGGTCCCATGACCTTCAGTAGCTGAGGGCCTCATCAAACCGGAATCGGGCCCTGCCAAGGCCACAGCCAGCGAGCTTTGAAGCTGCATGGGAGAATCTGAACTCAGCTCTCTCCGTTTTCCCAGCCAGCTCAGGATTGCCCCCCCCCCCACTCCCGGGGTCCGGGGGTCTCAGAGGGCATGAGACCTGCCCCTCTCCACTCACCCAGTTCCACGTCTCGGATGCCCATGTAACTCTCCAGGAGGTCGTCGACTTTCCCAGCCGCTTCTTCCTCGTGTTCGCTGGGCTGCAAGCGGGAGAACAGGGGGAGGTCAGCCTGGTGCTCCCCCCCCCGATGCCTTGGCTTGGGGTGGGTGGGCAAAGTCCCATCGGATGTCAAGTATCAAACAAGTGTCGGGAAATTCCGGATTTAAAGAAGCCGTCTTGGTTTCTGTTTTGATCCCAGAATATCCTGCTTTTCCTATTTTCATGGGAGAAGTGTTTGAGGGGATGGAATAGGACGTCCCTATTTTCCACAGGAGAAATGTTGGAGGATACGAAGTTATCTGACCCCTGAGCCAAGGAGATAAGTAAGTACATTAGACAACTTTTAGAAGGCATCTGAAGGCAGCCCTGTATAGGGAAGGTTTTGATGTTGGGTGTTTTGTTATGTTTTGATACCGGTATCTGTTGGAAGCTGCCCAGAGTGGCTGGGGCAACCCAGTCAGATGCATAGCTTGTTGTTGTTGTTGTTGTTGTTGTTGGAAGGAGGAGTAAATCTGAGACAAGGGGGTCAGAAGGGGTGACTGAAAGAGAGAGGGAGAAGAAATCCCGCAATGCAGGGGGTTGGATTAGATGACTCTTGAGGTCCCAATTTACAATTCTGTGATTCTATGGTATGGCAGAGGGAGAAAAATCATAGGGAAAGGGCTGGGGGAGAAGGAGAGGCATGCCTAAGCTCTCTTGCATCCTTGGCAAGGAGCTCTTTTGACACCTTGAAAGCCAGGATGGACTCACCGCTTCCTCCAAAGTGGCACTGCCCTTGGCTCGTAGCCGCAGTGTCTCCTTCCCGCTGGCCACTTTCCCCTCGCTGGGCACCTTGTTGCTTCGTGTCCTCTGGCTGATCATGTCTAGGGGAGCGGAAGCAGACAAAGGAGGAGACATGAGCCCATCCTGTGATGCAGCAGCAACAAAAGTGAACGCGATCCTAGGCTGCATCAGCGCCCAGATCAAGGCAAGTCATAGTCCCGATTTATTTGTCTGGGTCAGACCACACCTGGAGTCCCGTGTCCGGTTTTGGGTGCCACAATTTAAGGAGGATGTTGTAAACTTCTATTGACTTATGAATAAGATTGTGGCCTGTTTATTCTTTTAAGAGGCATTCAAAGGAACTTACCAGGAACATACTGAATTCAATACTGAATTCTATGATAGTGAGAGGCTTACACGAGCCTGCAACCGGCTATCTGCTGTGCATGTAAAAGGGGAAGGTAAACTCTGCCAAGTAAAGGAACTTGCTAGCGCAATTTAGGAAGGATATTAATATACAATGTATCCTCTCGGTTCCATGATCACTGCAGATGGTGACAGCAGTCACAAAATTAAAAGACGCCTGCTTCTTGGGAGAAAAGCAATGACAAACCTAGACAGCATCTTAAAAAGCAGAGACATCACCTTGCCGACAAAGGTCTGTATAGTTAAAGCTATGGTTTTCCCAGTGGTGATGTATGAAAGTGAGAGCTGGACCATAAAGAAGGCTGATCGCCAAAGAATGGATGCTTTTGAATTATGGTGCTGGAGGAGACTCTTGAGAGTCCCATGGACTGCAAGAAGATCAAACCGCTCCATTCTGAAGGAAATCAGCCCTGAGTGCTCAGTGGAAGGACAGATCCTGAAGCCGAGGCTCCAAGACTTTGGCCACCTCATGAGAAGAGAAGAGTCCCTGGAAAAGACCCTGATGTTGGGAAAGATGGAGGGCAGAAAGAGAAGGGAACGACAGAGGACGAGATGGTTGGACAGTGTTCTCGAAGCTACCAACATGGGTCTGACCAAACTGCAGGAGGCAGTGGAAGACAGGAGGGCCTGGCGTGCTCTGGTCCATGGGGTCACGGAGAGTCAGACACGACTAAACAAGAACACCCTGAACATTCCACAGAATCCTCCCCCGACCGCTGCCTCTCCCCAGCCCCACTTTGAGGGGGTCTTCCTCTCCCCCACAACTCACCAAAGGCCCGTTTCGGCTCCACGAGGCGCAGGGTGAAGGGCTGGGCTTTCGGCATCTCACGCAACATCTTGGCAACTTCGTAGTGGCGGCACCCGACGATGGTTTGGTCGTTGATGGCCTCGATGCTGTCTCCGACGCACACGACCGGGATGCGGTTGATAATGCTGCCTTCCTTGATGCGCTGCGGGTTAAGGGAGTGCATACACCGTCAGCTAAATTTCTGGCACGCTGCCCCCCTTTAAGAGACACGGCCTGTCTCTTAATTACCTGAAATTACCTGGAAATGATGTGTAAAGTGGTACCTTGGTTCTCAAATGTCTTGGTACTCAAAATAAAAAAAAATTCCTTCCAGTAGCATCTTTGTTATCAAGATAACAATTTTTTAAAATAAAAGAATGGAAATGGTTTATTGAATATTTACAGATAAATTATAAACAGGAAAAAAACATTGGCAGGATTATTGTAACAACCTGCAGTTTCGTAAGAGTTTCGTTCATTAAAGAAGATGAATAAGCGAGCAAATTAAGTTAATTTGGAATATGCAGAAAATATAAAAATAATGCATTTAAGGAACCGCAAAAAGAGGGGTTAAAATGATTGTAAAATCATTGAAATGTACAACACTGAAAATCATGAATAAAAGAAGAAATAATTGAGCAAATTAAGTTAATTTGGATATGCAGGAGATATTAAAAAACAAATTTAAGGAACCGCAGAAAGAGGGGGAAGGAAGTCAAGTTTTGAAATGTCAAAATGAATATAAGATTAGTGACGTGTATAAAACTAGTGAAATGCATAAACTTGGAAAGTATAAATCTAAAAATGTAGAAGGTCCATGTTTGTACTTCCACACTTTTCTCCAAAACCGCTTGCTCGATCGGCCTCAAATTTGGCCACAACATCAGATGTGCATGTGGGAGTGTTTTGATCTATTTACATTGACCAGATGACACACCTAGGACAGGTAGAAACCTGGATTTCTGTCCAAAAAAGTGTGCCCTCCAGTGGACATCCAACATACAAAGGACAAAAATACTGCCACAATCCTGCCCACTCCCCATCCAGCCCCACCACCCTGGGAGCCAGCCCGCCCCAGAGACCAGGCCTCTGCCAGGGACCAGGCCACCCCAACAGTAGCCTGCTCCCCAGGGACCCCCAGAGATCACGCCCTGTCCACGGAGCAGGCCGCTCCACAACCCCTACCTACCCCAGAGATCCTGCCACTGTCAGACTAGGCCAAGTGGAGGTAGGACCTTCCCTAGGTGGGGGAGGGGCAAATAGGGGGCAGGGATAGGTAAAGCCTTGCCATGGAGCAGACCGCTCCACAACCCGTACCTACCCCAGAGATCGCGCCACCACCAGACTAGGCCGAGCGGAGGTAGGGCCTTGCCTAGGTGTGGGGGGGGGAGAAAAGGGGGCAGGGATAGGTAAAACCTTGCCTGGGTGGGGTGGGGGGGTCAAAATACGGGACAGGGACACCTCAAGCCTTGCCTGGGGGGGGCAGAATAGGAGACAGGGATAGGTAATGGATCAGTACGGGGGGGGGGGGGGGAGAGAGACAGGGATCCGCCTATGTAAACATAACACACACAAAACAGGGAGACTCTGAAGGTCAGGGGACTCTGACCCTCCATTTAACAAACTGAGCCACAGCAACACGTGGCAGGGCCAACAAGTAAATGAATAAAATGGATTTTTTTATGGGGGAAAAATTGAAAATGATGTGTACAGTTATTCGACTTTGCAAGTTGAAAGTTGCACCTTCAGCTACATAAATCTTCTGTGCATCGTGCGGCACCTATTCCCACCCCATCCCTGTGCTGCCCGCATCCTGACCTTGATGAAGGCACATCCGGCCCCGTTATCCGTGATGGTGAGACCCAGAGCATCCTCCGTCTTCGTCACCTCCACCTCTTTCGTCTCGCCGCGGATGTGAGCGAAGATAAAGTCCTCCAGACCGATCTGGCCTCCGAGAAGCTTCTGCATGTCCACCTTGTGAGTGTTCAGGGTGCAGAAAAGAATCTGGAGGAGAGAACGGGTCCACGCTTAAGGTTTTCTCCCCAGCGGGGTTGGGGTGGGGATGGCGAAAAAGAGGTGAGGGAGACAAAAGGGGGTTGCGGACGGGGAGAAAGGGAGAGAGAGAGAGAGAGAGAGAGAAGCAAAAAAAGGTTTGGGATAAAGGGAGGGGGAGAAAAGAGGTACGTGCAGTGCCAGATTTACATATAAGCTAAACAAGCTATATAGGGACGTGGGTGGCGCTGTGGTCTCTTGGGCTTGCCAATTGGAAAGTCAGCGGTTTGAATCCCCGTGACAGAGTGAGCTCCCGTTGCTCTGACCCAGCTTTTGCCAGCCTTGCAGTTCGAAAGTAGATAAATAGGTACCGCTCCGGCAGGAAGGTAAATGGCGTTTCCATGCGCTCTGGTTTCCGACATGGTGTCCCGTTCCGCCAGAAGCGGTTTAGTGACAAACGCTGGCTCCCTCGGCCTGAAAGCGAGCTGAGCGCCGCGACCCCAGAGTCCTCTGCGACTGGACTTAACTGTCAGGGGGTCCTTTACCTTTTTAAAAAACAAGCTATAGCTTAGGGCCCCACTCTCTTGGGGGCCCCCCAAAAAATTAAAGGAAAAAACCCCTGGATGTACATTTCCAAAATATAAGATAAAAAACAAATAAGATAAAACCGACATCCAGCAAGTGTCTTTTGTGTTGTGTAGGCTCCTAGGATGTAAGTCATGGGCCCCGCCTGCTAGCCTGCTCCCTAAAATATCCCTGGTTTGCTCCTTTCTATATATAAGGTGCCTACATTCTGCATGGACTGATTGCATGGCAACATGGGCAAATGGCTTGAGATACCTATTAGGTCCATAAATTACCTTATAGCATATATTCAACACAGAAAACGGCGGCAATTTGTTGTCGACAAAGGACAGCTGGACATAGAAAGGACCCCTTTACCTTCAGTAGCTTAGGGCCTCATGAAACCTGAATCCGGCCCTGGGTTGGGATGGGGGTGGCTGAAAAAGAGACGAGGGAGACAAAAGGGGGTTGCGGGGGGGGGGGGGAGAGAAGCAAAAAGGGTTTGGGATAAAGGGAGGTGAAGAAAAGAGGAACATGGATGCCAGGAAATGGGAACTTACCTTCACATGTGCTGGGGGTGTAAATATGTACAATTTTGGTTGGCAGAGGGTGTTTAAGGAGAGGACAGAAATCACTGGGTTAAAAGCTGACTGAAAGCCCAGAGGTAGCATTGTTATCAATTTACGATGGGGTGGAAGGTTCACAGGCTAGGAAGGACTCGCTCACAAATTTATTGACAGCCGCACGAATCATGGTAGCTAGGAAGTGGAAGGGGCAAGCAGAATATGAAATGGAAGAATGGTACAAAGAGGCGTGGGATATATAGCTCTTAACGAAAAATTAACACGTGCCATTAAGGTAAGTCAGGGAATACGCAGGAGAAATGATTTTTGAGGAGACATGGAAGGCGTTGGTAGAATTAGAATTCATACTGTTAAAATGGAAAGGGGTCAAACTATCGCAAGAGGTGTTGAAATTTCAGGAGGTTGGATAGTTACAAAGGAATGGTCTCTTATATTCTTATTATTTATGATTATTACTTGGTCAAAATAAAATAAAATGTGAAAAGGGGGGATTGTTTAATCCCCAAAACAACCCTGCGAGGTAGGTCAGGCTAAGAAATGGTGACTGACTTCAAGATCACGCAGCGAGCTTCGTGGCTGAGTAGGGATTCGAACCCAGCTCTTCCAGGCCCATGCTTTAAAACTGGCTAGGACCTTTAGCCACTTTGGAAACTTTCTCAGCCCTGTGCGGGGATTCAAACTCAGGTCTTACCCCGCTCCCTGCCCGATGCTCTAATCACAGGCTCACTCCTTCCCTTGGTTCCCCGCCAACTGATGGCACAAATCTGACTAGAAGGCCTCCTTTCTCAATTCTGTCCCCCCCCCCAGCGGTTTGCAATTCACTGATTTGAAAAGTCCTCGTGAAAATGCACCACTGCTTTAGTGCGAATCCCTCCCAGTGCACATGTCTTCTGCAATCAGTGTGTATAGTTTGGCCAGGTGCTTCTGCTTGCCGGGAGACGCCATTGCAAGTGATTCTCACGAATATATGAATTTTAATGCACCCCCTGCCTGCTTTTGCACACTGCTCAACTGGGGAAGCCGGGTGCAAAATTCGAAAAAGCTCCAGAGCTGGCGTTTTTCGGTTCATGTAGATCTGTTTCAGGCAGTGCACATTTTCTCCCTCTCTCCTGACCCTAGAACTTGGGGCTGTCCGGCGAATGTCAGAAGATTCCAGGCTGGTAAAAGAAAGGACTCCTGGATGGCTTTAAAAGAGGATGGGATAAATGCATGGAGGGCAAGGCTTTTGATGGCTTCTTGCTGAGAAAATAAAGGCTGCGTTCTTGACCGGAGCCAGGAGGGGAGAGGGCACTTGTGTTCGGATCCTGCTTGTGGGTTATCCATGTGAGAACAGCAGCAAAGGTTTTCCAGGGACAGCCCTGGATTTGCAGCAGCTGATTTGATCCTGGAATGTCCTGCTTTTCCTTGGATGTCTCGATTTTCACGGGAGAAATGTTGGAGGGGATGGAACAGGGCGTCCCTATTTTCATCAGATAAATATTGGAGGGGATGGAGTTATGAAACCCCTGAGCCACCTGAAAGCAGTCCTACAAGACTTCAAACTACAAGAAAGAAGATTCCACCTAAGCATTAGGAAGAGCTTCCTGACAGTAAGAGCTGTTCGACAGTGGAATTTGCTGCCAAGAAGTGTGGTGGAGTCTCCTTCTTTGGAGGTCTTTAAGCAGAGGCTTGACAGGCATATGTCAAGAATGCTTTGATGGTGTTTCCTGCTTGGCAGGAGGTTGGACTGGATGGCCCTTGTGGTCTCTTCCAACTCTATGATTCTATATATAGGGAAGTTTTTTTAATAAAAAAATGTTTTAAGTTTTTATTGTTTTGATATATGTTGGAAGCAACCCAGAGTGGCTAGGACGACCCAGTTGGATGGATGGGGTATAAAACATAGAATCGTAGAACAGTAGAGATGAAAGGGACCCCATGGGTCATCTAGTCCAACCCCCCACAATGCAGGAATCTCAGCTAAAGCATCCAGGACAGATGGCCATCCAAGCTCTGCTTAAAAACCACCAAGGAAAGAGATTCCGCCAACTTCCATCCCACTGTCGAACAGCTCTTATTGTCAGAAATGTTTTCTTGACATTTTATCAGAGTCTCCTTTCTTGGAGCTCTATTTTCACGCAAGAAATTTTGGAGGGGAAGGAATAGGGTGTTCGGTCGGGTGAGCAAGTCTCTTTTTACGAACCGAATTTCTCCTCCGCCTCCCACCCCGCACACCCAGAAAGGCCTCACCTCTGTCGGGGAGATGTCAAAGACCTCTGCGATTTTGGCGTACAGCTCTTTGACGTTGGTGAACCCTTCGATCTTCCCGGTGGGGCTTCCGTGGGCCAGCTGGGTGTGGAAGATCAGGCGGGGTCTCACGCGGGGCTGGCGGGGCGGGGGCGCCGGGGTGCCACCGCTCTGCCCCGGGGTGCTCCGGCCCCCTTCGGGGGAAGAGGAAGACGCCTGCGAGCCCCCAGCCTCCCGGGACACACCGTTCTCCATCGGCCTCCTTCCCTGCCGTTCTTCGTCTCCTTTCCGGCTCGGTCGCTTGGCCCTACACAGCATTGCCCCCCCTGCGTTCCCCCCTTCACCCGGACAACGGGAGACGATCGCCCTGGTTGAATTATTGATGCCCCTGGCCTCCAGGTGGAATGGCAGAGACGTAAGGCGAGCCGGGCATTGGCACGGGGCCCGGAAACCCAATCACACCCACCTTCCAGCAGAGAATTCAATTAGGCAAGCTGCGCCCCCAAGGGTGCCGTGTCTGAGGCTGTGGGGTGGCAGGGTGCACAGGCTTGGTACCCAGACCCTGCACCCATCAGCGTACGGCCCTTGCAAATAATTCCCAGCTCTGTTTTTCCCCCAGCCCCAGCTGCTGCTGCTGCTGCAAGCCTCTCTTGGGACCGCAGATGTTTTTTCCTGATATACCTTTGGAGGAACACATGAGACCAGGTTGCTCATTATTTTATTTCGGAAATATTGTCTCTGCAGTGCCGGATTTACGTACAAGCTAAACGAGCTCTAGCTTAGGGCCCCACACTCTTAGGGCCCCCTCCAAAAAAATAAAGGGGGGGAAACCCTGGATGTACATTTCCAAAATATAAGATAAAAAACAAATAAAACCTACGTACAGCAACAGTGTCTTGTGTTTCTGTAGGCTCCTATGGTGTAAGTCATGGGTAGGCAAAAGTAAGGCCTGGGGGCCAGATCCAGCCCAATTGCCTTCTCAAATCCGGCCCACGGACAGTCCAGGAATCAGCGTGTTTTTACATGAGTAGAATGTGTCCTTTTATTTAAAATGCATCTCTGGGTTATTTGTGGGGCATAGGAATTCGTACATTCCCCCCCCCAATAAAAATATAGTCCGGCCCCCCACAAGGTGTGACCGGCCCCCTGCTGAAAAAGTTTGCTGACCCCGCCTGCTAGCCTGCTCCCTAAAATATCCCTGGTTTGCTCCTTTCTATATATAGGGTGCCTACATTCTGCATGGACTGGTTGCAGGGCAACATGGGCAAATGGCTTGAGATACCTATGAGGTCCATCAGTGACCATATAGCAGAGGTCAGCGACCTTTTTCAGAGGGGGCTGGTCCCAGCGCTGCCAACTTTCCCCCTTTTTTGCGGGAAATTCCCTTAATTCAGCGCCCTTACTTTCATATCCGGGAGTTGACAGCCCCATAGGATTCCTTATCTTCAAATCCAGGGGTTGACAGCCATGGCCCGGTCCACCATCCCTCAGACCTTGGGGGGGGGCAGACTATATTTGCGGGGGTGTGTGTGTGAACGAATTCCTATGCCCCACAAATAACCCAGAGATGCATTTTAAATAAAAGCACACATTCTACTCATGTAAAAACATGCTGATTCCCGGACCGTCCGCGGGTTGGACTAAGAAGGCGAATGGGCTGCATCCAGCCCCTGGGGCCTTAGGTTGCCTACCTCTGCCATCTATATCTATATAGGTAAAGGTAAAGGGGCCTCTGACCATCAGGTCCAGTCGTGTCCGACTCTGGGGTTGCGGCACTCATCTCACTTTGCTGGCCGAGGGAGCCGACATTTGTCCGCAGACAGTTTTTCTGGGTCATGTGGCCAGCAGGACTAAGCTGCTTCTAGCGAAACCAGAGCAGCGCACGGAAACGCCGTTTACCTTCCCGCTGTAGCGGTCCCTATTTATCTACTTGCACTTTGACGTGCTTTCGAACTGCTAGGTTGGCAGGAGCTGGGACCAAGCAACAGGAACTCACCCCGTTGCAGGGATTCGAACCGCCGACCTTCTGATCAGCAAGCCCTAGGCTCTGTGATTTAACCCACAGCGCCACCTGGGTTTCTCTATATCTATATACTGTACAGCAGGCATGTCCAACAGGTAGATCGCGATCTACTGGTAGATCACAGGGTGTTCCTGGTAGATCATGGTTGATCTCTGGCCCCTCAGTGATCTCCTTACAAAAAAGAAAGGGGGGGACCCAACTTTGGCTTCCTAAATAAAAGCTCAACAACATTTGCTTATTACAAAAATCTCAAGCTCCACAACTTTTTACGACAATGAGTAGATCACTGCCAGTTTTTTTATACTGTGAGTAGATCGCAGACTATTGGGAGTTGGACGTCCCTGCTGTACAGTATATAAAAATGTAGACATTGCGCGCACGGAGGTCACAGCCGTTCTCCATAACTGCTGAACCGTAATCTAACAAATTTGGCCACAACGTTCCATGCCCATCAGGGAGGGATCTGGCATTTTAAAAAATCCAAAAAAACCCACACCTTTCATACCTAAAATAATAATAAAACACAAAGAAAGTGGCGCCCAAATTAGACGTCACCACCAGAAGCTCTGAAGACTCCAGCAGCATCCAGTAGAAAGGCAGATTGCATGGTTCACAGGGATGAGGCACAACAAAGGGGGGGGGACACATCGCCATGGGGGGGGGAAGAACCCTGAGTCAGCCAAAGCAGTGGGGGGTGGGTTGGGACAGGAAAAACTGAGTAGGCTGCAACATTGCCCAGTATGGCACAGGCAAAAACAAACAGAATATGGGCCTTTCACAGGGTGGGGGAATCACAGGGATCAGGCACAACAAAGGGAGGGGGGGGGAAACCCCATAGCCATGGGGGGGGAGGTAGGACCCTGAATCAGCCAAAGCAGTGGGGTGTGGGGACATTTTCAGGAACACGCGTGGGGGTGAGTCTTATTTTTGAAACTTACAGTAGGTGAAACTTACAGGGCAGGTGAAGGGACTCTGAAGGGAGACACTGAAGGTCCATTTAACAGGAAAGGGTCCACTTAATACAAAAACCCACAGCAACGCGTGGCCAGGCCAGCTAGTCATAAATAAAAGAATGATTAAATGAGCAAATTAAGTTAATTTGGATATGCAGGAGATATTAAAAACAAATTTAAGGAACTGCCGAAAGAGGGGGAAGGAAATTGAGTTTTGAAATGTCGAAATGAATGTAAAATGAGCAAAATGTATAAAGCTAGAGAAATGCATAAACTTGAAAAGTATAAATAAAATGGATTTTTTTTATATAAAAAAGAGAACATGATGTGTACAGTTATTCAACTTTGCAAGGAGTATATATTTATAAGAGCATATATTGAAAGAAGAAGAATAAAAGAGAAAATAAGTTAATTTGGAATACGCAGAAAATATAAAAAAATAAATTTAAGGAATTGGAGAAAAAGGGGTTGAAATGATTGTAAAGTTATTGAAATGTATAAGCCTGAAAATCATTAATAATAATAATAATAATAATAAGTGAAATTGACCAGCAATTAAAAGGAAATGGACCCACACAGAACGTTCTCATATCTCTTTGAAGTTCCTCCTCCATTGATACAATTTTCCCCCCTTTGACTCAAAACACGCCCACCGATTGGTTCCGGCCGCGGCCAATCCGCGGCGCCTCCGAGCCGTGATGCGTTCCACGGCGCGCGGCCGCCGATTGAACGGAGGCGGGGCCCGGGGAAGGAAAAGCGACGGCGGGAGGGAGGGGCGCGGTGGAACGCGAGCGCGCCAATCAGGAGCGCGGCGGCGGCGACTCCCATCCAATCCGCAGCTCGGGAGAGGGCGTTCATTAGCATAAGGACCCAGCTGGGAGGGGGGAGGCGCTTCTGCTGATGAAAGAGGGGGAAAAAGGCTCGGGAAAGTTTTGCGAAGGTTTCTATTTAATATTATTATTATTGATGTTATTAATCCAGGATACTAGGTTGGGGAGGGGGGAGATCTGGGGATCTGCAAGAGGAGGAGATCTAGGATTATTAATTTTTTTAATTTATAAAAAAATAATCTTTTTTTGTTTAGTTTTTTTAAGGGAGGGAGGAGCCTGGGAAGGAAACATACTGTATTGCAAAAAAGGGGGGCTCTCTTTACTTTTTCCAAGAGGATTAATACGAATGCAATGGTGCCTGCCTATCTCTCTACCCCCCACCCCGACCCCGTCCCTCTCTCTTAGGCCCCCGGCCCTATTGCAATTCCCCAATCCCTCTGGTTTGGGGGGCGGTGGGGGGGTCTCTGGTCCTGGTTTGCATTTAATTTTAAGGACGTTTCCAAAGAGATCTTCTGGATCGGGCGAAGGGTGATCTCCCTCCATCTCTGCAGTCGCCCCTGCTCTACCCTCCAACATTTACCCGACGAAAATAGGGACTTTCCCATTATTATTATTATTATTATTGAATAAGACGTCCCTATTTTCACTGGAGAAGTGTTACTTATCTCCTTAGCTGAGGGGGGGGGGCGGTCGCATAACTACATGCCTTCCAACTTTTCTCCGATGAAAAAAGGGATGTCTTACTCCATTGTTCTTCTTGTTATGTTATGATTTAAATCCTGCCCATCTGTCTGAATTGCCCCAGCCACTGGGGGCAGCTTTCAACATATATAATTATTATTTTTTTAACTTCCCTATTCAGGTCTGCCATCAGGTGTCTTCTAAAGGTTGCATAGTTGCTTACCTCCTTGGATCGGGGGTTGCATGACTCCAGACCAGGCATCCCCAAACTTCAGCCCTCCAGATGTTTTGGACTACAATTCCCATCTTCCCTGACCACTGGTCCTGTTAGCTAGGGATCATGGGAGTTGTAGGCCAAAACATCTGGAGGGCCGAAGTTTGCGGATGCCTGCTCCAGAACCTCCAACATTTCTCCCGTGAAAATAGGGACATCCTATTCCATCCCCTTCAACGTTTCTCCCGTGAAAATAGGGACATCCTGTTCCATCCTCTCCAACATTTCTCCCATAAAAATAGGGATGTCCTATTCCATCCCCTCCAACATTTCTCCTGTGAAAATAGGGACATCCTATTCCATCCCCTCCAACTTTTCTCCTGTGAAAATAGGAACGTCCTGTTCCATCCCCTCCAACATTTCTCCCGTGAAAATAGGGACGTCCTATTCCATCCCCTCCAACATTTCTCCCGTGAAAATAGGGACGTCCTATTCCATCCCCTCCAACATTTATCCCATGAAAATAGGGACATCCTATTCCATCCCCTCCAACGTTTCTCCTGTGAAAATAGGGATGTTCTATTCCATCCCCTCCAACATTTCTCCCGTGAAAATAGGGACGTCCTAAGGAAAAGCGGGACATTCCAGGGTCAAATCAGAAACCCGGACATTTTCTGTAATTCGAGGACTGTCCCTGGACAATAGGGACATTTGGAGGGTCTGGCCCTGCCTCCAGCATTGAATCATAGGCTTGTAAAGTGGGAAGGGACCTTCGAGGGACATGTAGCCGAACCCGGCCCCTGCTTTCACTTGCGAGGTTTACCCTGTTGGAATCACGAGATGGACCAGCTCAGCAATACGGTTTCCCGGCAAAGAGTCTGAGCGTTGAAACAGAAAGGGGGTCCCCATGCAAAACGTTTCAGGGGACCTTTGCAAAAGACGCCCACTCTCACTTTCCTCCTGTGAATTTCGCATCGTCTCTTTCAGGCTCCCTGTTAAGAGCGGTCACCTGAGTTTCTCACCGCCAGCGAACAGAAAATGTCACACGGCGCCAAGCAGCAGGTGGCTGGGCTTCTGTGAGTATTGACTGTCTTTCATGTTGGTTTTTATTATTATTATTGCTGCCTTCCAGTCTTCTCTGTCTGGTCCTCAAGGTGTTCCTCAAGCCACACCCCTCTCTTTAGGCCACTCCCCTCACCCTATAGGCAGTCCCGAATTTACGTATCCACTAAACAAGCTATAGATTAGGGCCCTGCTCTCTTGGGGGCCCCAAAAAAATTTAAGGGGAAAAACCTGGATGTACATTTCCAAAATATAAGATAGAAAACAAATAAAATAAAACCTCCATCCAGCAACTGTGTTTTGTTTTGTGTAGGCTCCTAGGATGTAAGTCATGGGCCCCGCCTGCTAGCCTGCTCCCTAAAATATCCCTGGTTTGCTCCTTTCTATATATAGGGTGCCCACATTCTGCTCTTTATCATTCTTAGTAGTTTGCATCATATATTTACACCTTTTATTATTTCATGTTCTAGCAAGTTTCTAGAGACTAGATCAGGCACCCCCAAACTGCGGCCCTCCAGATGTTTTGGCCTACAAATCCCATGATCCCTAGCTAAGAGGACCAGTTGCCAGGGGTGATGGGAATTGTAGTCCAAAACATCTGGAGGGCCGAAGGTTGGGGATGCCTGGACTAGATGGTGAGTCTTTGCAAATTGTTTTTCTAAAGGGAAGTTTTGCTATTGCCAAATGTGTTTGCATTATTAAGTTTGTTACGAAGGGGGAAAAATCATTTTAAGTTAGAGCTTCATAATTTTTATTTCACTGTGAAGATACTTCTTCTTAATTGTATTTCACCATTAAGATACTTCTTCTTAATGGTATTTCAATGACGTTGATAAGGGACGTATTTTGTTATGGGCAAATGGCTTTAGATACATCAATGACCATATAGCATATATTCAACACAAAAAAGCAGCGGCAATTTGTTGTTGAGAAAGGACAGCTAGACATATAAAGGGCCCCATTACCTTCAGTAGCTGAGGGCCACATCAAACTTACATTCGGCCCTGCCTACAGGTGAGAAAGGTAGCTGGTGGGAAAGGAATGGATTTCTCCTTTGCCAGTGCCTCCCAGAAAATTTGTTTAGCAGGCTTGTGAATTTCCCCTGGATTCAGAGTTTGCTTGCGCCATAGGAACGCAAATCCTAAAAAAAAAAAAAATGTTTAGCTGGGCCCCGGTTCCCCACCCCCACCCCTATATGGAACCATACTTATATCAATGGAGATTTGCGGTTGTTTGGTCTTCTGTGTATGTCTGCTTTTGCAATATTTTTGTATTGTTTGTATTGGTTTGTTAGCGAAATTTAAAAAGTGCAAACATTTTAAAAAGGGGGAAATAAAACGGAGAATCAGAAATATAAACTGGAAAGTGTCTTGGCCTGTCAGGACAAAAGCAGTTCCAAAGGGATAATAAAGTATTAACTCATAGAAATGTTCCTTTTACAAATAATTAAGATATGTATATACCGTATTTTTCCATCTATAAGACGCCCCCGTGTATGAGACGCCCCCTATTTTGGGAGACTCCAATTTAAGAAATTTTTTTTTGGGGGGGGAGATACTATCTGTGTATAAGATGAGCCCAGATTTTGAACGTCATTTTAGAGTAAAAAAACATAGTCTTATACATGGAGAAGTACGGTATATATAAATAGAAGTATTTGCCACCTGTGAGGCCCATTGTTATTGAGAATAAAGGTTCTATATAGCTTTAAACGAGCCAGACATATTTGCATGGACTGCTGGCTCTGGGTGACCTCAATATTTGGACACAGAGCAAAACCGTTCCGTATATCAAAATAACAAGTCGCTCAAGTTCTGCCCTTCAAATGCTTTAGAGGGGTGCTTTTTCAAGTTGCCAAACGCTTGAACGCCGGCCGGACTATCAAGATTAAAGGTCTTCCAGGGTTTGGCATGGCAGAAGTGAGAAATGAAATCCTTCGCTTTCCGAATCCAGGTCCGAAAGTGCCAGGTGGGAAGGCGGAACATTCGTTTGTTCAGTTATCCAATAGATAGTTTTTATTAATTCTTTTGGGTTGACAAATCCACAGAGTCTTTTAGAAAAATAAAATAAACGGAAGCTTCCTTTTATGGATGGAAATTCACGGTATATCAAAGGATGTCATATAGAGGAGGGAGAAAAGTGGTTTTCTGCTGCTCCAGAGAAGCGGACACGGAGCAATGGATTCAAGCTACAAGAAAGAAGATTCCACCTAAACATTAGGAAGAACTTCCTGACAGTAAGAGCTGTTCGACAGTGGAATTTGCTGCCAAGGAGTATGGTGGAGTCTCCTTCTTTGGAGGTCTTTAAGCAGAGGCTCGACAGGCATATGTTAAGAATGCTTTGATGGTGTTTCCTGCTTGGCAGGGGGTTGGACTGGATGGCCCTTGTGGTCTCTTCCAACTCTATGATTCTATTCTATGGTAAATTTGCAGTTTCGAGTAACCTTATTCGCGTGGTGTTTCTTTTGTTTGTTTTGGTTTCAGGAACGCCGCGGGGAAAACCCAACCGGGGAGCTTCCTGGTGTCAATCAAACAGGAGAAAGGCGAAGCCCCTCGTCTGATCGCGGAGAAGCCCCATGGCGAAGAGGAGGTGAGACCCCCCCCCCATCCCAGACCCGCTTGGGATCTTGGCACCCTGGGAATACAGATTTTTTTTAATCCCCAGGTGTGTGTGTGTAGGGGGGGGGGGACCCTGCCTCTGCCTCCCCTTGCTGCTGTTGCTGCCAACTTTTGCTGCAGCTCTGCACAACCAGGTCGCAATACTGATGTGGAGGAACGGGGTGGTGGTTGTGGTGGAATCTTATCTTCTTTAAAATAAAATAAAAAATCATTTAAATTTCTCAAGCACTTAGTACATACAGTGGTACCTTGGTTTGACAGATGTCAAAGAGGAAAACAACTGCCAGACTTTTAGAAGACATCTGAAGGCAGCCCTGTTCAGGGAGGCTTTTAATGTTTAATAGATTATTGTGTTTTATTTTTCTGTTGGAAGCCGCCCAGAGTGGCTGGGGAAACCCAGCCAGATGGGCGGGGTATAAAGAATATATTATTATTATTATTATTATTATTATTATTATTATTAATCCGTTCCCATAATCTGTTGTAACCCATGGTGCGCTTTTGCCAATGGGGCTTCCAACAAAAATTTGTTCGGAATCCCAAAAAATGGGTTGTAAGCCAAAAAAAGGTTACACACACTTCTGGGTTTGACGTCTTTGTAATCTAAAATGTATGCATACCAAGACGTATGTAAACTAAGGTACCGTACCACTGTATTTAATTTCCACTGTTCTTTCTAATACAGGTGAACTTCTCCTCCATTAGGGGGGTTAAAAGTAAATGATTTTTTAAAAATAAATAAATAGATGAAATCAGATTTTTACAAAATTTATATCAGTTTTTTTAATGGAGTTTTAAAATAAAATGCTTTGGGAGGAAAAATCTTTCTAAAGATTCTCTATTTAAGTTACATTCTAGTCCAAAGGCTATTCATCAGGAAATAAGGATTTGTTTTACGTTTTTAATGTGTGCTTAAACTCAGTCTTAAGTGTTTTTTTTTAAGTTTAACCACATCAGTTAACAAACATGGATACATACGCTATAATGTTATTGTTTAAATTAAATAAATTGTTTAAATTGTTATTAAGGAAATTGTCATTTCTTCTCCCTCCAATAAAGTACAGCAGAAAAGCTATCCAAATACAGTGGTGCCTCGGTTTAAGTACACAATTGGTTCCGGAAGTCTGTACTTAAACTGAAGCGTACTTAACCTGAAGCGAACTTTCCCATTGAAAGTAATGGAAAGTGGATTAATCCGTTCCAGACGGTCCGTGGAGTACATAAACTGAAAGTACTCAAACCGAAGCATACTTAAACCGAGGTGTGACTGTATAGATATAGACAGTTAACTTATTAAACCTCAAAATCATTTCGTAATTATTGGTCTATGTATTTCTAATAGTATAACCAAATCAGTTATTTTTGATATAACTGTAAAAGCTACTCTGAACATTTATTGTTCCTCTGGTTGTAAATATTAAGATGATACCAGCAAGAATGAGTGTTTCTGTATAAAAAGGATTTGAATCAAGTCTTACTGACTAGTGATTTAAATCAATTTGCTTTAAATCAAATACACCCTGGATTAAACCTAAGAAACGGAATGTGAATTGGAAATACGTAATGTAATACGAAGCAGGAAGTAGGGGAAAGAAAGGACCTTATGGATGACAAAGAGTGTCAACGTAATGGGGGGAAATCGTATTAAATTTGATGCAGTTTGGGGCGGATTTTTTTAAAAAAATCAGAAAACTAAGAAAAATTATTTGGCGAGGTGGGGAAAATACGAAAACGGAAGAATACATGGTCAATGGTGTCAACTTCTCCAGAATTGAATGGGCAGAGTCTGTCTTCTAAGGGGACCCGTCTGAACTCCCCGTATAAAACAGATGAAGGCAAAATGTGATTCCTGGCCAGAGTGAACGCCCTTCTGTGAGATGGTATCTCCACAGGTAGTTGACTTAGATATTCAGCTGGAAGCGACAAGTATCTTGGTTCTTCCGGAGTCGGAAAAGGGGGACCTTATTTAGGTCGTTTTGCCTCTCGATATCAATTATCTTCTGTTTGACTATATTCCTGGCTGTATTATAGCCACGGGAAATGAGTTAAGTTGGCTGGAGGCCTATATTTAACAACTTATTTTCAATGGCTCCGCTCCAAGAAGATCGGCATTTTTCTTTCAGTATCAGCTGCGCCAGGCCCTGAGGGTTAAGATGTGCTGGTGGGTGACCGTAATAAAGATTTGATTGATACTAAAACGGATTAAAAGTACTTTCAAAGCGACGGGGCAGGTTTGTCTAAACAAGAATGCTTTCAGCAGGGGGCAAAAGGAGTCCCGTGAAGGCGATTGCTTGATATCACTAGGCAGGGAGTTCCAAAGGTTAGACGCTGAACTTTGTATCGAAGGGAGAAGTACGGGTGTTGAGCCCCCTCCTGTTTTCCTCCCGAGCAGCCCGTGAAGAAGAGGGGATGGCCGAAAGGCAAGAAGAGGAAGAAGATTCTCCCAAACGGGCCAAAGGCCCCGGTGACGGGATACGTCCGCTTCCTGAACGAGCGGCGGGAGTTGATCCGTATGCAGCACCCGGACCTCCCCTTCCCAGAGATCACAAAGATGTTGGGCGCCGAGTGGAGCAAACTGCAACCGGTGGATAAACAGGTGAGGGGGGGCTGGATTTTCATGGAGCAGAGTCGTCGATGGGCTTTTAGCTGCGGTGGTTCCGATCTGCCTTCTCGTAGGGAGGTGGCAATGCCTGTAATTGTGGGAATGTTCAGGGAGGCAGGAGAGGATATATTGTTTATTAATATCCTTCCTGACTTGCAGGTGGCGCTGTGGGTTAAACCACTGAGCCTAGGGCTTGCCGATCAGAAGGTTGGCGGTTCGAATTCCCGCGACGGGGTGAGCTCCTGTTGCTCGGTCCCAGCTCCTGCCAACCTAGCAGTTCGAAAGCATGCCAAAAAAGTGCAAGTAGATAAATAGGTACCGCTACAGCGGGAAGGTAAATAGCGTTTCCATGCGCTGCTCTGGTTCGCCAGAAGCGGCTTAGTCATGCTGGCCACATGACCTGGAAGCTGTACGCTGGCTCCCTCGGCCATTAAAGCGAGATGAGCGCCGCAACCCCAGAGTCTTCCATGACTGGACCTAATGGTCAGGGGTCCCTTTACCTTTAACATGCGCTAGCAAGAGTTTTACATTCCTCTTTTAAACGCACAGCAGGTAGCTGGTTGCAGGCTCGTGTGAGCCTCTCACTATTATACAATTCGGTTTGTCTCAGATTGAATTGCATGTTCTTGGTAAATTCCCTTTTTATCCCTCTTAAAAGAATAAACACACGGCAATATCATTTAAAGTCAATAAAAGAAGTTTAATCACAGCATCATCAGTTCACTGTTGGATCCCTGAAGGCAGACTTAGTTACATATATACCTGTGGAACTCTCCCATATGGGAATAATCCTATTGGCTGGGAGCCAACAGAGCATCTCTAGCTAAAAAGCCGCTTCAACGATGGAGGAAGTCAAAGAGAGAAAGAGAGTGCTGCGTGACTTGCCCTTTTGTTACCTGGACAGGTAAGGTCACACCCACCTCTAGTCACATGGAAAGGGTGTTCCAGCCCAGGAGGAAACAGGAAGTTTTCGACTGGCTGGACCAAACATCCCCTTGCATGTCCAGTCTAGGAAAACAAGGAATGTTGTACTTGGCTGCCTCTTCTGTATCACATCCCACAGTAGTAGTAGTAGTAATAATAATAATAATAATAATAATAATAATAATAATAATAATAATAAAATATTTCTACCCCAACCACTCTGCGCAGCTTCCAACACACGTAAAAGGATAATGCAGTGTAGGTACCTTGGTTCTTGAACTTAATCCATTCCGGGATTCCACGCCGGGTTTGTGGCGTTCGGAAGCTGATTTCCTCAACAACTAAGCCGTTTGGGAACCAAGGTACCACTGTATAATAATAGAAACTTGGGGGCATGTCTTGTGCATTCTACTGTGATACCTGCCGTCATTTTAATTTTAGAAAGAATACCAGGAAGATCTGAAGTGTTTTCTGTTGATATCTTTTGGCTGGCCGGTTCCTGATGTCCCCCAAGTTTTTGTGTCGGCGCAGGATCTTTGTCTTAATTTTAGGTTTATTAGCACCTTATCTTGCTCTTTTTACTAATTTAATATAAAAAAAATAAAAAAATCCTTCCGTCGTTCCAGCGTTACCTGGATGAGGCCGAGCGCGAGAAGCAGCAGTACATGAAGGAGCTGAGGGAATACCAGCAGTCCGAAGCCTACAAGATGTGTGCCGAAAAGATGCAGGAGAAGAAGATCAAGAAAGGTGAGAGCGTCCTCTGACCTTTCGGATTTGGTTCTGCCCGTGACTGAGCTGCATCTCTAGGCAGGAGGCTGCCTGCTGCAGCTCTGCATGAGTCTCTGTTATGGCTCCTCCTCACTGCCCCGCCGCTGGCCTTCTCTGTGGTTTGGTACTTCTGCTATGTTTGGGGTGGGAGGAATGAGATTGACACTACCCACACGCAGACACAGGGTTAGGAGGAGGAGGAGGCTGGTTGTTGTGTCTCTGTGTGAGTTCCTGTTCTGGGATCGCCTCTTTCCAAAAGGCAGGTGTGCCCAAGAACAGCAGCTCCTCTGTAAACAGAAGGGGTGGCCTCCTTCAAGGGGGGGCGGGTTCTCGCCCTTATTAAACTTTTAGGGAGGAGGCAATGTAAGAGGGACCGTTTTCCTGACGTGTTCGCTCGTTTTTCTTTTCCCTCCTCCTCCCTGCTTTCCTTTTGTGTCGTGTCTTTTAGCTAGTAAGCACGGCACAAATTGCAAATTTAGCAGCCAGGCTCTGGGAAAGGCAGGTGGGAAAGAGGGTGAGCCTCAGGTTTGGAAGATCTGGTCTCCAAATCATTCTGTGTGCTCAGTTGAGTCACCATCTCCCCACTCTCTGTGACTTTATTATTGCTTTTTCTTTTTAATGTCCTCCAGAGGATGCCGGTTCCGGAGTTGTGAACACGCTGCTGAACGGGTACAAGGTAAAGCAAGCTATCAGAGTTTGGGAAATGTCTCAGACCTTCTTTTTAAGAATTACATTTTGTTGCTTCTGTTAAAAACCAATTTTCTTGTATGCAAGCTTTGCAGATTAGCAGAGTTCTTCATCAACCTCCCCCAACCTTATTTTTAAGAATTAATTTTTGTTGCTGTTCTTATCAAAAGCAATTTTTTATTGTATGCAAGCTTTCGAGATTTGCAGAGTTCTTCATCAGCCCAAAGAAGTACTCTGAAGTACTCCAAAGCTTACCCCCACCCCACCCCCACGACATTTTGTTTGGCCAAAATGAGCACTTCGCTAATTCAGATTTTGGGCTTGTTCTTTATGGGCCGTCATCACTGCTACAAGTTTGCTTTTACGTTTTTTAAAATAAATCCCATCAGTTCATTGTATAAAGCCAAATGCCCTTTTACAGTGCATAGCCAGGGTATAAGAACAACGCTTTCCTCTGGAAAAAAACATGACCTATAAAAGTTTACAGCATGAAATAAGGCTTTGAAATTAAAATTAGGAAGCTGTAACATAGCTGGGACGGAGCTTCTTAGCTGATAGAGCGAATTTGGCAGCCGGATGTGAAAATCTTTATCAGCCAGGAATTCCACTGTCATTTCCTGGGGGTGAACGGCCCAAGAAACAGCTAAGAATAGATGATTAAAAATAATAATTTCTCTGGGCATTTTATATAAAGCAAGTAATGCATGATATCTTCAAGGTAATGATTGGTTGATAGTGATTTGGGGAGTACAAATAGAATAATGGGCAGCTTTTTTTTATTTATGTAAGAGTTGAATGTTTTACTCCCTATTTGTCCATCTTGAGGGTTTGGGTCCAGGAATATGGGTGTTTAGTTTTCCAAAGGTACTTTTCACGGGAGAAGGCCCTGAAACAAACATTTCTGCACTGCGGGGACTTAGAAAATGATTTCCTAATACTTTCTCCACCTGACTTCTGCCGCCCCAAAACCACGCGCAACTCCCAATTCACCCCTAAATTTTCCCTGGGAAAATAATGCGAAGTTTTCTGTTTCTTCTCTTGTTTCTCTTCACCTCTTTCCTTCTCAATCAGCTTGGAGAGGGGGGCAGTGACGGCTTCTCGACATTTGACGTCCCCATATTTACCGAGGAGTTCTTGGACCAGAATAAAGGTAATTTAAGGAACCGAGTGGGCTGTGGGCTTACAAAAGTCTGGGGTACCAGGATTCCAACCAGTGCCGGATTTACATATAAGCTAAGCAAGCTCTAGCCTAGGGCCCCTCTCTCTTGGGGGCCCCCAAAAAAATTAAAGGGGAAAAAACTGGATGTACATTTCCAAAATATAAGATAGAAAACTGTCACAGGGGCTGCGTTGCAACTACTCTAGAGTAACGACTCTCCAGACCACTGCCTTTTCATGCTTTTATTGTGTGCAGGCTATTTACAGTGCTAGAGCTGTACAGGGTACATGTTCTCAGTCTGACCCAGAACCCTGGAGTGACGCTTCCCGCGTTTTCCTCCAACATAAGAGTCTGGGCACCCCAAATCTCCTTCCGCATTTCCTCCTGCGTAATTCCGGAACCGGAGGGGAAAAGGGTCTTCTTTCCATGTTTTCCTTCTCCCCCTTTCCCCCGCTCTCTCTTCCTCCCTCACGTGCAGCAGAGGCTCTCCTATCCTGCCAGAGCCCCGTCTCCTACTTCCTCCTTCCCCACTGGACTCTTACCCCTCCCCGCTGCTGGTGGAAGAGCTGCTCTTCAAGATGGGAGGGGGCTTTCTGTACTGTTTCCCCCTCACAAAAACAAATAAAATAAAACCTACTCACAGCAACAGTGTTTTGTGTTGTGTAGGCTCCTAGGATGTAAGTCATGGGGCCCGCCTGCTCTCTAAAATATCACTGGTTTGCTCATTTCTATATATAGGGGGACTCCCTACAGGGACCCTCCCCCAGTTATCCTGACCAGCATTTCACCTAGTGACAGGCTTAACAGGCATATGTCAAGAATGCTTTGATGGTGTTAAGCAGAGGCTTGACAGGCATATGTCAAGAATGCTTTGATGGTGTTTCCTGCTTGGCAGGGGGTTGGACTGGATGGCCCTTGTTGGTCTCTTCCAACTCTATGATTCTATGACAGCGCTAGCAGCAGGTCAGGAGGAGGAAATGAGGAATGGAGCGGGGTGGAGAGGGAGCCTAACCCAGCTGGCCAGAGGAGGAAGGACAGTGCAGGATGGTGTCGAAGCCTCGGCAACACTCCAGCCAAAGGATGGGAGAAGGAACGCAGCCCCTTCCGGTGCCCACGTTGGCACCCAGATGTAGGGCAAGGGGGCGGCGTTTTGGGGTTCCCAGACTATTATGCTGGCACAAAAACAGAGAAGCGCCATTGCCGGGTTCTGAATCAGACTAGGCAGCCATGTTTTCTGATGTCTCTGCACTGTAAATAGTATGCACAATAAAGCTCTTAAAGACAGCAGGCTGGAGCGTCTTTACTCGAGAGTAGCTGCAGCAATCCCCTGACAGGTACCTACATTCTGCTATTTCTAATTTTTAGTAGTTTGCATCATATATTTGCACCTGTTATTATTTCATGTTCTAGCAAGTTTCTAGAGACTAGATTATGAGTCTTTGTAAATTGTGTTTCTAAAGGAAATTTTACTCTTGCCAAATGTGTTTGCGATTTATTCAGTTTGTGATGAATAAAAAAATCATTTTAAGTTAGAGCTTAAGAATTATTTCACTATTAATATACCTCTTCTTAATTGTATTTCACTATGTGCCTGGCATGCTCTGGTCCATGGGGTCACGAAGAGTCGGACACGACTAAACGACTAAACAACAACATGAATATACTTCTTACTTGTGTTTCAGTTCAACAATTGCTTTGATAAAAGACATATTTTGTGATGTGCAAATGGCTTTAGATAACTATTAGGTCCATCAATGACCATATAGCATATATTCAACACAAAAAAACAGTGACCATTTGTTGCTGGTAAAGGACAGCCGGACATATAAATTGCCCCATTCCCTTCAGTAGCTTAGGGCCTCATCCAACCTAAATCCGGCCCTGATCCTAAATTCCTCATGAAGGGCACCCACAAGTTTCTTGTTCCAACGCCCTCCCTGTGTTGTCCATTTGTTTTGCCAGCTCGGGAAGCTGAGCTTCGGCGCCTGCGCAAGGTGAACACGGAGTTTGAGGAGCAGAACTCCATCCTGCAGAAGCACACGGAGAACATGAGCTGCGCCAAGGAGCGCCTGGAGCAAGAACTGGCTCTGGAAGAGAGGCAGACCATTGCTCTGCAGAAGCAGCTGCAGACAGTGCGCCAAGCTCTGACCGCCAGCTTCGCCAGCCTGCCAATCCCA
Organism: Zootoca vivipara; assembly: GCF_963506605.1. NCBI lineage: Eukaryota > Metazoa > Chordata > Lepidosauria > Squamata > Lacertidae > Zootoca > Zootoca vivipara. The sequence continues at coordinate 2,975,451 of NC_083281.1, read as the reverse complement.
GGTACGGCTGGGTGGCCCCCACCGGGTGGGACACGGGTACGCCCCATGCCTGAATGAATGAATCTTCATTTGCGTCAGCCATCGGCCATAGCGATAAATCAACAATACGATATACAAAGAATAGAAATTAAAAGTCAATTATATAAAATACATTTTAGGGTTTTGAATCAATGGTCAAGTAGTGGACCTTCTTCTGATTGCCCCAGCTAAAAACCTTGCCACCTTTGCTGTCACCTGCTCATCTTGATCTGCCCAGAGAAAGGACACTGGGGCAGTGGCTGGGCGACCCGGAATGGACAATAAAACGGGGGCGATCATCTCATTCCTCAAGTCTTTATAAAGAGCGCAAGCCAGAAGGGCATGCGCCACCGATTCGGGACTGCCATCTCCACAGGGACATAAGCGTTTTTCGTGTGGCATCTGTTGGAATTGTCCCTCAATACAGCCAAGGGCAATACATTCAATCTCGCGAGAGTCAAAGCGCGTCTATATTTTGGAATTGCTAGGTTATGCAGATAGGGTGCCGGAGAGTCGAAAGGGGAAGGTGGAAAATAGTCATGCCACGGGCAAAATTTCCTGATTGTGGCCAAGTTGTTCTGACGCTTGATATCATTTAGGCGCTGGCAAATTAGGCTCTTTGCTTGACTAAAACCCAAAGTGAGTAGCTGTTGTGGGGATAAACCACATGAGTGAAGTTTCCGATAGACGATTTCAGTCCAGGCGCTCTTGTGACAATCTTGCAGCGCTAGGGATATTAGACCGGGGGGGTATTTGAGTTTAGGCGAAGCCAAGAGTTAAGTGTCCTATGCCAGATCCGTCATTCTACCGGGGGAAGATTAGCCTCTAGGCGCAATGATGCATTTTGGACACAGGGTGGGGCAGAGAAAATTGGCCTTAAGAACTTTGATTGGACAGCTTCCAATCTGAGCCCCATATAATAACTGTGCTAGGGGTCTAGCTAGGAATACTTCCAGGACAGATTAGGAAGAAACATTAGGAAGAACTTCCTGACAGTAAGAGCTGTTCGGCTGTGGAATTTGCTGCCAAGAAGTGTGGTGGAGTCTCCTTCTCTGGAGGTCTTTAAGCAGAGGCTTGACAGGCATATGTCAAGTATGCTTTGATGGTGTTTCCTGCTTGGCAAGGGGTTGGACTGGATGGCCCTTGTGGTCTCTTCCAACTCTATGATTCTATGATATATATATCTACCCTGGGACCTAAATAATAGCAATATGGGCAGACGGTCAGTTTGCAGAGTGCGATGGGGGTCAGCAACTAGCTGATCAGTTTTTCTCCCCCAGGCACCGGGGAGACCCCTACGTTGAACACCCTCGATTTCTACATGGCGAAGCTCCACAGCGCCATCGAGAGCAACCCGGTGCAGAACGAGAGGCTCGTGGTGCGGGTCAAGGAGATTCTGTCTCGCATCGCCAGGTGAGCTGTGCATGGGTCGCAGCCGTCACGAGCGGAGAGTCGGGAAGGGGGCTGTCTGGTCCCAAGAGGAGGCGGGCCCTTTTGTAAGCTAAGCCAATCGTGGTGAGAGATAGGGAGAAGTGGCAGGTAGCGGTCCAATGGGCGGAAGGCAGGGAGCCCAGCAGTAGGTGGCGCTAGAGTGGTGAGAACCTGTGGTCCTGGACTCCATCTCCCAGCATTCCTGACAGCAGGCCGTGTTGACTGAGGCTGATGGGAGTTTGAGTCCAGCCATATCTGGAGGGCTTCGCGTTCCCCTATTTCTGCTGCGAATGCCGGTTGGGGGTTTAGGTAGAGAGGGTAGAACAAAGAGATGCACTTGTTCGTAGTTCTTGAAGGGAGCAGTAGTGCCCCCTGGAGGTGGGGCGGTGGGATTGCTGGGGGGTGCTGAGAGGCAGAGGGGCCCTACAGAGGAGGGGGGTCCCGGAGTTGTAAATTTTGTTGCGTATTTTCTGGGTTTTATATTTCTATTTTATGTTGTGAACCACCCTGAGATCTCGGGGTAACTTCTGAAAGTTATGTAGTTCTTTATCTCCTTGATATCTGATGGTGAGGTTGCAGGGAACCAGGCAGAGGGCCTTCTCGGTGGTGGCACCCTCCCTGTGGAACGCCCTCCCGTCAGACGTCAAGGAAATAAACAACAATCTTGACTTTTGGAAGACATCTGAAGGCAGCCCTGTTTAGGGAAGTTTTTAATATGATGGTGATGATGATGATTATATTGTTTATCCCCCCCTCTTCCAGTGAACACTTGTGAGCGGCCACAGACCTCCCAGCGCAACTTGAAAACTTCGCGCAACTGTGATGTGCTGCGCCGCCTCTCCCTGCATGCACCTGCCTCCGCCTTCCAGACCTTCTCTCTTAACTGTGCCTCTTCTGTCCTCCTGAGATGTTGGTGGGAGCAATCTTCTCCCGCTCTCCTTATCCCCTTTCCTCCTCAAAGCTGTCCGTCAGGGTGGTTAGATGTTTTAGAACATTAGAAAGGAAATCATGTTGGAGCAAAGGTTCCTCGAGCTCCGGGATTCTGCGGTTCTTTTCGGGGAAGGACGGCGACGACAGGAATCCCAGTTTTTGCCACTGGGGTTTTATTGTGATGAGAACTTTGGTGTGTACATTGCGGCGAAACATCCGTAGGGTGTTCCTGCTTCCAAACAGCCTAATTGACTATAATTGATGGATTCCCGTTTGCCCCTCATTTTCTCGCCCAGGTATGCACCTCCCTGCTGTTTCTTAAGAGAAGAGCACCACTTTTGCATTGGCTAGATTTCTCTAGGATATAACGGAACTGTTTTAAACGCCGCCGTTTTCACGGCATGGCCAGCCAGCCCAGAGTCAGGACTTCCGATTTGCGGCACAGTTGCTCGCGGGGACGAATGAATAAATTTACGATAATTGCTGACTAAGATTTGATGGAAACAGGGCACGCGCTGCGTCAGAAATGCAGATTAAATTTTTCCAGGGGCCCCCAAAGAAGTGTTGCGTTTTAAATTGGAGATGGCCAGAGATTAAACCTGGGATCTTCTCCGTGCAAAGTCCCTGAGCTACACGGATCCCGTTCGTTTCTAGGTAAAGAGGCCATGTATTGTGGGTTGAGATCCAGCCCAGAATTGCTGGAGTCAGTTAGTGGCTTTCAAGGACTTTAGAGTAGAAAAGACCTGCCTGAAAATCATGCTTTTACACTGCAGGCGCAGGTAAGGCTACTTGGGATAAGACCCACTGTGATTAATGGGACTTCACTCTCAGGTTTGTCTGTATAGCACAGGCATCCCCAAACTTGGCCCTCCAGATGTTTTGGGACTACAGTTCCCATCATCCCTGAGCACTGGTCCTGTTAACTAGGGATGATGGGAATTGTAGTCCCAAAACATCTGGAGGGCCGAGTTTGGGGATGCCTGATATAGCAGGATCCAGCCAGACATTTTTAATCTGCACTATTCTGGTCTCCCGACCACCACTGAGCTGTATCACTGCCTCGACCTATTTATTCTTAGGGTTAATTTCCTGGAATTTTCACATCCGAAAAAAATGCGTCTACATAGAATTTGGTATGGTAAATAAATAAAACAACTGTTTGCTTGTTTTTTAAAAAATAGACCCTGATTTCATTGACATAAGAATCCAGGCTGTTGTGCTTTTTTATAGACGATTGCAATCAAAAATTATACGGATCCCCCCCCCCATTGCAAATCAGCTTTGTTATCAAAATTCACAGACTTCCTGCTGTTTGCGAGGATCAAATCAAAGACGCTTTTTCAGGTGAATTTGGGGGAACCTGCTTGAAGCAGCTGTTGTGTCGAACTATTATTTGCTCCTTGCAATCAGCTGAAAGTTTGTGAATTTCGAGAATAAACTTGATTTGCAATGGGGTGGGGGGGTTTGAATAATTTTGATTGCAACCGTATATAAAAGTTTCTTCATCTCATTTTCAATGGAGCAGGAAATTACAAAGAGGTCCCCGGTATCATGTGTGAGGGGGTTTCAAAGCCCTTTCCCCGCTTCCCAAGCGGAGGAAGGAGAATAATAATTTGTGGGTAGATGTATATCCGTAATTTTGCTTAATTTACAGAATGAAATCATCTGTAAGGACTTGGCTGTTTTTGCACATATGGCGAAGCCTAAACCATGGTTTACTGTGATCAAGCAGACAGTGTGCACCATGGTTCCTTGTCCAGGAGAAATGAGCCATAACCCTGGTTTCACATTGTATGCAAACCCTGGTTTGTGGTTTATGTAACTCTAAACTCCATTGATCAGCCCGAGGGATTACTGATCATTATTTATTTGGATCAAAACAAAACTATAACCCCTGCTTTGGCTGTAACGCTAAGCCCAGGGAAGATGGTTTCTTTCCTTTGTGCCCTAACCATGGTTTACGTTGCAGAATACAGAACGGTCCAGTTTGTCAGTGGAGGATCTCGAGTTTCCTTGGCACAAAATTTGGATTAATCCGCCTTAGTTTTAGCACGCTCTCGATCCTCTTTCTCGCGAGAAAGAGAGAGAGGAGAAATCCTGTCTTGTCTATGTCTCTTGCCTCGTGGTGAATTAGTTCTGATGCTCATATATAGACTTTCTGAATCTTGTATTTTCTTAGCGTTGCGCGTTGAACGACGGCAACAGAAAAAAAGCTATTTTAGCAGCGAGGGAAGTGGGTATGTTGCTTCTGTGGGTGCAGGGATTTTTTTAAAAAAATGAAATAAAATACTTTTAAAAACACACCTCCCTAAGTTATTGTCTGATTTCGAGTCTGGGATGAAACTTGCAGGAGGGAGTTTGCATCTGCGCCAACAACACACCATATAAATTTCATTGCAATAGTGCTTGCTTTTTACCGCAAGGATTGCTCTTAATTTTTATTGCGGGGCACAGTTACCTTAAAACGAGTCACGTTGATGCATTTAAACTACGTATCAAAAGAGGTGGTTTTCCTTTTGCATGGATAATATTTCCTAACGTAGTTTATAGATCCACTCCCTCCCAAAAAAGAGAGGCCATTTTAAATGTATAACTGAAAGTCAAATTATAATTAAGAAAAATTAAAGATCGCATTGGCAATTCACAGTGTGATCCTTTACCAAAAAAAGTCTGCCTATCAAAGCTTCCTCCTTGCAAATAATTGAGCTCTGACCCTAACTGAATAATGATATAAAGTGTTTTGAAGGATAAATGGTGACTCACATCCTTGGTTTTGCTACCTCTGGAAAAAAAAAGGTGAATCTACAAACAGGTTAAAGGAGTTTTCTTCAATGTTCTTGCTGTGGTCTTCTAGATGGGAGTTTACTTATTATTATTTTTAAAATAGGTACAGGGGCCTATGCCTTCCTTTTGCTCTGGAAGGAGCTGTTGGTGCAAGGACAGATCATGCATACTGCACTGGCTCAGAATAATTTATTTTTTAAAAAATAGGGGAGCGATTTATCTCCTGCTCTTCAGCAAACAAGCTTTCAAAAAATAATAACAACAGTAGTTGTTTTATGAAATCGCCGCGGTTGTTGCATGTTCTTCTGAAATTGCTTTGAGGTGCTTTATTATAGGAATGGATTCATAAACGGAATTTTAAACAACACTCTAGACGTTCCTTTGAGCATGTGCAGAGTGCCCTGGCGGATGTAATGGCTGTAATCGTGTCAAATGGCTGCTGACAGGTGGCGATTCCTGATGTCCCGGCCTTCCTTATTTACAGGTGAAACTCGGAAAATTAGAATATTGTCAAAAAGTGCATTTATTTCAGTAACGGAACTTAAAAGGTGAAACCAATATATGAGATAGATGCATGACATGCAAAGCAAGATATGTCAAGCCTTTATTTGTTGTAATTGTAATTATTTGTCGTTAGGCGGGTCAATTATAAATGGAATGTAATTAATGAAATGTAATAGCGATGTTTATTTTTGTATTATTGTAACTATTTGTTTTATTACTGTGGAATTTCCAAAAGAAAGCGTTTGTAAAAATTAAAAGAAAGAAAAATAAAGAACAATAAGTTGCATTACTGAAATAAATGCACTTTTCGACGATTTTCCGAGTTTCGCCTGTAGGTTGCCGATTACGAAAGGCGAAATAAATATGCAGGTTGAGCAAATCGCCCATTTTGCAAGGAGGGCGTCGTTTCGTTCCCTCGAAACAAGACCAAGCTTGCCTGTGCATTCCTAACCGAGCCTACTCAGAATAGCTAGTTCTTTTGAATTCAGTGGGATTTACTGTATGTAAAAAGCTGCTTTTGAGACCCCCCTGAAAAAACAAATCTATAAAACAGCCCTGTGTGTGTCCAAAATGCTCTAAAATCAAATGGAGCCTGGTCTCCTTGGGAAGCCCTATCCTACATTCCCTGCATCCAGAACCTTCTCATTGTCTCAGGAATTAAAATGATAGCCCTGGCATCCTGATACCTGAGTGCCAGACAAAAGGGTGTGATTAACTTGGCTGGGAAACAGGGAAATGTAAATATCTCTCAATTTTGTTGATTAGGTTTTGGGGGCAGGGGGCAGGGTCCAGACTGCTCAGATTACTGCCACCAGACCTCCCCGTTCATGATGTGCCTATGATGAATCTAGGGAGGGGGGGTCTTGGGCTACACCCCTTCTGTGACATATGGATGATGCTTCTGGGGGGTGGGCTGAAACCAATTTCAAATCTCTTTTAAGGGCAAGACATCTTTGTTTGGGGTTCCTTCCTTGTTCTCCTGAGTGAGAGGAAGGACCCTGTTACAACAGCGAAAATAAAAGTGCCTTGCTTCGTATGTCCTGGTTTGGTCTTTGTTATTTGGTAGGCAGGAGACGCTTAAATTCGTCTGTTTGCCTGGATCCTTGGGCTCTCCCTGGGCAGGATCCATTTCTCTGGGTTCATAGGAACCAGCTTAAATTTTACTACAATTTGGCGGCCACTTCGGGGACCCAGTTTTGCCTTGAGCTCCGGGTTCACTGAGGAAGGGGAGCCCAGCGCGCCCTTGCCTCTTTTGCAGGGGGGTAAACCAACCTCAGGACCCGAGGCGCTTGGTAGTAATTGAGAGTCCAAGCGGGACCCCCAGGACGAAGCAACGTTTAAAGGGACAAGGCTGTTTTTTTTCAGGAACCAGTTGGAAGCTGGAGACAATGGGATTCGACTGAAAGGATCAGTCGTGAGTATTAAAAGGGGACACCTTGGGTGAGCTAAGAACCACAGCAACTAAAAATCTATTTCTCCACTTGGACTATCCTTTTCTACTCTCCTCTTTGGACCTTAGTTGCAGCAAGGCTGCCAGGCACAGTTACAGAGTAGAACTGAGGTCCCGGGCAACAGTCTTTACGTTAAACGCAGAGCTTAGAAAGACTGTCCCAGCTCCCTTCTGCCAAACTGAGCAGAAGTCTGAGCAAACTGTCGCTTTTCTACCAATCTGGGAATCTGGCTATCCCAGCTCTGTTTCCTATTCCTCTGCTCTTAATCTTCGGGTGAAGACGCCCCCCTGCCATGGCGACCCGTGTCGGGAATGACCCATGACCAGAGATTGCAAGTGCGCCCGTTCCTCTCCTACTACTCTGTATTCCTCAGTTCCGACCTGACATTGCGTAGGCAAGCGTTCAGTAGGATCTGAGTTTAGTGTGTAAGAGGCAGGGAAGTTGCTGTGGAACCCTCAGGCAATTGATGACCAGTGGGAGGGTTCCAATAGGGTTTTAGCTGCACCAGGCCGCCTAGTAGTTAGTGCACGCGAACGGCAGGCAGGAACACCACTAGGACGTGGGGGTGAGTCATAGACTCGGGAAGTTAAGAGTGTCCAGGAACAGGGTCGGGGACCCAGAACTGCAGTATAAAAAGACAGAAGTAAAATGGGTGCAACCCACTCTAAGGAATTCCTTTCCCAGACTCCCAACCGAGGCAAAGCACAACTGAGGCTTTGCTCCGGTAAGGACTTTGAGGATGAAAGTCCACTCCAATTCGTTCTCTTAAATTGGCACAAAATCCCCGGGGCGGACAAGCTTGAAGGGAACCAATTGCAAAAACTTTGTAAGAAAAAAAACATTGGGTCCGATTTACTATGGACCACCCAGATGAGGGGAAATGGCTACCAGGAGGTTCCTTTAACATACAGAGAATCTCCACTTTAAAATTGACCCTGGAAGACCAGTACCCCCTTCAGAATGTTTACACGTTACATGTTGTCTGTTACTGGGTATGTGTGATGTCTGTTAAGTGTATGTGCGTCTGATCCTTGTGTCTGCTATAGTTCATTGTTCCCCTTAAAGTAAATGAGAGATGTAATCCAGGTTTAGGAAATTAGGGGTTTGTGTTTAAAATTTGGCCATGACAACCACAGACTGCCTTTTTTAAGCACGAATAGTTTAAATAATAATAAGGCAAGCTTGCTTAAATAATCTTATGTAAGGGCTTGATCAACCCAAAAACATGGCAAATATTTAAAAGAGTGGAGGTAGTGTGTAAAGGTTTGTTTTAAAGAGGCTGTAGAAGGCCATTGTTTCCTTTCCAAAAGTAAAAAGAGGGGGCAGGATGAAGGAAAATAAATGCTTGCTCAATGCCTTGAAAATATTTTAAACTTGAAAATGTTCACTTCATAAACTCCAGCTATAAGTGGATAAGAGATGTGCTCAAGGTTTAGAATGTTATGGGGTGTGTTTAAATTGGCTACAACATCCATAGACTGCCTTCTTAAGTGTGCATAGTTAAAACTGCCAACTTGTTTAAATTTCTAGTATAGAAACAATGTTGAACCGATCAATCTTAAACATTATAAATATGAGAATGAGGTGTGCAAATGTTTGTTATTGAGAGAGGCTCCAAAGGGGAGTCTTTCTCCAAGTGACTAGATGAATATTGACTAAAGGAAAATTGAACAGCTATTCCAATAAAGGTGATTTGTTTGTCAAAAGTAGAGCTTCCATAGCCAGGAATTGTCTATCTGAGTCTAGTTTTAACTTCAATTGTGTTGGACAGAAGGGTTATTGTTGGGCTCCCCATATCAGTCTCTTAAGAAAAAAACAACTCATCTGCTCAAGGGTTCTGTATAAAGTTGGTATTTTCATTCAAATCTTGTGAATCCTGTATCTTAGAGGGTTAGACTAAATGACCTCAGGGTCCCTTCTAACTCCCATTTTAGAGCTATGTGAAAGGCAATGTGTCTGATGTGGTGATGGGTTGAAATTCAGCCCAGCTCTGCTTTCTGGCAAGGAAAGATTATTGGTTTTCAGAGTTGGAACAAGAGTGTCATTGTTGTTTTTATATGGAGTGATTATATAAGTTTTTATCACTTTGTCTATTAAGGTTTAAAGTCTAAGCACATATGAAAGTCTTCAACATTTCCCAATCTGTTTGTGAACTCACAATATTTAAGGTATTTCACCATGTGACTATGAAATATGGTGTTCCTTCTAGGGAAATGCTCCATAGCCAGCAAATGTCTATCTGAGTCACTTTAACCTTGATTCAAATGGACAGAATGGTTTTAGTAAGGAAGTAAATTCCCTCTTAAACTGTTTATCCAATCTTAAGGTTTGCTAAAGACTTCTATATAACGTTGGTACTCTTAATCTTCCCCTTCCTTATTTTTCCCTTAGTACACACGTGTGCTTCCGTGATAGGGCATAGCCCGTGTTTCCTTCCCAGTCAGGCATCTACTCAAATGTATGTGTATCCTAAGGGCGGTGATAGTGTTGAGATCCCCATATTTCAGAAGGGGTGGACTAGATTACTCAAGATCCCTTCCAACCCTTTCCAAACTTGCAAAAAGGAGGGAGAGAAAATGTGTTTGTAAGCACTGAAAAGTGAGTTTAAACCCTGGTGGTATAGTGAAATGGCCTGAATTCAGTCAAGCATTACTCTTTGGTGGAGAAGGATGGAAAGATAGATTTTTAAAGTTTGGCATGAAGAGTTTGAGGTGCCATTCAGAAAGAGGTAGAGATGGTATATCATGCATTGAAAATGAATGTCTGGTGTTATTTTTACCACCATATTGTCAGCTATTTTTTTTAACTGCAAAACTCCAGCCAACAGTTCAAGCACATACAAATTCATAATCAAGCAGAATGAGCCTTGACCATCCCTGTAAATAAAGGGCCAGAAAATTTTGTCTGGAATTGGTAAGGCTGAAAATCAATGAGAATGCAAAGGATTTTATGAATTCTGGCTCTATGGCCATATTACCTATAGATAAGGGGGCAGAGAATTTAGTCTGCCATGGCTGTAATAAATTAATTAAAAACAAACAAACGAAAACATTTGCAATTACGAATTCACCCCGAACCCTGTAGATAAAGGGGGCAAATCAAGATTTATTTTGCCTGGGGTATGAGGTGTTTATTTGGTGACTTCATTAGGACTTTAATCTGACCCAACTTTTATTGCAGCTTCCAAGTTAGTTTAATATTTTTAAGCCTGCTTCTTAAGCAGCAAGAAACAAGAAACAATGTATCAAATTGTATTAAGACTCCAAACTAGGAAAACGAATTTAAACTGGCTCTGGAAAAAAAACAAAAACAAAAAACACTGCTATGTTTCTATCTTTTGTTTGAAACCTAACCCTACTTTAAAATCTACTCTTTCCCCTTCCCTTCCTTTATTCAGATGGTAATTTGGTCAAGAGGTGCAGCACTTTAAAAAATGGTATAATAGACTGCCGAATCATGAACTCTGTACATGCACAGAGGCTATGTCAGCTTGAAGAGGAAAATAGAGGAGAAAAAGGAGGTTTTAACTAAGGGGCGAAAAAGTTATAATCTGCTCATGAAATATTCTAATTTCTTAATGTAAAGCTCTGAACCACTGAGGGAAAACAACCTCATGTGTGTTACTGGTCCATCAAGGTTAAGTGGTTGCCAAGTTCCAAAAATCTAACATGCTAGATTCTTTCCACAGGTATAAATAACAGAGTACTCCTACTATATGTCTGTCTCTTGAGTACTTTATAAATTAATTAAGAGGTTCAAGGTTATGCTTTGCACATGAAACTTAAATTTTAATTTCCTTATGTAAAAATAAATAAATAGATAAAGAACCATTGAGAACCATCAACTGTTTAGAAGCTGCCAATTCCAGTTCAACATGCAAAACTCTGTACATTTTAGGAACATTTCCTGACTGATTTTCACATGAAATAATTTTCCCTTTCCAGCAGGATACTGAGATTCAGGGTGCGGATAAATTCTTTCAGAACCTTAATGCAAAATTATCTCGGGGGGGGGGCAGACGCCACCTAAACAAGCCCCCCCACACTTGGAAATTCATAGGAAATTGCGGTCTTCTCTTCATACTGCCCTGATGTGTACCTTTGGTCTGATCCACCCAGTTGACAGACTATGTAAACTAAGGCTCCATTGTTCTATTGTTCTTTCCTGGCAGATGTACTTACTCTCACATTTGCATTTCAGCCCCAAGCATTACCTCTATGTTAATTCCACATAACCAGTGTTTTGCCCCTTTTTCTTCCACAGCAAAAAAAAAAAAAAAAGTGAGGAGTGAGGAGATACAAACAGTAATTTCATTTCTCTTTGGCTTTGCCTCTTCTCTTTAGCTTATAAATAATCTGCTTCCATTTATTAAATCAGTTTTTCCATTATGTCTATGAAATTATTCTAACAATAACCAGGTATTGTTTTGTGATGCTCATTATTAGAAATTGTGTGTTTTAGCAGTTATTTATTTATTTATTGGTAAGTGTTTTGTTTTGTTATATCTTGGGGCATGTCCACCAGTCCATCACGTGGAATGAGGTCTTTCACTTATTGCATATCCAAAAACTTATTACTGATGTTTGTTCAGGTACCATCTGTGTTTTTCCCCAAAGAGTTCTCTTTTATCAGATAGCACATGATGAATTTCAAAGCTTTTTCCGTTATTTTACCATTTTTCCATCTTAATTGGATATTTCACCTTCAGATCTTTAAGGTTCCTCTCCAATTTATAATGTCTTTGTATTATTTAATGATAATCCTTTTTAAAAAAATCTGATATCTTTGTGTCAAGTCCAATTTCATTTGAAAAATTGTTGTGTGAGTGGTAATCTAAATTTTATTGTTTTATTTTTGTATCTTTTTTTGGTATTTCTACTTTTTCTTTCTGTACATACAAATGTAGCATCTAACTCATTCTTTCCTGTAAATAATAATAATAATAATATTAATCCCTTTCAAACAAGATACGTGAACCTCAAAGAGAATTCAGAACCACATAAGGAAAATGTTAATAACTTATCGATTGTGTCCTAATTAACAAAATTTTTGTCCTTTGTTTCCTCCACAGCCAAACTAGGTGAAGTAAATTAAACTGACTGAGTGGACAATAACAGCAGTAATTAAATATGAATGATAATAGTAATATTTAAAATGAATAAAATGCTTAACTATGATCTTATATTCTTTGCAGCTTCCCAAGAAGAAATTTCTAGAATATTCTCCCCTTTCTTGACTTTATCATTATTATACTATTTATCATTATTATTTTTTAACTAATTATATCTTCAGACCCCAACCCCCTGCAGGCCTATTTTCAAAAGGATGTTTTACAGGAAAACAAATTGACATTTTATCTCTTTGATCACAACCTAAGAAGGAGGACCTAGAAAGCTATAACGTTTCAGCAAGGTTTAGAAGTGCTGGCATAGAAGTACTGTTAACTTCCTCCCAGTGACTCGAAGGCAGACAAGAAAACCCCCTTGTTGGAGATACATGCAAAAGCAGCCAGAATTATCTCAAGTTCACCTGATTGCCTCAAGATATACAACTGGCGTATAATTAATAAATTGAAGGTTTTGTGCATTATGTGTTATATAGGAATACTGAAATGTGTCAAATGACTTTGGGACAAAGGGGGAAAGTGAATTGCAAGGACATTCTCTCTCCTTGACCTCAAGACTCTGTGCCCTAGGATTTAAAAGCAGCCGGAATTGTCTCAAGATCATGATGGCCTCAAGACATACAACTGATATATAATTATTAGGTTTTATGTTGCGTGATATTCGACAGAAACATTGAACTATGTCTGACAGTATGTTATTTCCACAAGGAGGGGGAGGTGAACCAATTTTGTGTTTAATTGTTTTTTATGTTTAATGTATAGTGTCCCAATGATTTTTTTTTTGTATTATTGCCATGCATTGTATGCCTTTTAAAGGATCAGGATATTGCATAGTCCAGTATTTAGATTAGATCAACTTATGACCATGTTTTCTTGTCCCACCTGGCACTCTGCAGTGTGCCAACCTTCTCTACACATTTTTTAAAATTGTTTTTACTCATTTTACCAAGAATAAGCCCCAAGATCCATGAAACACCAGATAAATGAAGGTATTTATGTCTTGATTTAACAGGAATGATCCCTTTTAGAGTTAAATTTGACTAATTTGGACATGTTTTATGGGGCTGTATAAATTTTAATTTGGCTTCAGTTCTAATTGGGCAAGTGTATCCAAGGTGCAAGTAGCTTTCTTCCTTTAAGAGCAACTGGGCAACTCCCTACAGTGCAAGGCCAGAGCCTATAATAATAAAGGCCCATAGGAAGCCCAAGGCAAAGGCATCTCTCTCATGACATGTCCAAACCTGTGGCAGCTATGGGGGGTGCCAGGCGACATGGTCAATATGAAAGCCCTAAGGGGATTCACCAGGGATTGTTGCTGTTGTGCCACGATGGAGGTGTGCAACCAGAGGAGAGCTAGCTTTTGACACCTGAGACACACACAAAAAAGACAGAAACAAAGCAGAATGTATTTTTCAGTCTTTGCTGAACCTTCCTCATAACTCTAAAGCATAAACCACTACCGAGAAAATGCTTATCACAAAGTGCTAGAATGTCACAAGTAATTTTAGTAACAAACTGCACTTTCCAGTCAATATTGGTGGACCATCCTGTTAAGTGTAATACATAGACCATTTTTGAGAAATGCTTCTCCCAAAGTACTAAAACAACACATCTGGTTATTCTTTTGTGGGGCAACAATTTTTAAGAAAAATTATAGCCCCAAATGGGGGATATTGTTATAAGAATTTTAAGGTCATATATATATATAATAATTGTTCATAAAACATGTACATGAATGTACAGAAACATGTCTAAAGCAGCACAGGAAGATAGGCCCGACTGACACCATTTTGACTCTCTCAGACCTGGCATTCCTCTGCAAGGAAGAAGGGGGGGGAACCTTCTCATTGTCTCAGGAATTAAAATGATAGCCCTGGCATCCTGATACCTGAGTGCCAGACAAAAGGGTGTGATTAACTTGGCTGGGAAACAGGGAAATGTAAATATCTCTCAATTTTGTTGATTAGGTTTTGGGGGCAGGGGGCAGGGTCCAGACTGCTCAGATTACTGCCACCAGACCTCCCCGTTCATGATGTGCCTATGATGAATCTAGGGAGGGGGGGTCTTGGGCTACACCCCTTCTGTGACATATGGATGATGCTTCTGGGGGGTGGGCTGAAACCAATTTCAAATCTCTTTTAAGGGCAAGACATCTTTGTTTGGGGTTCCTTCCTTGTTCTCCTGAGTGAGAGGAAGGACCCTGTTGCAACAGCGAAAATAAAAGTGCCTTGCTTCGTATGTCCTGGTTTGGTCTTTGTTATTTGGTAGGCAGGAGACGCTTAAATTCGTCTGTTTGCCTGGATCCTTGGGCTCTCCCTGGGCAGGATCCATTTCTCTGGGTTCATAGGAACCAGCTTAAATTTTACTACATGGTGCACATTTTTAAATTTTTACGCATTAGTTTACTGGTTTTGTTTTGTTTTTCCCCCACGCGAGGCAGGCTTCGCGGGGCGCAGCTAGGCCGCAGGTTGCCAGGGGCAACGGCGACGCGCTACCTTCCGTCATCTCCACCCCGAGGCCCCCCACCCAGCGCTTGGCTTTTTTGTATTGATTCGAACGGGGCCAATCGGAGAGCGGAGGGGGCGGGGGGAGGGTGACGCAGCACGCCGGTCTCCCGTGATGCCCCGCGCGGTGGGCTCGCTGAGCGAGCCAGAGAGCGAGACGCGGAACGAACGGCGATAGGCGGGGCGGTGGGCGTGGCCACGCGTCGGGAGTGGGCGGGGCCGAGGGCAGAAGAGAGCAAGACCGACGCCATATTGGACGGCTCTGGCTGAAGGCAGGTGAGAGGTAAGTAGCTGAGGGAGGGGGGAGCAGGTTTCATAATTGGGCTCCCAGCCCTACCCCCCCCACTGTCAGGAGGGGGCTGGGAAGATGGAAACTCCCCCCCCGATTTTCTGCAATAGGAAGGGAAGGGGGGGAGGAGAAGAGCCTGTGTTTTAATGCAATTGGTTATGGGGTGCCCCCCCGTGAAGTGACCCTGCTTGTACAAGGCATCCCCCCTCCCTCAATACACACTTTCCTGTAATTGGGGGGAGGGGTGTTATTTTTTTGGGGGGTTGCAGAGGTGGAGAAGGAAGTGGGGTGGGATTTCCACTCATTCTCTCCACCCACCCCATTTCCAGCTGCAGGGTTTGGGGTGTACTTTAATACGGGGGGGCGCTGGTTATTGGGGGTGTCCCCTGGTGTGTGTGTTTTTCTGGGGGGGGTGCTAATTGGGTGAGGAGAAGTGGGGTTGATTGGAGCGGGGGGGGGTTTGGAAGATGTCTCCCCCCTTTTTTTTCATAGCAGGTTTGCAGAGGGTGAGCCTGTGAGGGGGGGAAGCGCTGTAATAAATTGGGGAGGGTGATCCTGTGCTTGAATTTTGGGGGGGGGCTGTAATTAATAATAATGACAACAACAACATGGAGATGCCTTCTGGAGAGTGATGGGTGAGAGTGAGAGGTGAGTGGATGAGGAGACCGGGGGGGGGGGTCCTGTTGAAGGACCCCTCCCTGCTTTTCTGTCATGGGGAGGGTATTATTGCGGTGGGGTGGAGCTGAGTGGGGTGCCTATGGAGTGGGTGAGGAGAAGGTTGGGGTTTTTTGCGGGAGGGGGGGGGATTTGAAGACCACTCAAATTTCCCAAACCAGGGATTGAGGGAGGGAGAGCGGGTGATTGAATACAATGGGAGAAGACGTCTGTTGTTGGGGGGGGGGCGCTCCTTAGAGAGAGTCTGATGGGGGGGCTATGGAATGAGTGGATGAGATGGGGAAGGAAGGAATTGGAGTCCTTCCCCCTCCCTTTCATGTGACAGATAGGCTATTAAGGGGGGGGGCTTGCTTTAAGTTTAAGGCAATTGAGAGGAGTACTATTGAGGTATCCTTTGTAGGAAGGGAGGGAGGGAGGCTAGAGGTGGGGGGGGGAACACACACTTGGATTTTAATGTATTTAATCTTGTTCTTAAGTTGTGTTTTATTCAGTTGTTTTATATTTAGTGTTAGCCGTCTTGGCTGGGGAGGGCGGAGTATAAATAAAATTTAGTATTTATTATTATATGGGGCTTCGTGTAATGGGAGTGGGGTTCTGTTATCGCGGTCGCTCTTTGGTGGGAGACTGGACCTAATTGGGAATTCAGTGGGTGGGTTTTTTGGGGGGGAGGTGCCCACTCCCCAGTTTTATACACTATTTCTCTCCATTAAAAAGTTAAAAAAGGAACTCGTGTCTCATTTTACCTGTTACCCATTTTTCTCCTCTGCAACTGGGGGGGGGAGTCTGTGCTTTAAGGTAACAGAAGCAGGCTTAGTATTGGGGGGGGCTCTCCACTGGAGGGAGGCAGGTGGGTCACCCCACTTGCATTAGCAAAGAGGAGGAGGAGGGGCTTCCTTTCCTTTAACATAAAAGTGGAAGAGCTGGGGGGGGGGAGAGCCCCGCTTCATTGCAGGGGGAGGTGTTGCATTTTTGGGGTGACTTAATAGGGAAGTTGGAAGTTCTCCTTCTTCCTATTAATTTCCCCCCATCCATAGACTAGCGAACCCCCATTTCTTTTGTGGCGAGGGTCAGATCTGTGTGTCTCTCCCCCCTTTTTCTCCCCTGCAAAAAGAGAGAATTGTGCGGGTTCTATGCATTAATGCAGTGGGAGGTTATGTACAATGGATAGCAGCTGGTGGAGGGCCTAATTAGGAAATTGAGAGTGGGGGGGGCTACTGCCCCCTTCCCATTTATTTCCCTACCCATAGTCCCCCCCCCCCCCCGGTGCCATTCGTTGGGTTCAAAGTGTCCCTTCTTTCTAGCTACAGAGGAATGGGAAGGGATCCTACAATTTTGGCTCCCCTGAAAAAGCTCAACATTTTAGCCCTGCACCCCCCAAAATGGGGCTTTCCTCCTCCCTAAAAAGCTCAACAGCTTAGACCTGAACCCCTAATAAATGGGGCTATCCTCCTCCCTTAAAAAAAGCTCAACAGCT
This sequence comes from Zootoca vivipara, assembly GCF_963506605.1. NCBI lineage: Eukaryota > Metazoa > Chordata > Lepidosauria > Squamata > Lacertidae > Zootoca > Zootoca vivipara. The sequence continues at coordinate 2,958,266 of NC_083281.1, read as the reverse complement.
TAGATCACTGCCGGTTTTTAACTCTGTGAGTAGATCACAGTCTCTTTATTTCCTGTAAGAAGCTGCCAAAATGTGAGGCTGCTTGTTTCTTTGTCCTTATTGCATTGATATCCCATCTTTTGAGGAGCTCAAGGTGTGTCCCCCCCTCACAGCTACCCTCTCTGTAGGCAGACAGCTAAAGATTGGCCCAAGTTCACCTCCTGAGCTTCAAGGCCAAGTGGGGAATTTGAACCCGGGCCTCCCCAGTTCCTAGTCCTACTCCAACCCCTGATACTGTATCTCCAATTAGGGCCGGGGAGATACCCCGGAGCAGGAAAATTACAGAGAGCTGCTGCCAGCCAGTGTAGAAACTAGTGAGCTTGGTGAACCAGTGGGGTGACTGTATAAAGCTACTTCCTGTTTTAATCGGCCCCTTTGTTCAGAACCTTGTGGACTAGAATCTTGCTTCATCTCTAGGGGAATGGCCATAGTTTCTTGGATGGAGTTCCCATTTACTCCCATTCCATTCTGACTTGTGGGTTTGGAGTGTTTCAATTTTTTTTTTAAAAAAATTGCTGGAGTTGTTTCTTTTTTTTCCTGCTACGAGGAGCCCTCCTCGCTTTCCAAAATGTGTGTTCAGAATCGTGGTTGCCGGGGAAGAGCCCTATCTTGGAAGCAGAGCATCTGCTTTGCCTGCACAAAGGTCCCATTTCCAATCCCTGGCCTCTCTAGGCAGGGCTTGGGATAGACTCCTGCCCACTTGGACTACTGCAACGCTCTCCGTGGGGCTACCTTTGAAGGTGACCCGAAAAATACAATAAATCCAGAATGCGGCAGCTAGACTCCCATCATGGCTAGCTAGCAGGACCCCAGTAGTCAGGGATGTTGGAGACCCAAGCTCTGCGAGAGGAACCCTGCTGACAAGACAGAAGTGCTGTTTTGGGGGGGCAGGGGGGCGGGTGTGGGGGGCTTTACCTGGTCCTGAATGGGGTCACTGTGCCCCGAAGGACCAGATGCGCAGCCTGGGAGTCATTTTGGACTCACAGCTGTCCATGGAGGTGCAGGTTAGTTCTGTGTCCAGGGCGGCTGTCTGCCAGCTCCATCTGGTACGCAGGATGAGACCGTTCCTGCCCGCAGACTGTCTTGCCAGAGTGGTGCATGCTCTAGTTATCTCCCGCTTGGACTACTGCCATGCACTGTATGTGGGGCTACCTTTGAAGGTGACCCGGAAACTGCAATTAATCCAGAATGCGGCAGTCAGACTGGGGACTGAGAGCGACCGCCGAGACCACATAACACCGGTCTCATAATAACAACAACAACAACAACAACAACAACAACAATTTATTATTTATACCCCGCCCATCTGGCTGGGTCTCCCCAGCCACTCTGGGCTGCTTCCAACAGAAAAATACAACACAATAATCTATTAAACATTAAAAGCCTCCCTGAACACGGCTGCCTTCGGATGTCTTCTAAAAGTCTGGTAGTTGTTTTCCTTTTTGACATCTGTTGGGAGGGCGTTCCACAGGGCAGGCACCACCACCGAGAAGGCCCTCTGCCTAGTTCCCTGCAACTTGGCTTCTCGCAACGAGGGAACCGCCAGAAGGCCCTCGACGCTGGACCTCAGTGTCCGGGCAGAACGATAGAGGTGGAGACGCTCCTTCATGTATACTGGACCAAGGCCGTTTAGGGCTTTAAAGGTCAGCACCAACACTTTGAATTGTGCTCGGAAACGTACTGGGAACCAATGTAGATCTTTCAAGACCGGTGTTATGTGGTCTCGGCGGCTGCTCCCAGTCACCAGTCTAGCTGCTGGTCTTGAAAGATCTACATTGGCTCCCAGTACGTTTCTGAGCACAAAGAGTTGGTGCTGACCTTGGAATTCCAAAACAGGCCTAAAATACCTGAAGGAGCGGCTCCACCCCCATCGCTCAGCCCGGACACTGAGGTCCAGCGGCGAGGGCCTTCTGGCGGTTCCCTCCCTGCGAGAAGCGAGGTTACAGGGAACCAGGCAGAGGGCCTTCTCGGTGGTGGCGCTCTCCCTGTGGAATGCCCTCCCATCAGATGTCAAGGGGATAAACAACTACTTGACTTTTAGAAGACACCTGAAGGCAGCCCTGTTTAGGAAAGTTTTTAATGTTTGATGTTTGATCATGTTTTTAATATTCTGTTTGGAGCCGCCCAGAGTAGCTGGGGAAACCCAGCCATATGGGCAGGGTATAAATAATAAGTTATGATTATGAAACAGGAGAGCCGCTGTCAGTCAGTGTACTGAGCTAGAGCATAGTTAAGAGCACGGTGCTGTTGGTGCCAAGGTTGCAGGTTCAATCCCTACATTAGGAAAGCTGCATATTCCTGCATTGCAGAGGGTTTGACTGGATGACCCTCGGGGGTCCCTCCCAAGTCCCAAATTGCTGTCTTAATGTGCTCCTTCCTTTTTTCCACTCTCCCCCCCACAGCACTCCCTGGATCACCTGCTCCCCATGAACATCGGGGCGTGAGGCTGTTATAAGGCACGTGGCTTCCCCTCTCTCCTGTCCCCCGCGCCCCTTGACCACTTCCGCCATGGATCAAGACTACGAAAGACGCCTTCTCCGCCAAATCAACATCCAGAATGAAAACATGATGCCTTGCGTAAGTCTTGGGCAAAACACTACTAGGCCATAAGGGTAAAAAGGTAAAGGGACCCCTGACAGTTAAGTCCAGTCGCGAACGACTCGGGGGTTGCGGCCGAAGGAGCCAACGTTTGTCCGCAGACAGTTTTTCCGGGTCATGTGGCCAGCAGGGCTAAGCCGCTTCTGGCGAAACCAGAGCAGCGCACAGAAACGCCATTTACCTTCCCGCTGTAAAGGTAAAGGGGCCCCTGACCATCAGGTCCAGTCGTGTCCGACTCTGGGGTTGCGGCGCTCATCTCGCTCTATAGGCCGAGGGAGCCAGCATTTGTCCGCAGACAGCTTCCAGGTCATGTGGTCAGCATGACAAAGCTGCTTCTGGCGAACCAGAGCAGCGTACGGAAACGCCGTTTACCTTCCCGCCGGAGCGGTCCCTATTTATCTACTTGCACTTTGATGTGCTTTCGAACTTCTAGGTTGGCAGGAGCTGGGACTGAGCAACGGGACCTCACCCCGTTGCAGGGATTCGAACCGCTGATCTTTCGGTCGGCAAGCCCTAGGCGCTGTGGTTTAACCCACAACGCCACCTGCATCCCTTACTAAACCATAGGTTACCTAAATACAATCCTGGCAGCAACAACACACAACGCAACAGGCTGTTTTTGACGGTTTAACTTCTGTTTCAAAAACAATTCAACATATAATATCTCGCAATGTGTAATTCCACAGACCAACACATCATGCAAACAGAACATATCCCGAGAAATTAAAGTCCAGTGGATGGTCAGGAGATAAAAGTCCATTCAGTTCCTAAATTGGCATGATGGCATTAACCACAATATTGTATGCTTATCTTATCAATATGGTATGCTTATCTTGTCTTATGGTGTGGCCAAAGAACAGGCGTAGGCAAACTCTGCCCTCCATATGTTTTGGGGCTACAATTCCCATCATGCCTGACCACTGGTGCTGTTACCTAGGGATGATGGGAGTTGTAGTCCCAAAACACCTGGAAGGCCGAGTTTGCCTATGCCTGCCCTAGAAGTCTTCCTAGGGGGGGCCCTCTGTACCCGTTTTTGCCTGGCTGGAGATGTGTCCCTGAGCTCTGATAATGCCTCTTCCTTCCCTGGGTGTGGAGCAGAGGGGTGTGTAGAAACTTGCTTCCCGCACCCCCCCCCCGTCATCACAGCCGCACAAACCTCGCTGTGGCACCCCTGAGCCGGTAAGCCTGCCCCACATCGCAGGGCTGTAGCAGGGTGAGAGGAGAGACCAAGAGGAGTCGGTGTTTAGAGCACAAGCCTTTCCTAGAATATTTGAAGAAGCATTAGAGTTAATGTGCAAATAGGATTTGAACAGTAAACAGCAGCGGGACAATATTTCTAAGCTAGGATAAAGAGCAAGGGCCAGCAGACTTTTTCAGCAGGGGGTCGGTCCACTGTCCCTCAGACCTTGTGGGAGGCCGGACTATATTTTTATTTCTATGCCCCACAAATAACCCAGAGATGCATTTTAAATAAAAGGATACATTCTACTCATGTAAAAACACGCTGATTCCCAGACTGTCCGCAGGCCGTATTTAGAAGGCAATTGGCCGGATCTGGCCCCCGGGCCTTAGTTTGCCTGCCCATGATAGAGGAATGTTAGGTATAATATGTAGCAGGGTATTGGGAAATCAGGAAACCATGGAGGGCAGAGTGGATTTGATATAAATCAAGTCGATTTAAATCGCTAGTCAGTAAGAATTGATTTAAATAAATCAAAATTACAGAAAGACTCGTTCTTGCTGGTATCATCTTAATATTAACAGATCAAATGAAGGTTTCATTTTTGGAATGATAAATTTTCAGAGTAGTTTTTACAGGTCTGTCAGAAATTACTGATTTGGTTATAATACTAGACATATATAAGAAGATAATTATGACATCATTGTGAGGTTTAATAAGTTAATGGTTTATATCTGGACAGCTTTTCTGCTGTACTCTATTGGAAGGAGAAAAAAAATCATTTCTTTAAAAACAATTTAAACTATTTATTTAAAACAATAACGTTATAGCATATGTAGCCATGTTTCTTAGCTGACGTGGTTAAACAATAAAAAAGAACAACTGAGTTTCAGCACACATGAAAAACTTAAAACAAATCTTATTTCCTGATGAATAGCCTTTGGACTGTAATGTAACTTAAATAGAGAATCTATAGAAATATTTCCTCCCAAAAAATCTTTTAAAAAATCGATTTAAAAAAATCGATTTGAAAAAAAAACTTGATTTTTATCCACCCTGGGCTGTAGTGAGGACAGAATGAAGAAAAAGAAGAACTGTGCCTTCCAGTTTGTGTTTCTCAGAAGGCGGGTGGTGGAGGGGGGGTTGGGTTAGAAAAGCAGTAAATCTAAAAGTTTAAGAAACTCCGTTCCAAGTTGAAATGACAGCGGTCTCTCTTCTGATGACGAGGTTGTGTTTCTCTGTTGCCTGATTTCTCACCCCGCCACCCACAAATTGCAGGTTGCCGACATGAGGAGGACCCTGACGCCTTCGAATTCCCCCGTGTCGTCTCCCAGCAAGCACGGTGACAGGTTCATCCCATCCCGGGCCGGGGCAAATTGGAGCATCAGTTTCCACAGGATAAACGTGAGCGTCACAAGGAAGCCCCCTTGGCTGTGTTTTTTTCTTCTTCTTTTTTTCTTTTTTACAGTGGTACCTTGGTTCTCAAACTTAATCCGTTCCGGATACATCTTATTTTATAGTACAGTATATTCATTGTTGCTTTCATTTTATGGATCCATGGTCTCGTTAAATGGAAAAAAATCATGTCAAATGGCTGTTTTAGGGGTTGTTTTTAAAAGTCTGGGACGAATTAATCCGCTTTGCATTGCTTTCTCTGGGGAAGCCCGCCTTGGTTTGGGAACGCTTTGGTTTTGGAACGGACTTCCGAAACGGATTAAGCGTGAGAACCAAGGTACCACTGTACTAGAGGTTGCAAGTGTGGAGAGGTTTTTTTGTTTTTGAGGCTTTTTCAGTTCATTTGTTTCTGTGACTGGAACCCAGTCCAGCTACTGATTGATTGTGTGACTGCAGAAATGGATGAAAGCTGTTCCAAACAATGACTGTCATCAGTGCAGGTATGAAAAAGATTTAATTTTCATTTTTATCATCTACAATACTGTCTATTTTATAGTACAGTACATTGATTATTGCTTTTCTTTTATGGATCCATAGTCTCGTTAGGTAGTAAAATTCATGTTAAATTGCTGTTTTAGGGCTTGTTTTTTACTGATGCCCAGGATGTCAATATTTATTCTTGCCATCTCATTTTTTACCACATCCAGCTTACCATTATCCATGGTTTTTACATTCCAGGTTCCTATGCAATATTTTTCTTTACAGCATCGGACTTTCCTTTCGCTTCCAGGCATATCCGCAACTGAGCAACCTTTCGGCTTTGGCCCAGCCGCTTCATCAGCTCTGAATCTACTGGTACTTGTCCTCCGCTCTTCCTCAGTAGCATGTTGGACGCCTTCCGACCTGAGGGGCTCATCTTCCAGTGTCATAACTTTTATATGCCTGTTGTCTTTGTCCATGGAGTTTTCTTGGCAGGGATACTGGAGTGGCTTGCCAGTTCCTTCTCCAGGTGGATCACGTTTAGTCAAAACTCTCCACTATGACCTGTCCATCTTGGGTGGCCCTGCATGGCATAGCTCATAGCTTTTCTGAGTTATTCAAGCTCCTTCGCCACGACAAGGCATTGATCCATGAAGGCATTGATCCATGAAGGGGATCAGCACAAGAGACGACTCTACACATGGATATCACCAAATGGGCAGCATCGAAATCAGATTGATTATATTCCCTGCAGCCAAAGATGGAGAAGCTCTATACAGTCAGCAAAAACAAGACCTGGAGCTGACTGTAACTCAGATCATCAGCTTCTTATAGCAAAATTCCAGCTTAAACTGAAGAAAGTAGGAAAAACCACTGGGCCAGTAAGATACAATCTAAATCAAATCCCTTATGAATACACAGTGGAAGTGAGGAACAGGTTTAAGGATTTAGATTTGGTGGACAGAGTGCCTGAAGAACTATGGATGGAGGCTTGTAACATTATACAGGAGGCAGCAACAAAAACCATCCCAAGGAAAAGGAAATGCAAGAAAGCAAAATGGCTGTCCAACGAGGCCTTACAAATAGCGGGGGAGAGGAGGCAAGCAAAATGCAAGGGAGATAGGGAAAGATACAGGAAGCTGAATGCAGATTTCCAAAAAATAGCAAGGAGAGACAAGTGGGCCTTCTTAAACGAGCAATGCAAAGAAATAGAGGAAAACAATAGAATGGGGAAAACCAGAGATCTCTTCAAGAAAATTGGAGATATGAAAGGAACATTTCGTACAAAGATTACCATAATAAAGGACAAAAGTGGTAAGGACCTAACAGAAGCAGAAGACATCAAGAAGAGATGGCAAGAATACACAGAGGAATTATACCAGAAAGATATGGAGGTCTCGTACACCCCAGGTAGTGTGGTTGTGACCTTGAGCCAGACATCTTGGAGAGTGAAGTCAAATGGGCCTTAGAAAGCACTGCAAATAACAAGGCCAGTCGAAGTGATGATATTCCAGCTGAACTATTTAAAATTTTAAAAGATGATGCTGTTAAGGTGCTATACCCAATATGCCAGCAAGTTTGGAAAACTCAGCAATGGCCAGAGGATTGTAGAAGATCAGTCTACATCCCAATCCCAAAGAAGGGCAGTACCAAAGAATGCTCCAACTACCGCACAATTGCGCTCATTTCACATGCTAGCAAGGTTATGCTTAAAATTCTACAAGGCAGGCTTAGGCAGTATGTGGACCGAGAACTCCCAGAAGTGCAAGCTGGATTTCGAAAGGGCAGAGGAACCAGAGACCAAATAGCAAACATGCGCTGGATTATGGAGAAAGCTAGAGAGTTCCAGAAAAACGTCTACTTCTGCTTCATTGACTATGCAAAAGCCTTTGACTGTGTCGACCACAGCAAACTATGGCAAGTTTTTAAAGAAATGGGAGTGCCTGATCACCTCATCTGTCTCCTGAGAAATCTCTATGTGGGACAAGAAGCTACAGTTAGAACTGGATATGGAACAACTGATTGGTTCAAAATTGGGAAAGGAGTACGACAAGGTTGTATATTGTCTCCCTGCTTATTTAACTTATATGCAGAATTCATCATGCGAAAGGCTGGACTAGATGAATCCCAAGCCGGAATTAAGATTGCCGGAAGAAATATCAACAACCTCAGATATGCAGATGACACAACCGTGGTGGCAGAAAGTGAGGAGGAATTAAAGAACCTTTTAATGAGGGTGGAAGAGCAGAGCGCAAAATATGGTCTGAAGCTCAATTAAAAAAAAACAACTAAGATCATGGCCACTGGTCCCATCACCTCCTGGCAAATAGAAGGGGAAGAAATGGAGGCAGTGAGAGATTTTACTTTCTTGGGCTCCTTGATCACTGCAGATGGTGACAGCAGTCACGAAATTAAAAGACGCCTGCTTCTTGGGAGAAAAGCAATGACAAACCTAGACAGCATCTTAAAAAGCAGAGACATCACCTTGCCGACAAAGGTCCGTATAGTTAAAGCTATGGTTTTCCCAGTAGTGATGTATGGAAGTGAGAGCTGGACCATGAAGAAGGCTGATCGCCGGAGAATTGATGCTTTTGAATTATGGTGCTGGAGGAGACTCTTGAGAGTCCCATGGACTGCAAGAAGATCAAACCTCTCCATTCTGAAGGAAATCAGCCACGAATGCTCACTGGAAGGACAGATCGTGAAGCTGAGGCTCCAATACTTTGGCCACCTCATGAGAAGATAAGAATCCTTGGAAAAGACCCTGATGTTGGGAAAGATTGAGGGCACAAGGAGAAGGGGACGACAGAGGACAAGATGGTTGGACAGTGTTCTCGAAGCTACGAACATGAGTTTGACCAAACTGCGGGAGGCAGTGCAAGACAGGAGTGCCTGGCGTGCTATGGTCCATGGGGTCACGAAGAGTCGGACACGACTAAACGACTAAACAACAACAACAGGGCTTGTTTTGAAAAGTCCGGAACGGATTAATCCACTTTGCATTGCTTTCTATGGGAAAGTGCTCCTTGGTTTTGGAATGCTTTGGTTTTGGAACAGACTTTCGGAACGGATTGAGTTTGAGAACCAGGGTACCACTGTATTTGTTTAGAAATTTTCCTCTGACTCTGACCACCACTGGTGTGTGGCTTTTAGGAAAACAACAATGACAACAACCCCCTATTATATATATAACAATCATAGAGTTGGATGGGACCCCCAGGGGTCATCCAGTCCAACCCCCTTCAATGCAGGAATCTCAACGGAAGCATCCATGACAGATGGCCACCCAACCTACAAGGAAGGAGAGCCTGCCACTGTCCAATGGAGTCCCATTTTGCTGTCCGGATCCCTAACGTTTAGCCGGGAATCTCCTTTCTTGTAACTTGAGACCGTTGGTTCGGCTCCCCTCCTCCAGAACCGGAGAAAACAGGGCTGTTGACGTGGGAATATTGAGAAAAGTTGCCTGCCCCCCCCCCCACCTGTAATTAATATTCATCCTAAAACAGTAAATCTTAAAACAAATGGAAAATAAAGGTGGCGCTGTGGTTAAACCACTGAGCCTAGGGCTTGCTGATCAGAAGGTTGGCGGTTCGAATCCCTGTGATGGGGTGAGCTCCCGTTGCTCGGTCCCAGCTCCTGCCAACCTAGCAGTTCGGAAGCACATCAAAGTGCAAGTAGATAAATAGGGACCGCTCCGGCGGGAAGGTAAACGGCGTTTCCATGTTCTGCTCCGGTTTGCCAGAAGTGGCTTTGTCATGCTGGCCACATGACCTGGAAGCTATACGCCGGCTCCCTCGCCCAATAATGCGAGATGAGCGCGCAGCCCCAGAGTCGGTCACGACTGGACCTAATGGTCAGGGGTCCCTTTACCTTTTTAGAAGCTTTTGTCAGGTAAGCTGGGGTGGAAAAGGAGACCTCTGAAGGTTTAGGGCAGTGGTTTTTGACCCATGTGCCGTGGCACCCTGGGGTGCCTTGAATGATGGTAAGGGGTACCGCGGGCAATACTGGGCAAACCCAGCCAGATGGGCGGAGTATAAATAATTTTTATTATTATTATTATTATTATTATTATCGGTCCCTCTTTCCTTCCCTCCCTCCTCTGATGCCCTCTTGAGTCTCTGCCTCCCAAAGCCTTGCACGGCTGTTTGTTGCAGCTGCCCTGGCTGCAAGCTCCCTAGGCGAATGGTGCCTCTGGGGCTGGCCAGGGGGTGCTTCCCAGGCCCCAGTAGGGCAATGGCACCTCTCTTTGGGGTGGGCTGGGGGGGCAGCTCAAAGACCAGGGGTGGCAGCAATGGCTGCCCAGAGGTCTCCCAAGGAAGAGGGAAGAGGAGAGGAGGCTGAGGGAACCCTCCACAAAGGAGGGATGTGGGGCTGCCGGCTCTGCAGCCAAGGGGGTGACATAACTGGGCAGAATTATCGCAGAATAATTTGGTTGGTCAAGGGATCAGCGGACCCCAAAAAGGGGTCGAAAACCTCTGGTTTCTGAAAACTGATCACTGTCAAAACAACCATTCATTTTCTTTGCTTCGCAGGAAAACGAAAAGTCCCCGAGTCAAAACCGAAAAGCAAAGGACGCAACTTCAGACAATGGCAAAGGTAGACCTGAACACCTGCCTCTTAGAAATTATTATTATTATTATTATTATTATTATTATTATTATTATTATTATTATGCCTCTCTGTTGTGTGTTTGGAGAGGTTGCAAGGTTTATTTCCGTTCAGTGAAAAGAGGAGGGTCTCGCAAAGCAAAATTAACTGCCGTGTTGTTTTGGTTTAGCTTTCACGCGCTGCAGTCCATATCATCGCGGGAGCTTATGCCATAATGCAGGCATCCCCAAGCTTCGGCCCTCCAGATGTTTTGGACTACAGTTCCCATCTTCCCCGACCACTGGTCCTGTTAGCTAGGGAACATGGGAGTTGTAGGCCAAAACATCTGGAGGGCTGCAGTTTGGGGGTTCCTGCCATAATAGATTTCTTAGTCTCTATAAAGACTCACAAGACACCCCCCCCTCGCCCTGCAAAAGATTATCCCTTTAGTCCGTCTATCCTCATCTGACTCAGTACTCCTATTTGCTGTGGTTGTAACTATATTCCACCTTCCCATTTTGACTCTCTGCCACCCTATCTGCATAACCTAGCAATTCCAAAATATAGATGCACTTTTACCCTCGCAAGATTGAATGTCTTGCCCTCGGCTGGACTTGAGGGCGATTCCAACAGATGCCACACAAAAAACGCTTATGTCCCTGTGGAGATGGCAGTCCTGAATCGGTGGCGCATGCCCTTCTTCTGGCTTACGCTCTTTCTAAAGACTTGAGGAATGAGATGATCCCCCCTCTTTTATTGTCCATTCCGAGTCACCCAGCCACTGCCCCAGTGTCCTTTCTCTGGGCAGATCAAGAGGAGCAGGGGACAGCAAAGACTGCAAGGTTTTTAGCTGGGGCAATCAGAATAAGATCCACTATTTGTCTGTTGATTCAAAACCCTAAAGTGTGTTCTATATTGTTGTTTTTTAGTCGTTTAGTCGTGTCCGACTCTTCGTGACCCCATGGACCATAGCACGCCAGGCACTCCTGTCTTCCACTGCCTCCCGCATTTTGGTCAAACTCATGTTCGTAGCTTCGAGAACACTGTCCAACCATCTCGTCCTCTGTCGTCCCCTTCTCCTAGTGCCCTCCATCTTTCCCAACATCAGGGTCTTTTCCAGGGAGTCTTCTCTTCTCATGAGGTGGCCAAAGTATTGGAGCCTCAGCTTCAGGATCTGTCCTTCCAGTGAGCACTCAGGGCTGATTTCCTTCAGAATGGATAGGTTTGATCTTCTTGCAGTCCATGGGACTCTCAAGAGTCTCCTCCAGCACCATAATTCAATAATCGACTTTTATTTCTGTTTTTTGTATATCACTTCTTTGTTTTGTTGCTATGGCCGATGACTGGCGCAAATAAAGATTCATTCACTCATTCATTCATTCATACGTACTGCATTATCGCAACACGCCCTCTATGGGGCTGCCCTCGAGGACTCTTTCTATTAATGCAAGTATTCTTCCCGCGTTTCCCAGCGGATGGCCTTCAGAGGAAAGCTTCATTGGACAGTGTAAAGTAGAACAGGTGCTTCTTCTTTGGTTGTTGGAGCCAGGCTAGTCTCCCCCTCCCTGTAACGGGGGTCCCCAAAAGAAGTGGGGAGCAGCCTCCAAGAGTCCACCATTACTAACCCTGTGAAATCCTGCCTGTAATTCTTTGCAGGGCTCATCCTTCCTGGCACCATCTTAATATTTACAACCAGATGAAGGTTTCATTTTTGGAATAATAAATTTTCAGAGTATTTTTTTTAAAGTTACATCAAAAATTGCACTGATTTGGTTATACTATTAGAAATATATAGACAGGTAATTATGAAGTCATCGTGAGGTTTCATTAGGTTAACTGTGTATATCTGGGCAACTTTTCTGTTGTACTTTATTGGAAGGAGAAAAATAAACATTTCCTTAATGACAATTTAAACAATTTATTTAACCAAAACAATAACATTATAGCATATTTATCCACGTTTAACTGATGTGGTTAAACAATTTAAAAAAAGACTTAGACTGAGTTTTCGCACACATGAAAAACTTAAAACAAATCCTTATTTCCTGATGAATAGCCTTTGGACTATAATGTAAATTAAATAGAGAATCTATAGAAATATTTTAAGCATTTTATTTTAAAAATCTGAATCAAATAAAAAAATCCAATTCTTTTTTTAAAAAAAACCATTGATTTTTATCCACCATGATTCTTTGCAATAGTAAATGTTTTTGTCGTGTAAACGTATACCCTTGTGTCCAGATTATGGTGCTTTAAAAAGACTTTTTAAGCAAGGCAGGCACCTTGCATTTGTGTTTTTATTTTATTTTAAATGAGGCTTGACTTCAAGGTCCCCCGCTTCTCTCAACCCCGCAGATGGCCTTGCGTACTCAGCCTTGCTAAAGAATGAGCTCTTGGGCGCTGGGATTGAGAAAGTTCAGGACCCCCAGACAGAAGACAGGAGGCTGCAGCCCTCCACGCCGGAAAAGAAGAGCCTTTTCACGGTATTTGTTTTACATTTCATCTGCTAACTCTGAAGGGGCGCTCTGTAACCCCACCCTTCAGTCGAAAAACGCTCCCAGGTGGTCCAAGTGTACACTTCTGGACATGACCCAAAAGGAAAGAGACATGAGGAGGGTAGAGGAAAACAGGCCCATTCGTCGAAGACCAATGCTTTAGGCAGGAGTGGGGAGCCTGTATTCCTGCTGTATAATGGGAGTTGATGCCCCATAACATCTGGGGAGGCCACCGGTTAGCCACACACTCCATTCATTTGTTCTTTTCAAACTTATATTTCAAGAAATCTGCTAAGCGGCTTACGGACCTCAGCAAAAAATTACTTGTGCCTCATAGCCTCATGATTGCAGCAGGGGTTCGAACCAGATTAATCTTTGGTTCTCTTTCAGCTCTACAGTTCTGTGATAAGAGTATTATTAGGTTCTGGTTAGTTTCTGGGCTCAGTTCAAGGCACTGTTTTTGATCTGTGAAGTCCCAGAATCCGGGGACTTCCTCTCCCTAATTAACTGGGCCTTCTCGGTGGTGACGCCCTCCCATCAGATGTCAAGGAAATAAACTACCTGGCTTTTAGGAGACATCTGAAGGCAGCCCTGTTTAGGGAAGCTTTTAATGTTTGATGTTTAATCGTGCTTTTAATATTCTGTTGGGAGCCGCCCAGAGTGGCTGCGGAAACCAAGCCAGATGGGCAGGGTGGTAGTAGTAGTAATAATAATAATAATAATAATAAATAATAAATAATAAATAATAATTACTATTATTTATGCCCCGTCCAAAAATACATTAAAACATCAGTCATTAAAAACTTCCCTAGTAAGATAGTTGTTTATTTCCTTGACATCTGATGGGAGGGCGTTCCACAGGGCGGGCGTCACCACCGAGAAGGCCCTCTGCCTGGTTCCCTGTAACCTCACTTCTCACAGGGAGGGAACCGCCAGAAAGCCCTCGGTGCTGGACCTCAGTGTCCGGGCAGAACGATGAGGGAGGAGACGCTTGTTCAGGTCCACAGGGCCAAGGCCGTTTAGGGCTTTCAAGATCAGCACCAACACTTTGAATTGTGCTCGGAAACGTCCTGGGAGCCAATGTAGGTCTTTCAAGACCGGTATTATCATTATTATTATTCGACCCTTTGCTCATCACTCAAGGCCCTTTGTGGGCTTTTTGATGGAGATGCATAGGGTATTGACAGGGCCTTCCCAGTGGTGGCTCCCTGCTTGCAGAAGGCCATCCCTGGGGAGGCACGCCATGATTGCCATCATATCTTTATAGGCACCAGGCAAAAGAAGAAGAAGTTCCTTTTTTGCCAGGGTTTTGGAATTTCATAATCTGTGGTTCCCTTCTGTCAGTGGGATGCCTTAGTCCTGCCTTTTTAATACATGATTTTTTTATTTTTTTAGAACTGTTTGAGCTTTATGTTGGGTTTAATGTGTGTGCTGCCTTCTCGCCCGTCCAGTACTCCCTCACCACGAAACGCTCCAGCCCAGACGACGGCAACGAGGTCTCCCCCTATTCTCTCTCTCCCGTCAGCAACAAAAGGTGTTTTTTTAAAATATATATATTTTTTATTGAATTTTCCACTTTAGCCATCCAATCATATCACATTAAATATTCCAAATTATACGGATGCATATCAATTAATTCAAATATTCTTGTCAGCAACGAAAGCTTGGGCTCCCCTTTTAGCGAAGTGTTGGAGGAAAACAAGATTTTCCGGGGGAGGGGGTTAAGGGTGTTATAAGAAAAAAAACTGTTCCCTTTCCCTTATCCTAGAGCTTGTATAGAGTCCTTAAGTAGGTTCCCTATCGGAAGGAGAAAATAACAGAGGCCAAGCAGAGAATATTGAAAAGCAAAGCAGTTAGTAAGCCTGATCTTTATTAAACTGTTGCAACAGGGTCTCCCGCTCACCCCACACAGGGAGGGAGGAGGGGAACCCTGAACATTGATGTGCAAGCTCTTATATAGACTTTTGAAATTGCCTCCCCTATAGCTGAAGACCACCCCTAAAAAGCATCATACATACATCACAGAAAGAGGGGGTCCCCAGCAGAAATTTGAGTGTGTTGCTTCTCTCTTGTCTGCCAGGATACCTGATAATAATGCCTTATCTGGGTAGCCAGGCCATTCCTTGGAGATGGTAAACACTTAGTTCCTGAATCTCTTATGCATATTGAGAGTGTTCTCAGCTTAACAGATACTTGCCAGACTGTATTTGAAAAGGGAGGTTTAAGACCCTACACAGTCCAAAGACAATTGGAACAGCTTTTCCCATTTCCTTCCTCCTTGCAGAGAGATAGTTGAGGTCCATTTGGGAGAGTCAAAATGGCTTCAGGATTGCTCTCCTGTACTATTTCAGACACGTGGTTGATATACTTATGCATGTGTTTGCCTTGTACATTTATGAACAAGGTACATGTATACACACACACACACACCCCTATATACCTTAAAAGTAAAGGTATCCCTGACCGTTAGGCCCAATCACAGGCGACCCTTGGGTTGCACACTCATCTTGCTCTATAGGCCAAGGGAGCCGGCATTTGTCCGCAGACAGTTTCCGGGTCATGTGGCCAGGATGACAAAGCCGCTTCTGGCGAACCAGAGCAGCGCACTGAAACGCCGTTTACCTCCCCGCTGGAGCGGTACCTATTTATGGTATCTACTTGCACTTTGACGTGCTTTCAAACTGCTAGGTTGGCAGGAGAATTCCTATAACCAGGGGCTCCTCAGATGGGTTGTCCCCTCTCAGTTACTCTGTTGGGCAGGTAGAAGTAAGGTCCAGGGTCCTTCAGGGACTCGACCACCGAGATCACCCATGGGAGCGTCGCTGATCTCTCCCTGAATTATTGAAGCTCCCTTTGACAGCAATGGGAAACCGAGCTTTTAGTGTCGCTGGCCCGGTCCTGTGGAACCCTCTGCCACAAGATATTCAGCGGGCGCCTTCTGTGCCAAGTTCTTTGAACGCTTGCTGGAAACTGTTCTGTGCCCGCAGTTGGAACACATCTTTCCACAGTGCTTAATTGAGGCCTGTTTTTAACTTTGTACAGTGTTATCGATTATTGTTTTTCTCCTTCCATTGAAGTGCAGCGGAAACGCTGTCCAAATATAAACAGTCAACTTATTAAACCTCACAAGAATTCCATAATTATCTGTCTTACGTATTTCTAATAGTGTAACCAAATCAGTGATTTTTGCTAGAACTCTAAAAACAACAACCCTACAACAAACCCATGATTTGAATTGTGATTTAGATCGATTTGATTTAGATCGATTTGATTTAAATCAAATCCACCCTGTTTGGAAGGAATAATAATGCTTGCTCCCTCTTCACACCACCTGCTTCTTCTTCCTCTCCCCCAATTTCCCACCCGGCCGAAACAGCCAGAAGCTGCTACGGTCTCCTCGGAAGCCCACGAGGAAAATCTCCAAGATCCCGTTCAAAGTATTGGATGCCCCGGAACTGCAGGACGACTTCTACCTAAATCTGGTCGACTGGTCGTCCCTTAACGTTCTCAGTGTCGGCCTCGGAACCTGTGTCTACCTGTGGAGTGCCTGTACCAGCCAGGTAAAGTCGAGTATGTGTGTGTGTGTGTGTGTGTGTGTGTGTCTCCCGTTCTTATTTTCTTACGATACGAACAGGGCCGGATTTAGGTTTTACGAGGCCCTAAGCTCCTGAAGGTAATGGAGCCCTTTATAGGTCCAGCTGTCAACAACAAATGGTTGCTGTTTTTTTGTGTTGAATATATGCTGTATGATAATTGATGGACCTCATAGGTATCTCAAGCCACTTGCACATCACAAAATATGTATTTTATCAAAGTAATGGTTGAACTGAAATACAATTATATAAATACAAGGTACCACTGTATACAGAAATGAGCAAACCAGTGATATTTTAGGGAGCAGGCTAGCAGGCAGGGCCCATGACTTACATCATAGGAGCCTACACAACACAAAACAAAACACTGTTGTTGTATGTACCGATAGGTTTTATTTTTTATTTTTATCTTATATTTTGGAAATGTACATCCAGTCCCCCCCCCTTTAAATTTTCTGGAGGGGGGGGCAAGACAGTGGGGCCCTAAGCTATAGCTTGTTTAGGGTATACAGTACGTTAATCTGCCACTGGTTATTTGGGGGGGGGGGGGACCAGCTATTGGAAGAAAAACCCGCCTTTTCCAGAGACATGGTGTTGCATAACATCAGAATGCCTGCTTCACCTTTGCCTTCCTTTTACCTCTTTTGAATTGACCTTTTAACGGGAGGCCTAATAAAATGTTCCAGCCCTCGGTCGAGTCTGCCTGTTTCTTCTCTGCGTGAGTCCCTGCTCCAGAGGCTTTGTAGAGGGAGCATGTCCCCAAATAGCGACTCCTGCCTAAAACATGAGGGTTCTTCCCGATAGCAGATGAACCGTGTGCGGGGTGTGTGTGTGTGTGTGTGTGTCTCCAAAAATAAGACACCGTCTTATATTTATTTTTCCTAAAAAAAAAAAAACCAACAAAAAAACCACGGTGGCTTATTTTCAGGGGATGTCTTATTTTTTTTAATTAAGTATGGTACAGTTTAACCTACAAGGTTAAACTGCCTATCACTATGGCTTATTTTCGGGGTATGGCTTATTTTCGGGGTGTGGCTTATTTTTGGAGAAACAACACACAGAGAGAGAGACAGAGAGAGAGAGAGAGTGGAACCTAGGTTGTCGAACGTAATCCATTCCAGAAGACCGTTTGACTTCCGAAACGTCCAACAACTGAGCCGCAATGGGCGCCCAGAAGATTCCATTGAGAAAATTGAGAAACGCACCTTGGGAGCCGTTCGACATGTTTGAAAACGGAAGCAATTACTTCCACGTTTTCAGCATCTGTAAACCGAAACGTTCAGCTTCCGAGACACTTGAATACTGAGGTTCCACTGTATATATATTTTAATGAAACCTGCTTAGGCGCGAAAGTGTTTCCCCCCTTTTTAATTTTCCAAAATAAAGAAAAGGGCATTTCTAGCAGTTGGTGGGCCATTGGGCCTGATCTAGCAGGCAGGCTCTTAATTATTCTTATTCTTATGGTCTTAGGCAGGCATCCCCAAACTTCAGCCCTCCAGATGTTTTGGACTACAATTCCCATCTTCCCCGACCACTGGTCCTGTTAGCTAGGGATCATGGGAGTTGTAGGTCAAAATATCTGGAGGGCCGCAGTTTGGGGGTGTTAGGCTTCCTTGCTGGGGAAAAGGTTGCTTGTGAGAGGCCTACAAAGTCAGCGGCCCCTCCTCCTCCTCCCTCTCCCAGTGCCCTCTCCTTTTCTCATTCTTTCTTCCCTGTCTCCCCTCCCCTCTTTCTTCTTCCCAAGGTGACCCGGCTGTGCGACCTGTCCGTGGAAGGCGATTCAGTCACCTCCGTCGGGTGGTCAGAACGGGTCAGTACTCTGCTGGTTTTTCTGCCGAAGCGCAGCGTTTGCGAATTGTGGGCAGAGCTGCGACGCGAGGGTGGTGGAGCCTCTGGCCCCGGGACCAAATGTGGCCCTCCAAGCCTTTCCACCTGGCTCTCAGAGGTTCTCCTTTGCCACCTCCTCTCTTTCCGGGCCACCCCCCCCCCTTTTGCTTCGCAACCACCACCACCACCTCATCCTTTGCATCCTTTCTCCCCGATTAGGGCAACTTGGTGGCGGTTGGGACCCACAAGGGCTTTGTGCAGATCTGGGATGCTGCGGCTGGCAAGAAGCTCTCCATGCTCGAAGGCCACACGGCCAGAGTGGGTAAGGAAAGCGGGGCCAATGGCTGCGGGCAAGCACAACATGGAAACGGAACACTGATTTCCTAGAAGCCCTGCAGAAATAAGAATATGAATAGTCATTTATTACAGTGGTCCCTTGGTTCTCAAACGCCTTGGTCCTCAAAACAAAACACTGCAAACCCGGAAGCAAGTGTTCCGGTTTGCGAACTTTGTTTGGAAGCCGAACGTGCTCCGTTTTGAGTGTTATGCTTCCATTTTGAGCATTACGCTGAGGTCTGTCTGTTTTTTATATATATTGCATTTTTTGTATTTGCGGCTCTTTTTGTTTTGTTTTTGTGACTGTGTGGAACCCAGTTCGGCTACTGATGGATTGATTTTGTGACTGCAGTACATTGTTTATTGCTTTCATTTTATGGATCGATAGTCTCGTTAGATAGTAAAATTCATGTTCAATGGCTGTTTTAGGGGTTGTTTTTAAAAGTCTGCAACGGATTAATCCATTTCGCATTACTTTCTATGGGAAAGCGTGCCTTGGTTTCGGAACGCTTTGGTTTTGAAACCAACTTCCGGAACGGATTAAGTTTGAGAACCAAGGTACCACTGTATTTGTATCCTGCCCATCGGCAGGGCGGGAGCCACCACCGACAAGGCCCTCTGCCGGGTTCCCTGTAGCTTCACTTCTCTCAGGTAGGAAACCGCCAGAAGGCCCTCGGTGCCGGATCTCAGCGCTTGGGCTGAATGATGTAGGTGCAGACACTTCTCCAATGGGGAGACAGCCACATTTCACTGGGGAGAGCATGCAACACACGGAACTAACACCGAGAAGGCCCTGTCACGGGCAGCCTCAACAAGGCCTGTGTGTTGGAGGGTCTGAGAGTGATATCCGTTTCACTGGTGGTGGTTCTGCTGCTGCTAGCTTAACTGGGTGGGTCAGGGTGCTTGTGGGCATGCCTGTGACCTCACAGCAGCTCAGCCAATAGCAGCAAGGGAGGCTTAGCAAGCAGCGGGTGGTGTTTCTACAAATGGACATGCGGGCACTCGCTGATGTTGCCTGGGTGTTCAGTTTCCCTATGCCTGTTTGCATCCCTCCCTCCCCGCACCATTCATGCTCCAGGCGCCCTGGCGTGGAATGCGGACCAGCTCTCTTCCGGCAGCCGGGACCGGATGATCCTGCAGAGAGACATCCGGACACCCCCCCTTCAGTCCGAGCGTCGCCTCCAAGGCCACAGGCAGGAGGTCTGCGGGCTCAAGTGGTCCACCGACCACCAGCTCCTCGCGTCCGGCGGGAACGACAACAAGGTATAGTTGTCATGGAATTCTACTCAGTATTAACCCAGAGCAGATCCCAATGTATAAGTTAGCAGGGTAACAACTTAAAACATAAAAATTCCTTCAGTAGCACCTTAAAGACCAACTAAGTTTTTATTTTGGTATGAGCTTTCGTGTGCATGCACACTTCTTCAGATACACTGGAAACAGAAGTGTCAGACCCTTATATATATATATACAGAGGGTGGTGGGGGTGGGTGGGAATGGGTGATGGGCTGATGGGAGTGGTAAACCTGGGGACGGCTGTTAACGGCTGCTGATGGCTGCAATTAGTCCGGGGGGGGGGTGGTGGAAGCAAGGGCTGAAGCGCTAAAGAAAGCTTGATCATGCATAATGAGATAAGAATCCGATGTCTCTATTCATCCCAGGTGCCTCCATGGTTTTAAGCTTGGAAATGAGTTCCAATTCAGCAACTTTTCTTTCCAGTCTGTTCCTGAAATTTCTCTGTAATAAAACAGCTGCTTTGAGATCTTGTATAGAATGTCCTGGGAGATTGAAGTGTTCTCCTACTGGTTTCTCTGTCTTATGGTTCCTGATGTCAGATTTATGTCCATTTATCCTTTGGCGTAGGGTTTGGCCAAACTTAGTTGGTCTTTAAGGTGCTACTGAAGGAATTTTTTTATTTTGCTTCGACTCAGACCAACACGGCTACCTACCTGTAACTTAAAACATGTTGCAGGATTCCAAAAAAAAGTAGACCAGAGGCAATTGTATTTCACCCAGCAGAGCTTTACTGCTACTGAAGGCAAATGAGCATCACGGTCACAAATCCAGTACCTTCAGGATTGGCCCTGTCCATAAGAAATCCAGTTGCAGCAGACTTGACTTAACCTTACAATAACTCAAAATAAGTCTAAGCCTTAACACTAAGCATACAGTAACCCCACACCAGAAGGAAGAGAGATAGAAAGAGGAAGTGAAAACCCAGGCTCGTTCTGGCCCTACTTTTATACTCAGCATGACCTTGACAGGGAAAGGGAAAGGTGTGGATGCGAGTGGCGCTGCGGTCTAAACCCCTGAGCCTCTTGGGCTTGTCGATCGGAAAGGTTGGTGGTTGGAATCCCCACAACGGGGTGAACTCCCGTTACTCTGTCCCAGCTCCTGCAAACTATTAGTTTGAAAGCATACCAGTGCAAGTAGATAAACAGGTACCACTGTGGTGGGAAGGTAAACGGCGTTTCCGTGCGCTCTGGTTTCCGTCACGGTGTCCCATTGCACCAGAAGTGGTTTAGTCCTGCTGGCCACATGACCCGGAAAGCTGTCTGTGGACAAACGCCGGCTCCCTCGGCCTGAAAGCGAGATGAGCGCCGCAACCCCATAGCTGCCTTTGACTGGACTTAACCGTCCAGGGTCCTTTACCTTTTTTACCTTTCCCTTTACCTTGACAGGGAAACAGAACCAGTTTAAGCCAGCTGTCCTCAGCTTCTCAGAAGGAACATCACGAACCCTCTGCTTGTTTCTTTCACACAGAGAAGCTCCCAGGACCCTCTTGGATTAAGTAGAATAGGAATAGGATCTCTAGACATCAGGTGCAGACTGACCTAGTCGACGGCGCTTAAGCGAGGTGCCTGGCTGGCCTCCTCGGGGGGAGCGCATTCCTCGCAATGGCAGCTTTGTATCTGATAGGGTTGTCGGTGGGCTTTAAACACCAGGACACACTTTCTGGTGGCAAGAGATATTTGTGACAGCGGGATGGACCACCAGGGAAAGTGGGGGCCTCTCTCTTTGCTGGGGGCTTTTAAGCAGAAGTTGAATGACTGTTTGTCTAGGGCAGGCACCCCCAAACTGCGGCCCTCCAGATGTTTTGGCCTACAACTCCCATGATCCCTAGCTAACAGGACCAGTGGTCAGGGGAGATGGGAATTGTAGTCCAAAACATCTGGAGGGCCGAAGTTTGGGGGTGCCTGGTCTAGGGGTTCTTTGGCTGTAATTCCTGCCTTGTGGGGGGTCCCTTCGGACTCTTTCTTTTATATTAATTAATACTTTTTTATCAAAATAATTTATATAAAGAAATAAAGTGGTACAAAGGGGGAAAGGGGGGAGGAGAAGAAAAGGTGTGTATAAGCACAAGAGGCTCGGTGTTTAGACCTCAGCGCCACCTGCTCCCAATAGAATAATAATAATAATAATAATAATAATTAATAATTTATTATTTATATCCCACCCATCTGCTTGGGTTTCCCCCAGCCACTGGGCGGCTCCCAACAGAATATTAAAAACACGATAAAACATTAAAAACTTCCCTAAACAAGGCTGCCTTCAGATGTCTTCTAAAAGTCAGGTAGTTGTTTATTTCCTTGACATCTGCTGGGAGGGCGCCACCACCGAGAAGGCGCTCCGCCTGGTTCCCTGTAACCTCGCTTCTCGCAGGGAGGGAACTGCTAGAAGGCCCTCGGGAGGAGGACCCCGGTGTCCGGGGCGGAGGCTCCTTTAGCTCTACTGGGCCGTTTAGGGCAGGCACCCCCAAAATCGGCCCTCCAGATGTTTGGGGACTGCAGTTCCCTTCATCCCTGACCACTGGTCCTTTTAGCTAGGGATGATGGGAGTTGTAGTCCCAAAACATCTGGGGGGCCGAGTTTGGGGGGGGGGGCTGGTTTAAGGTTTTCAAGGTCAGCACTAACCGTTTGAATTGTGCTCGGAAACATCCTGGCAGCCAATGTAGGTCTTTCAGGACAATGACAAAAGCCACCCTCGCAAACCCCGCAGCCCCATTACCGCCACCGGTGACGGATCCCCCTCCCTTCCCTTGCAGCTCCTCGTGTGGAACCACTCCAGCCTCAGCCCCGTCCAGCAGTACACAGAGCACCTTGCAGCCGTCAAGGCAATCGCCTGGTCCCCGCACCAGCACGGGCTGCTGGCCTCCGGCGGCGGGACGGCGGACCGCTGCATACGTTTCTGGAACACGCTGACCGGGCAGCCTCTGCAGTGCATCGACACTGGGTCGCAAGTCTGCAACCTCGCCTGGTCCAAGCACGCCAATGAGCTGGTAAGGGAGCTCTCGTCCCCTGTGTGCATCCCCCCATCCTTCGCCTGCCCATCCCCTGGAAGACTGGCACATTTCTTTCCTAGTAACTTATGTGGGTTTATTTGGCACGCTGCTTTATAATAATAATAATAATAATAATAATAATAATAATAATAATAATAATAATAATTTATTATTTGTATCCCGCCCATCTGACTGAGTCTTCCCAGCCACTCTGAGCGGCTCCCAATTGAATATTAAAACAAGACAGCATTCAATATTAAAAGCTTCCCTAAACAGGGCTGCCTTCAGATGTCTTTTAAAATTAGGATAACTGCTTATTTCCTTGACATCTGATGGAAGGGCATTCCACAGGGCGGGCGCCACTACCGAGAGGGCCCTCTGTCTGGTTCCCTGCAACCTCACTTCTCGCAGGGGGGGAACCGCCAGAAGGCCCTCGGCGCTGGATCTCAGTCTCCGGGCTGAATGGTGGGGGTGGAGACGCTCCTTCAAGTATACAGGACCAAGGCCGTTTAGGGCTTTAAAGGTCAACACCAACACTTTGAATTGCGCACGGAAACGTTCTGGGAGCCAATGTAGGTCTTTCAGGACTGGTGTTATGTGGTCTCGGCAGCCGCTCCCAGTCCCCAGTCTAGCTGCCGCATTCTGAATTAGTTGCAGTTTCCGGGTCACCTTCAAAGCTAGCCCCACGTAGAGCGCATTGCAGTAGTCCAAGCGAGAGATAACCAGAGCATGTACCACTCTGGCGAGACAGTCCACGGGCAAGTAGGGTCTCATCCTGCGTACCAGATGGAGCTGATAGACAGCTGCCCTGGACACAGAAGTGACCTGTGCCTCCATCAACAGCTGTGAGTCCAAAATGACTCCCAGGCTGCGCACCTGGTCCTTCAGGGGCACCGTTACCCCATTAAGGACCAGGGAATCCTCCACACCTGCCCGCCTCCTGTCTCCCACAAACAGTACTACTGTCTTGTCAGGATTCAACCTCAATCTGTTAGCCGCCATCCATCCTCCAACCGCCTCCAGGCACTCACACCGGACCTTCACCAGTTCTGATTTGAGAGAGAGGTAGAGCTGGGTATCACCCCGTCAGGTGCTGGGGTAAAACTGCCTTTGCTTCCTCGCCAGCGCCAATACAGCTCATTCCTCCTCTTCGCTTTCCAACATCATGATGTTTCCCCGGTGATGCGTCGTGGCATTGAATGAATGAATGAATGAATGAACCTTTATTTGCGTCAGTCATTGGCCATAGCAACAAAACAACAATGTGATACACAAAGAATAGAAATAAAAAGTCAATTATATACAAAACATTTCAGGGTTTTGAATCAGTGGTCAAATAGTGGATCTTATTCTGATTGCCCCAGTTAAAAACCTTGCCGCCTTTGCTGTCACCTGCTCCTCTTGATCTGCCCAGAGAAAGGACACTGGGGCAGTGGCTGGCCGACCCGGAATGGACAATAAAAGAGGGGGGATAATCTCATTCCTCAAGTCTTTATCAAGAGGGCAAGCCAGAAGGGCATGCGTCACCGATTCGGGACTGCCATCTCCACAGGGACAGAAGTGTTTTTCGTGTGGAATCTGTTGGAATCTTCCTTCAAGTCCAGCCGAGAGCAATACATTCAATCCTGAGATAGTAAAAGTGCGTCTGTATTTTAGAATTGCCCAGTTATGCAGATAGGGTGAAAAGTTGGCATTGCCCAGCCCTAGAAGAGATAGCGGCAGTCCCCCCTCTCCCTCCCACCATTTTTTTGCACGTATAATTCTTATATTATTTTTTTGTTTTGACAAATGAATTATTATTATTATTGTTATTATTATTATTATTGACTGGTCCCATCACCTCCTGGCAAATAGAAGGGGAAGAAATGGAGGCAGTGAGAGATTTTACTTTCTTGGGCTCCTTGATCACTGCAGATGGTGACAGCAGTCACGAAATTAAAAGACGCCTGCTTCTTGGGAGAAAAGCAATGACAAATCTAGACAGCATCTTAAAAAGAAGAGACATCACCTTGCCTACAAAGGTCCGTATAGTTCAAGCTATGGTTTTCCCAGTAGTGATGTATGGAAGTGAGAGCTGGACCATAAAGAAGGCTGATCGCCGAAGAATGGATGCTTTTGAATTATGGTGCTGGAGGAGACTCGTGAGAGTCCCATGGACTGCTAGAAGATCAAACCTATCCATTCTTAAGGAAATCAGCCCTGAGTGCTCATTGGAAGGACAGATCGTGAAGCTGAGGCTCCAAGACTTTGGCCACCTCATGAGAAGAGAAGACTCCCTGGAAAAGACCCTGATGTTGGGAAAGACTGAGGGCACTAGGAGAAGGGGACGACAGAGGACGAGATGGTTGGACAGTGTTCTCGAAGCTACAAACATGAGTTTGACCAAACTGTGGGAGGCAGTGGAAGACAGGAGTGCCTGGCGTGCTATGGTCCATGGGGTCACGAAGAGTCGGACACGACTAAACGACTAAACAACAACTATTATTATTGTTATTACTAATTGAATTTTATATACCGTCCTATACCCGGGGTTCCCAAGGCAGTTCACAGAATAAAACCCAAGATACCAAACCACAAAATACATAATAAGAATAAAGACAACAACTCAATAGCTCCCCCCCAAAAAAAAAACCACAAACACATTTTAAAAGGGCATAGGGTGTAAATCAGATCAACCAAAGGCCTGACTGAAGAAGAACCGTTTTTGCCTGGCACCAAAAGGTGTATAATGAAGGCGCCAGGCGAACTTCCCTGGGGAGAGCATTCCACAGATGGGGAGCCGCTGCAGAAAAGGGCCCCACCCTCGTGTTGTTATTATTCATAACAATTAATAAATAAGAATAAAAATGCACCCCCACACACCCGAGACCATTCCGCTGTAACTATCCAACCTCCCGAAACTTCCAACACCTCTTGCAATGGTTTGACCCTTTTCTGTTTTAACAGTACAAATTCTGCAAACCCCCTCCATATCTCCTCGCTATCGTTTCTCCTGCATGCTCCCCGTCTTACCTTAACGACACATGTTAATCTATCAATGGCTATATCCCAACACCTCTAGACACTATTCTTCCGTTTCATCTTCCCCTTGCCCCTTCCACTTCCTAATTCGTGCAGATGTCACTGCATTTGTGAGCAAGTCCTTCCTAGCCTGCGAACCTCCCACCCCATCGTAAATATCAATGCTGGGCTTTCGGTCAGCTTTTGACCCAGTGATTTCTGTTATCTCCTTAAACACCCTTTGCCAATTTATTTTTTGATTACGTATTTACACCCCTACCACATGTGACCGTATGTTCCGGTTTCGGCCCGTAGCCTATTCTAGCTTTTGTTTTCCTTTAGATGTGACCTCGAAATCTCTCTCAGAGTCATACTCTTCTCTCTCTCTCTCTTTCGGCAATCACTCATAGCCGAGTAAGATTGTCTTCCATAAACACGGTTTTAACAGAGTGACTGTGGAGGCCAATTCCGGACCCACACGTCCTTCCACAGTGGGGACATAGGTTTCCAGGCGGGAGTTGATCCCGGGGAGGGTTTGCCAAGCGTGCCTTCCTCTTGCGTCCTGAGTTCGAGTGTCTTCAAAGCCTACAACACCTTTGGTCAAGGCTGTTCTCCAACTGGAGCGCTCGCAGGCCAGTGTTTCCCAGTTGTCGGTGTTTATACTACATTTTTAAAGATTTGCCTTGAGACGGTCTTTGAACCTCTTTTGTTTACCACCAGCATTGCGCTTTCTGTTTTTAAGTTCGGAATAGAGTAGTTGCTTTGGAAGATGATAATCAGGCATCCGAACAACATGACCAGTCCAACGAAGTTGATGTTGAAGAATCATCGCTTCAACACTGGAGATCTTTGCTGCTTCCAGTACACTGGCATTAGTTCTCCTGTCTTCCCAGGTGATGTGTAAAAATTTTCGGAGACACCGTTGATGGAATCTTTCAAGGAGTTGCTGACCCACCAGCTTTACGCGTTCCATTTTTAAGTTCACATCCTCTTCTTTCTCTTTCTCTAGGTGAGCACTCACGGATACTCTCAGAACCAGATCCTCGTCTGGAAATACCCGTCCTTGACCCAAGTCGCAAAGCTAACCGGGCATTCTTACAGAGTCCTCTACCTGGTGAGTAACTGCCCCCCTCCAAAAAAAATAAACCCCTCTGCCAATAATGCGTCCCCGTCCCCCGAAAAAAGCGGTGGGTGGGTGTGAGACCATTGTGTCCCATCTGCCTCCATATCATCTGAATTGGCTGGCAATGGCGTTCCATGATTTTAGGCGGGGGGGGGGGGCAGCCCCAGCCCCACCTGGTGATTGGACCTGCATTCCTGCAGCTGTTCCCTAAATCTAAAGTTAAGGTACTAGTCCTCATGGGCTTGAATGGGGAGAGCCTGATTTACATGACGTGCTCTGCCACTGAGCCAGGGCCGTCCACCCCCCTCCTTCCCTCCTGCAGGCAATGTCACCCGACGGAGAGGCTATCGTGACAGGAGCCGGGGACGAGACGCTGAGGTTTTGGAACGTCTTCAGCAAAACCCGCTCCACCAAGGTAACAGAGAAACGGGCGAGGGGTGGGTGGGTTGTGGGTTTTGAGTGGCCGAAGCCAGACTCCGCAGCAGGGTCCCGCTGTAAAGATTCCATCCCTCGTGATTCTGAAATGTTGGCACCCGCCTTGTCTCGAGAGACAATGGAGTATGCCTCCAGGGGTGAAAGCGAAGTGACCTCCCCAGGGCGTAAGCCTGGGCTGTGTGTCTGGAGGTCCTGGGCTGCCCATACGACAAACCCCCCCCCCAAGCCTCAAAGATGGGGGTCCAAAGGAAAGCAGAGCAAGCAAGACGTTTGGCACCTGCTTGGCTGCAGGAATTGCCAGAAGGAGGCTGACAAGGCGCCATCCAACCGCCTCAGGGACTCTGCTCTAGATTTGTGTAGGGTTTGCTCCTGAGCCTTTTCTTCTCCTGAAGATATCCTGCAAAGCAGCGGAGGTTTGGGGTCAGAGGTTTCCTTCTCCTAGATGGGCTCCCTTTTCAGGCGGGTGAGCCCCACCTGCCCCTCACTTGTAGAAACCGCCCTCTTGACCTTTGGACCCCCTCTTGGTCCCGTCCGCCGGAGCCTGCCTTCACAAGTGGTGGAAGCGACCCATGAGTATGGCCCCCTCAGCATATCATGAAGGCTGTAATCTCATGCTCTTGTCCCGAAGATGGTCTCGCAAGGCAGCGGGTACGGATTTTCCCTCTGGCTTTCCTCCGGAAGCCTTTCTCACAAATGAACGTTGCCGCAAAGCAGCTCAAAGCTGGCTTTAATAGGAAGGTGCCTTGCTGCCAACTGGCCGCTTCCAGAGAATGCCGACGGCACGCTTCTTTCCTCCGCCTTTCTTTGAAGTGTGTATGAGTAGGACCCATGTCGCTGTTGTGATTGAGAGGAGGAGGGGCTCCCGGTGCCTTTTTATGGAGCAGAGGGCTGGATGGTGATGGAAGGGGCCGTTGGGCACTGCCAGCTTTGTTCAACTTGTAGGTGAAGCTCTCCCTTTTCGTCTCTGCCAAATAAAGAGAAGCGGACACGGAGCAACGGATTCAAACTACAAGAAAGAAAATTCCACCTAAACATTAGGAAGAACTTCCTGACAGTAAGAGCTGTTCGGCAGTGGAATTTGCTGCCAAGGAGTGTGGTGGAGTCTCCTTCTTTGGAGGTCTTTAAGCAGAGGCTTGACAGGCATATGTCAAGAATGCTTTGATGGTGTTTCCTGCTTGGCAGGGGGTTGGACTGGATGGCCCTTGTGGTCTCTTCCAACTCTATGATTCTATGATTCTATGATTCTAAATCTAGAGATACCTTTTTGCCATTTCTTGAAGTGTCCTGCACCGCTGATCACGGGTATCGACTGAAATAAAAAATAACATTCTTGGCAGCACATTTATTTCTATTGCTCATGCTCTTGCCCAGAACGATAAGCTCCTCCTTCCCCAAATCTCTTAAGCTTCTCTTTGTTTCTTTCCAAATGGTTACGTAATTATCTCTGAATGTATTTTGCTGTGGGTTAAACCACAGAGCCTAGGGCTTGCTGATCAGAAGGTCGGCGGTTCAAATCCCTGCAACAGGGTGAGCTCCCGTTGCTCGGTCCCAGCTCCTGCCCACCTAGCAGTTTGAAAGCACGTCAAAGTGCAAGTAGATAAATAGGGACGGCTCCGGCGGGAAGGTAAACGGCATTTCCGTGCGCTGCTCTGGTTCGCCAGAAGCAGCTTTGTCATGCTGGCCACATGACCCAGAAGCTGTCTGCAGACAAACGCTGGCTCCCTCGGCCTGTAGAGCGAGATGAGCGTCGCAACCCCAGAGTCAGACACGACTGGACCTGATGGTCGGGGGTCCTTTACCTTTACCTTTTTACCTGACCAGTTTCCTGGATCCTTTCCAAAAACTTTGGTATGCCAGATCTCCGGGTCTTCTGCAGTAATCACAAGGTCGTCTGCAAAAGCTTTTTAGTTTATATGCTTTACTTCCTACCATTACTCCTCTTATTGTCTCATCGGATCTTCTGTTTCTCGCCAGTATTCCTAAGACTTAAAATAAACAACAATGGTGGCAGGGGATACCCTGCTCTTGTCCCCTTCGTTATTTTGCACTTTCCAGTTATCACATTATTCGTCTTGCAAAGTATCCACTGGTTGTGGCATCTGTGGCTCTGGCTGAGCTCTTGCAAATGCGGAATGGGTCGGGCCCTTCCAGCGGTCGATAGCGTCTCTCAGATGAGCAAGCAGCCCATGCCTTTGTCCCTCCAAAGCGGGGTCAGCTTTTTTTATTTCCCCCCAACTGCCCTCTGTCCCTCGAGCATCCACTCGCCCCAATCCCTTGGCAACGAGCTCTAGTGGCCTCTAACCATCCCTTCTCCTTTCTTTCAGGAGTCTGTGTCGGTCCTTAACCTCTTCACCAGGATACGGTAGAAAAAAAAAACCGGACGGCGGAACAAGAGACTGTGCTTTGGGGTGGAGAACCACTAAACTGGCCTGCATGGGACCTCGGGCTGTCATCTCGGGGTGGGGAACGGGGAGGGAGTGGGGCGATGTGTAAAAAAAAAAAAATGTTCGGGGGGGGGAAGAGGACCCTCAAAAGATCCTTTATTAAATATCTGAGTGTGAATGCTATCGGATGTTATTTGGGTGGAGAGGACCTCTGAACGATTCTATATCCTCGGAGCCAGGAGAGTAACTATAACATGTATATTTTTGTTCGTGTGCGATGGGCCTGTTTTTCAAAAAGACAGGAATGAGGATGGGGAAGGTGCACTTGCCAGAGGATCTGGCCAGACGCCGCTAGAATGCCTGCTCTTGTTTCCCCCACCCCACCCCACTTCCCCCTTTCTCTCTCTCTTTTGCTCTGGGGCGAAACCAACACTTGTGTGCGTGTGGGAAGAGACTAGTGCCCTGTTGTGCATGATAAAAACAAACAGATAACGGAGGCACGATTACCCGGTGCTCTTAAAACAGCATTCCTCACTTGCAAGCGAGATACGGGAGAGCGTCTCTTGTCTGGAAGAGGCATTCTGTCCTGAGAGCAGCGGGGAAAGCCTCTTAAATCCAGACTAGGGTGGAACTGGCGGCCCCTCCGGCCGTTGCATCAGCTGCAGGCAGCGGTCAGGTCAGGGATGGGGGAAAGACCTGTTGGATTCCCGACTCCCAGTTATGGGCACCAGAAGTGCAGCCACACGGGGCTCAGCCTCTGACTCTGCAAGCTTCTGAATCCCACACGGGCTTTTAAACCCCGAAATCCTGGCGGGAGTGCCGAGAGCAAGCAGGGGGCGCCCAGGCAGAGCCGTCAATGGGCTGCCTTCTGAGCCAACATCCCAATGGAAAATCTCTCATCTTTTTCACGCCCTCCATCTCTCTCGTCTGCCTCTGTTAAGGGAGTGCACCAGGTTGAGTCTGTGTCCCCAGCGGTTAGAAAGCGATTTTGAGCTCTTGGGGACCGGTCGCTGTCGGTCAGGTCGGGCTTCCGTGAAAAGCTGGGGCGCCTGCCTTGAAACAAATACCCCCTGTGTGTGTGTCTGTGTGTCTGTGTGTGTGTGTGTGTGTGTGTGTGTGTCTGTGCACATCTGTCGAAGGCGGGGGGGGGAGACCTTGGAAGTTTGCATTTTGCTCATGCAGTGCCTTCGGGCCACAAGTTGGCGAAAATTCTGAGAATATTTGGGATCGTGTGCTTTCTTTCTCTCTCTAACCCCCCACCCCCAAACTCCCCTTCCAGTCGGTAAGCGATAAAACGCGGCTACCCTTGTAAACAATACGTAGGGGGGGCGGGAATTCAGTGTATCTGGCATTAAAAGGACGTGGATTTCAAAAGCGGCCTTCGCCCCGAGCGTGTGGTGTTTTTCGAAACTTTGCTGGGGAAGCGGGGAATTTTAAGGTGCTTATTCTCTCTCCTTCCCCCCTCCTGCCCGCCTCCCTCCTCAAATTCCTGGGGTCCGGTACTCCCCCTTGTAAGCCAGGGCGGGGAATGTTGCATATTTGCACCCCAGCCCGTGGATTGCTCCTACCTGTGGACAAGGGAGATGCGCTGTAGTGGGCGGGGCCAGAGGAGAAAGTGGGAGGATCAATGAATGGATTTTATACCCTCTATCTTCCACCCCTAAAACAAGAGTTCAAAGTCGCTTTCTGCCCGAGGAGGATAGGGGAGCACAGTGAACAAGGGGTTTGTGGTCCGGGGGGAAAGGGTGTCACAGTGGTACCTTGGTTCTCAAACTGAATCCGTTCCAGAAGTCTGTTCCAAAACCAAAGCGTTCCAAAACCAAGGTGCGCCTTCCCATAGAAAGTAATGCAAAACGGATTAATCCGCTCCAGGCTTTTAAAAACAACCCCTAAAACAGCCATTGAACATCAATTTTACTATCTAACGAGACCATTGATCCATAAAATGAAAGTAATAATCAATGCACTCTATAAAATAAATAAGGCAGTATTGTAGATGATTAAAAAAAATTTAATTTTTTTCTTCTTACCTGCTCTGATGATGGTCAATTGTTTGGATAGGGGGCTTTTATCCATTTCCGCAGACACACAATCAATCAGTAGCCGAACTGGGTTCCGCACAGTCACAAAAGCAAGTGAACCGAAAAAGCCTCAAAAACAAAAATGCACAATAAAGAATAAAAACAAAAATGCCAAACTTTAATCCGTTCCGGAAGTCCGTTTGACATCCGAAATGTTTGGAAACCAAGGCGCGGCTTCTGATGGGTGCAGGCGCCCCGGAAACAGTAGCCAACAGCCGAGTTGGGCGTTCAGCTTCCCAAAAACGTTCCGAAACCGGAACACTCACTTCCGGGATTTCGGCGTTTGGCAACCAAGGTGTTTGAGAACCAAGGTACCACCGCAGCAGTTAGTGATGCCCCTTTTGGAGGAGAAGTGGGCATAAGTGCCAGCAGTCTAGGACCATGGGGGGGTTGGATGCTGGACTGGGCAGGCCATGATCCTGCAACTTCTCTTGTCCACTGATGCTGTTTCTTCAAGGCGCTGTGACTCTCTGTCCCTGGAGAGCAAGTGGGATCTAGGGGTTGCCCAACTGTGCCTAGGACGGCTCTTTTGATTCCACCAAAGGAGAAGATAGAGACATCTCAAGCTCTGCCTTTCTGCTTCGTTTTGGAGTGCCCAAGGCTGCTTTCCCCAAAGGGTATCCCTCCCCCCCCAAAAAAAAATTCTGCGTCATATCTTCCATTAGTCCTGCTCTGAGCACTGTCGGCATCTGTCCATCTCGGGAGACAATGTAGTGTGCCTCCGGGGGTGAAGCCAAATCGCTGCGGGAACAGCCCCAAAGTAATCTCTGCAAGGCGCAAGCCTGGGCCGTGTATATTGGGGGGGATCCTGGCATGCCCAGACGACAAGGCCTCAAAGATTGGGTCCAAAGGAAAGCAGAGCAAGACGTTTGGTACCAGCTGGGCTGCAGAAGTTGCCGGAAGGAGGCGGACAAGGCGCCATCCAACTCCGCTCCAGATTTCTGTAGGGTTTGTTCCTGAGCCTTTTCCTTTCCCAGAGATGACCAAGTAATAATAGTGATACAATAATTTATCATTTATACCCTGCCCATCTGGCTGGGTTTCCCCAGCCACTCTGGGCAGCTCCCAGCAAAATATTACAAACATCAAACATTAAAAACGATCAAACATCAAACATTAAAAACTTCCTTAAACAGGCTGCCTTCAGGTGTCTTCTAAAAGTCAGGTAGTTGTTTATTTCTTTGACATCTGATGGGAGGGTGTTCCACAGGGTGGGCGCCACCACCAAGAAGGCCCTCTGCCTGGTTCCCTGTAACCTCGCTTCTCGCAGGGAGGGAACTGCCAGAAGGCCCTCGGAGCTGGACCTCAGGGTCCAGGATGGACGATGGGGGTGGAAGTTGAGGACCAGAGTTTTCCTTCTCGATGGGCTCCCTTCCCAGGTGGACGAGCCCTACCTGCCCCCCTCGCTCCCCTCTATGGAAACCTGCCTTCTTGACCCATTAAAAGCCCGGCTAACTTAAGATCCTGTCATTTCCGTGGGCCGAATTGACGTAGGATTTAGTTAAAACCAACCCTGTTACTTTACTTGACATTCTCCGAGCAGACCGTTCCCACCCACTCTCAGCCAGTTAAAAAGAAACGGGTCGGAAAATCAGCTTCCGTTTTTTTTTAGTTTCAACCCAGCCGACCCAAGTTTCTAGCCCTTAATGAAAGAACTTAGGGTGTCACCCAGGGCCGGATTTGGGTTTGATGAGGCCCTAAGCTAATGAAGGTAACGGGGCCCTTTCTATGTCCAGCTGTCCCTTGTCAACAACAAATGGTCGCTGTTTTTTGCGTTGAATATATGCTGTATGGTAAGTTTATGGACCTAATAGGTATCTAAAGCCATTTGCACGTCACAAATAGGAGCCTACTCAACACAAAACACGGTTGCTGTCTGTAGGTTTTATTTCCTTTTTATTTTATGTTTTGGAAATGTACATCCAGTTTTTTCCCCCTTTCAAATTTTTTTGGGGGGACCTCCAAGAGAGGGGGGCCTTAAGCTAGTGCTTGTTTAGCTTATACCAGGGGTGGCCAACTTCCAAGAGACTGCGATCTACTCACAGAGTTAAAAACTGGTAGTGATCTACCCCCTTTGGGGGGGGTACAGGTCAAAGTTGAGCTTTTTTGGGGAAGGAAAGCCCTGTTTTGGGGTTCACGTAAAGGTTGTTGAGCTTCTTTAGGAAGGAGGAAAGCGACATTGAGCTTTTTTAAGAAGGAAAGCCCTGTTTTGGTGGTTCAGGTCATTTTAGGGGTGCAGGGCAAAGGTGTTGAGGTTTTTTTAGGGGAGCCAAAGTTTTTTATCTTCTTGGGGGGGGAGCCACTGATCTACCAGTGATCTACCACAGACGTCCAGTGATCTATCGGTAGATCACGATCTACCTGTTGGACATGCCTGGCTTATACTGTACGTAAGTCACCTAGTAACAAATCACCCCCCTACCCTGGGGGGGAAATCTTCCCAGCATCGGGTCTCAGGGCATCCTCCTAAGGGCTCTTTACCTTTTGCCATCTTCTCCCTTTGACCTGGGCTGCCTGCCTTTCGTTGCTAAGGGGATGGTTGCCGTGAAAGGTTTGTATAGCAAACAATGATGGCCAAACCCCTTTCACCCTTCAAGGGCTAGAGGAAGCTGAGCTTGGTCCCCCTCCTCTTGCAAACCAGCCTGGGCTGAAGTCCGAGGGGCACCCCCCCGCAGCCCCAAAATGGATCTCCAGTGCCTGAACTATCGGGATCTGTTCCTCAACCGACCCTACGTCCCTCCGGTCTCCTTAGAGACCGATTACCCAACCCCACTGTACAGGTAAGTCCGTCTCTCCTGCCGTTCCGTTTTTCCCAATTAAGGTGCAAAAAGAAGAAGAAAAAGGTGAGTTTTTTTGACAAAAAGGGAGAGGAAGTTTTTTTTAAAAAATAATAATTTAATTTCATTTTCCGCTGTTATACATCACAAAAAAAGGAAATATACAACAATAAAAAATATCCATCACAATTAAACAAACCCACAAGCAGACTAACAAACAGACAAATAACACCACAACAACAATACGTTGTTTACCTTTGTTGTTGTTGTTTAGTCGTTTAGTCGTGTCCGACTCTTCGTGACCCCATGGACCAGAGCATGCCAGGCACTCCTGTCTTGCACTGCCTCCCGCAGTTTGGTCAAACTCATGTTCGTAGCTTCGAGAACACTGTCCAACCATCTTGTCCTCTGTCGTCCCCTTCTCCTAGTGCCCTCAATCTTTCCCAACATCAGGGTCTTTTCCAAGGATTCTTCTCTTCTCATGAGGTGGCCAAAGTATTGGAGCCTCAGCTTCACGATCTGTCCTTCCAGGGAGCACTCAGGGCTGATTTCCTTAAGAATGGATAGGTTTGATCTTCTTTTTCACATAAAAATATTCTTTCTTCTAAGTACCTGACTTCCGATCTACTCCTTACTTCTGCATCTCATCCTTTTTCAAAACATGTTTTGGTTTTCATAATTTGTATTCAGTCCTAAGTTTTCCATCTAACTTTAGATTCTTACTGAAGTTATTCGAATGCTTTTACAGACTATATTTCGAATATATTTTAAAGACTTCCCATTTTGATATAAACGCATCCTTTGACTTACTCAAGGAAGTTTTAATAAATCTCAGGAGCGCTGCTTTATAAAACGTGGCACGCTTTGCAGGATTTCGTTTGAACTCTTATAAAGGATCGGCAGATTTGATTCCTGGGTTCAGCGACCCCCTTTGAAAAGCTGCCGGGCATTTGAGACACGAGTGCCTCTGAGCGTGCGAAGAGCGTGTTTCTCTCATCATTACAAGGCCTGCCATAACGAAATTTCCCAGACCTATTCTGGCGGGATTTCTGAACGTCGTTTTAAAACGTCAGGGGAAATCTAGGCCTACGGCAACCCACGCCGGAATTGTCGATTTTTGGGGGGGCGAATTTCCTATATATATATATTAAAAAGCTCATGAAATAACTCACCTGCCCTCCTCCTCCCCATTTCATCCTCTCAACAACCAAAAAAACCAAAACAAAACTAGATTTTCAGTTTTTGAAATAGGGCAACCCGACATTATTTTTATTTATCACATTTATATAGCACCTTTTTATCGTCCTACCTGTGAGATAGGTTAAGCTAAGAGATGGTGCCTGGGCCCGAGGTTGTCCCGTGAGCTTCACGGCTTGGTGGGAATTCGAACCTGGCTCTCCCGGGTCACAGCCTGACACTCTAACCATTAGGACACACTGGCTCCTATTAAAAGAATTGTATTCGAGGCCTCCTTCGGAGAAAGAATGGCCAAATTGTTCATAAACAAAGGAAAGCCAACAGCAGGGGTTGGATGTGGCCACCTCTCATCTATTTCATTTTCATAGAATCATAGCGTTTGAAGAGACCACAGGGGCCATCCAGTCCAACCCCCTGCCAAGCAGGAAACACCATCAAAGCATTCTTGACATATGCCTGTCAAGCCTCTGCTTAAAGACCTCCAAAGAAGGAGACTCCACCACACTCCTTGGTAGCAAATTCCACTGCCGAACAGCTCTTACTGTCAGGAAGTTCTTCCTAATGTATAGGTGGAATCTTCTTTCTTGTAGTTTGAATCCATTGCTCCATGTCCGCTTCTCTGGAGCAACAGAAAACAACCTTTCTCCCTCCTCTCTATGACATCCTTTTATATATTTGAACATGGCTATCATATCACCCCTTAACCTTCTCTTCTCCAGGCTAAACATACCCAGCTCCCTAAGCCGTTCCTCATAAGGCATCGTTTCCAGGCCTTTGACCATTTTGGTTGCCCTCTTCTGGACACGTTCCAGCTTGTCAGTATCCTTCTTGAACTGTGGTGCCCAGAACTGGACACAGTACTCCAGGTGAGGTCTGACCAGAGCAGAATACAGTGGTACTATTACTTCCCTTGATCTAGATGCTATACTCCTATTGATGCAGCCCAGAATTGCATTGGCTTTTTTAGCTGCTGCATCACACTGCTGACTCATGTCAAGTTTGTGGTCTACCAAGACTCCTAGATCCTTTTCACATGTACTGCTCTCAAGCCAGGTGTCTCCCATCCTGTATTTGTGCCTTTCATTTTTTTTGCCCAAGTGTAGTACTTTACATTTCTCCTTGTTAAAATTCATCTTGTTAAATTCATCTTGTTTTATTTTAAATTTATATACTGCCCTATACCCGGAGGTGTCAGGGCAGTTCACAGAATTAAATCAAGATATAAAATACATAATAAAAATAAAAACAACCACCCAATGCCCCCCCAAAAAAAACATTTTAAAGGGGCATAAATTGGATCGACCAAAGGCCTGGTTGAAAAGGAACGTTTTTGCCTTGCGCCTAAAGGTGTATAATGAAGGCACCAGGTGAACTTCCCTGGGGAGAGCATTCCACAGATGGGGAGCCACTGCAGAGAAGGCCCTGTTCTCACCTCGCCACCCCCCGGACCTCTCAAGGAGGTGGCACACGAAGGAGGGCCTCAGAAGATGATCTCGGGGTCCGGATAGGTTCATATGGAAAGAGGCGGTCCTTGAGAGATTCCGGTCCTGAGCCATTTAAGGCATTATATGTCAAAACCAGCACTTTGAATTGGGCCCAGAAACTAATCGGTAGCCATTGCAGTCGGACCAGGATGTGCTCAAACCGTCTTGCCGTCCGGTGAGCAACAGAACAATGCATAAGTTGATATTCAATACGAAAGTTCTATATATCACAGAATATAAACCATGTTTTTATGTTACAAAAATAAACAATATTTTGTATATCTCTCATTATTGGTCTTTGTCTTTTCACACACATATATTAACAATATAAATATGAATCAAACCAAAAGGGGGGAAAAAGAAAGAAATTTAACGAAATTGTATTCCAAAATATTCCAAAGTCATATATAAACTACCACAATTTGGACTTCCTGTTAATCCCTAATGTATATTTTTATTTTACCCAAGTTGTTTGAGTACCAAGGCGTTTGAGAACCAAGGTACCACAATATTATAAATTTAACAGTTGACCTCCCTGAAAAAGAAGCCGGCTCGCAGGGGGCTGTGCCAAGTGAACTGGCCGTGCGCCCCCCACCCAATTACAAGTCAAGGAAGGAAACGACACATCCAGGTGTCTGGCCCTCCATGCCTCCTGTGGCAGGGAGTTCCACGGTTTACAGAGCAGCCAGCCACCCTAAGCTTCGCCAGTGGGGTGTGGAACTGATGCATCCTTTGTGGGTGCCCGGCTAATGTCTCTTTCCTCTCCCCCTGGACGCAGTGATGAGTACCTATCATTGAGGGCCCAGCGGAACCCCCCCATCCTCCGTCAAGCCGTTCGCTGGAAGTACACACCGATGGGGTGGGACGCCATCCCCCAGACTTGGTATACGGGACTCACCAACAGCCACAACCGCCACGCCTGGTACACCCTCACCGACCCCATCAACCGCGAAGCTTACTACCGCTGGCAGAAGTGGCATGACCACAGAGAGAGGAATCTACCAGCTGGTAAGGTCCTGGCTCCTCAATCGCTCCCATCTCCTGCTGCAAAATATTCCTCACCTCTGCTTTTTTTCAGGGGTGGGGTGGTTGCTTGTATCCAGGACCGGATTTAGTTTTGATGAGGCCCTAAGCTCCTGAAGGTAATGGGGCCCTTTATAGGTCCAGCTGTCCTTCGTCAACAACAAATTGTCGCTGGTTTTTTGTGTGTTGAATATATGCTATATGGTCATAGAATCATAGAATCATAGAGTCGGAAGAGACCACAAGGGCCATCCAGTCCAACCCCCTGCCGAGCAGGAAACACCATCAAAGCATTCTTGACATATGCCTGTCAAGCCTCTGCTTAAAGACCTCCAAAGAAGGAGGCTCCACCACACTCATTGGTAGCAAATTGCACTGCCGAACAGCTCTTACTGTCAGGAAGTTCTTCCTAATGTTTAGGTGGAATCTTCTTTCTTGTACAGTGGTACCTCTACTTACAAATAACTCTACTTACAAATTTTTCTACTTACGAACGGAGCTCCGTCCGCCATCTTGGATGCGGTTTAGATGCGGATTTTTTCTACTTACGAATTTTTAGATAGGGTTGCTTCGACTTACGACTTTTTTCTCCCAATGCATTCCTATGGGAGTCGACTTACAAATGTGTGTTCGGAACGCATTAAATTCGTAAGTAGAGGTACCACTGTAGTTTGAATCTATTGCTCCATGTCCGCTTCTCTGGAGCAGCAGAAAACAACCTTTCTCCCTCCTCCATATGACATCCTTTCATATACTTGAACATGGCTATCATATCACCCCTTAAAATTCTCTTCTCCAGGCTAAACATACCCAGCTCCCTAAGCCGTTCCTCATAAGGCATCGTTTCCAGGCCTTTGACCATTTTGGTTGCCCTCTTCTGGACACGTTCCAGCTTGTCAGTCTCCTTCTTGAACTGTGGTGCCCAGAACTGGACACAGTACTCCAGGTGAGGTCTGACCAGAGCAGAATACAGTGGTACTATTGCTTCCCTTGATCTAGATGCTATACATACTCCTCTTGATGCATGGGTGGACCATTTAGGGATCTCCAGCCATTTGCACATGCAGAATGTAGGCACCCTCTATATAGAAAGGAGCAAACCAGTGATATATTACGAAGCAGGCGAGCAGGCGGGGCCCATGACTTCCATCATAGGAGCCTCAACAACATAAAACACTGTTGCTGTATGTAGGTTTTGTTTTATTTGTTTTCCCGCTTATATTTTGGAAATGTACATCCAGTTGTTTTTCCTTTAAATTTTTTTGGGGGCCCCCAAGAGAGTGGGGCCCTAAGCTCGAGCTCCTTTAGCTTATACGTAACTCCGGGACTGGTTGTATCCAACCTACTGAAAGGAGACCCAATAAAATCAATGAATTTGGTTTGCCGACAGCGAGGAGAACTTGGATACTTGCGACCAAATATCTCGGAGATAAGACGCACCTACGGCCCTCTGAGTGATGTTGGGCTGTTCCTCTCGTCCTCCCTGATGGAAGTACTAGGAGTTTAGGAAGTTGACTTTTCCTCCCCAAAGAAGCTCAACAAATGTTTGTGTCTGCAAAAGGTATAAAGGACGCCTGGACGGTTAAGTCCAGTCAAAGACGACTCTGGCGTTTGTCCGCAGACAGGAAGCTGGCGTTTGTCCGCAGACAGCTTTCCGGGTCATGCGGCCAGCAGGACTAAACCGCTTCTGGCGCATGATGGAAACCAGAGCGCATGGAAATGCCATTTACCTTCCTGCCGCAGCGGTGCCTATTTACCTATTTGCGCTGGCATGCTTTCGAACTGCTAGGTTGGCAGGAGCTGGGACGGAGCAACAGGAGCTCACCCCGTCGCGGGGATTCGAACCTCCGACCTTCCGATCAGCAAGCCCAAGAGGTTCAGTGGTTTAGATCACAGCGCCACCTGCATCCCTTACTTCTTGCCACAAGATCGAACCCCTAGCCCTAGGCATAGGCAAACTCGGCCCTCCAGATGTTTTGGGACTACAATCCCCATCATCCCTGACCACTGGTCCTGCTAGCTAGGGATCATGGGAGTTGTAGGCCAAAAACATCTGGAGGCCCGAGTTTGCCTATGCCTGCCCTAGCTTATCAGCTGATGCTCAGTGCCTCCTTCCTGCAGGGATTGGCGAACTTGCTTTGTGTATCCCGATCTGCCCCAAACTGGACGCCATATGTGGGGCGGGTGGCCGTGGTTTTGGGGAAATGGCCAGCCAGCGGGCCAAACAGGAACTCTGGCTGGGCCGGATCTGAAGGTTCCCCGCCTCTGCCAAAGAGAGAGAGATAGAAAAGCAAGTGTTAGCCTTTTCTGCTGCAGCAGCACGAGGCTGGCTCAAATCTGTACCTCCCCTTCCCCCTTCTTTTCTCCCAGCCTACGCTCAGCACCTGCAAGACAGCTGTTGCTTCGACCCCATCGTCCCTGCCCAGTACTTGAGCCCTAAGACGCGATGGGGGGCCTTTCTGTGGAGGGACAGGCCCATTCTCGGAAAGGAATTTGGTAAGCAGGAGGGTTGTAGCTGGGTGGCAAAGAGGGAAGAGGGGTCACCTGGGAGAGGGGCTGGGACGTTCTCTGTAGCAAGGCAGCGGGTTTAAACTTTCAAGGCAACTCTGCTTGGCTCCTGCGAAGATGCTGGACTCGATGGAGGCCTTTTCTGATGTTTTTTTTATGGACGCAGGACAACAAGGATGCAGATTTTGGTGCTTGTGGGAATGTAGAGGATAGTAGGAGAGGATATATTGATTAAATATTGTCCTCCCTTCCTCATGCTAGTGAGCTGGTAGCAGAGCACATTCCCTTGTACAAAGCAGGAAGCTAGTTGATAGATTCATTTAGAACCATTTGAGTTAAGTGATCCAGCGTGGCTTGCCCAGATTGGATTGATCCTGGTCAATCCCCTTTTGCTCCCAACAATAATGACACAACACAACGACTTTTTAGAAAGTAACGATAAGGTTTACTTACATTCAATTCACAGTGGATCCTGGAGGCAGGCTTTATCTTGCAGTTAAAGTTGGAGAGAAAGTTGCGGGTTCTTCCCATAGAATCAATGGAGGCGCAGGTCCATTCTGCGTCCAGGGTGGCTGTCTGGCAGCTCCATCTGGTACGCAGGATGAGACCCTCCCTGCCCGCCAGGGCCATCTTAAGCATATCTGGCACCATGGTGCAAAGATCCCTCCGGCGCCCCCCCACCCTGTTTCACAGCGCGGCGCCCCCCTGGCAGCCCGGCGCCATGGCGCCTTGCGCCACCCAGCCTTGCCTTAGGACCGGCCCTGCTGCCCGCAGACTGTCCGGCCAGAGTAGTGCATGCTCTGGTTATCTCCCGCTTGGACTACTGCCATGTTCTCTACATGGGGCTACCTTGGAAGGTGACCCGGAAACTGCAACTAATCCAGAATGTGGCAGCTAGATTGGGAACTTGGAGTGGCCGCCGAGACCATATAACACCAGTCCTAAAAGACCTACATTGGCTCCCAGTACGTTTCCGAGCACAATTCAAAGTGTTGGTGCTGACCTTGAAAGCCCTAAACAGCCCTGTAGACCTAAAGGAGCATCTCCACCCCCATCGTTCTGCCCGGACACTGAGGTCCAACTCGGAGGGCCTTCTGGCAGTTCCCTCCCTGCGAGAAGTGAGGTTATAGGGAACCAGGCAGAGGGCCTTCTCGGTGGTGGCACCCACCCTCCCCAAAGCAAGACGCTAGTCCTCATGAGCCTGATTTCAACGGGAACATTGGAAGTTGCTTTCCGTAGTCCCGCCACTGGGGTCCTCTTTGCAGAGGATCTCCAAGATTTCGGGACATTCCTGGGCTTATCTGTGACCTTCTGCACGCCAATATCTCCATGAGATCTACAGCTTTTCTCCTTCTTCTCTCCCAGTGGTCAACCGCAACCGCGGCCCCGAGGAGCTGAAAGGGAAGCCCGGCTACGTCCCGCACCTGACCATCCACACCCCTATGTTCACCACCAAGGACTATCGCACATGGAGGATGTTCGACCGACAGCCTTCGACCAAACACCAGCACTAGTAAAAGACTTCTTCCCTGCGGCTTGGCGTGACCCTCCTTCGTGGTGGAAGTTGGTGTTGGGGGCCTGATCCCCTTTCTGGGCAAAGTCGTGCTGATGCCCACCCCCACCCCCCAGGCCCCCAGGCCCTGGGCTCAGTTTTGCAGGGTGCAACTGGTCGACGTGATAAACGTTGCACGGCCGTGCCCCGCCATGCAAGATGGCAAACTCTCGTGGCCTTCCGGCTATTCTCATTTCAGGAGATTGCTTTCGTTTGCTGGAAGGCAGCCCCCTGTGCCCCCGCGAATTCTAAAGGATGCCTCTCATTAATCCTAGAATTAGAAAGGGGTTCCCCAGGGGTCATCCAGCTCAACCCCCTCGTGATGGGTAAATATGCGGGTTGGACGAGGGGGGATTTGTAGCTGGTTGACGCACCAAACCCAGGAAGCGCTCACTAATGGTTTCTCAACGTCTTGGGGAAAGGACCCACTACAGCGGTACCTTGGTTCTCAAACTCCCAAAACCCAGAAGTAAGTGTTCCGGTTTTCAAACGTTTTTCGGAAGCCGAATGTCCAATGCGCCTGTCGGCTATTGTTTCGGAGGGACCTGCACAATCAGAAGCCGCGCCTCAGTTTCCCAACATTTAGGAAGTCAAACAGACTTCCGAAATGGACTAAGTGTGGCGCTTTTGTTTTTGAGGCTTTCCCAGTTCATTTGTTTTTGTGACTCTGTGGAACCCAGTTCAGCTACTGGTTGGTTGGTTGTGTGATTGAGGAAATGGATAAAAGCCCCCCATCCAAACAATGACTATCATCAGTGCAGGTAAAGAAAAAAAAAATACCGTATATTCCAGTGTATAAGACGACTGGGCGTATAAGACGACTCCCAACTTTTACAGTTAAAATATAGAGTTTGGGATATACTCGCCGTATAAGAAATACAACCCAGCGTATAAGACGACCCCCGACTTTGGAGAAGATTTTCCTGGGTTAAAAAGTAGTCTTATATGCAGGAATATACAGTAGTTTAAATTTTCCTCATCTACAATACTGTCTTATTTATTTTATAGTACAATACATTGATTATTGCTTTCATTTTATGGATCCGTGGTCTCGTTAGTAAAATTCGTGTTAAATTGCTGTTTTAGGGGGTTGCTTTTAAAAGCCTGAACGGATTAATCCGTTTTGCATTACTTTCTATGGGAAAGCGTGCCTTGGTTTTGGAACGGACTTCCGGAACAGATTGAGTTTGAGAACCCCACGGTACCACTGTAATGGTTTCTCGACGTCTTGGGGAAAAGTGACAATGTTGTTCAATGTTGTTTACTTGGACAAAGGATGCTCGTCAAATTGGCGGACGACACCAAATTAAACGGATTTAGAAAAGGAGGCTGTGATTGCTAAGAACCAGCATGGGTTTCTCGAAAATAAGTCATGCCGGCCAAATCTCGTTTCTTTTTTCGATGGAGTTACAAGCTTGGTGGATCAGGGGAACGCTGCGGTCGTAGTTTATCTTGATTTCAGTGAGGATTTTTGCAAAGTCCTCCATACCAAGAAGCTGGTAAAATGTTGATGGACCGAACCCAAAAAGGACTCATTAATGGTTCTTCGTCATCCTGGTTGGACAGTGTTCTCGAAGCTACGAACATGAGTTTGACCAAACTGCGGGAGGCAGTGCAAGACAGGAGTGCCTGGCGTGCTCTGGTCCATGGGGTCACGAAGAGTCGGACACGACTAAACCACTAAACAACAACAACAACATCCTGGGGAAAACTGACCAGTGGGGTGCCGCAGGGCTCTGTCCTGGGCCTGTTGTTGTTCAATGTCAGGCATCCCCAATCTTCAGCCCTCCAGATGTTTTGGACTACAGTTCCCATCATCCCTGACCACTGGTCCTGTTAGCTAGGGATCATGGGAGTTGTAGGCCAAAACATCTGGAGGGCCGCAGTTTGGAGATGCCTGTTCAATGTCCAAATAAATAATAATAATAATAATAATAATAATAATAATAATAATAATGTATTTATACCCCACCTATCCAGCTGGGTTCCCCCAGCCACTCTGGGCGGCTTCCACCAAAATATTCAATAATTCATCAGATATTAAAAGCTTCCCGAAACGAAGGGAAGGCATGGAGGGGATGCTCATCAAATTTACAGA
This sequence comes from Zootoca vivipara, assembly GCF_963506605.1. NCBI lineage: Eukaryota > Metazoa > Chordata > Lepidosauria > Squamata > Lacertidae > Zootoca > Zootoca vivipara. Next base: position 2,913,792 of record NC_083281.1, on the reverse strand, counting down.
AGGCACCAAACTGGGATGGGAAGAGAAGAATCGAAATTAAAAGTGACCTTAACAGATCGGAGAACTGGGCTTCTGCCCCGGTACATTAGATGGAAAGGCTTCTTATGAGATGGGGCCAAGGAAGCAGTCTCCCCAGATAATAATAATAATAATAATAATAATAATAATAATAATAATAATAATAATAATAATAATTTACTACAGTAATCACGTTCTAAAGCACTGTCCCAGATGGGCAGGGTATAAATAATAAAATTATTGTTATTATTAAGGCAATTGGCATATAAGATACAGAGACTGACTCCCATTGACCCTGAGCCCGGGTCCGTGTTCCCTTCCAGACAACTTCCTGGGGGCCACCTGAGAGTGGTGGGCGGAGCCAGAGGAAAGGTAGGTGGGGCCACAAATGCAAATTTCACCTCTAGATCCGCACAGGCAGCTCTCTGTATTCTCTGGTTTGAGGAATGTCCCAGGGGCCAGTCAGAGAACCATTCGGCCCTTGAACTCTGACCAATTCCTCTCCTCCAAAAGGAGCCTAAATCTTAACACTCTTGGATTGCAGGCGAGTTGAAAAATCTCCAGCTTTGCCAATAATCCCGGTTTTCCAACGCAACGAGGCGCCATCGCTTCCAAAATAATATGCCACTTCCAAAAAACCTCTGGCAAAAACCACACTGGCTGTCCAATAATAATAATAATAATAAAATTTATACCCCGCCCATCAAACATCCACTTAGGAATACACACTACTTAAAACATTATTCCATCCACAAAACGTATTGTCGTTCACGCAACACTTCTCATTTTAAAATGTATAAATAAACAGTTGGATTTATTTTTTTATTTTTTAAAAAAAGTGTTTTTCCTTCTTCCTTAAAGTGCTTTTCGCTGCTTTTCAGTCTCTTGCTGGCGAACCTTTGTTCCCGGAAGAAGAATCGACTGTTGCACTGCTTCCCACCCCCCCTAGAAAATAGGAGGGGGGGAGGATATCACCCCCAATGTTGTTGAGCTTCCCGGTTCTATTTCCAAAACCCCAGACATTTTGCTGGTTTTTCAAAAAACAAAATAAAAATTTTTTCCCCTGGATGCTAATTTCGTTGCTGGAATCCTGGAAACATCTGGGGGGGGGAACTAGATGCTCAGCATCCCTATATCTCTTTTTCCCGACCGTCAGCAAATGGCCTGGACAGCTTGCGAGATGTTCAAGTTGTCTTATACCTGTCCAGGAGGGAAAAGATTTAAAAGTTACACAGCTGAGAAAAAGGAGAAACTATTGGAAGCAGCCGACGGAACATTGCGGAATAATATTTTTAACCGGGCTTTGAATAAATGTGCCATTAATTGTTACGGTTTTGAATTGTGTTATCATCTTCCTTAGTAGATGGTGCAAACCACTGTTCTGAATCCTGCTTTTTCTAGAGGGTAGGGGGGGGGGCTATTCTGAATTATGCTTTTTTATAGAATTGGAGAGTCCAACCCCCTCGGATGCAAGAATATTTTTCTCCAGAGCGGGACTCGAACTCACGACTCTGAGATTAATAGTCTTATGCAGTACCAACTGAGTAAGGAGCTATTCTGAATTATGCTTTTTATAGGGTAGGGGGACTATTCTGAATAAATGTGCAATTAATTCTTATGGTTCGGAACTGCTTTATTAATCTACTTTAGTGACCAGTGGAAATTACTACAGTCAAACCTCGGTTCCCAAACGCTTCCGTTTTGGCTCCTGAACGCCAAAAACCCGGAAGTAACTGCTCTGGTTTTTGAACGAACAGCTTCCAAGCCACATTTTTCATTTTCCCCGTATTGACTTTGCAGACTTTTCGGAAGCTGAACAATCTTCTGGAATGGATTAAGTTCAAAAACCAAGGTCCCGCTGTATTCTGAATTCTGCTTCTAATAGGATAGGGGGCTATTCTGACTTCTGCTTCTAATTTGGTAGGGGGCTATTTCTGAATTCTGCTTCTAATAGGGTAGGGGGCTATTTCTGAATTCTGCTTCTAATAGGGTAGGGGGCTATTCTGACTTCTGCTTCTAATTTGGTAGGGGGCTATTTCTGAATTTTGCTTCTAATAGGGTAGGGGGCTATTCTGACTTCTGCTTCTAATTTGGTAGGGGGCTATTTCTGAATTTTGCTTCTAATAGGGTAGGGGGCTATTTCTGAATTCTGCTTCTAATAGGGTAGGGGGCTATTCTGACTTCTGCTTCTAATTTGGTAGGGGGCTATTTCTGAATTCTGCTTCTAATAGGGTAGGGGGCTATTCTGACTTCTGCTTCTTATTTGGTAGGGGGCTATTTCTGAATTTTGCTTCTAATAGGGTAGGGGGCTATTTCTGAATTTTGCTTCTAATAGGGTGGGGGGCTATTTCTGAATTCTGCTTCTAATAGGTTAGGGGGCTATTCTGAATTCTGCTTCTAATAGGTTAGGGGGCTATTCTGAATTTTGCTTCTAATAGGTTAGGGGGCTATTCTGAATTTTGCTTCTAATAGTGTAGGGGGCTATTTCTGACTTCTGCTTCTAATTTGGTAGGGGGCTATTTCTGACTTCTGCTTCTAATTTGGTAGGGGGCTATTTCTGACTTCTGCTTCTAATTTGGTAGGGGGCTATTTCTGACTTCTGCTTCTAATTTGGTAGGGGGCTATTTCTGAATTCTGCTTCTAATAGGGTAGGGGGCTATTTCTGAATTCTGCTTCTAATAGGTTAGGGGGCTATTCTGAATTCTGCTTCTAATAGGTTAGGGCAGGGGTTCCCAACAAAATTTTCTCAAGGACCCCTCATCGAGCCGCTATTGTGACAAGGACCCCCATTAATTCCTAATCCTAAAATTAAAAAGTGAGAGCCAAATTAAGAGTCTTTTTATATTTTATATTTATACGTTTTTTACAGTTACAACAGAGTACTCCATCAGTATACAGTTAGTTTTAATTTTCAGTTCTTAATGAGATGAGTTAAATCTGTCCTTTGAGTCCATTATTTCTGAAATATTAGGTTCCAAACTTGAAACTTTCACTCTGAAATCCGACCGCATGTCGAGCCGATTCCTATACTGTATTTGTTTTTCATGAAACACATGGAAGAAAATGCTTGCTCACACCGATATGTGGTTGCAAATGGAAGGATCTTTTTCATTGCCTTATCTCCAAGTTTCTTGTAGTCCTTGCGGCATACAGCAGAACTACTGCCTCTATCTAATTCTAGTTTTGCGCTAGACTCTGCTCATGCAGGAAGCAGCCAAAACAAAAAATCTGTTATCATACGAAATATATTTAATATATTTTTTATTCTAATAGGATCTTGAGGACCCCTCTGGCATAGCTCGCGGACCCCTGGGGGTCCCCGGACCACCTGTTGGGAACCACTGGGTTAGGGGGCTATTCTGACTTCTGCTAATATGGTAGGGGGCTATTTCTGAATTCTGCTTTTAACAGAGCAGGGGGCTCTGGAGATGACTCAATGGCTCCAAGGGGGTCAAGTGCTCCCCCTCCCCCCAAAATTAGGAACTGCTAGTATAAGCGACGTAGCCTTTGCCCCTCTCCTTCTGCAGGGGGGGTTGTGTGTGTGTGTGTGTGTGTGTGTGTGTGTGTTTCTGCTTCAGACAATTAACCAGGACTGTTTTATGCCAGGGGTCAGCAAACTTTTTCAGCAGGGGGCCAATCCACTGTCCCTCCGCCCTTGTGGGGGGGCCGGACTATATTTTGGAAGAAAAAAAATGAACGAATTCCTACGCCCCACAAAAAACCCAGAGATGCATTTTAAATAAAAGGACACATTCTACTCATGTAAAAACACGCTGATTGCCGGACCGTCCGTGGGCCGGATTGAGAAGGCGATTGGGTCGGATCCGGCCCCCAGGGCCTTAGTTTGCCTACATGTGATGTACGCAGTCAGCGTTTCTCAACAAAGGTAAAACCGAAGAACGAGAAGCCCCCCAAAACTCACTGGTGCTGTTGCAGGTCTATTTCGGGCCACGCTCCCATGGACGTCAGCTGTTCTTCCAACTGCACGATGCGCAGGCCGATGTACCCCGAGGAAAGGAGCAGGACCACCACCCTGAGACCGAGATATCAGAATATTAAGATTTTATAAGAGCGTCTCCTCTCTCTCTTTCCCAGGCTAAACATGCCCCGGTCCTTCGACCGTTCCTCATCAGGCGAAGGTTTCCAGACCCTCGATCGCCTTGGTTGCTCAGTGGAGGGGGGAAAAATGAAGCCATTGTGGCTAACGGCAATTGGCAGTTTTATCCTCCAGCCAACCGGACGATTGTCTTAATTTTTCTTCTAAAGCCCTGTTATTAAATGATCTGAGCTCAGCCTGTTTCCTCGATTCCCTGCGGTGGACCTGTAAGGCTTATTTTTATTTCAGAATTTTATTTTTATTCATTTTATTTTATTTAGCAACAGTAGTCTCTAAGCGATTTATCAAAGATGCAAAAATAAAAATTAGTAAGAACTACAGCGGTCCCTTAGTTCTCAAACGCCTTGGTACTCAAACACTTGGAACCCAAACGCTGCAAACCCAGAAGTAAATGTTTCGGTTTGTGAAATTTTTTCAGAAGCTGAACGTGCTCTGTTTTGAGTGTGACGGTTCCGATTTGAATGCCATGCTTCTGTTTTGAGTGCTACGCTAAGGTCTGTTTGCTATTTATTTTGCATTTCTGTTTTTGCGGCTCTTTTTCGTTTTGTTTTTGTGACTTTGTGGAACCCAGTTCAGCTACGGACTGATTGACTGTGTGACTGCAGTACATCGTTTACTGCTTTCGTTTTATGGATCAATGGTCTCATTAGGTAGCAAAATCCACGTTAAATTACTGTTTTGGGGGTTGTTTTTAAAAGTCCGGAACAGATTAATCCGTTTTGCATTGCTTTCTATGGGAAAGAAGCGCGTCTTGGTTGTGAACGCTTTGGTTTTGGAAGGGACGTCCGGAACGGATTAAGTTTGAGAACCAAGGTAACACAGTACCACTTAACAACAATAGCCTCTAAGCCAAGGGTCAGCAAACTTTTTCAGCAGGGGGCCGGTTCACTGTCCCTCAGACCTTGTGGGGGGCCGGACTATATTTTGAAAAAAAAATATGAACGAATTCCTACACCCCACAAATAACCCAGAGATGCATTTTAAATAAAAGCACACATTCTACTCATGTAAAAACACACTGATTCCCGGACCGTCCACGGGCCAGATTTAGAAGGTGATTGGGCCGGATCCGGTACCCCGGGCCTTAGTTTGCCTACCCATGCTCTAAGCGGTTTGCAAAGATGCAAAAATAAAATTAGTAAAAAGTATAAAATCAAGCTACAATAAAAAAAAATACCTGCTGGAATAATAATAATCCTAAGAAGTCTTCCATTAGCAGCCAAAAGCCATCCCGCCCACCTTCAACAAGCTGCGTGGCTTCATGGAATGAGCTGGAAAGGGACCCCAAAGGTCATCTATCCCAACCCGCTTGCAAAGCAGGAATCACAGCGATCACGCCCCCCCCCGAAAAGAACTGGCCCACTCACAAGCAGAGATAGATGAGGATGAGGGTGTTGAGAGGGCTAAGGTGAGCCTTCCAGCTCCGCCAGGACTTTGTTGACCGTACCCCTCCTGGAAAGAAAAAGAGGAGGTATTATTATTATTATTATTATTATTATTATTATTATTATTATTATATCATTATTATTATTATCATTATTTAATTATTTAAAAGGCCTGGGAAAAGACATATAAAGATATTTTTTTTTTGGATTTTTTATTATTTTATTATTAATGCACAATGAAAAAAGCCATACATCCAAACCGGGGGGGGGGGGGAGGGAGAGAAACAAGCAGAAATAATAATAAACGAAGTAAAAAGAAAGAAAGAACACAAAGCATTATAGCAAAAAGAAAAGAGATCTTTTGACTATAGGCCTGACCTCCCGTCTACTCCTTAATTCAATTACCTATAACTTATTATTGCCGGTAAAAAAACTACTATCATGATTTAACTGGTTCTTAAGTTTTCCCTGGATCTCACATCATTCTCAAAACTACGACTGAAATTAGTCAAATGCTTTAAACTTTAAACGGAGTTTAAACTTCCGTAATTGTTTTTCAGATGTATTTTAAAGACTTCCCATTTTGGAACGAAGACATGTAAAGATTTGAAGGCAATGGGGGGAAATGATTGCTGTTAAAAAAGAAATGAAGTTGTGATATTGAGATGTACAGGACTTGAAGGACTGTTTGAACGAAAGTCTTCGTTCCGTTATGCGAGATTGTGCTCCAGGCCAAGTCCAGCCAGCCAGGTGCTATGGATGGAAGAAGAAGCCTTGGCCAAAGAATATAGGCAAAATAAATTACTGAACTACACAGGACAAATTATTACAAAAAAGGGCAATTGTTCAATGCATATTTTTAAAGCTTTGTGTATCAGACTTTTACATTAGTGCAACTTCTAAAAGTCACTTGTAATAAGATGAAGAAGGTTTTAAAGTCGGAATGTTAAGAATATAAAGTTTTATGGACGTGCATAAACAAGTATACAGTGGACCCTCTGGATACGAACTTACGGTAATTGGTTCCGGGGGTCCGTTAGCACCCCGAAAAAAATAACATAAATAGAGGCGTGTGCGGCTAAACCCAGAAGTGGCTGTAACCCGAAGATTCTGTATCCAGAAGTCAACCCAAAATTTACGGTTTAATTTGGTTATGGATTTTTTCCTTTTTGTTTTTGTTTTTGTTTTGTTTTGTTACTTTTGGAAAATCGATAAATTGTGATGAAAAGTGAAAAAGAGGAAGTATTAAGGCGTGACAAAGTTTATTAGGGATTTGCAGGGCATAAAATTCACTCGGGGTTGCTCAGATTTAATAGCGACAGCCTGCAAATCCTGCCAGGAGAGAAGGGCGGATCATCTTTAGTTAAGCCGGGCTGGTGTTTCACATGGGGGAATATGATGGTCTCTTGATGGCTGAGAATCTCTCTCTCCGGCCTTTGGACTGCAATGCCCCCTCGCAACACAGTTTGGCTAGCAGAAGAGGTTTCGGGGGAATGCAGAGAGGGCAAAACGGCAAGGAAACCCACTTACCTCTGTTTGCTGCTGCCTGGTGTGGTTCGATAGCTGCTGTCGGGGGACTCCGTGTCCTATCTGCCCCGTCTGCGAAAGAAGACGATTAAGGCTTTTTTTAAAATAAAAAAATTAAAGTTGCATTTCACCTTCTCAACAACCCTGCGAGGTAGATCAGCCTGAAAGCGAGGCATTGGCTTAGTGCCAGATTTATGTATAAGCTAAGCAAGCTATAGTAATAGTAATAGTAATAGTAGTAGTAATAGTAATAATAATAATAATAATAATAATTTATTATTTATACCCTGCCCATCTGGCTGGACTTCCCCTGCCACTCTGGGCGGCTTCCAACAAACATTAAAATACATTAAATATCACAGATTAAAAACTTCCCTAAACCTTTAGGTATTTTCTAAATGTCAGGTAGTTGTTTATCTCTCTGACATCTGATGGGCGGGTGCCACCACCGAGAAGGCCCTCTGCCTGGTTCCCTGTAGCTTTGCTTCTCGCAGTGAGGGAACTGCCAGAAGGCCCTCGGAGCTGGACCTCAGTGTCCGGGCAGAACGATGGGGGTGGAGATGCTCCTTCTGGGCCAAGACCATTTAGGGCTTTAAAGTTCAGCAGCAACACTTTGAATTGTGCTTGGAAACATACTGGGAGTCAATATAGGTCTTTCAGGACCGGTGTTATGTGGTCTCGGCGGCCGCTCCCAGTCACCAGTCTAGCTGCCGCATTCTGGATTAGTTGCAGTTTCCGGGTCACCTTCAAAGGTAGCCCCACGGAGAGCGCATGGCAGTAGTCCAGGCGGGAGATAACCAGAGCATGCACCACTCTGGCCAGTCTCCGAGCAGGGAGGGTCTCATCCAGCGTACCAGATGGAGCTGGGAGACAGCTGCCCTGGACACAGAATTAATCTGTGCCTCCATGGACAGCTGTGAGCCCAAAATGACCCCCAGGCTGCGCAACTGGTCTTTCAGGGGCACAGTTACCCCGTTTAGGACCAGGGAGTCTTCCGGCTTAGGGCCCCACTGTCTTGGCCCCCCCACAAAAGAAATTAAAGGGAAAAAACACTCGGATGTACATTTCCAAAATATAAGATATAAAACAAAATAAAATAAAACCTACATCCAGCAACTGTGTTTTGTGTTGTGTAGGCTCCTAGGATGTAAGTCATGGGCCCCACCTGCTTCTATTAACTACAATTGCATTGTACAGCTTTATAACACTGAATTTCATATTATTAAAGCTATTTATAATTATTAGTAGTTTGCATCATATATTTGCACCTCTTATTATTTCATATTATAGGAATTTTCCAGAGACTAGATGATGAGTCTTTGTGAATTGGGTTTCTAAAGGAACTTCTGTTCTTGCCAAATGCCAATGTGTTTGCATAATTCAGTTTGTTATGAATAAAAAAAATCATTTTAAGTTAGAGCTTAAGAATTATTTCCCTATTAATATACTTCTTCTTAACTGTATTTCAGTTCAACAATGACTTTGATAAAATACATATTTTGTGATGTTCAAATGGCTTTAGGTACCTATCAGGTCCATAAATTACAACCCTGGATTTAAGATAAAAATGGAATGTGAATTGGAAATACATAATGGAATACGAAGCAGAGAAATAGGGGAAAGAAGGGACCTTATCGATGACAAAGAGTGTCAACTTAATAGGATTAAATCTGATGCACTTTTGGGCGAATTTGTTAAAAATTCGGAAAACTAATAAAAATTATTGGGAGAAGGGGGCGAATACTAAAATGAATTAAATTACAGGCACCCCCAAACTGCGGCCCTCCAGATGTTTTGGCCTACAGCTCCCATGATCCCTAGCTAACAGGACCAGTGGTCAGGGAAGATGGGAATTGTAGTCCAAAACATCTGGAGGGACGAAGTTTGGGGATGCCTGGATTAAAATTACTTTCTAAGCAACGGGGCAGGTTTGTCTAAACAATAATGCTTTCAGCAGCGGGGCAGAAGGAGTCCTGTGAAGGCGACTGCTTGATATCACTAGGCAGGGAGTTCCAAAGGTTAGACGCTGAACTTTGTATCAAGGGAGAAATAAACAGAAACTACCCAGTTCATCACCCATCACCCATCACCTCCTGGCAAATAGAAGGGGAAGAAATGGAGGCAGTGAGAGATTTCACCTTCTTGGGCTCCTTGATCACTGCAGATGGTGACAGCAGTCACGAAATTAAAAGACGCCTGCTTCTTGGGAGAAAAGCAATGACAAACCTAGACAGCATCTTAAAAAGCAGAGACATCACCTTGCCGACAAAGGTCTGTATAGTTAAAGCTATGGTTTTCCCAGTAGTGATGTATGGAAGTGAGAGCTGGACCATAAAGAAGGCTGATCGCCGAAGAATTGATGCTTTTGAATTGTGGTGCTGGAGGAGACTCTTGAGAAGTCCCATGGACTGCAAGAAGATCAAACCTATCCATTCTTAAGGAAATCAGCCCTGAGTGCTCACTGGAAGGACAGATCCTGAAGCTGAGGCTCCAATACTTTGGCCACCTCATGAGAAGAGAAGAATCCTTGGAAAAGACCCTGATGTTGGGAAAGATTGAGGGCACTAGGAGAAGGGGACGTCAAAGGACAAGATGGTTGGACAGTGTTCTCGAGGCTACGAACATGAGTTTGACCAAACTGCGGGAGGCAGTGCAAGACAGGAGTGCCTGGCGTGCTATGGTCCGTGGGGTCACGAAGAGTCGGACACGACTAAACGACTAAACAACAACAACAACAACCCAGTTCTCACCAGGCGCTTCCGGGAGTGTTTCGTCCAAGGGGGGCGTCCGGCTGCCGTCCAGCTCCCTCGGGGTCTGCGAGGGGAACGGAAATGGAGAGAGGTTGGGAACGATAGGGGGGAAATGGGTTGCATCCAGCCACCTAGCTAAGCATTCCCTGCTCTGACTGACCGCAGCCGCTGACCAGGGTTTTATCAGGCAGGAGTTTCTCCCAATCTTGCCTGGAGAGGCTGCAGCCAGTGCCAGATTTATGTAAAAGCTAAACAAGCTCTAGCTTAGGGCCCCACTCTCTTGGGCCCCCCAAAAAAAATTTAAAGGAAAAAAATGTACATTTCCAAAATATAAGATAAAAAATAAATGAAATAAAAGCTACATACAGCAACCATGTTTTGTGTTGTGCAGGCTCCTGTGCTGTAAGTCATGGGCCCCGCCTGCTCGCCTGCTCCCTAAAATATCCCTGGTTTGCTCCTTTCTATATATAGGATGCCTATGGGACCCAGGTGGCGCTGTAGGTTAAACCACAGAGCCTAGGGCTTGCTGATCAAATAGGAACCGCTACAGCGGGAAGGTAAACAGCATTTCTGTGTGCTGCTCTGGTTTGCCAGAAGCGGCTTTGTCATGCTGGCCACATGACCTGGAAGCTATACGCCGGCTCCCTCGGCCAATAATGCGAGATGAGCGCGCAACCCCAGAGTCGGTCACAACTGGACCTAATGGTCAGGGGTCCCTTTACCTTTACCTTATATATAGGATGCCTACATTCTGCATGGACTGGTTGCAGGGCAACATGGGCAAATGGCTTGAGATACCTATGAGGTCCATCAATGACCATATAGCATATATTCAACATAAAAACAGTGACAATTTGTTGTTGACAAAGGACAGCTGGACCTATAAAGGGCCCCGTTACCTTCAGTAGCTGAGGGCCTCACCAAACCTAAATCCGGCCCTGGGCTGGGGGTAGAAAGCAGGGGTTTCTCCCACTGGGTGACTGGCCTTCCTCAAAAGATAAATTAAGAGTCTAGTCCTCATGGTTTTGGAGGATCAGTCGGGGGAAAGATGTGAAGCTCCATCTAGCTCATTATTGTCTACACAGCGCCACCAGTCTCTAGGATTTTGAGCAAGGGGGCATTCCTTGAATCGTGGAATTGTCAGAAGGTACCCCGAGGGTCATCTAGTCCAGCCCCCTGCAATGCAGGAATCTCGGCTGAAGCAGCCATGACTGATGGCCATCCAACCTCTGCTTAAAAACCTCCAAGGAAGGAGAGCCCTCCATTCTCCATCTCCTCCTCCTTCTTCTTCAGCAATCCCTCATAGCCAAGTAAGATTGTTTTCCATGAACACGGTTTTAACAGTGAGTCCGTAAGTGACTGTGGAGGCCAATTCTGGATCCACGCGTCCTTCCACAGTGGGGACATTGGTCAGGGCCGTCTTGAGCAGATCGCGCGCCCTGGTGCTGAGGGGCGGAGATCGCTCCGCCGCCCGCCCCGCCCTCGCAGGGCGCAATTGGTTTCCAGCTTACCAGCCCAGCGCCATGGTGCACTGCGCCACCGGGGGTCTACGAAGAGCCGGCCCTGACATTGGTTTCCAGGCGGGAGTTGATCATGGTGTGGATTTGCCAAATGTGCCTTCCTCTTAGCACGTTTCTCCCTTGCGTCCTGAGATCGAGTGTCTTCAAAGCCCAGGACACCTTTGGGAAAGGCTGCTCTCCAACTGGAGCGCTCGCAGGCCAGTGTTCCCCAGTTGTCAGTGTTTATACTACATTTTTAAAGATTTGCCTTTAGACAGTCTTTGAACCTCTTTTGTTGACCATCAGCATTACGCTTTCCATTTTAAAGTTTGGAATAGAGTAGTTGCTTTGGAAGACGATCATCAGGCATCCGCACAACATGACCAGTCCAACGAAGCTGATGTTGAAGAATCATCGCTTCAACACTGGAGATCTTTGCTTCTTCCAGTACACTGGTATCAAACCTGCTTAAAAACCTCCAAGGAAGAAGACCCCAACACCTTCCATCTCACTGCTGAACGGCTGTTACTGTCAGAAAGGTTTAGTCGGAATCTATTTTCTTGTCGCTTGAAGCCATGGGTTCGAGTCCTACCCCTCCAGAGCAGGAGAAAAACAAGCTTGAGATATTGGAAGATGGCTCTCCTCTCTCTTCTCAGTCTCCTCTTTCCCAGGCTAAACATACCCAAGCTCCTTGAACCGTTCCTCATCAGGCTTGGTTTCCAGATCCTTGATCATCTTCTGCCCACCTTCCAGCTTTTCGACGTCCTCCTTAAATCGTGGTGCCCAGAACTGGACATAGGATTCGAAGTATGTACTGACCGAGGCAGAATTCAAAGGTTTTGCGGGCTCTGGGCCGCTTCCCCCAATTCTAAAAGAAAATTCTAGCCTTCATGGTGCTGAATAAAATCTGTTTTGGCAGGCTTAGCCTTTTGATCCTAATAATTCCTAATCCTAAAAGGATGGCTGGCCAAACAAAACACAGAGAACGCAGCTACTTACCAGGGATATCTTAAGCAGCTGGTCCGAAATGTTGTTTGCTGTGGTTGGGCTGTTGTTCCGGCTGCCGTCCTAGAGGAAGCATAAAGGTAAAGGTAAAGGGACCCCTGACCATTAGGTCCAGTCGTGACCGACTCTGGGGTTGCGCGCTCATCTCGCATTATTGGCCGAGGGAGCCGGCGTATAGCTTCCAGGTCATGTGGCCAGCATGACAAAGCCACTTCTGGCGAACCAGAGCAGCACATGGAAACGCCGTTTACCTTCCCGCTGTAGCGGTTCCTATTTATCTACTTGCATTTTGACGTGCTTTCGAACTGCTAGGTTGGCAGGAGCTGGGACCAAGCAACAGGAGCTCACCCCGTCACAGGGATTCGAACCGCCGACCTTCTGATCAGCAAGCCCTAGGCTCAGTAGTTTAACCACAGCGCCAGAGGAAGCATAAGAGGCATCAAATAACTGGGACCATAGAGTTCGAAGGGGTGTGACATCTGTCTATGCAAGCTGTATATGGTCACTCTCATATTCTCTTTGGACATTGTGTCAAAATTTGAACCTAATCGGTCCTCACCCCATCCCCCACCCAGGCAAGCCCCCCACCTCCACTCGGCCCAGTCTGGAAAACCAATCCGAGATGCTGTGGAGAGGGAAGCTTTCCTAGCTGCAGTACCAGTGTAGCCATCACTAGAGGGCGCTGTTTTGCAACATCTACTGTGCTCCCAGCATGCACTTGAGGGTGATTTGTGAGTTCTGGAACATGGGGTTTTAGGGGTTTTGCATGGCCCAGGTGTGGCATCTGTCTATGCAACCTGTATATGTTCACTCTCATATTCGCTTTGGACATTGTGTCTAAATTTGAATGTACTCGGTCAAGCGGTTTCGGAGAAAAGTGGACACCCACCCACATGCCCTTTTTACATTTATATATATATATATATAGACTACCTGGAGGTGTTTGCAGATGGAGCGCAGGAGCTGGTAAACGGTTTCCCGGGAGCGGAGGGACCCAAACAGGAACTGCGGTGTGGGAAGAAGGGGTACGATAAAATAAAATAAGATTGCAGTCTTCATCTGTGGAACAAAACAGATCCCTCGACCCTATCCTTTGCCGTCTGTTCCTTTCCAATGGGGAGACAGCCTAGCCTTCCACATGGAAATAAAGGTAAAGGTAAAGGTAAAGGGACCCCTGACCATTAGGTCCAGTCGCGGACGACTCTGGGGTTGCGGCGCTCATCTCGCTTTATTGGCCGAGGGAGCCAGTGTACAGCTTCCAGGTCATGTGGCCAGCATGACAAAGCCGCTTCTGGCAAACCAGAGCAGCGCACGGAAATGCTGTTTACCTTCCCGCTGGAGTGGTATCTATTTATCTACTTGCACTTTGACGTGCTTTTGAACTGCTAGGTTGGCAGGAACAAGGACAGAGCAACGGGAGCTCACCCCATCGTCGGGATTCGAACCGCCGACCTCCTGATCGGCAAGCCCTAGGCTCTGTGGTTTAGACCACGTGGTCTAAATAACACCCCCTAAAAGATCGGAAAGTGTGCTAGAGGAAAAGGCCAGGCAAACAGGACTAGAGCCTTGCTGGTTTTATTAAAAAGGATTCTTAGGAGGCTGAAATGTTCGGAGTTTCCGTCAGGGCCAACATACAAATACTGCAAACTGCCTTGTAAGCCTTGAACGGAGGGCAGTATATCAATTTAATAAAGGGTCGCAATTTAAACCACATTCAATGCACACTTAAAAGCATAACATTCCCCCTGGGAACTGTCTCCTCAGCTGGGGCTGCCATGCACCCAGGATTTCCCAGACATCGCCCTTGTAAACACTGTCCGGGCGGAGATCCCGGGGAAATCTGGAAATATCGGAAGTGTAGTTTTCCTTTTAAACAAATAGCTCGGAAACTCTTTTTCATTATTATTATTTTTTAGATTTTGGTCAACAAAAAGCTCAACAGCTTTCAGCAAAATGATGGAAAAGCCCAACGACTTTGCGAAGAAAAGCAAAATTATGTCTGGATAATTGAAATACGCCAGCCCTACTTTCACAGGGCTTGGAGCCGGAGCAGCGGCAACAAACTACAGCTCCCATGAATCTTTTTTTTGGGGGGGGGGGGTTAACATGGTTTAAATGTACGGAGTGTCTCTGCCCTCATCTCAGGGCTGCCCCTTGTAGAGCTCGGCAGGGCGGAAGAGAAGCGAGGAGGAGTTGGCTCTCGTTGGCTCTTTGGCGCCACCTGCTGTCAGGCTCCCCTCCTCCTGCCCCATCAGGTCCAGTGAGACCAGTATCCCTGAAGGGGCGTCTCCACCCCCATCGTCCAGCCCGGACACTGAGGTCCAGCTCCGAGGGCCTTCTGGCGGTTCCCTCCCTGCGAGAAGTGAGGTTACAGGGAACCAGGCAGAGGGCCTTCTCGGTAGTGGCACCCGCCCTGTGGAACGTCCTCCCTTCAGATGTCAAGGAAATAGACAACTACCTGACCTTTAGAAGACATCTGAAGGCAGCCCTGTTTAGGGAAGTTTTTAATGTTTGATTCTATTTTTAATATTCTGTTGGGAGCCACCCAGAGTGGCTGGTGAAAGCCATCCAGATGGGTGGGGTATAAATATATTATTATTATTATTATTATTATTATTATTATTATTATTATTATTATTATTTATTGCAATTGGCTCCCACTGCGCCGTGGCAGAAAAGGCACATCCCGCCCTCTGAAACCCTCTGCTCATAGGTGCCTGGTCTCCGGCTGAAAAATGCGGGATCAGCAGCGGCGCAGCACCGGAAGTTGCCCAATTTCCGGTGCCCAGGCATGGGCAGAGCAGCACCCGAAATGGAGCCTCCCTGGCAGGTAGGAAATCCGGGGGGATTTCCAGATTTTTTTTCTATTCGGGATAACAGTGGGAAACGGATTAAAATCCGGGGGTTTCCCGCGGAAAAACGGGAGACTTGGCAGCTATGCCTCTGCTCTAGGGCCGGATTTAGGTTTGATGAGGCCCTAGGCTACTGAAGGTAATGGGGCCCTTTATACCTATGTCCAGCTGACAAAGGACAGCTGTTTTTTTTGTAGTGAATATATGTTACTAGTCTCATTCAGCCCGTTAAGAAAACGGGCGCTAGAGGTGCGACGGGGCCACGGCCTTCCCTCCCTTTCTGCGCTCGGCTGCGGGGCGCGCCGGGAACGCAATTAAACAAAGCACTCTCCCGTCGTGTCCCGCGGCCAAGCGCACAGGCCAGGTAGGGTTGTCAGGAGGAGGCGGCAGTGGACCAAGATGGCGGCATCGGGATCTGGGGCCGCGGCCCGCCGCGGCGGGAGCCAGATCAGGCTCCCGCCGCCGCGGCCCCGGAGGCCGATGCCGTCATCTTGGTCTGCCGCCGCCGGGGAACGGGAGGCAGAGGGTTGAGGGGGGGGGGGAGAGGGAGCGCACGTTTGTACGTCCCACCTCTTCGTCCAGTCCCTGTGTCCGTGGGGCACATGCGCATTAGCGCAAACCCAGGGACACAGGGAATACTGGACGCAGAGACACAGGGACTTTATTATATAGGATATGGCAAGTTATGGACCGCATAGGTATCTGAAGCCATTTGCACATGTTGCCATGCAATCAGTCCATGCAGAATGTAGGCACCCTCTATATAGAAAGGAGCAAACCAGGGATATTTTAAGGAGCAGGTGAGCAGGTGGGGCCCATGACGTACATCCTAGGAGCCTACACAACAGAAAGCACTGTTGCTGGAAGTAGGTTTTATTTTATCTGTTTTTTCCTCTTATATTTTGGAAATGTACATCCAGGTGTTTTTTCCTTTAAATTTTTTAGGGTCCCCAAGAGAGTGGGGCTCTAAGCTAGAGCTTGTTTAGCTTATACATCAATCCAGCGCTGCTCAGCTCTCACCTTTTCGCCGTCCGACGTCCGGATGCAGACGGCATTGGGTACCAGCAAAGCTGTGTTGGCCTTTTTGAGGATGCTGATGGTTGGAACCGGGATAACGACCTGCCAGTCCGGGAAAAGGGGAGGCAGGAGAGAGACAGAGACAGAGAGACAGAGATGAGGGATAGGGAAGAGCAGGATATGACCCAACATGGTTCATTGGGAAAGGTATCTCTATACTACAGAGAGAGAGAGAGAGACCACAAGACTATAAGAAGAGATGGCAGAGTTCAGCAACATTATCCCAGGTAGCTTTTGTCTATGCCAGGGGTGGCCAACTCCCAGGGAGACTGTGATCTACTTACAGAGTTAAAAACTGTCAGTGATCTACTCCCTTTTGGGGGGGGTTCAGGCAGGTCTAAGTTGAGCTTTTTTAGGAAGGAGGAAGGCCCATTTTTGGGAGGGGGTTCGGGTCAAAGTTGTTGAGTTTTTTCAGGGAGGAGGTAAAATTGTGAGCTTTTTTTTAAGGGGAGCCACAGTTGTTCGGCTTCTTTGGAGGGAGCCAATGATCTATCAGTGATCTACCGCAGACGTTCAGTGATCTACCGGTAGATCACAATCTACCTGTTGGACATGCCTGGTCTATGCAACAAAGGAAACCAACCAACCAGTAGCTGAACTGGTTTTTTGTTTTGTTTTTCACAAAGGTTATTTTAAACACCCTTTTCAATTCATTATATATCATTTCCCAATAAGCTTTAACCTTACTGCAAGACAACCTCAGTCCGAGAGCTCCTACCTTAACTTCCCGGTGCACCATGCTGCAGTAGAAACAGACGTGACTTCCGGAGATATACAGGCGGCCGTGATAAGGCACTTCCCGCTGCCAGGCGCACGGAAACGCTGCGGGGGGAAAAGAACAGGAAGGAAGGGTTGGTGAAGAAGCTGCCACATTTCTAGTCCTCAGTGGGGTGAACCACTGCGCAGCAACCAGCCCAAAGGCCAGGCGGAACAGCTCCGTCTTGAAGGCCCTGCGGAAAGATGTCAAATCCCGCAGGGCCCTGGTCTCCTGTGACAGAGCGTTCCACCAAGTCGGGGCCAATACTGAAAAGGCCCTGGCCCTAGTTGAGGCCAATCTAACCACCTTATGGCTTGGGATCTCCAAAATATTAAGGACCTTAATAAAGATTCATTCATTCAAGCACTTACTCTGCAAGAGCTCTTCCTCCTCAGGGAAGTCTTTGAACACCCTTCGAAAGTTGAGAGTGTGTTTTACCAGCTGCGGAAAGGGGAGAGAGAGAGACAGGTGAGCTGTTTGGCCCTGATCTGGGTCATTTTGGCTACTTGGTGAATGAGTGCACCATTTAGGGTTAATGGATACACAACTGGAAAAGGACGACGGAAGATTATTCCAATATATGGATTCATATTCACATATAAATATTCTTCTACAGTGGTGCCTTGGTTCTCAAATGCCTTGGTATTCAAACAACTTGGAAGCCAAGTTTGCGAACTTTTTTCGGAAACCGAACGCGCTCCCTTTTGAGTGTTATGCTGAGGACTGTCTGTTTTTGCTATTTATTTTGCATTTTTGTTTTTGCGGCCCTTTTTTGTTCTGTTTTTTGTGACTGTGTGGAACCCAGTCCAACTATTGATTGATTGATTGATTGTGTGACTGCAGTACATTGTTTATTGCTTTCATTTTATGGATCAATGGTCTCGTTAGATGGTAAACTTCATGTTAATTTACTGCTTTAGGGATTGTTTTTAAAAGTCCGGAACGGATTAATCCATTTTGCATTGCTTTCTATGGGAAAGCACACCTTGGTTTTGGAACTGACTACCGTAACAGATTAAGTCTGAGACTTCTGGAATGGATTAAGTTTGAGAACCAAGGTACCACTGTATATGAATTGATATTCCTATATGAATATCCATATACAATCGTACCTTGGTTGTCAAAAGCCTTGGTACTCGAAACCCGGAAGTGAGTGTTCCAGTTTGTGAACGTTTCTTTGGAAGCTGGATGTCCGGCACGGCTTCTGATTGGCTGCAGGAGCTTCCTCCAGCCAACTGGAAGCCGCGCTTTGGTTTCCGAATGTTTTGGCAGTCGAACAGACTTCTGGAACGGATTCTGTTCGACTTCCGAGGTACGGCTGTATTCATATGAATATATGAGGTTCTTAAATGCACAAAGACGGAAAGACTCGGCCTCGCCTGCTACCGAGGAATTATTGAATTATTGGCTGAGATGGCCAAGTTAATGTGTTCCATTAGAGAAAAATCATTACAGACGTTATTATTTCCTTGGCAGTTTTGAAGCAGGGGTTGGATGGCCATCTGTCATGGATGCTTCAGCTGAGATTCTATGATTCTACGATACTTATTAAGGATTGGAAACTTCTGACGGACTTTTTGCGTGAAAGAGAAAACGAACTTGTAACAGATGGATTTGAAGATTTGGGGGGGGGGGATACTGGCTTATAGAAAACAGAACAGATGGATGTTAATGTGTGAATACTATATTTAACAGACAAAGAACCGGAAGTCTTTTAATCTTTTCTTTTATCTTTTTTCTTCCCTCCCTTCTTCCCTAACTATGGCAGGGACTTATGGCCTCTTTGG
The DNA here is from genome assembly GCF_963506605.1 of Zootoca vivipara. NCBI lineage: Eukaryota > Metazoa > Chordata > Lepidosauria > Squamata > Lacertidae > Zootoca > Zootoca vivipara. The sequence goes on along the minus strand of NC_083281.1, from coordinate 2,895,018 downwards.
TGGTGGCTCCCCAGTTGTGGAACGCTCCCCACTCGTCTCAGCTGCTATAAACTTTCAGGCTTGAAATGGTACGCGTGTTGGCCGCTCTGCGGAAGCAGGGCAGGATATAAAGTCTATTATTCATCCCTGCATTGCAGGGGGGGCTGGACTGCATGACCACCGGGGTCCCCTTCCAACTCTACGATTATACGACTTAGTTAATAATTACAAATCAGAGCCGTCGGAAAATGCTCTCTCTCCCAGCCAAGCTTACATTGGAGTCCGAATTCCTGTGCTGAGCAGAGGCCAAAGGTTCTTTCTCGGCCTCTTTGGAGTAAGACGGATCATACGTCTTGGATCTAAAAGGAACGAGAGAAACAGAGATGCTCTTAAATATTGGATGATAAGAGGAAAATATTGTCAAAAATGTATAAATTAATGTTGGAATGGCACACTAAGGATGAGGAGCATAGCTGCCAAGTTATCCCTTTTTTAAAGGGATTTTCCCTTATGCTGAATAGGCTTCCTCGTGAGAAAAGGGAAAACTTGGCAGCTATGATGAGGAGGTCAAAGGGGCGATGCTACAACGAGTTGAAGATTTTGGATATAATATTCAGCTAGAATCCTGGGAAAGGTTGTGGGTTCGAATCCCTGTGACGGGGTGCGCTCCCGTTGCTCGGTCCCAGCTCCTGCCAACCTAGCAGTTCGAAAGCACATCCAAGTGCAGGTAGATAAATAGGTACTGCTCCAGCGGGAAGGTAAACGGCATTTCCGTGCGCTGCTCTGGTTCAGCAGAAGCAGCTTAGTCATGCTGGCCACATGACCTGGAAGCTGTCTGTGGACAAATGCTTGGCCCATAGAGCAAGATGAGTGCACAACCCCAGAGTCGTCCACGACTGGACCTAATGGTCAGGGGTCCCTTCACCTTTACCTTTAAAATTGCTAAAATGTACAAGACAAGAAGCTACGAGTGTTGGAAATGTAAAGAAAGGGAAGGTATCTTCTACCACATGGGGTGAACTTGCAAAGAGGTAAAGGCTTTCTGGGAAATGGTATAGTGGATAAAGATGATGTGAATGTCAATCAATCAATATACTTTATTCGACCGATAGTCAGAAACAAAAAAACATTTCTCAATACAAAGATAAACATATAAAACTGAAGGCATCAGAGGGATACATAAAAATATAAAAATATAAAACTGAAGGCATCAGAGGGATACATAAATGGGGTATGACCGCGCTACTAAACCTCCTACAGATAACCCACATCAAGACATTCGATTATACGTTTCCGACACTTGAGCGCCAGGAAGAGGAATTTAGCCACTGAGAAGGTTATTTTCCCAGTGAATGTATAAAATTAAATGGAAAATAAATAAAAATTATATTGAGAGAGAGAGAGAGAGAGAGAGAGAGAGAGAGAGAGAGAGAGAGAGAGAGAGAGAGAGAGAGAGAGAGATGCTCTTAAATACATCCAGGGTCAAACACAGAAGTGGTTCGAAGCCTCCCTTTTTGCCCAAACTCACCGCGAAAGGGGCGGGTTGTGTCCATTCCTGGCTCCCTCGCCGACCGGCTCCTCCAAACTCTGGGACTTTTTCTGCTCCGACATCCTTCGCTTGCTTTTCCCTTGCTTCCCGGAGATCTCTGACAGGCAGCTGGGAAGGAGCGAGAGATTCCTTGTTCAATTATGTTGCTTCGCACTTCCCCAACTCCAGCCTCGGGCCAGAGACTGGCAACTTCCTCCTCAGACACCGTCATCCTCGCCGGGGATCCACCCATCATTGCCACTCCTGCGCCCATTTCACAGACAGGCACAAGAGAGGCAGAGATTTAAACGAGGGGGAAGGTGACAAGAGAAGCCCTCGGCTGGACTTCAACCATTTTGGATAAGTTCAAAACGGCATGCCTTGAATGTGTCTCCGAAACGGAGACAAGGAATTTTATTTTATTGAGATTGCAGGAGGATAGGTAAATTTCCCCTTTTCGGCTCACTTCACTCCTATGCTTTACCATGCAAAGCAATCTCTCTCTAGCCTGTCATCAGTCAAAATTTAATGAGATTATTTCCCCCTCTCCCTATAATTAGCCGCATGCCTATGAAAACAGCCACACCCCGATACAAAACCCAAGATTGCGATCGCTTGATGTAACGTCTCAGGTGACGAGGGAGGGGGTGGTGCCCCGGTTGACCTTTCAGCCCTCTGTTAAGGGCTCTGCCTACTCCCGGGTACATGCCACAGAGCCTCCTCATTCAGGAGCAGTCTAGCACTGAAAATGTACTGCTTGTTTGGGGGGGGGCAGCGGTTTATACAGCAATGCAGGAAGAAGTTGCTTTTTGTATTTTGCAGAAGTATCTGGCTGGATGCCGGTTTGCTTTTAGTCCGATAAGCCTCCGCAGCTGATGGTTACGGGTTTGTTAAACCAAGATAGTAGAATCATAGAGTTGGAAGAGACCACAAGGGCCATCCAGTCCAACCCCCTGCCAAGCGGGAAACACCATCAAAGCATTCTTGACATATGGCTGTCAAGCCTCTGCTTAAAGACCTCCAAAGAAGGAGACTCCACCACACTCCTTGGTAGCAAATTCCACTGCCGAACAGCTCTTACTGTCAGGAAGTTCATCCTAATGTTTAGGTGGAATCTTCTTTCTTGTAGTTTGAATCCAGGAGCAGCCTAGCTGAAAATGTCAAGCTGATCAAGCAGCGAGAGAGGGATGTCAGGGAACTCTGGCAATGTGGTTTGGAAGCAGACCCAAGACCCACAACCTTCGCATAAATATTGCAGCTCATTTTTTCTGCATTTCAAGTTCTTGTTTTTATTTAATAATAATAATAATAATTTATTGGCGAAGTACCAACATACTTGGAATTTTGCTTTGACTACATTGCAGTGTAAACGTACCTTATGCAAACACTGTTCCACACACAACACAATAGCACAGCAAAGGCACCCCACCCATAACTGGCCTCCCCTTCCGCTACACAACTACGAATTTAACAATTTGATGGCACAAAGGAAAAAACTGTTCCTGTGCCTAGCCGTTTTTGTGTATAGAGTCCCGTAGCGACGTCCAGATGGAAGTAAATCAAACAGATGATGACTGTCAATCAAAGATGAAATCAAACAGGGATGCAAAGGATCTACGACAATTCCCTCTGCTCTCTTCCTAGCTCGAACAGCATAAAGTGTCTCTATTGAAGGCAAACTAGCACCAATTTCCCTTTCTGCAATTCTTACTGCTCGTTGGAGCCTTTTCTTGTCCATCTTGGAGGCTGTGCCATACCAGGCAGTAATAGAACAGTTTCAATGGTGCCTCTATAAAATTGGACCAACACTCTTTGGGGCGAAATAAATTTTCTTAGTCGACGCAAGAAATACAGCCGCTGGTGGGCCTTTTTAATAATACTGTACTAATGATTATTTATTATTTAGGGGAAAGATTTGGGGGGGGGAGTCAGGAGGTCTACAACCCCCCTTTAACAATGCCTATGCTGCCTACAAATGACAGGCTGGGAGAGGCTATGGAAAACAGATTTGAAATTTATGACGTATTGTGCATTGAAAGGAAACTACCGGTATATGAAAATGATGTACCAGTGCTATTCGACTCCTACTAAGCTGGCAAAAATGTATGGGACATGTACAAATACCTGCTGGAAATGTAAAGAAAAAGAAGGCACCTTTTATCCTATGTGGTGGACATGTAATTTTAAAAATTTTGGGGAAATGATATATAATGAAATGAAAAAAAAATGTTGAAAATAACTTTCGTTAAAAAATCGGAAGCTTTCTTAGTAGGGATTGTAGGTCCCGAGATCCCAAAGGACCAGAGGAAATTGTTTATGTGCATGACAACGGCTGCTTGGATGTTACTAGCCCAGAGATGGAAGGAAGAAGCAGTCCCGATTAGAGAAGAACGACAAATCAACTTGATGGACTATGCTGAAATGGTAAAACTAACTGGGAAGCTTGGGAACCAAGAAGACAAGAAATTTAAAAAAGAATTGGAAACGTTTATAATGTATATACAAAATCATTGTACACAGGTCAAAACACTAGCAGAGTTTTAAACACACTTGTAATGTAACAGAATGTACAGATAACGTAGGAAGATTTTTAAAAATGGGAGAAGTATCGACAGGCAGTTGAAAACAGGATCAATAGGACCCGTGGAAGGGATCGGGGGCAAATCATGAGATTCAGAGTAATCTCGACAATTGCATTCGGAATTGGCTTCGTTGTATGCTTACAGTTTTGAAAATCAAACAAAAATTTATTTCAAAAACCAACAACAACAACGCCTTTGTAACGGTGAGATACGAAGACTCAAGGTTATTTCTTTACTGTTGAAATTCTTTCCGTAATATAAAGATTTACGCCAGGAAGACTTCCAGGCTGGGAGCTGCAATCTGCAGTGTGTGCTTCGGAGCTGCTTTGCAAAACAGGATATACAGAGAAGGAAAGCATCCAGTCCGGCTGGCTTTGGCATTCCTGGGATTTCCCCAGCCGGCTGCGAGGGGGAAAGTCACCTGCACAAAAATCAGAGCTGCCACAATTCCAGCCCTTACCGTAGCCCTCGGCCAAATTCAGGTTCATTTTCAAAAGCAATCATTTGCATATTATTGGTTCCCTCCAGGCTGGGCTCAGGGATTCTTCCTCCCTCCAACCTCATTTTATAGAATCAGAATTGCAGGATGGTACCCCTCTCTCTAGGGACACGGGTGGCGCTGTGGGTTAAGCCACTGTGCCTAGGGCTTGCCGATCAGAAGGTCGGCGGTTCGAATCTCCGCGATGGGGTGAGCTCCCGTTGCTCGGTCCCAGCTCCTACCCACCTAGCAGTTCAAAAGCATGTCAAAGTGCAAGTAGATAAATAGGTACGGCTCCAGCGGGAAGGTAAACGGTGTTTCCGTGCGCTGTTCTGGTTCGCCATAAGTGGCTTTGTCATGCTGGCCACATGACCAGGAAGCTGTAAGCCGGCTCCCTCGGCCAGTAACGCGAGATGAGCGCCGCAACCCCAGAGTCGGCCACAACTGGACCTAATGGTCAGGGGTCCCTTTACCTTTACCTTTTACCGCCCTCTCTGGGAGGGTCATCTAGTCCAACCCGCCTCCCTCCAAGGCAGGAACCGCAGCAACAACCTTTCGAAAAACAAATTACTGGCAGATTGGTCTCACCAGTCAAGCTTCCAGCAGAGCCAATGCTAGCAACCCCTCCCCAGCTTCTTATCACCTCCATCCTTAAAGAGGACTAGAAACTTGGGCTGGATTCGCCACATTCCTTTTCCTTTGGCATTCCTAGTCAGGGGGCCACAGGGATCAGGGATCGGCAGGGACAAGCTCCCAAAGTTCAGAGGACCAGTCCCCAGTCAAGCTGCCGGCAAAATGTCCACAGTTTCGCTTTCCCATCTCCGCCACATATTCTAAATATTACGTATTTTTATTTCTTCTCCATCTTTTAACCTCAGTTTAACTTATATCCACCCTAGTCCTGCTAATCTGTTTACCTGCTTGTGCCGACTTTTGAAATTATCTTACAAACGTTTCCCAGTCTTCCTTGTAAGTTCCATCATGGGTGAATTTGGATATGCAGAAGATATTAAAAATAAATTTAAGGAATCGCAGAGGGGGGGGCAAAGGGAGTCAAGTTTTGAAATGTTAAAATGATTGTAAAATTAGTGAAATGTATAAACCTGAAAAGCAGATAGATAGATAGATAGATAGAGGCTTTTTTGGGGGGGGGATGACGCAGGGGTACACATATGACAGTACCCCTAAACATTTTTTAAGAATTTTTTAAATAGGACAAAAGCACTGTGTACACACACACACACACACACACACACACACAGAGAGAGAGAGAGAGAGAGAGAGAGATTTATTTCTAAAAAAATTGTTTAGGGGTACTGTCATTTTCCTACTCATATTGAAACTTAGATTCACGAAATGTATGCGTACCCACACACCACAGTGCTTTTTATATATATTCTCAAACTGAGCTTGGCATAGCCCAGTGTTGGGCAACCTCTTGAGCTTGCTGTGTCAAAATTCACCAAAAACCAGCATAACTCGGGTGGTGTGTCACTTCGAGAAAAAAACCATAATTTCGCGATATTTATAGTTTAAATAACAAAAATGTATAATTGTAATATATAACTGTATTTAATAAACCAATAAACTAATTATTTAACCAAACCAAAAACCCCTTATTTATCACAAAGTGCCCAGAGTTGTTGAGCTTTTTGGGGGGAGCTGCTGATCAAAGTTTTGGAGGTTTTTTGGGGGGGTGCAAAAGTTGCTTTGGTTTGGGGGGGGAATGCCCCAAAGCTGCTGCGCTTTTTTTTGGGGGGGGGAAGAGAACAGAAATAAATAACGAATAATACCTTCCCTGGAACTAACACGCAGCACCGACATAGTCTGCCAAAGCGCCAGAAAACAGCACAGAAAGGGTTAAAAAACCAATCTCTGGCTACCAGCAACAACAACAACAAAAGGATCCGGGTTTTAACAGCGGAGACAAGCTCTAGCGGAGACAAGCTGTAGGAGGAGCAGGAGAACAAATGGGGGGGGGAACAGCGCGAATGGGCCGATGGGGCGCGTGCCAGCAGTGAGGGCTCTGCGTGTCACGTCTGACACGCGTGTCATAGGTTCGCCATCACTGGCATAGCCCATAGTCTTGTTGCTCAGGGGGAAGAAGAGTGAACGGGCGTCGTTGATCTGAGCACCAGGAACTATTCTGCACATGCCCCGGAACAATGGCATTTCTACCACTACAGTATCTTTTAATATAGCCGGCTCCCCCGCCCCGCCCCGCCCAACTTGAATTGATTTTAGGTACTTCAGAGGACAGAAAGCTCGGGACGCAAATACCCCGACACGGAACAACAATAATAATGAAATTAGAGTTTTGTATGGATGACAGCAGCTTCTCTGATCATGTGCAGAGCCCGCCCCCACCTCCCCTCCGCGCCGGCAACGTTACAAAATAGCTGGGAGAGGAATAAGAATCGCTGGTGGGCTGGGAGTCCCCGTGCTGAGAGCCTGGCCAGGACACCTGGGTCCCTTCTCGGAGGCTGGGAGGGGCTTCGCATCGATTGGAAGCAGAGCGCCAGGACACCTGGGTTCTTCTCCTTGAGAGAAGCTGCCAGCTTTATTTTTAGGGGTTTCTGAAAGAGGAAACGCGGAGGTGGGAGAGAGGGGGAGGGGCTTGTCCCTAAACCCGGACGCCTGGGTTCTCCTTTCCCTAAAGGAGGTTACTACCTGATGTCGGTCAAGGAGGAGAGGCTATCAGGTCCCGGGGCGACTCCCAGCTTGACCATCGCGGAGCCTCTGCAGATCCGATGCCCGGGCGATGGGCGGGGAGAAGGGAGGCGCCCGGCCCCTCCTCCCCCTGCTCCCGGACGCGAGGGAAGACCTTGAACCTTTTCCTCCGCCGCCTCCTCCCCCGCGGTGACCCCCAAAGCAAAGGGTGGCAGCGGGTCACCTTTGTCTCATCCTCCTCTCACCTTCCTGCCCAGCACCCGGGATGAACCGGTGGCGGTTCCGAGTCACCCGAGAGAAGCGGAGCGACTCCGGATTAAGAGACTCCGGGTAGAGCTCGCGCGGCGGCGGCGCCTGTGCCCCGCGCCCCCTTGTGGCTAGTCAGTCGGAAGGCAGCCGAAGCGATTGAAACGGGTTCTCCCCCATCCCTGATCTAACAAATAGAGGCAGTCCCGGGAAAGAATGTCCTTTCTCAACTCCCATTTTTCATAGAAGCACAGAATCATAGAGTTGGAAGAGACCACAAGGGCCATCCAGTCCAACCCCCTGCCAAGCAGGAAACACCATCAAAGCATTCTTGACATATGTCTGTCAAGCCTCCGCTTAAAGACCTCCAAAGAAGGAGACTCCACCACACTCCTTGGTAGCAAATCCCACTGCCGAACAGCTCTTACTGTCAGGAAGTTCTTCCTAATGTTGAGGTGGAATCTTCTTTCTTGTAGTAGGAATCCATTGCTCCGTGTCCACCTCTCTGGAGCAGCAGAAAACAACCTTTCTCCCTCCTCTATATGACATCCTTTTATATATTTGAACATGGCTATCATATCACCCCTTAACCTTCTCTTCTCCAGGCTAAACATACCCAGCTCCCTAAGCCGTTCCTCATAAGGCATCGTTTCCAGGCCTTTGACCATTTTGGTTGCCCTCCTCTGGACATGTTCCAGCTTGTCAGTATCCTTCTGGAACTGTGGTGCCCAGAACTGGACACAGTACAGTACTCCAGGTGAGGTCTGACCAGAGCAGAATACAGTAGTGCCCAGTTCAAGAAGGATACTGACAGGATACTGACGTGTCCAGAAGAACGTGTCTTTCATACCCCCCAACATTTATCCGATGAAAACGGGGAAGTCCTAAGGAAAAGCGGGACATTCCAAGATCAAACCAGACAACTCCAAACCCTCCAACATTTATCCGATGGAAATTGTGACCCCATGGACCAGAGCACGCCAGGCACTCCTGTCTTCCACTGCCTCCCGCAGTTTGGTCATACTCATGTTCGTAGCTTCGAGAACACTGTCCAACCATCTCGTCCTCTGCCGTCCCCTTCTCCTAGTGCCCTCCATCTTTCCCAACACCAGGGTCTTTTCCAGGGAATCTTCTCTTCTCATGAGGTGGCCAAAGTATTGGAGCCTCAGCTTCAGGATCTGTCCTTCCAGTGAGCACTCAGGGCTGATTTCCTTCAGAATGGATAGGCTTGATCTTCTTGCAGTCCATGAGACTAAATAGGGGTGTCCTATTTGGTCAGGGTTCCCTTTACCTTTACCTTTTTATTCCATCCCTTCCAACATTTGTCCCATGAAAATAGGGACGTCCTATTCCAGGGGTCAGCAACCTTTTTCAGCCGTGGGCCAGTCCACAGTCCCTCAGACCATGTGGTGGGCCCGACTATATATATATATATTTTTGGGGGGATGAACGAATTCCTATGCCCCACAAATAACCCAGAGATGCATTTTAAATAAAAGCACACATTCTACTCATGTAAAATCACGCTGATTCCTGGACCGTCCATGGGCCGGATTGAGAAGGCGATTGAGCCGCATCTGGCCCACGGGCCTTAGGTTGCCTATCCCTGTCCTATTCCATGCCTTAAAATGTTTCTCATGTGAAAATAGGGACGTCCTTTTCCATCCCCTCCAGCATTTCTCCCAGGAAAATAGGGACGTCCTATTCCATTCCCTCCAGCATTTCTCCCAGGAAAATAGGGACGTCCTATTCCATTCCCTCCAACGTTTCTCCCATGAAAATAAGGACGTCCTATTCCATCCCCTCCAACGTTTCTCCCATGAAAATAGGGACGTCCTATTCCATTCCCTCCAACATTTCTCCCCTGAAAATAGGGACGTCCTATTCCATCCCCTCCAGCATTTCTCCCAGGAAAATAGGGACGTCCTATTCCATTCCCTCCAACGTTTCTCCCATGAAAATAAGGACTTCCTATTCCATCCCCTCCAACGTTTCTCCCATGAAAATAAGGACGTCCTATTCCATTCCCTCCAACATTTCTCCCCTGAAAATAGGGACGTCCTATTCCATCCCCTCCAGCATTTCTCCCGTGAAAATAGGGACGTCCTATTCCATTCCCTCCAACGTTTCTCCCGTGAAAATAGGGACGTCCTATTCCATCCCCTCCAACATTTCTCCCATGAAAATAGGGACGTCCTATTCCATTCCCTCCAACGTTTCTCCCAGGAAAATAGGGACGTCCTATTCCATTCCCTCCAACGTTTCTCCCATGAAAATAAGGACTTCCTATTCCATCCCCTCCAACGTTTCTCCCATGAAAATAAGGACGTCCTATTCCATTCCCTCCAACATTTCTCCCCTGAAAATAGGGACGTCCTATTCCATTCCCTCCAACGTTTCTCCCATGAAAATAAGGACGTCCTATTCCATTCCCTCCAGCATTTCTCCCAGGAAAATAGGGACGTCCTATTCCATCCCCTCCAACGTTTCTCCCATGAAAATAGGGACGTCCTATTCCATTCCCTCCAACGTTTCTCCCGTGAAAATAGGAATGTCCTATTCCATCCCCTCCAACATTTCTCCCGTGAAAATAGGGACGTCCTTTTCCATCCCCTCCAACATTTCTCCCCTGAAAATAGGGACGTCCTCTTCCATCCCCTCCAACGTTTCTCAATTTTCAATGGGGGTGGAATCATATCGATTGCAAGTGCCCCCCTCTCCTAAAAGGGCCCAGCCACTTACAGCTTGCTCGGCCTCTCCAAGGTGACATCTCCAGTGGTTTTGAGGTGGTCCATTTCTCACTCAGAAGGGCCGTCTTCCTCTTCCTCGGCTTCCTCTCCAGCCTTGTGGCCTCTGAACCTCCCGTTGGCAGCTGCTTTTATGGGCGGGCAGGGTGAGAAAAGTCTGAAGTTCAACCCCGTCCGGGATTGCACCTGCAGCCAGCAAGACCAGGAAGCTGTCGACTCCGATTTGGAGCACAAACATGACTTCTCTTCTGGCAGCCCAAGTTGCCTGGAGACACACATCCTTCAAACAGTTGCCACGGCGACGGCATGGGACTCCCTTTGGCTTGAAGCAGGTTGTTTTCTGCTGCTCCAGAGAAGCGGACACAGAGCAATGGATTCAAACTACAAGAAAGAAGATTCCACCTCAACATTAGGAAGAACTTCCTGACAGTAAGAGCTGTTCGACAGTGGAACTTGCTGCCAAGGAGTGTGGTGGAGTCTCCTTCTTTGGAGGTCTTTAAGCAGAGGCTTGACAGCCATATGTCAGGAATGCTTTGATGGTGTTTCCTGCTTGGCAGGGGGTTGGACTGGATGGCCCTTGTGGTCTCTTCCAACTCTTATGATTCTATGAAGGGAGGTTACCGTCTCTGCTCTGTGGCACCCAAAGGTGCACAAGCGGCGACCACTTTCGAGCTCCCCGAAACTTGTCCTTCTCCTCCGTTCGTCTTCTGCTTGCAGCAGGGATGGGGGGGGGCTCAGGTTTGGGCTGGGGGTTCATCAGTATGCGGATGATACCCAGCTCTACCTCTCCTTTAAATCAGAACCAGTGAAGGTCCTGTGTGAGGGTCTGGAGGCGGTCGGAGGATGGATGGCGGATAACAGATCGAGCTTGAATCCAGACAAGACAGAAGGACTGTTTTTGAGGGGACAGGGGGCGGGCAGGTGGGGGGGGGACTCCCTGGTCCTGAATGGGGTAACTGCGCCCCTGAAGGACCAGGTATGCAGCCTGGGGCTCATTTTGGACTCACAGCTGTCCATGGAGGTACAGGTCAGTTCTGTGTCCAGGGCAGCTGTCTCCCAGCTCCATCTGGAACACAGGATGAGACCCTACCTGCCCATGGACTGGACAGAATGGTGCATGCTCTGGTTATCTCCCGCTTTGACTCCTGCCATGTGCTCTACTTGTGGCTACCTTTGAAGGTGACCCAGAAACCACAACTAATCCAGAATGCATCAGCTAGACTGGTGACTGGGTGTGGCCACTGAGACCATATAACACTGGTCCTGAAAGACCTACATTGGCTTCTGGGATGTTTCCGAGCACAATTCAAAGTGTTGGTGCTAACCTTGAAAGTCCTAAACAGCCCAGTATCCCTGAAGGAGCGTCTCCACCCCCATCATCAGGGCCGGCTCTAGGTAGACCCCTGGTGGCGCAGTGCGCCAGGGCGCGCGCGGAAACCATGCTTCGCCCTGCGAGTGCGGGGACACCGGAGTGATCTCCGCCCCTCAGCACCAGGGCGCGCGACCTGCTCGAGACTGCCCTGTCCATTATTCAGCCTGGACACTGAGGTCCAGCTCCAAGGGCCTTCTGGCGGTTCCCTCACTGCGATAAGTGAGGTTACAGGGAACTATCGGTAGGAGAAAATAACAGAGGCCAACCGGAGAATTTTGAGAAGCAAAGCCGCTAGTAAGCCTGATCTTTATTAAACTGTTGCAACAGGGTCCTCACTCGCCACACGCAGGAGGGAGGAGGAACCCAGAACATTGGTGTGCAAGCTCTTATATAGACTTTTGAAACTGCCCACCCTGTAGCTCAAGACCACCCCTAAAAACATCATACATACATCACAGAAGGAGGCAGTCTACAGCAGAAATCCTGCCTGCCAGGAAACCTAATAATGGCCACTGATTGCTTACTTGCCCATTCTTTTGTGATGGTAAATACTTTTAATTCCTGAATCCAGGTCACAGGCTCACCTGCTTTTTCTATTTCCTTAACTACCTCTTGAGCTCTTTCCAACTTTCCAACAGCCATTCTCTTTGGCGCAGCTTCGACCAACCTGTTTGCCCAAGCTCAAGAGGAGATCTATTTCCCCTCCTGTTCTCCGGGTCATATAATCTGTTGTTAAGAAGCATGTCAACGTAACCGAACCATAAATTCTAACACTTCTAGCTTTGATTACACAGAGTGGCTTTTGTCCCACAAAGCCCAGGAGAGCTGCCGTTGTTCTCTTGGACAAACAGGAATTATTAGAATCGTAGAGTTGGAAAGGGACCCTGAGGGTCATCTAGTCCAACCCCCTGTAATGCGGCGTTATAAGAATTTAAGGTCTCAAATATATAAATTAAATGTTCATAAATTTACAAGGCTATCATATACTTAAGTATGTAAACCACATGTCTGAAATAGTACAGGAGAACAATCCAGAAACCATTTGCACTCTCCCAAATTGACTTCAAATGTTTCTCTGCAGGGAGGAAGGAAATGGAAAAGACTCTCCATTGTCTTTTGCTTACCTGTCCTTATGGCATCTTTCTCCCTATTTTCACGGGAGAAATGTTGCAGGGGATGGAATAGGACATCCCTATTTTCACGGGAGAAATGTTGGAGGGGATGGAATAGGACGTCCCTATTTTCACGGGAGAAATGTTGGAGGGGATGGAATAGGACATCCCTATTTTCACGGGAGAAATGTTGGAGGGGATGGAATAGGACGTCCCTATTTTCACGGGAGAAATGTTGGAGGGGATGGAATAGGACGTCCCTATTTTCACGAAAGAAACATTGGAGGGGAAGGAATAGGACAGGGGTCACCAACCTAAGGCCCATGGACCAGAAGCGTCCCACGGAGGTCGTTTGACCAGTCCATGAGCCACCCCTGAATTGAGTTGCCCGCTCGCACGCTACACTAAACCAGCGTGGCACGGGGACACGTTTCCGCGGCGCCGAAAATCATGTCTGCGCAGACGCCAAAATCACGGGTGCACACGATCCAGTCCACGGATCTCTGTGGGACCGATACGGCCCAGGCCAGATAAACTTTGCCAACCCCTGGAATAGGACATCCCTATTTTCATTGGATTCCCATGATGGGTGAGCTCCCATCGCTTGGTCCCAGCTCCTGCCAACCTAGCAGTTCGAAAGCACGTCAAAGTGCAAGTAGATAAATAGGAACCGCTACAGCGAGGTCGTCAACGGCGCTTCTGTGCTTTGCTCTAGTTTCGCCAGAAACAGCTTAGTCCTGCTGGCCACATGACCCAGAAAAACTGTCTGCGGACAAACGCCAGCTCCCTCGGCCAGTAAAGCGAGATGAGCGCCGCAACCCCAGAGTCGTCCGCGACTGGACCTAATGGTCAGGGGTCCCTTTACCTTTTTTTTATTTTCATCGGAGAAACTTTGGGCGGTATGCAATGCATCTTGAATCTCTTCAAGCCAGAGGACAATCTACCAAGACATTATCAGGGAGTTCAGCGCCTGTTTCCACCAAGACTCTCTTTTCCTCCCTGACAGTTGCTTCCTGCAGGGGTTTAATCATCCTCTAGCACCACAAGAGGAGTCCTTCACCTTGAAAGGACCTCTGTTGCCTCATCAGACAGGTGAGTTCAGCCATAAAAGAAGAAAAAATAGGGGAACGCCCCTGAAATAAACGTCGTCGTATAACTGGCACACACGGTGCTTTTGAATCTGACCTAATTCATAGCAACGGGGGGGCTGGTTCCTTTGGGGCAACTGGGGCACAGCCCCCCTAACCTAAGATGGTGCCAAATTAAACGGAGTTTGCTAAGACCCAGCATGGGTTTCTCAAAAATAAGGACGAATTTCGTTTCTTTTTTTCGATAAGAGTTACAGCAGTCTCCAAAACCAAAGCATTCCAAAGCAAAGGTGCACTTTCCCATAGAAAGGAACGCAAAACAGATTAATCCATGGGTAGGCAAACTAAGGCCCGGGGGCCGGATACGGGCAATTCGCCTTCTCAACCCGGCTCGCGGACGGTCCGGGAATCAGCGTGTTTTTACATGAGTAGAATGTGTCCTTTTATTTAAAATGCATCTCTGGGTTATTTGTGGGGCATAGGAATTCGTTCATCTCTCCCCCCCCCAAAAAAAAAGTCCGGCCCCCCACAAGGGACAGTGTACTGGCCCCCTGCTGAAAAAGTTTGCTGACCCCTGGTGTAACTGAACCAAACAGTTAAAACTGCTAATAAACGATCCCTAGGATCTTAGCAGCTTCACTTTTATTGCCAAGCTGATGTTTTTTTAAAAAACCACCACTCCTTCCGCATTCCATTGTCTTGCCAGCCATTAATTTCTTTTGCTAGTTTCCTGCAGACTCCGGCCTGTTCAGACAGGTTGGAACTTGCTCCCGTTTCCGAGAAGAGCGCCTGATCTCTTGAAACGAAAACACACACATCGTGCAAGCTTCGTCATCGAGGCGGCCCTGAAAAAGAGCTGGCATCAGGATCAGGAATAAGGAATTCCAACACCGAGAAACCGGGTAGCGGTTGGGACAAAGGGAAAGTTCATTTGCAATTTCTTTCGAAAAGAGGAACAGAGACCTCCGTATTTCCTGGCTGGTGTGTTTGTGCATGTTCTGCAATGAAACTCTGGACTCGGCTATGCAGCTGCAAAGGAAACGTTTCAAGTGTGCTGCAAAGTACATTATACAAATGCGACACCAGATGGCGATGATGAGCTATGGCAAATTGAATCTATTTTTCAAAATGTTTTTTTAAAAAAAGAATTTTCACCTTTTTAAAATATGTGTCTAGATTCCACCACTGGCACAATGAATTGGTGCCTTAAATGATAGGTTGATACAATCACAAGTCCTTCTGCTTTTGGCCCCAACTGAGCTATGCATTTAAACTGGGGTCATAGCACTTAAACAGGCTTGGCTGCTCCAAAGACTCATGGGAGCTGTAGTTTGTTAAGGGTGCTGAGCGTCATTAGGAAACACCTATACAGCGGCACCTTGGTTTTCAAACTTAATCCGTTCTGGAAGTCTGTTCCAAAACCAAAGCGTTCCAAAACCAAGGCGCGCCTTCCTGTAGAAAGCAATGCAAAATGGATTAATCCGTTCCAGACTTTTAAAAACAACCCCTAAAACAGCAGCTTAACGTGCATTTTACTATCTAATGAGGCCATTGATCAATAAAATGAAAGCAATAACCAATGTACTGTACTACAGTGGTACCTCGGTTTATGAACACAATTGGTTCCAGAAGTCTGTTCATAAACTGAAGCGTTCATAAACTGAAGCAAACTTTCCCATTGAAAGTAATGGAAAGTGGATAAATCCGTTCCAGACGGGTCCGCGGAGTACTCAACCTGAAGTGTACTTAACCCGAGGTATGAGTGTAATTGGTTCCGGAAGTCTGTACTTAACCTGAAGCATGGGTGTAATTGGTTCCGGAAGTCTGTTCATAAACTGAAGCGTTCATAAACTGAAGCGAACTTTCCCACTGAAAGTAATGGAAAATGAATTAATACGTTCCAGATGCGTCTGCGGCGTTCGTAAACTGAAAATTCATAAACTGAGGTGTTCATAAACTGAGGTTCCACTGTATACAATAAACAAGACAGTATGCAGATGATAAAAATTAAAATTACATTTCCCCCCTGACCTGCACTGATGATAGTCATTGTTTGGATGGGGGGCTTTCATCCATTTCCGCAGCCACACAACCAACCAACCAGTAGCTGAACTGGGTTCCGCACAGTCACAAAAACAAATGAACCGAAAAAGCCTCAAAAACCAAAACGCAAAATGAATGGGAAAAACAAAAGCGCCAAACTAATCCGTTCCGGAAGTCCGTTTGACTTCCGAAATGTTTGGAAACCAAGGCGCGGCTCCTGATTGGTGCAGGCGCCCTGGAAACAATAGCCGACAGCCGCGTTGGACGTTCGGCTTCCAAAAAACGTTCAAAAACTGGCTCAGTTCCGGGGCAGGGATAGGTAAGACCTGACCTGGGTGGGGTGAGGGGGGTGGAATAGGGGTCAGGGATAGGTAAGGCCTTGCCTGGGTGGGGTGGGTATAGCTGAATATGAAATGGGGGTATCTCAAGCCTTGCCTGGGTGGGGTGGGGGGGTCCCAGAATAGGAAACAGGGATAGGTAATGGATCGGGACAGGGTAGGGGGGAGACACAGGGATGCGCCTATGTAAACATAACATACGAAAAACTGGGGGACTCTGACGGTCAGGGGAGTCTGAAGGGGGGCTCTGACCCTCCATTTAACAAACTGAGCCACAGCAACACATGGCAGGGCCAGCTAGTAATAAATAATAATAATAATAATAATAATAATAATAATAATAATAATAATAATAATAATATATTAGTTACAGGTAGGTAGCTGTGTTGGTCTGAGTCGAAACAAAATAAACAAATTCCTTCAGTAGCACCTTAAAGACCAACTAAGTTTTTATTTTGGTATGAGCTTTCGTGTGCATGCACACTTCATCTGACGAAGTGTGCATGCACACAAAAGCTCATACCAAAATAAAAACTTAGTTGGTCTTTAAGGTGCTACTGAAGGAATTTTTTAATAATATATTATTTATACTCCACCTATCTGGCTGGGTTTCCCCAGCCACTCTGGGCGGCTTCCAGCAAAATATTAAAATACAATAATTCATCAAATGTTAAAAGCTTCCCTAAAGAGGGCTGCCTTCAGATGTCTTCTAAAAGTCAGATAGTTGTTTATTTCTTTGACATCTGGTGACTAAAGTTCATTATTTTCATTGGACCAACACTGGCTTCAATATCTATGCCTTTTAGGAATACAGGAATAGGCACAGAGATACCCCAAAAGGTGAGGAAGATATTTCTCTATGCCACCGTGGCAGCAAGAATTCTAAAAGCTGGAAACTGGGAAGGAGATTTAACACCGACTAAACTGGAGTGGCAATCAAAACTGTTATCGAGTTTGCAGAATTAACAAAAATGACGGGAAAATTAAGGGACCGGATGGAACAAACATCTATGAGGGAATGGGACATGTATAGAAATTATCTCAGGGAGCAATGCAAAAATCTGGAGTTGTTGGCAGGCCTGAAGTGACTTCTGCAAGAAACCGTAGAAACTTAAGAGAACTGAGATGTATTATCATCGATAAAGATAAATGCAACAAACCAAAAAGTACTAAGGAACCATGATGGGAAGTCGCCATAGAAGATATGTACTAAGAAACCATAGTATCTTTTTGTAACGTGTTGAAGTGTTTTTGTTGACTGTTTGTTTTCTTTTTGGAATCAATAAAGCAAAATATAAACAACAACAACAACACTGGCTTCAGTGTCCAGCTTTTACGACTTAGTGAAGAGAAAGAATGTAAGCTTCCCTTTTCTTTTCTTTTTTTAATAAAACACACACCTTTATTTATAATTCTTATATACAAGTAGATTTATATATATATATATATATATATATATATATATATATATATATATATATATATATATGTAAGTGGTCTGATGTGACGAGGGCAGGGAAGATAGGGACTGGGTGGGTGGAGAATTTCTTCCTTCATGAGGCCTAGTATCTTTTGTGAACATCGTGCAAAAGGAAGGGCAGGGCGGGTGACGGGACAGAACTGTGCAAAATGTGCAAGGAGGAGGAAAAGGGAGAGGAAAGAGTTGGGAATGGTCCAATTCTCAAGAAGAACCCAGTTGGATTGAGAGGAGGGCAGCCGAGTCTTTGGGTCTTCCCTGCCAAGGCGTCTTCCGGCTTGCTCCCCCCCCCCCCAAGGGGGACAGAGCCTCAGTTGACGACACTGGGATTTCCGCTGCCCTCGGAGTCTCCGAGTGCCTGGGATCGGGTGCCGGCCAGCCCCGAAACGGAGATGTCATCTGCAGGAGGAAGCGAGAAACAAAGGTTGCTTGAGCTGTCCAGTTATAGGAACTCTAAGGTCATATATAGGGACGCGGGTGGCGCTGTGGTCTAAACCAATGAGCCTCTTGGGCTTGCCGATCGGAAGGTCAGCGGTTCGAATCCCCGCGACAGGGTGAGCTCCCGTTGCTCGGTCCCAGCTCCTGCCCACCTAGCAGTTCCAAAGCATGTCAAAGTGCAAGTAGATAAATAGGTACTGCTCCGGCGGGAAGGTAAACGGCGTTTCCGTGCACTGCTCTGGTTTGACAGAAGCGGCTTAGTCATGCTGGCCACATGACCATAGCTGCCAAGTTTTCCCTTTTCTCGCAAGGAAGCCTATTCAGCATAAGGGAAAATCCCTTTTAAAAAGGGAGAACTTGGCAGCTATGCATGACCCGGAAAAACTGTGTGCAGACAAACGCCGGCTCCCTTGGCCAGTAAAGCGAGATGAGCGCCGCAACCCCAGAGTCATCCGCGACTGGACGTAACCGTCAGGGGTCCTTTATGTACATTTATAAAATGTTCATAAATGTACAAGGCAAACACATACATAAGTATATAAACTACATGTCTGAAATACAGGTAGGTAGCCGTGTTGGTCTGGGTCAAAGTAAAATAAAAAAATTCCTTCAGTAGCACCTTAAAGACCAACTAAGTTTTTATTTTGGTATGAGCTTTCGTGTGCATGCACACTTCTTCAGATACAGTGAAATAGGAGTTTCCAGGCACTTATGTAGAGAAGGGGTGGGGAGGGGTGGGGATGGGGAGGGGAGGGGGGATCACTCAGAAGGGTGGTGGAAGTGGGTGATTGACTGACTGATAGCTGTTGATGACCGAAAACGACTGCAAATGGTTTTGCATGAAAAAGCAAGGGTTGAGATGGCTGAAGATCGCTTATCATGTATAATGAGATAAGAATCCGATATCTCTGTTCAAACCAGGTCCCTCCATGGTTTTGAGCTTGGTGATAAGTTGTAATTCAGCAACTTCTCTTTCCAGTCTATTTCTGAAATTCCCCCTCCCCACCCCTTCTCTACATAAGTGCTTGGGGACTCCTATTTCACTGTATCTGAAGAAGTGTGCATGCACACGAAAGCTCATACCAAAATAAAAACTTAGTTGGTCTTAAAGGTGCTACTGAAGGAATTTTTTTATTTTATGTCTGAAATAGTACAGGAGAGCAATCCTGAAGCCATTTTGACTCCCCCAAATTGACATCAGATTATTTCTCTGCAAGGAGGAAGGAAATTGGGAAAGCTGTTCCAACAGTCTTTGGACTGTAGGGGCTCACACCTCCCTTTTCAAATACAGCCTGGCAAGTATCTGTGAAGCTGAGCAAAGTTATCAATATGCGCAAGAGATTCAGGAACTAAGTATTTTTCTTACAGTTCATCCTGTGGGATGTAATCAATTGGTGCAGTCAAATGCAACGTTTCTTATTTCCCTAGAATGGGCACAAGGAGGGGGACATCCAGTCGGTGCAACTTTCCTCCCCTCTGCCTGAGACCTGGGAGATGGGCCTGACTCTGGCCGACTCCACAAAGGAGCCGAGTCACGCAGCCGTCTTCTCAGTTCATCCAGTTTTCGTCTTTCTTTGTTCGTGTAACTATTAAGCTAAAGCCTGCCTTTCAGGGATCAAACCGCGAACTGAAATGCGAGTAAACCTCTTGCTACTTTACTCAGAAAGACTCTCGTGCCTTCGTTCTTTTAAGAGGGACAAAAGGGAAACGATCTTAACGAAGAGATTCAAAGCTTCCAGCTATACTGAGGGGAATCTGCTCTGCTACATCATTTAGTAGCGCGAGTCAAGGAAAGATAATACTTATCCAATATATCCCTTTCCAACTATCCTTAACATTCCCACACATCCCTCCTCTAAGAAGAAAAATCCTCTGCTCTCAGGGCATTCCTCTCCATCCCTCGCACGTAACAGGAATGTCCCTGTGGAGATGGCAGTCCTGAATCGGTGGCGCATGCCCTTCTGGCTTGCCCTCTTTCTAAAGACTTGAGGAATGAGATGATCCCCCTCTTTTATTGTCCATTCTGGGTCAGCCAGCCACTGCCCCAGTGTCCTTTCTCTGGGCAGACCAAGATGAGCAGGTGACAGGAAAGGTGGCAAGGTTTTTAGCTGGGGCAATCAGAATTAGATCCACCATTTGACTATTGATTCAAAACCCTAAAATGTATTTTATATAATTGCCTTTTTCTTTCTATTCTTTGTATATCGTATTGTTGTTTTGTTGCTATGGCCAACGGCTGACGCAAATAAAGATTCATTCATTCATTCTAGGGGCCACCTCTTCCGCTGGCCGGGTCCCCGCCTCTCCCCCCCCCCCCCCACAGTTAAGGCAAAACGAAATCTGACTTACGGAACCGGACACGGATGGGCCAAATCATTATGCAGGCGAGGCCCAGAGTGGCGACGACAGCCATTCCTCCGGTGACGGCCACCATCACCCAGCGGTAAAACGGCACACAGTTGCTGCAACAGTGCTCAGTCCTGGGTTCCCCATTGGCGGGGGGGGGGGAGAGGGAAGGGAAGACAGAAAGGGGAAAGCAACGGGAGTTGTTAAAAAAGGAAGAGTGACTCCAGGCCAAATTCCTGGGAGATCTCTCGCATACAGAATCTGAAGCAGGCAACAAGCAAGGTGAGAGCTTACTGGGAAATGATGTACAGTCGTACCTTGGTTGGCGAACGGCTTGCGACTCGAATGTTTTGGTTCCCCGAACGCCGCAAAGCCAGAAGTGATCGCTCCGGTTTGTGAACTTTTTTCCGGAAGCCGAATGTCCGACCCGGCTTCCGGTTGAGCGCGGGAAGCTCCTGCAGCCAATCGGAAGCTGCGCCTTGGTTTTTCAAACGGCGTACCTATTTATTTAATTTCTGCACCGCTTTATACTTTAGAGAAAAACTTCAAAGCGGTTTACGGCATATTAAATTAATAAAAGAATAATACAATCACGGATTCCATTCAACAACCAAGGTACGGCTGTACCGCTTAATCGGCAAAGCATTTAAGTGGCTTGCATCAAAATGATAAGAGAGACATATAAATAACCAAGGCCTGTCTATATCTAAAGTTGAGGTCAAAATTATTCAACCCCTACTTCAAATCAGGTTTACTTTCCGAGAGCTATTCCTTCTCAGAATTGGATTCTGTTCACACTGGGAGCCGAGCGCCTCGCATCCTGCAATTGTCGCATGCTGTTGTGTTATGGTCTGTGGTTTCAGTGGGTAATGTTTCTACTTACGGGCACGGGTGCAAGTTCTGGATGATCATCACGCCCACCCCGTTGGCGACTTTATCCGTGAAGCTCATGGCTCCGTAGACGAAGGCACCGCTGTGCTGTCAAAGAAAACGAGATTGCTATTTGGGCTCCGGAAAAGCTCAAGGACGCTGCCCGGAAGCAAAAAGAGGCAAGCCTCAAAATCCCATTTGAGGCTTGCCTCTTTGGCACTGTCCTCCCTTTGAAATCCCCTTTTAAAAAGAAACACCACCCGCCTCTAGTTTCAGACCTCTAAAATCTGATGGCAGGCACCATTCACCCCGGTTTTCTCCCCACCCTTTGCCCTCATTTATTGTATCACTGTCCTTTAAATTTCCCTGGAGAACCACCCCAAAATATATTATGAAAACCTGCATTTCTGAACGTACACAACTTGTAACAGTATACATCTGTAAAACGCGGCTCCATAAGTTAGTATAAACCAGGCATGTCAAACCTGCGGCCCTCCAGATGTTTTGGACTACAATTCCCATCTTTCCCCAACCACTGGTCCTGCTAGCTAGGGATCATGGGAGTTGTAGGCCAAAACATCTGGAGGGCCGCAGGTTTGACATGCCTGGTATAAACCTTTGGGACTGGTCTTTGGTTTTCGGGACATTTTGCATACGGCATTTATTCTATTACAGTGGTACCTTGGTTCTCGAACGGCTTAGCCGTCGAACAACTTGGAACCCGAACGCTGCAAACCTGGAATTAAGCATTCTGGTTTGCAAACATTTTTGGGAAGCCGAACATACTCCGATTTGAGTGTTATGCTTCCGATTTGAGTGCCACACTGAGGTCTGTCTGTTTTGGCTATTTATTTTGCATTTTTGTTTTTGCGACTCTTTTTGTTTTGTTTTTGTGACTGTATGGAACCCAGTTCAGTTAATGATTGATTGTGTGACTGCAGTACATTGTTTATTGCTTTCATTTTATGGATCAATGGTGTAAATGATAGTAAAAATCATGTTAAATTGCTGTTTTAGGGGCTGTTTTTAAAAGTCTGGAACGGATCAATCCGTTTTGCATTGCTTTCTATGTGAAAGCACGCCTTGGTTTTGGAACTGACTTCCGAAACAGAGGAAGTCAGAGACCCAAAGAATGTGAATGTGTAAAAGAATACATGAAAAAACATTGTTCCAAAACAAATTTATTCATATGCATTGACCAATTTTTGTAAGATGGCTTATGGCAGGGGTCAGCAAACTTTTTCAGCAGGGGGCCGGTCAGACTTTGTGGGGGGCCGGACTATATTTTGAATGAATTCCTATATAATGAATGAATTCCTATGCTCCACCAAATAACCCAGAGATGCATTTTAAAGAAAAGCACACATTCTACTCATGTAAAAACATGCTGATTCCTGGACCATCTGCGGGCCGGATTTAGAAGGCTTTTGGGCCAGATCTGGCCTCGGGGCCTTAGTTTGCCTACCCATGGCTTATGGGGAAAATGAAAAACAATATTTACAACACAATAGAAGCAGAATGCTAAACAGAAGAAGCTGTTCGGTGGTGGAGGGAAGTCACAGGGCGAGGAATATGGAAGTGTTATTTAGACACATAAACACAGAATTGAAAATAGCTGTAATTCAAAATGTACTGTAAAGTGTTTTATGAAGCTGTAATGGAATGAAATAATTTATATTAAAGAATATTATTATTAATAATAATTTATTATTTATACCCCGCCCATCTGGCTGGGTTTCCCCAGCCACTCTGGGCAGCTTCCAACAGAAAAATAAAATAAAATAATCTATTAAACATTAAAATCCCTAAACAGGGCTGCCTTGTGGGGCCTTTAAATGCCGGGGGGGGGGGAATGAGAGTCTGAGACCCCAAGGTACCACTGTATTACAATTCCACCCCATCTTTTCTCCAATGAAAGTTCTCGCTCCCTCCATTTTTTCCTGGGAAGAGGTACTGTTGGTCACAAGGACTAGAAACTTAGGTTTTTAAAAAAAGAAATGGAAAAAAAGATGGTATCTGGCTGGTGTTTTGAATCTCGGCACCACATCAGGTACCTGTGTGTGTGTGTGTTTCCCTGGCAGGATCACCCGTGCGCTCTGCACATGCCCCCGTTACGTACTGTGTTGCTTCCAATGAGGTCGGCCGTCATGGACAGGGACGTTACCAGGATAGTGGCCGAGCCGGTGCCGAGAAGGACGGCCGCTCCATAGATCTCAACGCCGATTCGTTCAGCCAGAGCCACCCAGGAAGCAAATGCCAGGATGCTCAGCAAGCCCACGAAGTAGGTGAACTAAAACAGGGAGGAGGAGAGAAAAGAAGAGATTTTGAAAAATCATAGGGGAGGGGGGAAGGGAAACACTAGACTAATCATAATTCTAAATAACTAAGGATCCTAAATACTGCATTTTTCCGTGTAGAAGACGACCCCCAGTTTTTGATTATTATTTTTTAAAGCAAAATACATTGTCTTTTTTTAAAACAAAAAACCCCACATCTTTATTGAAAGTTCAAAAAGTACATAATTATACGTGCACCAAACATGGCGCGACGTAAATAAAACAAGAGAGAGAAAGAGAGAAACAGAACCCGTGTAGAAGGGGAAATAAAGAGGGGAAGGGGGGGAATCCCCCCAAACTGTATCTTTTACAAGGTTGTTATTGAAGACATCTGAAGGCAGCCCTGTTTAGGGAAGCTTTTAATACCATTGTATTTTAATATTTTGTTGGAAGCCTCCCAGAGTGGCTGGGGAAACCCAGCCAGATGGGTGGGGTATAAGTAATAGATTATTTATTATTATTATTATTATCATTATTATTATTATTATTGTTATACTCACATTCCTGCCAATCTTCTTGTTCACAGTCTTCATCAGAAAGGAGGAGAGGAAACCACTAATGTACATCACCAGGGGAATTGTGGCGATGAACTTCTGCAGGAAGGCGAGAATTAGGGGAAAAAAACGGGATGGATTCTGTTATCTTTGGAGGAGGAAGAGCTGAAAACCAGGACCAGCTGTCTACCAGCTCCATCTGGTACGCCGACTGAGACCCTCCCTGCCTGCAGACTGTTTTGCTAGAGCAGGCACCCCCAAACTCGGCCTTCCAGATGTTTTGGGACTACAACTCCCATCACCCCTAGCTAACGGGACCACTGGTAAAGGAGGATGGGAGCTGTAGTCCCAAAACATCTGGAGAGTCGAGTTTGGGGATTCCTGTGCTAGAGTGGTGCATGCTCTAGTTATCTCCTGCTTGGACTACTGCCATGCGCTCTCCGTGGGGCTTTCTTTGAAGGTGACTCGGAAACTGCAACTAATCCAGAACGCGGCAGCTAGACTGGTGACTGGGAGCGGCCGCTGAGACCATATAACACCGGCCCTGAAAGACCTACATTGGCTCCCAGGACGTTTCTGAGCACAATTCAAAGTGTTGGTGCTGACCTTGAAAGCCCTAAACGGCCCAGTATCCCTGAAGGAGCGTCTCCACACCCCATCGTTTAACCTGGACAATGAGGTCCAGCTCCGAGGGTCTTCTGGGCGGTTCCCTCCCTGTGAGAAGTGAGGTTACAGGGCACCAGGCAGAGGGCCTTCTCAGTGGTGGCGCCTGCCCTGTGGAATGCCCTCCCATCAGATATCAAGGAAACAAACAACTATCTGATTTTAGGGAAGTTTAATGTGTGGTGTTTTGTCGTGTTTTTAATATTCTGTTGGGAGCCGCCCAGAGTGGCTGGGGAAACCCATCCAGATGGGCAGGGTATAGATAAATTATATTATAATGATAAATTATATTATAATGATATATATTGGACTGGGCCATCCGGAACACAACTGCCACCACATCAGAAAAGACAGCGGCTTCCGGCCTCGCTTCCTGGGGTCCTGGAAGCCTCTGGGAGATTTTGGGCGGCTCTCAGGAGATGTTGCCAGAAACGGGAAACTGCTGACGCCAAGCAAGCATGGCAACCTTCTGCAAATCTTCCCTGACGGGCAAATCCTGCTCTGGGTTCTGTAACCGCACAAGAGAGCGCGGGGGGAAGAAATCGGTCCCTCGCATCCTCAGGAGCCAGTTGCCTTAGCAACCAGGTGAAGGATGTCTCTACCTCCAGTTGGACTCACCTTGGGGAGCATCAGCGAGTTGGTGAGATACATCGCAATGTAGGTTTGGGAGAGGTTGACGATGAGTCGTGTGGCCATATACAACATTGCCACCTGGGAAGAAAGAGGAGGAGAGACAGTCAGGGGAGAAATATTGTACTGTATACCATATTTTTCTGTGCACAGTGGACCCTCCGGAGGTGAACTTAATTCGTTCTGGGGGTCCGTTCGCACCCTGAAAATTACGTAAATAGAGGCGCACTACATTCTAGGTTTGCCACGCCCATAACCCAAAGATTCCGTATCCAGAGAGATACGGAAGTAGAGATACAACTGTACAGGTGAAACTCTGAAAATTAGAATATCGTCGAAAAGTGCATTTATTTCTGTCACAGTGGCCGGAGTGGACTACTTCAGAGTAACGACGCTACGCAGCTCTGCATTTTATTCTTTTATTGGTGCTGCGTATTTACAGTGCTCAAGTCATTGCTATTTACACGGAGCGATGTTGTCAGTCGGTTTCAGAACCTCCTAATGGCTTTTGGCGCGTCTTTCTCCAACACAAAAGCTTTGGCAGACCCATCCTCTTGCCCCTCCTCTTCCTGCGTAATTCTGGAGTTGGGGGGATGGGTCTCCCGCCCTTATTCGCCCCTTCCTGTCCCACCTGGGACCCTGGCTCCTCTACCTTGCCTGAGCCTCGGACACGACTTCCTGCTTCCCCACTGGAATCGGAACTCTCCCTGCTTTCCCCTTTGCTCGGGGACGGGCTTGAACTCAGGAGGGGAGGGACTTCGCGATATCCCCTGTCCCTCACATCCACCCCCCTCCCAAGCTCTCCTTCACCCCTCCCCAGGCCCCCTCCATGTGTCGGTGACGACTGGAAGCCTAAAAACTCGGTGCTCTCCGAGCCCGTTGGTGTGAACACCTCCCCCCAGTCCTGCGAGCCCCCCCCTTCCGCCTGGGAGGACGGGAATCCCAAAAAGTCCGTGGCGTCAGAGCTGGTGGGGGTAAAAATGTTTTGCCAATCTGCTCCTTCCTCTGACTGGGTGGATCTTGGCGACACCCATACCTCATCCTCTGGTTCCTCAAACTCCGCTTCCCAGCGCCATGGGGAGCTGCTCTCCCGTGCCTCCTCCTCCTCCCCCTCCCTTTCCCTGTGCCAGGGCTTGGGTCTGTGGGGAAAGAGGGCGTGAAATTCTTCCACCAAGAATTCCTCCTGTATCTGAGTGGCGGGGACCCATTCATTCTGGGACGGTGGAGCATCCTCCCATGCCATGAGGTACTCCAGGCCCCCCACCCCCCACCTTGAATCCAGGATGGCCGTGGCCTCATTGAGTTGCTCCCTGCCTTCCCTCTCCCCCCCTCCCTCGGGGGTTTGTTCGCTGTCTCGGAGCCTGCTGCTTTCCCTGTACGGCGACAGCAGCGATCTATGAAACACTGGATGCACCCTCATGTCCTCTGGCAGTGCCAGCCTGTATGCCACCGGGTTGACCTGTTGCGTGACCGTGAAGGGGCCCAGCCATTTGGGTGCCAGCTTTTTGCACCTCCCCCTGGTGGGAAGGCCCTCCGAGGACAACCACACCTTGTCCCCCACCCTGATGACCTCCCCTTGTCGCCTGTGGCGATCTGCCCCCTTTTTGTACGCTTCCTTGGCCCTCTCCAAGTGTTCTCTGAGCTGCTGGTGCACCGTCTCCAGTTCCTCTGCCCAATCCTCAGCCTGTGGGCCCTCCTCCTCCTCCTCCCCCTCCCTTTCTGGGAAAGATCTGAGGTCGCGCCCGTAATTGGCCTTAAAGGGCGACACCCCTGTGGAGACGTGCACTGCATTGTTGTAGGCAAATTCTGCTAGTGGCAGGCGATCCACCCAGTCCGTTTGCCGCTGGCTGACGTAGCATCTCAGGTACTGCTGCAGAATGGCGTTGACCCTCTCCGCTTGTCCGTTGGTCTGCGGGTGTCTAGCCGTCGACAAGCTGACCTCCACCTGCAGGAGGTTCATGAGCCGCCGCCAGAACCTGGAAACAAATTGGCGGCCACGATCCGAAATAACCCTTAAAGGTAATCCATGCAGTCTGAAAACGTGATCAACAAACAGTTTGGCTGTCTCTTCTGCCGAGACTGCCCTGGCACACGGTATAAAGTGACACATTTTGGACATGAGGTCCACCACCACCAACACTGCAGTCTTACCCCTGGACGAAGGCAGATCTGTGATGAAGTCCATGGACACCACTTCCCACGGCCTGTGTGGTGTGGCTAAGGGCTCCAGCAACCCTGGTGGCGCTGCTCTGACCACCTTCGCCCGCTGGCAGGTGTTACAGCCCCTTACATAGTCTCGAACATCTTCCCTCACCCCTGGCCACCAGAAGTGTCTCATGACTAGGTGAGTGGTCTTGTCCCTTCCAAAATGCCCCGCTGTTGGGTTGTCGTGCATCTGCTTGAGGACCGTACGTCGAAGCTGGTTGGTGGGTAGGTACAGCGCACCCTTGTAGAAAAGCAGCCCTCTGCGTTCTGCAAAGTCTTTTGCCTGCTCCCTCCCCCCTCTCAGTTCTCTGAAGATGCGGTTGGCAAATTCATCCGCTGCCGTCAGTGCTGTGAGTTCTGCCTCGCTCACCACTGCTGCTCCGCAGGACCATGCCGACGGGGGGAAAATGTGCCTTGGGGCTGGTGGCGCCTCCTCCTCCATGTACTCTGGCTTGCGGGAGAGGGCATCCGCCCTGACATTCTGCTCTCCCGGGATGTAGTGTATGGAGAAGTTGAAGTTCGAGAAGAACTCTGCCCACCGTATCTGCCGCTGGTTGAGCACCCTGGCAGTTCTCCAGAACTCCAGGTTCTTGTGGTCTGTGCACACCTGGATGGGGTGCTTGGCGCCCACCAGGAAGTGTCTCCAGTGCTGGAACGCCGCGTGGATCGCAAGAAGTTCCCGATCAAAAACTGTGTAGTTTCGCTCGGGCTGGGTCAACTTCCTGGAGAAGAAGGCACAGGGTCTCCACTCTCTGTTGGCGTCCAGTTGCAACAAAATGGCGCCCACAGCCTTATCCGAAGCATCTGTCTCAATGCGTAGGGGCGCGTCCTGAACCACGTGGAACAGGTTCTGGTCTGAGGCGAACACCCTCTTGAGGCTTTCGAACGCTGCTTGCGCCTCTGGTGTCCACCTGAACTTCTGCTTGCCTCTCAGGCAGTCAGTGATGGGAGCCGTAACTCGAGAGAAGTTCTTGATGAACTTCCTGTAGAAGTTGGCAAAGCCTAGTAGGCGTTGGGCATCTTTGCGCGTCCTGGGGCTGTGCCAGTCCAGGATGGTCTGCACCTTGTCCTTGTCCATCGCTAGCCCCTTGTCTGACAGCTTGTAGCCCAGGAAGTCCACCTCCTTGGTGTGAAACTTGCACTTCTCCAGCTTCACATACAGGTGGTTCTCCTTCAGGCGCTGTAACACCTCCCTGACGTCCTTCACGTGCTGCACTGGGTCGTTGGAGTAAATAAGGATGTCATCCAGAAAGACCAAGCATTTCCTGAAGAGTAGGGACCCCAGGACGTGGTGCATGAAGGCCTGGAAGCATGCTGAGCCCCCTTGCAACCCGAAGGGCATCACCAGATATTCAAAAGAGCCCAGAGGCGTGAACATCGTGGTTTTCCACTCATCGCCCTCCCGGATCCTGATCAAGTTGTACGCCCCCCTCAGGTCTAGCTTGGTGAAAATCTTGCCCCTGCGTGCCGCTGTCAGGAGATCATCCACTCTGGGCATGGGGAAAGCCACTGGCTCTGTCACCGAATTCAGCCGTCTAAAATCCACCACAAGACGGCGCTGTTGCGTGTCCTTCTTGTCCACCCAGAAGACCGGGCTGCCCCCTGCTGCCTTGCTTTCTCTGATGAACCCCCGCTTGAGGTTCTTGTCGATGAAAGCGCGCAGATCCTCCAGTTCCTGGTCTGACATGGCGTACAGCTTGGCTGGGGGTATAGTTGCCCCTGGCACCAGGTTGATCTGGCAGTCAAAAGGCCTGTGTGGGGGCAGGTGGTCGGACTCCGCTTCGCTGAAGACCTCCTGCAGGTCCCAGTATGGTTTGGGTATCGCCTCACCCCCTTTGACGTGCATGGTGGCCACCGTGGCTATCGGAGGCCCCTCCCCTGGTTGGTGCTGCATGCAATGTTCCAGGCAAAAGTCCGATCCAAAAGTGATGCATCTCTGATGCCAACTTATGGAGGGGTCGTGGCGCGCCAACCAGCTCATGCCCAAAACGATTGGGGGGTCTGAGATGGTGGTGACGTTGAATGCCAGTGTCTCTGAGTGCCTTCCAACCGTCATTCTCATGGGGGGGGTTTGATGAGTGATGGCCCCTCCCAGCAGCTCCCTGCCGTCAATGGTTGCCACGTGCAGAGGAAAATCCAGCTGCAGAAGCTGGATCTGGTGCTCTTCTGCAAAGTTCCTCGAGAAGAAGTTCGCTGACGCCCCACTGTCAATTAAGGCGAGGACTGTCAGGGGATAGCCATTTGGGAGCGTGAGCGTCACTTCTAGAACCACTCCTGCTCTGGGAGGGGTGGGCTGGCTCTGCTCCTCTCTGTGCGGGTGGGTGGGCTGGGGCTGTTGTCTGCTGACTGTGCCTGGCTGCCGCCCCTTGTCTCCTGCAGCCAGGCTTTCCCGTTTCCCTGCTGTGGTGCTGCGTCAGTGGGGGAGGGCACAACCGTTCCCGCCTTTCCTTGCCACTCCCTGCGATGTGGGCAGTCTCTGACGAGATGCTGGGGGGAGTTGCAGAGAAAGCAATTCCCACCCCTTCCCTCCTTTCGCCTTGGCGCCGCTGGGGTTTGAAAAGCCCGCGCGCGCGCGCTATCAATCTGCATGGGTTCCTGGTCCTGACTGGCCCCAGGCGTGGCTTGAAAGGGTTGTTGAGGGAGTGGCTTCTCTTGCGACCGTGGGAACCAAGCCCGCTTTGCGCGCGTTGCTTGCTTGTCGCTCCACCTGGATTCCTGCCTCACCCCCACCGCCAGAGCCGCTTTGCTCAGTTGATCCATATCACTGGGCTTTGGACCTCTCGAGAGCTCATCCTTCACCTCCTCATGCAACCCCAAGTAGAACGCCGCTTGCATTGGGGCCGACTGCAGATCCCACCCCAATCTGTGCACCAGCATGGTGAATTTCGCCCAATACGCGCGAACTGTCATATTTCCTTGGCGTAAATTATGAAGTTCCTCCTTAGTCTGGTCCATATGACTATCGGACGAATACATCGTTTTCAAACCTTCTAGAAATAGTTTGACATTCTTCATGCAAGGATTCCTTGTTGCAATTAACGGTCTTAGCCACTCCCTGGCCGCCCCTGTAAGGTGCTCCACAATAAACGCTACTCTGTGCTCATCATCAGGGAACTCATCGTGGTGCAGCTCAAGAGCATACACAATCTCAGTCTCAAAGCCCTGAAACTCCTTCGGGTCTCCATTGAACTTGCTTACTAGGGTCCCGGCTCTCCTTCCTGGCAGCACTTGGACTTGGGGTGCCCCTCCCGCCTTGTTTTTCTCTGCATCCAGCTTGTTTTGGAGGTCTACCGCCACCGCCCTTAAATGCTGCTCTTTTTCCTGAAGCTCTCTCACCTGTTCCGCAAGTTGTAGCCGGTCGTCCTGGACCTTCTTAGTCTCCTCTTTAGCTGCCTTCAATTCTCCCTGCGCCTGCAGCGACAGCTGTTGCAGTTCTAGCTGGGCTTGCTCAGCGATCTGCCGCCACTTCTCCGCCTCTGACACGCTCATCCCGGCAACTCCAAAGTAGCCCAAAAATGATTAGGAGGTTGCTGTCACAGTGGCCGGAGTGGACTACTTCAGAGTAACGACGCTACGCAGCTCTGCATTTTATTCTTTTATTGGTGCTGCGTATTTACAGTGCTCAAGTCATTGCTATTTACACGGAGCGATGTTGTCAGTCGGTTTCAGAACCTCCTAATGGCTTTTGGCGCGTCTTTCTCCAACACAAAAGCTTTGGCAGACCCATCCTCTTGCCCCTCCTCTTCCTGCGTAATTCTGGAGTTGGGGGGATGGGTCTTCCCCCCTTACTTGCCCCTTCCTGTCCCACCTGGGACCCTGGCTCCTCTACCTTGCCTGAGCCTCGGACACGACTTCCTGCTTCCCCACTGGAATCGGAACTCTCCCTGCTTTCCCCTTTGCTCGGGGACGGGCTTGAACTCAGGAGGGGAGGGACTTCGCGATATCCCCTGTCCCTCACAATTTCAGTAATGCAACTTATGATTTTTTTATTTTTATTTTAATTTTTGACAAATGCTTTCTTTTGGAAATTCCACAGTAATAAAACAAATAGTTACAATAATACAAAAATAAACATCGCTATTACATTTCATCAATTACATTCCATTTATAATTGACCCGCCTAACAACAAATAATTACAATTACAACAAATAAAGGCTTGGCATATCTTGCTTTGCATGTCATGCATCTATCTCATATATTGGTTTCACCTTTTAAGTTGCGTTACTGTAATAAATCCACTTTTCAACAATATTCTAATTTTCCGAGTTTCACCTGTAACTGTAAAAACTGCTCTGAAAATGTATCATTCCAAATATGAAACCTTCCTCTGGTTTGTAAATCTGAAGATGATATAAGCAAGAATGAGTCTTTCTGTAAAAAATAAAAATCAAGTCTTACTGACTAGTGATTTATATCATGATTTAAATGGATTTTATTTAAATCAAATGCACCCAGATGCAATTTACTTCTGAGTAGACATTGTTTGGTGCCTGTTTTCTCCAACCCATATTTCTAAACCTTTGCAAAGTTTGGGCTTCGCTAAAAAGTTTGAACTCGCTAAAATGACGCAATTAATAAGAAACCACTCAGGCGACAAGGTTAAAAAAAGAATGGGACTGCTTTAATAACTATCTAATTAAATATGGTTCCAACAACTTTGCTGTGCCCTAGACTAACTTCACAGATATAAGGGAATGTTGTTTTTCAATTATGGAATACAGATAAGTTGAATGTAAAAGAAATTTGGAAACCGCCAAGAGATAGAGGGAAGTCAAATAATATAGGGACCCAGGCAGAGGGCCTTCTCGGTGGTGGCACCCGCCCTGTGGAACGCCCTCCCACTAATTTTCCAAGTTTCACCTTTAGGAACTCCAATTTAAGAAAATAGGGGGGAGATTGACCCATGTAGAAGACGACCCACAGTTTCCCCCATAATTTTAAAGTAAAAAAAACCCTAGTCTTATACACGAAAAAGTATCACACTGAAAACAGAAGCGTGGCACTCAAATCGGAAGCATAACACTCAAAACGGAGTGTTCGCAAACCGGAGCACTTACTTCCAGGTTTGCAGTGTTTGGATTCCAAGTTGTTTGAGTACCAAGGCGTTTGAGAACCAAGGTACCACTCTAGTAAGGTTAAAGCTTACTGAGAAATGATATAGAATGAACTGAAAAGGATGTTTAAAATAACATTTGTTAAAAACAAACAAACCCAGAAGCTTTTCTTTTGGGAATTATAGGGACAGAATGGCCCAAACCATACAGAAACTTATTCAAAAATGTTACTCGCCCCCAAATGGAAAGAAGCAGAAGTCCCAGCAAAGGAAGAACAGATACAAAAACTTATGGAATATGCAGAAATGCGCAAAACTTACCGGAAAAATAAGAAATCAAGATAAACTTTTCATAAAAGAAGGGAAATGGTTTATTGAATATTTACAGACAAATTGTAAACAGATAAGAACATTGGCAACAACCTGCAGTTTCATAAGAGCATCATTTTAAAAAGGGATATTAAATACCCAGGCTTCCCACATTGCGTTTCCCATACGGCTTTAAATATTAGGGGTAAATGAAGTTTCTCCTCCTGCAGCTCTCCCCCCCCCCCCAAACCAGATACCCTACACTGGGATAATGAAGTTGCGGAATCAGGATTTGGGGCTAGGCTCCCTCAATCCCTTGCGGCTAGGGCAATAGAGACCACCTCCTTGCTCCCCTCCCCTTGAACTCACCTGGTAGAAAGCAGGCTCCAAAAGCCAGTGTTTCCAGAGGAGGAGGGGCCGAGCGGGGCTTTTTCGGTCCGGAGGCAACAGGGGGGTCCGTTCCTCAGGATCCGGCAACCTGGCAAGCCGGGCGCCCTTCTCTTTGGTGCCGAGATGGAAGAGAAGCGAAGTGATGGCGCCAACACCCACCACGATCAGAGACAGGTTCTGAATTTGGGAAGGGGGAAGAGAAAGGCTTTGACTTACTATTTCACCTATCTGCCGTTGGGGATGCAACTGCCTCTAAAGAGGGAAGGAGGGCCCATCTTTCTTTGCCACAAGAGACTCCCGTCACCGGCTCTTTCTCTCCCGTCAACTGAGCTGTATCCTGCAGCAGGGAGTCGCAGGGATCCCAGCTCTACCTCTCTTTCAAATCAGAGCCAGTGAAGGCAGTGAATGTCCTGTGTCAGTGCCTGGAGGCGGTTGGAGGATGGATGGCGGCCAACAGATTGAGGTTGAATCCTGACAAGACAGGAGTACTGTTTTGGGGAGAAAGGGGGCGGGCAGGTGTGGATGACTCCCTGGTCCTGAACGGGGTCACTGTGCCCCTGAAGGACCAGGTGCGCAGCCTGGGAGTCATTTTGGACTCACAGCTGTCCATGGAGGCGCAGGTCAATTCTGTGTCCAGGGCAGCTGTTTATCAGCTCCATCTGGTACGCAGGATGAGACCCTCCCTGCCTGCAGACAGGGCCGTCTTAACCATATCTGGCGCCCTGGTGCCAAGATCCCTCCGGCGCCCACCGTGAGTGAGGCAGGCAGGAGGGGCATGCGGGGAGCTGAGAGGCGCGGAGGAGGCAGCCCCAGGCTCGCGCTCCCTGTGCGCCTCCGGAGAGTGGCCTGAAGCTGCTCAAAAACTGAGAGGCGCGGAGGAGGTGGCCCCAGGCTCCCGCTCCCCACATGAAGCTCTGGAGGCGCGTGGGGAGCGCGAGCTTGGGCCCCCGTGCCGCACTTCTCAGCTGTTCAGGCGGCCCCAGGCCAGTGTTCCCCACGCGCCTCTGGAGAGTGGCCTGAAGCCGCTCAACAGCAGAGGCGCATGGAGGCAGACACCAGCGTTCGGCGCCCCTGATAGCCAGGCGCCCTGACGCCTTGCGCCACCCAGCCCGGGCCTAGGGACGGCCCTGCCTGCAGACTGTCTGGCCAGAGTGGTGCATGCTCTAGTTATCTCCTGCTTGGACTACTGCAATGCGGTCAATGTGGGGCTCCCTTTGAAGGTGACCCGGAAACTGCAACTAATCCAGAATGCGGCAGCTAGACTGGGGACTGGGAGCGGCCGCCGAGACCATGTAACACTGGTCCTGAACGACCTACATTGGCTCCCAGGATGTTTCCGAGCACAATTCAAAGTGTTGGTGCTGACATTGAAAGCCCTAAACGGCCCAATAGACCTGAAGGAGAATCTCCACCTCCGACACCGGGGTCCATCTCCTGAGGGCCTTTTGGGGGTTCCCTCCCTGCGAGAAGCGAGGTTACAGGGAACCAGACAGAGGGCCTTCTCGGTGGTGGCGCTCGCCCTGTGGAATGACCTCCCATCAGATGTCAAGGAGATAAACAACTCTCTGACTTTTAGAAGACATCTGAAGGCAGCCCTGTTTAGGAAAGTTTTTTTTATGTTTCTATGTTTTATTGTGCTTTTAATATTCTGTTGGGAGCCGCCCAGTGTGGCTGGGGAAACCCAGCCAGATGGGTGGGGTATTTATCATTATCATCATCATCATCATCAGAGGCCCAGAAGCAATTAAGGAGCCTGGTAGAATGGAGACACAGTTCCGCTTCCTCCCTGCACTCACCCGAAAGACGGGGATGTCGTGGCGGCCGAGGTGGTGGCTCTGTTCTGGCTGCCCGCGGTGGCCCACCTGGAAATGAAGGAGCAGCCAGGCCGCTGCGTAAACGGTGATGTTGGCCATGACGGTGAAGGCATACCTGTAAAAGCCAAAGGGAGCATGCGGTCAGGAACCGCGCGGTTCAAAGATGGAGTTAGCAAAAACACGTCCTCCGCGGACTTTGGCTGAGCGTCAAGCCTCACCTGAAGGCTGTGAGCTCCACCTTCTCGTGGTCGCTGTCCACCAGCTCCGGGATGAGAGAGAGGTGGGAGATCTGGGTGGCGGCCCAGCCGAACTGGAAGATGACGATGAAGGGGATGAAATAGATGAGGGCTGCAAACTGGGGGGTGTTCTCCGAGCAGCCCAGGCAAGGGTTGAAAATGAAGGGGAAGGAGAGGAGGACGCAGATGGTACCTGCAGCAGAAGGAAATAAAGAGAGAGAAGGAAGGGGCATTTTAAAAGGGACACACTGGGAGCAGGCTCGGCAAAGATGCTCTCTGTTTATTTAAGAAGCACTTATGGACTGCTCAGCGAGGTACCCAGGGCCAGATTTAGCTTTGACGAGGCCCTCAGCTCCTAAAGGTAATGGGGCCCTTCATATGTCCAGCTGTCCTTTGTCAACAACAAATTCTCACTGTTTTTGTTTTGAACCTATGCTATATGGTCATTGATGGACCTCATAGGTATCTCAAGCCATTTGCCCATGTTGCCCTGCAACCAGTCCATGCAGAATGTAGGCACCCTCTATATAGAAAGGAGCAAACCAGGGATATTTTAGGGAGCAGGCTAGCAGGCTAGCTTAAGCAACGTTTCATGGGCATCGAACACCAACTGGGCTGAACCTCTATGACTGACAGGGCACCCCAGTCCAACGAGCCAACCAGCTATCTCTCTGCACTCTCAGCCAAACCTACCTCACAGGGTTGTTGTGAGGATTTAAATGGGGGAGAGGAGAATTAACATGTTGTTGTTTAAAATGGGCATTCTGCCCTTCATCCGCAGATCATCAGGGCACTTTCCGATCCTTGGAGGAAAGGTAGAATGCAAATATAACAGATAAAACCTCTGGGGGACATATAAAACAACATGTGTTTCCTGTTTTGTTTCCTTGGTGCCAGCTGCTGATTTGAAAGGCTCTGATCCGAGAAGGCAATTTGGCAAAGCAACTATAAAGGGGAACAATGGCTTCCCGCAGCTGAAACAAACTCCCAGTCCCAGCTGATGATATCAAACCTTGCAGCTGTTCCTTCCTACAAGAAATCTGTTCTTGAAACCCAGCTCAGCGGCTTCAGACTGGACGGTCTTCCTATTATTATTATTATTATTATTATTATTATTATTATTATTATTATTTGCTTAAGCTACATGCCACGTTTGACTCCACAGCTAAATGCTTGGCGCCGCAGACATTCTCCATAGTCGCTTCCGGCGATCCAAAATAAAATGCGCCTGTCTCCCGGCTGATTTTGACCACTAATGTCATCATGCCCATTCTGTTCCGGAAGTCCGTTCCAAAACCAAAGCGTTCCAAAACCAAGGCACGCTTTCCCATAGAAAGTAATGCAAAATGGATCAATCCGTTCCAGACTTTTAGAAACAACCCCTAAAACAGCAGTTTAACACGAATTTTACTAACAAGACCATGGATCCATAAAATGAAAGCAGCTAACAATGTACTGCAGTCACACAACCAGTCCGTCAGTAGCTGAACTGGGTTCCACACAGTCACAAAAACAAAACGAAAAAGAGCCACAAAAACGCAAAATAAATAGCCAAAACAGACAGACCTCAGCGTGACACTCAAAACGGAAGCGTAACACTCAAAACGGAGCACGTTCGGCTTCCAAAAAAAGGTTCGCAAACTGGAACACTTACTTCCGGGTTTGCAGTGTTTGGGTTCCAAGTTGTTTGAGTACCAAGGCGTTTGAGAACCAAGGGACCACTGTATGTATGTATGTATGTATGTATGTATGTATGTATGTATGTATGTATGTATGTATGTATTATAATAGCTGCTATGGGCAGGTAGTAAATTTGAAATATGGGTATGTTTAGCCTGGAGAAGAGAAGGTTAAGGGGTGATATGATAGCCATGTTCAAATATATAAAGGATGTCATATAGAGGAGGGTGAAAGGTTGTTTTCTGCTGCTCCAGAGAAGTGGACACGGAGCAATGGATTCAAGCTACAAGAAAGAAGATTCCACCTCAACGTTAGGAAGAACTTCCTGACAGTAAGAGCTGTTCGGCAGTGGAATTTGCTGCCAAGGAGTGTGGTGGAGTCTCCTTCTTTGGAGGTCTTTAAGCAGAGGCTTGACAGGCATATGTCAGGAATGCTTTGATGGTGTTTCCTGCTTGGCAGGGGGTTGGACTGGATGGCCCTTGTGGTCTCTTCCAACTCTAGGATTCTATGAAATGCATTTCTGCTTTTCTTCCTTTCTACAGATGTCATCACAAAATGAAGCTAAAATCCAGACACATGCACACACACATCTCCCAGGGGATTCAAAAACGCTTTGCCGATTGCTTGTGGCTCGGTCGTGTGCCCTCATTCCGCAACATGCCCAATCCTGGGTAAAGTTCACCTTTCTGAAGAAGAAAAATATCTCATCTGCTTTATGAGATCATTGCTTATCTAAAGCCTTAGAAGTCTCTGCCCCCACTCCAGTCACAAGACCCTCTGTTCCAAGCTAGAGCTGCCCCTAGATTCACTTTAGACCAGAAAAATTGGAAGCAGCCACCGACAACAGATCTGTTTGCTTTTTGATGATTAAGCCTCCCGTGATTTGGGAGCAACAAAACCAGGAAGTATCCAGTCCTCATGGCCAATGCTGCCCTCTTGGGCGGTTTCGTGAGAAAAGGGAACTTCTCAGAGTGACTAAGTAAAGTCAGATGTTTGAGGCGTACAGCATCTGCACTTTCCAATTCCTCTTTTTAAAAGAGAAAAAAAAGTTTCCCTGAGTTATCTGCCCCTTGCACACACGGCGTTATCAAGAGCTAACACTCCCCCCTCCAAGGTTTGTGTGTCTCTGCAAACTGTTCTGCTACAGGATATTTATTTTTTCCTGGGTTTTTCACTGCCATAAATTAAAACAAAAAACTGTAAAATTCAAGCTGCCCAGGACGGCAGTCTGCACAAAGCAGTTAACTTTAGGGTGCAGATCCGATGTTCGTTAATTTCAGTGGGTCTGCTCTCTAGGGTCCTTTCCCTAAGTTAAACTAAGTTCCTAGTCCTCATGGTCCCAAACAGCCAATTAACTGGCAACAATGGACCCAAGTCAGTCGCGGCCATCTGTTTCAATGGGTTTACTCTGAGTAGGGTGAACACTGGGTAAAACCTCATACTCTTACGGAGGTTGGGGTGTTTCTGTATGAACGCAAATCTACCCAAGGCTAGCGCAGACCTGGTGAAATGAAAGGGCACAGGTTCCTTGCGTCTGTTCATTTCAAAGGGGTCTACTCTTCAGTAAAATATAAGGATCTCTAGCCTTATATATTATGGTGCTGGAGGAGACTCTTGAGAGTCCCATGGACTGCAAGAAGATCAAACCGCTCCATTCTGAAGGAAACCAGCCCTGAGTGCTCACTGGAAGGACAGATCCTGAAGCTGAGGCTCCAAGACTTTTGGCCACCTCATGAGAAGAGAAGACTCCCTGGAAAAGACCCTGATGTTGGGAAAGATGGAGGGCACTAGGAGAAGGGGACGACAGAGGACAAAATGGTTGGACAGTGTTCTCGAAGCTACGAACATGAGTTGACCAAACTGTGGGAGGCAGTGCAAGACAGGAGTGCCTGGCATGGGGTCATGAAGAGTCGGACATGACTAAACGACTAAACAACAGCAACCTTAACTTGCCAGAGATTACACCTGAGATTAAGAGCCTTGACTGAGCTACCCCACTCCCTCGAATAGGAAGGGGAGATATCCAATCTAGAGTCCGCCCTACAGACTCACTTTTTTTGTGGTCATGTGAACAGAGGCATGACTTTTGACCAGCTGGACCCATCGCCTGGAGGAGATGGGACTTTGGCCACAGCTTTCGCCATCAGCCGACCACCTAAATACCAACCCAATTCCAATCTCAGTTGCCGAGGTTGCGGGGAGGTGGGGGCCGGGGAAGCTGAAAGTCACAGCCAGCCACCAAAGAACCCCTTTCAAAAATGGAATACGTATAGGAGTTATTTACAAAAAATATAATAGTGGTACAATACCTTTGGTTTCATATGACGTGGCCAAATTCTGCACTTTAGCTATTAAGAAACGTAAATCCCTTCTATTGAATGACACATTGCAAATTCCTTTTGTGTAATTGTTCTATTTCTGGTGATGTCATTGCTGATTTTCTTTCGTTTGGTATTATTATATTCTGTATTGCTGGCTTTTGCTGTAAAAATTGAACTTGGTACAATACCTATAGCCTAGGGACGCGGGTGGTGCTGTGGGTTAAACCACTGAGCCTAGGGCTTGCTCATCAGAAGGTTGGCGGTTCGAATCCCCATGACGGTCCCAGCTCCTGCCAACCTAGCAGTTTGAAAGCACTCTTTTTTTAAAATACTAAGTTGCAGCTCAGCGGAGCCTCCCTTGGCAAAGGCAGTTTATCTCCAAATACAGTGGTACTTTGGATCTCAAACTTAATCCATTCCGGGAGTCTGTTCAGCTCCTGGAACCGTTCGAAAACCAAGGTCCAGCTTCCGATTGGCTGCTTCCGATTGGCTGGACATTCGGCTTCCAAAAAACGTTCGCAAACTTGGCCAGTAAAGCGAGATGAGCGCTGCAACCCCAGACTTGTTTGCGACTGGACCTAATGGTCAGGGGTAAAAATGGTAAACGGACCCCTGACCATTAGGCCCAGTCCTGACCGACTCTGGGTTTGCGGCGCTCATCTCGCATTATTGGCCGAGGGAGCCGGCATACAGTTTCTGGGTCATGTGGCCAGCATGACAAAGCCGCTTCTGGCGAACCAGAGCAGCACACGGAAATGCCGTTACCTTCCTGCCGGAAAGGTACCTATTTATCTACTTGCACTTTGACGTGCTTTCGAACTACTGGGTGGGCAGGAGCAGGGACCGAGCATCGGGAGTTCATGGGGATTCGAACTGCCGACCTTCTGATCGGCAAGCCCTGGGCTCTGTGGTGTATATTATTTATGCCAGGGGGTCAGCAAACTTTTTCAGCAGGGGGCCGGTCAGACCATGTGGTGGGCCGGACTATATTTTGAAGGGGGGGGAATGAATTCCTATGCCCCACAAATAACCCAGAGATGCATTTTAAATAAAAGGACACATTCTACTCATGTAAAAACATGCTGATTCCTGGACCGTCCGTGGGCTGGATTTAGAAAGTGACTGGGCCGGATCCAATCCTCCAAGATTAAAAAAGCAGCCTTTTTCTCATACAGCGGTACCTTGGTTCTCAAACTTATTCCGTTCCGGAAATTCCATTCCAAAACCAAAGCGTTCCAAAACCAAGGCACGCTTCTTTCCCATAGAAAGTCATGCAAAACGGATTAATCCGTTCCAGACTTTTGAAAACAACCCCTTTTAACATGAATTTTACTAACAAGACCATTGATCCATAAAATGAAAGCAATAAACAGTGTGCTGCAGTCACACAATCAATCCATCAGTAGCTGAACTGGGTTCCACAGTCACAAAACCAAAACAAAAGAGAGCTGTGAAAACAAAAACACAAAATGAATAGCAAAAACAGACAGACCTCAGCGTAACGCTCAAAACAGAAGTGTGGCACGCAAAAGGGAAAGGTAAAATTCAAATCAGAGCACGTTCGGCTTCTGAAAAATGTTCGCAAACCGGAGCACTTACTTCCGGGTTTGCAGCGTTTGGGTTCCATATTGTTCGAGTACCAAGGCATTTTGAGAACCCAAGGTACAACTGTATACAGTGGAACCTCGGTTTATGAATTTTCGGTTTACGAACGCCGCGGACCCATCTGGAACGGATTAATTCACTTTCCATTACTTTCAATGGGAAAGTTCGCTTCAGTTTATGAACGCTTCAGTTTTTGATCAGACTTCCGGAACCAATTACACCCATGCTTCGGGTTAAGTACGCTTCAGGTTGAGTACTCCGCGGACCCATCTGGAACGGATGAATCCACTTTCCATTACTTTCAATGGGAAAGTTCGCTTCAGTTTATGAACGCTTCAGTTTATGAACAGATTTCCAGAACCAATTGTGTTCATAAACCGAGGTACCACTGTACTATCATTACACTGAGACTATACACTGAGATTATGCATTTAGAGCAGTATCATACCACTTTAAACCGGAATGCCCCCCCCCCAAACCAAGAATCCTGGGAACTGTACTTTCTAAAGGGAGAAGAGAGTTCTTGAGGCACTGCAGTTCCTCTTGCGGATCTGCAATTCCCAGAGCGGCTTGACAAAAGAAAGTCTTAATTCGACTGTGGAACTCACTCCCACAGGAGCCACTGCTGGGCACCAACCAAGATGGCTTTGAAATAGGAATAGACAGAATTCACGGAGAAGGGACAGGTGCTTTTCGGAGGGGAGAAATGCGCCTTTGCCTTGGGTGAGTCTGTCCAGGCGATTAGGAACCGGGGCAGCTGCTGATGGCATGGAAGTGCGAGGTTGTGTTCAGGGTGCACAACCTTCGCAGAAGGCCATATCAAGTCTCGCATCTGCGCTATGAAAATCAGCGAGTTGCGGTCGTTCATTTTGGTGGGTCTACTCAGGGCAGAACGAACGCAGGAGTCAACCCAAAGCCAAGCGATTCACTTTGAAAACAGCACACCATGCAATTAACAGTGACAAAGGGGTATTGTCTGGAGAGAAGTCGTGCGTACAAACGAACAAGCGTTAAAGCAGATATGACCAGGGTGATAAACCAAATGGCCCCAAACACCCTGCGAGGTGGACAGAGGATGGCCATCTGTCATGGATGTTTTAGCTGAGATTCCTGCATTGCAGAGGGCTGGACTAGATGAGTCCTGGGGGGGTCCCTTCGAACTCTACAATTCTATTGTAGAGGAGGGAGAAAGATTGTTTTCTGCTGCTCCAGAGAAGCGGACACGGAGCAATGGATTCAAACTTCAAGAAAGAAGATTCCACCTAAACATTAGGAAGAACTTCCTGACAGTAAGAGCTGTTTGGCAGTGGAATTTGCTACCAAGGAGTGTGGTGGAGTTTCCTTCTTTGGAGGTCTTTAAGCAGAGGCTTGACAGGCATATGTCCGGAATGCTTTGATGGTGTTTCCTGCTTGGCAGGGGGTTGGACTGGATGGCCCTTGTGGTCTCTTCCAACTCTACGATTCTATGATTCTATGATCCTGCTGTTCCAATTCAGTGATTTTTATGCCCACGGGTTCTAGCATTAGGAGAGAGGGAAGCAGATCTTCCTCCCGTCAGAACATGATCAGGGGTGAGCAATCTTTTGTCGTCAGTTCTCAGAATGCCCTGACTCATCGCAAATGGAAGCAGCGGCGATAAGCCATGCAGTGCTCCTTGCCTCTACCGGAACAGGGAACAAGGCGTCCCAACAAACACACACACACACACACACAAAAGCCCTGAAGTGCAATTTATGACCCCACCGGCCAGGTTTTCCTAAAAGTTCAGCACAAGTGGAAACGGAGGAAGTCAGAGAATCAGAACCAGGGGGGGGATAAACAGGAATGACGCCCTTCCAGCTGGGAACATACGAAGTCAGCACATTTAATGCTTAAACTAAACCCAAGGCTCAGCGTAAAAAAGCAGAGATCCGGCCGACGAGATCGCAGACAAGGGCCTCTCCTGCTGATAACCTATGGCAGGCAGGTCCAACTCTCCAGAGGGCCGGATTCGATTTTGATGAAGTGAACATGCGCGAGGGCTGACCAAAGTTGTTGAGCTTTATTTAGGATTTAAAGTGGTTGAGCTTTTTTTGAAGAATTTTACCCCAGGAGACAGACGGCCACAGGGGCCGGATTAAATCGACTGGCGGGCCGGATTGGGGCCCCAAAGCGGACTTTGGACACGGCTGCTCTAAAGAATGCGACCTACTCCCAGCATGTGGAGCTTTTTTTTTTTAGGTGGGGAGAGTCCAGGGTTGTTTAGCTTTGGGTGGGGGGGCCTGATCATAGCTGTTGAGCTTTTTTGCGGTGGCGGGGGTGGAGTGGGGTGAGAACAGAGCTTTTGTACTTTTTATGGCAAGGAAAGTTGATCTTTTTTTAGGGGGAACTGACAACACTTGTTGAGCTTCTTGGGGGGGGTTGCATAAAACCGTGGTTAAGACTAGCTTTCGCGGTGGTGGCAGCGATCGGACACAGCGCCGGGGGCGGGGCGATCAATCCGGAACACACAGGCGATCGATCACTTCTTTTCAAGACGGGATAGACCTGGAGCACCCCGGCGATCTACTTGCCGATCGCAGTCAACCAGTTGAACATGTCTGACCTATGGTTTGCCCAAAGATGGAAGGAAGAAAAACTACCTACGAAAGAAGAACGGCTGATGAAGACAATAAGACTATGCCGAAATGGCGAATAAGACCGAGAAAATCAGAAATCAAGAGGACACTAAATCTAATAAAGGATGGGGACATTTTGTAAGTTACTTGAAAGAACACTGTAAACAATTAAAAACATCGGCAGGGTTTTTAAAAAAGAACACTTGCAATGAAGCGAGAACTATGGTTAAGAATTGAGTTGTGTTTTTTTAAAGAAATAATTTCTATTCATTTTCCAACAAAAATCTTCCAATTATTAACAAATAATATCAAATCTTATACAATATTACCAATTATATATCCCAAATTAAAATAATTTCAAAAATGGGACTCCCCATGTCCTGGATTAAAGGAGATAGTGAATTAGTTTATTTTCTGCTATCTTGCTTATTGATTTCCTAATTATGATTACATGGTTAAGAATTGAGTTTTAAGAAGATATGGAGGAATAGGATACGGTGCAGTTTGAAAAGAATATCTAGCGAAACCATGGAGGGGGGAAGTTCTGGGATTCTGAGAATCCTATTTGTAAAATGATTATGATTTATGTGCGATGATAATTGTTAAAAGTGAAAATGAATAATTTTTTAAAAAAATAAACAACAACATGGTAGATGAAGGGAACGCTGTGGATGTAGCCTATCTTGATTTCAGCAAGGCCTTTGACAAGGTGCCCCATGATATTCTTGTAAAGAAGCTGGTAAAATGCGGGCTAGACAATGCTACCATTCAGTGGATTTGTAACTGGCTTACTGACCGAACCCAAAGGGTGCTCATCAATGGCTCCTCCTCATCCTGGAGAGTAGTGACTAGTGGGGTGCCACAGGGTTCTGTCTTGGGCCCAGTCTTGTTCAACATCTTTATCAATGACTTGGATGATGGGCTTGAGGGCATCCTGAGCAAGTTTGCAGATGACACCAAATTGGGAGGGGTGGCTAACACCCCAGAGGACAGGATCACACTTCAGAATGACCTTAACAGATTAGACAACTGGGCCAAAGCAAACAAGATGAATTTTAACAAGGAGAAATGTAAAGTACTA
Organism: Zootoca vivipara; assembly: GCF_963506605.1. Classification (NCBI taxonomy): domain Eukaryota; kingdom Metazoa; phylum Chordata; class Lepidosauria; order Squamata; family Lacertidae; genus Zootoca; species Zootoca vivipara. Next base: position 2,850,289 of record NC_083281.1, on the reverse strand, counting down.
CACTTGGGCAAAAAAAATGAAAGGCACAAATACAGGATGGGAGACACCTGGCTTGAGAGCAGTACATGTGAAAAGGATCTAGGAGTCTTGGTAGACCACAAACTTGACATGAGTCAGCAGTGTGATGCAGCAGCTAAAAAAGCCAATGCAATTCTGGGCTGCATCAATAGGAGTATAGCATCTAGATCAAGGGAAGTAATAGTACCACTGTATTCTGCTCTGGTCAGACCTCACCTGGAGTACTGTGTCCAGTTCTGGGCACCACAGTTCAAGAAGGATACTGATAAGCTGGAACGTGTCCAGAAGAGGGCAACCAAAATGGTCAAAGGCCTGGAAACGATGCCTTATGAGGAACGGCTTAGGGAGCTGGGTATGTTTAGCCTGGAGAAGAGAAGGTTAAGGGGTGATATGATAACCATGTTCAAATATATAAAAGGATGTCATATAGAGGAGGGAGAAAGGTTGTTTTCTGCTGCTCCAGAGAAGCGGACACGGAGCAACGGATTCAAACTACAAGAAAGAAAATTCCACCTAAACATTAGGAAGAACTTCCTGACAGTAAGAGCTGTTCGGCAGTGGAATTTGCTGCCAAGGAGTGTGGTGGAGTCTCCTTCTTTGGAGGTCTTTAAGCAGAGGCTTGACAGCCATCTGTCAGGAATGCTTTGATGGTGTTTCCTGCTTGGCAGGGGGTTGGACTGGATGGCCCTTGTGGTCTCTTCCAACTCTATGATTCTATGATTCTATGATTCTAACACATCTATGGTTTGCCTCATTGGGTCACAGGAGCGTACCCAGGATAAAAATTAGGGGCGGCGGCAAGGGGTGGGAGGGGAGGGGCCACAGTGGGGATGTGGGGGGGGCTATGTTGCCTGTGCCTCCCCGGTCTTCCAAGGAGGCAGCCCCAGGCTCCCGCTCCCGGTGCGAAGCTCCCCACTCCTGCTTAGCGCTCCTCCGCTTACGCTCCCCGCGCGCCTCTGGAGCTTCGCGCCGGGAGCGGGAGCCTGGGGCTGCCACGCTGCGCCCCTTAGCCATTTGCTTCTAGGGGGGGCAATTGCCCCCTCCTGCCCCCCCTGCCTACGCCCATGTTGGGTCAGCAGACAGACCACGAGCCCGGATTAAGAAAACACACTTAAACCAGGGGCGGGAGAAAACTTCCGGGGGCCGCATTGCTTAGCGAGCAATCTTCCATGGGCCACATGACAATGGTAAAAGGTAAAGGGACCCCTGACCATTAGGTCCAGTCGTGACCGACTCTGGGGTTGCGCGCTCATCTCGCATTATTGGCCGAGGGAGCCGGCGTATAGCTTCCAGGTCATGTGGCCAGCATGACAAAGCCGCTTCTGGCAAACCAGAGCAGCACATGGAAACGCCGTTTACCTTCCCGCCAGAGTGGTACCTATTTATTTACTTGCACTTTGAGGTGCTTTCGAACTGCTAGGTGGGCAGGAGCAGGGACCGAGCAACGGGAGCTCACCCTGTCACGGGGATTCGAACCGCCGACCTTCTGATCGGCAAGCACTAGGCTCTGTGGTTTAACCCACAGCGCCACCGCGCCAATGGTAAGCAGAGGCAAATGTGAGAAATGGCTGTGTTCAAGCCATGCAAACACACACATTAATCCCAGTGCTAAGACAGATTCCAGACAGGTAAAATCACCCAAGGAAGGTTGTACAGGTAGCACAGGGCCTAGTGGTAGCCCTGTAAGCCGAGGGGGGCAACTGAGAAGTTCAAGGGTCTGGAAACTGAGCCTGATGAGGAACGGTTGAAGGAGCTGGGGATGTTTAGCCTGGAAAAGAGGAGACTGAGATGAGAGCCATCTTCTAATATCTCAAGGGCTGCCATGTGGAAGATGGAGCCAGCTTGTTTTCTTCTGTTCCAGAGGGTAGGACTCGAACCCGCGGCTTCCGGTGACGAGAAAGGAGATCCCAACTAAACGTGCGGAAAAAGCTTTGTGACAGTAAGAGCTGCTTGACAGCGGAACGATCTCCCTCCTTGGGAGGTGGTGGACCCTCTTCCTCGGAGACTTTTAAGCAGATTGGATGGCTGTCTGTCATGGATGCTTTAGCTGAGATTCCTGCGTTGCAAGGGGGTTGGACTAGATGAGCCCTGGGGGAGGGGGTGTCCCCTTCCAACATGATGATTCTATGATACGGTAAGAGGGGATCGTTACGTGTGAGGTGCCCGGTTCTTCCCGAAGGTGCAAAGGGATGAGATCTCGATCAATGCGAAAGATTTGGGCCAAGGTATCAACCTCTGAACGAGATGATGTAATAAAGAGTCTGGGAAGTGGGTTAGCCTCCGTACAAGGGACAGCTGAAAGAAGGGGGAAGTCCAGGTTTAGGAGGGAAAAGAGACAAGAGAGGTTTTATAAAAGTTATGAATAGCCTAGAAGTTCCCCCCGGCCCTCTCTCAGACACAAGAGTTTACGGAACTCGGAACCACGTATTGCAGTTAACTGATCATAGTCCCCCCCCACACACATTGTTGTTGTTGTTTAGTCAATTAGTTGTGTCCGACTCTTGGTGACCCCATGGAGCAGAGCACGCCAGGCACTCCTGTCTTCCACTGCCTCCCGCAGTTTGGTCAAACTCATGTTTGTAGCTTCGAGAACACTGTCCAACCATCTCGTCCTCTGTCGTCCCCTTCTCCTTGTACCCTCAATCTTTCCCAACATCAGGGTCTTTTCCAGGGAGTCTTCTCTCCTCATGAGGTGGCCCAAGTCTTGGAGCCTCAGCTTCAGGATCTGTCCTTCCAGTGAGCACCCAGGGCTGATTTCCTTCAGAATGGAGAGGTTTGATCTTCTTGCAGTCCATGGGACTCTCAAGAGACTCCTCCAGCACCATAATTCAAAAGCATCAATTCACACACGCATAGATTCACAGAATTGTAGAGTTGGAAGGGACTCAAGGGTCATCTACCACAACCCCCCCAAAATGCAGGAATATGCAGCAGTCCCGTACGGGGATCGAACCTGCGACCTTGGCGTGCTCTAACCAACTGAGCTATGTAGGCTTTCATGTTTAATGTGAAGAGAATGGGGGTTGTATGGATGACCACAGGGTTCCCCCATCCCTGATTCCAGAAGTGGCATTCCCCACTCTTGGGAGGGAACACGGTAGGGAATGGGGGCAACAGTGGCTGCTGGACTCTCAACTCCAAGGACACCTTCTTGCCGTTGGCTCCACCTGCGAGAGATAAAACCTCCACCGTCCCTGGCAGTCTACCACTGGGCAACAGATGGCCCAGCCAACACAGCTGTATCCCTCAAGCCCTCCTTGCAAGTATCAAAGAAGCATGAGTGGAAAACGGACTGCTGAACTCGATGACCTTTCTGACCTGACCTCATAAGACTCTTTTGGAAACCACAGATGCACTTAGTGGCTATTTAGCAAGATACTCTAAAATCAACCCTCCATGTCCAGGGACAGTGTATCACATGAAGGGAGCTAAAAGCCTTTTAAAAGGAGGATTTTTAATTAATTAATTTATTTATTTATTTATAAACCCTTATCCTAGACACTATGTGTATTGGGTTGAAAATGGTTAAGACTGCCAATCCGCATTGGATTTTTAAATATGTTCTTTCAGGGCCGTCTCAAGCACGTCGGGCGCCCTGGCACCGTGGTGCGGAGATCGCTCCGGCGCCCCTGCCCTGCTCCGTTTCTTGCCACGGCTGGTGGGCAGGCGCAGTGCGGTTTCCGCACGGCTCCGGCGCCCTGGCGCCCCGCGCCACCCAGACTACCCCTAGAGCCGGCCCTGTGTGCTTTATCACACTGTGATGTTGTCACAAGTTGCTTCGTAGGAATTTGTGAGTAAAATAAACAATAAAATTTTTATTTTTATTTATTGAATTTATATACCGCCCAATACCTGGGGTTCCGAGGGCAATTCGCAGACTAAAATCAAGATATAAAACCACAAAATACCTAATACTGAGGTCCAGTACCGAGGGCCTTCTGACGGTTCCCTCATTGCGAGAAGCCAAGTTGCAGGGAACCAGGCAGAGGGCCTTCTCGGTAGTGGCACCCGCCCTGTGGAACGCCCTCCCATCAGATGTCAAAGAGAAAAACAGCTACCAGATTTTTAGAAGACATCTGAAGGCAGCCCTGTTTAGGGAGGCTTTTAATGTTTAATTGTTTTATTTCATTTTTCTATTGTAAGCCGGCCAGAGTGGCTGGGGGAACCCAGCCAGATGGGCGGGGTATAAATAATAAATTATTATTATATTATTATAATAATAAAAATAAAAACAACAACCCAATAGCCCCCCCCAACACATTATAAAAGGGCAATTGTGTGTGTGTGTTTTTTAATGCCAGTGTTGTTAAGTAGCTTTGAGAGGTTTCAGTGTAACCAACTCGCATGTGGAATATAAAATAAAATAATCAATTGCTGGGAAGAGGTCTGCTCAGCTGTCCTCTGTCAGAAGAAGCAGGATACTGGGGGAGAGGAGGACCTGGACCTGGTAAGCCCCAGGCAAGGCCGGTTCTGCCCAGCCTGGGCCTCTCTCTCTCTTTTCCTAGATAGGTCTGGCATATGCAACGCCACAGCTCTTCCTGCAAAAACACCCCCCCCCCCATCTCTCTTCCCACCCCCCTCCACCATTCCCGCGCCGCGGCAAGCTCACCGGCCAAGTGCCACGACTTCCTCCTCCCGTAGCGCCCGCAGCCGCCGTCCTGATCCGCCTCGTAGCCCACCAGCGGCGTGCAGATGCCGTCGGCCACCTGCCCCACCAGCAAGAGCGCCCCCGCGTGGCTGGTGCTATAGCCCAGGATGGAGTGGAAGTAAACCAGCAGGTAGGTGAACCACATCGAGGCGCACAGGTCGTTGAGGAAATGGCCCACCGAGTAGCTGAGCCGGGAGCGCGCGGACAAGGGCTCCGGCGGCGGCCGCTGGGAGTCTCCCATGGCGCACCAGCCGCGCGTAAAAGCGCACGGGCAGGGCGCATCAGCTTCCGAGCAGGCGAGCGTCCAGGGCGGGCCCGGCCAGAGCCCAGCGGGGGAAGAGGAGAGCAGGGACGGGCAGGAGGCTCTGTCCAGCCATGCGTCCTCCGACCGGCTTTTATGGGCTCCGGGAAACCCCCCGTGCGCGTCGGAGGCGCGTCCAGGTGGCCGGTTCCGCGGCGCCCCCAAGCGGGCTGGCACCACCACGGCGCGCAGATCTCCGCGCCTCCTTCTCCTCCTCCATCGCGGATCCGAGGCCAAGCCGCCGCGGGAGCCAATGGGCAGGCTCCGGGGGCGGAGGAAAACCCGCCCGAGTGCAGGAGGAGCCGAGCGCCACACTCCCCGCCCCGTTGCCGACCCGGCAGATGTTGCTTCCTATTAGCGTTAGGAGAAGCGAAACGGCCACGGTGGCAGATTCCTGGCGCTTGTGTCACCAGGCACCGGCCCCGCTCGCTCGGCTTCAGCGGAATCCTACTTCAGAGTAGACCCATTGGAACGCATGCCCTTGTAATTTCGAGGGGTCTGGCCCACGCTCTGCATTCCAAAGCAGGGTTTCCCAAACGTGGGTCTCCAGCGAGTTGGGTTTTTTTTTGGAGGGGGGGGGACTACAAGTCCCATCCTTCCTAACCCCTGGTCTTGCTAGCTAAGGATGATGGGAGTTGTAGTCCAAAAACAACCGGAGACCAAAGTTCGGGAAGCCTTGTCCTGGTCTTGAACACACCTTTGAAGTGCACGATTTCCCCCAGAGAACCCTGGGAACTGAAATTTGTTAAGGGAGCTGCAAATTAGTAGCTTTGTGAAGGGGGAAACTATTCAGGTGCTTTCAATGAGTACAGTGGAACCTCGGTTTATGAACACCTCGGTTTATGAATTTTCGGTTTATGAACACCGCGGACCCATCTGGAACGGATTAATTCATTTTCCATTACTTTCAATGGGAAAGTTCGCTTCAGTTTATGAACGCTTCAGTTTATGAACAGACTTCCGGAACCAATTACACCCATGCTTCAGTTTATGAACGCTTCAGTTTAAGTACTCCACAGACCCATCTGGAACGGATTAATCCACTTTCCATTACTTTCAATGGGAAAGTTCGCTTCAGTTTATGAACGCTTCAGTTTAAGTACCCCGTGGACCGTCTGGAACAGATTAATCCACTTTCCATTACTTTCAATGGGAAAGTTCGCTTCAGTTTATGAACGCTTCAGTTTATGAACAGACTTCCGGAACCAATTACACCCATGCTTCAGTTTATGAACGCTTCAGTTTAAGTACTCCACGGACCCATCTGGAACGGATTAATCCACTTTCCATTACTTTCAATGGGAAAGTTCGCTTCAGTTTATGAACGCTTCAGTTTAAGTACCCCGTGGACCGTCTGGAACAGATTAATCCACTTTCCATTACTTTCAATGGGAAAGTTCGCTTCAGTTTATGAACGCTTCAGTTTATGAACAGACTTCTGGAACCAATTGTGTTCATAAACCGAGGTACCACTGTACTGTATTGGAGTTTTGTGTGTGTGTGTGTGTGTGTTTTAGCTGTGGACACCTGATGTTCTGTGTCCAATTCTGGGCGCCACAATTTAAGAAGGATGTTGACAAGCTGGAAGGTGTGCAGATTATGGCAACCAAGATGATCAAGGGTCTGGAAACCAAGCCTGATGAGGGACGGTTGAAGGAGCTGGGGAGGTTTAGTCTTTTAAAGAGGAGACTGGGAGAAGATAGGAGAGCCGTCTTCCAAGATCTCAAGGGCCGTCCCATGGAAGATGGAACAAGCTTAGAATCATAGAATAGGAAGAGACCACTAGGGCCATCCAGTCCATCCCCCTGCCAAGCAGGAAACACCATCAAAGCATTCTTGACATATGGCTGTCAAGCCACCGCTTAAAGACCTCCAAAGAAGGAGACTCCACCACACTTCTTGGCAGCAAATTCCACTGTTGAACAGCTCTTACTGTCAGGAAGTTCTTCTTAATGTTTAGGTGGAAGTTTCTTTCTTGTACAGTAGTTTGAATCCATTGCTCCGTGTCTGCTTCTCTGGAGCAGCAGAAAACAACCTCTCTCCCTCCTCTATATGACATCCTTTTATATACTGTATTTGAACATGGCTATCATATCACCCCTTAACCTTCTCTTCTCCAGGCTAAACATACCCAGCTCCCTAAGCCATTCCTCATAAGACATTGTTTCCAAGCCTTTGACCATTTTGGTTGCCCTGTTCTGGACACGTTCCAGCTTGTTTTCTTCTGCTCCGGAGGGTCAGGACTCGAACCCGTGGCTTCAAGTGACAAGAAAGGAGATTCTGACTAAACAGGAAAAACTTCCGGGCAGTAAGAAACTTTTTCAATGGAGGTTTTTAAGCAGAGGTTGGATGGCCATCTGTCTCAGATGCGGGGGGTTGGACTAGATGAGTCCTGGGGGTCCCTTCGAACTCTTCAATTCTATGATTCTATGAAGCTGCTGTTCCAAAACTGGGACACTTCCATGCTGATTCAGTGTGTGGTTCCTGATCTGCCTCTCTCACTCCCACACCACTTGCATCAAAGCATTCAAGGACAAAGCCCCCCCCCCCCATCAAATCCTGCCCATTTATCAAAGCTCGGGCAACTCTAAAGAGGCTTCAGACAGGAGGGAGACACAGGGGACCCTTTGTGTTTGTTTTTAGGACACCAGCTTCTGAAGCAGGTTGCTGGAGACAGCTGACCATATATCTTAAGATGCTGGCTTCCTTCCGATTCAGCCCAGTTTTAAGACGGGAAATTGTATCCTATATTCACCCCACGGCACCCACACACTGAGATTGCTCCACTTGGCAAAAGCTATCTGCCTTCTTAAACCAATTTTTTTTTAAAAAAAAAAAACATTCCTTGGGAGTTATTTCAAAGGGCTGCTCTGCGTTCGAATCAACACTCATCCCAGCAGTTTCCGCTTCCTTCCACACCCTCTTGGCTGCTGCAGGTATTGCCAGCGCTTTCACACCTATATATTAAATGCCTGCTGGGAAGAGTATCTCCTTGGGACCCAACCCCCCCCCCCTCGCTGGAACAGGCCCTTGGCACAATCTTGGATATAATCACGTCCATATAATCATGTTGTAGCTGCATTTGGGGGGGAATAATAATAATAATAATAATAATAATAATAATAATAATAATAATAATAATTTTTATTTATACCCCGCCCTCCCCAGCCAAAACTGGGCTCATTGCGGCTAACACCAGATATAAAATAATTGATTAAGATAGAACTTAAAAACAAGATTAAATACAACATTAAAATTAAAATGTGGCCTCGTACGGAAAGGAAATGGGAAAGTGGGGGAGGGGATCAAGTTGGGTCCAGGCCAAAGGTCAGGCGGAACAACTCTGTCTTACAGGCCCTGCGGAACGAAATCGGGTCCCGCAGGGCCCTGGTTTCATGAGACAGAGAGTTCCACCAGGTCGGGGCCAGTGTTGAAAAGGCCCTGGTTCTAGTTGAGGCTGGAACTGAACTGAAATCTCCTTATCCCTAGAGGCAGAGGTGGTCAAGACTCGGAGAGGTTGTCGGAGCTGGGTCAAACGGGGGGAATCGGCTCCATGCGGCCAGTCACATCGGCACCCGGCTGAGCTTCCTGGTCCTTCGCCCCCCACAAGCCGGACCTTACATGTTGGTCACCTTGTCGCTATCTGGCTCCTTTCCGTGGGAGCTCCCCTCTTCGGGATCCATGGCGATGTTGTCGTAAACGTTGCCTGGGCTGGAAGGAGAGGGAAGCATGAGACGAGCCTTGCCGGGTCAGGCCCTGAGTATGTACACTCAAGTCGACATCCTGTTCCCAGAGGGGCCAATAGACCTGAAGGAGCGTCTCCACCCCCCATCGTCCAGCCCGGACACCTGGGTCCATCTCCCAAGGGCCTTCTGGCGGTCCCCTTACTGCAAGAAGTGAGGTTCCAGGGAACCAGGCAGAGGGCCTTCTCGGTGGTGGCGCCCGCCCTGTGGAACGTCCTCCCATCAGATGTCAAGGAAATAAACAACTATCTAACTTTTAGAAGGCATCTGAAGGGAGCCCTGTTTAGGGAAGCTTTTGACGTTTGATGTTTTGTCGTGTTTTTAATATTCTGTTGGGAGCTGCCAAGAGTGGCTGCAAAGGCCTGGCCAGATGGGCAGGGTACAATTAATTAATTAATTAATTAATTAATAAAGGAAAGAGCCAGAGTACTTTATGAGGGCTCCTGATTTCTTCTAAGTTCATTCGGCAAGGGATGGAGTTATGCAACCCCCGACCAACTACTGTATACAACTTTAAGAAGGCATCCCTGTATAGGGAAGTTTTTTAAATGTTTAATGTTTCATTATGCTTTTATACAGTGCTTTTTTTCTGGGGGTACGCAGTGGTACACATACCCCTAAACATTTTCTGAATCTTTGTACTTTTGTTCATTTACTGTATTTATTTTTCCCAATTTGAACTATAAAATGGCGATTTTATTGAGTCAAAATCAGAGTACCCCTAAACATTTTTTTAAAAGAAAAAAGCACTGCGTTTATATATGTTGGAAGCCTCCCAGAGTGCTGGGGAAACCGAGTCAGATGGACGAGGTATAAATAGCAAAAACGCCTTTCTTTATTGTACCCTATTTTTTTTAGAATCTATGATTTTGCTGTTTTAATGCTTTAAATGTTTATGGAAGACAATCTTACTTGGCTATGAGTGATCGCCAAAGAAGAAGAAGAAGAATGCTTTAAAAAACAAAAGTGGTTTTTTGTTTTAAAGAAACGAACTAGCACCAGAAGATCAGAAAATTGCTGTGCCAGGCAAATCAGAACGCCCATCGCATCTGCGGCCAAAAGAATCAAAACGGAATGAAATAGGCACACAGAGACACACACAAACGCACACCATCACAAAAGCCATAATATTTACCGAAGTTCGGTGCCTATCATCTTCTCTTCGCTATCCCTGCAAAGAGAGCAAGGTCGTCAATGGAGAAAGGAGAGCAGAGGGGGTTGGACTAGATGGCTTTTGGGGGTACCATTCCAATTCTACAATTCTGCGATTCTAACCACCACCCAGACTTGACGGGCCATTGGCCTGATCCAGCAGGGATCCTGCTATGTCCTCAACACCCTCGCGAGACCTCCGGGCGAAATTGTGCAGCCGCCACTTGTGTGTTGAAGCGATTGATTCGTCAACATCAACTTTGTTGGACTGGTCATGTTGTGCAGATGCCTGATGATCGTCTTCCAAAGCAACTGCTATATTCCAAACTTAAAAATGGAAAGCGTAATGCTGGTGGTCAACAAAAGAGGTTCAAAGACTCTCTCAAGGCAAACCTTAAAAAATGAAGTATAAACACCGACAACTGGGAAACACTGGCCTGCCTTTCCCAAAAGTGTTATGGGCTTTGAAGTGAACAGCCTTTCCCAAAAGTGTTATGGGCTTTGAAGACACTCGAACTCAGGACGGAAGGGAGAAAGGTGTTAAGAGGAAGGCATGCTTGACAAACCCTCACCGGGATCAACTTCCGCCCGGAAACCTATGTCCCCACTGTGGAAGGACGTGTGGATCCAGAATTGGCCTCCACAGTCACTTCTGGACTCAGTTAAAACTGTGTTTATGGAAGACAATTTACTCGGCTACGAGGGGAAGAAGAAGAAGAAGAAGAAGAAGAAGAAGAAGAAGAAGAAGAAGAAGAAGAAGAAGAAGAAGAAGAAGAAGAAGAAGAAGAAGAAGAAGAGGAAGAAGAAGAAGAAAGAGAAGGAGGAGGAGGAGCGAGGAGGAGGAGGAGGAAGAGGAGGAGGAGGAGGAGAAGGAAGAGGAGGAGGAGAAGGAAGAGGAGGAGGAGGAGGAAGAGGAGGAGGAGGAGGAGGAGGAGGAGGAGGAGGAGAGAAGGAGAAGGAGAAGGAGAAGGAGAAGGAGAAGGAGAAGGAGAAGAAGAAGAAGAAGAAGAAGAAGAGGAGGAGGAGGAGGAGGAGAAGGAGAGAAGAAGAAGAAGAAGAAGAAGAAGAAGAAGAAGAAGAAGAAGAAGAAGAAGAAGAAGAAGAAGGAGGAAGAGGAGGAGGAGGAGGAGGAAGAGGAGGAGGAGGAGGAAGAGGAGGAGGAGAAGGAAGAGGAGGCAGAGGAGGAGGAGAAGGAGAAGGAAGAGGAGGAGGAGGAGGAGAAGGAAGAGGAGGAGGAGGAGAAAAGAGGAAGAGGAAGAGGAAGAAGAAGAAGAAGGAGAAGAAGAAGGAGAAGGAGAAGTTGTGGCTCGGGGGAGACAAAAACATCTTGCGGTTAAAGAAGGAAGCTTTCAAAAAGCGAGAGAGACCTACTTTGTCTTGGAGAAGAAGAAGCGATTGATGAGGGTGGCCACGAATATCACACCAAGGAAGCCAAGGACAGCGGCAAGGCCCACCAGCCAGGGCTGCAGGGCACTCGAACCGTTTGTGGTGCCTGTCACAGCGCCTAAACAGATGAAGGTTAGGTCCTTTGGGGTCAAGCGAAAAAACTATGGCCGTTGCTACTGGTCTGTTTCAAAGATGAGTCCAAAAATAAGGCGGGTCCTATCTATTTACACCTCAAGTGTCATATGCCAGGGTCCATTCTTATTCTTATTATTCTCATTCTCATTTTTATAATTATTGGTGCTTTTCCCCCCTGGGGGTAGGCAGGGGCACGCATACCCCTAAACATTATGTGAATCTTTGTACTTTTGCCCATTTACTGTATTTATTTCCCCCGACCTGAACTATGAAATGGTGATTTTCTCGAGTCAAAATGAGAGTACCGCTAAACATTTATTTATTTTTTTGGAAAAAAAGGACTGGTTATTATTATTTATTGAATTTACAAACTGCCCTATACCCGAGTGTGTGTGTGTCTCAGGGCAGTTCACAGAATCAAAAATCAAGATATAAAACCACAAAATACCTAATAAAAACAAAAACAACAAGCCAATAGCCCCCCCCCCGACACACACCCCAAAAACACTTTTTAAAAGGCCACAGGGTGTCCATCGGATCAACCAAAGGCCTGGTTAAAAAGGAATGCTTTTGCCTGGTGCCTAAAGGTGTATAACGAAGGAAAACTTCCCAGGGGAGAGCACTCTACGGGGAGCCACTGCAGAGAAGGTCCTGTTCTCATGTTGCCACCCTCCGGACCTCTCGAGGAGGAGGCACACGAAGGAGGGCCTCAGAAGGTGATCTCAGGGTCCGGGTCGGTTCATATGGCACCTCCAACATTCGCCAGAAGCCGTAAAATGAAGGTGCCTGATGCCCCTCTGTGCGCAGGGAGTTCTACGGCTTAGGGGCCACCACAGAGAAGGCCTTCACCCTGACACCCGCCCGCCCCCAACACCCCAAGCCTCTACTACTGGAGGAGCTGCCTATATACCCACTCTTATTTCATCCTCCCGACAACCATGCGACTGGCCTGCACAGTCACACCCAGGGAGCCCAATGATCTAACCACTATACCACGCTGCCTCTGCGAATTAGGAGGTGCAGATCTGCCCTGAGTCTTTGGGGGATTTGGCAAGGTTCTGAACAAGTTCCGCCACCTGCATCCGAACCAAATTCCTTCCCAGGGAGCCCATGGCACACTCCTACCTTGGCCGTGGGCGCAGGGGATGAAGAAAAGCCCCAGGAGCAGAGGCAGGCAGGAGAACGGCTCCATCCCGTCGCTTCGATATGTGCTGTTCGGCGAGGCAGGTCTGTCCTTCCTGATTTCTGTATGCATGTGCGTGAGAGAGGAGAAATCTACTTTCCTCGCAAGCTTAACTCTGGACTCAGAATCAAAGTGCATCTGATAATGGCCCGTTGATGGCAGTTTGATGGGGAGCTCTGCCTTCACGTGAGATGCCCGTGGAACAAGGGATCGGCCGGGGCCAGGAACAAGCCGCTCTGCTTTCACGCGCAGATGGACACGAAACAGATCCTGGCTGTCTCATACCCTCCAACACTTCTCCGATGAAAATTGGGACGCCCTATTCCATCCCCTCTGACGTTTCTCCCGTGAAAATAGGGGCGTCCTATTCCATCCCCTCCGTTTCTCCCATGAATAGAGGGATGTTCTATTCCATCCCCTCCAACGTTTCTCCCGTGAAAATAGGGACGTCCTATTCCATCCCCTCCAACACTTCTCTGATGAAAATTGGGACGCCCTATTCCATCCCCTCCAACGTTTCTCCCATGAATAGAGGGACATCCTATTCTATCCCCTCCAACGTTTCTCACGTGAAAATAGGGACGTCCTATTCCATCCCCTCCAACGTTTCTCCTGTGAAAATAGGGACATCATATTCCATCCCCGCCAACATTTCTCCCATGAATAGAGGGACGTCCTATTCCATCCCCTCCAACATTTCTCCCATGAATAGAGGGACATCCTATTCCATCCCCTCCAACGTTTCTCCCGTGAAAATAGGGACACACTATTCCATCCCCTCCAACATGTCTCCCGTGAAAATAGGGACGTCCTATTCCATCCCCTCCAACATTTCTCCTGTGGAAATAAGGACATCCTAAGGAAATGATAGCTCTGGGGTTGGGGGGACGGACTGCTGGGACCTTAATGCCAGGAAGCCCCCAGGAAGCGGAGACGAGTTTATTTTTCTGGAGGGTGGCTCTTGCCGAAAACACCGTCGGCGAGTCGCCCTCCTCCTCTCCCCTTCGCCTGCCCTCCGTCCTTGCTGCCCTCGGCTCACACCCTCTCTATTCACTCTGCACATGCTCAGAGGCACCAGGGCAACGGAGGAGGGGCAGCAAGAAGATTTGGGGCGGGCAGGTCGGCTGTCCCACCTCACCTTGGAGGAGCATGAGGCCTGGCACATGCCCAACCATTCCTATCTGCGAACGGCAACCTGTTCCTGGCATTTGGACTCTGACCCTCACATGATCTGCTGGCACAGTAAAATCTGTGGTCGTGCTGGCAGGAAGGGAACGGCTGAGTGAGGAACATTCAGAGCCAAATCTCTTCTCCTCTCAGGTTCTCCTTTTTCCAGTCGTTAAGTCCAGCTCTCTATATTTCAACATTGGTTTTGTAATTATTATTATTTTTTAAAAATCTTCAAGCAAATTCATCAGCATCCAGGAATCTCAGCTGAAGCATCTATGACAGATGGAGGGCTCTTAAGTCTTTCGAATATACACATCCCCCCACACCCCTGCAGAGCCATCCCCCCTCACACAATAAATTTCCTATGCTATTTCCTTTTCCTTTTCCTTTAATACAACTTTTATTAAATTTCCTGTTTTACAATTGAAAGCACTCGTTTATACATCCTTAAAATATCAGCGACTTCCCTTCTTCTCTTTCCATGGTTCATTTTGCGTAGCATAAATCCCTGCACATTTTACAGAAACTATCTCCTGTTAGGGAATTTTATTGGGGGGGGGCACCCTGACGAGGCTTCATTTGGGAATCAAGATTGGCACAAATGCCCTCAAGGGGACCCCGTCTGATCCTACAACACCACTCTAGTATCGCACCAACACGAACCCCTCAAGATCAAGCCCTGTGTAATAAAGGCTCCCTTTCCTACCCTTTCTCTGTTGCCTGAGACTCTATGTAACCATATTTCTTGATGAATGAATACCGTGTATCTGTATTTCTAAATGAAACCCCCTTTTGCTACTCTGGCCAAGGGCTCTCAGGAATGCAGGGAACAGCCATAATCCTTTAAGCAAGAGGTCAGGTAGCCAGGGTGGTGCTCCTCTGCATATCCATAATCCATTCAGGTACCATCTCCTGCCATTCCCGACCCTCCGAAGCCAGAGGCAATACACACACCTGGACCCATTGTTTTTCCCTGCCAGGTACTCAAGGATCCCCTCCCAGATACTTACTGGTACTTGCTTATCAATGTCCTGGGACATCCAGCATTGTTACCTTATGTTAATCCTGTTTACCTCCTGTTTACCTGTATGCTAATGCCCCTTGCACCGTCCCCTTTTCTGACATTTTACCCTGTCACAAGTGATGTATGTATGATGCTTTCGATGTGCATTATGGGGTGGTGGTGGGAACTTTTAAAAGTTCTTGCAGCCCTGTTCACGGTGTTCAGTCTGGCACTGAACCTGCTGCGCAGTAATAAACCTTGCTGTTTGCTCCGGATCGTGGCTGGACTCCTTCCTTTTATACTCCAAAATGACCACAGGCCCTTGCCTGATGAGCTGGGTGGCTGAGCATTCTCGCACCCAGAATTTTGCCCTAACAATACCATTCAGTATTCCATGATCGTATCCGTCAAAGCTTCTTTACCCTGTTGAATATATCTTAATGTTGCAAGCGTTTTCAGCTGCACAGTTATTTCCAATATACAGTCATACCTCGGTTTAAGTACGCTTCGGTTTGAGTACTTTCAGTTTAAATACTCCGCGGACCTGTCTGGAACGGATTAGTCCACTTTCCATTACTTTCAATGGGAAAGTTCGCTTCAGGTTAAGTACGCTTCAGGTGAAGTACAGACTTCCGGAACCAATTATGTACTTAAAACGAGGTACCACTGTACTTTCAATGGGAAAGTTTGCTTCAGGTTAAGTACGCTTCAGTTTAAGTACAGTCATACCTCGGTTTAAGTACGCTTCGGTTTGAGTACTTTCAGTTTAAGTACTCCGCGGACCCATCTGGAACGGATTAGTCAACTTTCCATTACTTTCAATGGGAAAGTTTGCATCATGTTAAGTACGGACTTCCAGAACCAATTACATTCATACTTCGGGTTAAGTACGCTTCAGGTTGAGTACTCCGCAGACCCGTCTGGAACAGATTAATCCACTTTCCATTACTTTCGATGGGAAAGTTAGCTTCAGGTTAAGTACAGACTTCCAGAACCAATTGTGTACTTAAACCGAGGTACCACTGTATTCAATAAACGTTTTAACAATCTTCTCCAAACATATACCGGTATGTTCTTCTTGTTCTCTTATCCAATATGTTAAGTCCGCAAGCTGAGCATATTCTGTCTGCTTAAGTTACCTTCTCCTTTGGTTGGGACCTTGCGTGTTTCCCATATTTGGGGCTAACGAAACATGGGCCGCAGTAGTTGTTTAGTCGTTTAGTCGTGTCCGACTCTTCGTGACCCCATGGACCATAGCACGCCAGGCACTCCTGTCTTGCACTGCCTCCCGCAGTTTGGTCAGACTCATGTTCGTAGCTTCGAGAACACTGTCCAACCATCTCGTCCTCTGTCGTCCCCTTCTCCTAGTGCCCTCCATCTTTCCCAACATCAGGGAAAGTAGTGGCATACACAAATAACCTTTTTGACACCTGGGAATTTCCGTCTCAATTATGCCTAACAGAAAGGGGTTTTTTTTGGGGGGGGGGAGTGCTTTAAAACATTTTTCCCCCAATTTGTTATGGATCATTTCCCAATACTCTCTTTTACCTTTTTGCAAGTCCACCACATATGAAAAAAACGCCCCTCCCACATTTTGTATGCTGTTTTCACCAACGCATGCCTTTCCGAACTTTAGCCCAGCAGATGGATTTTTGTAGCTGTTACGGAAAAGTCCGAGCCATCGCTCAGCCGGAGAACTGCATCGCAAAACTTGGAGCAGGGCAGATTTTGCAGGGCGGCTGTGTTTCTGCCCACGTACCATTTTGGAAAGCATCAATTAGGTCGGGTTTGCTGTTCAGAAATCCAATTCCATCTCCTTCCTTAGTGGGAAGAGGCTTGCTCCAGTAGATTTGCGGTGGCGGCACAGAGGAAGCTGGTCTTTTGTGGGTCCGGATTAAACATGAAAGGCCCTGCCATGTGTGTGTTGTGGTAGGAAACCTCGTTCCGAGGAAATGCTCGAGGGAAGCGGGCTGCCCCAGATTTTGACAGACCAAAGAAGCAACGGAGAAGACTGGCGGGACTCGTACCCTGCCCATTTATAATGTTACAAAACACCTCCATCTCTGAGCAGTGGGAGATTGCTTTCCAGTGATCCTCGTGATAAAAGCAGGCAATGCTTTTTCTTTCTTTCTAAAAAAAATGCTTAGGGGTACTCTCATTTTCCTACTTGTTATGAGAATTATAAGGTCTAAGCAGGGGTGTTAAAAACTGGCAGTGTTCTACCCCCTTTTTTGAGTTCAGGTCAAAGTTGTTGAGCAGGCATCCCTAAACTGCGGCCCTCTAGATGTTTTGGCCTACAACTCCCATGATCCCTAGCTAACAGGACCAGTGGTCAGGGATGATGGGAATTGTAGTCCAAAACATCTGGAGGGCCGAAGCCCTGTTTTTTTTGGGGGTGCAGGCCAACACTGTTGAACTTTTTTTTAGGGGAGCCAAAGTTGTTGAGGTTGTTTGGGGGGGGGGAGCCAGTGATCTACCACAGACATCAAGTGATCTACCAGTAGATCACAATCTACCCGTTGGACGTGCCTGGTCTAATGTTCATAAATGTACTAGGCAAACACATACACACACACACACACACACACACACACACACACACATATATGAGCCACATGTCTGAAACAGGACAGGAAAACAGTCCCAAAGGCATTTGGACTCTTTTAGTGACCTCAAATATTCCTCTGCAGTTTGGATGGAAATGGGGAAGACCTCCCCATCATACCTACCGAGTCTCCCGCTTAAAAATGCGGGATCAGCAGCGGCGCGGCACCGGAAGTTGCGTAGAAGCAACGTCCGGGGCCGCTCTGACCATGTGTGGGCTATGCAGCCACCACCAAGATGGCCGCTGGGCATGCGTAGAAGCGACTTCCGGTGCCGCTCTGCCCTATTTCCGGTGCCCACACATGGGCAGAGCAGCACCCAAAAATGGAGGCTCCCTGGCAGGTAGGAAATCCAGGGGATTTCCGGGATTTTTCTCCATTCGGGAGAACAGCGGGAAACGGATTAAAATCCGGGGGTTTCCCGCGAAAAACGGGATACTTGGCAGCTAAGCTCCCCACTGCCTCTGTGCTCACAAATCCTGCCTTTAAGGCACGTTTCGGTATGAAGAGGGTGAGCCTGTCACCTGGACTCAGAAATTCATCTTCTTTGGCGATCACTCGTATCCGAGTAAGATTGTCTTCCACGGTTTTAACAATGGGTCCGTAAGTGACTGTGGAGGCCAATTCCGGATCCCCACGTCCTTCCACAGTGGGGACATTGGTTTCTGGGTGGGAGTTGACGCCAGTGGGGGTTTGCCAAGCGTGCCTTCCTCTTAGCACATTTCTCCCTTGCGTCCTGAGTTCAAGTGTCTTCAAAGCCCAGGACACCTTTGGTCAAGGCTGTTCTCTAACTGGAGCACTCGCAGGCCAGTGTTTCCCAGTTGTCAGTGTTTGTACTACATTTTTTAAGACTTGCCTTGAGAGAGTTTTTAAACCTCTTTTGTTGACCACCAGCATTGCGCTTTCCATTTTTAAGTTCGGAATATGTAGAGTAGTTGCTTTGGAAGAGGATCATCAGGCATCCGCACAACATGACCAGTCCAACGAAGTTGATGTGAAGAATCATTGCTTCAACACTGGTGATCTTTGCTTCTTCCAGTATACTGGTATTAGTTTGCCTGTCTTCACAAGTGATGTGTAAAAAATTTTGGAGACACCGTTGATGGAATCTTTTGAGGAGTTGGAGATGGCGTTTATAAGTGGTCCATGTTTTGCAAGCATATAGTAAGGTTGGTAGTACAATAGCTTTGTAAACATTCATTTTGGTTTCCCTGCAAATGTCCCGGTCCTCAAACACTCTGCACTTCAATCGGGAGAAAGCCGCACTCGCAGAGCTCGGGCGATGCTGGATTTCGGCATCAATGTTGGCCCTTGTGGAAAGATTACTGCCCAGGTAGGAGAAGCAATCGGCATTTCCCAACGTTACACCACTGAAATTACATATTTATCATCACAAAAGAATGGGCAGGCTGTCCAGGTAAACCCATTAACAGGTTTCCTGCCAGACAGGTTCCCTGCTGTAGGCTGCACCTTCTGTGGTGTATGTATGATGTTTGGGGGGGGGGGTGGTCTTGAGGTACAGGATGACAATTTCAAAAGTCTATATAAGGGCTTGCGCACCATCGTTCTGGGTTTCTCCTTCCTCCTTCATGTGGTTGATTATTGCTTTCATTTTATGGATCAATGGTCTCGCTAGATAGTAAAATTAATGTTAAACTGCTGTTTTAGGGGTTGTTTTTAAAAGCTCCGGAACGGATTAATCCGCTTTGCATTGCTTTCTATGGGAAAACACGCCTTGGATTTGGAACGCTTTGGTTTTGAAACGGACTTCCAGAACGGATTAAGCTTGAGAACCAAGGTGCCACTGTAAATTAATTCTATCATTTGCTTCTCTTTCTTTCCCTGTCTCCCCATAAGTCCCTAACAAAGCTCTGCTTTGGCTTTGCAGAGGAGCTGAGCTGTTGCAAAATGTTTTTTTTGGGGGGGGCAGTTTTGGGCAGCTAAAGGAAAGCAACTGGGAGCCTATTTTACTTGGAATGGGAAGTTTTGAAAGCAGGTGGCTTAGACCTGGGGCAGTAAAAGTTTTCTGGGAAATGATATATAATGAGCTGAGACAAAATGTTTCAGATAACTTTTTTGTTAGGCATTATAGGTGCAGAACTGTGTATGTTTGCAGCAACAGCCGCAAGAATGCTCTTAGCCCAGAGATGGAAAGAAGAAAAAGTACCGACTAGAGAAGAATGGCAGACCAAGCTGATGGAATATGCAGAAATGGCGAGACTGACGGGAAAGATCAGAAACCAGGGAGACCAAGTATTCTTAAAAGACTGGAATAACTTTCTAACATATTTGAGAGACCACTGTAAACAGATGAAATCACTGGCAGGAATACGACGACGCTTGTAAAGTAACATGGATTTTGGATACTATGATTATATAATAGAAAGATTATGGTAAAAGATGCAGGGATAAAATTTAGAACTGGAACCCATAGAGGGAGGGAAGGAGGTCTCAAGGTTCGAAAACCCCCCCTTTTAATGTCCGAAAATGTTGCGCTTATGGTGTAGAAGCTTTATGTAAAACTAATAACAAATAACAATATTTTTCTGTGTATAAGACCATGTTGCTTTATTAAAATACTATGCTAAAAACATGGGGCGTCTTAAACACGGACAGTGGAGAGGTGCGACGGGCAATTGGTGTCTGCCGCGAGCAGGAGATTGTCTGCGGCGCTTTTGTGGGCGATGGTTGATTGCTGCAAGGTCCGCTGGCTATTGGAGTCTGCGGCAATTGGGCGGGCGATCGGTGCTTGCTTTCAGCGAGCGTGCCGGCGTTGGGTGGCGTTGCCAATGTGCGTGCGATTGGCCGTTGTGTTCCTCCGGGCAAGCTATTTTTGACAAACTCCCCTCCCCCACAAAAAAGCTCAACAGCTCTGGGCAATCCCCCCCCCCAATTTTCTCTATTAGGAGTCCTAAAAACGGGGGGGGGGATCTTATACATGGGGGCATCTTATACGCGGAAAAGTATGGTACAGTCGTACCTCGGGTTGCGAACACCTCGGGTTACGAACAACCCGGGTTACGAACTTCGCAAACCCGGAAGTATTTTCGCCGCGTGCGCATGCGCAAAGCGCGAAAATAGCGCTTTGCGCATGCGCAAAACGGCGGTTCGGGCCCTTTTCGGGTTACGAACTTTTCGGGTTACGAACTGCGACCCGGAACGGATCGCGTTCGTAACCCGAGGTACCAGTGTATTAAAAAAAAAAGGAAAGGAAAGAAATAGGATCACAGGGATCGCGAGCCTGGAAATCCAAATCCAGGGGTGATATATATCCAGCTGATCTCTCCAGCTGATCCAAGCAACAACTCAGCCAGACGCTTCCAGAGTTGTTGAAGGCGATGTGGAG
The DNA here is from genome assembly GCF_963506605.1 of Zootoca vivipara. Lineage (NCBI taxonomy): Eukaryota > Metazoa > Chordata > Lepidosauria > Squamata > Lacertidae > Zootoca > Zootoca vivipara. The sequence goes on along the minus strand of NC_083281.1, from coordinate 2,829,601 downwards.
CCGGTCTCCATCCCAGGTAGGGGGTGCAGGGTGCGGCCCTCCGCACACTCCAGCCCTAGGAAAGGGACGTCCTTTTGCCAACCCAGGCGATGGTCGGGAAAAGCTGCAACCTCACATCCATCCGAGGCCTCTTCCAGCCTCTTCCTCTCTTCCAGTTTGGGGCCAAATGCCCAATCTGGGGGGGGGGGGAGAAGAGAAAATTAAAACCAGCAGGCTGTGGGCAGCAGAAAGTTGGGTACGTCTCAGTGCCAGATTGACGTATAAGCTAAACAAGCTCTAGCTTAGGGCCCCCCAAAAAATTTAAGGGGAAAACAACAACTGAATGTACATTTCCAAAATATAAGATAAAAAAACAAATAAAATAAAACCTACATACAGCAACAGTGTTTTGTGTTGTGCAGGCTCCTGTGCTGTAAGTCATGGGCCCCGCCTGCTAGCCTGCTCCCTAAAATATCCCTGGTTTGCTCCTTTCTAGATATAGGGTGCCTACATTCTGCTATTTATCATTATTAGTAGTTTGCATCATATATTTACACCTCTTATTATTTCATGTTCTAGCAAGTTTCTAGAGACTAGATTATGAGTCTTTGTCAATTGTGTTCCTAAAGGAACTTCTGTTCTTGCCAAATGCCAACGTGTTTGCATTATTCAGTTTGTGACGAATCAAAAATTATTAAGTTACAGCTAAATAATTATTTCACTATTAATATACTTCTTAATTGTATTTCAGTTCAACAATTGCTTTGATAAAATACATATTTTGTGATGTGCAAATGGCTTGAGATACCTATTAGCATATATTCAACACACAAAAACAGTGACAATTTGTTGTGGACAAAGGACAGCTGGACATATAATGGGCCCCATTCCCTTCAGTAGCTTAGGGCTTCATCAAACCTGAATCCAGCCCTGGGTATGTGTGAGAGTGTGCTTGCAAATGCTTTTTAATTTTTTTTTACCCCTTTTGGTACAGATGTTTTTATTTCGTCTTGTAACGGAGGTAAAACAGAGAGAGAGAGAGAGAGGAAAGCTGCAGCAACAAAACCAAAAGAGGACTAGCGAAAACGTAGGATAAGTAAAGCCGCACACAGGTTAAAACGGCAATAATCCAAGTCAAGAAAAGGAAAAAAAGTGGGAATAAATGTCTTCGCGTCAAGGATATTAGGAGTCCCTTGGAGGGTGGTAGACTCTCCTTCCTGGGACTATAAAATAATAATAATAATAATAATAATAATAATAATAATAATAATAATAATAATAGACCCAGGTGGTGCGGTGGTTAAACCACAGAGCCTAGGGCTTGCTGATCAGAAGGTCGGCGGTTCGAATCCCTGTGACGGGGTGAGCTCCCGTTGCTCGGTCCCAGCTCCTGCCAACCTAGCAGTTCGAAAGCACATCAAAATGCAAGTAGATAAATAGGAACCGCTCCAGCGGGAAGGTAAACGGCGTTTCCATGTGCTGCTCTGGTTTGCCAGAAGCGGCTTAGTCATGCTGGCCACATGACCTGGAAGCTATACGCTGGCTCCCTCGGCCAATAATGTGAGATGAGCGCGCAACCCCAGAGTCGGTCATGACTGGACCTAATGGTCAGGGGTCCCTTTACCTTTACCTTTACCACTACTACTAATAATTTATTATTTATACCCCACCCATCTGGCCGGGTCCCACCTGCCATCTATAAAACTAATCATATTTTGTTTACTTGCAGGTTTATAAGCTGCTTCACAACCAAAACTTCTCAAAGCAGTGTAGAATAAAATCGCAATATAAAGTACAAAAGATTACAGACTCAGTGACTGCGCACGTTAAAGCCATTTCTATGATTATACAGTTGTTATTTCATGAAATTGACTAGGTCATTCAAACTACAGGAAAGCCTTCTTTAAAAAAATTAATAAAATTGAATAGCTGCCTAAATATCAAAATGTGTGGCCTTAGTCTAATTTTAGTTGGTCACTTGGATTCGTCATGTTTCAATATTCTAATTAGCGTTGTGCGCAATTTTGTTCCTAGATCGGCATGAAACTTACATTTTTAATTATGTGTAGATCTCCCCAGAAAAAGGAACCAGTTGACCTGTAAGGAATCTGCTTAGCTAGAACTTATTTGTGTTTTTTTAAATATATATTTTTTATTAAAGATGCCTTAGTTTTCAAAAGTATGTGCAATGTCTCTCTTTTTTACCCAAGCTGCGTTTTCTACAGATCAGTTTCGTTTGTTCCTTGGGACGTTTTTAAGTGGAAAACCCAAACTGGTAAGTAGGGTAATGGTTTTGGAACGCTTTGGTTTTGGAACAGACTTCCAAAAGGGATGGACTCTGAGAACCAAGGTACCCCTGTAAACAAATTAAAAAACAACAACAAATGGAATACTCAAACTCAAAATGGTCCTGAGGACTAGCAACTTGGAAAAGAAAGGGGAGCTTCTCAGAGGCATGGCCTCGCTCTGCCCACTCACCCGCAAAGTCGTGCGCGAGGTCGTTGATGAGGTGACCCACAATGGCGTAAGCAACCACGACCACGATGATGACAGCCATCAGAAGGTACAAGGCGTAGCGGGGCAGGCGGATCGAATCGAGAGAGGGGGGTTTGTAATCTCTGAAGAGGGCACCCGCCTCCTCCTCTCCGGACTGCATCAAGCGAGGATTCACACTCAGGTCCCTGGAGCCCTGTTCCCCTTCCTTCCTTCCCCAGCCAGCAATCGTTATTTAGGTTTCCCCTGATGGATATTCTGGGGAAGAAAGAGATAGGGGCAGCTCAGGCCCCACTTACGGAGAAAAGCCATATGTTAAGAAAAAAGGCCCATGGACAGTATCAACTTGGACAAATAACTCAAAATTTACGGCAGGCTATACTTTAAACGAAAACCGTCTAAAGATCCACAGGCGGTTACTTAACACCAAATAGGCCAGCAAAGATGTTTAAATCACAGAGTGATAAATGCTGGAAGTGTGAGAAAACAACAATAGTAGGAACATTTCAACACATGTGGGGATCTTGCAGTGTGATTAAATAATACGGTGGTACGTTGAACATCTCTGTTGACGAACATTTCGGTTTTCAAACGCCATAAACCTGGAAGTAAACGCTTCGGTTTTTTGAATGGGCCTTGGAAGTCGAACCGGAAACGCAGCTTTTGCATTGAGCTTTCCGTTTTAAGGCTTCTGTACTGAGTTTTTGGTTTTCAAGGTTTCGGAACTCCAACGGTCTTCCTGAACGGATGGCCTTCAAAAACCGAGGTACCACTGTACACTGGTACCTTGGTTCTCAAAGTTCATCCATTCTGGAAGTCTGTTCCAAAACCAAAGCGTTCCAAAACCAAGGCGCGCTTTCCCATAGCAAGTAATGCAAAACGGATTAATCCTTTCTGGACTTTTAAAAACAACCCAAAACTAGCAATTTAACATGAATTCTACTATCTAACGAGACTATTGATCCAAAAAATGAAAGCAATAATCAATGTATTGTACTATAAAATAAATAAGATAGCATTGTAGATGATAAAAAGTAAAATTAAATTGGATGGAAACAGAGTGCTGTGTTAAGAGAAAGACTGGTGTGCAATTACAAGAGTCTAAACATTCCCTTTTCATGTCTTCATTAAGTTTGTAAAAATATTCCTCTAACACAAGAAAATGCTGTAAATATTTATAACAACATTTTTTACCTGTCAAAAAAAAAAAGGTTTTTGGGAACAAGTATAAAATGGTTTTTATATTTTAAAAAAACATCAACTATCTTGTATATTTTGATAAGCAACAGTACCAGCTTTCATTTGTTAAGCAGCTTGTGGCAAGTGGATTTAAAATTAAATTGTTTTATTTACCTGCACTGATGACGGTCATTGTTTAGATGGGGGGCTTTTATCCATTTCCACAGTCACACAATCAATTTATATCCCACCCTCCCCAGCCAAACCGGGCTCAGGGCAGCTAACATCAAAATATAAAGTAAAGGTAAAGGGACCCCTGACCATTAGGTCCAGTCGTGACCGACTCTGGGGTTGCGCGCTCATCTCGCATTATTGGCCGAGGGAGCCGGCGTATAGCTTCCAGATCATGTGGCCAGCATGACAAAGCCGCTTCTGGCAAACCAGAGCAGCACATGGAAACGCCGTTTACCTTCCCGCTGTAGTGGTTCCTATTTATCTACTTGCATTTTGACGTGCTTTCGAACTGCTAGGTTGGCAGGAGCTGGGACCAAGCAACGGAAGCTCACTCCGTCACAGGGATTTGAACCGCCGACCTTCTGATCAGCAAGCCCTAGGCTCAGTGGTTTAACCACAGCGCCACCTGGGTCCCTAACATCAAAATATATAATACGTTAAAACTTAAAATCCAGCAATCGACTGAAATACAGCTTAAAATCAGATTAAAATCAGAATAGGACCTCCAGACACACTGGCCAGGCTTGCCCAGCCACGCAGCAATTAATATTCCTTGATGGTTCGCTGCTCTCTCTGGTTAAACAGGCGCAGAAGGTTTCGGAGGTCTGCAGCACCCCTTCCAACCTGTGCAGCGTGGGAAAAGTTTTAAGCATGCAACGACCAGCAACAATGCCTCCCGTTGCACCAAACTCAATTTCCTCTTGGGGGGGCTGCAAATCAAGCTACCCGTTTGCTGCTAAGCCTAAATTTCTAAACCTGGCTTTTGTTTTCTGGGATTTGCAGAAAGCAACTTACCTGGCTACAGGGAACAGCTGTCGTCGCGCAAGGCAGAGCCCTCGATCGCTGCAACTCGAAAGCGTCCCCAAGGAGTTCCTGGCGACTTTTAGGGGTGAGAGATGCTGTTTGCCAACAGCTGGAGAGCAAAAGAGCACATTCTCTGCACAGCCACCCACCCAGCTTTTTAAAGTTTATTTTAAATACAGATACCCTTGCTCAAAGCCTTTCCTCTTCCAGATATTTCCCCCTTTCCACCTCCCCCCCCCCAAAAAAAAACCAGCAGAAGACAAATCTACTATTCTGGGCTCCTTCCCCTCTCCAAGAGCTGATCTCTTAAAATCAGCTAAGCAGATCATAATAGCTGGGGATTTTGCGAGGGGAGGGTTGAGATGAAGGCAGGCAGGCAGGCAGAGAGAGAATTCACTATTTTGAGTCTCGGCTGCCCGTTAATTCGCGTTCCAATACACAGAGGCAAAGGATTTGCTTTCTTGCTTAGACCACAGGGGATGAATGAAATAAACACGGCAAACAAGATTGCAGTCCTCATTGTTTGGAGTAAAAGGCTGGTCCAGCAGGGGAAGCTGCTTTATATCGAGGAAGAACGCTGGTCCCTCTAAGCCAGGGGTCAGCAAACATTTTCAGCAGGGGGCCGGTCCACTGTCCCTCAGACCTTGTGGGGGGGCCAACTATATTTTTTTGGGGGGGATGAACAAATTCCTGTGCCCCACAAATAACCCAGAGATGCATTTTGAATAAAAGGACACATTCTACTCATGTAAAAACACTCCGATTCCCAGACCGTCTGTGGGCCGGATTTAGAAGGCGATTGGGCCGGATCCGGCCACCGAGTCTTAGGTTGCCTACCCATGCTCTAAGCTCAGTGCTGTCTGCACCGAGCGGAAGCTCTCCCAAGACTTCGCTCAAATACCGCCGCAACATGTGGCTAATAAATGTAGTACAGTAAATGTATTGATTATAGGTGGTTAGAATGCCACCCAAAATTTACAAATCACCAGCTTCAATACACACACACACACACACACACAGCGGTACCTCGCAAGACGAATGCCCTGCAAGACGAATTATTTGCAAAACGAATTGACTCGCGGAACGAATTAAATTCATCTTGCGAGGCACCACTATATCAGCCCATAACCAAAGAGTAGTTAGCGTAATGAATTGCTGGGAGGAAAAACCACGATGCAGGCAGGATGCTTATCAATGGATGGTGTCTGAAAGTAATGTGGTGGTGGCGGGGCTCCAACATGAAAAATTCAATAGCAGTATTATTTTTGTTGTCATTCACTGTATGTAATGAACTTAATTTCGTCATCAGCTGACGAAGATTCATCTCCGAAACAGTTGATTCAATGCGGATACACTGTTCTGTTCTGCTTGTTTCCTGGTTGCTACTGAATTCTCCATGCCGGAGCCTCCACCACCACAATACTTTTGAACATCATCCATTGGAAGGCATCCTGCCTGCGTCGTGGTGTTCCCTCCCAGCAATTCATTATGCTAACTACTCTTTGGTTAGGGACGCGAGTGGTGCTGTGGTGTAAACCGCTGAGCCTCTTGGGCTTGCCGATCGGATGGTCAGCGGTTCGAATCCCTGCGACGGGGTGAGCTTCTGTTGCTCGGTCCCAGCTCCTGCCAACCTAGCAGTTTGAAAGCACATCAAAGTGCAAGTAGATAAATAGGTACCGCGTTTCCGTGGTAAACGGCGTTTCCATGCACTGCTTTGGTTTAGCCAGAAGTGGCTTAGTCATGACGGCCACATGACCCGGAAAAACTTTGCATGGCACAGCCAGTCTAGCAAAGGTCAGAGTCGGGGAGAACGAGGCCCTGTCTACGAAGTGGGGCTCAGGAACCAAACAAAACGGTCCATTTTGCTCTGTGCAGTAAAAATAAAACCCTGTTTGGGTGTCCTCAGCCAAGGATCAAACTGTTGTCTTTTTAAAAATATGTTGCAGCCCCCCCCCCCTGCAAGCAGATGCCAAACTGGAAAGAGGATTATGAATAGGTCTCGTACACACAAAGTAATAAGAGGATTGTGGAGGGCTGAATCGGAAAAGGATTTTGGGGAAAGGGAATACTGTTTGCTTGGTTCTGCATGAAAGCAACCTCCTTTAGCCAAAAACCCTATCAGATTAGGTTTACCCAGGGCTTAAACATTTAAAGGCAAATCAGGCTTGGCAGAACCCGATTTCAATGTCAAGGCTTTCCGGAGCCGCTCCCCAGAGAGCGATTGCAAACGGCTGTGTCAAAGTCTCTCCGAATTCAAAGCTTCTACAGAAAAAACAAAAACCCAGAGGCAAATTTATTGGGCATTTTAGGATAGGATCTCCCACAGGATAAGAAAAGGCTATTTTTATATGCCACAGGCAGATTATTAATTGCTAAAAACTGGAAAGGGGGCACTGTACGTACCCAAAAAGAATGGATAGGTAAGCTATGTGAATTTATAAGGTAAAGGGACCCTTGACCATTAGGTCCAGTTGTGACAGACTCTGGAGTTGTGGTGTTCATCTCGCATTATTGGCCGAGCGTACAGCTTCCGGCGTACAGCTTCCAGGTCATGTGGCCAGCATGACAAAGCTGCTTCTGGCGAACCGGAGCAGCACACGGAAACGCCAGTTACCTTCCCGCTTTGAGTGGTACCTATTTATCTACTTGCACTTTGACGTGCTTTCAAACTATTAGGTTGGCAGGAGCTGGGACCGAGCAACGGGAGCTCACCCCGTCACAGGGATTCGAACCGCCGACCTTCTGATCAGCAAGCCCTAGGCTCTGTGGTTTAACCCACAGAGCCACCTGTGTCCCGTGATGTGAATTTATAGAACTGGCTAAATTATCGGCAGCCATAAGACACCAGTCAAATCAGAAATTAAGGATGGAGTGGCAATGTTTTGAGGATTATCTGAAAAAAAAACACTGTTCTAAAGAAAACCTGTTGATATGTATAGACTAAGTATGTAAAGCTAAATCGGATCATGACAAAATTAACAATAGGTGAATGTTGAATAATATAAAAAAACACAGTGTAAATACAGTGGTACCTCCACTTACGAACGACTCGACAACCGAATTTTTCGACTTACGAATGGGGCAAATGGCCGCACACTTACGAATTTCTTGACATCTGAACGGAAACCGCGGCGGTTTTAGATAGGTTTTTTTTTACTTACAAATTTTTAGATGGGGTTGCTTCGACTTACGAATTTTTCCGTTTCCAATGCATTCCTATGGGAAATCGCGTTTCCAACGGCGCTTTTCGACTTACAAATTTTTCGACCTACGAAGGTGCCTTCAGAACGGATTAAATTCATAAGTCAAGGCACCACTGTATTAATACTAAAAGATGTGGACTCGAGGTGGAGGGATGTCACAGTGGTGAAATTCTTATTTTATGTTATTGTAAAGATTGATATTTGATTTCTTGATTGTACATATATAGTTTTCCGAATAAACTTTGGGGGGGGGGAAGGTCTCTCTGAATTCTGGCCATTTGACACCCCCCCCCAAAAAAAATACAAGGTGTGAATGGGAAGTTCGGCGAATGGTCACAGAAATCAGACAGTGAGATTTTCAAACATACATACCTTAAGGCCTTCAAAGTAGGCCCCCTCTGATACGACGCACCGTTGGCAACGTTAACAGAACTGTTGGAAACTTCTGCAGAAGTCGTCTTCTTGTACTGCTTTCAGTTCCTTCGTCACAGCAGATTAGACGTGTGAAATGTTGGAAATATCTGTGCCCTTTCAGTGCAAATTTCAGTTTTGGAAAAAAGAAAGAAATCCGGTGGGGCCAGATCGGGAGACTATGGAGGGTGGGACAACTCGGTAACGATTTCGCAGAGAATATGCCATTCTTCCGCCATCGTTCGGGCAGACAAATGCCGATTCCGCATCAATAACTCACACACTTTGTCAACATTTGCCACTGTTCTGCTTCTCTGATGGTCATCTTCGATGGTTTGCTGACCTTTGCGGAAACGCTTAAACCACTCATACGCTGCCTTTTGAGTTACAGCTTCAACTCCGTACACAATTATGAGCATTTTGTGGGTTTGCGACACCGATTGTATGTTTGGGTACTTCTCGCTGTCCGATTTCTGTCACCGTTCACCGAACTTTCCGGTCAAACCTTGTGAGATCAAGGCATGAGGGGACCTTGCCACCGTTCCAAATCTTATACAGGATGAAGGGTGTGCAGGTAACCCTTTCAGATTTTCTTCCCCGGGACAAACGCTCCATTCTAAAGCAACACAGCTCCCAGGGCATCAATCTTCCTCCTGGGAATTGTAGCTCGTGGTGGGGGGTGGGTAAGGGTCTCCTACCAACATGCAGCACCCCTCAACGAACTACGGTTCCCAGGATCCTTTGGCAGGAGCCATGGCGGTTTGATGTGGTACGATACTGCTTTTAAATGTGCAGTGTGTTTAATTTTGGCACACGTAGGTTCCCAATTATTGCATCCACCCGCGAACGAAATATACTACGGACATCCAAAACCTATGACTTAGTTGGGTGCAATCTAAACCAGTACTTATTGCATATTGACTCAAACGATGCTTCCAAACTAGGGTCCCAGACTGTCTCGACCTAAGACTTTTACATGCCGTAGTATGCAAAGCTAAATGCACCCCGCAAGTTTAATACTAAAAACCTACTTATTGGCCTGCCCCCATATACCAGTTTTTCGTCCAGAACCCCCCCCCCCACCACCACCAAGGACTGATGCTCTAAATGTCTCTAGTCCCTATTGTGCTGGCAATGAGCACCAGGCTGCAAAGGCAAGTTAAGGGACCGGCGGTCTAAGCTTCCAGTCCCTATTGTGCCAGAAACAAACTTAAGGTTATGAAGGCAAATTATTGGGGGGGGGGGAGACAGGGGGTGATCTGCAAACATTCAACCTGGAGGTTCACAAGCTGCGTCAGGCTCACTTTAAAATGTCAGTGGTGGCCGTGGGTCTTCTCTGTACAGTACAGGAAGTTTTTAATGTTTGGTGTTATTGCTGTGCTTAATGCTTCAATTTGTCGGAAGTTGCCGAGAATCCTGGGGAAACACTGTCAGATGGGCAGCACTATTATTATTATTATTATTACTACTACTACTACTACTACTACTACTGATTGTAGGAAGTGCCATGGGCCCACAATACACCAACGCTGTCGCAAACCGTCTAATTTGTCAGCGCCTAAATGATATCGAGCATCAGAACAACTTGGCCACAATAAGGAAATTTTGCCCACGGCATGACTATTTTCCACCTTCCCATTTCGACTCTCCGGCACCCTATCTGCATAACCTAGCAATTCCAAAATATAGACGCACTTCGAGTCTCGCAAGATTGAATGTCTTGCCCTTGGCTGGACTTGTGGGACGATTCCAACAGATTCCACACGAAAAACGTCCCTGCAGAGATGGCAGTCCCGAATTAGTGGCACATCGCCCTTCTGGCTTGCCCTCTTTCTAAAGACTTGAGGAATGAGATTATCACCCCTCTTTTATTGTCCATTACGGGTCGCCCAGCCACTGCCCCAGTGTCCTTTCTCTTGGCAGATCAAGATGAGCAGGTGACAGCAAAGGCGGCAAGGTTTTTCGCTGGGGCAATCAGAATAAGATCCACCATTTGACCATTGATTCAAAACCCTAAAGTGTGTTTTATATAATTGACTTTTTATTTCTATTCTTTGTACAGTGGAACCTCGGTTTATGAACACCTCGGTTTATGAATTTTCGGTTTATGAACGCCGCGGACCCATCTGGAATGGATTAATTCATTTTCCATTACTTTCAATGGGAAAGTTCGCTTCAGTTTATGAACGCTTCAGTTTATGAACAGACTTCCGGAACCAATTACACCCATGCTTCAGTTTATGAATGCTTCAGTTTAAGTACTCTGCGGACCCGTCTGGAACGGATTAATCCACTTTCCATTACTTTCAATGGGAAAGTTCGCTTCAGTTTATGAATGCTTCAGTTTATGAACAGACTTCCGGAACCAATTGTGTTCATAAACCGAGGTACCACTGTATATTGTAGTGTTGTTTTATTGCTATGGCCGATAGCTGGCACAAACGAAGATTCATTCACTCATTCAACGCTGCCGCAAGGAAGACTCGGCAGTCAGTTTTCAAAGCGATATAAATACGTGTGACCATATATTTGCAAAACAGAGAAACAGAAAAGCCACCAGATTTGGGGCAGAACCCGCTACTGAGCTGCAGGTGCCCATCTTCCCACCAACCACCGAGCAGAGAAACAGGCAGCAAATTAGAAACGGAGGCGAGAAGTCTCGTGCCCCCCTGTCCGGTGCTCTTCCCAGGGGCTGCGGGAATCCAAACCGGGATGTAATTGCGGTGGCCGAGACGCAGCCAGCTCCCCGCGCCCTTTTCAGTCCGAGGTCTTCAGCTTGCTCAGCCCGTCGGGGTACTGGAAACTGCCGCCGTTCTCGTAGTCGTAGATGTCCAGCGCCACCTCGCAGCTCTCCCGCACGACCCGCTCCTTGTCCTGGGCGTGGGCCTGCAAGGCGGAGAGGCAGGAGGCCCGGGCGATAGAGCCCAGGGCCTCGGCGCACTCGTGGCGCACCATGGGGCTCTCGGCGCCGTTCTCCAGCGAGGCCGTCAGCTGCGGGATGCTGGCCTCGTGCTGCATCTGGCCCAGGACGTAGGCGACTTCGTGGCGGAAGAGGGCGCTGCCACACTGGAGGCCTTGCGGGTGGAAGGGAGAGGAGAAGCGCAGTTCAGGAAAGGGGCTTGAGGACTAGCACCTTGTGTTATCTTTAGAGTCAGAGCTTACTGGCAAGAAGCTCCTTCGATGCATGCAGTAGAGGTCCTGGGTTCGGTTTTATGACCGATCCAGGTAGGCCTGCTTTTGGGGGGGGGTGTCCTCTGCCCGAGACTCTACTTGGTTTCTAAAATACCCAGTTTACAACACTGCGATACACCACCAGCTAAACATTGTGATATACAATGTCCGAAATCAGGATGGAACTGGTTTTCAATATCGTGATCTATCAGTAGCTAAACATCGCTATATACCAGGGGTCAGAAAACTTTTCAGCCGTGGGCCGGTCCACCATCCCTCAGAGAAGGCATCCCCAAACTGCGGCCCTCCAGATGTTTTGGCCTACAACTCCCATGATCCCTAGCTAACAGGACCAGTGGTCAGGGAAGATGGGAATTGTAGTCCAAAACATCTGGAGGGCCGAAGTTTGGGGATGCCTGCCTCAGACCATGTGGTGGGCCAGACTATATTTTGGAAGGGGGAAAAAATGAACGATTTCCTATGCCCCACAAATAACCCAGAGATGCATTTTCAATAAAAGCACACATTCTACTCATGTAAAAACACGTGGATTCCCAGACCGTCTGTGGGCTGGATTGAGAAGGCGACTGGGCTGGATCTGGCCCATGGGCCTCAGGTTGCCTACCCCTGCTATATACTGAAATAAGGATGGGAGCTGGTTTTCAACTTCATGATATATCACAGGCTAAACGTCGCGATATACTGAGATATCACGATGTCTGAAATAAGGATGGAGCTATGGAGAAGCATTGCCTGGTTTCATGGGCTTTCCAACATTGTGATTTCTGCACAGCACCCACCCACCCAACTTGTGATATATCGCAGGTCGAAAATTATGAAACTGTTATCACGAAATGGACTTCAAACTGGTATTGGACGATTGATCACGCAGCCCTGCCACACGTCGAGATGCGCAATATATCGCTAGGTCAAGAATTATGAAGCCAATGTCATTATAGGGACTTCAAACCGGTTTCGGACCATATATTGTCTTTCTGCGCAGGGACCAAACAGATGCCACAAGGGGAAGCCACAAAACTGGTATTCACAAGCACTGCTGCCTTCGAGCACGGAAGCAGAGCGCAGTTGCCATGGTCCAAATTCTGGCCAGAGTAGCTGTCCGGGCAAAATCTCTGGTCAAAGAGAAGCAAGGAGACTCACCGTCAGCCAAGGCCAGGACAGCCGATTCCCCGCCGACGTTGCGCAGGGCGAACATCGCCCGGTATCGCTCGAACAGCAGTCGCGAATCGTCCAGCAAAACCTGCCGCAGCCTTTCCACGTCCCCCTCCTCGGACGGAGGCGCTGGGTCTACGGAGGAGTAGGGACCGGAGGACCCTTCTGCCGGGTGCTGCTGCAGCCATTCCAGCCTCTTGACGGCCAGCTGGCATGTCTCTGCCACCTGAACAGGATGGAGGGGTGTTAATTTTTTGGATCGGGTCAGGTTTGGGGAAGAATTGCAAAGGAGCCCCTGGATTTACCTCGATGACAGGGTCCTCCGAGTAGTGTTTCAGAACGTCTAGAACTTTGGGGTTCCCAATGGCACCGAGCGCCTCGCCTGTCGAAAGCAGGGAGAGGATGAGATAGGAAGGTGGAAGTGGGGGGAGGGTGTTATTAATTTTATCTGTTTATATCCCTCTCTCCCGCTGTTGACCCCACAGAGACACGCAGCGTAATAACAATAAAAAGGTCCGGTTCAAGATCCTAAAATTGCTGAAGGTCCCAGATTCAATCTCTGTTTCAAACTGCGGAGAGCGGCTGCCAGTTAGTGCAGACAGTACTGAGGTAGATGGACCAATGGCTTTATTCAGTTTAGGCAGTGAGGTTACAGGGAACCAGGCAGAGGGCCTTCTTGGTGGTGGCGCCCGCCCTGTGGAACGCCCTCCCGTCAGATGTCAAGGAGATAAACAACTCTCTGACTTATAGAAGACATCTGAAAGCAGCCCTGTTTAGGGACGTTTTTAATATTTGATGTTTTATTTTGTTTTTAATATCCTGTTGGATATTAGACCGCATTGCAGTAGCCCAAGCGGGAGATAACCAGAGCATGCACCACTCTGGCCAGACAGTCTACGGGCAGGGAGGGTCTCATCCTGTGTACCAGATGGAGCTGTGGGACAGCCGCCCTGGACACAGAATTGGCCTGTGCCTCCATGGACAGCTGCGAGTCCAAAATGACTCCCATGCTACACACCAGGTCCTTCAGGGACACAGTTACCCCATTCAGGACCAGGGAGTCCACCACATCAGCCCGCCCCCTGTCCCTGAAGAACAGTACTTCTGTCTTGTCAGGATTCAATTATTATTATTAATAATAATAATAAACTTTCTTTTGAGGAAGAGCAGTCCCTCAGCAGGAGAGCACCTGCCTTGCGTGCAGAAGGTCCCAGATTCAACCCTAAGCATCTCCAGAAAGGACTGGGAAAATACTCCTGGGCTGCTGCTTCCAGTTAACAACACTGAGCTAGTTCCCGTGTCGCTTTCCCCAACCCTGGAATCCGTCGACACAGCTAGGGCTGGATTTAGGTTTGATGAAGCCCTAAACTCCTGAAGGTAACGGGGCCCTTTCTATGTCCAGCTGTCCTTTCTCAATATATCCTATATGGTCATTTATGGACCTAATAGGTATCTCAAGCCATTTGCACATCACAAAATATGTATTTTATCAAAGTAATGGTTGAACTGAAAAACAATTGAGAAGAAGGATATTAATAGTGAAATAATTCTTTAGCTCTAACTTAAAATGATTTTTGATGAATAAACCAAACACGTTGGCATCTGGCAATAACGAAAGCTCCTCTAGAAACACAATTTCCAAAGGCTCTTAATCTAATCTCTAGAAACTTGCTATATGAAATAATAATAGGCGTAAATATATGATGCAAACTACTAATTAGAAATAGCAGAATGTAGGCACCCTATATATAGAAATAAGTAAACCAGTGATATTTGGGGGCAGGGCCCAGGACTTACATCCTAGGAGCCTACACAACACAAAATACTGTTGCTGTATGTAGGTTTTATTTTATTTGTTTTTAATTTTATATTTTGGAAATGTACATCCAGTTTTATTTTTCCCTTTAAATTTTTTTGAGGAAGCCAAGAGAGTGGGGCCCTAAGCTATAGCTTGTTTAGCTTATATGTAACTCCGGCACAGTGCCTCTTACCAGCTTCGTGGCGGACCATGGGTTCCTGGCGAGCGTCTCTGAGAACCTCAATGAGGACTGGAATCGCTCTCTCGTCCTGCATCTGCCCCAGGCAATAAGCCAGTTCGTGTTTGAGGAGGGCAGAGTCGTCCCCAAAACCTCGGCTGATCCAATCAATGGCTGCCGCCCCCCCTAGGTTCCGGAGGGTGAATAGCGCCCGGAAACGGGCTTTTAGGGGCTGGCCGACATCCACCAGCGTCCGGCCGATCAGCTCGATTTCCTTCTCTGTCACCATGGTGCCTGGGTGGGAGTTATTTCAAAAAATACCTAAAGGAAAAGGAGTTGTTTTTTTGTGTGAAAGCGCGTGTTTCAGAGAAGCCCAAACTCCCCCCCCTTTTAAAAAAATACTTTATTTCATTTTAAAATTTATGTGACAAGAAAATAAATGGATCATTGCGTTCACATAAACAGAAAATAAAGCTATACATGAACGAAATAAGGAAAAAAAAACACCCAAAAATATATAATATAAAGCTTTGGGGGGGAGGAAGAACAAAAAATTATTTATCAAACGCACAAAATTATTTAAGGATTACAAACCATAATTTGAATGTTTTATACCCAAAATTCCTAGAACGACACTAACTTCATGTTCTATTTTCTTTACCGTCATGTTCTGATTATTCTCCCAAACTGGTTTGAGTCCCTTTTAAACGGCGTTTCTGTGTGCTACTCTGGTTCGCCAGAGGCGGCTCAGTCATGCTGGCCACATGACCCGGAAGCTGTACGCCGGCTCCCTCGGCCAGTAAAGCGAGATGAGCGCCGCAACCCCAGAGTCGTCCACAACTGGACCTAATGGTCAGGGGTCCCATTACCTTTACCTTAATAATAATAATAATAATAATAATAATATATTATTATTTATACTCCGCCCATCTGGCTGGGTTTCCCCAGCCACTCTGGGCGGCTTCCAACAAAACATTAAAATACAATAATCTATTAAACATTAAAAGCTTCCCTATACAGGGCTGCCTTCAGATATCAGATAGTTGTTTTTCTCTTTGACATCTGGTGGGAGGGCGTTCCACAGGGCGGGTGCCACCACCGAGAAGGCCCTCTGCCTGGGTCCCTATATTATTTGACTTCCCACTATCTCTTTGCGGTTTCCAAGTTTCTTTTACATTCAACTTATCTGTATTCCATAATTGAAAAACAACATTCCCTTATATCTGTGAAGTTAGTCTAGGGCACAGCCAAGTTGTTGGAACCATATTTAATTAGATAGTTATTAAAGCAATCCCATTCTTTTTTTAACCTTGTCGCCTGAGTGGTTTCTTATTAATTGCGTCATTTTAGCGAGTTCAAACTTTTTAGCGAAGCCCAAACTTTGCAAAGGTTTAGAAATATGGGTTGGAGAAAACAGGCACCAAACAATGTCTACTCAGAAGTAAATTGCATCTGGGTGCATTTGATTTAAATAAAATCCATTTAAATCACGATATAAATCACTTTTTTTACAGAAAGACTCATTCTTGCTGATATCATCTTCATATTTACAAACCAGAGGAAGGTTTCATATTTGGAATGATACATTTTCAGAGCAGTTTTTACAGTTACAGGTGAAACTCGGAAAATTAGAATATCGTTGAAAAGTGGATTTCATAGAATCATAGAATCATAGAATCATAGAGTTGGAAGAGACCACAAGGGCCATCCAGTCCAACCCCCTGCCAAGCAGGAAACACCATCAAAGCATTCCTGACAGATGGCTGTCAAGCCTCTGCTTAAAGACCTCCAAAGAAGGAGACTCCACCACACTCCTTGGCAGCAAATTCCACTGCCGAACAGCTCTTACTGTCAGGAAGTTCTTCCTAATGTTTAGGTGGAATTTTCTTTCTTGTAGTTTGAATCCGTTGCTCCGTGTCCGCTTCTCTGGAGCAGCAGAAAACAACCTTTCTCCCTCCTTTATATGACATCCTTTTATATATTTGAACATGGTTATCATATCACCCCTTAACCTTCTCTTCTCCAGGCTAAACATACCCAGCTCCCTAAGCCGTTCCTCATAAGGCATCGTTTCCAGGCCTTTGACCATTTTGGTTGCCCTCTTCTGGACACGTTCCAGCTTATCAGTATCCTTCTTGAACTGTGGTGCCCAGAACTGGACACAATACTCCAGGTGAGGTCTGACCAGAGCAGAATACAGTGGTACTATTACTTCCCTTGATCTAGATGCTATACTCCTATTGATGCAGCCCAGAATTGCATTGGCTTTTTTAGCTGCTGCATCACACTGCTGACTCATGTCAAGTTTGTGGTCAACCAAAACTCCTAGATCCTTTTCACATGTACTGCTCTCAAGCCAGGTGTCTCCCATCCTGTATCTGTGCCTTTCATTTTTTTTGCCCAAGTGTAGCACTTTACATTTCTCCTTGTTAAAATTCATCTTGTTTGCTTTGGCCCAGTTGTCTAATCTGTTAAGGTCATTCTGAAGTGTGATCCTGTCCTCTGGGGTGTTAGCCACCCCTCCCAACTTGGTGTCATCTGCAAACTTGCTCAGGATTCCCTCAAGCCCATCATCCAAGTCATTGATAAAGATGTTGAACAAGACTGGGCCCAAGACAGAACCCTGTGGCACCCCACTAGTCACTACTCTCCAGGATGAGGAGGAGCCATTGATGAGCACCCTTTGGGTTCGGTCAGTAATCCAGCTACAAATCCACTGAATGGTAGCATTGTCTAGCCCACATTTTACCAGCTTCTTTACAAGAATATCATGGGGCACCTTGTCAAAGGCCTTGCTGAAATCAAGATAGGCTACATCCACAGCGTTCCCTTCATCTACCAGGCTTGTAATTCTGTCAAAAAATGAAATCAGATTAGTCTGACATGACTTATTTTTCAGGAACCCATGCTGACTTTTAGTGATCACAGAGTTTCTTTCTAGGTGCTCACAGACTGTTTGCTTAATGATCTGCTCTAGAATCTTTCCTGGTATTGATGTCAGGCTGACTGGGCGGTAATTGTTTGGGTCCTCTCTTTTCCCCTTTTTGAAAATAGGGACAACATTTGCCCTCCTCCAGTCTGCTGGAACTTCGCCTGTTCTCCAGGAATTTTCAAAGATTATTGCCAGTGGTTCTGAAATCACCTCTGCCAGTTCTTTTAATACTCTTGGATGTAGTTCATCTGGCCCTGGAGACTTGAATACATCTAAACTAGCCAAGTATTCTTGTACTACCTCCTTACTTATTCTGGGCTGTGTTTCCCCTGCTGAATCATCTGCTCCATATTCTTCAGGTCGGGCGTTGTTTTCTTTCTTGGAGAAGACTGAGGCAAAGAAGGCATTGAGGAGTTCTGCCCTTTCTCTGTCCCCTGTTTGCATTTCACCATCTTCTCCTCTGAGTGACCCCACTGTTTCCTTGTTTTTCCTTTTGCTACGGACATACCCATAAAAGCCCTTTTTGTTGCTTTTAACCTCTCTGGCGAGCCTGAGTTCATTCTGTGCTTTAGCTTTTCTGACTTTGTCTCTACACGTGCTGGCTATATGTTTGAATTCCTCTCTGGAGATTTCCCCCCTTTTCCATTTTTTGTACATATCCCTTTTAAATCTTAACTCAGTCAAAAGTTCTTTAGATAGCCAGCCTGGCTTCTTTAGGCACCTTCCATGTTTCCGTCTCATTGGTATTGCCTGAAGTTGTGCTTTTAATATCTCCCTTTTAACAAACTCCCAACCATCATGAACTCCCTTCCCTTTTAGTATTACTGTCCATGGGATTTCACCCAGCGTTTCCCTAAGTTTTCTGAAGTCGGCTTTCTTAAAGTCTAGAATTTGGACCTTAGTATGCTTGGTTGCTCCTTTCCGCTGGATAATAAACTCCAGAAGAGCATGGTCACTCCCACCTAATGATCCTGCCACTTCTACCCCACTAACCAAGTCATCACTATTGGTTAGGACCAGATCTAAAATGGCTGATCCTCTTGTTGCTTCTCCCACTTTCTGGACAATGAAGTTGTCTGCAAGGCCAGTGAGGAATCTGTTCGACCTTATGCTCTTGGCTGAGTTTGACATCCAACAAATATCAGGATAGTTGAAATCCCCCATTACTACTATCTCACTTCCTTTGGAATGCTTGGCCATCTGTTCCAGGAAGGCATCATCTGTGTCCTCAGTTTGGCTTGGGGATCTATAGTAAACTCCCACAATGAGATCACTGTTGTTTTTCTCTCCCTTAATTTTGACCCAGATACTCTCAATTTGGCTTTGAAGTTTTAAATCCTGGATCTCTTCACAGGTATACATATCCCTAACATATAAAGCTACTCCTCCTCCTTTCCTGTTTGGTCTATTTCTCTTAAATAGATTGTATCCCTCTATTACTACATTCCAGTCATGAGACTCATCCCACCAGGTTTCAGTGATGCCTATTATGTCATATTTAGTTTGCTGTACCAAGAGCTCAAGTTCATCTTGTTTATTTCCCATGCTCTGTGCATTAGTATACAGACATTGAAGACCGTTGATCATTCCCCCATGTCTCTTATTTAAGGATATTTTCGTCCCACCACTAGGTCTGCATGCTGCTTGCTCCATTTGGTCCTTGACATTTGGATGATCATCTTCAGCATTTGATAGACTCCTACCTTCAGGACCACTGTCTCCCTCCCCCACATAAGTCAGTTTAAAGCCCTCCTGATGAGGTTTTTGAGTTTTGTGGCAAAAACATTCCTCCCAACTTTTGTGAGGTGCAGTCCATCACTTGCCAGAAGTCCATCATCAAGAAACTGCAGACCGTGATCTAGGAATCCAAACCGTTCCTGTTTGCACCATTTGCGAAGCCAGTTGTTCACTTCCCCTATTTTTCCCTCTCTCCCTGGGCCATGTCGTTCAACTGGGAGGACAGAAGAGATGACAATTTGTGCATCTAATTGCTTCAACTTCCTGCCCAGAGCCTCATAATCATTTTTGATCTTCTGTAAGCTATGGCTTGCAGTGTCATTGGTTCCCACATGCACCAAAAGGAAGGGGTATTTGTCGGTGGGTTTTATTATTCCTTGCAGCCGTTCTGTTACATCTTTGATCTTGGCCCCAGGTAGACAGCACACCTCTCGAGACATCTTGTCAGGCCCACAGATCACTGCTTCTGTACCCCTCAGTAGGGAATCCCCAATCACCACTACACGCCTCTTCAGAGGCTTGGTTGGGATTCTTCTATGTGCTGTCCCTTCCAAGGTTACCTGCATATTTCCAGAGGACTGACTTGGTTGCTCGTCTTCATATTCCTCATCAACTGTGATGAGGGAGAGATCCTCAGGTGGAGTCTGTTCCTCGTCTTCCATGAGCACTTCAAAACGGTTGTTTAATTCTAAGCACTCAGAGCGATCCCTGGGCCTTCTACTTCTATGAGTCACGTTCCTCCATACATCTGGCTGCTGTGTTGGGGAACTGACCTCCTCCTCAGGGAGATCCCCTGTCTCCTCCTTGGTGCAGACAGTGTGCTCTGCTGCATCCAAGAAAAGCTCCAGCTCTTTAATTCTCTGGAGCGTAGATACACGCCCCTGAAGCTGCTGCACCTTCTCTTCCAGAAGGGCAACCTTGTTTTCTAGTAGGGCAACCAACTTGCAATTGTTGCAAGTGTAGCTACCCACATCCTTTGGCAAGAAAACAAACATTGCACAGGAATTGCAGGTGACAATGGTTGTTCCCTCCACCTCCATCTTGAAAACCTTGAGGTCAAGGGGGAAAGAGGAAGAGGCCTAGGTCCCCCCTAACAAACGTATGAGACTTGCTGCCCTAGGTCAAAAAGATGGGTAAAACTGCGCGCGCCGATAGGCGCGCGCCGCTGCACTCCAAGCTCTGACTAGCTCCGCCCACAGCTAATCACCTGAACTTCCTGACTCACACTTCTAGGTGAAAGGTCACAGCCAGAAACAAACAAGGTCACAGCCAGAAACAAACACCCACACAAGCCTGGACAGTCACCCAAATCCAAGAGGCAGCAGCCCTAGAAAACCAGCACAAGCACACAAACAAGTAAGAAAACAAATAAGCACACAAACTTACTCACACACAGCCCCAAAAGACAAAACCACAAAACCTACAGAGTGTCTCCCAAGCTCAGCTCACCTTCTGCTCCTTCCTCAGTCACTGCACTCCAAGCTCTGACTAGCTCCGCCCACAGCTAATCACCTGAACTTCCTGACTCACACTTCTAGGTGAAAGGTCACAGCCAGAAACAAACAAGGTCACAGCCAGAAACAAACACCCACACAAGCCTGGACAGTCACCCAAATCCAAGAGGCAGCAGCCCTTCTGCTCCTTCCTCAGTCACTGCACTCCAAGCTCTGACTAGCTCCGCCCACAGCTAATCACCTGAACTTCCTGACTCACACTTCTAGGTGAAAGGTCACAGCCAGAAACAAACAAGGTCACAGCCAGAAACAAACACCCACACAAGCCTGGACAGTCACCCAAATCCAAGAGGCAGCAGCCCTAGAAAACCAGCACAAGCACACAAACAAGTAAGAAAACAAATAAGCACACAAACTTACTCACACACAGCCCCAAAAGACAAAACCACAAAACCTACAGAGTGTCTCCCAAGCTCAGCTCACCTTCTGCTCCTTCCTCAGTCACTGCACTCCAAGCTCTGACTAGCTCCGCCCACAGCTAATCACCTGAACTTCCTGACTCACACTTCTAGGTGAAAGGTCACAGCCAGAAACAAACAAGGTCACAGCCAGAAACAAACACCCACACAAGCCTGGACAGTCACCCAAATCCAAGAGGCAGCAGCCCTAGAAAACCAGCACAAGCACACAAACAAGTAAGAAAACAAATAAGCACACAAACTTACTCACACACAGCCCCAAAAGACAAAACCACAAAACCTACAGAGTGTCTCCCAAGCTCAGCTCACCTTCTGCTCCTTCCTCAGTCACTGCACTCCAAGCTCTGACTAGCTCCGCCCACAGCTAATCACCTGAACTTCCTGACTCACACTTCTAGGTGAAAGGACACAGCCAGAAACAAACAAGGTCACAGCCAGAAACAAACACCCACACAAGCCTGGACAGTCACCCAAATCCAAGAGGCAGCAGCCCTAGAAAACCAGCACAAGCACACAAACAAGTAAGAAAACAAATAAGCACACAAACTTACTCACACACAGCCCCAAAAGACAAAACCACAAAACCTACAGAGTGTCTCCCAAGCTCAGCTCACCTTCTGCTCCTTCCTCAGTCACTGATTTATTTCAGTAATGCAACTTAAAAGGTGAAACCAATATCTGAGATAGATGCATGACATGCAAAGCAAGATATGTCAAGCCTTTATTTGTTGTAATTGTAATTATTTGTCGTTAGGCGGGTCAATTATAAATAGAATGTACCGTAACTAATGAAATGTAATAGCGATGCTTATTTTTGAATTATTGTAACTATTTGTTTTATTACTGTGGAATTTCCAAAAGAAAGCATTTGTACAAATTGAAAGAAAAATAAATAATAAGAAGTTGCATTACTGAAATAAATGCACTTTTCGACGATATTCTTATTTTCCAAGTTTCACCTGTACTGTATATCAAAAATTACCAATTTAGTTATACTATTAGAAATACATAGACAGGTAATTATGAAATTATGGTGAGGTTTAATAAGTTAACTTTATATTCGGAGAACTTTTCTGCTGTACTTTATTGGAAGGAGAAAAACTAATCATCTCCTTAGTAACAATTTAAACAAATAAGCACACAAACTTACTCACACACAGCCCCAAAAGACAAAACCACAAAACCTACAGAGTGTCTCCCAAGCTCAGCTCACCTTCTGCTCCTTCCTCAGTCACTGCACTCCAAGCTCTGACTAGCTCCGCCCACAGCTAATCACCTGAACTTCCTGACTCACACTTCTAGGTGAAAGGTCACAGCCAGAAACAAACAAGGTCACAGCCAGAAACAAACACCCACACAAGCCTGGACAGTCACCCAAATCCAAGAGGCAGCAGCCCTTCTGCTCCTTCCTCAGTCACTGCACTCCAAGCTCTGACTAGCTCCGCCCACAGCTAATCACCTGAACTTCCTGACTCACACTTCTAGGTGAAAGGTCACAGCCAGAAACAAACAAGGTCACAGCCAGAAACAAACACCCACACAAGCCTGGACAGTCACCCAAATCCAAGAGGCAGCAGCCCTAGAAAACCAGCACAAGCACACAAACAAGTAAGAAAACAAATAAGCACACAAACTTACTCACACACAGCCCCAAAAGACAAAACCACAAAACCTACAGAGTGTCTCCCAAGCTCAGCTCACCTTCTGCTCCTTCCTCAGTCACTGCACTCCAAGCTCTGACTAGCTCCGCCCACAGCTAATCACCTGAACTTCCTGACTCACACTTCTAGGTGAAAGGTCACAGCCAGAAACAAACAAGGTCACAGCCAGAAACAAACACCCACACAAGCCTGGACAGTCACCCAAATCCAAGAGGCAGCAGCCCTAGAAAACCAGCACAAGCACACAAACAAGTAAGAAAACAAATAAGCACACAAACTTACTCACACACAGCCCCAAAAGACAAAACCACAAAACCTACAGAGTGTCTCCCAAGCTCAGCTCACCTTCTGCTCCTTCCTCAGTCACTGCACTCCAAGCTCTGACTAGCTCCGCCCACAGCTAATCACCTGAACTTCCTGACTCACACTTCTAGGTGAAAGGACACAGCCAGAAACAAACAAGGTCACAGCCAGAAACAAACACCCACACAAGCCTGGACAGTCACCCAAATCCAAGAGGCAGCAGCCCTAGAAAACCAGCACAAGCACACAAACAAGTAAGAAAACAAATAAGCACACAAACTTACTCACACACAGCCCCAAAAGACAAAACCACAAAACCTACAGAGTGTCTCCCAAGCTCAGCTCACCTTCTGCTCCTTCCTCAGTCACTGATTTATTTCAGTAATGCAACTTAAAAGGTGAAACCAATATCTGAGATAGATGCATGACATGCAAAGCAAGATATGTCAAGCCTTTATTTGTTGTAATTGTAATTATTTGTCGTTAGGCGGGTCAATTATAAATAGAATGTACCGTAACTAATGAAATGTAATAGCGATGCTTATTTTTGAATTATTGTAACTATTTGTTTTATTACTGTGGAATTTCCAAAAGAAAGCATTTGTACAAATTGAAAGAAAAATAAATAATAAGAAGTTGCATTACTGAAATAAATGCACTTTTCGACGATATTCTTATTTTCCAAGTTTCACCTGTACTGTATATCAAAAATTACCAATTTAGTTATACTATTAGAAATACATAGACAGGTAATTATGAAATTATGGTGAGGTTTAATAAGTTAACTTTATATTCGGAGAACTTTTCTGCTGTACTTTATTGGAAGGAGAAAAACTAATCATCTCCTTAGTAACAATTTAAACAATTTATTTAACTAAAACAATAACATTATAGCATATGTATCCAAGTTGGTTAACTGATGTGGTTAAACAATTAAAAAACAACAACTTAGACTGAGTTTTAGCACACATGGAAAACAAATCCTTATTTCCTGATGAATAACCTTTGGACTATAATGTAACTTAAATAGAAAATCTTTAGAAAGATTTTTCCTCCAAAAGGATTTTATTTTAAAAATCTAATTTAAATTTTAAAAATCTGTTGTTGTTTTTTAATCATTGATTTTTATCCACCCTGAATTTGCATTGAGTTCAAGCAAATGTCCAACTCCTTTGGGCCATATCTTTTTGGAAGGTGTCAAATTAACATGAATTGCAGCTGGTTTAATTTTTGCTTGTTTGGCTTCTGTGGGGTAAACAAAATGATTGGATCTCCTACTGCAGAGAAAAAAAGTTCCAGATCCAAAATTTCCTGGGGATGCCACGCTGGTAAAATTCCATTTCACAGTCACCTGCAGGCAACTCTGAGTATGATACACACATAATTGTTAACTCAGGAGATGGTTTGGCTTTTAAGTCTTGGAAGACACCCATAAATGGCATCCTGGGAGTTTTTTTTATGTTATTGCTCAAGCACGCACATTGACACCTGGCCAAAGCATTTTGGCGAAAAGACTCCCAGGTATAAACTGCTGCAAAAAAAATTAAATTACTGTACCGGTAAGGTGCAGCACAGCTCAACTCATCCAAAATCTTGTGATTCGGACATTGTGTGGGTCAGAGGTCTGGGTTAACCCTTTAAAGGCCAAAGAAGTGGGGAGCAAGGATGTAACTTGCCTTCAAACAAGCAGCTTTTTGCTCTTGCCCAGTGAGAAATGTATAGAAAATGCATGCTCAGAGCCACTCTCTATGCCACAAATAAACTGTATATGATGCTATTACTGTAGCATCAAGCAGTAATGGAGAAATCGGGACACAAATAGTGGGAAAGAATTTTTTTTAAAAAATACACCTGTTAAATTTGATGTAATTTGGCATTGATTTGTTAAAAATTTGGGAAGCTTAATAAACAGGTGCAAATCAGAAATGGCCAATGCTGTTAACGAGCAAACCTATGCAAATCAAGGCCAGAGAATGCACAAATCTATGCAAATCATTGGAAGGCACCATAATAAATAAATAATCTGCAAATACGGCAGCGCCCCTGTAAACCTATGCAAATTAGCAAAGACCTATGCAAATTAGCAAAGATCTATGCAAATCAGCAAGGGCCCAAACCTACGTATGCAAATAACACGAAAGTCGCCAGCGGCCCCAACAGAATATGCAACAGAAGCAGAAGACATCAAGAAGAGGTGGCAAGAATACACAGAGGAATTATACCAGAAAGATATGGAGATCTCGTACACCCCAGGTAGTGTGGTTGCTGACCTTGAGCCAGACATCTTGGAGAGTGAAGTTAAATGGGCCTTAAAAGCACTGCTAATAACAAGGCCAGTGGAAGTGATGATATTCCAGCTGAACTATTTAAAATTTTAAAAGATGATGCTGTTAAGGTGCTACACCCAATATGCCAGCAAGTTTGGAAAACTCAGAAATGGCCAGAGGATTGAAGATCATCAGTCTACATCCCAATTCCAAAGAAGGGCAATGCCAAAGATTGCTCCAACTACCGCACAATTGCGCTCATTTCACACGCTAGCAAGGTTATGCTTCAAATTCTACAAGGCAGGATTAGGCAGTATGTGGACCGAGAACTCCCAGAAGTGCAAGCTGGATTTTGAAGGGGCAGAGGAACCAGAGACCAAATAGCAAACGTGCTGGATTATGGAGAAAGCTAGAGACTTCCAGAAAAATGTCTACTTCTGCTTCATTGACTATGCAAAAGCCTTTGACTGTGTCGACCACAGCAAACTATGGCAAGTTCTTAAAGAAATGGGAGTGCCTGATCACCACATCTATCTCCTGAGAAATCTCTATGTGGGACAAGAAGCTACAGTTAGAACTGGATATGGAACAACTGATTGGTTCAAAATTGGGAAAGGAGTACGACAAGGTTGTATATTGTCTCCCTGCTTATTTAACTTATATGCAGAATTCATCATGCGAAAGGCTGGACAAGATGAATCCCAAACCGGAATTAAGATTGCCGGAAGAAATATCAACAACCTCGGATATGCAGATGACACAACCTTGATGGCAGAAAGTGAGGAGGAATTAAAGAACCTTTTAATGAGGGTGAAATAGGAGAGCGCAAAATATGGTCTGAAGCTCAACATCAAAAAAACCAAGATCATGGCCACTGGTCCCATCACCTCCTGGCAAATGGAAGGGGAAGAAATGGAGGCAGTGAGAGATTTTACTTTCTTGGGCTCCTTGAACACTGCAGATGGTGACAGCAGTCACGAAATTACAAGACACCTGCTTCTTGGGAGAAAAGCAATGACAAACCTAGACAGCATCTTAAAAAGCAGAGACATCACCTTGCCGACAAAGGTCCGTATAGTTAAAGCTATGGTTTTCCCAGTAGTGATGTATGGAAGTGAGAGCTGGACCATAAAGAAGGCTGATCGCTGAAGTATTGATGCTTTTGAATTATGGTGCTGGAGGAAACTCGAGATTCCCATGGACTGCAAGAAGATCAAACCTATCCATTCTCAAGGAAATCAGCCCTGAGTGCTCCCTGGAAGGTCAGGTCATGAAGCTGAGGCTCCAATACTTTGGCCACCTCATGAGAAGGGGATGACAGAGGACGACATGGTTGGACAGTGTTCTCAAAGCTACCAACATGAGTCTGACCAAACTGTAGGAGGCAGTGCAAGACAGGAGTGCCTGGCGTGCTCTGGTCCATGGCGTCACGAAGAGTCGGACACGACTAAACGACTCAACAACAACAACATGCAGATCAGCAGCAGCCAAAATAAAACTACTATCAGCTCTGGGCCAACCCACCAACCCCAAAGCCACCCCACAACCCCACCCCCACTGTCCCCCCAACTCTGGGTAGCTCACCTGCCCCCTCCCATCCCGTCTCCATGGCAACAGGGATGCAGACGGTCCCCATCCGCTTTGATGCCTATCCCACTCACCTAAGTCACACGCGTTCTATGGCAGCCTCTGCGCCTGCGCGCTAAGCTGTAACCACTGCGCCTGCGCCTGAGCGCTCGCGGGACTACCCACCCACACGGCGATTAGGCGGACGAAACCAAGTACCACTGTGACAGAATGGTGGAGGCGCCCCTTTTTCTCTGCATGCCCCTCTCTTCTTCTTCTTCTTAAATATAGAGGGGCGAAGCGGTGAACTTTTTTCACTAGAGGCTGCCTAATTTTTTCCCTTTCTCTTCCCCCCCTCCCAACTCCGCTTCAAATGGGTGAGTCCGATGTGCAAAGGCCGCGAGAGGAAATGGCGGCCTCAAGCACATGCGCGTTAGTATGGTGACGCCTGCGTTGCTCCGCCTTAATTCCGTAAGGCTGGTCGTGGCGATAGACATCTAGGTTATAGACTGACGTGCAGTTCTGAGTTTCCGGGTTCAGTTTGGAACACTGCACCATTCGCTGTGACAATTGTGGATTTTGAAAGATTCTCTCTCTCTCTCTCTCTCTCTCTCTCTCTCTCTCTCTCTCTCTCTCTCTCTCTCTCTCTCTCTCTCTCTCTCTCTCCTTGCTTGCTTGCTTGCTTGCTTGCTTCTTTAATTTCTTATGCCTCTCCACATTTGCACATTATATTAATTTTGGGGTTTTTGGAATATGGAAATAATTTTAAAAATGAGAAATCTAGTTGTGCCCCCCCCAATAAACGCTCTTTTTAGTTTTCTAATTAGCATTAAAAAGGTAATACCAAATTAAAAATTAAGAAAATCAAGGCTCTGCTCTCAGAAGTGCTGAAAAGTTTTTATACTAATTTCATGTGGAAATAATAACAACAAAAATAATAAATAACATAAATCCCCACTAATCTGGCGCTATATATATATATATATATATATATATATATATATATATGCGGAACTCACTGCTGCAAAATACTGTAGTTTAAAAAATATTTTTAAACATAGCATATCTGCATTCAAATCAATGTGTGGTGGTGGTAAATGTGATAATGGAAATCCCTGAGTGCGCTTCTAATAGAGAAGTCATGGCAGTCTGTTGCTTTATGAAACTGATGATTCTGCAATTTGCCACCCTTCATTGGGGCAGGAATACAGCTAATATGTGAATCACAAAGATAAATTGGTACATGGTACAAATGGCTACACGTAACACAGGCTCCCAACATGCATAATAATAATAATAATAATAATAATAATAATAATAATAATAATAATAATAATTATTTATACCCCGCGGCTCCCAACAAAATATTAAAAACATAATAAAACATTAAACATTAAAAACTTTCCTACACAGAGCTGCCTTCAGATGTCTTCTAAAAGTCTGATAGTTGTTTAGTTCCTTGACATCTAACAGGAAGGTGTTCCACAGGCCGGGTGCCACTACTAAGAAGGCCCTCTGCCTGGTTCCCTGTAACCTCACTTCTCGCAGGTAGGGAACTGCCAGAAGGCCCTCGGAGCTGGACCTCAGTGTCCGGGATGGACGATGGGGGTGGAGACGCTCCTTCAGGTATACTGGGCCGTTTAGGCTTTCAAGGTCAGCACCAACCCTTTTAATTGGGCTCGGAAACATCCTGGGAGCCAATGTGGGTCTTTCAGGACTGGTGTTATGTGGTCTCGGCGGCCGCTCCCAGTCCCCAGTCTAGCTGCCGCATTCTGGATTAGTCGCAGTTTCTGGGTCACCTTCAAAGGTAGCCCCACGTAGAGCGCATGGCAGTAGCCCAAGCAGGAGATAACCAGAGCATGCACCGCTCTGGCCAGACAGTCTGCGGGCAGGGAGGGTCTCATTCTGCGTACCAGATGGAGCTGATAGACAGCTGCCCTGGACACAGAATTGACCTGCGCCTCCATGGACAGCCGTGAGTCCAAAATGACTCCCAGGCTGCGCACCTGGTCCTTCAAGGGCACAGTTGCCCCATTCAGGACCAGGGAATCCTCCACACCTGCCCGCCTCCTGTCTCCCACAAGCAGTACTACTGTCTTATCAGGATTCAACCTCAATCTGTTAGCCACCATCCATCCTCCAACCGCCTCCAGGCACTCATACTAACATACTAGCAATGTAACAGCACACGGGGGGAATCAAAGCTTGGTCACCAGAAATTGGTGAGAATCAGACCTGAATCAGCATAAATGGCCAGGGCTTATACCGCATGTGTATTAAACATAAAATGAGGTAATGATGTGCATGATTGGTGAAAAATGGAATCCTTTGTTTGAAACTTTATAAGTACCACTGCCAGAACCACTGGGTGGGGTTGCAGTTTTTGCGAAATAATTCAAATTGTAACCTATTGCCTTGCAATACACGTTGGACTCCTAGCTCCTCAAGCTTCTGGGTTTTTATTGGCATAAACTCAGGAAATAAGCCATTTTTGGCTTACATTGCAACATATGAATCCTGTGAATTCTGAATCTGGACGAGAGACAGATTCACATCGATTGCAACCGATTGCTTGTACTGTATGTATAACACCTGTGTATGGATAAAGTTTGTTTTACATTACAGGTAGTTGTTTTAAAGGGGTCACTTTAAGAAGAAAACCTTACAGCTGCAGATTGCTGTCACCTGTAACCAAACTCTATGCTGCACCTGTCTATATAATCTTACATTGTAATACTTGTTGTTCACTGCAGAAGCCACTATGTTATAAGTTCTAGTATCTTGATACTTCATATATGGTATGTACAGCCATACCTCGGTTTAAGTACGCCTCGGTTTGAGTATTTTCAGTTTAAGTACTTCGCGGACCTGTCTGGAACGGATTAATCCACTTTCCATTAATTTCAACGGGAAAGTTCGCTTTAGGTTAAGTACAGACTTCCAGGACCAATTGTGTTTGTAAACTGAGGTACCACTGTACTTCTATAGCACAATCTATATATATATATATATACAGTGGTACCTCGGTTTATGAACACAATTGGTTCTGGAAGTCTGTTCATAAACTGAAGCGTTCATAAACTGAAGCGAACTTTCCCATTGAAAGTAATGGAAAGTGGATTAATCTGTTCCAGACGGTCCGCAGAGTACTTAAACTGAAGCGTTCATAAACTGAAGCGAACTTTCCCATTGAAAGTAATGGAAAGTGGATTAATCCGTTCCAGACGGGTCCACGGAGTACTCAACCTGAAGCATACTTAACCCGAAGCATGGTTGTAATTGGTTCCGGAAGTCTGTTCATAAACTGAAGCGTTCATAAACTGAAGCGATCTTTCCCATTGAAAGTAATGGAAAGTGAATTAATCCGTTCCGGATGGGTCCGCGGCGTTCCTAAACCGAAAATTCATAAACCGAGGTGTTCATAAACCGAGGTTCCACTGTACTGTATATATACAGTAAATGTAAAAAAAGGTGAAACTGTGGGCTCCACTTTTCTCCGAAACTGCTTGACCGATCGTCCTGAAATTTTGACACAACGGTCCATGCCACTACCCGAGTGTTTGCACAACCTCCGATTGCTCACATCTCATACCTGCTCAGGTAAAAACCTGCTTTTCCACAAACTAAAACAGTGTTATTCCCACACCTCCTCCTCCACCCCATGGAGTCTAGCCCACACCCACAAACCCCACCTCCGCCATGAGATCCTGTAAAACAGGGGGACTCTGAGACTCAGGGGGATCTGAAGGGGGGCTATTACCCTCCCTTTGGCAGACTAACGCACAGCAACGCGTGCAGGGCCAGCTAGTTGTTTATATAATTTCAATTTGTTAAAATATGTTGAATTGTGACATTATATTCATTTATATTACTTAAATATGTACCACCGATGAAGCCCATGAGAGTGAATCAAGGCATTGTTCCAGAAATCCTTGTCAACTCTGAGAAACTGTAGTAGGCTCCAATTTGGACTTAATGAACCTATGTGGCACAGAAACTAGCAGGTATTTGGTCTTTATGAATGAACTGATCTATTGGGACTTCCGTCTATATTATTGCACTTTATGTGCAAGATAAACATTTGATATTGTGATAAGAATATATAGAAGAATATATATTGTTCATGTGAATGCACAGCCGGTTATGTCTTGTGTGTTTGTCGAATGTATTTCATGTAACACAAAGGTTATCACCATTATCAGCTATCCTGGTAGGCAGGATTTCTGCTGTAGGCCTGCCTCCTTCTGTGGTGTATGTATGATGTTTTGGGGGTGGTCCTGGGCTACAGGGTGGGCAATTTCAAATGTCTATATAAGAGCTTGGACACCAATGTTCGGGGTTCCTCTCCTCCCTCCCTGTGTGGGGTGAGCAGGGAACCGTGTTGCAACAGTTCAATAAAGATCAGTCTTACTAGCTTGCTTTGCTTCTCAATATTCTCTGCTTGGCCTCTGTTATTTTCTCCTACTGATAGAGAACCTACGGTACTTAAGGACTCTATACGGGCTCTTGGATACCCCATAAGGGAATAGGGAGCCGTTTTTTCCTTCTTACAACACCCACAACGAGCTCCTTTGCAAAGAAAAATCACACTTGCTAGGGCCCTAGGGGTCCCCAAACTAAGGCCCGGGGGCTGGATGTGGTCCAATCGCCTTCTAAATCCGGCCCATGGATGGTCTGGGAATCAGCATGTTTTTACATGAGTAGAATGTGTCCTTTTGTATTTAAAATGCATCTCTGGGTTATTTTTGGGGCATAGGAATTCATTCGTATTTTTTTTTCTTCAAAATATAGTCCGGCCCCCCACAAGGTCTGAGGGACAGTGGACTGGCCCCCTGATGAAAAAGTTTGCTGACCCCTGTGCTAGGTACTCTTCGCCGCGGGGAGGACGGGTTAGAAACACAAGCAGGAAAAGAAGCGTTCGTTCATTTTTCCCTTTTCTTTTTAATGTCAGTTAATAAAATATTTGTATAGAGCCCCAAAAGTTCAAAATAGTGCAAAACATCTCACCATCATGCATCGTTGGTTGTTGTTGTTGTTGTTGTTTTTTTACTCAATCCACTTCAGGTATGTAGGAACAGAACAGATAATGACATATTTCAAGACGTGTGCAAGTGGTCCACAACAGGAGAATTATTAACTCGATTCCGAGCATCCAGGAATTGTATTTACTTATTTCACTCCTCCTCCCCTCCCACCGCCGTTTTTTTTGTTTTTGTTTTAATCGTCTTCTCTTCATTTGTTTGTTTAGTTTCAAGTACATGCCGGACAGAAATGACCGAGAAGGGAATCGGTTCGGTTCGGAGAGGGGAACAGGTTGGGGGGAAGAAACACTACCAACCTTTTGGGGATGAGGTCCGTGGAGAAGAATCCGAAATCTAAACCGTTTAGATGTTCTTGTCGATGTCTTCTTTTTATTTAAATTATTATTTTAAAAAAAGTTCGACGCAATGCACACCTGCGCAGGTATACGACTTGGGGTGTTTTGTGTGTGTGTGTGTGTGTGTGTGTGTGTGTGTGTGTGTGTAAACATTCAACTCAAATTCCAACACTTTGGTCCCGGGTTAGTGGCATGGAAAAGGTATCTTCAGAAAAGCAGGAAAGCCGGCTGGAATGAAACCGCATTGGGCTGATGTTCTCTCCCTGGGGGAGAAGAAGCAGGTCTTGGAGGAGGCCGGCCAACGACGTTTTGCCGCCTGCAGTGGGGGGGGGGGACAAAGGACAAGACGACACCCGTTTCCCCCCCAATTCTGGACCGGAAGATGAGTTTCAGCTTTAGCGCTGATGGTAGAGGGTCTTGGAGGTTGACCCCACTGCAATTAACAGACCTACGGTAAGTTAGACAGGTCCTTTCTCTGAAATGGGTCCAATGAACATGCTACCCAGAAGAAGCAGGCAAGCCTAGGCTGCCCTGCTTGGTAGAGCCGGCTCTGAGCTCAGAATCGGGCTGCCGCAGTGCTTGGAAAGGGGCAGCTACCATCCCCTCCAACATTTCTCCCGTGAAAATAGGGATATTCTACCGTACCCTCCAGGGGACCCAGGTGGCGCTGTGGGTTAAACCACTGAGGCTAGGGCTTGCTGATCAGAAGGTCGGCAGTTCGAATCCCTGTGACGGGGTGAGCTCCCGTTGCTCGGTCCCAGCTCCTGCCAACCTAGCAGTTCGAAAGCACGTCAAAATGCAAGTAGATAAATAGGAACCGCTACCGCGGGAAGGTAAACGGCGTTTCCGTGCGCTGCTCTGGTTTGCCAGAAGCGGCTTTGTCATGCTGGCCACATGACCTGGAAGCTATACACCGGCTCCCTCGGCCAATAATGCGAGATGAGCGCACAACCCCAGAGTCGGTCACGACTGGACCTAATGGTCAGGGGTCCCTTTACCTTTACCTTTACCATACCCTCCAACCTCTCTCCGATGGAAATAGCAACGTCCTATTCCATGCCCTCCAACCTTCCCTCCCTCCCTCCCTCCCTCACTTCCTGCTGATAGTTGTTGAGCTGCTTTTTTAAGGAAAAGAGGGCCAGATTTTCCAAGTCTGTAATTGGAATCCCAGACATATGGCAACCCTACAGAAGTGGAATTAGTTGGTTCCGCCTGCCTTCGGTGTTTCTGCCGCCATCTGCTGTTGACCTCCCAACGGGCACCAGCAGCTTCTGAATACCACCGAGCCACAATTTTATTTTATTTTATAAAAAAAGGTTCTACTTTAAAATCCCTTCTCTTCGCCAACGGGTTGCTCTGCTTCTTGGCAGCGCTGCAAACCGCAAAGAGCTCGGCTCTTTGGGAAGGGCCGTGTTGTGAAACCTTGCTTCTTTTCAAATGCTGCCGGTTAGGGTGTGTGTCTAGCCCTACGCTGCCGGTTAGTGCAGGCAGCACTGAATTAGATAGGCCAATGGCTTCACTTGGCCTCGAGCAATTCCAACACTACCACCTCTGACCCAACCTGGAGGCGCTGGGGGACCAAAACGACTCCTTGCCAAAACCTTGGGAGAGCGCGGCTGCCGGCCAGAGCTGGCAACACGGAGCTCGGCGGACAAACGGTGCAAGGATGGCTCCTCGGTGAAGAGCTGTGACCGGGACAGAGGTGGCTGTGAGTGCGAAGGAGGAGGGTCTGTCCCGGGAAACATGCAGCAAGACCTTTGGCCCCCGTTTCCAGAAAGGTAGCGTCTCAATGGCAGAGCCCTGTTTGCCCACAGAAGGTTCAACCGTGGGCATCTTCAGGTAGGGCAGAGAACGCCCCTTTCTCCTGAGGTCCAGCGCTGGACTGGACGGGCCAAGGGTTCTGACTTGAAGGGAGGCGACCCTCTTTCCCCTCTGCCCCACAGCGGCTAATACTGAACGGAAGTGGGGTTTGGCAACCTGTGTGCATGTTCGGAGGGTGTTTGATCCTTGGCAGCGGGAGCCAGGCTCCCAAATTCAGGAAGGAAGGAGAAGGCTGGGGAATCTCTTATGGCTTCGACATGGCTGCATAAAAGAGAAGGTCGGAAGGTGATGCTAGCAGGCCATGGGGCGGGCGGACCACAGGACTGGGGCGGGCGGAGAGCAGGGCACAGCGGGGCTTAGCTGGCGCTGCCCTCCTCGGCGGAGCGCGTGTCCGACTTCAGCTTGACGAACTCCTTCGCCACATCGTCGTTGTTGCGCTGCGAGAGGATGCGGAGGACGGTCAGCCCCGTGTCGTCCATGTGGATGCGGCGGCCGAGGGGCAGCCAGCAGGCACAGCTGCCCCTCTGGAGGAGGTCCTTCAGCTGCAGAATGGCGATGCCCACCGTCCGGTCCTCGCGGGCAAAGCAGTAGTCCTTCACGCAAACCTGGAGCTCGTAGCATTCCGGGCCCGTCTCGGTGCCCAGGGCGCTGTGGGAGGAAAAAGGTGGGTTCAGCTACAGAGCCGCAAATATAAAGCTTTAAGTGCGTTTCGAGCGCATTGCGCAAACACATCATCTCCTTGACATCTGACGGGAGGGCGTTCCACAGGGAGGGCGCCACCACCGAGAAGGCCCTCTGCCTGGTTCCCTGTAACCTCGCTTCTCGCAGGGAGAGAACTGCCAGAAGGCCCTCAGAGCTGGACCTCAGTGTCCGGGCTGAGCGATGGAGATGGAGACGCTCCTTCAGCTATACTGGGCCGTTGAGGGCTTTCAAGGTCAGCACCAACCCTTTGAATTGTGCTCGGAAACGTACTGGGAGCCAGCGTAGATCAGTCTCACAGGACGGAAGGTACATGTCTGTCATGGGCTTAGCTAGTGAGGCAAGTGGGGCAGCTGCCCCCACCCCCCCAAATTCAAGTAAACAAATAAAAATACTTAAATAAAAATAGAAATAATCAGAATATTCGAGATTCAAGTGATCAAGGGGCTATGCTTACTGAGTGTGGGCAGAAAAACTGCATTGGGGGGGAAAAGGAGGAATTTGAGAAGGAAGTGCTGAAAAGGTTTTCAGCAAATCCCAGAAAATGTGCTTTGGTTTAAGTTTCTTTAAAAAAAAGATGAAAAGGTGTGTTCTTTGTAATTTTGCAAATAATAATAATAATAGTAATAATTTATTTTTTATACCCTGCCCATCTGGCTGGGTTTCCCCAGCCACTCTGGGCGGCTTCCAACAGAAATATTGTTGTTGTTGTTGTTTAGTCGTTTAGTCGTGTCCGACTCTTCGTGACCCCATGGACCATAGCACGCCAGGCACTCCCGCAATTTGGCCAAACAGAAATATTAGAATACACTAATTTCTTAAAGATTTAAAGCTTCCCTAAACAGGGCTGCCTTCAGATGTCTGGTAGTTTTTCTCCTCTTTGACATCTGATGGGAGGGCGTTCCACAGGGAAGGTGCCACTACCGAGAAGGCCCTGTGCCTGGTTCCCTGTATGTAACTTGGCTTTTCACAGGGAGGGAACTGCCAGAAGGCCCTCGGAGCTGGACCTCAGTGTCCGGGCTGAATGATGGAGGTGGAGACGCTCCTTCAGGGATACTGGACCGAGGCCATTTAGGGCTTTAAAGGTCAGCACCAACACTTTGAATTGTGCTTGGAAATGTACTGGGAGCCAATGTAGGTCTTTCAAGACCGGTGTTATGTGGTCTCGGCGGCTGCTCCCAGTCACCAGTCTAGCTGCCGCATTCTGGATTAGTTGCAGTTTCCGGGTGGGTCACCTTCAAAGGTAGCCCCACATAGAGTGCATTGCAGTAGTCCAAGCGAGAGATAACTAGAGCATGCACCACTCTGGAGAGACAGTCCGCGGGCAGGTAGGGACTCTGCCTGCGTACCAGATGGAGCTGATAAACAGCTGCCCTGGACACAGGATTGACCTGTGCCTCCATGGACAGCTGTGAGTCCAAAATGACTCCCAGGCTGCGCACCTGGTCCTTCAGGGGCACAGTTACCCCATTCAGGACCAGGGAGTCCTCCACACCTGCTTGCCTCCTGTCCCCCACAAACAGTACTTCTGTCTTGTCAGGATTCAATCTCAATCTGTTAGCCGCCATCCATCCTCCAACCGCCTCCAAGCACTCACACAGGACCTTCACCGCCTTCACTGGTTCTGATTTAAAAGAGAGGTAGAGCTGGGTATCATCAGCATACTGATGGACACCCAGCCCAAACCCCCTGATGATCTCTCCCAGCGGCTGCATATAGATGTTAAAAAGCATGGGGGAGAGGACAGAGCCCTGAGGCACCCCACAAGTGAGAGCCCAGGGGTCTGAACACTCATCCCCCCCCACCACTTTCTGAACAAGGCGTGTTCTTTTTAATTTTGCAAACTATACTCATTAACTTCCCATCTCGCGGCAGGCAATTTCACCTTCATAGCAATCGCCTCCTAATTGCTCCTACAGCCCATCATTCCAGCTTCTTGGCACTCAGTCAACAATTGCATGTTAGAACTTGAGGGAAAACCTTGTGGAAATGCAGTACCGTTTGGTACTTGACCCCACTAAAATTATCTAAAATGTACCAGAATGTTTCAAGTAAATGCTGGAGAGGTGGAAGGCTCAATGTTTCATCTTTTACAAAAACAAAAAACAAAACCCAGAGGCTTTCCTGTTGGCAACATTAATGGAAAAAATGACAGACCGCACTGAACAAATATTTATTAGGAAATGGGGCATGTACAAAAAGTACCTTAAGGATTATTGTAATAACATGAAATCTGTGTAAGCTCTAGAATAACTTCTGTGATATGTTGGGTGAGTATTAGAAAACATAACATGCATGAAATTTAATGAAAGAAAATCGAAATATAAAGTGCGATAGGTAAAATAATGAGGCCAACTAAGTTTGTCATAGGTGTGAGCTTTCGTGAAGTGTGCATGCACACGAAAGCTCATAGATATGACAAACTTAGTTGGTCTCTAAGGTGCTACAAGAAAGAAGATTCCACCTAATCATTAGGAAGAACTTCCTGACAGTAAGAGCTGTTCGGCAGTGGGATTTGCAACCAAGGAGTGTGGTGGAGTCTCCTTATTTGGAGGTCTTTAAGCAGAGGCTTGACAGGCATATGTCAAGAATGCTTTGATGGTGTTTCCTGCTCGGCAGGGGGTTGGACTGGATGGCCCTTGTGGTCACTTCCAACTCTACGATTCTATTCTATGATTCTATGCTACTGGAAGGATTTTTTTTTTTTGACTGCGTCAGACCAACACGGCTACCTACCTATAACAGGTAAAATAATGTTTAGAGGCAGGAGGGGTTGGCAGGAAGTCACTGGAATTTTGAGAATAATGTGATACAATGTAACAAGCATTAATTCTTTCTTCTTTTTATGGACAATTTTGTTTTAATAAAGCATTTTAAAAAGCAAAAAATGAAACAAACAAACAAACAAAAACAATTGCACACACCACCAGCATTTAAACTGCACGCTCAGCTGCTGGAGAATTGCAATGCCTCCACCGACTGGTGTTTCCTCTGTTTAATGCGCGTAAAAAAATTATTTCGTCAATATTTAAAAATGGTTCTTACAGCCAATTGAGACGGCTGACCTGGCGACGGGGCAGGACTGAGGTTAGCAATAATTGCCCTTCTTGAGTTGGAGGAAGGAAAGGGGGGAATGGAGAATCACTTACAACTGGATGCTCTCGTTATATTTCGGGGACCAGCTGTTGTTCTTGGACTTGGTGGCGAATTTCCTCTTCTTGTCACTGAGGTGCGGCCCGATGATGTTGACCTCAATAAAGGGGCGGAAGATTCCCGACGTTTGCCACTTCAGGTCATTGGCGGCTACCACTGGACGAGAGAAAGGCACAGTGCCGGATTTATGTATAAGCTAGACCACAGAGCCTAGGGCAGGCATAGGCAACCTTGGCTCTCCAGATGTTTTGGAACTACAACTCCCATGATCCCCAACCACTGGCCCTGTTAGTTAGGGATCGTGGGAGTTGTAGTTCCAAGCCTAGGGCTTGCTGATCAGAAGGTCGGCGGTTCGAATCCCTGCGACGGGGTGAGCTCCCGTTGCTCGGTCCCTGCTCCTGCCAACCTAGCAGTTCGAAAGCACGTCAAAGTGCAAGTAGATAAATAGGTACCGCTCCGGTGGGAAGGTAAACAGTGTTTCCGTGCACTGCTCTGGTTCGCCAGAAGCGGCTTAGTCATGCTGGACACATGACCTGGAAGCTGTATGCCGGCTCCCTCGGCCAGTAAAGCGAGATGAGCGCTGCAACCTCAGAGTCATCCGCGACTGGACCTAATGGTCAGGGGTCCCTTTACCTTTACCTTTAACCAAGCTCTAGCTTAGGGCCCCACTTTTTTGCCCCCCCCCCAAAAAAAATTAAAGGAAAAAAACACCTGGATGTATATTTCCAAAATACAGGTGAAACTCGGAAAATTAGAACATCGCCGAAAAGTGCATTTATTTCAGTAATGCAACTTAAAAGGTGAAACCAATATATGAGATAGATGCATGACATGCATAAGCAAGATATGTCAAGCCTGTATTTGTTGTAATTATAATTATTTGTCATTTGGTGGGTCAATTATAAATGGAATGTAATTAATGAAATGTAATGGCGATGTTTATTTTTGTATTATTGTAACTACAGAATTTGTTTTATTACTGTGGAATTTCCAAAAGACAGCATTTGTAAAAATAAAAATAAAAAAGTTGCATTACTGAAATAAATGCACTTTTCAACAATATTCTAATTTTCTGAGTTTCACCTGTTCAAGATAAAAAAACAAATAAAAAAGTGAGGAAGGAGAATATTCAATCAATATATTATCTCCTACTATCCACAACACCAAGGTAGCAGGTTCAATCCCCGGACAGATTCCTGCATTGCCGGAGGGTCAGACTGGATGACCTCGGGGGTGCCTTCCAAGTCTACGACTGCCACTTCTGCTCACCTTTGACGGTGACCTTATGCTCCCCGGTCCCAGGGTGGGTGATCAGTTCCACGTGGATGGAGACCTCGCCAACAGGGTCGTCCACCCCGGATCCTGCCCGGCAAAGGGAGGGAAGCATGGAGATGTAGAACAGAGAATTAGTGCATAAGCTTTCAGCCCATCCCCAGTCCGATTATTTCTCCCGCTCCTCCCTGCTCCAAAAAACCCAAAACCAAAACCTTGTTGATGGACTGAGGCCTGACGCTTGCTTCAGAGGCTCCCCCCTTTTGGGAGGTCCTTCCTATGTCATCATTCCCCCCCCCCCCCGGAGAAACCTTTCCCTGGAAGATCAGGCAAGGCCTCCTTCCACCTGGCTTGCCCCACCCTCTAGTCTCTGCTTCTCAGTTTGTATTGTATTATTTTATATACTGTGGCTTTATTGTTTGTTGTTTAATCGTTTAGTCGTGTCCGACTCTTCGTGACCCCATGGACCAGAGCACGCCAGGCCCTCCTGTCTTCCACTGTCTCCCGCAGTTTGGTCAGACTCATGTTGGTAGCTTTGAGAACACTGTCCAGCCATCTCGTCCTCTGTCGTCCCCTTCTCCTTGTGCCCTCCATCTTTCCCAACATCAGGGTCTTTTCCAAGGAGTCTTCTCTTCTCATGAGGTGGCCAAAGTCTTGGAGCCTCAGCCTCAGGATCTGTCCTTCCAGTGAGCACTCAGGGCTGATTTCCTTCAGAATGGAGAGGTTTGATCTTCTTGCAGTCCATGGGACTCTCAAGAGTCTCCTCCAGTACCATACTGTGGCTTACCATTGTTTTATTGATTATAGTTTAGAAATTGTTTACTGTAACTGTCAAGAGTGAATTTCTGTTTAACTTTCATATGCTGATATTGTTATTTTAGACTATTCCAACGATTGTCTTCTGTATGCCTGCCTGGTCGTTTTAACTGTATCTAGTTTTGAAATTGTTTTGTGGGTCTTTGTTGTTGTAATGATTGTTGAATGTTACTTTTATGATGCAGGTTGCTTATTTTAGAGTTATGTTTTATTATCACATTTTTGCATTGCATTAGATTGTTATAAGGTGTACATTTTTTGTTTCTTCAGCTTGTAAACCTCCTTGAGTACTGTAAGATAGAAATGTGGTATACAAATAAAAAATGATGGCGATGATGGTATCAGACTCACCAAAGCAGGGAATCGTACTCATATCATTGTTACCCTTTGTAAACTCCCTGCCTATTGATATTCCCTGCACCGTGTGTTTTTCCCAGCGCTTGCTGAAAGCACGCACATTTTTCGAGGGCAATTTTTATTTTATAACGTTTATGGGTCGCCTCCAATGTCAGTCGTACTCGAGAGCAGACCCCTTGAAACGGAAGTATGTGACGAACGAAGCGCCGTTCCTTTCAACGAGCGTAAACTCGGTGTAGAATTTAGTTGGCTGTAACTGTGCTTAAAAAAAAAGTGTTCTTTTGTAAAAGGCGAAAGATTCACATGATCTGAAGAGAAACCAGAGTATCATTTTGACATTTCAAAACTTGACTTCCTTCTGCCTCTTTCTGCGGTTCCTTAAATTTATTTTTTAATATTTTCTGCATATCCAAATTAACCTAATTTGGTCCTTTATTCATCTTTAAATATATACTCTCATGAAACTGCAGGTTATTACAATAACCCTGCCAATGTTTTTATCTGTCTACAATTTATTTGTAAACATTCAATAAACCATTCCCATTCTTTTATAAAAAGTTGGTTATCTTGATTTCTTATTCTCACAGTAACTTTTGCCATTTTTGCATATTTCATAAGTTTTTTGTTTCCATTCTTCCTTTGCTGGGACTTCTTCTTCTTTCCATTTTGGGGCAAGTAACATTCTTGCCGCTGTAGTCGCACACATGAATAAGTTTCTATACAGTTTAGGTAGTTCTGGTCCCTATAATTCCCAAAAGAAGCTTCTGGTTGTTGTTTTAACAAACGTTATTTTAAACATCCTTTTCATTTCATCACTTATAATTTCCCAAATGATATTTGGTTCCCCCAAATTCAGCTAAAAACGCAACTTTGATTTGCTCGTTGCAAACAGCGGAAAGTCTGCAAATTTTTTATAATGAACCTGTTTTGCAATGGGTGTTGAATAATTTCAATCTCAGCAGCAGATATAGACCCTGGTTATTTATACCTCCATCTTATAATTTTGATGCGAGCCACTTAAATGCTTTGCTGATTAAGCGGTATATATATCTAAACCCTGTTAGCGATTGGTAACCAGAATAACAGAGTCATCAGAATGGGCAGATAGCCCAGGCAAGCTTCTGTGACCTCAGCCAAGCAACAAGGTGAAAATCATTCCTTCCCGGAACCCCACTTCAGTAACAGTACCCAACCCAACTCTGCCCTTTCATGGTCCAAGAAGCAGGATAAAAACCAGTCCATCATTCAAACAGGCTTCCTCCGATGAGGAACTTATTCATGCAGCAAAGGCAGAGAAGGAAGAGGAATGGGTGAGGAGGAGGAAAGAGAGACAGCTGTTTGTCAGATGGCAACCAGGGACAGGAGATCTCAGCCAAAGGTGGCCGAGCAAATGGGGAGAGGAGTTGGTGGGCGGGGGGGAGAGAAGAGCTTGGAAACAAAAAGTGCTCCCCCCCACGTTCAGTGGCTCAGGTCTTGCGGATGGGGAGGGGGGAAGGAGGCCAAGGCTGCGGATCTCAGAAGAATGGGGGCCCTGAGCCAAGTGGGAATGTTCAGGGTGGCAGGAGAGGATATATAGTTTATTAATATCCTTCCTAGTTCCTTTACTTAGCAGAGTTAATTCCCCCTTTTTACATGCACAGCAGAGAGCTGGTTGCAGGCTCGTGTGAGGCTCTCACTATTGCACAATTCAGTCTGTCTTCAGATTGAATTGTACGTTCCTGGTAAGTTCCCTTGAATCCCTCTTGAAAGAATAAAGACGCCACAAAAAATATTCAATGTCAATAAAATAAGTTTACTCACATCCATTCACAGTTGGATTCCTGAAGGCAGACTTAGTTGCAAATATGTACATGTGGATCTACCCATATGGGGGAATAATCCCAGTGCTTCTGCTAGCTGAGAGCTAGCAGAGCAGTCCTAGCTAAAAGCTGGTCAAACCAAAGAAGGCAGTAAAAAGAAAGAAAGAGGTTGCTGCATGACTCGTCCTTTTGTTACCTGGACAGGTGAGGTCAACGCCCACCTTCCATCACACGCAAAAGGAAGGATGCTTCAGCCAGGAGGAACAGGAAGTTTTCGACTGGCCTGCCCAAACATTCCCTTGGATGTCTTCTCTAGCATTACAAGGAATGTTGCACTTGACTGCCTCTCATGGATAAAAGGGAACTTACCAGGAACGCACAATTGAATCAGACTGAATTGTCTAATAGTGAGAGGCTTACACAAGCCTGCAACCAGCTCTCTGCTGTGCATGGAAGAAAGGGGAATGTAACTCTGCTACATGAAGGAACTTGCTAGCGCAAGTTAGGAAGGATATTAATAAGCAACATATCCTCTTCTGCCACCCTGAACATTCCCACAAAAAAGAGGGCAAATTTACCTACTTCTGCTTTTAACTGACGACTCTCATTCTAATTACCCCTCCTACATGTAGGCTTTAGAAGCTGTGGTTGCCAGTAGCTATGTTCTTCACTTTCAACAACAAAATAATAATACTACTACTACTAATTGCTCCCTCGCTTGCCACGTGAAAGTATTTGGGCTCATGTTCACATCTTTGTGAGCATCATTCTGCACAGAGCAATTTATTAAACTGTTTCACACGTACATATGGATTCTCCTGGAGGGCAGAGCGGTGTCAACTCTTGCCCTCCCAGACTCCTTCTCCGTGATCTCGTAGCTGAGCCAGCGGCCTTTGAATTCAGCCGCAAGAGAGGGGATTTTTACAGGGTGGAGCTGGTTTAAGATGTTGCTCTCTTGTGATTCTCTGCTGCAGACCAGCTTAGATCTGAGTCGAATGCACTAGGAATTTTTTCCTTGGGGTTACTGTAAACCAGGGGTGGCCAACTCCCAAGAGACTGCAATCTACTCACAGAGTTTAAAAGTGATCTACCCCCTTTTTTGGGGGGTTCGGGTCAAAGTTGTTCAGGGAGGAGGTAAATGTTGAGCTTTTATTTAGGGGAGCCACAGTTGTTCGGCTTCTTTGAGGGGAGCCAATGATCTACCAGTGATCTACCACAGATGTCCAGTGATCTACTGGTAGATCACGACCTACCTGT
This sequence comes from Zootoca vivipara, assembly GCF_963506605.1. Taxonomy (NCBI): domain Eukaryota; kingdom Metazoa; phylum Chordata; class Lepidosauria; order Squamata; family Lacertidae; genus Zootoca; species Zootoca vivipara. Next base: position 2,786,028 of record NC_083281.1, on the reverse strand, counting down.
TGGACATGCCTGCTGCAAACAAAACAAAAAAACCCTGGGCGTTTTGGCCCAATTTTAAAAATCCACCTGAACAGAAATTTTAATTCTGAAAAAGAGGACATGTCTGGGGAAAGGAGGACACATGGCAACCCTAGTATTGAGGGGAAATGTACAGCCTTGGAGGAAATGCAACGATCCGGCCGAAAAACCATTCCCCGCCACTGCCTGGGAGATAGTCCGGATCTTCAGCCTTTGCCCTTTTCATGCAGAAGGAAGATTTGGGAAGGTTGGGCAACACGCACACACACACACACTCGCAACGGCACCGAGCCAACTCCCGAGTCGCATGCTGAGACTCTCTCTCGATCCAGGAACCAAGGCTGGAAACAAACGGGTCATTTCCAAAAGGCCAAACGCAAGCACAGGGGGATGGTGAAAACCCCAAAGTTGCCCCCCTCCCCTGCCCGGTTTCCTCCATCTGGGGATGAGTGCTTGCTTGTGCAAGGGGGGGGGGGTTCTCATTCTGACGCATTCAGTGCATAAGGTTGTGGAGAGCTGATGGAGGCCCCCCCCCCCCCCCCTGAGCAGAGCTAGTCAAAAGCGAGGCAGAGGTGAGAGCCAGTTGTGGCTTGCATGTCCCTTTCCATATCGGGTCCACAGAGGATGAAAGTTTGGGGGCTTTTGCTAGCCCTGGTCAGGGTGGCGGGGAGAGGGTGGGTGGGTGAGTGGAGGAGGTCTGGGGTGGGTGCAGTCCAGGAAGGAGAGGAGCATTGGGAGGAGAGCTCGAGACGTACCCTTCTCAGGATATATTTCTTCACTAAGAGTAAACCTAACACCTTTGCCACCATGGACTAAGGATGAGAAAAGGAGAGATAAAGTTGGGAGATAAAGAAATGCCAAGGAGGGAAGATAGAGTGGGAAGTAAAGGAGGAGAAGGTAAAAGGAAGGATAAGAAAAAGGCAGAGGGGGAAAGGGAAGGGAAGAAGGTAGATATGAGGGGGGGGAAGGTCAGTACAGAAGAAAATACAGAAAGGATAAGGAGGAGGGCAAAGAGGGAGAGGGAGAAAAGTAAGGCAGGTAGAAAGAAGGAGGGGGAAAGGTAATCAACATAAGGTGGAAAGAAAATATAAGAAGGAAAGGAAGGAATAGAAAAGCAGATGGAAAGAAGGAAGGAAAATATAAGGAAGGAAGGAAAGGAACAGAAAAGCAGAAAGAAGGAAGGAAGGAAAGAAGGAAGGAAAATATAAGAAGGAAGAAAAGGAATAGAAAAGCAGAAGGAAGGAAGGAAGGAAAATATAAGGAAGGAAGGAAAGGAACAGAAAAGCAGAAAGAAGGAAGGAAGGAATATATAAGGAAGGAAGAAAAGGGATAGAAAAGCAGAAAGAAAGAAAGAAGGAAGGAAGGAAAATATAAGAAGGATGGAAAAGCAGATAGAAGAAGGGAAAAGTTCAGAAGAAGATAAAGGAAGGTGGAGAGAAAGAATGAAAGATAGAAGGGTAAAATGGAAAGATGATAGAAATAATGGGTAAGAAGAAAGTAGGAAGAGAAAGAAAAGAAAAAAGGTAAAAATGAAGTTTGAGAAAAAGAAGGTGATGAGAAAACGAGAAAAGGTTAGAGGAGAACAAAAAGTAGGAAGAAGGAACAAGAAAGAGAATGAATAGAAAAGAAGACAGCGAGAAAGAAAGACAAACGTTTGGAAGAGGCGATAAAGAAGGATAGGGTAGAAAAGAAGACAGGTGAAGAAAGGAAAGGGTAAGAAGAGGAAAAAGGAAGGTAGGGAGAAAGAAGGGAAGAAAGAATGGATAAAAACAAGGGTAGCAAGAGAGAGAAAAGGAAGGGAGGGAAAAAGAAGAGAAATAATTTAGAGGCAAAGAAACCAAGAGCAGGAAGAGAAGAAAGGAAGGCGGATAGAAAGGGTGTCAAGGAAAGTTGGAGAGAGAAGGAGGGAAAGAGAAAGAAAAGAGAGAGAGAGAGAGAGAGACATGAGATGGTTACAATAGAAGCAAGAGAGGGAAAATGTGTGAAGGGAGGAATGGAAAAAGGCAAGAGAAAAAAGAGAAGACGAGAGATCAGCTCCTGTAGATTCACACACTGACTCGAGTCGCAGCTGGAGAATTCAGAATATAATGTTATAGCAATCACCAAGTTCAATAACTCTAGGGGGAAGAGGGGAACGGTCAGAAATGTGCCCAGGAGGGCTAGACAGCGCAAGACACTGTATGAATATTTTGAATGTATCATTTGAGGTATCCTGTTTTTATTTTAAAGAGCTCTGTGGAACGCCCTCCCACCAGATGTCAAAGAGAACAACAATTACCAGACCTTTAGAAGGCATCTTAAGGCAGCCCTGTTTAGGGAAGCTTTTAATGTTTGATGGATTTCTGTATTTTAATATTTTGTTGGAAAGCCGCCCAGAGTGGCTGGGGGAAGCTGGCCAGATGGGCGGGGTATAAATAATAAATTATTATTAAAAATTATTATAGAAGCCTGAACAAGACTCCCTTCGGGTGTCTTTTAGCCTGTTTGCACTCTTTGTCAAACCAGCCGATCGATTCCATTCGCCTTTTTGAGCCACTGTTTTTAATCTCAATTCTTAAGTGGTCTTGCAGCCTATCAGTGTATTAAATGATTTCATGGCCTCAGCAGTGGAAGTAGCTGAAATAATAGCAGCGTGGATAGCCTAGTTTAAATCATCTATACGAAGAAAGCCTGTCAATGCTAAATTAAGTAATGGGGGTCCATTTAATTCTATTGGCTGCCTAAGTTATGCCTCAATTTGCGTTTGGAGATAAATTGAATTTCTAAGGGAGGGTTGTTAAGTAGTGGACCCGAGAGTACTATTGTTAAGGGTAGGCGATCGCTTGCAATACTGTGGCCCACTTCAAACTCCACAACAGATTTATGTGTGAATCGTGAGATTGCAATATAATCTATGACACTTCCTCCGAACTTTGTAAAATGGGTATATTCCCCGGGCCATGCTTCAACAATATTTGCATGGGTCCGGGCATCTATTTATTCCAAAAGGAGTCAGCTCTTCGAAATGCAGAATATTAAATATCTTTAACCTTCAGCACAGCCGGCCGGTGGTCCCGATTGAGGGGAACAGGCCCCCTGCACCCCCCCCCCCCGGACAACTTCAACAACGCGCAAGAACCCGCCTCTCTTTTTGGTTTACACCAAAGCAAAAACCTGGCACTGTTTTCTAAAAACAGCAGCTTGCCGGATGCCTTGGGGGGGGGGGGAAGGAACCTTCAAAGCAGTGCATGATGGGAAACGGCACCGACCGCCTCCTCCTGGGCAGGCTGGTGCCATAGGGATAGACTGCACCCGGCTAGGGAGGCTCCGCACAGCCTGCTGGACCAGCGAGCTCCACGAGAGCAGCGACTCCGGGGACTCAGCCGCAAATATTAATGTTTTAAGTGCACTATACAAACATGACGCTAGGTGGCGACGGCGAGCTAACGGGAAATCCAATATATTTTTCAAAACTTTTTTTTAAAAAAAGTGTTTTCGCATCTGTGTCTGGATTCTACCTGGGTCTCCTTGGGGAAACTGGGATCCGAGGAAACCCCAGAATCTGGGCCCCCTTCTGCTTCGCCAGCCGCGCTTACCTTGTGAGGACTGCGTCTGCACGAAGGTTTTGATGAGCAGGTCTGTGGCTTGCGTGTAAAGAGAAAGGGCGTAACGCAGAGACTGAAGGTCCGGGCTCTTCTCCAGGAAGGTTTTCTTCAGGCCGACGCCTCCTGCGTGGAAGTATTGCTGAATTGGGGAGGAGAGAGGGGAGAGGGTTGGGGTGGGAGAAGACACCAGTGGAAGCAAACCCACAGAGCCGTGGCCACAGCATCACATTTGCAACGTGCCAGCTGAGGCGATAATAACGGCAACGGCGACCGCAGGCTGCCATGAGGACTAGAAACTTGGATGGTGAAACTTGAGGGTGAAACTGGACAACTTAGGTCCACTAATGCCGACGGGTTTGGGATGTGACTCAAAGAGGCCTAGAAACTTGGGAAACGAAACTTAGGAAGGGGGAATCGTCCTGGGGACTAGAAGCCGCGCGAGACGTGGAAATGAAACTGAGCATTGATCCCTTGTCCTCCATCTCACTGTTGCTCCGAACTTGCCGGGGCAAGAGAAGGGTAGGGAGAAAACAAGACTGATTTGGCTCTGCCTGTCGTTCTCTCTGGCGCCACCTTCTGTTGGCCTCCTGCGCTGCCGCAGCACTCATCTGGATTTATTGGCCAAGGGAGCCGGCGTACAGCTTCCAGGTCATGTGGCCAGCATGAGTAAGCCACTTCTGGGGAACCAGAGCAGCACACGGAAACGCCATTTACCTTCCCGCCGGAGCGGTACCTATTTATCTACTTGCACTTTGACATGCTTTCGAACTGCTAGGTTGGCAGGAGCAGGGACTGAGCAACGGGAGCTCACCCCGTCGCAGGGATTCGAACCGCTGACCTTCTGATCAGCAAATCCTAAGCTCAGTGGTTTAGACTACAGCGCCACCCATAGAGTTGTTTAAAAAAATAAAAATAAAAATCACTTGGGGACACCTGGATATCTGTGTGTGAAAGGGAGAGACTATATTGACTTTACCCACAGTTTTTTTGGAACTTGTGATGGTATGGAGCCGGTTAGGGCCTTTGTCACAAACTAGCAGGCCAAGAAGGGACGGGATCCCCTCCCAGACATGCTGGGTAATCCTATACGCCAGCCCCATTCAACTCAACGAGACTTTTCCTGCGCGCAAGTGTGTCTAGTGTGACGACCTAAGTTCTTAGTCTTCTTTACCATGTGTACAACATGATTTTTTTTAAACGAAAGCACCCATGAAGTTTAAAGGATAAATAAAGCCACTGAGAATAAATAAAACGCCACAACCAAACCAGACACGTTCCACATGAATTGCAATAGGATCTAAAATAAAGATACAATTGTCAAATCATCTATTCTAGCACGCAGGGGGCCAACAAAATAATATAATTTGGCATCTGAACAATTGGCATTATTAATTGCATTATAATTTGGTATTGACGATGAGGCTTTTATGGGGCTACTGTAACTGAAAACTAATAAAAAATATTATACATTTTTCTAAAAAAAATAAAGATAAAAACAAAAAATCCCAATAACAGCGGTGTTTCACCCATGCTGAACTGGACAACCTGCCCAAGACATGGTGGGGGAAGGGAGTCCGGGACATGCCCGGTTTGGGGTTGGGCTAGATGACCGCTGCAGGCCCCTCCCAGCTCTACAATTCTAGGATTCTATGCTCTCACCTTGATAGTGTCCAGGGCCAGCTCTACCACAGCACACTGCTTGGGTGTCAAACTCTTGGCTTCCTCACGCACCATGTGGTCCTGGATGGGATGAAGAACAAGTGACGAACAGGTTTCCTTTTCCAGGTGGGGGTAATGCACCCTCCGGCAACCCCCATTTCAAAGCCCCTTTTGCCATCTCATAACCTGGATTACATTTGCCCTACGCCCGGATTTTCCCGTTCGGGATTCCGATGACGGAATTGGCGCCCAGGGAGAGTTTTGGGGTGAATCGGCAAAACGTGCAATTTTTAAGGGGGTAGGCTCAGTTGTCAGGCTCCCCCCTTCTTGACCTAGGCAGCTGCAGAACCTCAGAAGCTTCTCAACTTTCCCTAACCTAGACCAGCCCCATGGCGGTTCAGCCTGCCATGGGGCCGCTGGTGGATGCCCCCTCTCTCTGTGCAACGCTGGAGGGCTTGGTCCTTACGGGTGAAAGGGGCCACTGCTCCCCCCCCCACGCTTCCACTTGCCTTCCCTCTGACCTACAAATAGTCCAGAAAGTGCCACTATCAGTGTCGGCCCATTTTCCCCTTGTGAAACTCAGCAGGGGCAAAGGTCAAAAAGGTAAAAGACCCCTGGATGGTTAAGCCCAGTCAAAGGCGACTATGGGGTTGCGGCGCTCATCTTGCTTTTAGGCCGAGGGAGCCAGCGTTTGTCCGCAGACAGCTTTCCAGGTTGTGTGGCCGGCAGGACTAAACCGCTTCTGGCACAACGGGACACCGTGACGGAAACCAGAACACATGGAAACGCCGTTTACCTTCCTGCCGCAGTGGTACCTATTTATCTACTTGCTCTGGTGTGGTTTCAAACTGCTAGGTTGGCAGGAGCTGGGACAGAGCAACGGGAGTTCACTCCGTCACGGGGATTTGAACTGCTGACCTTCTGACCGGCAAGCCCAAGAGGCTCAGTGGTTTAGGCCACAGTGCCACCTGCGTCCCTGGGACAAAGGTAAAACGAGTTGGCTCTTCCTGCTGTTTGTCTCTGGCGCTACCTAATGTCCAGCTCCTTGCCTTCTGCAATACCATTGGGCTGGCTCCATCTCTCGTCACCTTGGGGCCATTGGTGATGGGAAGCATGGGAGGCTAGCTTGTTAAGGCAAGTGGTCTGCCTAACTCATGAGTCATCTACACTTGTGGTTTTCAATGCTAAAAGCGAGTTTTAAAAAAGGGTTACGGTAGCCATATAGCCATATGACGTTCTTTTTTTAATAATGCGTTATTGGAATGTGACACCAGGGGGCGCTGCAGAGCGATTCCCGTCAAATAAACGGGCAGACCTTGTAGAAAAGGAAGCGGAGGAGAAACCAACAGTATTTTAAACATTATTAAATATATCATTCTAAGAATGTGTAAAAAGAGAACATAGGACCCCCCCCCCCGCCTCAGTCCGCTGTCTTCCTCCTCCTCGTTTTCCGTTGTGGGACTCAGCAGGGAAGAAGATGGAGGCCACTCTAGAATTAGCTAATTCTCTGCCTGTCATTGGCTGTGGCGCCACCTAATGCCCGGCTCCCTGCTTTGCGCCCAACCAGGCCCAAGAAGCACAAACGACCGCCGTCCTCTGCAACACAGCTCCTTGAATTCTGTGGACTCCACAATCCTGCGTTTCTCACCTTGAGTTTCGAAAGCTGCCCCAGTTCCTTGGCTGCGTTGAAGATCATCTGCGTGCCCTGGGGGGCGGGCATAAGGAGGGATGGAGAGAAGAAAGGGGAGGGGGAGGGAAGAAAAGATAACAGAAAGATAAAAGGTAGCTATGTTTCTGCTGAAATTTACCCTGAACCTCAGCTATCCTTTCCCATTTGATGCTAAGAAATTCAGGCAAGGTTTCACCCATGAACATAGCTGCCAAGTACCCTGTTTCCCCCGGGAAACCCCCGGTTTTTCTTACCTTTTCCCGGTGTTCCCCCGTATCACTTCGTCTCCCGTTATTCTCCCTTATATTCTCCTGCCGGCGGCCATTTCCCCCCCTCCTGATATGCCCATCTATGGGCACCAAAAATGGCCAGCGTTGGCTTTGAAAGTCGCGTCTACGCATGTCCGGAAGCCGGCGCCGGCCATTTTTGGTGCCCACAGATGGGCAAAGCGATACTGGAAGTTGCATCTATGCAACTTCCGGTGTCATGTGGCTGCTGGTCCCGGATTCTGCAGTCCAGGACTTGGCAGGTATGCCTCTGAAGCGTTGCTTCCCAAGAGCGTTGCACCCGAAATGTCTGTTTTTCCACCTACCCATCTCAAATGGAGGGTGTAACAAAGCAATTCTGGCCCTACACACCTAAACAAGATTCACCCTTTCATTTGCAAGGCCTTGGCTCTGGCGTTTTGGAGCCGGTCACTCCCGAGCGTGACAAAATACCTGGAGGCAGAATAGCAGGGTATCGAATGGCGTTAGATACCCTGAATAGAGGCAGGATCCAGACCAGGCACCCTCAAACTTTGGCCCTCCACATGTTTTGGACTACAATTCCCATCTCCCCCGACCACTGGTCCTGTTAGCTAGGGATCATGGGAGTTGTAGGCTGAAACATCTGGAGGGCCGCAGTTTGGGGGTGCCTGATCCCAGACAGTTTAACCGATTGCATAAGCCAGAGGTTTTCAACCTTTTTGTGTGCACAGCTCCCAGGAGCAACATTTGTCTGTGGCACCCCTGTGGGGCTCAGGAGCCCAGTTATGTCCCCCCTTCCCTGCAGAGCTGGCAGCCCCTCACCCTTTTTTGAACCTCCTCCCTTGTGGCATGTTTCCCTTGGCCTCCTCTCCCCTCTCCTTGGGCGTCCTCAGGGCCGTCTTAAGCCCATCCAGCGCCCTGGCACTACGTCCCTCCAGCGCCCCCCTCCAGAGCCTCTCCAAGGGCCCGGGAGTGCCAAGCAGACCACGGCAGCAGCGGGAGGCCACCTCCGAGGACTCCGCGCTGCGCCTCCTTCTCATTTCCCCAGCGCTGGGTTCCGCTCAGTCAAGCTTCGCCACCAGCGCCCGCACCGCAGGACCAGCAAGAGCTGCTTGGGCGCTGTGCGCGCGCTGGTGGCGAAGTTCGACTGAGCGGAACCCAGCGCTGGGGAAATGAGAAGGAGGTGCAGTGCAGAATCCTCAGAGAAGGAGCGCAGTCCTGGCCAGATCGCCGGAACCCTGCGCTCACTTGGCGCCCTTCCAGCGCCCTCCAGCGCCCGGCGCCGTGGTTCTCCGTGCCACTAGCCTCTATGGCTAGGGCGGGCCTGGGCGTCCTCTGGGCATCCGCTGGCCTCTGAGCTGCCCACCCCCCTGCCCTAAAGAGAGGTGCCTCCTCACACTGCCCCACAGGGGCTTGGGACTTGTCTGCCCCATTCCCAACAGCAAGGGCTGGCGGACTGGGTGGCTGGGATCCCTCGCCTGCTTGCTTGCTTACTCCGAGGCCACCCCGACTCCTGGCACCCAGCACCCCCTGGCCAGCCCCAGAGGCACCGTTCGCCTGGGGAGCTTGTAGCCGGGGCTGCTGCAACAAACAGCCATGCAAGCCTTTGGGAGGCAGAGACACAAGAGGGCATCAGAGGAGGGAGGGAAGGAAAGAGGGACGGAGGCCAGTGTTGCCCGCAGCACCCCTGACCATCATTCTGGGCACCCCAGGGTGCCACGGGTTGGAATCCACTGCCATAAGCATTGCAAGGTGCAGAGAGATACAGTATACTAGATCTGATTAAATACAGGTACTGTAGACAGATTGGATGAGATAGATGCGGATGAAGAAGGCTGGATTAATTTAGATAGGTACAGAGAGATTTAGTTCGACGCAGAGATACTGGATTGGTTTTGATAGATGCAAATTTGGTTGGATCAGGGCTGCGTCTACACAGCCCTGGACTACTGCAATGTGCTCTATGTGGGGCTGCCTTTGAAGGTGACCCGGAAACTGCAACTAATCCAGAATGCGGCAGCTAGACTGGGGACTGGGAGCGGCCGCAGAGACCACATAACACCGCTCCTGAAAGACCTACACTGGCTCCCAGGATGTTTCCGAGCACAATTCAAAGGGTTGGTGCTGACCTTGAAAGCCCTAAACGGCCTCGGTCCAGTAGACCTGAAGAAGCGTCTCCACCCCTATCGTTCTACCCGGACACTGAAGTCCAGCTCCGAGGGTCTTCTGGCGGTTCCCTCCCTGCGAGAAGCCAAGCTACAGGGAACCGAGCAGAGGGCCTTCTCGGTAGTGGCACCTGCCCTGTGGAACGCCCTCCCATCGGATGTCAAAGAGAAAAACAACTACCAGACTTTTAGAAGACATCTGAAGGCAGCCCTGTTTAGGGAAGTTTTTAAATGTGTGACTTTTTAATGTATTTTAATCTTTGTTGGAAGCCGCGCAGAGTGGCTGGGGAAACCCAGCTGGATGGGCGGGGTACAAATAATAATAATAATAATAATATATTATTATTATTATTATTATTACTAAAATTCCTTCAGTAGCACCTTAAAGACCAACTAAGTTTTTATTTTGGTATGAGCTTTCGTGTGCATGCACACTTCTTCAGATACAGTAAAATAGAAGTCCCCAGGCACTTATGTAGAGAAGGGGTGGGGATGGGGAGGGGAGGGGGGATCACTCAGAAGGGTGGTGGAAGTGGGTGATTGACTGACTGATAGCTGTTGATGACCGAAAACGACTGCAAATGGTTTTGCATGAAAAAGCAAGGGTTGAGATGGCTGAAGATCGCTTATCATGTATAATGAGATAAGAATCCGATATCTCTGTTCAAACCAGGTCCCTCCATGGTTTTGAGCTTGGTGATAAGTTGTAATTCAGCAACTTCTCTTTCCAGTCTATTTCTGAAATTCTTTTGTAGTAAGACAGCTACTTTGAGATCTTGTACAGAATGTCCTGGGAGATTGAAGTGTTCTCCTACTGGTTTTTCTGTCTTCTGGTTCCTGATGTCAGATTTATGTCCATTTATCCTTTGGCGTAGGGTTTGGCCTGTTTGTCCAATATAGAGAGCTGAAGGGCACTGTTGGCATTTGATGGCATACACAATGTTAGAAGATGAGCAATTAAATAGCCCTGAGATGGTATGTTGGATGTTGTTGGGGCCAGTAATGGTGTTGTCCGGGTGTATGTGGCAGCAAAGTTGGCATCTGGGTTTATTGCAGGCTCTGGTACCAGTGTCCATGTTAAGTCTGGTGGTTGTATTATTGTGGGTGAGGAGTTGTTTAAGATTGGGTGGCTGTCTGTAGGCAATGAAAGGTCTTCCTCCCAGAGCTTGAGAAAGGGAGCTGTCATTGTCCAGGAGAGGCTGCCTCCTCACCCCTTAGGAGAGGCTGCCTCCTCACCCCAGTGCCTGGGGACTTCTATTTCACTGTATCTGAAGAAGTGTGCATGCACACGAAAGCTCATACCAAAATAAAAAATTAGTTGGTCTTTAAGGTGCTACTGAAGGAATTTTTTTATTTTACTTCGACCCAGACCAACACGGCTACCTACCTGTAACCATTATTATTACTGTTTATTCTGTTTCTTTGACTTTCTCTGTGTTATATCGAAGCCTTTCACGCAATGCAAGAGGCCCTTCCTGAAATCTAGCAGGGATCTACCAGAAGAGGTGGAATTCTTGGGCAGTCGCGAATTATTTCCTGTCGTTTTCATGGGCAAATATTGGGGGGGCGGCGTGGAGGGGACAGGGCCCCGAATGGGCAGAGAGGGTGGCAGAATAGTGATGTTGTCCCACTGCTGCAAGTGAGATTTAGTGCGTTGTCCAAAAGCCACAGCTCCATCGCAAAACAGGTACTGGGGTTTGAAAGGAATGGGACAGAGGCAATTAGCACTATAATCGGGGAAACTAAGGGAATATTTCCCGTGACGGAATTCACCCTGGGCTGATGGAGACAGATATATTAAATTAGATTAGGCAGGAGCAGATAGATTGGATTAGATTAGGTAGCTGCAGTTAGATTAGATTAGGTAGCTGCTGACTAAATTCAGTACAGAGAAGGTACTTGTATATTCGACAGATGCAGATTAGTGTAGATATATTGATTAGACCCAGATGGTATTAGATCAATATAATCAGACTGAGATTAGGCAGGCACAAATCAGATCAATGCAGGACATGGATAGATTAGATCACAGGCAAAATGAGAGAAACAAACATTATAAAAGTTGACTTCTTCGCTTTCAACAAACTCCCCACCTCTTCCCAAACCCTGCTTTGAGTTTTAAAATACATTTCAAACAAAATCCCGATAGGTACGCCATCCTCCTGACAGTTTGTGCCCGAGTTGCATGTGTGTGCCTCTAAAATTTACACCCAACAAGTAAAATATGTTTGGGTCTTAATCTGATGATCCTGTAGAAGAAAGGGGGATTGATTGATTGATTGAAAGGCTGATTGGTGTAGGGAGTGGATTCCTCGACCCGGAACTGCCTAAATCATGCTTCCGATGTCCCCCTAGTTAACTTGGTTTGTAGCCCTCCACCTGTTGTACTCAAAGGTACACAGCTGTTGAATGTGGAGGCTCAACCTTTGGCAGGAACTTTGCCCCAACCCTTATTCCCCAACCCCCACCGACCGGCAAGCCCTTGGCCACCACATGATCGTCTTGTGGCAGTGAGTCCCGCAAGCCGGCGATATCGTTGCGTGATGAAATCCTGAGCCCAAGCACCTTCCACGTGTTATAAGAATTCTAAGGTCCCAAATATAAAATAAAGGTTCATAAACGTACGAGGCAAACACATGCGTAAGTATATAAACCACGTGTCTGAAATAGTCCAGGGGAGCAATCCTGAAGCCATTTGGACTCTCCCAGTGACCTCAAATATTCCTCTGCAGTAAGGGGGGGGGAGGGGAATCGGGAAAGCCTTCCCATTGTCTTTTTGCTTGCAAATCCTGCCTTAAGGGCATATTTGCGTAAAATAGGGTGGACCTGTGACCTGGATCCAGGAATTTTTACCATCACAAAAGAACGGCCAGGCTGCCCAGGTAAAACAATCAGTGACCATTATCAGGTATCCTGGCAGGCAGGATTTCTGCTGTAGACCGCCTTCTTCTGTGATGTATGTATGATTTTTTTTGGGGGGGTGGTCTCTTGGGCTACAGGGTGGGCAATTTCAAAAGTCTATACAGTGGTACCTTGCAATATGAAATGCCTCGCGCAATGAAAAACTCGCAAGACAAAAGCGTTTTGCGATGTTTTTGGTGACTCACAAGACGAAGTTTTCTACAGCCGTGCTTCACAAGATGAATTTTTTTGCGTTTTTGTTTTTGCCGCGGCAAACTGCGCTTCACAAGACGAAATTATCGCAAGACGAAATTATCGCAAGAGAAAGCGACTCGCAGAACGAATTAATTTCGTCTTGCGACGCACCACTGTATAACGGCTTGCGCAGCATTGTTCGGGGTTTCTCCTCCCACCTGCGTGTGGGGAGTGGGGGACCCTGTTGCAACAGTTTAATAAAGATCAGGCTTACTAGCCGCTTTGCTTCTCAATAGTCTCTGGTTCGCCTCTCTTATTTTCTCCTACCGAGAGAGAACCCACTCAAGGACTCTATACGGGCTTTTGGATACCCCATAAGGGAAAAGGAGCAGGTTTTTTTCCTATAACGCACGGCTGGTCCTTAACATTGTAAGAACACAAGAAGAGGCCATCATAAGGGCCCTCTCCCCTCCTGCTGGCCTCCAGCAAGCAGTATTCAGAACCAGGGCTGCTTTCCAGGTATAAGTAAATAAATAAGTCGGACCCATTTCTTCCAATGAGTTTGCGACGAGCATGCTAAAACCAGGAATTGGGGGGGGGGGGCAGTTAAACGACTCCCCCCAAATCCCAAGTCCCCACCAAGCCTCTAACTATGTCCAGGACAACGGCCATTGAAAACAGGCACCACACATGCACAACAGCAAAGAGGCTGAGAAAAGCAGCCTATAAAATTGTAGCAAGAAGCGGATACCATGCATCGTATCCAATATAAAATCAAATAAATGCCGAAATACAACGGTGTGACGGATTTCCTTGGTTCCAACGGCTAATGAATCCCCTGGAAGAGGGGAATCCGGGGCTCGCCCTCCCTCCATAATCCCGTAAGCATAAGGTCACGTACTCCTTGCCCCTCCACAAGGTGTAAACTTAGCCACGCAATAGGAGGCAGGAGGGCAACATATATCCAGGGCCATCTTAACCATAGGCGTTAGGGGTGCTGGGCACCCGGGCGCCGGGCTCTCAGGGACACTAGGCTGAGAGACCAGGGCCCAAGAGTTGGAGTCCGGGGAAGAGCCCGCCCGTCAGAGCGCTGTGGTGGGTTCTTCCGCTGCGGGGGGGGGGGCTCTCCACCGCAAGTTCGGGGGCAAGCGAGCCAGCGAGGCCCTGAGGCGGCCGGCTGGCTACACCCTCCTGCTCGCCTGGGATTGGCGTAGGGCCGTGGAGAGGCCTGCCCAGGGTGCACTGCCCACCTGATGAGGCGCCCAGCCTAGCACCAGGGCCGGCTCTAGGCCCAGGCTGGGTGGCGCAATGCACCAGGGCGCCTGGCCACCAGAGGCGCCGAAGGGGCGCCAAACGGCTGGCGTCCAGCTGAGCGCGGCAGCCAGGAGCTCCATGCGAGGCGGCAAAAGCTTCCTCTCCTCCTCTTCTTGCAGAACCAGTGAGACACCTGCCTAGAGTGGCAGCAGGCGTGTGGTGTGCAAGGCCACTAAGTCCTATGGCTCCTCCTCTGCCGCTGCCTCCTCCTCTCCCTCGGCTGCAGGAATCCCCTCAGCCGCTGCCCGCCGAGCCGTCATCTGAGGGAGCGGTGCCTCTTCCCCCCTAAAGTCCCTTCTCTTTCTCTGGACTCCACCCCACCCCACTGCCCCACCGCCTTCCCATCTCCCGGCCATTCCCGAGGACGGGTGGCCAAGCTTCCCCTGCTCTCCGCGCTTCGCCCTCTGCCTCGCGCTCTCTCGTGCGCACCCTCTTCGCCTGGGCGCGCGTTTGTTTTGCCCGTGACGGCGGCAAGGCACCAGAGCGAACTTTGGCAAGGCGAGGGGCCGCCCTTGCGGCGAGTGCTTGTCGGTGGGTGGGCAGCGGAGAGCCCCAGTGGGCAGCCTTGGCGCTTATCTGCTCCGAGGAGCGAGGCAGGCGTTGCTGTGGGCAGGATCTCCGGGGAGCTGGTGGCAGCTTTATAAGCCAGTGCTCTTCGTGGGGATGGCCTCGTCGGGCGCCAAGATGCCTCCTGTCACCACCTTCCGCAAGTTGGGCCCCGAGGGGGCGCAGGAGGGATCTTTGCACCACGGAACTGGGTGAGCTTAAGATGGCCCTGCCTAGCACCACCGCCTCGCGCTCCTCTGTGCCCTGCTTTGCCCTGCCTGCATGCCTCGAAGGCTGGCCCAGAGCGCCCTGGCCCCCCCCCCCAAAGGCTGACAACTCTGGGCAACCTGGGGGGGGGAGGGCCCACCGGGTGGATTTTTGCACCCCGGCGCCACATATGCTTCAGACAGCCCTGCATATATCCCAGACAGAAACCCATCGGGATGGCGGATTGAATCCTGATACTTTCAAAGGAGAAGCCCAGGAAAGCCTTGCCGCCACGTGTAAATACTTCTATTGCTCTTTGGAGAAAAGGGTAGTTAAAAAGGTGTCGGGTATCGGGGTGGGTGACTGGGCTCATGTTTCGACATGCCAAGCTTTGTGACGTATTTGTGACGCACCAATGATGCCATTGGAAAATGGCCTCGGTCCAGTACACCTGAAGGAGCGTCTCCACCCCCATTGTTCTGACACTGAGGTCCAGCTCCAAGGGCCTTCTGGCGGTTCCCTCGCTGCGAGAAGCAATGCTACAGGGAACCAGGCAGTGGGCCTTCTCGGTAGTGGCACCTGCCCTGTGGAACGCCCTCCCATCAGATGTCAAAGAGAAAAATAACTACCAGACTTTTAGAAGACACCTGAAGGCAGCCCCGTTTAGGGAAGCTTTTAATGTTTAATAGATTGTTGTATTTTAATATCCTTCTGGAAGCCGCCCAGAGAGGCTGGGCAAACCCAGCCAGATGGGCGGCGTATAAATAATAAATTATTATTATTATTATTATTATTATTATTATTATTATTATTATTAAAGTTCAAGCAGCCCCCATGCTTGGCGTTCCTACCCTTTGTGCGTTCGAACAAATAAAGGTCAGGTCTACTGACCGCTGTTTTGCTTCTTTAGATTGGCTGGAGACTCCTCCTTTTGCTGGCCAGAGAGAATCCTAGAATCCTAGAGTTGGAAGAGACCACAAGGGCCATCCAGTCCAACCCCCTGCTGAGCAGGAAACACCATCCGAGACCCACAGGGAGAGTGGACCCTGACCAGCTGGGCAGCGGAGTAAATCCGCACCCCAGGATTTTTCCTTATCAGGCAGAACACCCCCCTGAGTCTTAGGACTGCCAACATTGATTTCCCACAAACTTGCCCACACATGCAGACAGGCAGGCAAAGCAAGCTGAGAAACAGACGAGAAGGAAAATAAGGGGTTGTTTCCCCCCTTACCACCACCAGGGAGGGTCACTTAAAAAAACAGAGGTCAGCAGACACAACTTTAGCACAGGATATATTTTTGAAGAAACACAACAGCAGCCAGGTAAATCCAGTTAGCGACACCCGGGAAAAGAGAGGGGGACAGATGGACACGATGACCACAGAGTCAAAAGACCACAGGCGGGGGGCAGGAGGGGGGCGGACACGGGGCTCTGCAGACAGAGGGAAGCAGGGTTAAGAATTAAACGGAGTATCCTTACTTCGGTGTGACTGGGGACCTTCGCCCTGCTCTGCAGAAAAGAACAGCAGGGTTTTATATACTTTCAGCACACGGAACACATTTCCATAACATTTATATACTTTCAGCAAAGTGGAGCGTTGCCCCACACAGACATTGCCCTCCATTCCTCCCTGCTGTGACTCAGCTTCCATTTCGACAGGGCTTGGATTGTGTCGATTGATCGGCGACCGACTGACCGATCGATTGATCTGTCAGGTTCTGTCCCCGGCGTAAGGCGAGTTTTGCAGGGCAGGGACCCAAATGCGCAGACCCTCTTCCCTACCCCTGAAGGCTGCCTTGCCTGCGGACCCCTTGCTAGTGTTAGGAGAATTATAAGGTCTAGATGTAAAATAAATGTTCATAAATGGACCAGGCAAATGCATACATAGATCTATAAACCACATGTCTGAAACAGGACAGGAAAACAGCCCTGAATCCATTTCGACTCTCCCAAACTGACCTCAAATGTTTCTCTGCAAGGACAAAGGAAATGGGGAAACCTCCCCATTGTCTCTTTGCTCACAAATCCTGTCATGAAGGCGTATCTGTGTGTGAATAGGGTGAGCCTGTGACCTGGATTCAGGAACTGAGTATTTACCATCACAAAAAAAAATGGGCACGATGCCCAAGTAATACATTCAGTGACCATTATCAGGTACCCTGGCAGGCAGGTTTTCTGCTGTAGACCGCCTCTTCTGTGATGTATGTAGGATGTATTGGGGGTTGGGTCCTGGGGTACAGGGGAGGCAATTTCAAATGTCTATATAAGAGCTTGCACACCAATGTTTGGGGTTCCTGTCCTCCCTCCCGGTGGGGGGGAGAGCGGGGGGACCCTGTTGCAGCAGTTTAACAAAGATCAGGCTTACTAGCTGCTTTGCTTCTCAATATTCTCTGCTTGGCCTCTGTTATTTTCTCCTTTCGATAGAGAACCTACATAAGGACTATATACAGCAGGCATCCCCAAACTTCGGCCCTCCAGATGTTTTGGACTACAATTCCCATCATCCCTGATCACTGGTCCTCTTAGCTAGGGATCATAGGAGTTGTAGGCCAAAACATCTGGAGGGCCGCAGTTTGGGGATATCTGATATACAGACTCTTGGGTACCCCATAAGGGAAAAGGAGCAGGTTTTTTTCTTATAACAATTGACAGGGACCACAGACCCCCCTTCCCTACCCTAGAAGGCTGTCTGCAGACCCCTGGCTGGCCACTGCTCAATATTGCATGCACAATGCCCCCCCCCCGAAGATCACACACCAGAGATGGGGTGGGAAGACCTCTGGACCTCCAGCTATTATGGGGTTCCCAATGTTAGAGGAAAATCCTCAGGCTCACTCGGGTCGTCGAACAAAGGCGCCAGCCAGGTGTCTAAAAGACTGCCGCAACAGGAAAACTTATAAAAGAAGGGGGCGCCCTTTTCTTCCGGGCTTCTTCCTGCTTCTTCCATGCGGTGGGTGGAAGTCCTGTTGCAACCGTCTTCTGAATAAAGATCAGACCTGTTGGCTGCTGTTTCGCTCCTATATCCCTTGCTGGTGTCTTTGCTTGGCAATACAAGCAAGCCTGAGGATTTTCCAATAACACCAACTCCGTGACTCCCCAGGAGGCAGCGTGGCTGACGGGTCAGGATTTTGGGAATATCCAACAAATATTCTCCGGGGTGTCGCAGGTTTGCCAACCCCGCCGGGAACGGCAGATCCCGACCAGCTGGCCCGTGCTGCTTGCAGTTTCAAAAACGGCTTAAGCAACCGTGTCTTCTCTCCTAAAGGAATTTGATTGCTGGCTGCATATCTCTACGCCGAGAGCTAAAGGTTGCTTTGAGGCCAGCTTCGTTTGCAATAACTGCGGCTCTGTAGTAGAGCTTCTGCCTTGAATACATCTCCGGCTCAAACTATGAAGCCTTCAATGGCTCAGGAGCGCAAGACCTCAAGGACAGCCTCTTTCCATATGAACCGACCCGGACCCTGAGATCATCTTCTGAGGCCCTCCTTCATGTGCCTCCTCCTCGAGAGGTCCGGAGGGTGGCAACACGAGAGCGGGGCCTTCTCTGCAGTGGCTCCCCAGCTATGGAATGCTCTCTCCAGGGAAGTTCGCCTGGTGCCTTCATTATACACCTCTAGGCACCAGGCAAAAATGTTCCTTTTTAACTAGGCCTTTGGTTGAAATTATTGACATCCAACACCCTTTTAGAATGTGGGTTTTTTTGGGGGGCGCGCGGTGTTATTGGGTTACCGCTTTTAGTTGTGAACTGCCCTGAGACCTCCGGGTATAGGGCGGTGTATAAGTTGAATGACTGACTGACTGAATATCTGGATGAGGCCCTGTCTGCAGTGTGCACATGTAAAGGAATTTCATGTCTTCCCCTAAAGGAGACTGAGAGTGGTTAGCAGACATCCATTTCCCTCTTCAGAGAGCTGCAATTTCCCAGAGCTCTCTGGGAATGAGAGATTGACTGTTAAATCACTGGGAATTGCAGCTCCACGAAGGGAAGATGGATCCCTGAACAACTCTCAGCACCCTTAAACTACAGTTCCCATGATCCTTTTTCTTTTTTTGGGGGGGGGGGAGCCATGACTGCTTAATGTGGACGAGCCTAAGCACTTCCCATTAATTCTTTCAGAGGGTATTGCTTTATTTTTGCCCTGTGCACCGTTGGAATAAGGCCCCGGGAAGGCATTAATCCGGCCCCTGGTTCACGGTTCCACCATATCACACTCTGTCCTCTCTCCTCTGTCAAAAGTAGAGATTGTAGACGCCTCGGGGCAGGAATCTAGCTTGTTGCTGTAATGGCGGCCCCCGCAAGTCAGCGCCAGTCTTGGGCAGCCCTGTTACGGAGCGGGGAGCTACTTGTGTCGAGACGCACCTCTTGCTCGCCGAATCTGCATGCCGCGCACACACACACACACACAACCGAGTTCCATGCCACACATATCTTCGGACACCTCCGGCCACCACACGGGGACGACACACGACGACACACACACCTCCACGACACAAGAACCACGACCCAGCCTCTCCTGATCTTCTGCCGTTTCCTCTGTCCCTCTCGGACCGGGATGGGGAATATGTAGGGGCCCCTCTAGATGGCGCTGAACCCCCCAACCCCGGTAGCCTGGGTTTAATGCTGGCTAGATCTGGAATCCGGCAACCCTTTGGGGAATTCGAACCATTCCCTACCCCCTTGACCGAAGGAAGAGGCACCACTTTCCAAAAAGAGGCATCCTCTCCATCTCTTTACGAGAGCAGGGAATGCCTCTTCTTAGTCAGGGATGGGAGAACCTGTCTAGATGTTACTTGACTCCATCTCCAAAGGTCAAGGAGTCTGGCAAAATCTGGAGGGACGCAGCAGGTTGCCCACCTCTGCTCCTCGGCCCGGGGCGCGGGAAAGGATTTCTGGCTTGGCCCTACTGCCACGGACAAGACACTCAAGGAGCGGGAAAGGTCAATAATTACCTTCTCGGTCCCTTTGCCATGCTTTCTCAAGAGAGTACCCTGCAGAGACAATCAATATCACAAATCGATCAATGCAGAATGGGAAAGGGCGAGCGAAGAAGTCCAGCGAAGGAAGGGCAGGAGGGTGGAAGGAAGGAAGGAAGGACAGACGGACAGACAGACGGATGGACGGATGGACGGACGGACGGCCTCTCATCTCAAGGCTCTCTCCAGGGAGCAGCAAGGCCAGGCATGATATTGTCCTCCCTCCCCCAAGACTCCCAGTACCATATAACACCAGTCCTGAAAGACTTACATTGGCTCCTGGGACATTTCTGAGCACAATTCAAAGTGTTGGTGCTGACCTTGACAGCCTTAAATGGCCTTGGCTTAGTATACCGGAGGGAGCGTCTCCACCCCCATCATTCTGCCCAGACACTGAGGTCCAGCTCCGAGGGTCTTCTGGCAGTTCCCTCCCTGCGGGAAGTGAGGTTACAGAGAACCAGGCAGAGGGCCTTCTCGGTGGTGGCGCCCACCCTGTGGAACGCCCTCCCATCAGATGTCAAGGAAATAAACAACTACCAGACTTTTAGAAGACATCTGAAGGCTGGAAGTTTCAGGGAAGTTTTTAATGTGTGATGTTTTATTGTGTTTTTACTATCCATCTGGTACACAGGCTGAGACCCTCCCTGCCCGCAGACCGTCTCGCCAGAGTGGTGTATACTCTAGTTACCTCCTGCTTGGACTACTGCAATGCACTCTTTATGGGGCTACCTTTGAAGGTGACTGGGAAACTGCAATTAATCCAGAATGCGGCAGCTTGACTGGGGACTGGGAGCAGCCATCGAGACCACATAACACCGGTCCTGAAAGACCAACATTGGCTCCCAGGATGTTTCTGAGCACAATTCAAAGTGTTGGTGATGACCTTGAAAGCCCTAAACGGCCCTGAAGACCTGAAAGAGCGTCTCCACCCCCATAGTTCTGCCCGGACACTGAGGTCCAGCTCCGAGGGCCTTCTGGCAGTTCCCTCCCTGCGATAAGTGAGGTTACAGGAAACCAGGCAGAGGGCCTTCTCGGTGGTGGCGCCGTCAGATGTCAAGGAGATCCACAACTATCTGACTTTTAGAAGACTTCTGAAGGCAGCCCTGTACAGGGAAGTTTCCACCGAGGGAGAAAGTTTCCACCGAGACGTGACAGCTGGCGCAAAGCAGCTCAGCGACAAGAGGGAAGGGTTTGGGGGTTCACAGAACAAAGGCGTTTTGGGGGAGGATCAGGAGCAGGGAGAAGATAGAGGCACATTGGAGAACGTAGCCAGCCACCACAGGACGACAGAAAAACCAGCTCAAGTTACTTGGGAGGGGTGGGTTGGGGGGGAACTAGACGCAAGGCACAAGGACAAAGAGATAGAGACAAACGAAAGACAGGCAGGGCTTTCACCTGCCGTACTTACAATCATCTGCCCAGGTGAGGGGAGCAATCAGAAAGAACAGCCGTCACGTGAGTATAAGCCTCAGGTCTGCCGCAACCCCACCCCGCAACCCCAAACCAACACACAACGCCACGACAACCCCACACGAAAGAGACACAACACAGCACAACAACGCCTCCCGGACGCGAGGCCACAGGTCGCACCCCGGCGCCCGCAAGCAGCAGCCCTCGGGGGGCGCGGGGTTTGTGCGGGTGCAAAAGTGAGCCTGCCCCCCTATATTTAGGCATACACCCAAGCCCCAAATCCCTGCCCGTTTGAGAAAGAACCCCCCCCCCCCAAGACCGGAAAGGTTTTCTATCTGCAATTTAGTTAGACAAAAGGAAGGTGAGTCAATTAGGACAAACACCCCCCCCCCCAAATTCATTGCAGGTTTTATTTTCAAATGCATCATAACTTTTAAAAAGTCAATCACGAAAGCTCATACCTATGACAAACTTAGTTGGTCTCTAAGATGCTACCTGTAACTAATACCATCAGAACTGTCAGCTATGCCCATTTCACTCTACACTCTATCTATCTATCTATCTATCTATCTATCTATCTATCTATCTATCTATCTATCTATCTATCTATCTTCTTGCTGTTATGAAAATGAAGAGATTTGGTGGATACTATTGAGGGGTTTTTTTGGGGGGGGAATCAGTCTGATCCTGTACCCCAGTGAGGGGGAGACTCTTAGCCAGACAAGTTTCTGTGCAAGGCAGCGACTTGAGCTGGATACTTAAGGGTCCTCATCAACACCCCCAAAGAATGAGCAACTAAGTGACGGGGCCCTCCAGGCTAATGGGGGTGGGACTTTCCTCCCACCTAGCTGCCAGGTAGGAGAATAGGGTTGAACTGAAAACAGGCTGGAAGATGGATGGACCTGCCTGCTCTGTGCTGGATCCAAAGCTGGGAGGAGATCATAGAATCATAGAGTTGGAAGAGACCACAAGAGCCATCCAGTCCAACCCCCTGCCAAGGAAACACCATCAAAGCATTCTTGACATATGCCTGTCAAGCCTCTGCTTAAAGACCTCCAAAGAAGGAGACTCCACCACACTCCTTGGCAGCAAATTCCACTGCCGAACGGCTCTTACTGTCAGGAAGTTCTTCCTAATGTTTAGGTGGAATCTTCTTTCTTGTAGTTTGAATCTATTGCTCCGTGTCCGCTTCTCTGGAGCAGCAGAAAACAACCTTTCTCCCTCCTCTATATGACATCCTTTTATATATTTGAACATGGAGAAACAAAATCTGTTGGGGTGGCGATGCTGCTCTGGTTATCTCCTGCTTGGACTATCGCCATGCACTCTACGTGGGGCTACCTTTGAAGGTGACTTGGAAACTACAACTAATCCAGAATGCGGCAGCTAGACTGGTGACTGGGAGCGGCCGCCGAGACCACATAACACTTGGAAACACATGAAAGATCTACATTGGCTCCCAGTACGTTTCCGAGCACTGTTCAAAGTGTTGGGGCTGACCTTTAAAGCCCTAAATGGCCTCGGTCCAGTATACCTGAAGGAGTGTCTCCACCCCCATTGTTCTGCCCGGACACTGAGGTCCAGTACCGAGGGCCTTCTGACGGTTCCCTCATTGCGAGAAGCCAAGTTGCAGGGAACCAGGCAGAGGGCCTTCTTGGTAGTGGCGCCCACCCTGTGGAACGCCCTCCCATCAGATGTCAAGGAAATAAACAACGACCTGACTTTTAGAAGACATCTGAAGACAACCCTGCATCATGAAAATTTTTAATGTCTAATGTTTTACAATTTTTTATGTGCCAGCGACTCCAACACTCATTGTCTCAGCATCAGGGCCATCATTGCCCATGCTTGCTTGCTGAGGATCGCTGAGAGTTGGAGACCAGGGAGATTTGGAGGGTGCCATAAATGGAGAAGGACCGGGGTGGCCCTTGAGGAATGAAAAGGCAAACCAGGAAAAGGAGGGCCATCTATTGTTCCTGTGCTCGTTTCACCCGTCTCACCCTCCTCATTGTGTAAGTGAAACCAGAGATATATTGTTTCCGTCCTGCAATCACCGCGTCCTGCTTTAACCGGGACGGGTCTCCTTCTCCCGGAAAACCACTGCTCATAAAAACATAAGAGGGCTGCCGGATGAGGCCATCGAATCTGGCATCCTATCCTCACAGTGGCCGACTAGATGCCTGTGGGGGAAATCTGCAAGCAGGATCTGGGTGCGAGAGCAACTCTCCCCCCTCCTGTGGTTTCCAGCAACTGGGATTCAGAAGTATTGTGGCCTCCGATCACAGCCATCATGGTTAAATAGCTATTAATAGCTCTTTCCTCAATGATTCCCCCCCCCTCCATATCCTCTTTTAAAGCAATCTGGGTTGGTGGCTGTCAGGGGACCTTTCTACAGGGAACCTCCCCCCCCCATCCTGTTGACCAGCTCTTTGCCCAGTGAGAGCAGCAGCAGCGGGTCAGGTGGGGGGAATGAGGAAGTCAGCGAGATGGAGGAGGCAAGGCTCAGCGATGTGGGAGAGCCCTTGTGCCGCCTTGACCAAGAGGTAGAGGGGAACACACAGCCCCTTCTGGCGCCTGAAGTAAGGTGCGCCACTAAACGTAAGGTCGGGAGGAGGCGTTTCGGAGTGCCCAAGTTCTTATGCTGGTCACACAACAGGAAACGTCCACTCCTGGATTCTGCGAGTAACTAGGAGGTCATGTTTTCTGCTATCTCTGCACTGTAAATATTATGCACAACACAGGGGCGTAGTGAGGCGCCACGACACCCGGGGCAGCAAATTGCCATGCCTCGGGGGGGGGGGGGCGCCGTCGCTACGTAATGACGCATGCATCGCTACGTAGAGGGGGATCGCGCCCCCCGCAACTTCTAAACGGAGCGTCCAGGCTCCAGGTAGATAGCCCACTGGTGTGGCAGCCCGCCGCACCAGTGGGCTACCTACCTGGAGCCTGGATGCTCCGTTTAGAAGTCACAGGGGGGGCACGCGATCCCCTCTACATTGTACATCATGCCCCCCTGCGACTTCTAAATGGAAACTAAACGGTCCAGGCTCAGGCACCGATTGCGGGGTAGGGGGCGCGGCCCCGAGTGCCACCCCCCCTCCAGCAGGCACCCGCACAGCGATTTCGGCGCTTGCAGCCTTTTCTTTTCTTTTCAGGCTGCCGTGCAGAGCTGAGGGGCGGGGGCGTGGCCCCAAGTGACACCCCCTCCAGGGCGGTACCCAGGGCGAACCGCCCCCCCTGCCCGCTTGCTCCGCCCCTGGCACAATAAAACCGTTAAAGACAAGCACGGACTTGGGCGTCTTTACTCGAGAGGAGCCGCAACAACACCATTACAGCGGCCACCACTGCTTCCTGCAGCAGAGAGTTCCACAGGGTGTGGAGAAGGACTTTCTTTATCTGTCCTGAATCTCCCAATGTCCAGCGTCGTTGGATTCATGGCTTCTAGTGCTCGCAGAAACTCAGAATGGCAGAGTTGGAAGGGACCCCGAGGGCCATCTATTCCAACCCCCTGCAATGCAGGAATCTTTTGCCCAATGTGGGGCTCGAACCCACAACCCTGAGATCGAGAGCCTCATTCACTATTGACTGAGCTATCTCCCATTTCTGCACCGGTTTGCGACTTTAAAACAACAACACATGAACGTTCACGCTGTAAATTTATCCTAGCGTACATTTCTGTATGCAATTCCCTCCTCCCCTAAGAAAAACCACCTTTTGTTTTTGCAAAGCAGTTTCCCCTAATACAGTGTTCCATTCCACCAACATATGCATTTTCGCACACACTTCTCCCCACAATTTGCATTCTTGTCCAGATTTCCTGACTGGGGAACAGCCTTGCAAAATTAATGTACGTACGGATTTTTATGCTGCAGTTCCATTTCTGCTAGAGTACCATTTGGGGAAAGTTGCAGAACTGGTCAGTTTGCATTTAAAATGTGAACCGAACAATATTTCTCCTTCCCCTCTGCAGCTCCTCAAGAGATGGCCACCCTCCTTATAAAAGTGTCAGCTAAACAAACAGTTGCATTATGTTAACTAACCCACATTTCTTGCACCACGAAATTCAAGGCGCTTAGATCTGCCTCTCAGTCCCTGATATCCCCAAGCATAAATGCTATCCTCACACCATTTCTGCACCAACTTGCAATTTATTTATTTTTTAAAAAAATCCAGAGCAAATTCTCATATTGTGCACATCCTGTCTCATGTAAGCATTTTTTTTGCAAGCGATTTCCCCACTATAGGCCCCCCCCCCAAAAAAAATTGTTAGGTAATTTTCTCAAATATGTGTATTTCCCCTTTACATAAAGCTTTTTTTTTTAATTTGTTTTACTGCAACACAACATTTAGGTAAGAGTGAGTTTCGTAGGAGCTAGAGATGGCTCAGACATGGCTGCAAGTCCCTTAGTGACACTCAGCGCCCCCCCCCAAAAAATAACACTGAAAAACCTGATTCCTCCCCAGCCAGCAAATTATTGGGAAGTCGGACAGGCAAATACCTTCACTTTTAATCAAATACAGTGGCTAAACGGACTGTCCCTAAAGATACGGGGGTTAGTCTACATCCCACCTCGAATTTAATTGTGGGATCCGATGGGGTAGTTCTCTAACCAATGGGGAAATAGAGTTCATTTCACCCATTTCTGGTTGATCCACAGAGCTGGTGAATTTCTGGAGAGTTTGCAGGCATGACGGCTACCACCCTGACGTCTAATCAGCACCCAGGGCAGTGAGGCTGTGCCCCTCCAAAGTTGTTGGACTCCAGCTCCCAGCAACCCCCCCAGGAGGGATGATGGGAGCTGGAGTCTATCCAGAGGACTGCAATTTCCCCAACTAAGTTCTAAGGAAGAATTGGAGGTGCAGAGGAATGCCTCGCCTTAGATGGAGACGGGAATACCTCTCCTTAGATTGAGAAGGGAATGCCTCGCCTTAGATGGAGAAGGGAATGCCTCGCCTTAGATGGAGAAGGGAATGCCTCTCCTTAGATGGAGAAGGGAATGCCTCTCCTTAGATGGAGACGGGAATGCCTCTCCTTAGATGGAGAAGGGGATGCCTCTCCTTAGATGGAGAAGGGAATGCCTCTCCTTAGATGGAGAAGGGAATGCCTCTCCTTAGATGGAGAAGGGAATGCCTCTCCTTAGATGGAGACGGGAATGCCTCTCCTTAGATGGAGAAGGGAATGCCTCTCCTTAGATGGAGAAGGGAATGCCTCTCCTTAGATGGAGAAGGGAATGCCTCTCCTTAGATGGAGAAGGGAATGCCTCTCCTTAGATGGAGAAGGGAATGCCTCTCCTTAGATGGAGATGGGAATGCCTCTCCTTAGATGGAGATGGGAATGCCTCTCCTTAGATGGAGAAGGGAATGCCTCTCCTTAGATGGAGAAGGGAATGCCTCTCCTTAGATGGAGAAGGGAATGCCTCTCCTTAGATGGAGAAGGGAATGCCTCTCCTTAGATGGAGAAGGGAATGCCTCTCCTTAGATGGAGAAGGGAATGCCTCTCCTTAGATGGAGAAGGGAATGCCTCTCCTTAGATGGAGAAGGGAATGCCTCTCCTTAGATCGGGGATGGTGGGCATATCTTTATCCTTCGAGACATTGCTGACCCAAACTCCCAGTAGCCAGCACAGCCAAGGGGCAGGAAAGGTGGGAGTTTGAATCCAGAAACATCTGAAGGGATACAGGTGCACCTTCTGCCCCGAGGGAAACTGAATCCTATTTGGATCCGTGCCTCTCATTTCATATGGTTCCTTTTATCTTCTGAGGGTGGGGGAAGGCTCTACAGTGAACTGGACCCCCCACATTTCCAGACTGGTGGTTTTTAAGCACATCTTAGCAGCTGCGGGAGCTGGGAGCCGATTTCCATTAAAACAAAACAAGGAGAGAACCTGATTATTTCAAGATAAAAAGGCAAGTGTGCAACCGATCTACTTTTTTTTAGGAAGGCACAGCTGAGACGCTTCCACGTTGGGCTCCTACACCCCCAGTTTGCCCATGCTCCCAGAGTTTTGGAGAGTGTGTTGGGGCCATGGGGGAAGAGTGGGTTAGCCCATCTCGTCTTACACGTGGTTTGGGACTCACCGTCTGGTCCGTGAGGGGCGGAAGCACGATCGTCTTCTCCATAGTGTTCATGACGAGTTTCCAAAGCTCCTTCAGCACTCGCTTGAGGACGGTCTTCTCGCAGATCTTCGCAAAGAGGGTCAGGCTGAGAGAGAAGAAGGCCGCGAGGGGGAAGCCGGTGAGCACCATTCAGGGCCATATCGGGGAAGGGAGGGGAAGGATCTTAGTGAGCGAGCACATGCTGCCATAGGCTGAACCTGTGGTCCTAGACCTCGGCGTCTATCCCACTCACTTGCTATCGAGAAGGTCCATGATGGGTTGCAAGACGTTGTCAGCGTCTTGGGCTACGCTGCTGCAAGCACTGGCCGGCACGTTGCCTGTGCCTTTCACCTGGCTCAGAATGTCCCCCATCTGTTTCACGCAGTCCTCAATGTGTGGCTGGAAACTTTGGGGTGAGGAGATAATAATAATAATAATAATAATAATAATAATAATAATAATAATAATAATATAGAGAAGTGAGGTTACAGGGAACCAGGCAGAGGGCCTTCTTCATGGTGGCACCCTCCCTGTGGAACGCCCTCCCATCAGATGTCAAGGCAATAAACAACGATCTGACTTTTAGAAAACATCTGAAGGCAGCCTTGTTTAGGGAAGTTTTTAATGTTGGATGTTTTATTGTGTTTTTAATATCCGTATGGTGCACAGGATAAGACCCTCCCTGCCTGCAGACTGTCTCTCCAGAGTGGTGCATGCTCTAGAATCTCATAGAGTTGAAAGACACCAAAAGGGCCATCCAGTCCAACCCTCTGCCAAGCAGGAAACACCTCCCGCTTGGACTACTGCAATGCGCTCTCCGTGGGGCTACCTTGGAAGGTGACCTGGAAACTACAACTAATCCAGAATGCGGCAGCTAGTCTGGGGACTGGGAGCAGCTGTTGAGACCACGTAACACCGGTCCTGAAAGACCGACATTGGCTCCCAGTATGTTTCCGAGCACAATTCAAAGGGTTGGTGCTGACCTTGAAAGCCCTCAACGGCCTCAGCTCAGTATCCCTGAAGGAGCGTCTCTACCCCCATCGTTCAGCCTGGACACTGAGGTCCAGCTCTAAGGGCCTTCTGGCGGTTCCCTCCCTGCAAGAAGTGAGGTTACAGGGTACCAGGCAGAGGGCCTTCTCGGTGGTGGCGCCTGCCCTGTGGAAGGCCCTCCCGTCAGATGTCAAGGAGATAAAGAACTACACAACTTTTAGAAGCCATTTGAAAGCAGCCCTTTACCGGGAACCTTTTTAATACTTGATGTCATGTTATGTTTTTAATCAGCCCTACCTGGTTGCAAACACTCGACTCAGCTCGTCCAAGACGTTGTTGAGCTTCACCTGCAGCTCCTTGAGGATGTCGCTGGCTTCTGTGTCCAGCTGGAATGGCAGAAGGCAAGAGAGCAATGTTCATCCTTGGAAGATTAATAGGCAGCTCCCCCCCCCCCCCGCAGGCAAATTCTCCAGCTTGAGAATCCTTAAGAATTTGCATCTCTATCCTATTGAGGCAAAGCCTCTGGCACGGATTAATGCCGAGTTGCTCTCATGGAACTAAACAGTTTGTAGTCAACCTTCTGTGAGGGAAAGGGAAGCTGTGAGTTTGGCTAGAGCCAAAGCCTCACGCACCACCAGCTTCAGTCTCATAGAATCATAGAATCCTAGAGTTGGAAGAGACCACAAAGGCCATCCAGTCCAACCCCCTGCCAAGCAGGAAACACCATCAAAGCATTTTTGACATATGCCTGTCAAGCCTCTGCTTAAAGACCTCCAAAGAAGGAGACTCCACCACACTTCTTGGCAGCAAATTCCACTGTTGAACAGCTCTTACTGTCAGGAAGTTCTTCCTAATGTTTAGGTGGAATCTTCTTTCTTGTAGTTTGAATCCATTGCTCCGTGTCCGCTTCTCTGGAGCAGCAGAAAACAACCTTTCACCCTCCTCTATATGACATCCTTTTATATATTTGAACATGGCTATCATATCACCCCTTAACCTTCTCTTCTCCAGGGCTTAACCTTCTCTTCTCCAGTCTCCCCTTGGCCAACCCCCCCCCCATCTGCCTTCTTCCTAACGACAAGTTCTGGGGGGGGGGCTGCTTGTGAGCTTCCTCCTCCTCCTCCTCCTCCTCCTCCTCCTCCTCCTCCTCCTCCTCCTCCTCCTCCTCCTCCTCCTCCGTGTTGCCTTTGTAGAACTCTACTCCAAATGGGCACCAATGCAGTGGATGTTTGAGGGCGAGAAGGCACATTCAGGATGCAGTGAAGCTAATATTCGGCTGGTGGTGCCCCCCTCCCCATTCCACGAAGAAAAGCAGAACAGCCAAGCTATTGGGACTTAAGTCTTCACTGTAAGGTAAAGGTAAAGGGATCCCTGACCATTAGGTCCAGTTGCGGATGACTCTGGGGTTGCGGCGCTCATCTTGCTTTATTGGCCGAGGGAGCTGACATACAGCTTCCGGGTCATGTGGCTAGCATGACTAAGCCGTTTCTGGCGAACCAGAGCAGGGCACGGAAACACTGTTTACCTTCCCGCTGGAGCGGTACCTATTTATCTACTTGCACTTTGACGTGCTTTTGAATTGCTAGGTGGGCAGGAGTTGGGATTGAGCGACAGGAGCTCACCCCGTCGCGGGGATTCGAACCGCCGACCTTCCGATTGGCAAGCCCTGGGCTCTGTGGTTTAACCCACAGTGCCACCTGCGTCTTCACTGTAGGCGAGACGTTTCCCTCTCCTACCACCTCTGACAGCGGGTGGCGAGTTGAGGGGGGCAAAGCTGCACAGGACACAGAAAGAGCTCTGCCTTTCAACAGTTTCTCAGCTGCTCTGCAGCCCCAGCCACTCTGTCCTGGGACAGGTCCGCCCCCCCCCGAAGACCTTTTAAGAAATGCAAACCTCTTTCCCCCCCATGGCTTCAAACATTTTCTCCAGTTGGACCCGCAACTGCTGGATGTTGTTCATCAAGATGCAGGGCTGTGACGGGAGAAATAAAATAAAACGGACACGTTGTTATGAAGGCACTGAGATGGCGATTCCTAGGAAAGGTGGCACCTTCCTTCTTTACTTTCTCTAATTATTCTGGGAAGCCGCTCTCTACATCGTGGAGGGAGCACGGAGTAGAATTTTCCCCTTTATACAGGAAGCTAGTTTGTACACACACAAACACAACCCACTTTCTATTGTGCGTCCAGACCAGCAAACAGCATGATTAGAGTTCAGCAACACCCATGGTTCTTTGCTGAGACAACATCTTCCACAGCTCAGCCTTGAAGCACCCACTGGGAGCTGTCCAGAGTGCTGATTTGGCTTGCCCAGGTTTCATATATCGCCGCCACCAGTACAGTCATACCTTGGGTTACGGCTGCTTTAGGTTGTGTGTTTTTGGGTTGCGCACTGCGCCAAACCCGGGATGGGTTACTTCCGGGTTTCGGCGCTCACGCATGTGCAGAAGCACTAAATCGCGCTTTGCACATGCACAGAAGTGCCGAATCGCAACCCGCGCATGCGCAGATGTGGCGCTGCGGGTTGCGAACGTGTCTCCCGCACGGATCATGTTCGCAACCCGAGCGTCCACTGTATTAGCATAAACGCTCCATTCGCCAGCAGGTCCCAGGGCAGGTTACGTCCATTTAAAATGCATAAATTAAAAAAAAGTTTAAACAAATTGCTGTCCCGGGAATAGGGAGGACCCTGAAAACACACATCCCAGGTCATTCGAGGCCTGCAAAATAAGGTGGGTATGAACGCTGACCCATCAAATTCACCCAGATGGCAATGAAATAAAACTTCACAACTTTGGGGCTGCCACAGAGAAGGCCCTGTCCCAGACCACAACCACCCCAAACATCAGAGGGCAGTGGAACTAGCGAGAAGCCCCCGTCTGTTCATCTTAACTACTGGGAGGATCTGTAGCGAAGGAGCCGGTCTCTCAAACTTTGCGGCCCCGAGTCATTTAGGGCCACATCATGTGTGTCCCCAGTCCAGCCCCAACCCCTTTGGTGCCTCGCCGCTGTTCTTTGGGAAACCCAAATCTGTCCGCAGATACTTGGAGGCGGAAGGGGGAAGAGCTACAAAACAGATACATCACCACTTTTTCTTTCTCCTTGGAGCAATGGGAAGCAAAATCCTTGGAGATAATTTCGGCGTACTGCAGCAGGACATTGCTAATGGTCTGGAAGGGAAAAGAGGAGGGGAGGCTGATGAGACGAGGAAAGCCGAGTGCTATTGCCTCCCACATATATATAGAATAGAATGATTTATTGGCCAAGTAACAAACAGATTGGAATTTTGCTTCGACTACATTGCAATGTAAACGTACCTTCTACAAACACTGTTCCACTTACAATACAATAGCACAGCAAAGGAACCCCACCCATAACTGGCCTCCCCTTCCACTGCACAACTACGAATTTAACAATTTGATGGCACAAGGGAGAAAACTGTTCCTGTGCCTAGCCGTTTTTGTGTATAGAGTCCTGTAGTGACGTCCAGATGGAAGTAAATCAAACAGATGATGACCGGGATGCAAAGGATCTGTGACAATTCCCTCTGCTCTCTTCCTAGCTGGAACAGCATAAAGTGTCTCTATTGAAGGCAAACTAGCACCGATTACCCTTTCTGCAATTCTTACAGCTCGTTGGAGCCTTTTCTTGTCCATCTTGGAGGCTGTGCCATACCAGGAAGTAATAGATTTACAGAGAACAGTTTCAATAGTACCTCTGTAAAACTGGATCAACACTTCTTGGGGCAAATTAAATTTCCTTAGTTGACGCAAGAAATACAACCTCTGGTGGGCCTTTTTAATAATACTATTGATGTTGCCTGACCAATTTAAGTTTTGAGAAATTATAGAGCCCAGGGACTTGAAGGACTCTACTACTACAACCATGTTACCAAGGATGGAAAGTGGCGGCAAGACGGAAGAGTGCCTTCTGAAATCAATTACCATTTCCACTGTCCTTTGGGCATTTAGCACCAGATTATTCTTGATGCACCACGAAACAAGCTGGTCTACTTCCCGCCTATGTGCAGATTTTCAATTAAGCAATGCTCCGAAGCTGCTGCCATCGCACAGAGCCCATTCTTACCTTGGCGAACCTGCGCATGTAGTGGCCCACAATCTGCGGGTCGGGGCACTCCAGCTTCTTGATGATTTCGAAGCTCTGGTTCAGCTGGGAAAAGACGTCGACCACCGAGCAGGAGAAAAGGGCATGCTCCGACGTTTGCTGGAACTAGAGGGGAGGCAGACGAGAGGGACAAGGTGAGAGGATCGGTCCCGTTTGGAGGAGAGGAACCAGGCTCCCTTACAAAACATTTCACAGAAATGGGATTCCAGCGGGGTTTCTCCCTCTCAGTAATCCTATATAATAAAGTGCAAGTGTCTCTGCGTCCAGTTTTCCGTGTGTCCCTGTGTCCGCGCTACTGCGCATGTGCCCCACGGACACAGGGATTGGATGCAGAGACTGCACGCACACACACGCGCGCTCTCCCCACCCACCTACTGTTTCCCTGCGGCCGCCAACCGCTGCTCCCAGCCAGACTTCTCCGAACCCCGGGATGTCTCTTTCCTATCGGCGGCTGGGGGAGAGGAAGGAAGGAGGAGAAAGGGCTGCTTTCTCCTCCTTTGTTCCTGTCCCCCTGCCGCCGACAACAAGGACAGGTCCCGGGGTTCAGAGAAGTGCTGCACAAGCGCTTCTCTGAACCCCGGGATGTTCTAGCGCCCGTTTATTCAACGGGCTGAATTACACTAGTACAGTAATAATGTTGGAGGGGATGGAATAGTTGCCCAGATTGGCTGGAACAACCCAGTCAGATGGGTGGGGTATAATAATAATAATAATAATAATAATAATAATAATAATAATAATAATTCTACCCCACCCATCTGGCTGGGTTGTTCCAGCCACTCTGGGCAGCTTCCAACATCTATAAAGGTAAAGGTAAAGGGACCCCTGACCATTAGGTCCAGTCATGGACGACTCTGGGGTTGCGACGCTCATCCCGCTTTACTGGCCAAGGGAGCCGGCGTACAGCTTCCGGGTCCTGTGGCCAGCATGACTAAGCCGCTTCTGGCAAACCAGAGCAGTGCACGGAAACGCCATTTACCTACCTGCCGGAGCGGTACCTATTTATCTACTTGCACTTTGACATGCTTTCGAACTGCTAGGTTGGCAGGAGCAGGGACCAAGCAACGGGAGCTCACCCTGTCGCAGGGATTCGAACCGCCGACCTTCTGATCGGCAAGCCCTAGGCTCTGTGGTTTAACCCACAGTGCCACCCACGTCCCCTCCAACATATATACAAACACAATAAAACATTAAACCTCCCAATATAGGGCTGCCTTCAGATATCTTCTAAAAGTTGTGCAGCTCTTTATCCATATTGACATCTGATGGGTAGGTGTCCCACAGGGAGGGCGCCGCCGCCGAGAAGGCCCTCTGCCTGGTTCCCCGTCACTTCACTTCTTGCAGCGAGGCAACCGCCAGAAGGCCCCTGGAGTCGGCTACCTGTTCCCCCCACCTCCTCATCCTGCAAGGAGCTTGTGGCTCTCCAATCCTCACAGCGACCTCACAATAGATTGCAATGGATTGCTTTGAAGCTAATTCAGCACCAGGTATTGGGGGGGGGGTTAATCACTTGCTCCCTGCCACCAGGGCCATATAAGCGAGCTAGGCAACCGCCTAGAGCGCTGTCGTGGAGGGGGCGCTGCCAGCCTGCCCGCCACCCTCCGCTCGCAGCTTTCCCTCCTGCTGCTGCTGGCTGCTGGCTGCAAGGACGGGGAGGCGGGGGAAATTGAGCGCGCACGCGCCCAGCACAGCAGCAACAGCGCCCGCCGGCCGAGCGCCATGAGCCAGCCAGCCAGCCAGGCGGCCACCGCCAGCACGCCTAAGAGCCTGCATGCCCCAAGGCTGAGCGGCGGCGGGAGGCCTGCAGGCCCCTTCTGCGCTGTGAGCGAGTTGGCAGCTGATTGACAGGCGGCCTCGGAGAGCTGCCTGAAACCGCTAAGTTTGGCGCCCCTTCCGCGCCCCTGATGGCCAGGTAAAGAGACTGCAATTACCCCTTCCCCTCACCAACAACCAAGGAACTCTCTTTTTATTTTTATTTTCTACTTTTTATTTTATTTTTTCTATTTTTTCTATTTTCTATTTTTATTTTTTTAGTTTTATTTATTTTTATTCCACTCTTATTTTTTCCAAAAAAAGTCAACAACCCTGGTAAATGGGGGGGCGCCAGAAGGTGATCTCGCCTAGGGCACAAAAAACCCTAGCACCGTCCCTGCCTGCCACCCACCCGCCACCGTCCTATATTTTGCCAGAACAAAGGTCACAACCATACTTGGCTGGGCTCTCTGAACTGAAGTGTGCAATGTTGTGCAATGTGCAAAGTCTGCAATGTTTAGTGAGGGCAGGGAAATTATGAAACCTCTCTTCCACCTTAAACACGTTTCAGGCAACGTATGGATACATCACCCAGGATTAAGTCACCACCCAAACCTCATCTGACGCTATAATCCAGGCTTCGTGGGTTGCCAGTAGAACACACATGAAAAAGATCTAGGGAGTCTTAGTAGACCACAAGCTTGATGTGAGCCAGCAGAATGAGTGATGCCATACCCCATCCTTCTTGTCCCGTTCTAGGGCTCCGTGCAAGAAATCTCGTGAGACTTCCTCATTCTCGTCCAGCCACTGGATAACAAAAGGTTCAAACCACCTAGAAAATAGAGAATGAAGAGGTTTTTTAAAAAAGACTATAGCCTCAGCTTGGGGGAGAAAAAAAGCGAGAAACTCATCTGGTTCAGGAGAACAAGGAAGTGGGTTGTTGTTTTTCTGGGGGGGGGGGACCTTTCTTGAACTTCCATTCTGTTCCGAACTAAGGGACGTGTCTCTCTTTCACTTTAAGAAAGTATGCTCCCTTTTTTCCTGCCTCGTTCTGCCTCAGGGCACTTGAGAATTTCTTTGGGATTCCTTCAGAATTTGAGAGCGTGGGGTCAGAGGCGAACGAAGGCATCGTGACACCCGGGGCGGGGCACCGCTACGTAGGGCGCATGTGCGGCGTCGCTACATGCGACGCATGCGCCGTACGTAGCGACGCTGCACACGCGCTGCACATAACGGTTTGCCAGCGGTGCTGGGATCCTTCACATGCGGCTGCAGCGGCGCGATTGCTGTTTGCGCTGCCATGGCGGGGCGGGGTGCCTTCTTGTCATCCCCCCAGACTTGGCACCCAGGGTGTACCGCCCCCTGCACCCCCATTGCAAAGCTACTGCGTGGTGTGTCGTCATCCCCCTGGACTTGGAGGTCCGAATGTATCGGAGAGCAAAGGAGTCCCGTTGGCACCCAAAATTCTGAAGAAAGCCGGAAGGTTGATTAGACTAGCCAACTGCCTTCCTTTTGGAGAGCTGTGTACTTGTGCTCGCAACATGACGCTGTAATAAAAGGACTATAAATCTTATCAACTGCTTGTTAATTCTTATCTGTGAATTAACCGAAAGGAGGGGAGGGCTCTCCATGCCTGATACAACACTGGTGTGACCAGCGGAAAACCCCACCTCTGTGTTATTACAAGCCAATAATCACAACTACTTCTTGGTCTATCTGTTTTAGGGTTGATGGGCTAATCTATCTGTTCATGTGAGCTGGCATTGTTTTGTCCTCCTTTCTTTATGTTTCAATAAAAAATAGCACTGTTGTTGTTGTTTTTTTTTAAAAAAGCGCAATAAGACAAAACGCGGACTTACGCCGGATACTCGGGGACGCGGCTCTTGAAAGAAGGGAGATCTGTGACATATTCGTTGTACAGCCACTTCACCTTAAAGTGCAGGTTCATGTAATCGGCACTTTTGCACAACCGGTGCTTATCATGCTCTGCAGAGGAGGAGAAAAGGAGAGAGGAGCCTGTATACACCTCGAAGCAGCTCCCCTGCTTCTCTTAAAGGTAAAGGACCCCTGGCAGTTAAGGTAAAGGCTGATTAGATTATATGTCTGGAAACTGTAGAAACGACTACCTTTCCTTTCCTAAAGAAGCTGCAGAACTGTGAGTTGAACCCCCATAAAAACAGGATTTTTCCCTTTGCAAAGTAAGCTCAACATCTTTGAGCTGATCCTCAAAAAATTGGGCTTTTCCCTTTTGCAAAAGAAGCTGCACAACTGTGAGCTGACCCCCCCCAAAAATGGGGCTTTCCCCCTTTCCTCCTCTAAAAACTAGGTGCGCATATGGTCAGGTGCGTCTTGTGGAGTGAAAAATATGGTAATCTACGTCACTCCTATGTCGGATAACCTGAGCTTGTCGCCGCAGCGCTCTCTGTTCTACCGCTCTCAAAGCCCGTCTAGTCTTAGACAAAGTGGGGGGGGGGTCAGGAATGCTGTCCCAGGACACTGAATCTACCAGCTGACTCTCTCCTGGTGTTTCCTCTTTCCTCTTCTAGCTGCGCCTCGCCCATTATTTCCTAGCTTTTCCCCTATGGATTATGCCCCTCTGCAAACCACTGTTCTAAATCAATACTGTCTTCCTTGTGGGAATGTTCAGGGATGCAGGAGAGGGTATATTATTTGATTATATCCTATTCCAACTTGTGTTAACAAGTTTCACAAATTAGCAGAGTTAACATTCCCCTTTTAAACTCACGGCAGCGGGTGCGCTTGCTCAGGTTCGCTAGAACCTCTATAATAATATTGTCCTGGTATTTCCCCCTTTATTCCCTCCGAAAAGATAAGGCAGGACACAGTCACACATCATCCTGTTCACAATAGGAACCCAGAAGGCAGAATTAGCTTAGAAAAGATATATACACTTGGAGACTATCCCATAGGGAGACAGTTCCTTT
The DNA here is from genome assembly GCF_963506605.1 of Zootoca vivipara. Lineage (NCBI taxonomy): Eukaryota > Metazoa > Chordata > Lepidosauria > Squamata > Lacertidae > Zootoca > Zootoca vivipara. The sequence continues at coordinate 2,749,232 of NC_083281.1, read as the reverse complement.
GTGGTCTCTTGGCTGGCCAAGAGGGCACCTCTGGCTAAGCAGTTGCTTGCTTGAGAGTGAAGTCAAAAGAGAGAGAGAGAGATGGCCGCCAGACCAGTGCTTTTGTTTACCTGCACACAGGTGAGGCCACGCCCATCTCCGGTTACATGCAGAGGAAGTTTGTCCCAGCTCAGGAGGAACAGGAAGTTCCGACTGACTGGTGCAAACATCCCCTTTCTATGTCCACTCTAGGGATGTTGTACTTGACTGCTCTTGTGTTTCACACCCCACATAGCTGCCCTTGGGAATGGGGGTGGGTGGGTGAGGCAGCTCCCACCATTCCTCCTCAGTCCTGACAGGTGGATGGAGAATGTCCTCTGCTGAGTGAGGGATCTCCAAACAGCCCCCCTTCCCCAACTCTCAAAGGAAGACTCACCTTCCATTGCATATTTCATATCCTGAGCAAAAAGGTTCCACATCACTTCGGCGCTGATCTTCCCGACGTTCAGCTCCTGGGGGAACCTGGCGAAGGGGGTCAGAGGAACCGGGAATGAGACTTCCTCGGGATAAGCCTGGTGCAAACATCAGCGGGGGTGGCCGAACCCTCTGCCGAGACTAGTCTGGACCAGACATTTGTGTATCTGGGCCCACCTTGTCCAGCAGAAGTCCACAAAGAGGAAGTGTGCCTGATAGTCCCCTTCCTCTTAAGACCCTGAGAAATTCCATTCTACCTCTGAACTGGAGCTGGGGTCCACAGCCATTAAGACTAGTAGCTGTCGATGGACTCGTCCCCCCCCCTTCCAAGCATTTGTTGGATCTGTTATCCCCAACATTGTAAACTTTCATCGTAAGGGAGTTACGCCCGTTTTTGACCCTGCACCTTTTCCCTGCTATAGAACGTTATTTTTAACGTGCGGCAGGCGGAACTGCGCGCAAAGGATCTTAAGGGTCTTACTGGTTGAGGCAGGGCGTGTATGAGTTCTTATCTTCCTCGATGATGGAGACGATCAAGGTGATAAGCTTGGACCAAAAATCCAGGTTCTTGATGCTGGGGCCTTGTTCTTCAGGAGGGAGTTCTCCTTTCTTATTCTGGAAGGAGGGCGGGCCCCCCAAACAAAAGACACATCAGATTAAGCAAAGCTATCACCACAATTCCCATTTTTAAGGCCCCCACCCCCAAAGTTATTTTCTTATTTTTTGGGGGGGGCGGACGATGACAAGAGGAACTGGAAGTGCAGCTGACATCGTATTAGGGGACCAAAGATTAGCTCAAGGAGTTTATTAGGCTTCAACTCCCCACCTTCCTTGAATATTTGGCATACTGGCTGCTGGGAATGTTTGGAGTTCGGATCCTACAGCATTTGCAGACACGCAGGTTTTCCTGTTCTATATCTAAGAAGAGGCACTCTCGCGCCCCCCTCTCTCTATAGAGGTATTCCCTCCCATGTCTTGCACGCAGTAAGGAAATGCTACTCCTAAAACCAAGGATATGACTATAATAAACATAAATTTATATAAAGGCAATAAATAAATGGCTCAAGGCTCGAGAGAAGATCTAGTTTTGGGGGACAAGGGGAAATCTCATCGACTGCTTGGTATCGCTTGACAAACTGCCTTTCGGCTAGGATGGGGTGGTAGTGCAGTAGGCAGGGGCTGGCGGGATAAACCCCGCTATAAATAAGTCAAATAAAAAAATTCCTTCAGTAGCACCTTAAAGACCAACTAAGTTTTTATTTTGGTATGAGCTTTCGTGTGCATGCACACTTCTTCAGATACCTTTTCGTGTGCATGCACACGAAAGCTCATACCAAAATAAAAACTTAGTTGGTCTTTAAGGTGCTACTGAAGGAATTTTTTTATTTTACTTCGATCCAGACCAACACGGCTACCTACCTGTAACCATAAATAAGTCAGAAATTATATCGTTATAACAAAGGGGGGGGGGAGCTATAGAAAACTGCTTAGAATTTTTTTTGCTCTCTGGCGCTATCTGGTGTTGCATGTTTACAACGCATTCAAAACACTGTTTCTTGACTAATGCCATAGAATCATAGAGTTGGAAGAGACCATAAGGGCCATCCAGTCCAACTCCCTGCCAAGCAAGAAACACCATCGAAGCATTCTTGACAGATGCCTGTCAAGCCTCCGCTTAAAGACCTCCAAAGAAGGAGACTCCACCACACTCCTTGGCAGCAAATTCCACTGCCGAACAGCTCTTACTGTCAGAAAGTTCTTCCTAATGTTTAGGTGGAATCTTCTTTTTTGTAGTTTGAATCCATTGCTCCGTGTCCGCTTCTCTGGAGCAGCAGGAAACAACCCTTCTCCCTCCTCTATATGACATCATTTTATATATTTGAACATGGCTATCATATCACCCCTTAACCTTCTCTTCTCCAGGCTAAACATACCCAGCTCCCTAAGCCGTTCCTCATAAGGCATCGTCAAAATGCCAGCAGCTCTATCTTAGGACAGACAAAGCCTAGGGAATACTGAGCTGCGGCTGCCGGGGCCGTCTCCCCCCCCCCAACCAACTCAAATACCCCACCCCCATCTCTTGGTGCCCTGCATGATAGAAACCCCCCAATGCTCACCGGATCGGTTTGGTACTCCCGACTGTAGAGCTCGTGGCAGTTGTTGAAGATGTACTCGTACGTGGAGTTGAGGCAGGCTTTCACACAGTCCTTTACCACCTGACTGGCTCGCGGGGGACTCTGAAGTTCCTGGACCTGCATGAGACTTGCACTCATTATGTTGGCCCTGCGCTGGCCACATAAACCCCAAACAGGGGGAGGGAGGAGCTCAGGTCTCTGGGCAAAGCGCAGGCCTCTTCCCCTGCCCTATACTTGGAAATGCCGTTGGGGACCGAAACCGGGTCCTCCTCCATCCAAGGCACACCACGGAATTGTAGAGTTGGAAGGTACCCCAGCGGTCATCTAGTCCAACCCCCTGCAACGCCACTGAGACGCACAGCTCTCCCCCACTAACTCAGCAGTGGGGCTGGGAAACGCAGACAAGGGCTCAGCTACTTGCGGTCATTACCTTCATCCGGAAAAAAGTGATGCTGGTCAAGAGGTCCACCGTCGATTTGAGGTCCTGCAACCTCTCCGGGCTGCTGGCAGGGAAGTTATTCTGCCAGGGAGGAAAGCAGACAGAGGGCATAGGTCATCCCCCCCCCTTTTTTGCACTTCTAAACTTAGTGAACAACCCCCTCCCACCCGGAGCTCCTTTTGTCAGTTTGCATTTCTTAGTGCACAAAGTATTGCTCTTATGTGTAGAGATCTTTCCTATTTGACTCAATTCAAGAGGGTTCTGCAAGCTTCTCTATGTGAAAGAAGCAAGCAAAAGATTCGTGATGTTTGAGTTACTCCTTCTGAGAAACTGAGTACAGCTGGCTTAAACTGGTCCTGTTATCTCTTTCTGGCAAGGTCACGCTGGCTATAAAAAATACAGTCAAACCTTGGATCCCAAACATCCGTTTTGGAACTTTTCGGCTCCCGAACGTCGAAAACCCAGAAGCAAATGCTCCGGTTTTCAAACGTCTTTCGGAAACTGGATGTCTGATGCGGCTTCTGCTTGAGTTCAGGAAGCTCCTGCAACCAATCAGAAGCCGCGCCTGGGTTGTAGAACATTTTGGAAGCCGAACGCGTTTCCAGAATGGATTACGTTCGACAACCGAGGTTTGACTGTAGGGCCAGAAGGAGCCTGAGTTTCATTTTCTCTATCGATCTCTTTTCCTTTTGTTGTTGTGTTCTGTACGTTGTATGCTTAGTGTTAAGGTTTAGACATATATATATATATATATATATATATATATATATATATATATATATATATAGGTTTTACATATAATCGCATTACGTAACATCATACCCTCTTCTTTTATCTCTTTGGCTCAACTGAGCCTAACGACTTCCCACCTTCCCGTCTATTGGTTTACAGAATTAATTTTTGCATCATTACATTTCATTTCATTTCCTATCCTTGTTATATCCTTTCCTAAAATATTAAATTAAAAAGGTAAAGGACCCCTGACAGCTAAATCCAGTTGCAGACGACTCTGGGGTTGTGGTGCTCATCTTGCTTTACTGGCCGAGGGAGCCGGCCTTTGTCCGCAGACAGTTTTTCCGGGTCATGTGGCCAGCAGGACTAAGTCGCTTCTGGTGAAACCAGAGCAGTGCACGGAAACGCTGTTTACCTTCCCACCAGAGCGGTACCTATTTATCTACAGTAAGGTAAAGGGACCCCTGACCATTAGGTCCAGTCGTGACCGACTCTGCGGTTGCGCGCTCATCTCACATTATTGGCCGAGGGAGCCAGCGTATTGCTTCCAGGTCATGTGGCCAGCATGACAAAGCCGCTTCTGGCAAACCAGAGCAGCACATGGAAACACCGTTTACCTTCCCGCTGTAGCGGTTCCTATTTATCTACTTGCATTTTGACGTGCTTTCGAACTGCTAGGTTGGCAGGAGCTGGGACCAAGCAACGGGAGCTCACTCCGTCACAGGGATTCGAACCGCCGACCTTCTGATCAGCAAGCCCTAGGCTCAGTGGTTTAACCACAGCGCCACCTGGGTCCCTAGTATTTATCTACAGTACTTGCACTTTTTTGGCATGCTTTTGAACTGCTAGGTGGGCAGGAACTGGGACCGAGCAACGGGAGCTCACCCCGTCGCAGGGATTCGAACCGCCGACCTTTTGATCAGCGAGCCCAAGAGGCTCAGTAGTTTAGAACACAGTGCCACCTGCGTCCCTGAAAATATTAAATTACTCAACCTGAATAGGTAGCAATTTCATCTTACAAATCTTCAGATAACCCTGATAGTGATTTTCCCTTTCCCTTTCTATCTCTTTTCCTTCTGGTGTGGTGTTCTGTATATAGTATGCTTAGTGTTAAGGCTTAGACTTATTATAAGTTATTGTAAGTTTAAGTTAAGTCTGCTGCAACTGGATTTCTTATGGACAGGGCCAATCCTGAATGTATTTGGATTTGTGACCATGATGCTCATTTGCCTTCAGTAGCAGTAAAGCTCCGCTGGATGAAATACAATTGCCTCTGGTCTATTTTTTGGGAATCCTGCAACGTGTTGTTGTAAGAATTTAAGGTCTCAAATATGTAAATTAAATGTTCATAAATTTACAAGGCAAACACATACATAAGTATGTAAACCACGTGTCTGAAATAGCACAGGAGTACAATCCTGAAACTATTTTGACTCTCCCAAATTGACCTCAAATGTTCCTCTGCAAGGCGGAAGGAAATGGAAAAACCTCTCCATTGTCTTTTGCTTACCTGTCCTAATGGCATCTTTGTGCATGAATAGGGTGAGCCTGGGACCTGGATTCAGGAATTAAAGTATTTACCATCACAAAAGAATGGCCAGGCTGCCCAAGTAAGCAATCAGTGACCATTGTCAGGTATCCTGACAGACGGGATTCCTGTTGTAAACCGCCTCCTTCTGTGATGTATGTATGATATTTTGGGGGGTGGTCTTGAGCTACAGGGTGGGCAATTTCAGAAGTCTATATAAGGGCTTGCAAACCATTGTTCTGGGTTCCTCCTGCCTCCTGCCTGTAGTGAGTGAGGACCCTGTTGCAACAGATTAATAAAGATCAGGCTTACTAGCTGCTTTGCTTCTCAATATTCTCTGCTTGGCCTCTGTTATTTTCTCCTTCCGATAGGGAACCTACTTAAGGACTCTATACGGGCTCTTGGATACCCCATAAGGAGAAAGGAGTGTTTAAGTTTTTACTCTGTCGGAGTTCTGCTCTGGATCAATTTTGAGCAGAATTCCACAACACTTTTCTCAATCGCAAGCATTCATACACGCAAACGTACCCGGTACATAGAGAGATCGATCCGGAGGGAATTGTGCAGTTGATCCAAAAGTTTGACAAACCGTTCTTTCTGCAAAAAGAGACAGGCCCCAGAAGCAGGTAAATGAAGTCAAAGAATGGGCAGCACTACCACCCCCCTAGCCCCACAAATAAACCTCCCACCCTATCCTTTCGGACTTGTTTCAAGCCCCCCACCCCACCCCACCCCAGACCCTCTCCATTAGGAAATCCTGGCTTTTTTATATATATTTTTGGAGAGAGAAAATGCAAGCACCTTGGGGCAGGGACCTTTCATTGTGATGAAAAGCTAAGCACCTTCCTTATTGGGGCAATCTATGCTGAACCAATGCCTTGCTCCCTGGAGTGTGGAATTCACAGCACCCATTGATTCTCCTCTGGGCACCAGTCTACAAACGGTTTAAATTCCCTCCTAATCTAGTCTCCTTAGGCACCATCTCTGCTTGCTTGCTTTCCTCAAAGGGGGCAGGCAGTACCCTAGACCTGGGCGGGAGATAACTCTTGTGGCTGAGGGGCAGGGGAAGAGCTTCCAAAAGCTCTGGCCATGAAACTCCCCCCCCCACTTCTTCTGCATTTACAGGTTTCAAAGGGGTCCCCTTGAAGCAGCTGCAGCAAGGGGTCTATTTCTCCTCCTGCTGAGAGTTAACACTTGGAGCCAGCAGCTGTTGAATTCCTGGGCTCAGCCTTCAGGGCAAGCGCCTGATTTGGAGAAACTGCAATTTCTTCACCCAGGGAAAGTTCTTCACCCAGACTGTCCCTGCTTGGTTTGCTTTGGTGTGTGGTAGCGAGAGTGGGCAATAAGGTAAAGGGACCCCTGACCATTAGGTCCAGTCGTGACCGACTCTGGAGTTGGGGCACTCATCTCGCTTTACTGGCCAAGGGAGCTGGTCTACAGCTTCTAGGACATGTGGCCAGCAGGACAAAGCCGCTTCTGGCAAACCAGAGCAGAGCACGGAAACGCCGTTTCACTTCCTGCTGGAGCAGTACCTATTTATCTACTTGCACTTGATGTGCTTTCGAACTGCTAGGTTGGCAGGAGCTGGGACCGAGCAACGGGAGCTCACCCCATCAGGGGGATTTGAACCGCCGACCTACTAATCGGCAAGCTCTAGGCTCTGTGGTTTAGACCACAGCGCCATACCTTTCCACTTATCTGGTCCCTGAGATGCAATCATGACAGGGCTCTAGGGCCACTTCGTGTTGTTACCTTTCCTCCAGAAGAGGATTTTTTTGGGGGGGGGGTGAGGGACCCTCATCCCATTTTTTTGACCCACGTGTGAAATGGAGATTGGCCTGAGCTATGTGCCACCCCCCCCCGCCCGCACTCATGACATTTCCACCAAGATATTCCCACCCACCCACCAAAGACTCTTGAGCGAAGCAGGAGGGAACGAAGGACTCAGCGTTTTTGCGACATGGCATGCAGACAGCGAGAACAGTCCTTTAGAAGGAGGTCGCCCCCCCCCTGCATCCCCACCAAGCGACACCCCCCGCCCCAGATCTCCCCCCGCCCAATTGAATCGTGATACAAGCTAAGTCCCCGTACCCCACTATCTGCCTGACATCTGCCCTCCATGCCCCCCCCCCATATCTATGACTCCGCACTGGGTTGCTTCCCTGTTTCTTAATAACGCTATGCATGCGCTCTTATGCGCAGCGCGAAAGGCAGGGTCGCCACAGGCACAAAGGAAGCGCCGTGGTGCCCAGTGGAGAGGGCATCTCTCTCCCCCCCCCGCCCTCTCAACGCTGCACGGCGATATTAAGAAACGGACGTCAGGCCTGTCGTCACGACAAGCAGTTGTGCACGGTGGCAGGAAAGGTGTACTGGGGTGCCAAAAGTGCATGAGCAATCTATCTGGAAGATAAATTGTATTTCGGGGAGTTGGTGATCTGTCAGGGTTACCCTTCTTCTCTCTTCTTAAATTCTTTGACGGCATGAAGAACAGCCTAATCCGTTGGGAGGGAGTGATAGTGCTGGGGGCCTTCTTTCATGTTGGACTTGTGTCTGTGTGTGTTTACAATTCCTTTATTAAAGATTTGTTGGTTTACAAAAGCATATGCAATGTCTCTTTTTCCAAGTTGCATTTTCTATAGACCAGTTTCATTTGCTGAGACATGAGCGTGACATTAGGAAGAAAAGGGGGGAAGAGGTGGAGGGGCCATGGTGGGTGGGGGTGGGGGTGGGGAGGCGATATTTCTATTTTGCTTAATGTATGCGTGGGGTTTTGTGTCAGCGTCGCTTGTGCTGGTTCTCTTTGCTATCCGCTTGTGTTCCTTTGGTGGTGAGAGAGGTTGGGGGTTGGCCTCGGGTGTGGCTGTTCATTTGTGATTGGTTGTGGTGAAGTTGTGAACTTTGTTTTCATGTTTTTGTTTCCCACCCCCACCACCCTCTGAATATACATAAGGGTCTGGCTCTTCTGTTTCAGTGTATCTGACGAAGTGTGCATGCACACGAAAGCTCATACCAAAATAAAAACTTAGTGGGTCTTTAAGGTGCTACTGAAGGAATTTTTTATTTTTGTTTTCGTGTGTGTGTGCCATATTGATTTGTATGCTGCTGGTGGATTCTTGTTGTCTTGTTGGGCTGCGTATGTGATAAAAGGGAGCCATATTGGGGCGAAGGCGTCTTCTTCCATTTGTCCCTGTGTCAGTTTCAGCTTATTGGTTAATTTTTCTAATAAGGCTGTTTCCCATACTATCTGGTACCATTGGTCCATGCTTACTCCCGACAGGTCTTTCCAGTATCTGGTTATGGTGCTTCTGGTTGCTGAGAGTAAGTGGGTTATAAGTTCTTTGTGATGTGAGTGGTCGTTATTGTTTTGGAAGATTTTTAGTAGGGCCAATTCCGGGGTTATTTCTAATCCTTGCTTAGTTACTTTGCATATTTCTTTTATGGTTATTGTTAGGGGGACTCCCTACAGGGAGCCTCTCCCCCCCGTCATCCTGACCAGCACTTCACCCAGCGATAGCATGAGCAGCAAGTCAGGAGGAGGGAGTGAGGAATGGAGCGGAATGGAGGGAGGGCTCAGTGAGGTGTCTGAGCCCTGGCAATGCTCAGGAGAACAGAGCGGGCAGGAAGGGCTCAGAGATGTGTCAGAGCCTTGGCACCGGGGGACAGCAGATGAGGGGCTCAGCGAGACGTCGGAGCCCAGCCAGAAAGAGGGGAGACCTCTCCTTCCGGCGCCCGAATTGAGGCGCGCGCCCACACGTAGGGCTAAGGGGCGGCGTTTCGGAGTGCCCAGGCTTTTATGCTGGCCCCGAAGCAGACGGAAGCCATTGCCGGACTCTGAAAGTGACTAGGTGAACATGTTTTCTGCTATCTCTGCACTGTAAATAGTATGAACAATAAAACTCTTAAAGACAGTGTGGACTGGAGCGTCTTTACTCGAGAGTAGCCGCAACAACCCCCTGACAGCTATTGTCCAGAAAAGTTGGATTTGGGGGCATTCCCACCACATGTGGAAGTAGGTGCCTGTGGAGGTGCACCCTCTTCCAGCATTTTGGTGAGGTTGCTGGGCGTATTAGTGCTAATTTCCTTGGCGTTAGGTACCAGCTGTAAGTGAGTTTCAGAGGGAGTTCTTTCATTTTCATTGATATGGATTCAAAGGGAGGTTTAGACCACATTCTGGTCCATTGGGTAGGGTTGATTTCATAGCCTATGTCGTCCTCCCATTGTTCTTTGATTACGTGGGGGGACGGGATGACACACATGGTCAACAAGGCCACCCGTGGAGGGAGCTGTCCAGCCCTCCGGTGCTGAAGTGAGAAGCAATTGCCTGCCAGGGTGGGTTTGTGCGCTGTCCCAGTGACCGGTTCTGAAGCTAGCTTCAGCCTGTCACACTGTGCAGACTCCCAGAGCTAAAGGGAGACCCAGTTGCGTACTGCGGGATTTGTCATCTTTCCGCAGGGCCTGCAAGACAGAGCTGTTCCGCCTGGCCTTTGGGTTGGACTTAGCCTGACCCCTGTGCTTTCCTCCCTCATGGCCTGGATTTATGGACTACTTGAAATGAGGCTGCACTTTAAATTTTAATACTGTATTTTAATCTGTATTTTAATTAACTGTTTTTATGTTTTATGGTGGTTTTGTTGGTGTGAGCCGCCCTGAGCCCGGTTTTTTACTGGGGAGGGCGGGGTATAAATAAAAATTTATTATTATTATTATTATTACGTGGAAGAAGGGAAGCAACACACTAACCTTGCCTATTGCCCCAGTTAGCAAAATGTATTTGGCCGGCCTCCAGGGTCTGCCTTCCACCCCCAACATGGACCAACGAACACCTCTCCATAGCCCACTGCCTCTGCTCCCTCCCTCCCCCTTTAGCTGAACCCTCCTTTTCCCTCAACCCACCCACCCCACCCCCAGCCCTGGTTCCTGCATCTCCCTTGACCGCTAAGGTTGCGAGAGACAACAAAAAAGCAATCCTTGCAACAAAAAGAACACGGGTGCGCATCCGCCACAACACAGCCTCCGTAGCACCCCTTAGCACCGGCACACAGAGGGTTAAAGCGACACAGTCTGGTTTTTTGGGGGGAGAGGGAAAACGCCCAAATTTTAGGCTCTCTCTGAGAGGGAAAAAGAAGAAAGAAAGAAACACGGTTTGTACAAAGCCTAACATTTGCTTTATCAAAATGATTGATTTTTTTTTTTTGAAGCCACGATGGAGAAAAACGAGAGACCAGAAAACAAAGACAGTCCTGTCGAGGGCTAAACACACCCCTAACCGCAAAACAGAATCGGTTTTATACAGAAGCAGAGTCGGAGGCTTGCTTACACACACACGTTGCGGTCAATAAATCGTGCTACATTCCCCAGAGATACATTTGGTTTCCTTTGACAAACTTGGCAGGGCTGTTGTTGCTGGCCTTCAGAATTGGGTTGCGTGCAAACCTTACCCCCCCCCCCCCAGCACTGATCTCTGTTAACGTGTTGATGCCGCATGGCCTCAACCACAGATCCCCCCCCCCCAGTTTTGCTGCGTGAACAAGCCTCCGGCAGTCGACATTTTGGAAAACGCACAGAGAAGAGAAAACCCTGTTTTCAAAAACTCCTGTTAAGTTAAAACGGCGTGGCGGAGTCATCGGGAAGGGGGCCCAGTGTCCAAGGTCACTTCCCTCAGCGCAACTGATATGGGCCTCGCTGAGATTCCCACACTCTCCCTGCGCATCAGAACTGAAATCCACGTTGCTGCTGGTCTATGTGGGCTTCCCTGCCTCTGACACAGCACCATGGGGTTTTGTAGTCTTCAAGCTGCACCGGCACATGCTGAGCAAAGACTACAAAGACCGCATGCAGTGAGAGTGCGAGAAAACCCAAAAGAGCAACTCTCCCCTCCTGTGATCTCCAGCAGCTGGTTTTCAGAAGCACCGTAGCTGTTAACGCAGAGCTATCATCATGGCGAGTAGCCTCTCCTCCACGAATTTGGCCAATCCTCTTTTAAAGATCGGTGGGCACCCCAGCCTCCTGTGTGTGGGATGTGATACATAGATAGCAGCCAAGTACAACATTCCTAGAGTCATAGCTGCCAAGTTATCCCTTTTTTTAAGGGATTTTCCCTTATGCTGAATAGGCTTCCTCGTGAGAAAAGGGAAAACTTGGCAGCTATGCCTAGAGTGGACATGAAAGGGGATGGTTGCTCCAGCCCGTCGGAACTTCCTGTTTCCTCCTGGGCTAGGGCAAACTTTCTCTCCATGTGACTAGAAGTGGGCGTGACCTCACCAGGTAACAAAAGGGCAAGGCAGGAAGCACACTCTCTTCTCCACCTTGCCTCCACCGTGTGAGCTGCAGTGACTGCACTGCGATTATTCCCCCACATGGGGTAGACCCACACCTATATATCTGTAACTAAGTCTGCCTTCAGGCATCCAGCTGTGAACTGAATGTGTAAGTAAACTTCTTTTATATACTTTGCACAAGATTGTGTCGTGCCTATTCTTTTTAAGGAGGAGATAAGGGGACCTCCCAGGAATCCAATATTAAGAGGCTTAAGCGAGCCTGCATCAAGCTAACAGCTGTGCACGTTTGAAAGGGGAATGTAAACTCTGTAAAGGCACTTGCTAATGCAAGTTAGGAAGGATATTATTAAACAATATATCCTCTCCTGCCTCCCTTAACATTCCCATACTGTGGCAGCGAGTTCCATAGTTTAACTATGCATCGCATAGTGAACAAGAACTTTCTTTAATCTGTTCCAAACCTCCCAACACTCAGCTTCATTGGGTATCTACACTGCTGGTCTGCACTGAAATATGAATTTCTACTAGGTTTTTTCTTTTTCTTTTCTTTTGCAAATTGCTGCAGAAATGTAGGGGAACTGACCTTAAGAGTGGGGGGGGGAAATGAGAAGGGAGGGGACCAAAAATCGACAGATCCTTCCACCCCTAGCCCCTCCTGTCATGATCCACTCTCCACCCTGGTTCCAGAAAGACCAACGAAAAAATTCCAGCGGCTGGCTTTCCAGTATCCCAGCAGGTTCCCCTTCCCCTTCTACTTTAACTTTCTGCCCTCCAAACATTTCCCCAGCTCCCAATCCAGCTGCAACCCAGAACATGGTTTGCCAACCTGGCTCCCAGACTGGATTTCCTTCTCCACCTGTCTGGTGTGAAAGCTCACTTTCTCCATCCTGCTTTCCGAGACAAGGCTCAAAATGTCTCCTTAGCACAGCGCTTCACTAAGTATGCCTTCTCAGTCTTAGAAGGCGACAGTAGTTGTACCGAGGGAAGTGATCTCAGGATCGGCACCTTTCCAGACTTTGCCACGCCTCTCCCGCAAGGCACAAACCACCACCCTCCTAAAGCCTTCCTGACTTAGTTGTCGTCTTCGTACATCGATATATCTATATATCAACATATTGAGGCTGGGTGTGGACTGCCTCACTCATAACAAAAGCCAGGCATTCTGCGAACATGAAAATTTGAGTTGCTTCAGCCACGGAGGGAAGCACGGAGGTATTTCAGACTTTGCTTCTTGATTGGTGGAAATTATAGTTTCACATTTATCTTATGAGTTTTCTTCCATCATGGAACGCAAGATGGTGTACATCACGTCCCCAGACAATCTCTCATCTGGGGTGTCCCATGTGTGGTGTGGCTTGTGTTCGTGGGATTATGGTAGGGTTGCCATATTTTGAAGAGCGAAAAAGAGGACACATTTGCCAACTTCTACTTGAAACTACGGGTCGCTATTGTGACAACTCTCCTTTTAAATACTCCTCCTATATGTAGGCTGTAGAAGCTGTGATATATTGCTGGTAGCAATGTTCTTAACCTTCAACAACAAAATAATACAGTGCTACCTCAGTTTAAGTACACAATTGGTTCCGGAAGTCTGTACTTAACCTGAATCGTACTTAACCTGAAGCAAACTTTCCCATTGGAAGTAATGGAAAGTGGACTAATCCGTTCCAGACAGGTCCGCGGAGTATTTAAACTGAAAGTACTTAACCTGAAGCGAACTTTCCCATTGAAAGTAATGGAAAGTGGATTAATCCGTTCCAGACGGTCCACAGAGTACTTAAACTGAAGGGTACTTAACCTGAAGCGAACTTTCCCATTGAAAGTAATGGAAAGTGGATTAATCCGTTCCAGACGGTCCATGGAGTACTCAACCTGAAGCGTACTTAACCCAAAGTATGAGTGTAATTGGTTCTGGAAGTCTGTAGTTAACCTGAAGTGTACTTAACCTGAAGAGAACGTTCCCATTGAAAGTAATGGAAAGTGGATTAATCCGTTCCAGACAGGTCCGCAGAGTACTTAAACTGAAAGTACTCAAACAAAAGCATGCTGTAACCGAGGTATGACTGTAATAATAATAATAATACAGTGGTACCTTGGTTCTCGAACTTAATCTGTTCCGGGAATCTGTTCAACTCCTGAAACTATTCAAAAACCAAGGCACAGCTTCCGATTGGCTGCAGGAGCTTCCTGCTCTCAATTGGAAGCCAAGTTGGACGTTCGGCTTCAGAAAAACGTTCACAAACAGGAACACTTACTTCCGGGTTTGTGGCGTTTGGGAGCTGATTTGTACGGGAGCCAAACCATTCGGGAACCAAGGTACCACTGTAATAACTATTGCTCCCTCTCTTGCCACATAAAGTATTGGGGTTCATGTTCACCTCTTTGTGTGTGACAGGCTTCCTCTCTTCACAGAAATCACCACGAGAGTCTCCTGACATTTTTATGATAGCTGGGGTAAACCTCCACCCCCCCCCCCCGATTCTGAGCTCGAGCTTAACCCTTGCTGCTCCTGTGAACTTTCTGGCTCCCTAGCCTCTAGACTTACTCCGACCGCTCTCCCCTCATCATCTTCCTCCCCCGGGTCCCCCTCTGGGGAACTGGAAACCACTGGCTCATCCCTGACATTGTGAACCTCAGTGTGCACAGAACAAATTATTAAACAATTTAACATGTACATATGGACTCCCCTGAAGGACACGGGGATGTTAAATCTTGCCTTCCCAGACTCCTTCTCCGAGATCTCGTAGCTAAGTCAGCATCCTTTGAGCTCAGCCGCAAGAGAAGGAATTTCTACAGGATGAAGCTGATTTAAGATGCTGGTCTGATATGATTCTCTGCTGCAGACCAGCTTAGCTGGGTGCCTTAGATCTGAGTCAAATGCGCTAGAAAAAATTCTGTGGATACTGCAACAAAGCAACCAAAAAACCCCCACAAAAAACCTAGATATTTCCCCAAATTTTAAAAAATCCACCCAGGCAGATATTTTAATCCTAAAAAAGAGAACATGTGTCAGAGACCAGGCTGAGGAGTACAACTCTGATGAGGAATGGTGGGAGGCTACCCCTCCCCCTGCTCATGGCCAGGATCCTGAAACTCCACAGGAGCAGCGGAATAGTGTTGATTTGGAACAATGGTTTGCTGAGGGGCACAGTTCACAAGACAATAGTTGGGTAGAACTGGGAGGTGAACAGCAAGAAGAAGAATGGAAAGATAAATAACAGTGGTGATAATGGACATGCTTGTCTTGTTCCCTTTTGTATTTTGCATTTGTCCGTCACCACTTGACTAACGATTAATTTTGCTTTTTGATCTGAGTATATTTCCTGTATTCCTTTTATGAGATTTGCTCCAAAATCCATTATTTCAAGAACTTTTTTCATAAATTCCCAAGAAACATTGTCGAAGGCTTTTTCTGCATCTATAAGCATAATTGCTGCTTGTTTTTCATTTCTCACTTCCAGGTATTCTATGTTAATAATATTCCTTATATTATCTTTCATTTGTCTCCCTGGAAGGAATCCTGCTTGGTAATGATGGATATATTCCTTCAAAATTGTTTTCATTCTATTGGCCATTATATAGAGATCAGGTGGCTAGGAGAACAGAGGACGGAAGTGACTAGAGGGAAGTGGGCGGAACCTTAATTGGGAGCGCCTGCTCTCCGAGAATGGTTGCTTGTTCTTTTGCTGTCTTAATTAAACATTTCTGTTATTGGTAAGTGTAAGGCGGAGGGCTTATAGGGAACAGCCCCCCCCCCCCATCAGGTCGAGTTCCTCGCAGAGCAGCAAGTCCAGTAGCAGATCAGATTACAGGAATCAGGAAGTAGAGAGGGAGGGAAGAGGCTCTGACAACATGCGAGAGCCTCAGCACCGAGTAGAGAAGGAAGCAGCTGGAGAGGAAATGACGGGAGTGGCCATGGGAGAGCAGTCAGAAGGACGGCCCTTCCCCCCAATGCCTGAATTGAGGCGCACGGCACCCCGTAGGGCGAGAGGGAGACGCTTTGGGGTTCCCAAGCTGTTATGTTGGGCGCGAAATAGAAAGAAGCCATTGCGAGGTTCTGACTCAGACTAAGCAGACATGTTTTCCAGACTCTTTGCACTGTAAATAAGATGCACAATAAAGACACCTTAAAGACAAGGAGGTGTGGAACGTCATTACTCAAGAGTTTCCGCAAGAACCTCTGACAGTAAGAGACTGATTTCTATTTGTACTGATGATCTACTGCCAAGCGGGGAGGAAGCCGAGCCCTGGAAGCCTGGCAACGTGTCTGGGAAAAAGAGGGCATATGGCAACCCTAGATTATGGCCACACCCACCTTTGTTCATGCCCACCATTGGCGTGGGGCCTCCGAACGGTGTCATCTCTCAGTTGAGGCTACTTGGTTGGGTTAATTGTGCAGTTCACGCAGGGAGAGGAAACATGTACACAATCTTGAGCTCCTCAGAGGAAGGCACGGTGTTATATTTAGAAATGAACGGCACTCCTAATAATTTGAGTGCCTTAGGTCAACTAAGCCAGGAGGCCTCAGTCAGGTTTCAGGTTGTGACCACTTCTACAGAGGACTCCAACAAAAAAAAGTCGCCGCAGAACAGGCCTGGTAGCATTCCCCACATTTTGCCTCCTATTAAATCATATTAATTTAGCGGAGTTGAAATTAGACTATGTTTCCCGATCATACTGGCTGGCTCCCAGTCGCACTGCGTCATGGTTTTGGTAGTCCTCGCCTTCACACGCCCTTTTTTCTCCAGTTCTTTCCCCCTGGGTTTCCAGCCGCTTTTGGACTACAGTCCCCATCATCCCTGACCACTGGTCCCGCTAGCTAGGGGTGATGGGAGTTGTAGTCCAACAACGACAGCTGGAGAGGGTCGCAAAGCCAAGCCCAGGCGAAAACGCAGCCGCCAATTCTGCTCTGAATCCTTCAGCAAAAACCGCCGCGGCATTTCATGGGGAAGAGGAACAGCTTCTTCCTTTGCCGAATCAGAAGAATTTCGAAATCTGCGGCGATGGTTGGTTGTTGTTTTTGGTAGGGTCCTCTCTACCGCCATGCAGCCCCCCTCCCCCCGGGGGGAAAAGGAGAGAGTAAAAGTAAGAAATGAGTGTTCTACGCACCATCGGACTTACCCCGAAATTGGACGCGGCAAAACGGTCAGAGGCAGAGACGTTGGTAGAGGCAGTTGTATGAGCATAATAAGCGTTGATGTTGGCCAACAGGGTGCTCATGACTGCTGGCACCCCAGGGCACATGTATTTCGAAGAGAGGCAGGCAAAGTGCCTGGGGGGTGGGGGGGCGTGGAGAACAAGGAAAGGAGCAGAAAAGACAGTCAACACAACTCAAGATTTAGGAAAGC
Organism: Zootoca vivipara; assembly: GCF_963506605.1. NCBI lineage: Eukaryota > Metazoa > Chordata > Lepidosauria > Squamata > Lacertidae > Zootoca > Zootoca vivipara. Next base: position 2,732,319 of record NC_083281.1, on the reverse strand, counting down.
AGACCGAAACTTTACACTTGGCACCACTGAAAGATGGCTGTAACCGAGAAGATGGGACATAACCTGAGATTTTGACATGGACTATTATTATTAATAGGGACCCAGGTGGCGCTGTGGTTAAACCACTGAGCCTAGAGCAGGGGTTCCCAAACTAAGGCCCGGGGGCCGGATGCGGCCCGCGCGAGCCAATTGTGCGGCCGCCGATGACTCCCGCTGCCTGCTCTTATCGGCGCGCCGCGGTGCAGTTGCCCATCTCCAGGTCAGCGTGGCGCCAGAAAGTGCACCGGAAATTACGTCTGCGCATGCGCAGAAGCCATTTCCGGCGCCAACCCATGCCAGAAAAAGCAAGTGTGCATGCATATGGGAGCACGTTCCCCCGCCCTCTGGCCCGCCGCACGATCGGCGCCGGAGGAACCGGCCCGAAGCTGGGTAAGTTTGGGGACCCCTGGCCTAGGGCTTGCTGATCAGAAGGTTGGCGGTTCGAATCCCTGCGACGGGGTGAGCTCCCGTTGCTTGGTCCCAGCTCCTGCCAACCTAGCAGTTCGAAAGCACGTCAAAGTGCAAGTAGATAAATAGGAACCGCTACAGCGGGAAGGTAAACGGCGTTTCCATGTGCTGCTCTGGTTCGCCAGAAGCGGCTTTGTCATGCTGGCCACATGACCTGGAAGCTGTACGCTGGCTCCCTCGGTCAATAATGCGAGATGAGCGCGCAACCCCAGAGTCGGTCATGACTGGACCTAATGGTCCCTTTACCTTTATTATTATTAATATTATTAATATTATTAAATTTGTTTATTGCCCTATATCTGCAGGTCTCAGGGCAGTCGACAAACAAAAAAATCACAATATTAAAACACAAAATACATAACAACAACAAACAGCAATAACAACAACAACACAAAAAAACAAGAAGGCCCTCTGCCTGGTTCCCTGTAACTTCACTTTTCCCCCCCTTTGGCATCTGGTGGGTGGGTGCCACCACTGAGAAGGCCCTCTGCCTGGTTCCCTGTATCCTCACTTCTTGCAGTGAGGGAACTGCCAGAAGGCCCTTGGAGACCTAGATGACCTACACAGGTATCCCTGAAATGTGGGGGAAGTGACCCTTTAGTATGTAATTTTCTCCCGCTTGGACTACTGCCATGTGCTCTACGTGGGGCTACCTTTGAAGGTGACCCAGAAACTACAACTAATCCAGAATGCAGCAGATAGACTGGGGACTGGGAGCGGCCGCCGAGACTGTATAACACCAATCCTGAAAGACCTACATTGGCTCCCACGACGTTTCCGAGCACAATTCAAAGGGTTGGTGCTGACCTTGAAAGCCCTAAACAGCCTCGGCCCAGTATACCTGAAGGAGCATCTCCACCCCGGACACCGGGGTCCATCTCCCGAGGGCCTTCTGGCAGTTCCCTCCCTGCGAGAAGCAAGGTTACAAGGAACCAGGCAGAGGGCCTTCTCGGTGGTGGCACCCTCCCTGTGGAACGCACTCTCGTCAGATGTCAAGGAGATAAACAACTATCTGACTTTTAGAAGACACACGAAGGCAGCCCTGTTTAGGGACGTTTTTAATGTTTGGTGTTTTATTGTGTTTTTAATATCCTGTTGGAAGCCGCCCAGAGTGTCTCCATCTCCTCCACCCATAGGAATGCTGGTTGCCAAGGGAATGGCTGATAAGGAGGAGGGAAAACTCAGCCGAAGTTCTCTGGAAGAGCGAACAGGCACAGCAACAGTTTGTCAGCAAAAGAGGAAGCTGGAGCTGAGCCAATCACTCCACGGAGTCGTCGTATGGGTGGGTTGTTAGACAGGAAGCAAAACAAAAGGCGCAAAGGACGCCAGTTCGGTATTTTCTACAGAACCCGAAAGAAAAGTTCAGAAGGGTCACCTTGATTGATGATGCCGGAGGCTGGTTACAGCCGTCCAGAGCTATCTGTTTGTTTTTGCAATAAATCCTCCTTTTTAATTAACGACCTTACTATGTTATCAAGCCAGGAACTTGGACGTATGACAGCAGATATGGAATATAACATCAAATGGAACTGTGTGTGCAAAAAAGAGAGAGGTCGACACAGGTATTCCTACAGAGACTCACGTCATGGCCTGATAGATGGACTCCACTCCATATCTCATCGCAAACTCGTCCACGATCTCCTGGGCGGTTTCGTCGAAGTACACTTTCCACGCGTCGTCACCCTTCGCCTCGGGTATTTTCACCACGCCGTTGTTTTGGATGTCCGTCACAAAATGGAAGAGGTTCTAACCAGACATAGAAATAGGGTGAAGAAGGTATAGAGAGGTTGTAGATGGTTAAATGTTGAGATTTAGAGATATATAGATTAATAATGTTAATAAGTTGTGAAATAAATGATAAGTTCATAAAATAAGTTTTAAGGTTTGGAATTAAGGTAAAGTTAAAGTTAACTGAGTTAAGGATTTAGAGTTAGGAATAACTAAAATAAAGTTTTTCAATGTAACGCAGTGGAAGGAGGAAGGAGGAAGTCGATATCTAGATTAATACAAAGAATAATATTTTTTTTGTAACAAAAGATTTCTGGTTTGTTGTGTCTTTTTTGTATTGTATTTTTCTGTATTTTTTCTCTTTCATTGTGTGTAATTTGGATTTGGATTTTGTATTATTGTTTTTGTTCTTCTATCTTTTTTAAAAAAATTAATAAATATTTTATAAAAAATGGAAAAACGACACAAAAATAGGTGGGGGGGGGGGTTAAAATAAAGACAGAAGAGACACACACCAATGGGAGACCTCTGGCAACTGTAGCTACCACCCCTGGATTCTCAGCTGCTCCCCCCCCCAGCCCCAAAGAGAGGTGCCTCCTCAGACTGCTCCACAGAGGCCTGGGAAGCACCCGCTGGCCAGCTCAAGAGGGACCATTCAAATGGGGGGCTTGCAGCCAAGGCTGCTGCAACAAACAGCCATGCAAGCTGTAAGGGGGAGGGATTATAGAGAACCCTCCCCCCTCATCAGAAGCAGCCCGTCTCCAAGCAGTCATGAGAGCAAGGGGTCTGAAGGGGTGAGTCAGGAAACGGAGAGGGAGTGCCAAGGCTCTGGCAACATCAAAGAGCCCCTGCTCCATAGGCAGGAAGAGAGGGAGGCCGAAAGAGTGGACAGGAATAGGTCAGACAGAAGACCCGCCCCCCCGACTCCGGAATTGAGGAGGAGGAGGAGGAAAGGGAGGCGATTCTCAGTTCCGAGGCTTTTATGCTGGTCCCGAATGCAGAAGGGGGTAGTGCAGGAATCTGACTCGAGCGGATGAAATGAGCAATCCGTTACACTGTAAATAATGTGCACCAATAAAAACGTCTGAAAGACAAGCATGTGTACGGCCGTTACTCAAGAGTAGTCACAACCAACCCTGACACAAGCCTTTGGGAGGCAGAGGCACGAGAGGGCATCAGAGGAGGGAGGGAAGGAAAGAGGGACAGGGGCCAATGTTGCCCGCGGCACCCCTGACCATCATTCAAGGCACCCCAGGGCGCCACAGCACATGGGTTGAAAACCACTGCCATAGAATCATGGAATTGTACAGTGGTACCTTGGTTCTCAAACTTAATCCGTTCCAGATTGAGGTGAACATGAGGCCAGCACCTTACCTTGAGTGGAAGCAGCGGGCGCTGTCAGACCTGCATGGCACAAAGGCTCCCCTTCAGCACCGGGCACTCAGCTCCCAGGCTGGCATTGCAGACAGCAAGCACAGGAAAGGCTGCTTGCCTGCCCGGCCTCCCACTAGTCTGTCCATTCCCAACAGCAAGGGCTGGAGGACTGGCCAGCTGGGCTCCCTCTCCTGCTTGCTTGCTTGCTTACTCTGAGGCCACCCCAGCTCCTGGCACCCAGCACCCCCTGGCCAGCCCCAGAGGCACCGTTCGCCTGGGGAGCTTGTAGCCAGGGCTGTTGCTACAAACAGCCATGCCAGCCTTTGGGAGGCAGAGACACGAGAGGGCACCAGAGGATGGAGGGAAGTTAAGAGGGACAGGGGCCAGGGTTGCCCGCGGCACTCCTGACCACGGCCAAATCCCAGCAATGTCTGGGAAACTCCGGATGTATGGCAAAAGCCTATGTTATTCAGGTTTTGTTTTTAAAACAAAAACATTAGCCCTGTCTCCTGAATTAATTCCAGGGAGGGAATGTTGCCTCCCCTTTGGGCAGGACAGCCCACGCCCCCAGGCAGATCAGAGAGGGGCTGTGTACAGCTCTGGTTCCTATCAGCATGAGTATGCATCTGGGGCAGGACCAGGGGCACAGCCTGGGAGTCATTTTGGACTCACAGCCATCCATGGATGCGCAGGTCAATTCTGCGTCCAGGACAGCTGTCTACCAGCTCCATCTGGTACGCAGGGTGAGACCCTCCCTGCCCGCAGACTGTCTCTCCAGAGTGGTGCATGCTCTGGTTATCTCCTGCTTGGACTACTGCCATGCGCTCTATGTGGGGCTGCCTTTGAAGGTGACCCGGAAACTGCAACTATTCCGGAATGTGGCAGCTAGACGGGTGACTGGGAGCGGCCGCCGAGACCACATAACACCGGTCCTGAAAGACCTACATTGGCTCCCAGGACGTTTCCCAGCACAATTCAAAGGGTTGGTGCTAACCTTGAAAGCCCTCAATGGCCTCAGCTCAGTATCCCTGAAGGAGTGTCTCCACCCCCATCGTCCAGCCCACAGTCTGTCTCCGAGGGCCTTCTGGCGGTCCCCTCCCTGTGAGAAGTGAGGTTCCAGGGAACCAGGCAGAGGGCCTTCTCAGTGGTGGCGCCCGCCCTGTGCAACACCCTCCCATCAGATGTCAAAGAAATAAACAACTACCTGACTTTTAGAAGACATCTGAAGGCAGCCCTGTTTGGGGAAGCTTTTAATATTTGATGAATTATTGTATTTTAATATTTTGTTGGAAGCCAGCCGCCCAGAGTGGCTGGGAAAATCCAGCCAGATGGGCGGGGGTATAAATAATAAATGTATTATTATTATTATTATTATTATTATTATTATTATTATTATTATTACATACACCATCCCAGAAAATCAAGGGTCCCACCGCCTTGTGCCCCGCTCACCTCATGGAGGCAGGTGTATTGCACATGATACGGCGCCACTTTCTCCTCGCCTTTGATCTCCACGCTGATGTGCAAGCGGATCGCCCCAGAGACAGCCGATTTGTCTGTCCGCTTATCTGAAACAGCCCAGGGGGTGGGGAGAGTATAGTAGCAGGCATCGCATTTAGAGAAAGGTCAGTTATGTTGCAGAGGTGTGCAGAGAACGAGGTGCCTGATATGAACTGATATATAATGAATTGGGGGGGGGGATGTTTAAAATAACTTTTCCTGAACTTAAAAAGATCTGGAAATTTTTAAAAAAGACCTGAAGCCTTTCTGTTACCGTAGGTATCATGTCCACTGAAATACAAAAAAAAAAAACCCCAAAAAGAAAAACCCCACCAGAGAACCCTTTTTATGTACGCTGCAAGAGTTGCCAGAAGGAGGCAGACAAGGTGCCTTAGAGACTCCAGATTTGTGTAGGGTTTCCTCTTGAGCCTTTTCTTCTCCCCAAGATAGCCCACAAGGCAGCGGACCTTTAGCATCAATAGTTTTCCTTCTCTTAGATGGGCTCCCTTCCCAGGTTGATGAGCCCCTCTACAGCATGGGCAGAAACCGCCTTCTTGATCTGCCAGAACCAGTGGCCATCCAGATTTTGCTGACTTGTGGGCCATCCCTGACCTTTGGTGATCTTTAGCACGGACAATAACATAGTCTAAGAGATGGCAGTGGTTTGACCGAGGGTGCCTCCATGGAGTTTTAAATTTATTTTTCTGTTGGACGAGTGTGTTGGTTACAACAAGAGTGTGTTGGTTACAACAAAGTTGTGCGCTGCTCATATCGTCAAAAGTAAAATTCCATTCTGGTTGCTGTTGCCAATTCCTTCTTTCCCTATAGTCCCAGGCCACAGATCGAAATCTCGCCCAACTCTTGCATTAAAATCACCCAGGAGGATAATTTTATCTTCCTTAGGTGCAAGGGAGAAACGCGCTAAGAGGAAGGCACGCTTGGCAAACCCTCACCAGGATCAACTCCTGCCCAGAAACCTATGTCCCAACTGTGGAAGGACGTGGGGATCCAGAATTGGCCTCCACAGTCACTTACGGACTCATTGTTAAAACCGTGTTTATGGAAGACAATCTTACTCGGCTATGAGTGATTGAAGAAGAAGAAGAAGAAGAAGAGTTCAACAACCTCTGCAGGGTCACTGGTTTTTCCCATCCCTGCTCTAGACCTTGACTTGTGCCAAGCTTGGACTCTGAACCTGCCTCGGGGCCACTCAGATGGCTGGACAGCCCCCAGGGCCTTGGGCCTTGGCCGCCTTCGCAGTCACTTACCCAGATTGTACCAGACGTCCATCTCCCCACTCAATGTCCGCACCTCGATGATCGTCTGGCCAAGGAAGTCGTCAGATTCTCTCTTAAAGTGCTGCTTCACCCTAGACTTGATGTCGTCGTCTTCGTCCCAGACGCGCACCTTGATTCGATCGGAGGAGTTATGGCATTCACTGTTGTTGGGGAAGATCGGTAGGAAAAGAAGCCAATGTCACGAACGAGAGCTGTTCGATTCCCAGAGTTGCCCCCGCAAAACTTTTTCTCCGAGGAGATCACGGCGGCATGTGTGGTTCTTCCCCACCCCACCGTAGCTTTACCCCCCACGACAACCCTGCGAGGTAGTTTAGGCTAAAGGAGAGTGCCTGCCCCAGTACAGTGGTGCCTCGCTAGACGAATGCCCTGTAAGATGAATTTTTCGCTTAACAAAGAGATTTTCCTAGCGGAGGTTGCCTTGCAAGACGAATTCGTTTTGCGAAAAATTCGTCTAGCGAATCGCGGTTTCCCATAGGAATGCATTGAAATCAATTAATGTGTTCCTATGGGCAAAAAATAAAATAAAAAAAATTCAATGCATTCCTATGGGATTCGCTAGACGAATTTTTCGTTATACGAATTGACCCGTGGAATGAATTAAATTCATCTAGCGAGGCACCACCAGTGAAATTAGCTGAAATGTATAAAACAAGTAATAAATGCTGGAAATGTAAAGAAAAAGAAGGAATGTTTTGTCACATGTGGTGGGAATGTAAGAAAGAAAAAAGCTTCTGGGAAATGATATATAATGAATTGAAAAAGATGTTGAAATGTACATTTATTAAAAAAAACAGAGGCTTTTTTACTTGGCATTACAGGAGAAGATATTAATAGACAAGATAAAAAATTGTTTTTGTATGCGACTATGGCGGCAAGAGTATTACTGGCGCAGAGATGGAAACAAGAAGAACTACCGACGATAGAAGAATGGCAGATGAAGTTGATGGACTACGCAGAATTAGATAAGAAGTTTTGTAAGGAGAAATGTATGATATATTGCAGGGATAATTTAAGAAAATGAAAATTGATTAGTGATTATTGAAAGTAATAGTGAAATAAGAAATACAAGAAGAAGTTAAAAAGTTTGGAAATCTTGAGACGTGGTTGATGGAAGTCCAAAAATATTGTATAATATATGAATATATGAATATATATGAATAATATATGAATAATATATATATATATTATATATATATGAATATATTGTATAATATATGAATATATGAATGAATGGTAAATGATTAATGGAAAATATATATAAAAACTTATATATATATAAAAACTTATATATGCCCCAAGACTACCCAGCGAGCTTTGTGGCCAAGTAAGGATTTGAACTCTGGTCTCCAGGTCCTAGCCCGACACTCTAACCACTATGCCACACTGGGTGACAGGTTCATCCCTCGCTGCATCTAACTGAGCGGTCCCCAAACTTCCCCTGACCACTAGACCTCTTGAAAATGGCTGGCAGTCTGACTTAATGACTTTTTTGTCTGCTGGTTATAACTATTGGAATGGGCTGTGCTAGATGCTGTCTGAATTTTCTGTTGCTTCTTTTCTTTCTTATATTGCATTACATCCTGCAAGCCACAGAAGTCCATCAAAATTGTAAGTGTGGACTCCTTGAATGAAGCTCGTGGACCCACCGGCAGTCCTCGGACCACAGTTTGGGAACTCCAGATTTGACACAGGCTAGAGACCCTGATGTTGGGAAAGATGGAGGGCGCAAGGAGAAGGGGACGACAGAGGACGAGATGGTTGGACAGTGTTCTCGAAGCTACAAACATGAGTTTTGGGAGGCAGTGGTAGACAGGAGTGCCTGGCGTACTCTGGTCCATGGGGTCACGAAGAGTCGGACACAACTAAACAACCAAACAACAACAACAAAGAGGCGAGGACCCCGGGATCAACTCACAAGTGGAAGTTCTCCTCCCAGATCGGGTTCAAGTTGCCGTAGATGGTCTTGGTCCTCTTTTTCGTCTTCCCAACCTGGACAGTGACGTACGGGTCGCTGGACCCTGTCTTGTCCTTCGCCTGCAGCCCTTGTGCACAAACCACTGGCCGAGCGATCCCATGCGCAGCCGAGTGCCGTTTCGATGGGTTTCATGCGCATCCAGCGCCGGGGGGGATCCCCCCAAAACAGCCACGAAACACAAAGAGAGAAAAATGAGGGTGAAAGGGCAGGACAAGGACCCAACATCACCAGCTCGTTCAGTTAGAGGGCCAAGACAAAAGAACATCCCCACATCTTGTATCCCTGTTTGTAGGTGATGGGACTGTGAGGGACATTGCCAGATTGACATATAAGCTAAGCAAGCTATAGTTTGAAGGTGACCCAGAAACTACAGCTAATCCAGAATGCGGCAGCTAGACTGGTGACTGGGAGCGGCCGCCGAGACCACATAACACTGGTCTTGAAAGATCTACATTGGCTCCCAGTACGTTTCTGAGCACAGTTCAAAGTGTTGGTGATGACCTTGAAAGCCCTAAATGGCCTCGGTCCAGTATACCTGAAGGAGCGTCTCCACCCCCATCGTTCTGCCCGGTCCAGTACCGAGGGCCTTCTGGCGGTTCCCTCATTGCGAGAAGGCAAGTTGCAGGGAACCAGGCAGAGGGCTTTCTCGGTAGTGGCGCCTGCCCTGTGGAACGCCCTCCCATCAGATGTCAAAGAGAAAAACAGCTACCAGATTTTTAGAAGACATCTGAAGGCAGCCCTGTTTAGGGAGGCTTTTAATGTTTAATAGATTATTTTATTTCATTTTCTGTTGGAAACCGCCCAGAGTGGCTGGGGAGACCCAGCCAGATGGGCGGGGTAATAATAATAATAATAATAATAATAATAATAATAATAATAATAATAATAGTTTAGGACCCCACTTGCTTGGGGGCCCCCAAAAAAATTAAAGGAAAAAATACCTGGATGCCCATTTCCAACATATAAGATAAAAAACAAATAAAATAAAACCTCCATACAGCAACCGTGTTTTGTGTTGTGTAGGCTCCTATGATGTAAGTCATGGGCCCCGCCTGCTCGCCTGCTTTGTAAAATATCACCAGTTTGCTCCTTTCTATGTATAGGGTGCCTACATTCTGCATGTGCAAATGGCTTGAGATACCTATGAGGTCCATCAATGACCATATAGCATATATTCAACCAAAAAACAGCGACCATTTGTTGTTGGCAAACGACAGCTGTACATATAAACCAAGGCGCACCTTCCGATTGGCTGCAGGAGCTGTTAAGACTGTGTTCATGGAAGACAATCTTACTCAGCTACAAGTGATAGAAGAAGAAGAAGAAGAAGAAGAAGAAGAAGAAGAAGAAGAAGAAGAAGAAGAAGAAGAAGAAGAAGAAGAAGAAGAAGAAGAAGAAGAAGATTTCTCTATGCTCATCTGGCTCTCTGTGTTTGCACATATCCATATGCCTGTCTGTATAAACGTCAGCAATATCCATAGCTGCCATGTTTTCCCTTTTCTCGCGAGGAAGCCTATTCAGCATAATGGAATTTCCCTTAAAAAAAGGGATAACTTGGCAGCTATGGCAATATCAAAGGCAACACGATGACCATGTGCAATATACAATATACAATATGAAAATCTTTATAGAATTTCTTCAGAACATCACACGTAATAAACTGAATTCTTTGAAAGTCTTTAGGGGTCACGAAGAGTCGGACACAACTAAACGACTAAACAACAACAGGTCTTTAAAAGAAGCAAGGTGCCAGACTTTTATCTGGTGAAAAGCAAGCTATGTAGTCCCTGCTCCGTAATTACATGAGCACTGTTCCATAGCAATTGATATTTCCACCTATATTTAGTTGAGAAAAATATGGGTTAATGAAGCAATTCTATATCCTTTTGCTGCGCTGAAGAAGAATTCCACGAAACAGTAGTCATTATAGTCACCAGCAGTGTTGGACATCATATGTGCTGACTACACAAAGCTTCACAGCTGGCTTTTCACCGGATAAAGTCTAGCACAGGCACCCCCAAACTTTGGCTCTCCAGATGTTTTGCACTACAATTCCCATGATCCCTGACCACTGGTCCTGTTAGCTAGGGATCATGGGAGTTGTAGGCCAAAACATCTGGAGGGCCGCAGTTTGGGGATGGCTGGTCTGGCACCTTGCTTCTTTGAAAGACTTAGAGACTTTCAAAGAATTCAGTTTATTACGTGTGATGTTCTGAAGAAATTCTATAAAGATTTTCATATTGTATATTGTATATTGCACATGGTCATCGTGCTGCCTTTGATATTGCTGATGCACTTGTTGCAACACAGGGGTTTGTTTGTTTGTTTGGTTGGTTGGTTACTTAAAGGTAAAGGGACCCCTGACCATGATTAGGTCCAGTCATGACCGACTCTGGGGTTGCAGCGCTCATCTCGCGTTATTGGCTGAGGGAGCCAACGTACAGCTTCCAGGTCATGTGGCCAGCATGACAAAGCCGCTTCTGGCAAACCAGAGCAGCGCACGGAAACGCCGTTTAACTTCCCGCTGCTTGCACTTGATGTGCTTTTGAACTGCTAGGTTGGCAGGAGCTGGGACCGAGCAACGGGAGCTCACCCCATCGCGGGGATTCGAACCGCCGACCTTCTGATCGACAAGCTCTAGGCTCAGTGGTTTAGACCACAGCGCCATACCTTTCCACTTATCTGGTCCCTGAGATGCAATCATGACAGGGCTCTACGGCCTGTAGCGGTCCCTATTTATCTACTTGCATTTTGACGTGCTTTCGAACTGCTAGGTTGGCAGGGGCTGGGACGGAGCAACGGGAGCTCGCCCCGTCGTGCGGATTCGAACCGCCGACCTTCTGATCGGCAAGCCCTAGGCTCTGTGGTTTAACCCACAGCGCCACCCGCATCCCATTTGGTTACTTACTGTCTGTATAAATGGCCATCAGCGTGACGTACCTGTGATGCTGATCTTGGCCGACCACTTAGAGGTACCATCCAAAACGCTCTGCTTCACAGCTTTCATCTGCTGGGTGTGAGTGGTCTTGGAGACGGCGAAGATCTCCTGGATCAGCTCGAAGATCTCGGGCTTATTGCGCTCCCGGATCTTCATACGATCTTTCAGCACCATGATAATGTTCTGCGTGCGGTCCTCCGCCCCGTGCTTAGAACTTTTCTCTGCCGCCCCTGGACAGAGAGAGATTTGCGATGGGTGGGTTACTAACACCCTCACTGCAATGCCTTCTGATTATTCCACGCGTTAGGAAATCTGTTTTGCATTTCACAGAAGCAGGAAGAACCGTTACGCAGCAGAACAATAGGTTGCACCCAGCTAAAAGCAGATACGTTTAAATAAGTGTACATGTTTTGGTCTTGCCCATTGGTTTCAATCGGAGGGTCTACTCTAAGTTAGGGCTAAAGGTAAAGGGACCCCTGACCATTAGGTCCAGTCGTGACCGACTCTGGGGTTGTGGCGCTCATCTCGCTTTACTGGCTGAGGGAGCCGGCATACAGCTTCCAGGTCATGTGGCCAGCATGACCAAGCTGCTTCTGGCGAACCAGAGCAGCGCAGGGAAACGCCGTTTAACTTCCCGCCAGAGTGGTACCTATTTATCTACCTGCACTTAGACGTGCTTTCGAAATGCTAGGTTGGCAGGAGCAGGGACCGAGCAACGGGAGCTCACCCCATTGCAGGGATTCGATCCGCTGACCTTCTGATCGGCAAGCCCTAGGCTCTGTGGTTTAACCCACAGTGCCATCTGTGTCCCTAAGTTAGGACTACAACCCACCAAAATCAAGGGCATGGTTCCTTTGAGCCCATTTATCTCAATGAGCCTTAGGATTTATAGTAGGATTCATAGAATAATAGAATCCTAGAGTTGGAAGAGACCACAAGGGCCAGCCAGTCCAACCCCCTGCCGAGCAGGAAACACCATCAAAGCATTCTTGACATATGGCTGTCAAGCCTCTGCTTAAAGACCTCCAAAGAAGGAGACTCCACCACACTCCTTGGTAGCAAAATGAATAATCCAATGAATAATCAAAGGTTACAATGATCCCGACTACGGGTGTAAGGTGAAGTCTCATTCATTACATTGCAGAACTGTTTCCATTCCCTGCAGTTCATCTTCCACAGCTCACTGTCCACTGCAGTGAAATTACATAATGGTGAACCTAATTTTGTGGAACTGCGACCAGAAAGTCCCCTACAAATGAGCTTCAGAGAAATAACTTGCTGTTCTGGCAGGTATTTTAAGTCAGCCGTACTATCTCTATTTATCAAGTTCATGCTTTTCGTCAGCCACGTTCCTTTGTTTTGAAACACTACAGCTTTCTTTTTTTCTTTTTTTCAGTAATTGGGGTTGCTATAAAAATCCATCCCTTCTGAAGTTTTGGGTTGTTTCGTTTGCCCGGCGGTCAAGTGCCCAATGGCATGTGACAAAGCCGAACATTGGAAGATTTGGGACAGATAAAAGAAAGTAAGAACTTAAATCGTTCCGGAGGTCCGTTCTTAACCTGAAACTGTTCTTAACCTGAAGCACCACTTTAGCTAATGGGGCCTCCTGCTGCCGCTGCGCCAGCGGAGCACGATTTCTGTTCTCCTCCTGAAGCAAAGTTCTTAACCCAAGGTATAACTATTTCTGGGTTAGCGGAGTCCGTAACCTGAAGCATTTGTAACCTGAAGTGTTTGTAGCCTGAGGTACCACTGCACTTGTTCACACAGGGCATAGCTAAACTGCGGAACTCCCTCCTGCAGGAGGCAGTGATGTTCACTGACCTAGATGGTTTTAAAAGAAGACTGGACAAATTCATGGAGGAGGAGAGGGCTATTGGCGGCCACTAGTCATGGTGGCTATGTTCTGTCTCCACAGTCAGAACCAGCAATGCTTCTGAAGACCAGTTGCTGGAAACCACAGGAGGGGGAGAGAGGGCTCTTGAGTTCAAATCCTGATTGCAGGATTCCCACAGGCATCTGTTTGGTCACTGTGAGAACAGGATGCTGGACTTGGTAAGAACAAAAGAGAGTGTACTGGATGAGGCCAATGACTCATCTAAGTAAAAAAAAAAGGTAAAGGTGAAGGACCCCTGGATGGTTAACTCCAGTCAAAGGCGACTCTGGGGTCGTGGCGCTCATCTCGCTTCCAGGCCAAGGGAGCCGGCGTTGGTCCACAGACAGCTTCCCAAGTCATATGGCAGGAGGACCAAACCGCTTCTGGCGCATGATGGAAACCAGAGGTCACGGAAACACCATTTACTTTCCCGCCGCAGCAGCACCTATTTATCTACTTGCATTTTGACGTGCTTTCAAACTGCTAGGTTGGTAGGAGCTGGGACAGAGCAACGGGAGCTCACCCCGTTGCGGGGATTCGAACTGCCGACCTTCCGATCGGCAAGCCCAAGAGGCTCAGTGGTTTGGCCTAATCCATTATGAACTTTAAAAAATAATAATAATACAACGATGGTAATAAAAAACAAGACATCGTATTATTTTTATTGGCAGATCGCCTTTGTTAACTGCAGTGCAAAATCAGTGGTGAGAAAACCACTTCCGCATCCCACAGAGGTGGTGTTGTGGGCTTGGCCCGACTGAACTCTCGCGATGGGGGCTGAGAGCTCAGCCCCCTCATGAAGGGGGAGTTCCTGCCTCCGGCATACCTGGGCTGACCAATCGGGTCAGCCGGGAGGCGGGGCTTCCCCACTTTAAACCAAGCCGGAGGCGGGAACCGAGCCTCTTTCGCCCCAGCTCCCAGCGCGATCGGATCACCCACCCACCCACCCTTTAGGTTAGGCAGGTTAGGCCGACGCTGCTATGGACATTGGTTGGCCACCTTGGTTGGCCGGGGGGGCCTGGTAGGACTTTTCCCACTTGGACTAGCCAAACTGGTTTTTTCACCTACCTCATAGCAATTCGTCACAACTGGGTTTTGGCGGTTAGGCATTGGAAATTTGCATAAATGAAGAAGGGGGGGCAGATTACGTCATCATCTGCCCGAAATTGGAGATTTAATCCTGTTAAAGGGGTTCCGGGGCGGTAGCTTTGTCCTGGGCCTACGGAGGTCAGGGCCTTAGAGCACCCCCCAACGGTGGCCACAGGAGGTGTCTCGGTAGATGTACATCTCAGGGCTCCTTTCTGGTGGTTAATTTCTCCCAGACTGTAACACACGGGTTACAGTCGGATATAGTCGGTTAGGTTCCAATGCCTAAGCCAATACCGCTCAACATCCGAAACCAATAAAGTTGTGGCCTTTTCACCCACTTAAACTCATTTCACTGTGTCTCGTGTCTTATTTCCTGGGGAGGGAGGGACATTGCCACACAAGCTTCAAATTTTGGAAATGTAGGCTGCATGTTTTATTGCTCTCAGTTCAGACAGAACTCTACAGCCTCCCACCCCAAGACGAACTCAAGCGAGCAAGGCACCCCCTCCTCACTTTGCAAGCAGTCGGCGTTGAGCAGGTCTTGGCACTTCTCGTGGCACTTGACCCCGCATTCTGTACACCGCATGCCTTGACGTGCAATGCCCCAGAGCAGGCCCTCGCACTCGTAACAGTAGGTGGGCGTTGTGGCGGTCCACACCTCGAAGTTGTGGGGGGTTGTGCAAGAGATGGGGTAGATTAAGGCTTGGAGGGTCTTCTTGTAAACATGGTTTTTCTGGAGGGAGACAATGAAAAACACACGCTTGGGATCTGAACAGGCGAGACTCTCTCAACTTTTTATAAAAGAACGGAAATGGCTTATTGAATATTTGCAGACAAATTCTAAGAAAGGTGAGAACATTGGCAGGATCATTGTAATAACCTGCAATTTCATAAGAGTATATTATTTAAAGTAGATGAATAAATGAACAAGTTGTTAATTTGGATAGGCAGAAAATATTAATAAATTTAAGGAACCGCAGAAAGAGAGGGAAGGAAGTCAAGTTTTGAAATGTTAAAATGACTGTAAAATTATTGAAATGTATAGACCTGAAAATAATAAATTGTTTGTGTGTGTGTGTGTGTGTGTGTGTGTGTGTGTGTGTGTAAAACGCTCCAGTTCAGTACTGTATAGAGTGGTTGGCAGTGACTTTCCAGGGACTCAGGTAGAGAAGTATCTTTCCCATCACCAGTTACCTGATCAGACAAGGTATGACGGAGGCGATGCTAGAGAAATCTCTGCCAGCCCTTTCAAAGCCTTTCAAAGGGGACTCCAGTCCTTTGCTTAGACAACATCTGCTGTAGCTCAGCCAGCAGGATTCACTGGGAGCTGTCCAGAGTGCTGACTTGGCTTGCCAAGCCTCCAGGAGACTCTGCTAAACAGATCAGCCAGCAGTGTCCTGCTAGGGCAGTGTTTCTCAACCTTTTTTGGGCCAAGGCACACTTGTTCCATGAAAAAAACCACGAGGCACACCACCATTAAAAAAGTTAAAAAATTTAACTCTGTGCCGCCCTATATTGACTATATAATTATGACTGTAAGAAACACTTGCCAATTGCTGTGTTGGTTGCAATCTCCTGTAATAAGGCTTCACAAGCCGCTGATTTCTCTGCCAGCACAATCCTTTGCTCAGCAAGTTTCAGGTTGAGCTCATCCAGCCAGCTTCTTTAAGTTTGTCTAAAACCACCCTCCCGTGGTGGTGGCTGTTGAGAGCTGCGCTCGCCCCGCGTCGTGACCTGTCCGGCTTCCTTTCCGGTGGGTCAGCGGCCGCCAGGCACGTGACAATGCAAATCGCCCTTCTCGTCGCCGCACGTCACGGCACACCAGCCAGCGGTTGAGAAACGCTGTGTTAGGGTTCAGTCCTGAGCAAACTGAGGAGATCGAGGAGAAAGACACCCACCCACCCACCCAAGTAGATCTCCACACTGACGGTGACCCTGAAGAGCTGTTGGATCTGGGCATCTCTGCTCCAGAACTAGAGGTCTTTGCACTTGGCTGCCTGAGATCCCAGTTGGCTCTCAGACACCCCATACTCTACTGAGACCAGAGCTGGTGGTGCACCAGGAAAGACCTTCAGGGCTGATGCTATAGTGTCTGGCTAGCAATGCACGAGGCTACATGCAGGAAGCATATTTGACCACATCAGGGCAGCCAGGAAAGGGGTAGAGCCTGTCATGACTAAAGCCTTTGAGGGCAGAAACTGGGAAGTGCTGGGAAGTGCTGGAAAATTCTAGAAGGTTCACTTCTGATGTAAATATTGTTTTGACTATCTCAAGGTCACACTGATGAATGCCTGCACTCAGCAAGCTGCTCTCTCTCTCTCTCTCTCTCTCTCTCTCTCTCTCTCTCTCTCTCTCTCTCTCTCTCTTGTTTATACCTCGTGTGTCTGAAGTTTTTGTAACAAGCCTTTGCTTTTTAGTATTAAAAAAAAATCCTTTTGGAACTTTTGACTCTGCATGGCCTTTTTTATTTCCTGCAAGATGCTGTCCGTCAGAGCCTCCTTCTCCCATACAAGCTCCCTGTCTGAACGGCTTCATCGCTGAAGCAACAGCTCCCTTATGACTCCCAACCACCAGGGATATGGAACTGTCCGTGGTCCTGACATGAACTTCCTTCTATGCCTTGCTTCCGCTTCCCCTGTGGGCTCCCAAGACAACTAAAGACCAAGTTCTCCTAACGCAAGAGCATGAGCATATATATGTATAAAAAAGGAGGAACTGGGGCACTTACTAGCTCTTCGTTGTTTAAAGTGCTTGATGCGAGTGCTGATGTGATACCAGCTTTCCTGGACTGGACCAAGGACTGTTGGAAGGAAGCATAAAAGGATAAGCATATGAAGAACGCAGTGCAGAAAAACAACAACAACAGAAGTTAAGGTAGACTGTTTCCTGCATTCACATGGTCTTCACCTAGGCATGGGATGGGGGGGGCGATTAGTGGAGCTCCCTACATTGTTGGAGTCCAACTCCCATCAGTCTCAGCACCCAGCATGGCCAATGGTTAGGGTTGATGATGGGAGCTGGAATTCAGAAATATCTGGATTCGTCACTCCTGATCTAAGAAGAGATATTTCCCCAAACTCAGGGGATAATAATAATAATAATAATAATAATAATAATATATTTATACCCCACCCATCTGGGCGGCTTCCAAAAGAAATATTAAAATACAGTAATTTCTTAAAGATTAAAAGCTTCCCTAAACAGGGCTGCCTTCAGATGTCTTCTAAAAGTCTGGTAGTTGTTTTTCTTTTTGACATCTGATGGGAGGGCGTTCCACGGGGCGGGTGCCACTACCGAGAAGGCCCTCTGCCTGGTTCCCTGTAACTTGGCTTCTTCCAGCGAGGGAACCGCCAGAAGGCCCTCGGAGCTGGACCTCAGTGTCCGGGCAGAGCGATGGAGGTGCAGACGCTCCTTCAGGTATACTGGACCGAGGCTGTTTAGGGCTTTAAAGGTCAGTACCAACACTTTGAATTGTGCTCGGAAACGTACTGGGAGCCAATGTAGGTCTTTCAGGACCGGTGTTATGTGGTCTCGGCGGCCACTCCCAGTCACCAGTCTAGCTGCTGCATTCTGGATTAATTGTAGTTTCCGGGTCACCTTCAAAGGTAGCCCCACGTAGAGCGCATTGCAGTACAGTCCAAGTGGGAGATAACCAGAGCATGCACCACTCTGGCGAGACATCCAACCCCCAACTGCCTCTGAATAGAGACTTCCTTCCTGCACGCAGAAGAGAATTCTGCTTTTTAGATCAGGGTGCAGGATCTGTGAGGTCCTCCAGATGATATGAGTCTCCCAACTTCCACCAGCCAGCATGGCCAATGGGCAGGGGTGCTGATGGGAGTTGTAGTTCAGCCATGTCATTGGACTCCATCAGTCTCAGCCTGCAAGGCCAATGGCCAAGAGTGAGGAGGGGGAAAGAGGTAAATCCAGCAACATCTGGAGAACCACAGGTTCCCCATGTCTCACCTTGGCCCTAAATATATATGTGGACTCTAAATCCATCAGCACCCACTCCTTCAATTCCAGAGATGATTAAGATGCCACCCAAACACTATCTCTATTTACATTTCTTGAAAATGCCACATGCCATTACGGCCATCGAAAATTTGAAACACTCTTTTGTTTTTCTGGGTGTGGGTGTGGCCCTCCTGCACGGCTGAAAACATGTTCCCCATGTAGCCGTGAAATCATGTTCACTGGAACCAATGTAAAAAAGGGTAAAGGACCCCTGGACGGTTGAGTCCAGTCAAAGGCGACTATGGGGTTGCGGTGCTCATCTCACTTTCGGGCCGAGGGAGCCGGCGTTTGTCCGCAGACAGCTTTCCGGGTCATGTGCCCAGCAGGACTAAACCGCTTCTGGTGCATGATGGAAACCAGAGCACACAGAAATGCTGTTTACCTTCCTGCCGGAGCGGTACCTATTTATCTACTTGAACTGGCGTGCTTTCAAACTGCTAGGTTGGCAGGAGCTGGGAACAGAGCAACGGGAGCTCACTCCGTTGTGGGGATTCGAACCACCAACCTTCTTCTGATCAGCAAGCTCAAGAGGCCCAGTGGTTTAGACCCCAGCGCCACCCGCATCCACCTGGATGTGTGTGTGGCCCTCCAGTATGGCTGAAACCACATTCCCCACGTGTGGCCGTGAAATCATGTTCACTGGCCCCGATGTAACAAGCTGGGAAGGAACCACTGGAGCTCCCCCCCGCCTCCAGAAGTGATTCATAAACTCATCAACGTCAAAACAATTTACAATCAAGAGGTGTTGGGGAGTTTGCCCATCACTATTCTTATTTGGGAGAAAGATTTGCGAGTCCTGAGCGAGGAAAAGAAATAAATAAGGAGACAAACACTCACCATAGCCTGCAAAGGCGTGTTGGTCAACGATTGAGCAACAAAGGAAGAAATGAGATGTTGTTAAGATGACTCAGACAACCAGGTATATATATATTTATACATAAAAGACCAAATTCCAAGCTTGTCCCCATGATAATTTCATTCTTCATTCGTAAGCAGCAGAATTCACTGTCACCCACTAGCTAAACATGTTGCGGCCTTTGTTATTCTAAATCAGGGGTGGATCACATTCCTCATCCTGTGGGGTGCCTCATTCCCTCATGGGGTTAACTTCCGGGGGGTCGCATGCCAGAAGTGGGCGGGGCTACAGGAAAGGGGTGTGGCCAGTGCCCGAAGTGGGCCGTCCCAAAGGTATGACTCCTACCTTTGCCCAGTAGGCTAGATTGCAGCCGTGCCAAAGTCAGTGACTTGCGGTGGTCTGGCAAGAGGGCGTGCTGCCTGGGGGCCAGATCTATAGGTCTGGGTGGCTGGGTTCAGTCTATGACCCACAAGGTTCTCCAGCCTTCTTGTAAATCAGGGTGGCAGTCAAGTGCACAAGTGGAATTTGGCCCTATTCATTTTCAACAGAACTAGAAAAACTAAATAGGTAAAGGTAAAGGGACCCCTGACCATTAGGTCCAGTCATGACCAACTCTGGGGTTGCGCGCTCATCTCGCATTATTGGCCGAGGGAGCCGGCGTACAGCTTCCAGGTCATGTGGCCAGCATGACAAAGCCGCTTCTGGCAAACCAGAGCAGCACATGGAAACGCCGTTTACCTTCCCGCTGTAGCGGTTCCTATTTATCTACTTGCATTTTGACGTTGCTTTCGAACTGCTAGGTTGGCAGGAGCTGGGACCAAGCAACGGGAGCTCACCCCGTCACAGGGATTCGAACCGCCGACCTTCTGATCAGCAAGCCCTAGGCTCAGTGGTTTAACCACAGCGCCACCTGGGTCCCCTGATATTTGGGGTCTGGCTTGTTAACCACCCACAAGTCACCTCTTGCTCGATCTCTCCCCCCCTCAACCGCACAGACAATGTCTTCACACGTACCAGATTTTTCAGGCGATGGTTTGGAAAAATGTGCACAAACCTCAGCCCCTTCCCACCTCTTCCCCGCGTCGATAAACCCCTCACATGTTAGAAAGAGGCATCAGCTCTCCCAACTTAAGGAGTCGGGGTGTTCACAGGAGGAAAGACACAAAAGAAACAGTGGCGTCAGTAGGAAAGGGCGGAAGCTCGGCGGAGGGGAAAGGCAGGCAGAGATAGGGAGGATAGTCAAAGCTGGACATTGCAAGAAGGGAGCGAGAAAGCGAGAGAGGTTAAGCACAGGAGCTCGGCAAGAGAGCACGAAATGTTGGGATTTTTGGCCATGGCAAAGCTGCGTCCGACAAGGATTCATTTTGTGATGCCCACCAAGGAACCTGGGGGTTGTGGTTTATCCTATATAATAAAGTCCCTGTGTCTCTGCGTCCAGTATTCCCTGTGTCCCTGGGTTTGCGCTAATGCACATGTGCCCCACGGACACAGGGACTGGACGAAGAGGCGGGACGTACACACGTGCACTCTCTCTCACCCCTCAACCCTCTGCCTCCCGTTCCCCTGCGCCGGCGGACCAAGATGGCGGCATTGGGCTCCGCCGCCACGGGTCGTGGCCCCGGAGCCCGATGCCGCCATCTTGGTCCGCTGCCGCCTCCTCCTGACAACCCTACCTGGCCCGTGGGAGGAGCGGCGGGGCCGCGGCCTTCCCTCCCTCTCTGCGCTCGGCCGCGGGACACGACGGGAGGGAAGGCCGCGGCTCCGTCGCACCTCCAGTGCCCGTTTTCTTAACGGGCTGAATGCGACTAGTTTAAAATAAAAGGAATGAAGGCACCAAGATGTTCCTCTTTCTAGGAGGACACGGTCATGAGATCACATTTGGTCACCTTAAATCGAAGCTGTGGCTCCCTGAAGGGTTTGGGAATCTCTCCAAATTTTGCTCCTCAGAAAAAGCTACAATTCTTCCGGGTTCCTTGGCTGAGCTGAGCATAGATTCCAATGCTGGAGTCTTGGGAACTGTAGTTCCAAGTCTCTCTAATGCAGGATTCATATTACTGGGACAAAACTACAGTTCCCAGGTTCCCTGGATCCAACACCAATCAATGAGATGTTGCTCAGGAGATAATAGCTCGCAGGGTTTCTTGATGGTAGTTTGTTAACTCTGAGCTTCCAGTAGGGAACTGCGGTTCATTGGAGGTCTATTGATCTCTATCTAACACTGAAAGGTTAGCACATACACAGTTCCAAAGTTTCCTTGGCTTCAAAGGAGAGTAAGAGGGGGGAAAGACCCTTGGACGTTGAGCAACCGTATAGAAGAGCGAACTTTCGCCATGAAAAAGCATGCCTAGCCACACATCTCATAGCTGAACACAGCCCTTCCCAAACTTGTTCCCTCAATATGTTGTTGGGCTACGGCTGGAATTGACGAGAAGCTAATGAGAGGAGGTGGTCTCCTGAGGGCTGGAAACCTCTCCACAGCCTTTGGAATGGGACGTAGAGATGTTGCTGGGCTGTCAACTCCCACCATGGGAGTTGGGGGTCCAGAAACACCTGGAGGGCATGACTTTGGCCACCTCCGGTCCATGCGGACTGCTGCCAGGTCTTTAACGGAAGACGCCAGGCATTGAACATAGGACCTTCCGCATGCAAGACGCTGGGGCTCTGCCACTGAGCTATGGCTCCTGGGAGCCCGCAGGGAGTTGTCAACAAAGGCAAGCATGCACAGGTAAGGTTTGAGGTAGACCATGCCAACTGCAGCATTGGGGGGGGGCTTTCTTTACACAACAACGGAGAGCTATCCCTTGGGAAGGAGAGAAGGGTTGGGAGCGCCAGGGCAGGTGTTGGGAGGGGACAAAAAGGAGGAAATTCAGACGCAGGAAGACAGGCTGATGTTCCTCGTTGGACAAGGGTTCCGTACGGCTTCTGTTAAAGCGATGGCGCCGTATGAAAAAACCAAGACAACCGATCCTGAAGCCTCTTGTAAGCTCACTGTTTCGGCAAGCCTGGCACCTTGGAGAGGAGTTCTCCAGAGTCTCTGTTTCCCCCACCCCCAGGCTGTCCATCAGGTGCGGTCAATGCTGTGTAGGATATAATCCACTGGAAGCAGTCAAGTACAACATTCCTTGTAATGCTAGAGTGGACATGTAAGGGGATGTTTGGTCCAGCCAGCCAAAACTTCCTGTTTCCTCCTGGCTGGAGCAGAGCAGACTTCCTGTTGCATGTGACTACAGGTGGGCGTGACCTCACCTGTCCAGGTAACAAAAGGACGAGTCACACAGCACTCTCTCTCTTTTTTTTTTTCACTTCCTTCTACGTTGGACCAACTTCTTAGCCAGGACTGCCCTGCTAGCTTCTCAGCTAGCAGAGGAACTGGGCTCATTCCTCCCTATGGGGTAGACCCACATGTGTAAATTTGTAACTAAGTCTGCCTTCAGGGATCACACTGTGCTCTGCCTGATGTAAGGAAACTTCTTCTATTGACTTATGAATAAGATTGTGGCGTGTTTATTCTTTTAAGAGGCATTCAAGGGAACTTAGCAGGAACGTACAATTCATTACTGAATTGTATGATAGTGAGAGGCTTACACGAGCCTGCAACCAGCTCCCTCTTGTTGGAGCCAATGGGAGTCCTAGTTCAGCAGCATCTGCAGGTAAATGCATCTTCTAAACAGCGGCATTTTACCTTCCCCCTTCCTGGCGTAGTAAAGACGTAGTACTTTTTAGATGCAGAAGTTCCCTGCTCCACATCTAAGGAGGCAATCCCCTCTCTCAGGAGGGAACACGCCTTCTAATCAGAGGCATTCCTCCAAGGATATCTGGACATAAACAGGTTCCTCATCCCCTGTCTGAGAAGAGGCATCCCATGCTCTCAGGAGCGAATGCCTCTTCTAAATAAAAGGTAAAAGGTAAAGGACCCCTGGACAGTTAAGTCCAGTCCAAGGCGACTCTGGGATTGCGGCGCTCATCTCGCTTTCAGGCTGAGGGAGCCGGTGTTTGTCCACAGACAGCTTTCCAGGTCATGTGGCCAGCAGGACTAAACCGCTTCTGGCGCAAAGGGGCACCGTGACAGAAACCAGAGCGTACGGAAATGCCATTTACCTTCCTGCCGCAGTGGTACCTATTTATCTACTTGCACTTTGACGTGCTTTCGAAATGCTAGGTTGGCAGGAGCTGGGACAGAGCAACGGGAGCTCACCCCTTCGAGGGGATTTGAACCACCAACCCTCTAGACAATGCTGAGAATTGGCCATGATAGGAATTGCTATAAAACAACTTCCAAACAGTGCCATGATGTCTACACCCGCCCTGAACAACCCCTTCCAGATTTCTTGTACTTGGCAAAACTAGATTTCCCCCAAGATGCTCCTTCATGGGGTACCAGTGGCATTAAGAGCATGTAAAGCTACAATTATGTGGCAATAGGGATGGACGGACCAATCCATTTTGGCTTCTTTCTCTTTTGCACATTCTTTCCATCCTTAAGCTAGCCACATTTCCATATCAGCTTGCTTGCAACCCCCACTGCCAAAGAACGAAGATGTCGTGAAAACACATTTTAGTCTCTCCCTAATATAAACATTCTGAATGCAAAATTTGTCAGTTTGCATTTCTTGGTGCAGAAAGTATCGATCTGACTTGTAGAGATCTTTCCCATTCTAATTAATTCCAGGAGGGTTCTGGGAGCTTCTCTGTGTGAGAGAATCAAGCAAAAGGTTCCTGATGTTTGGGTTATTCCTTCTAAGAAGCTCAGAACAGCTGGTTTAAACTGTTTTCTCTTTCTGTCGGGTCATGTTGGCTATAATAAGAAGGCCAGAAGGAGCCTTGTTTTCACTTTCTATCTCTTTTCCTTCTGGTGTGGTGTTCTGTATATGGTATGCTTAGTGTTAAGGTTTAGTCTCATAAGTTATTGTAAGTTTAAGTTAAGTCTGCTGCAACTGGATTTCTTATGGACAGGGCCAATCCTGAAGGTACTGGATTTGTGACCGTGATGCTCATCTGCCTTCAGTAGCAGTAAAGCTCTGCTGGATGAAATACAATTGCCTCTAGTCTATTTGGGGGGGGGGGGAATCCTGCAACACGTTTAAGTTTTTACTCTGCTTAACGATACAGTGGAACCTTGATTCTCGAACAGCTTAGTTGTCAAACAAATCAGCTCCCGAGCGCTGCAAACTCGGAAGTGTTCCAGTTTGTGGACGTTTTTCGGAAGCTGAACGTCTGACGCCACTTCCAATTGAGTGCAGGAAGCATTTTCGAACAATTTCAGGAGTTGAACGTGTGGGATGGAACACTGGGGCAGACAAGTCACAACAGTTCCTAGAGTGTCCACTAAGAGGAACTCACCTGGAGGGACACCTGACTAAGTTCAGTTCCTGTTCCTCCAGATATGCAGATGAGATGGATTAGCTGGCAGATAAGCCCCTAGCCAGCAGCCATTCTCTCTCTTAGCCATTTCTTCTTCAATGGGAACACATCTCTAGAGAATCTCCAGTTAGGATGGTTCTCCCTCTCGGCCTGCTGCCAAGAGAGAGACCAGATGGAGCCTCACTTTACTAAGAAGACTCCACATGTATATATATTTGTAACTTTTCTACGTAAGCCTGCCTTTCTGAGATTATGCTGTTAACTCAGGATGTCATGTGAGTAAACTCTATCTTATTTTAATACTATTGTGTTGTGTATTTCTTTTAAGAGGGAAAAAGGGGATTTGCCAGGAAGTATAATATTGAAGTATAATGTTATAGAGGTTCTAACAAACCTAACGCTCATGCTTTGCTGCGCACAAAAGGGGAATGTCACTCTGCTGATATTGGAAGCTTGCTAACACAAGCTTGGATAGGATCTATCTAATAATATATCCTAATCCACATCCCTAACATTCCCACAGAACGGACTTCCGGAACTGATTAAGTCCGAGAACCAAGGCACATTACTCTGGGTCAATATTGAATAGAATTCCATGACCAAATTTGCCAACGGATACGCATTTTGCAAACAATCTCCCCTACGTAAGTCTTCTCTTTATGCTTCTCTCTGTGTGCGCATGTGTCTACATGCGTGCGCAAACACGCACCTGCAAGTGCCCCCCCCCCACAGCCAACATGGGAACTCCAAATCTCCCCAGACCAGGCTTGCACCAAACCGGGGCAGCTTCCAAGAGAGCTTGCCGGATGTGGGTTGCGGGAGACCCATACGGTGCTCTCCCTTTAACCTCGTTCCTCACCAGGTCGCTGATGACTAGCGGGAGTGATTTGCATCCAGGCCTAATGTCAGGCATGCTGTCTATGCAGCGCAGAAACTTGACCGCCGCTCCCCTGGGGGACGGAAGCAGCCCAACCAACGTCCCAGAGAAGAAAGGAGGAAGAGGGGGTGGTGGAAACAGAAACAAGAATGAGCTGTATTAGCGAAGCGAAGCGAAGGCGAACTCAGCGAGGTGTGTGCCACACAGGAGCCGAGGTAATGGAGGGCAAGGCCTTCAACCCTGCAAGACAGTTCCCAGGCCAATTTTTCTTCTTCTTTTTGTCATGGCGATGGGGTGGTTTAGCAGCGGCAGAGGGGGAAGGAAACCCTGCAAATCGTCTGCCTGCAGAAGTTGCTATATTTGCAATCGGCCACCGCCATAGACCTTGCATTTCCTAACAGCTCTTATTGGGGGAATAATAATAAAAATGATCCTTCAACATCAACTTCGTTGGACTGGTCATGCTGTGCAGAGGCCTTCTTCCAAAGCAACTGCTCTATTCTGAACTTAAAAATGGAAAGCATAATGTCAACAAAAGAGATTTAAAAACTCTCTCAAGGCAAATCTAAATCTAAATAAAAATAGTACAAACACCGAGAACTGGGAAACACTGGCCTGTGAGTGCTCCAGTTGGAGAACAGCCTTTACCAAAGGTGTCCTGGGCTTTGAAGACGCTCGAACTCAGGGCGCAAGGGAGAAACAAGTTAAGAGGAAGGCACGCTTGGCAAACGCTCACCAGGATCAACTCCCACCTGGAAACCAATGTCCTCATTGTGGAAGGACGTGGGGATCCATAATTGGCCTCCACAGTCACTTACGGACTCATTGTTAAGACTGTGTCCATGAAAGACAATCTTACTCGGCTACGAGGGATCGCCAAAGAAAAAGAAGAAGGGAAACAAATAAAAACTTATTTGCGGGAGGGGAAATCTATCTTGGATTTAATCAGAAAATTAGCGACTTACTCCTGGGACTTTCTTAGTATGCTGCAACACAGCAGATCTACTGAACTCCTAATCTGATAGCCTTGATGTTAATATAATGGGGGGGAGAGGGGTTTTTTTTTGGAGGGGGGACAAACATTTCTGGACTTCTCCAAACCTTGAGAGTTGGAGCCCTTCAGCCACCTGTTTGCCTTTTGTGCAAGTGTGTGGTTTAGAGAGAAGATTTGAACCCAGGCATTTCCTGGCCACTAGGTTATTATCCCAGGTCTTGGGCTACAGAAAGTCCAGTGCACACCCAGTCTTAACCCTGGTTCAGAAGAGAGTTGTTGGTTTTGGCCTGGAAGGCCGCTCAGTTAAAAAGAGGGAGGAACTGTCTATAAGGTATAGCTCAAAATTGCCAATCCTTTATCCCGGCTCCAGGGGGGGACAGGGCAGAAAAGAATTCCAGCGTTTCCAGAGCAGGTGAAGCTAGCAGCTGCCAGAGAGAGAGAGAGAGAGAGAGAGAGAGAGAGAGAGAGAGAGAGAGAGAGAGAGAGAGAGAGAGAGAGAGAGAATGGAAATGGGAAGAAAAACGTTAAGAGAAACCTCACCAAATCGCTAACTAAGGGGATGGGTTTCCTTTTGCGAATATCAGGCATGCTATCAATTATGATGAGCCCGCCGCCCGGTCTGGAAAAAAGACAGAAACAGTCAGCACAGGAGGAGGGGAGAAAGGGAGTGGATTAGGGAGAGAGAGAGAGAGAAAGATTTGATAGTGAGGAGAGGAGAGAGAAGAGGGGAGGGGGAGGGGGGAGGAAAGGGAGAGGGGCAGGGGCATACCCAGGATCAAAACTAGGGGGAGCAAGGGGCGGGGCCAAGGCATGGGAGGGGAGGGGCCACAAAGTGGGAATGTGGGCGAGGCTATGGAGCCCAGGTGGAGTGTGCAGCTGTGGGTGAGAGTGGCGCTGCCGACGGGGCTGGTGGGCAGAGGCGGAGGCGGAGCACAGGCCAGCAGAGCGGAGCGCGAGTTCAGCGTTCCTGCCCGCCGCGCCCTCCAGCTTCCCGCCACGCTCTCTGGTTCCCCGTCGTGCTTGGCCTTGCCGGAGGGCGCGACGGGGAGCTGGAGGGAGGGCGCAGCACGGTGGAGGGGGAACGCCGAGCTCGCGCTCCACCTACGCCTCTGCTCACCAGCCCCGCCGGCAGCGCCGCTCTCGCCCATGGCTGTGCCGGCCCTGCTTCTAGGGGGGGCAGTTGCCCCCCCGCCCCGCGCTGGGTACGTCCATGGGGAAGGGAGGGGAGGGGGAGGGGGAGAGGAGAGGGGAGGGGAGGGGGAGGAGAGAGGGAAGGGGAGGGGGAGAGGCAGGGGAGGAGAGAGGGGAGGGGAGGGGAGAGAGGAGATGAAGAGAAGAGAAGGGAAGGGAAGGGAGAGGAGATGAGAATCGCTGCATGCTTAATGGACTCAGAACACCAATTCGCTTCAAATGGCCATATGCTAACTTTGTTCATTAATAAATATCAAGAGTTATCAGCATTGATTATGATTAAGCATCTCAATTATATATTAAACCATTATTAACCATTATTAACTTTATTTATTATAGCCATCCATTGCAACCATCATTCATCGTTTTCTCTTACCTGCCCTTTTCCGGGAAGGGCGGGATTCCAACAACATTAAAATGCAATATTAAAATCAGTTTTTGGGGAATAATAAATAATAATAATAATAATAATAATAATAATAATAATAATAATAATAGATTTGCAAATCTGTACAAGCATGCACAGGAGGCTATGGGAAATTAAGGTGGAAATTTAACAAATAAACAAATAATATTAATACGCATAGTTTTCTTTCTGAATATGACGAGCGTGTTATCATTGCTGCCACATCCAGGTATCTTACTAGGTGCAATTGAAAACAGCAACATAAAAATAAAATGATACTGGGTGGCCTTCCACCAAGAGCACACCCATTAGAATCAATGGACCTTGGGCCCATTAAATTCAATGGATGGACCTCCTCTGAGCAAAAAAACCTGACTACCATCCTCGGCTGCCATGGTTTGCATTTGACGCGAGTCCTACACAGAGTAGATCTGCTCAATTTAATGGACATGGCTTATCCATCTCAGCAGGTTTACTCTGAGTAGGGCAATCCCAAGTGCCTACTTGGGGAGAGGGCGGGCAGGTAAATCTAGGCACTCTGCACATGCTTTAAAAAAGAAAAGAAGGTTGACTATCAGAACTAGGATAGATCAAGCGACCACAGCCACCTGAGACCCATCTAAAGGCTTTTTGAATTTGAGACGGCAGTCGGAGACAGCAACTCACCCGCCTTTAAACCACAGGGATTTCGATTCTCCAGATCCTTCGCCCCGAGCCTGTGAAATAGAAAGATCAGTTATTTAAATGAGGTTGCACTTGTAGATTCCTAATTTTAACATTGTATTTAATCTGCATTTTAGTTGAATTATTTCTTTTATGCTTGCTTTCATATTCTTGTTGTTAGCCGACCTGAGCCCGGTCTTGACTCAGGGCGGCTATTATTTTTATTGTTATTATCATCATCATCATCATCATCATCATCATCATCATCATCATCATCTCTGGTAGGGTCTTGATCCTAGGAGACATTTCTCTGCCGCCCCCCCCCCCGAGATTTCAGAAATGCAGAAGTCAGATCATTCCTCTCTCAGACCCTAGCTGCTCATTATCTCCAAAAGGGTAGAGCTCCAGATGTTTTGGAACTACAACTCCCATGATCCCTAGCTAACAAGGCCAGTGGTCAGGGATCATGGGAGTTGTAGTTCCAAAACATCTGGAGAGCCAAGGTTGCCTATGCCTCGCTTATGGTTATAGGAAGAGTTCCCCCCAGTTTTGGTAATCGGTTTGCAGCCGGTAATCATAGAATCATAGAGTTGAAAGGGACCCCAACTGTCATCTAGTCCAACCCCCTGCAGTGATGTTAGAAGGGCTTATT
Organism: Zootoca vivipara; assembly: GCF_963506605.1. Taxonomy (NCBI): domain Eukaryota; kingdom Metazoa; phylum Chordata; class Lepidosauria; order Squamata; family Lacertidae; genus Zootoca; species Zootoca vivipara. The sequence continues at coordinate 2,703,020 of NC_083281.1, read as the reverse complement.
TGGGTGATTTGCAGCACTGGCCCTGCTCTTGGGGCAGATCGGACTGAGCCATCAGGCTTCACTCTGGTCCACCCCATGGGTTTTCAATCTCGGGGCCTAGTCCACCTCTGGGGGGTGGGGGGCGCTGAGGTTTTTTTTTCCCCTACAAAGGGGGCAGTACTAATAACGATAATAATTTGTTATTTATACTCCACCCATCTGGCTGGGTTTCCCCAGCCACTCTGGGCGGCTCCCCACAGAACACTAAAAACAAGATCAAAGATCAAACATTAAAAGCTTCCCTAAACAGGGCTGCCTTCTGATGTCTTCTAAAAGTCAGACAGTTGTTTATTTCCTTGACATCTGCTGGGAGGGCGTTCCACAGGGCGGGTGCCACCACCGAGAAGGCCCTCTGCCTGGTTCCCTGTAACCTCAATTCTCGCAGTGAGGGAACCACCAGAAGGCCCTTGGCGCTGGACCTCAGTGTCCGGGCTGGACGATAGGGGTGGAGACGCTCCTTTAGGGGTACTGGGCCGAGGCCGTTTACTGGGCCGAGGCCCTACGACATTGGCTCCATTCATGAAGAACATCTAGCTTGGTTTTGTCCACACAGATAGGCAGCAGCTCTCAAGGGCTTCATGCTGGAGCGTTTCAAAGGTGCCAGGGGCCGAACATGAGACTTGGCACACTGGAAAAAGATGCTCTAACAAGGAGTGGTGGCCCCTACACCAAACCTAAGTGTCAGGGATGAACCAGAGGTTATAGGTTTCCCAGAGGGAGGGGGAGACGTTGGTGTGGAAAGAGCAGGAGGTGAGCCCAAAGGGGAGGGGGAGGACAGAGCTGTGGAGATTGTTCCTGAAGAACAGGCAAGAAGGGACGTAGAACCGGGAGGTTCACAGGAGCGGCAAGGGTTAAGTTCCAGCTCAGACTCAGGAGGAGCGTACAAGCCGGCTCACAGCTCTCGGGAGACTTGTGGGGAAAAGGCGTGGCGAAAGACGAGGGTTCGCCCTTTTCTCATGTGCTGGCCGGGCCAGACAGGCATCAGCAGAGATCTGAGATGAGTGACTCCGATGAATGATCATGACTTGCTAATGACCGCTTAGAATCATAGAATCATAGAGTTGGAAGAGACCACAAGGGCCATCTAGTCCAACCCCCTGCCAAGCAGGAAACACCATCAAAGCATTCTTGACATATGCCTGTCAAGCCTCTGCTTAAAGACCTCCAAAGAAGACTCCACCACACTCCTTGGCAGCAAATTCCACTGCCGAACAGCTCTTACTGTCAGGAAGTTCTTCCTAATGTTTAGGTGGAATCTTCTTTCTTGTAGCTTGAATCCATTGCTCCGTGTCCGCTTCTCTGGAGCAGCAGAAAACAACCTTTCTCCCTCCTCTATATGACATCCTTTTATATATTTGAACATGGCTAGCATATCACCCCTTAACCTTCTCTTCTCCAGGCTTGTAAATAATGTAAATAAAAAGCCATAAAAATGCCAGGAGGCTCTTGTGGTGATTGTGTGAAGAGGGGAACCCGTTGGCTGTGACACTAAGTTTCTTGTCCTCATGGCGCTGGATACATGTAGGATGCAGAGGAGGGGGATTTTGAAGGGTATCCTTATCTTAAGGTTAGCAGATTTTTTTTCAATACATCCGGGGACACTTTTCAGCTGCAATGGATTTTGCCAGGGGACTGATTTGTAAATCTGGGGACTGTCCCCGGGAAACGGGGACGTCTGGTAACCTTACCCTAACTGAGGCTGTGCTGTGGGGAACCTCTGGGGGCGCTTGAGGAAACTCTTACCTGCAATCCCAGAGGGAGACAGAGAACGACGAAGACACAAAGATGGCGGTGGCTCTGAGCAAACTGAAAAGTGAGGTCTGGGGTGCCCCCAAGTGGGGGCAGCTTTGGGGCAAAAAGAAAAAGATGGCGGGTGGAGTCTACAAGCAAAACAGAACAACAACAAAAATTATAGGTACGGTCAAAACTCAACAAATGGGGAAGAGGACCAAAGAGGGAGAGGGATGGGAGAAAGGTACAAACTTAAAATGGTGAGACATGGAGCTGGGATGGAGATGTGCAGGGTGGTCCATTAGCCTTCAGCCAGCCGCCACTTGCCTGCCTCCTTTGGGGGACATGATCCATGAGAGGCAGTCAAGTACAACATTCCTTGCAATGCTAGAGAAGACATGCGAGGGAATGTTTGGTCCAGCCATACCTGCCAAGTTGCTGTCGGAGAAATAAGGAACCAGGTGGAAGTAGCAGACCGGAAGTAGCGCTGCCGCCATTTTGGAACTGGGCGGAGCATGCTCAGAAGTGACTTTTGATGCTGCTTTGCCCAGTTCCAAAATAGCCGCCGTGCCAGAAGTCGCACTGCATGCCAGAATTAACCAGGGGGAAACAACAACAAAATCCGTTTTTTCAGCTAGGAACAGCTGGAAAAACGGGGATTTCCCGGGAGACTTGGCAGCTATGGGTCCAGCCAGTCGAAAACTTCCTGTTCCTCCTGGCTGGAGCATCCTTCCTTTTGCATGTGATAGAAGGTGGCCGTGACCTCACCTGTCCAGGTAACAAAAGGACGAGTCACACAGCACTCTCTCTCTCTTTCTGACTTCTTCATTTCGCCAGCTTCTAGCTAGGACTGCTCTGCTAGCTCTCAGCTAGCAAAAGCACTGGGATTATTCACCCATATGGAGTAGATCCACATGTACATATTTGTAACTAAGTCTGCCTTCAGGAATTCAACTGTGAACTGTTGTGAGTAAACTTCTTTTATCTTTGAATAAGATTGTGGTGTCTTTATTCTTTAGAGGGATTAAAGGGAATTTACCAGGAACGTATAATTCAATCTGAAGACAGACTGAGTTGTATGATAATGAGAGGCTCCCACAAGCCTGCAACCAGCTATCTGCTGTGCGTTTAAAAGAGGAATGTAACTCTTCTAAGTAAAGGAACTTGCTAGCACAAGTTAGGAAGGATATTAATAAACAAAATATCCTCTCCTGCCACCCACATCCTTATTTACAGGCAGCCCAGAGGGACAACCTGCCTCTAGGAGTTTCTTCCTCCTCCTTAGTTTCTGTGTTGCCTTTCTAGAACCCAACAGGAAGGAAGGGGAGGATGGGCGGTTGCCTGTGCCTCTCGTTGGCTTTGGCGCCCCCTACTGTTGGGCTCCTTGCCTCGGAAGGTCACTCAGAAGGCAACGCAGCCCTCGGGGTGAACGAAAGGAATTAAAAACTGCACTGCATTCAAGACTCAGAACTTCACTAGAGCCTGCCAGGTGAGACCAATGGCCCTTCTAGTCCAGCACCCCGTTCTCAGGATTTAATTTATTTAATTCGGAAGATTAAGTGGGGGGGGGGGCAAATTTGCGGAATATCACAAAATGAAATTCCAAACGCACCGCCTCCATTTCTGAAAGCGAAAACAGCTCAAGTACGAACTCTCAAATCTGGAGGTGTAAAAGATTTGGATCGTCATAAAAGGCACAGGAGGAAATGATTAACAACAGGACCCACAAAGGGGAGGAGGGAAGGCAAGGAGATTCCTTGCAATCGTGTTTTTATGTCCCATGTTCGATATAAGACTGTAAAATTGTAATCCGAAAACCCAAACGAATAAATCCTTTTAAAAAAAAGAACTCTCAAATCTGCAGAGAATTTCGGAAGTGCTTGTGGCGGGGGGGGGGAGCTTGATGCAGCTGGGAAAGGAGGCGGGGTGTTTCACAGCCAGGGGGAGGAGCCTAAACCTACTGTACTGTATTTGAATACGGGGGACAAGGGAACGTGACCAGAGGTGCTCACCTCCTGAAGCTGCATGCATACTTTGTTGAAAGCCCGTAGCCAATTCGCCTTTGCTCGGGCTTTGGGGTCCACCGGTTCTGCCTCTTCCTTCTCCCTGCAGCCAAAACAACAGAGGCAACTCGCTGAATGATGCGTAACCATGCAGGAACCAAGCCCTGCCCACTTTTGCTTCTGCCCCCGCCTACCACTCGCATGTTGGGGGCCCCTGAAAGTTCCCCAGATGTTAACGTGGACCCTGATCGCCCTTCCCCTGATGTGCACTTTATGAGTTCCACGCATTCGATTTATTATTGGCAGGTGTCGGTACTAACCCTCCTGGGGTTTCCGGTAACTGGTACCCGGAAGCACGGCTGCCTCCACTGCTCCAGTGAGTCGTTTCCAGCCAAGGCAAACTGCCCCACCCATTTCCAACCGCGCCTCTTACCTCTCCTCTTCCTTGGGGGGTTCTTCCTCCTGAAGGACTTTCTCCGGGGCAGGGGCCTCTTCTGCGGGCGGCTCCTTCTGCTGGCCTGCCGGAAGCTCTTCCGCCGTCTCTTCCACCACTTTCCGCTGCTGCTGCTGCAACGATTGCACCTGCTGCGGCGGTTGTTGCGGCGGCGGCAGCTGCTGCTCTGCTTTTTGCTGCTGCTGTGCTTGTTGTGGCTTCTGCTGCTGCTGTGCCTGTAGTGGCTTCAGCGCTTGCTGCTGCTGCTGCGCCTGTAGTGGCTTTTGCGCTTGCTGCTGCTGCTGTGCCTGTAGTGGCTTTTGCTGCTGTTGCTGCTGTGCCTGTAGTGGCTTTTGCTGTTGCTGCTGCTGCTGTGCCTGTTGTGGCTTTTGCTGTTGTTGCTGCTGTGCCTGTAGTGGCTTTTGCTGCTGCTGTTGCTGCTGCTGCTGTTGCTGCTGCTGTGCTTGTAGTGGCTTCTGCTGCTGCTGTTGTGCCTGTAGTGGCTTCTGCTGGGATGCCACGCCTTGTGGCGGCTGTGGCGGCTGCAGTGCCTGGCCCTTCTGCTGCTGCTCTTGCTGCGGGTAGGCGTCCCCGGGGTAGGGAGGCTCGGGTTCAAGCTCTGCCACCTTGTCCTCGGGGTAATACTCCTCGTTGTCGCTGTACTCCTCGTTGAACTCGTCCTCGTCCAGGTACAGGTCGTCTTCATCCTCGTCCCAGCGCGGCGAGTCCTTGTGGTAGCTCACCGAGCTGTGGCAGGAATGGTAGGAGTCCCCGTCCCGCTCGTCCAGGCTGATGTCGTCGGGGTCAAAGTCGTCGCTCAGCTGCGAGCTGCCCTGGCTCAGCTCCCCCGACGAAGCGTAGCGGCTGCTCCCCGTGGGGCTGCAGTGGTGGGTCGGGGTTAGAGAAACCAAGTGAGGCGAGAGAGAGACAGAGAAGCTTAGAAAGGGAAGGGCCTCAACATCTGCCTCACAAGCAGAAAATCCCACATTCAACCCACCCACCCCCTCCCAGGCATCCCCGGGTAGCATTGAGAGAGAGAGCGCTGCTGCCAGTCAGTGCAGACAACATTAGCTAGATGGACTGAGTTGTCTGATTTTCTCCAGGGCAGCTTCCTGTGTTCCGAAGGGGCATATGGACATTAGGGTTATTCTTTTATTTTTATTTTTAAATTTATTTGATGGTTCAACTTAATTTTACAGAGATACAGTGGTAACCTCGGAAGTCGAACAGGACCTGTTCCAGAAGTCCACCCGGCTTCCAAAACATTTGGAAACCAAGGCGTGGCTTCCTATTGGCCATAGGAAGCTCCCGCAGCCAATCGGAAACCGCGCCGAACATTTGGGTTCCAAAGAACATTCACAAACTGGAACAATCACTTCCGGGTTTGCGGCATTTGGGAGCCAAAACGTTTGACTTGCAAGGAGTTTGGGATCCAAGGAACGACTGTATATCAGACATAAATTGTAAAAACAAGATACGAAGGAATCTCCTGGACTTGCATCCTCCCCTATGTGGGTCCTATTATTAATCCTTTCCTCCCCCATCTTTTACGATAATCCAAACCTATTACTTCTTCCATTATGCCCAGAATCAGCCTTAAACTACAAGTGCTATTCCAATCCCACTAACAATTTTAACTGTTTACAGAGGTCTTTAAGTTATAATTTCCCCCCATTCCTTGTTAAAATTTTGGTCTTCCTGATTTCTGACTTTTCCAGTCATTATAGCCATTGATCCATGAAATGAAAGCAATAAACAATGTACTGCAGTCACACAATCAATCAATCAATCAATCCTTCAGTAGCTGAACTGGGTTCCACACAGTCACAAAAACAAAAAACCACAAAAACTCAAAGTAAAAAGCAAAAACAGATGACAGACCTCAGCGTAACACTCAAATTGGAAGCGTAGCCCTCAAAACGGAGCACGTTCAGCTTCCGAAAAGAGTTCTCAAACTGGAACACTTAACTTCCGGCTTTTCAGTGTTTGGGTTCCAAGTTGTTTGAGTACCAAAGGCGTTTGAGAACCAAGGGACCACTGTACTTTAAAACACACGGAAGTTTAAATGCTAGCAGCGCAGATTAAAATTGCCCCAGCTTTCTAAGCCCCTTGTCTAAACAAGGCAAAACAACCAGGCACCTCGAACGACCAGGGTTATAAAAACCAACACATGCTCCCAGAACGAAACTGGGTGTCTGGGCACATTTCAGAGGCCCAGTTAACGCGCTTAGGAAACAGGGAGCGTGTGTGAGGAGTGGGTCCGCTATTATAAGAGGATGGCATCCCATCTTAAGTTCGGGATGTGGGGGTGTAGCTGCCAGATTCTCATCCTCTGAGGTCCAGCTCCGAGGGCCTTCTGGCGATTCCCTCCCTGCGAGAAGCGAGGTTACAGGGAACCAGGCAGAGGGCCTTCTCGGTGGTGGCGCCCGCCCTGTGGAACGCCCTCCATGCGCTGTTTTGCTGCAGTTGGACATGGCACATTTGCTGCAGTTGGACATGGACATTTTGCTGCAGTTGGACATGGGGCTAGGAGAGGTAGTCTCCCCGCCTCCCCCCACTGTCCCAAACCCCATTCCCTGTTCCCACCTCCTCCAACCCCTGCTGGCCACACAGATTTCCCCCACACCCAAGTCATTAGCAGCGATGAGTCACGCAAACACACACACACACACACACACACACACACACACACACACGCATTAAAAGAACAGCAGCCAGGAAACACAGGGCCCTAGGAGTTGGCTCCTATGTCCATTCTGAAGTGGACATAGTTTGGCTCAGTCCCTCCCGCTATTTCATTCTGATACACCAATCCCTTTTCGAAACCGCCCTGCCTTGAAATCGCTTCTGGACAAATCTCACTGCGGCAGAAACAGACATAGATGCACACAGAAGGGGGGGAGAGGGGGCCACAACGATTCACGGTGGGTGGAAGACAATAAGCCTTCGCCGCCGCCGCCCCCCCCACGACAGCTACCAGTCACCACCAGAACATCTCTGAGCAAGCGCAGAGTTCTACGGGAAAGCACATGCAGACAGGATACGGGGGACACTCCTGGATTAGACCGAAACCACGCCTCCAGCTTTGGCACAGGCGGGGGCTTAGGGTGCCCCCCCCCCACAGATACCAATGTGACCTCCAAGAACTTTCGAAAAGATTGGGATTTTTGAAACGGCCAGGCTCCCTTGATGACAACGAGGCAGAGAGAAAAGGTTGTCCCTTCGTCTTGTGGGGAGGCAGTGTGTCTATGTGTGCTGGGGGGAGATGTTGACATTCTCTCCAGCCCAATTTCCCCTCGGGGTTTTGAAGTTCTGAACAGCATTGGTTCAGACTCCAAAGCGGAAAGGGCACACTACAAATTCCTAGGCTCCTCCAACCCCCCAACCCCCGCAAAACAGGAATCTCAGCTAAAACATCCCTGGCTGATGGCCACCCACCCTCTGTTTAAAAACCTCCAAGGAAGGACAGCCCCTCCTCCCCTTCCACCTCACTGCCAAACAGCTCTTGCTGTCGAAAAGTCCTTCCTGATATTGAGTCGGAATCTCCTACCTTGTCGCTTGAAGCCACGGGTTCGAGTCCTACCCTCCAGGAGCGGGAGAAAACAAGCTTGCTCCATCTCCCATGGGACAGAAATATTTGAAGATGGCTCTCCTATCTCCTCTTTTCCAGGCTAAACATCCCCAGCTCCTTCGACCGTTCCTCATCAGGCCCGGTCGGCAGGCACCTTTGACCATCTCCCCCCCCCAACCCCCTCTGTATGACTCACAACTCCCTTTCCCCAGAGGTGGGTCGAATTGGCCACAGCTGGAAGGATGCTAACAGCCTAACCCAGGGTGCAGAACGCCAAAGAACCACGTTAATCTGCGAAAATAATAATAATAAAAGGCACACTTCGAGAGACACAGAGAGAGAGAGACAGAGAGAGACCCACCTATCCGATAGGGCTAGGGTGCGCCTGCTCTCGAGGGAGGGCTGGCGGCTCGTGTGTCTGCTCGAGCCAGAACCAGACTCAGCGTCGCTGTGTCCGTTTGCGGCAGAGTCTACGCTACCGTAGCGTCTGCCGGAGGATCGGGGGAGGGGAAGAGGAAGAGGGTCAGCATTTGACAAGTCAGAGAGAGAGAGAGAGAGAGAGAAGACCACCTTCCCCGTCACGTTCAAAGACAATTTCTGGTTCCAGAGGTTGGGGGTGGGGAGAGAGGGAAGAGGCACACACACATTCATAGAATTGTAGAGGGACCCTAGAGTCATCTAGTCCAACCCCCCCCCCCGCAAGGCAGGAATCCCAGGCGGCCAATAGAATCGCAGAACGGTAGAGTTGGAAGCAGCTCGCTTGCAAGGTTGGTTTTCGGCGACGTTTTTAGGGATGGAGGGCGCTGAGCTTACACCTGAACCACGGTCGTGTGTCCGTCCCCCCCCCCCCGCAAAGAAAACTACACTCACCCAATAGTCTTAGCATTGTAAGAGTTGGAAGCGACCCAAAGGGTCTTCAAATCTAATGCCAGAATCACGACGGAATCTGCCTGGACATAAGGCTGTTGGAAGACACCCTGCTGAGACTGGACCAAAGATTTATCTAGCCCAGCATTCTGGTGGCCAATGGGATTTTTGAACCCGTATGATCTGATCCAACAACAAACCGCTTGTGCTTCCCAGGAACCTGTATCCGCAGGTCGACTACCAGGAACTGACCTGAGCGACAGCCCACCCTCCCCGCTTGCGATTCTCAGTAGCTGATATTCGTGTTAGGATTCTATCTATCCTTAGCTGCTACAGTGTAAATCACACCAGTGTCTGAGAGAGTGTGAGAAGGGAAGTCTATCTTATCTCTTCCTCCTAAGTGTTGTTATTATATGTGTTAGTTTCACTTCTGTCGTGTCGCAGTCATAGAATCATAGAATCATAGAGTTGGAAGAGACCACAAAGGGCCATCCAGTCCAACCCCCTGCCAAGAGAAGCGGACACGGAGCAATGGATTCAAACTACAAGAAAGAAGATTCCACCTAAACATTAGGAAGAACTTCCTGACAGTAAGAGCTGTTCGGCAGTGGAATTTGCTACCAAGGAGTTTGGTGGAGTCTCCTTCTTTGGAGGTCTTTAAGCGGAGGCTTGACAGGCATCTGTCAAGAATGCTTTGATGGTGTTTCCTGCTTGGCAGGGGGTTGGACTGGATGGCCCTTCTGGTCTCTTCCAGCTCTATGATTCTATGATTTAACTATCTCAAAAGACAATGGAGTGCACCTTTGGGGGTGAAGTCAAACTGCTCCATTAGCAGCACCCCAGGGACCTCCCTGGGTTGCAAGCCTGGGCAGTGTGTCTGGAGGTCCTGGGCTGCCCAAACAACAAGAACCCCACCCCAGCCTCACTGATGGGGTCCAAAGGAAAGCAGAGCAAGACGTTGGCTGCAGGAGTTGCCGGAAGGAGGCAGACAAGGCGCTACCCAACTGCCTTAGAGACTCCAGATTTGTGTAGGGTTTCCTCCTGAGCCTTTTCTTCTCCCCAAGATCGCCCACAAGGCAGCGGACCTTTAGCATCAATAGTTTTCCTTCTCTTAGATGGGCTCCCTTCCCAGGTTGATGAGCCCCCCCCCACCTACCCCTCGCTCCCCTCTACAGCATGGGCAGAAACTGCCTTCTTGACCATTGGGTCCACTCTTGGCTCTCATCTGCTCAATCTGCCAGAACTGGTGGCCCTCCAGCTATTACAGACTTGTGGGCCATCCCTGACCTTTGGCCACACTGCCTGCAGGGTGTGATTGGACGCAGAGCCCAGCAACCTCTGCAAGGCCACTGGTTTCCCCATCCCTGCTCCAGACTTTGAGGAATACAAGGCTCCATCTAACCACCTTAGGGACTCCGGATTTGTGTAGGGTTTCCTCCCAAGCCTTTCCTTCTCCCGAAGATATCCCCCAAGGCAGCAGAGAGATCATTGTTCTCCTTCTCCTAACTAAAGAACCCCCAAACATCAAAATCTTTCCTTCCTCCATCACCTTGAACTTGCCCTTTGCTCTCATGGCTCCCAAAACAATAAAAAAGTCATCCCAGACCAACAATGGATGCTCAGCCGACCTAGGACATAAATAATAGCACTCTTCTATTATGGGCTTAAAGGGAGGCAGGTGGCGCTGTGGGTTAAACCACAGAGCCAAGGGCTTGCCAATCAGAAGGTCAGTGGTTCGAATCCCCCGATGGGATGAGCTCCCGTTGCTTGGTCCCAGCTCCTGCCAACCTAGCAGTTCGAAAGCACGTCAAAGTGCAAGTAGATAAATAGGTAGCGCTCCAGCGGAAAGGTAAACGGCGTTTCCGTGCCCTGCTCTGGTTCGCCAGAAGCGGCTTTGTCATGCTGGCCACATGACCCGGAAGCTGTATGCCAGCTCCCTCGGCCAGTAAAGCGAGATGAGCGCCGCAAGCCCAGAGTCGTCCACAACTGGACCTAATCGTCAGGGGTCCCTTTACCTTTATTATGGGCTTAAGGTGTTGTGGGCTTTGAAGACACTCGAACTCAGGACAAGAGGGAGAAACATGCTAAGAGGAAGGCACACTTGGCGAACCCTCACTGGGGTCAACTCCCGCTCAGAAACCTATGTCCCCACTGTGGAAGGACGTGTGGATCCAGAATTGGCCTCCACAGTCACTTAAGGACTCATTGTTAAAACCATGTTTATGGACGACAATCTTACTCGGCTACGAGGGGAAGGAGGAATAGGAGGGGGAGGGGGGGAGGGGGAGGGGGAGGAGGGGGAGGAGGGGGAGGAGGAGGAGGAGGAGGAGAAGAAGAAGAAGAAGAAGAAGAAGAAGAAGAAGAAGAAGAAGAAGAAGAAGAAGAAGAAGAAGAAGAAGAAGAGACGAAGAAGAGAAGAAGAAGGAAGAGGAGGAAGAGGAAGAGAAGAAGAAGGAAGAGGAGGAAGAGGAGGAGGAGAAGAAGGAGGAGGAAGAGAGAAGAAGAAGAAATAATAATAATAATAATAATAATAATAATAATAATAATAATAGCATTCTTCGTAGGCCTGGGGCCCACCTGCCTGCCTGCATCCTTAAACAGAGCACCGGCTCAATCAACCTTTGGTCCGATCTAGTCCAACCTGACCTGTGGTACCCTTCGCCTTCCAACAGCCTGGTGCCCGCTTCCGGCCAAAACTCCCCAGCTAGGATCAGGCCCCTCACCCCCCACACACACCACCTCCACCCCTGCTCCGTGGAGGCTTCTCGCGCCTTTCCCCAGGAAGGTCCCCAGCTCCCATCCGCTCTACCTCATGGGGCGATGGTCAGAGTAGTCCATCTCGTAGCTCTGCATGGAATCGCCGTAGGAGTCCCTGCCCGCTCTCTGCTGGTGCCGCATGGGGTATTGGTGGACCGAAGCGTTGGGCTGGGAGGTGGTATAAAAAGGGGGAGGGATGCTATTGCTGGTCTCGCTGCGGTAGTCGCTGTCCCGGTCGTCCATGGTGCTGTCGGGGTCATCGTCTGGAGAAGAGGAGGACCCAGTTTCGCAAGTTAGGAAAACGCCCACTCTCATAACAAGGCGTGGCCGTGTTTGTGTGCAGGCCTGGAGATCTAGGGTGCGTGCAAACACACACTTTCCTTCTTTGTTTTCCTGGGGACGTTAGAGTAAGGTTACCAGATTTCCCACCCCCCAAAATGAATCCAGGGACACTTCATTGAACATGAGTCAGAATGGATGGATTTTGTCAGGGGACTGATTTATAAATCGGGGGGCTGTCCCTGGGAAACGGGGGCGTCTGGTAAGCTTACATTAGAGAGGGGAGGTCAGGATTCAGGAAGGGGGGAAACGGCTCGACTGGGGTGGGTGGGATTCGGGGAGAACAACGGTACTGGTCGATGGCAGAAGATAACGAGGGAGGACACTGAGAGAGGTGGACGGAGCGATGCGGAAACCCAGAGAATGGAGGTCTTTTCCCCAGAAGCAAAAGTTGGAAGGGACCCAAAGGGCATCTAGTCCAACCCCACTGCAATGCCGGTCCGCAAAGTTGTTTGCGCAGGGGCGAGCATCCCGTGTTTTAGCTACCAGGAGGATGGAGAAGTGAGAGGGAGACGGGTCACAGGGAGATAAGACATGAGAAGGAAGGAGCCTAGGACTAGATTTTCCTGATTATGGGGGAAGGCAAATTCCCACTGCTCTGGGGAGGTAAAACTTGATCTGCAATCTGAATAATAATAATAATAATAATAATAATAATAATAATAATAATAATAATAATTTAATATCTATACCCCGCCCATCTGGCTGGGTTTCCCCAGCCACTCTGGCATAGCTGCCAAGTTTTCCCTTTTCTCGCGAGGAAGCCTATTCAGCATAAGAGAAAATCCCTTAAAATAAGGGATAACTTGGCAGCTATGCACTCTGGGTGGCTCCCCACAGAATATTAAAAACACAAACATCAAACATTAAAAACTTCCCTAAACAGGGCTGCCTTCAGATGTCTTCTAAAAGTCAGATAGTTGTTTATTTCCCTGACATCTGACAGGAGGGTGTTCCACACGGTGGGCACCACCACCGAGAAGGCCCTCTGCCTGGTTCCCTGTAACCTCGCTTCTCGCAGCGAGGAAACCGCCAGAAGGCCCTCGGGAGAGGGACCCCAGTGTCTGGGCAGAACGATGGGGGTGGAGACGCTCCTTCAGGTATACTGGGCTGAGGCCGTTTTGGGCTTTCAAAGTCAACACCAACACTTTGAATTGTGCTCGGAAACGTCCTGGGAGCCAATGAAGGTCTTTCAGGACCGGTGTTCTGTGGTCTCGGCAGCCGCTCCCAGTCACCAGTCTATCTGCCGCATTCTGGATTAGTTGTAGTTTCCGGGTCACCTTCAAAGTTTTGAAGTGTTACTTCTCCATCAACTGTTCCCAACTCCACCCACCCACCCAACAAAGCTGGCTCACTTTTTGAATTTTGAACCTCAGCTTCAGCCAGCTTTCGTTGCTTTGCACCTGGGGGTAACCGCCCAGTCCAGTCCAGTCCTTTCTGGTCTCCGAACTCCCATCAACATGACAGGCAGGCAGGGATGAGGGGAGATGGGAGCTCGGCAGATTCTGACCCGTGTGTTCAGCCCAAGAATGAACAACCCACCTTGAGTTTTGGCTTTGCTGGGCACAACGACTCGACTGCTTGCTTTTGCAAAAGTCTCCAGGAAGTGCAGAAAAACTCCGCCCTTTATCAGGCTGGCATTCCCCCTCCCCCCGAAATTATTTCCCAGTTCCCTGCTCTCAGCTTGCTTCCCACCTGCCCTCTGTGATACCATTTTTCAGATCAGTTTAGATACATGGAGTTAAGATGCCGCGCAGTCCAGTGCGGGATCCCTGACTGCATGAGGGTCAGCCTTATCAATACAGTGATACCTTGGTCCACGAACTTAATCCGTTCCAGAGGTCCGTTCTTAAACCAAAGCGTTCTTAAACCAAGGCACGCTTTCCCATAGCAGCGGGGGACTCAATTGACAAATGGAACACACTCGACACGTTCTGCTTCCGAGGCAAAGTTCACAAACCAAGACACCTCCTTCTGGGTTTGCGGCGTTCTTAATCCAAGTTGTACATAAACTAAGATGTTCTTAAACCAAGGTACCACTGTAATTTGTTCCGGTGGCAATGCTTTCTCTCTCCCTATGCAAGGCGGAGTAAAGGCTGGATTGGGACCAGGGTGGGGGGGGTCAAAGAGTTCAAGCCTCCGTCTTGTTCGAGCACTCTCCAAACACACAAAACTGAAATTTATTTTTTAAAGAACAAACGCGACGCAGATGGCATTTTTCACCCGCCATACTGTGATACCACTTTAAGCAGTCATGGCTTCCCCCCAAAGTATTCCTGGGAAGTGTAGTTTGTTAAGGGTGCTCCAAGGAGACCCTAATTCCCAGGGAGTTCTGGGAATTGTAGTTCTGCGAAGGGAACCAGGGGTGGTATCTAGACACATATATTAAAAAACCTTTAAAAATGCTTTAAAATAAAATAAAATAAACGTTTTGAAAAATATTTTGCTTTTGCCCTAGCTCAACATCGCCATCTAGTGTCGCATTGGTACAATACATTTCGCAACACACATTTTATTTGCAGCTGAGTCCAGGGTCTCCCAGCTCCTCTCAGCAAACTACAGCTCCTAGAATTGCGGCGGGAAACCAGGCCTGTTTAAAATATTTTAAATGAATAGCGCGAATGTGGTATTTGTCTCATATGGTCCGCAAAGTGGTGGGGGGGGGAGAGAAAAGTGTTTGAAGAGGTCTGCATAGTGAAACGGGTAGAAATTAGGGGTACGGAGGTCTAGAAGTGGGGACAAGTCATATACTTACTTTGTTGATCTCCCCAGCCAAAATAATTCCAGTTGCCTACAAAAAACAAAAAAAATACCAAGAAGACATGTCCCTTTAAGAGACAGGCCAAGTCTAAATAAAGCCAGTAACTTTTTTAGCCCCAAAGGGAAGAGGAAACGGGAAGAATTTAAATCCTTCCTTGAGGGCATTATACAAGCAACGTACCTAGGACACAGAAAAGCGAGCACAAAATAAAGTCCATTATGTGACTGATTCGTCCTCACATTTACCAACCTATTTAGCAGTGGAAAGCCTATTTAGGCCAGGAAGGAGCTGAAATCATCTCAGCTTTCCGCTCTTTCTCCTCTCCCAATTCCGTAGGCAAAATTCAGAAGGGCAAGGTCCCTTTCTGACAACCACACCCCCTTCTAAGAGGGCACAATAAACTTGTGACTATGCCATAACAATTATTTGGGCTGCATTGCATCCAGGGCCAGATTTAGGTTTGACGAGGCCCTCAGCTCCTAAAGGTAATGGGGCCCTTCATATGTCCAGCTGTCCTTTGTCAACAACAAATTGTCACTGTTTTTTGTGTTGAACCTATGCTATATGGTCATTGATGGACCTCATAGGTATCTCAAGCCATTTGCCCATGTTGCCCTGCAACCAGTCCATGCAGAATGTAGGCACCCTCTATATAGAAAGGAGCAAACCAGGGATATTTTAGGGCAGGCATCCCCAAACTGCGGCCCTCCAGATGTTTTGCCCTACAACTCCCATGATCCCTAGCTAAGAGGACCAGTGGTCAGGGAATTGTAGTCCAGAACATCTGGAGGGCCGGAGTTTGGGGGTGCCTGTTTTAGGGAGCAGGCTAGCAGGCGGGGCCCATGACTTACATCATCGGAGCCTACACAACACAAAACACGGTTGCTGCATGTCGGTTTTATTTTATTTGTTTTTTATATTTTGGAAATGTGCATCCAGGTTTTTTTCCCTTTAATTTTTTGGGGGCCCCCAAGAGAGTAAGATAAGGCGGCTATCGCATCTCCTTTTCCAGACATTTCCCAGCTCCCTCAACCGTTAGTGTGGCCAAATAAGGAACTCAAAGTGTTGGAACTCAAGCAACTCTCATTTCTGGCACCTTGCAGGGGGGAGGGGGAGGGGCATTTCCTTACTCTGTCTGCTAGTGATGCTTTTTCCTTGACCCCCCCCCCACCTTGCCCGCCTTCAGAAGGGAACCTCTCTTCCTTCAAAACCCCCTTTGAAATCACCGTTGCTTTTCGATCTCCAACCAGCCGTTCCTAGCCCACATACTTTGCTCCCAAGCTCGAGACTTTCCTGAGACTTAGAAGTGGGGTGGGGGGTGGGAGAGAGACATAGCAGGGAGGGGGGACAAATGGGGTAAGGGAGACACAGAGGGGAGGGTTGAGAAGCAAGGGTGGGACTTCTGCCAGCCAGGTAACCCCCTTTTCAGTGGTCAAGCCCTCTGAGCGAGGTACCTTCCAAACCAAAGATGGAGGGTCATGGAAAGACCTTCACAGATATGCCCTGAGTCAGGGGTTCAGAACGATTGTTGGACTCCAATTCCCAGCAGCCATTGATATGTTCTGTTTGCATAATGCGTTCAGAATTCCTGGGCATTGAGTTACAGGAGGATCTGTCCAGGAGTGACAACGTAAGAGGGATTGTGAAGACGGCGCAGCACAGACTGTATTTTTTGAGAATTTTAAAGGAAAATCGGTTGGGTTTCTTGAATAAGCAAAGTTGCTTTTGAGCCGGTCTAATGTCAATACTGTCTTTTTAAGAAAAACAGGTGCCAGTAATTTCTGTTTAATTGCTCACAGGTGTGGGCTCTACTCCATGTATATAATGCTCTGTTGGAAAGCATTTTGTGTGGGAGTTGTGTGGGAGGTTTGGAATGTGGGTATGTAAAGTTGCTGGGAGAGGGAGCGTTTATCTT
This sequence comes from Zootoca vivipara, assembly GCF_963506605.1. Classification (NCBI taxonomy): domain Eukaryota; kingdom Metazoa; phylum Chordata; class Lepidosauria; order Squamata; family Lacertidae; genus Zootoca; species Zootoca vivipara. The sequence continues at coordinate 2,686,604 of NC_083281.1, read as the reverse complement.
TAGTTTAAAGTCTCTTCCGAGTCAATTTGTTTTTCTGTTAGAGAAAGCCAACCTTTTGTTTTTCTTCTGTATACTTTAAACAGGTCTACTGCTAGTCAGGGGTTTCATGCTAGGTTGGTCTTCAAACTCTTGGTGGTGTATTTTAGCCAAGTCAACTTCTGTTTGCGTATTTTGTTTTTCTACAAACTCTGCGTGAAGCGTACTTTGAAGGGCCACTGGGAAACTGGGGTATATGATTTATGTTAGCACTCTTAATACCCAGTGTTCCCCAATATTATTTCCTAATCTTCCGCAAAAGTTGCTGCTTGCCTTCTATCGCTGTGCCATTGAGAGCATGCTCACTTATGGTTTATGTGTGTGGTATGGAAGCTATCGGGAAAGGATAGTGTTGTGCAGAATTATCAAAACAGCAGAGACTATCATTGGTTGTTCACTCTCTACCTTGGAACATACCTATACCATCAGGTGGCATTAGATATATCAAGAGACCCATTGCATCCTGGTCATCGTTTCTTTGAGCTCCTGCCATCGGTAATGAAGGCGAGAACGAGCCGTCTCAAGAACAGTTTCTTTCCTAGAGCAATTTTGGCCTTAGATGGAAAATCTGAAGTCATCTTATTTATCTGCTATATTGTTCTGTATTGTATTGTGGTTATCAGTATTTTAATTTATGTGGAGTGTCCTATTTGAGTTGATATAGCAACCGAGAAATTTCGTTGTTCCCGCAAGGGGACAATGATAATAAAGATCTATTCTATTCTATTCTATTCTATCCTATCAGGGGCGACCAACTCCCAAGAGACTGCGATCAACTCACAGAGTTAAAAACTGGCAGTGATCTACCCCCTTTTTGGGGGTTCAGGTTCAAAGTTGTTGAGTTTTTTCAGGGAGGATGTAAAATGTTGAGCTTTTTTTTAGGGGAGCCACAGTTGTTCAGCTACTTTGGGGGGAGCCAATGATCTGCCAGTGATCTACCGCAAACATCCAGTGATCTACCAGTAGATCACGATCTACCTGTTGGACACTTTGTGAGGTTTATACCATGTTTCTCCGAAATTAAGAAACCGTCTTATATTTATTTTTCCTTTAAAAACCTCACAGTGGCTTATTCTCAGGGGATGTCTTATTTTTTATTACACGTCCAGCCTCGCCTCTTCCTTGGGGCCCTCCAAAACTGTGCCAATCACTATGTCTTATTTTCGGGGGTATGGCTCATATTGTGCAAATGCTTAGAAATCCTGCTATGGCTTATTTTATGGGTATGTCTTATTTTAGGAGAAACCGGGTATGTTGAATTGTGTTTGAAATAGAAGTTACATATTTTTTTAAAAAGCCTGTTACATTGTGTGTGTTGTTACTGGGAGCTGGGGTCCAGCAAGTGACAGAGGGTCAGGACCTGGTAGGGGCATGGGGGAAGCGAGATCGAATTCCCTAAAATTCACAAGCGAGTCAAACACTTACAGCACTGAGATCCGGGTACTGGCAGCGGCTTCTCCTGTGTCCCCCGAGAACAAGAATGGGAGCCCCAAGATTTAGAGAGGCAGGGAGTAGGCAGAGAGAAGAAGGAAGGAGAAGTTATTAAAGAAAACGCGATCACAAAACATCTAATAAAAATAACAATATGTCATTAGAATGTAACAAAGGCTCGTGTAATTGCTCATACAGTGGTACCTCAGGTTACAAACGGTTTGGGTTACAAACTCCGCTAATCCGGAAGGAGTTACCTCGGGTCGCAAACTTTGCCCCAGGATGAGAACGGAAATTGCGCGTTGGCAGCACGGCGGCAGCAACGGGAGGCCCCATTAGCGAAGGCACGCCTCAGGTTAAGAACGGTTTTGGGTTAAGAACGGACCTCCGGAACGAATTAAGTTCCTAACCCAAGGTACCACTGCATTTAGATTTCCAATCTACCTACATTAGAAATTGTCCAGGTTAATTTGTGTCTCTTAATTTCAACGGGGGAGCCAACTACATCACAGTGGTACCTCTGGTTAAGAACTTAATGCGTTCCGGAGGTCCGTTCTTAACCTGAAGCACCACTTTAGCTAATGGGGCCTCCTGCTGCCGCCGTGCTGCTGAAGCACAATTTCTGCTCTCATCCTGAAGCAAAGTTCTTAACCCGAGGTACTATTTCTGGGTTAGCGGAGTTTGTAACCTGAAGCATTTGTAAACGGAAGCGTTTGTAACCCGAGGTACCACTGTAGTCAAAATAAATGTGTTATAACACCGTAACACCAGATGGCACCGAGGAGCTGAAATCGCAATGATGTTTTCAGTTGTGAGCTTTGCAATGTTTTGTTTTGTTTTGTTTTTGCAGAGCATATATATACAGTATATAGCTGTGTAGATCTAGCCTGGGTCTAGTCCAAAGGTCAGCAAACTTTTTCCCCGGGGGGCATAGCTGCCAAGTCCGGATCGTAAAGATCCGGGATCGGCAGCGCGCGCATAACCGGAAGTTGCGTGGCGCAACTTCCGGTGGCGCTTCGCCCTTCTATGGGCACCAGAAAATGGCGGCGCCAGCGCCAGAAGTCGCTTCCGCGCATGACCGGAAACACGTAAAAGCGACTTCCGACGCCGGCGCCGCCATTTTCTGATGCCCATAGAAGGGCAAACCGCAACCGGAAGTCGCGTCACGCAACTTCCGGTCATGCGCGGAAGCGACTTCCGACGCCGGCGCCGCCATTTTCTGGTGCCCATAGAAGGGCAAAGCGGCACCAGAAAAATGGCCGCCGGGAAGAAGCAAATTAAAGGGACAATGCCGGGATTTTCCGCCAAACGGGAGACCGCCGGGAAACGGTAAGAAAAAAGGGGTTTTCCCGGCGGATACGGGATACTTGGCAGCTATGCCGGGGGGGGCCGGTCCACTGTCCCTCAGACCTTGTTGGGGGCCAGACTATTTTTTTTTTTGGTGGGGGGAAATCTCCCTCACGACTCTCCACTCCCTTCCCCACAGCACCAGACGAGCCCCGATGGCTGCTTATCTGTGCCTTGCGAGCAGCAGGGGCTGGCAGCGGCGGCAGCGGAGGGACGATGAGTGTCACAAAAGGGCTGGCTCCGGAGAGGGGCTGCTTAAAATGGCACTCAGCCAACCGTGGCTCAACAAAGCCCAGCCCCCTTCCTCCTCTAGGCAGGGCGGGGAGAAGCCGGGAGGAGGGAGGGAGGAGGCACCATTTTGGTGTGTAAGAGGGAGAAGGGGGGGAATGGCGCAGCCCGAACGATCAGAATCTCCACGCCGATATACGCTGCGATTCCCGGACCATTTGCAGGCCAGATCCAAAAGGCAATTGGGCCAGATCCGGCTCCCGGGCCTTCGTTCGCCTACCCATGATCTAGTCTGAGCAGGAAATAGTTGGAGACAACCCTCTCAATCTATTGGTTGCCTCCAACGGTTTCCCCTATTCAGACTAACAAGGCGTGCCCATCAATGGGCATTGCTAATTTAGATCTCTTAATTTCAATAGGTCTAGTCTGAGTAGAAAAACAAAACAAAAATGTTACGGAAATTACGGGGGGGGCACATCTTTAAAGTTGTTAAAAGTTACATATATTATGCATAAATGTATCCTTTCAACTTGACAGCTCAGAGAAGTTAGCTAGCTTTAGAAATCATATAAAATCAACTCCTTTGCCAGTTTCCTCCATTCCAACGCTATTTTGCCCTTGAAAAGGGACTCCAGGAAGTGCCCAGAGGTGACAATTGCTGAGCTGACTGCTGGCCAAGGAAAGCTTAATCCCATCACCAGACTTGCCAAGGGGTCCAGACATGCAAAGGAAATTCTATTATATTGTCTCCAAACTGCGGCCCTCCAGATGTTTTGGCCTACAACTCCCATGATCCCTAGCTAACAGGACCAGTGGTCAGGGGTGATGGGAATTGTAGTCCAAAACACCTGGAGGACCGAACTTTGGGGATGCCTGCTTCAGAGGTGTTTGCCTATGCTAACCTTTTACCTGGGTCTTGCCCTGATATGCTTATGCTAATCTCTAACCAAGGACTTGTCTGGACAGGTTTGCTAGGGTAACCCCTGTCTACCCCTCTCCTTTGGTGACATGCCAGTGATGTAAAGATGATGTATCAATGATGCTGTGCGAACTGTACCCTGGGATGTGGTGGGAAGATTTAAAAGTCAATGTCGCCCCATGCTCTGGGTTCAAAATTCCTCTTTGAACCTGTTGCGCAATAAACTTTGGTCTACAGCTATTTGCTCCGGTTGGTGGCTGGACTCCTTTGTTCCTCAGGGACCCGTGGGCTCTGCCCGACGAGCTGGCTGGCTGAGCAGCCTCACACCTAGACTTTTCCTGTAACATTAAAACCACCACCATGCTGGTAAGAATACCACGAATGCTAAAATCCAGGAAGGAAACTGGATGAGCAGGTCCCCCCCTGTTTCAGATAAGGCATATTACCTGTGTGTGTGCGCGCGTGAGCGCGCGCAAGCGCGCCCTCTTACAAACTTACATCATCCTGATCTCGCATCGCATTGAGCCTCTCAAGCTCTTTGACCCAGTAGCGTGCTTCCTCCTCAGGTATATCTGCACAGGAAAGAGGGGTGAACCGGAGGGGGTTCAGTTGACAGAATTAAAAAGAAAGAAACACACACACACAATTGGTGCAAGCCTTTCCTGGACTGCACCATACAGAACTCAAGAAGAGGGCTGCATTCCTGTTAGAATCATAGGGTTGGAAGGGACCATTAAGGTCATCCAGCCCAACCCACTGCTTTTGCAGGAAACTTTTGCCCAAGGTGGGACTTGAACTCGCAACCCTGAGATTTAGAGCCTCATGTTCTACAGACTGAGCTATCCCACAGTGGCCAACCCACACTTTGCATGACCTCTAGGATGTACAAACCCCTAGTACAGTAGTACCTTGGTTCTCAAATGCCTTGGTACTCAAACAACTTGGAAGCCAAACACAGCAAACCTGGAAGTGTGTGTTCCAGTTTGCGAACCTTCTTTAGAAGCCTAACGTGCTCCGTTTTGAGTGTTACGCTTCCCTTTTAAGTGTTACGCTGAGGTCTGTCTGTTTTTGCTATTTATTTTGTGTTTTTGTGACTCTTTTTGTTTTGTTTTTTTGACTGTGTGGAACCCAGTTCAGCTACTGATGGATGCATTACACCGTTTATTGCTTTCGTTTTATGGATCAATGGTCTCGTTAGATTAGCAAAATCCATGTTAAATTGCCGTTTAAAAGTTTGTTTTTAAAAGTCTGGAACGGATTAATCCGTTTTGCATTGCTTTCTATGGGAAAGCACGCCTTGGTTTTGGAACGCTTTGGTTTTGGAACGGACTTCCGGAACGGATTAAGTTTGAGAACCAAGGGGCCACTGTATTAGGGTAAACACACACACACACACACACACACACACACACACACACACACACTTTACAACCCAATCCAGCCCTGCTTCCCTACCAAGTGGAAGTTCAAAGCGAGTGTCCAAAAGGATGCGGTGGAAGGTTGGGTCCTTGGTCCCAGAGATCTCATTGTCCGTCATGATGACGTGGGAGTCGAGAGTCAGCCATTCCCCAGGCCCCTCCTGGCATGGAAGAAAGATGTTTGGATTTAGCCCAGCCATTGCAAAATGTGGGGTGTGATACATAAGGAGCAGTCAAGTACAACATTCCATGTCTTCCTAGAGTGGGCATGCGGGGGAATGTTTGGTCCAGCCAGTCGAAACCTTCCTGTTTCCTCCTGGCTGGGACATACTTCCTCTTGCATGTGACTAGAGGTGGGCATGACCTTACCTGTCCAGGAAACAAAAGGACAAAGACAAAAGGACAAAAGGACAAGGCATGCAGCCATCTCTCTCTCTCTCTCTCTGACTTCCTCCATTGTTGGAGCAGCTTTTTAGCTAGAATTGCTCTGCTGGCTTTCAGCCAACAAAGGACCCTGGGATAGATCCACATGTATATACTTTGTAACGAAGTCAGCCTTCAGGGATCAAACTGTGAACTGATGATGTGAGTAAACTACTTTTATATACTTTACACAAGATGGTGGCGTGTTTATTCTTTTAAGAGGGATATAAGGGAACTTAGAAGAACTGCTGCTTTTGAATTCTGGTGCTGGAAGAGATTATTGAGAGTCGCATGGACTGCAAGAAGATCAAACCTCTCCATTCTGAAGGAAATCAGCCCCGAGTGCTCATTGGAAGGACAGATCCTGAAGCTGAGGCCCCAAGACTTTGGCCACCTCATGAGAAGAGAAGACTCCCTGGAAAAGACCCTGATGTTGGGAAAGATGGAGGACACAAGGAGAAGGGGACAACAGAGGACGAGATGGCTGGACAGTGTTCTTGAAGCTACAAACATGAGTTTGACCAAACTGCAGGAGGCAGTGGAAGACAGGAGTGCCTGGCGTGCTATGGTCCATGGGGTCACGAAGAGTCAGACACGACTAAACAACTAAACAACAACAACCAGGAACCTAATAGCGAGAGGCTCACACGAGCCTGCAACCAGCTATCTACTGTGTGTTTTAAAGGGGAATGTAAAACTCTGCTAAGTAAAGGAACTTGCTAGCGCAAGTTAGGAAGGACTTTAATAAACAATATATCCTCTCCTGCCTCCCTGAACATTCCCACACTTTCCACGCACCTCGTTGGATTGCCGGATCGTGCTTAGAGGAATCCACACAGTCCCCACCATCGTGTCCCAGATTAGACCCTTGTTCCACACTTCCACTGTCAGCCCGAGGTCCAGGCGGTTGATTTCGCTGCAAGAGAAACGTAGTTTTAATCGCACGGTACCCGTTCTCAGGAATGGCCAATGCCTTAATATATGGCCGCTGTTTTTTGTGTTGAATCTATGCTATATGGTAATTAATGGACTTAATAGGTATCTAAAGTAATTTGCACATGCAGAATGTAGAGGCACCCTATATATAGAAAGGAGCAAATCAGGGATATTTTAGGGAGCAGGATAGCAGGCAGGGCCCATGACTTACATCATAGGAGCCTACACAACACAAAACACTGTTGCTGTATGTAGTTTTTATTTTATTTCTTTTTTATCTTATATTTTGGAAATGTACATCCAGGTTTGTTTTTTTCATTTAAATTTTTTTGGGGGGGCCCAAAGAGAGTGGGGCCCTAAGCTAGAGCTTGTTTAGCTTTTACGTAAATCCGGCACTGCTGGTCTCCTCCGAGCACTTAAAATGAACTAGTTTGGTTTTAGCAAAGTACACCGAATTAGTTGAAAAATCTCTAAAGGGCATTTGAGAGTAGTTCCCACAAATTCTGGGAGAACTGAACCAGTGCTAGCTTGCTAATAATCAGTGCTTTTTTCCTTAAAAAAATGTTTAGGGGTACTCTCATTTTCCTACACGTATTGAAATACTGCCCTTCAATGCGGCCAAACTTAGATTCACAAAATGTTTAGGGGAATGCGTACACCCAGAAAAGAAGCACTGATAAATAATAATAATAGTTATAATAATAATGATAATTTATAACCCACCAATCTGGTTGGCTTTCCCCAGCCACTCTGGGCGGCTCCCAACAGAATATTGAAATCACAATAAAACATCAAGCATTAAAAACTTCCCTGAACAGGCCTGCCTTCAGATGTTTTCTAAACGTCATATTTTATGGGGAAGTTTTCAATTATAAAGAAATAAAGTGATACAAATAAAAATAAAAAGACACCAAAATGTGTAGAGAAACATATATATACATACACATACGAAAAACACCTTAACCCATACTGATATTACACTACTAACACATATGTAAATATGAATAGCCTACGGCATTTTGTATAAACGCATTCCAAATATTGGATTTATATAAGCAAAATCAATAGGCAGACTGAGGGCTCCTCAGCCATCCTTTTCCTGCTCCTTTTCCAGGGAGACTCACTATTTAGCTCCAAACCAGAAACAACGGCAAGCTGTCAGAAACCATAGCTGCCAAGTTTTCCCTTTTCTCGCGAGGAAGCCTATTCAGCATAAGGGAAAATCCCTTAAAAAAAGGGATAACTTGGCAGCTATGGTCAGAAACCCAGGTTGCTGTTTGTTCCGAATGAGCACTAGAGAGCAGTTCCACTTACAACATGAAGTCTTGCTCCCAGCATGGAAGATTTCCCCGCACCGCTATCGTCGTGCTCTTCACATTCTGGACTTTGAGGGTAACGTACGTGTTGAATTTTTCTGCACGGAAGGGGGGGGACACAGAATAGGATAGGTGGATAGAGAGAACAGAACCGGTGTTTGTCAGAGGAAAGCCATTTGAATGAAAAACAGCCACAAAAACCCAAGTCTTTCTGTACGTCTCCTTAATACTCCCACATTTCTCACTGAACCCCCACAAAGCATTGAAATGAGCCCCACAGCTTGAAACCCCAGTGTTATAAGAATTTCAAGGTCTCAAATATAGAATAAATATTCATAAAGGCACACATATCAAAATATATGAACCATGCGTCTGAAATAGTATCGGAGCCATTTTGACTCTCCCAATGACCTCAAATATTCCTTTGCCTTGCCTAAGACCCAGGACAAAGTGGAAATTCGCCCCCACCCCACCCCGACATCAATTCCAGCTATTAAATCCCAGTAATGTCCGTGTTATAAGAATTCTAAGGTCTCAAATACAAATTAGATGTTCATAAACGTACGAGGCAAACACATACGTAACTATATAAACCACGTGTCTGAAATAGTACAGGAGAGCAATTCTGAAGCCATTTTGACTCTCCCAAATTGACCTCAAATATTCCTCTGCAGTAAGGGAGGCAAGTGGGGAATGCCTTCCCATTGCCTCTTTGCTTGCAAATCCCGTCTTAAGGGTGTATTTGTGTATGAATAGGGTGAGCCTGTGACGTGGACTCAGGAACTAAAGTATTAACCATCACAAAAGAATGGCCAGGCTGCCCAGGTAATGCAGTCAGTGACCATTATCAGGTATCCTGGCAGGCAGGATTTCTGCTATAGACCCGCCTCCTTCTGTGATGTATGTATGATGTTTTGGGGGGTGGTCTTGGGCTACAGGGTGGGCAATTCCAAAAGTCTATATAAGGGCTTGCACACCAATGTTCGGGGTTCTCCTCCCTCCCGCATGTGGGGAGCGGGGGTCCCTGTTGCAACAGTTCCTTGAATAAAGATCAGGCTTACTAGCCGCTTTGCTTCTCAATATGCTCTGCTGGGCCTCTGCTATTTTGTCCTACCAATAGGGAACCCACTTAAGGACTCTTAAACGGCAGGCATAGGCCAGGCTTCCTCCACCTCGGTGTCAGCAATAAGCCGTCCTGGGGGCCAGTGGCTAAACTGGCCCCACAGGCCAAATATGCGATTGCACTCACAAACATGAAGAACAACACACACAAGTCAGTAAATAAGGCTCTCCAGGTGTTTTTGAGACTACAATTCCCATCATCCCTGACCACCGGTCCTGCTAGCTAGGGATCATGGGAGTTGTAGGCCAAAAACATCTGGAGGGCCGAGGTGGAGGAAGCCTGGCATAGGCAAACTCGGCCCTCCAGAAGTTTTGGGACTACAACTCCCACCATCCCTAGCTAAGAGGACCAGTGGTCAGGGATGATGGGAGTTGTAGTCTCAAAACATCTGGAGGGCCGAGTTTGCCTATGCCTGCTACCAGCATATGGGCTCCAGAATACCCCATAAGGGAAAGGGAGCAGTTTTCTTGTAACACCTGGGCATGCAGAGAAAGGCACTGGGTCTTCGACTGGCCAGGTGTGGCGAGCATTCATTCAAAAACGCGAACACAGCTTAATTCCAAAAACAAACAATCAGCAGTTCGCAAAAAATATCCTCTATAATAATATCCAAGTGTCTCTGCGTCCAGTCCCTGTGTCTGTGGGATTGTGCTACTGCGCATGTGCCCCACGGACAGCCGTTGGGACTTGGAGCGCAGAGACACTTGGATATTATTATAGAGGATATCTCGCTTGCGCGCCCAGGACACTCTCATGCGCACGCACGCGGGTCTGAGGGGAACGGCTGGCCCGGGCGTTGAGTGAGCGGGAGGCGCAGCGCGGAGAGGGGGAAAGAGAGGCCTGTGTGTTGTGGGGCAGCCCAGCCACCCTCTCGGCTCCCCGCCTCCCGCCGTCTAGCCCAGAGCCGCGTCGCAAGGCCGAAGTGGCGGTGAGGAGGAGGAGGAGGAGGACGCCTTCTCCCCCCCGCCCCAAACGATGACACTCTTTACCCGCCTCTCAAGCTCAGCCCGCTCCAGTGGGGGGCAGAAAGGAAACCCCTTGGCCAGGAGGATGACAGGCCCACGATGCGGGTGAGTGGGGCCCGCTGTGGGGCGGCGGGGAAGGAGGGGAGAGAGATGAGGGAGGGATGCAATGTAACAAGTCTGTTTTTATAAATGTCTCACCACATTTGTTCTAGCACCCGTTAATTTAACGGGCTTAATGATACTAGTAAAACAATAAAATAACCAGTGAGAAAAAACGACCAACAATAAGTCGAGACCTTTCCAAAAGTTCAAATAACAACCGTTTCAAACCAGCTTTCTAAACATCTGGGTAGTAGGTTGTTCTGACAAGGTAGAGCTTATTGCTCAAAGGAAGGAAGGCAGGAAGCCCCTCTGATATTGCCTCCTGCCTTGGAGGAGCCAATGGTTGGTTGCTGGGAAGCTGCAGCGACAAGGCTCTCAAGGTGGGGGCAATGGTCAGTCATTCTCAACAGTCACATGACTCCCCGGGTACAACAAGAAGAAGAGGAAAGGACTCACCTTGGGGGCCATCAAATTTGGCTTTCTTGACTGGAAGATAAAAGCAGAAAGCAGAAGAGTTAGTTGTAGCATCCAATATGTGCTCTCTTTTTCGTTCTTTTTTTACTTAATTTTAAAATTGATTTATCATAAAGATAAATGTAAACAGCGCAGGACCATGTAAACAGCAACAGAACCATACACAAAACATGTTCGGTATACAGTGGTACCTTGGGTCTCAAACGCCGAAAACCCGGAAGTGAGTGTTCCGGTTTTCGAACGTTTCTCGGAAGCCGAACGTCCAATGCGGCTGCCAGCTATTGTTTCTGGGGCGCCTACGCCAATCTGAAGCCGCGCCTTGGTTTCCGAACATTTCGGAAGTCAAATGGACTTCCGGAACGGATTAAGTTTGAGAGCCAAGGTACCACTGTATTTGGCGCTTTTGTTTTTGCTATTTATTTTGCGTTTTCGTTTTTGAGGCTTTTTCGGTTCATTTGTTTTTGTGACTATGTGGAACCCAGTTCAGCTACTGATTGATTGATTGATTGATTGATAGTGAGACTGCAGAAATGGATAAAAGCCCCCCATCCAAACAATGACTATCATCAGTGCAGGCAAGAAAAAAATTAATTCTAATTTTTATCATCTACAATACTGTCTTTTTTATTTTATAGTACAGCACATTGATTATTGCTTTCATTTTATGGATCGGTGGTCTCGTTAGATAGTAAAATCCATGTTAAATTGCTTTTTTAGGGGTTGTTTTTAAAAATGGAACAGATTAATCCATTTTGCATTACTTTCTATGGGAAAGTGTGCTTTAGTTTTGGAACGCTTTGGTTTTGGAAGGGACATCCGGAACAGATTACCGGTAAGTTTGAGAACCAAGGTACCACTGTATTAACACACACACACACACACACACACACACACACACACACACACACACACACTACAGAGATGTGGTTACATATAGCAAACATTTTAGGATAAGTCCAGATGGACACTTTGGGAATCTTTCAGTGGGAGCAGAAGAGTCTGAGAGGGGGAAGCTTCCCAAGTCATAATTCTGTCCCTGGGATGGGGAGCAGAGTTGGAAGCAACCTCTAAGCTTTCTGATCTGAAGAAAAGCTCAATGGAAGGATTTGCCTCATGGCTTCAATTGGAAGTGTTAGAAGTTGGGGGTGCCAGCTATAACACACCTGAGATTGTGGGAACGTGAGAAGTCAGGAAAGTTGACTACCACCAAGCACCTGAGTTTTTTGGAAGTGTGGGAAGTCAGAGAATCTGGTCAACAAGCACCTGGAGCTGTTGCAACTGGAAAACTCAGAAAAGTCGGCTATCCGGCACCTGAAACTGGTTCGCTGGCTTATTTTTTAAAATGAAACTCTTCCTTTTACCTTCTAAAGGTGGACTACATTTCTACCTTGGATCTTGAACGCTTTGGCTCCTGATCAAATCAGCTCCCAAACGCTCAACACCCGGAAGTGAGTGTTCCGGTTTTCAAACAATTTTTGGAAGCCAAACGTCTGACGGGCTCTTCCGATGGGCTGCAGGAGCTTCCTGCAGCCCATCAGAAGCCGTGCTTTGGTTTCTGAACATTTTGGAAGTTGAACGGACTTCAGGAACGGATTCCGTTCGACTTCTGAGGTACGACTGTATGAGCAAGGGCTTGACCTGAAGCCCCTCTGCATCCCATCCCTGAGAATTTCACCAACATTTTCTCTGGTGTGTTTTGAAGGCGACGCCTACTCCCATTCATTAAAGATTAAAAGAAGGGGAAAAAGTGGAACAATTGATTGGCCCAGCACTCTTCCCATCGCTGTCTTAAAGGAACCCGGCAGATCTTCCTTCCTCTGTTTATTTGCCCTACTTCTCGGCTGGGTTAAATCCATTTCCCTCGCTCCCAGAAAGCTAGTGACCTACTTCTGAGCCGTCAGAGTGACATTGCATTTTGCATTGCTGCGGAGCCTCTGGGCAACGAGGGGAACATGTGGGAAGATGGATTCTCTATCGTACTTGAACTCCTCCGCTCCTGAATGGCTCAGAACTGGTTTGAACCTGCTTTTCTTTCCTCTCGCATCCTCTGGAACGCTGTCAACTCTGTCTCGCTTTTGAATGAATTAACCACTACAGTCTCAGACCGATGAAATAAAACACACAATATCATGCAACGGGTTGATTTTTTTTTGGAGCACATATATAAAAAGACTCCTTTTTTAAAAAAAGAAGCAGCTGCAGTAGCTGGTGGTGATCTTTACACTGAAGTAAGAATTACTGCTATTTTTTGCAACCCAACTAATGTAATGAGGCAGTTGTAGAGTGGAAGACCAGGGTTCAAATTCCAGCTGGGTGGTGTTGTTTTTTGAGAGACCGGAGTGTCTCACTCAGAGCTCTCCGTGGTGCTGAAACGCTCCCCCCTGCCTTGCTGCCTTAGGTGCTGTCCATTGTGCTACCTTAGACCAAGCGACTCACTCGGAAGCCAGAGGTTTTAATTTATTATTATTTTTACTAGTCAGCCATTTGTATAAAGGGGGGGGGGAGAAATATTTTTAGCTGTGGTTTTCCTGACATTATTCGCTGCTAAATTGTTGCTGTCAGGAGTTTGTGGTTTCAACTACGTGCTGTTGCATTGGATGAGAATCTCTTTGAAGTCCGAGCCCTACCTTGCTCATCTTGACCCTTGATCGTCAGATTCACTGACCCCTGAACTGTCTGACCATGTGGGTTGCTGTTCGCCCGACTCTAGGGCTGGATCTGCCTTTGGATACTGACTCTGCCCCCAGGCAGGTACACCTCAAAGGCTCTTCTGCTTGACTGGCGTCCCACTCCACTGAGCTTCGCACTCCCCCCCCCCCCTCTGGTTTGTTCGCACATGTTATTCTCTGCATATTATAAAATTGTACATATCCTCCTTGCCTTATCAGTCATATCTTCTACTAATAAATTGTGGGTGTTTATTCAAAACCTGCCAAGGAGTCCAAATCCTTTGGTTGTCTTTTTAAATGGTTTGTAAAAAGTTCCCATTCTTCTTTGAAGTCACGGCTGCCCTTCTCTCGTAGTTTGTATGCCAACTTTGCCAACTCTGCATAGCTCGTCAGTTTTTCTTGCCACTGTTCTTTCGTTGGGATTTCCTCAGTCTTCCATCTTTGTGCTAACAAGACCCTTGCCACTGTTGTATCCGCTCCCAGTCTTAAGGGGTCTTGGGGGTGTTACTGTTCGGGTCTTTGCTAAATCAGTAGCGTGAGAAACCATCAGATTGCTTCTTCACACAATCAACTCTAGGACAAGCAATTAACACTGGGCAGAAAGCCAAGGTCTACTTCTGCCTTAGTAACTGCGCTCTCATTGGTTGATATCAGCACTGAGACCTGTTATCAGAGAAAGCTAGCACAGTACGTGGTGTGGTGAGTGTGTAGGAGGAGAGGTGCTGTATCGGTTGAGAGAGAGACAGAGAGGAAAGGATTTATTTTACTTTGTTTTTGAGTTCTAAAGCTGTACATAGAAACTCTGGATTTCTTTTATTTTAATAAATCCTGTATATAGTTTTACTCTGCATCCAGACTTCTAGTCATTTAAGTTACCGCCAGAAGCTTCCGGAAAAACCTGCGCAAACTCTGCTGTGTTCAGGCTGAAGTTACACCTGACACTTAAAAACACTAAGAGTTACACCACTGCCACGATGCATCCAGTTTGATAACGGGGACCACTAAAATGGCCCGTGCTTTGGTGCAGGTGGCTCAGCTGGAGCTCTCCGTGGTGCTGATTCACCTCAACCTGCCTTCCTGCATGGGGCTCCAGATTGGACTAGGACGATGGTACGTACAGAATAGTTTTGGTTCCAGAAGGCCGGAAAATATTGTTGTTGCTTTTCCAGCCTCGTCTCCTTCCAGAGAAGAGGAGCAAAAAAAAAAAAAAGAAACAGAAACCGGGTGCTGAGCGAAATATGGAGCCACCCACGGAACAGGTGTCCTGTCTCTGCCACCGTCTCTGTTGACTCGACAAGATATCATTCTGCTTGCATCAAGAAATATCACCAACTCCCCACACAGCTCCAACCACTGTGATTTAAGGGAAGGTGCCATTGTTTGCCCCATAGGGGTGCTGCGAGGTCCTTTTTTGTGTCTGGACTTAATGGTAAACTCGCTTTTAGATAATGAAATATATTAAATATCCCCTTCTCTAAAAAAGCAGTCATTTTGGACTCACATTTTGGACTTCTGGCGGTTCCATCACTGTGAGAAGCAAAGCTACAGGGAACCAGGCAGAGGGCCTTCTCGGTAGTGGCACCCGCCCTGTGGAACGCCCTCCCATCAGAGGTCAAGGAAATAAACAACTACCTGACATTTAGAAAACACCTAAAGGCCCTGTTTAAGGAAGTTTTTAATCTGTGATATTTTGATGTATTTTGATGTGTGTTGGAAGCCGCCAAGAGTAGCAGGGGAGAGCTGTCCATGGAGGCACAGGTCAATTCTGTGTCCAGGGCAGCTGTTTATCAGCTCCATCTGGTACGCAGGCTGAGACCCTACCTGCCCGCAGACTGTCTCACCAGAGTGGTGCATGCTCTGGTTATCTCTTGCTTGGATTAGAATAGAATAATTTATTGGCCAAGTATCAACCATACTTGGAATTTTGCTTTGACTACTTTGCAATGCGCTCTGTGTGGGGCTACCTTTGGAGGCGACCCGGAAACTGCAACTAATCCAGAATGCGGCAGCTAGACTGGTGACTGGGAGTGGCCGCCGAGACCACATAACACTGGTCTTGAAAGACCTACGGTACATTGGCTCCCAGTATGTTTCCGAGCACAAATACAGGATCAGTTTTATCCAAAGGTTTCTCAACCTTTTTGAGTCCATGGCTCCCGTGACCAACTGCATTCTTCCTGTGGCTCCCTTGTGGGCCTCAGGAGCCCAGTTATGCCACCCCTCGCCCGCAGAACTGGCAGCCAGATAGGCCTCTGTGCTCTCTCCTTGCTTTCTTACAGAGGGGGGGACAGCTCCATGCCTAGAATCATAAAATCATAGAGTTGGAAGAGACCACAAGGGCCATCCAGTCCAACCCCCTGCCAAGCAGGAAACACCATCAAAGAATTCTTGACATATGCCTGTCAAGCCTCTGCTTAAAGACCTCCCAAGAAGGAGACTCCACCACACTCCTTGGTAGCAAATTCCACTGTCAAACAGCTCTTACTGTCAGGAAGTTCTTCCTAATGTTTAGGTGGCCTCCCCCGTCTCTGCTTTAAATGGACCCTCCCTGTTCAGATCCAGTCTACCTGAGTGTTCCAAAACACTGGTCATTCCCCTGCTGTCAGGGGACTGGAGGGAGGGAGGCCTTCCTGGGAAAAGCATCCTTTAACTCAAAGGTTTTCAACCTTTCTGAGTCTACAGCTCCCTTGACCCACTGCATTCTTTCTGCGGCACTCTTGTGGGGCTCGGGACCCCAGTTATGTCCCCGCTTCCCTGCAGAGCTGGCAGCCCCTCACCCTTTTTCGAACCTCCTCCCTTGTGGCGTGTTTCCCCGGCCTCCTCTCCCCTCTCCTTGGGCGTCCTCTGGGCAGCTGCTGGTCTCTGAGCTGCCCCCCCCGCTCTTAAGGGAGGCGCCTCCTCACACTGCCCCCCAGGGACCTGGGGCTTGTCTGCCCATTCCCAACAGCAAGGGCTGGCGGACTGGCTGGCTGGGATCCCTCGCCCGCTTGCTTGCTTACTCTGAGGCCGCCCCGACTCCTGGCACCCAGCACCCCCTGGCCAGCCCCAGAGGCACCGTTCGCCTGGGGAGCTTTTAGCCAGGGCTGCTGCAACAAATGGCCATGCAAGCCTTTGGGAAGCAGAGACACAAGAGGGCATTGGAGGAGGGAGGGAAGGAAAGAGGGATGGAGGCCAGTGTTGCCCGCAGCACCCCTGACCATCCTTCAAGGGCACCCCGGGGTGCCACGGCACATGGGTTGGAAACCCCTGGTTTAATCCCATTTCCAAGGGACCCGCTCACCGCACCATTGCTTGGAAGAACAGTGGGATAGAAATGTTTTAATAATAATAAAAAACCCACCCAAATGTTCTTATTCCTCTACCTCCCCCTCTTGCTGCTGCTACGGTGAAAGCTCCTTTATTCCCTCTCTGCTAGATTCTGCCTCTTAAAGCCTTCACATTTAACTGAACTATTTTTAATCTCCTCTTCGCTTTTCACTTCCAGATGGCATGTGGCTGCCGGCATGTCGACACACACACACACACACACACACACACACACACACACTCTTTCTCTCTCTCTGTACCTAGAAGCGAGAGGACACGAGGCCATTTCATGAAGGCGCAAAAAAAATGTGGTTGGGATCTCTCTCTCTGGAAGCTCAGATTGCAAAAAAACTGCCGTACCTCGATCTTGGGGTCCTTCTGTTTCCCAAGAACAGTCGACTGGAGAAGCACAGCCGTCAACAGAGTCTGGTCCGTTCAGGCCAGTTAAAGAACCGTTCCACCAACGTCAGTTGGCAAATCTGGATAGCTTAGTTGGTTAGAGCGTGGTGCTGATAATAACCAGGGTTGCAGGTTCGGTCCCCCGTATAGAATCATAGAATCGTAGAGTTGGAAGAGACCACAAGGGCCATCCAGTCCAACCCCCTGCTGAGCAGAAAACACCATCAAAGCATTCTTGACATATGCCTGTCAAGCCTCTGCTTAAAGACCTCCAAAGAAGGAGACTCCACCACACTCCTTGGCAGCAAATTCCACTGCCGAACAGCTCTTACTGTCAGGAAGTTCTTTCTAATGTTTAGGTGGAATCTTCTTTCTTGTAGTTTGAATCCATTGCTCCGTGTCCGCTTCTCTGGAGCAGCAGAAAACAACCTTTCTCCCTCCTCTATATGACATCCTTTTATATATTTGAACATGGCCATCATATCACCCCTTAAAATTCTCTTCTCCAGGCTAAACATACCCAGCTCCCTAAGCCGTTCCTCATAAGGCATCGTTTCCAGGCCTTTGACCATTTTGGTTGCCCTCTTCTGGACACGTTCCAGCTTGTCAGTATCCTTCTTGAACTGTGGTGCCCAGAACTGGACACAGTACTCCAGGTGAGGTCTGACCAGAGCAGAATACAGTGGTACTATTGCTTCCCTTGATCTAGATGCTATTGTATAGGACGGCTGCAAATTCCTGCGTTGCAGGGGGTTGGACTAGATGACTTTCAGGGTCCCATTCAACTCTATGATGCTAAGTGGCCTGTTGAAGCTTGAGAGGGGGGTGACAGTTATCATGATTGCCCTTCTTCATGTGCCTCCTCCACAAGGGTGGCAAGATGAGAACGAGGCCTTTTCTGCGGTGGCTCCCCATTTGCGGGACGCTCTCCCCAGGGAGTTTCACCTGGCGCCTTCATGAGACGCCAGGCAAAAACATTCCTTTTCAACTAGGTCTTTGCCTGATTGACATCCTATGCCAGGCATCCCCAAACTTCGGCCCTCCAGATGTTTTGGACTACAATTCCCATCATCCCTGACCACTGGTCCTGTTAGCTAGGGATCATGGGAGCTGTAGGCCAAAACATCTGGAGGGCCGAGTTTGGGGGTGCCTGTCCTATGCCCTTTTAAAATGGGGAGGGAGGGGGGGTATTGGGTGGTTGTTGATTTTACCCTGTGAACCACCCGATCGAATATAAAATAATATAAAGCTTGAACAGTGCTGTGTGTGTTTAACCCCCTGAAACCTTCCCTGGTCTTTTCATGCCGGCCAGCAATTATTTTCAGCAGCTCTCCCGCTCTGCTTAACAATGGCTGGGTAGATTTCAAAGCCAAAAATCGCCTCCTGGTGCAGGAAAATGTTAGATCCATTTTAAGCTTGGAACAAATTGTTATGTGAAACATCCACCTATTGAAACAAAGAACAGAAGGGACTGGGCTGGCTTGGGGTTTCTGATATAAGCATAATGGTTACGGCACCAATATATCCGACAGGGAGTGATGCCTTCAAGTATCAATGGGGCATCCTCATTTCTCTCCCCCCCCCCAATATTCTGAAATCTTGCCCACTGTCAATTCCCCCAGAGGGAACTACGCATGGGGAATAAGTCTCCGTTGTTTAAAATTGTACGTCAGGGGTACATTTAAGCCGGGCAAAAGGCCATTTTGGAGCGGCTGCCGTTGCGCGCAGAACGCCCTGGGTTCGAGTCTTAGCCTTACCCCCGGATAAGGCTAGGAAATGCTTTCCTCTGACACTGACAATAGGCAACACTGAGCAAAATGGACCAGAAGTCTGAATTGATCATAGTATCGTTCAACCCGGACACTAAGGTCCAGCTCCGAGGGTCTTCAGGCGGTTCCCTCCCTGTGAGAAGTGTGGTTACAGAGAACCAGGCAGAGGGCCTTCTCGGTGGTGGCGCCCGCCCTGTGGAATGCCCTCCCATCAGATGTCAAAGAAATAAGCAACTATCTGACTTTTAGAAGACATCTGAAGGCAGCTCTGTTTAGGGAAGTTTTTAATGACTGATGTTTTAATGTATTTTTAATCTTTTGTTGGAAGCCGCCCAGAGTGGCTGGGGAAACCCAGCCAGATGGGCGGGGTAGAAATAAAATAAATAAATAAATAAATAATATCTTAGGGTTGGACAGGGGTCCCAAGGGTCATCTAGTCCAACCCCCTGCAAGGCAGGAATCTCAGCTAAAGCATCCATGACAGATGGCCTCTGCTTAAAAAACCTCTGCTTAAAAACCTCCAAGGAAGGAGACTAACCACTTTCCGAGGGTGACCGTTCCACTGCCGAACAGCCCTTACTGTCAGAAAGTTATTCCTGATGTTGAGTCGGAATCTCCTTTCCTGCAACTTGAAGCCATGGGTTTGAGTCCTACCCTCCAGGGGAAAACAAGCTTGCTCCCTCTTCCATGGGAAAGCCCTTGAGATATTTGAAAATGCCTCTCCTACCTCCTCTTTTCCAGGCTAAACATACACAGATCCTTCAACCGTTCCTCACCAGGCTTGGTTTCCAGACCCTTGACCATGGGTGGGCAAACGAAGGCCTGGGGGGGGGATCCGGCCCAAACGCCTTCTCAATACGGCCCACAGACGGTCCGGGAATCAACGTGTTTTTACATGAGTAGAATGTGTCCTTTTATTTAAAATGCATCTCTGGGTTATTTGCGGAGCATAGGAATTCATTCATTCCCACCATCATCACCCTCCCCCAAAATAGTCCGGCCCTCCACAAGGTCTGAGGGACAGTGGACCGGCCCCCTACTGAAAAAGTTTGCTGTCCCCTGCCCTTCTGTACCCACCTTCCAGCTTGTCAACGTTCACCAACAGTGAAACGGACTCCCTTGGGAGGTGAGTGACTTTCCTTTCCTTGGAGGTTATGAAGCAGAGTTCGGGTGGCCATCTGCCAGGATTCTCTAGCTGTGATTCCTGCATTGCAAAGGGGGTTGGGCTAGATGACCCTCGGGGTCCCTTCCCACTCTACAATTCAATGAATCTAGGATTTCTTCCCCCTTCAATTCCAGAGGCCGGAGCCGTTTTCCCTCCTCCTTCAGACCTTCCCTTCCCCAAAAAAGGAAGCACACCTTTTCCGTGTGTGTCGTTCGAGGCGGGAGAGAATGCTGAGATGCTGGATTTCGGCTGCGTGCCGATGCATCTTGAGGAGTGGGGGCGATGCCCTAATTTTGAAAAATGCAGGAGGCAGCTACAAAGGAGGGTTCTATTTATTTCTCCCCATCTCTCCCCCCCCCCCCACACACTTTCACCACACATCACAGATCCTTGCACGCCGGGCCTACAATTAACAGCTCTCGACAATGTCTGATCTCCAAGCGGTGTCAGTTTTAGGCTCGGTGCCAGAAATAGCAGATTCGTTTTGGAGGCAGGGAAGAGAGCTTAGCCTCCACTCCCCCCCCCCCACAATCCAACACCCTCCTCCTCTTAGGAGACCAACACCCAGAGTAGGGGCACTGATAATTCAGATGTTACGGAAAAATTCTGGGGGCAGGTTTACTCCGCTGCCCAGCTCGTCGTGTCTCTTCTGGCCAGCAAAAGAAGGAGTCAGGCTCTGGGCCCTGTAGTGCTTTGCAGGACGGGGGCCTGCCTCAGCTTGTGCTGGAGAAGCAAGGAGTGGCCACTCAGGTGAGGCCACGTGATACCTCACTGCACCTGGTGGCAGGAGCTGGGAGGGATAAAAGCCCAGCATTTCCCTTCAGTTCTTGGCCACAGCAACGCTATCCCTGCCTGGTTGCATCTGGCCTCTTGCTCCTTGGACCCTTGCCTTGCCGACGCCTTGATCCTCTACCCTTGGCCCTTCGCCTTGCCGACGCCTTGCTCCTTGACTCCCAGACCTTCGCCTGTTCCTGCTTCTACACCACCATCTTGCCTCTGGTCCTGACGTCCTCAGCCAGGGCTTCAACCGCCCGCCAACCGGAACAGTGACAAGGACTCTCCTGATCTGGCCACAGTGATCCAGGTGACGGTCACCTCCAGGCTTGACTATTGTAACTCGCTGTACGCGGGGCTGCCCTTGAAGCTGACCCAGAAACTCCAGCGGGTGCAGAATGCCGCGGCGAGGCTCATTACGGGGTCCTGGCCGCGGGATCACATTCATCCAGTGCTTTACCAGCTGCACTGGCTCCCGGTGGAGTACAGGATCAGGTTTAAGGTGTTGGTTTTGACCTTTAGAGCCCTATGCGGCTTGGGACCCTCGTACCTACGGGACCGCCTCTCCTGGTATGCCCCGCGGAGGACCTTAAGGTCCACAAACAACAATACTCTGGAGATCCCGAGCCATAAGGTGGCTAGATTGGCCTCTACTAGGGCCAGGGCCTTTTCAGTATTGGCCCCAACTTGGTGGAACGCTCTCTCACAGGAGACCAGGGCCCTGCAGGATTTGTCATCTTTCCGCAGGGCCTGCAAGACAGAGCTGTTCCGCCTGGCCTTTGGGTTGGACTTAGTCTGACCCCTGCGTTTTCCTTCCTCGTGGCTTGAATTTGTGGACTACTCAAAATGAGGCTGCATTTTAAATTTTAATACTGTATTTTAATCTGTATTTTAATTAATTTCTTTTTATGTTTTACTGTAATTTTATTGGTGTGAGCCGCCCTGAGCCCGGTTTTGACTGGGGAGGGCGGGGTATAAATAAAAAATTATTATTATTAATTATTATTATTATTATTATTATTATTATTATTATTATTATTACTATGTAAAGAAGCAAATCAGCAGTCAGTAGACCTGATCTTTGTTGTTGCGGTGAATTTGTCTAATCTCCTGTTACAGCCATCCAAACTGGTGGGCATACGGTATCTACTTCTTATAAGGCTGCCCCATACGTCCGGACATAGCCAGGATTTGTCCATCAAGAATGGCAAATTTACAAAAAGTGGTTAAAATGCCCGGGGGAAACTTGGGCCCATATTGGAAGTGGAAACTTCAAATTCTGAGATTTTGCAAAAAAGAAAAAGAAGAAGAAAAAGAGCTTGACAACTTTGGCCAAAAAGGTTTTTGTGTACATAGAAAACGAGCGAGGTCCCAACCAAAGGATGGCAACTAAAGCTGATGGAATACGCTCAGCTTGCAGACTTAACATATAGAATAAGAGAACATATGTTTAGAGAAGATTGGGAAAAGTTTATTGAATATATGGGAAATAACTGTGTGCAGCTAAAAACGCTGGCAGCATTAAGATGAATTCAGCAGTGTAAATAAGTTTGGATGGATGTAATAACGGAATACTGAATGGTTTAGTTTATGTAAAGTATGCAGGGATTTTTGATATGCAAAATGAACCATGGAAAGAGAAGGGAGGCCATCGATATTAAGGATGTTTATATGAGTATTCTAAATTGTAAAACGGAAAATTATATGAAAACTTGGCCAAAAAAAAGCTCTTGTGTACAGATTTTCACTTCTTGAAATATAGCAACTAATATAGTTGCAAATTTGCCCAATTCAGATGATGCAGGGGGAGCAAGATAATAATGATAATAATAATGATAATTGTACCCCACCCATCTGACTGGGTTGCCCCAGCCAATCTGGGCAGCTTCTAGCATATAGATAAAGAGAAATGCTGTAAGAGAAATCAGCATTATTTGCTCCATTCTACAGATGTTGTAATGAGGCTGAGATCGTGAGTTGGCTAGGGCAACACAGTGAGATTCAAATCGCAGATTCCATATCCAGATCTCCATCACTTTGGCTGTCAAGCTACCCTAACTTTCAGCAATATGAAAAGATCTACCACTTGCGACACGGCGTCACACAGACAACTGCCACATCCCCTATTTCTATGGGCTCAAGGGCTTGACTTCTAGAGATACAATGAAAATTCAAAGAGATAGTCCTTTCGAGACCCATTATAGTTTGCCAACACGGCCAACCGCTTGCAAACAGGAACGTTTATTTTTAAAAAATGGCAGTCTCAAAGCAGCTAACATTTTCCTTTCCCTTCCTCCCCCACAACAAACACTCTGTGAGGTGAGTGGGGCTGAGACCTCAAAGAAGTGTGACTAGCCCAAGGTCACCCAGCAGCTGCATGTGGAGGAGTGGAGACGCGAACCCGGTTCCCCAGATTACGAGTCTACCACTCTTAACCACTACGCCACACCGGCCTGGAACAAGGGCCTGGAACCCCAGCCTGATGAGGAACGGTTGAAGGAGCTGGGCATGTTTAGCCTGAGAGATAGGAGAGCCATCTTCAAATATCTCAAGGGCTGGCCCATGGAAGATGGAGCAAGCTTGTTTTCTCCTGGAGGGTAGGACTCGAACCCATGAGAGGAGATTGTTGAGCTTTTTGGAGGGGGGAATCTGTCCCAAAAAGGCAAAGAGGGATACACAAACACACAGTTCCTGGTTCTATTGGCAACAACTCGGACATTTTGAGGGAATTGGGTATGCTTAGCCTGGAAAAGCGAAGACACAGTGGTCATTCTCCAGCATCTGAACGGGTGTCTCTTGGAAGGCTCTGCTCTGGTCAGACCTCACCTGGAGTACTGTGTCCAGTTCTGGGCACCACAGTTCAAGAAGGATACTGACAAGCTGGAACGTGTCCAGAGGAGGGCAACCAAAATGGTCAAAGGCCTGGAAACAATGCCTTATGAGGAACGGCTTAGGGAGCTGGGTATGTTTAGCCTGGAGAAGAGAAGGTTAAGGGGTGATATGATAGCCATGTTCAAATATATGAAAGGATGTCATATGGAGGAGGGAGAAAGGTTGTTTTCTGCTGCTCCAGAGAAGCGGACACGGAGCAATGGATTCAAACTTCAAGAAAGAAGATTCCACCTAAACATTAGGAAGAACTTCCTGACAGTAAGAGCTGTTCGACAGTGGAATTTGCTACCAAGGAGTGTGGTGGAGTCTCCTTCTTTGGAGGTCTTTAAGCAGAGGCTTGACAGGCATATGTCAAGAATGCTTTGATGGTGTTTCCTGCTTGGCAGGGGGTTGGACTGGATGGCCCTTGTGGTCTCTTCCAATTCTATGATTCTAAGACGGAGCAAGCTGGTTTTCTGCTGTGCATCCTTGACTCCACCAATTGGGTTTAAACAGCCGCAACTGACTACATCACCACCGCTGCCAAATCTCTAGAAGGAGCCTTCCGTAAGGACATTCATTCATAAACTCTTCCCAGAAAGCACATGTCTCCAGAAGGGCTGACAAGCCTGGCCCCATCGGACACCTCTGATTTATAGATTTGTGCCGATGACTATCATTAACTTTTCTTTCTTTCTTTTTTGCAGACTCAGTCCTCACCAGCTTTTACAAACCCTCAAGCCATGAGATTTCTGGAAGGACGTCCCTTAGGAAGCCTGCCTGGGAGTTTAGAACACTGGTGGTTGTTTTGACCTGCTTTTAAGCGGATTTTATTTTTGTTCGAATCTTTTTAAGGATTGCACAATCTTATGGATTCATCTTTTCGTAGAACCGCTTTGAGGTTTTTCCTTTTACGCCCAAGCTGTGTACGAATCTGACAATATAAGTAAAAGCGTCAAATTGCCATGGCTTGCCATTCCACCAAACTAAACACATTTAACCCAGAATGCCAACTGCTCAAAGCCACAAGAGGGGACAGGCCTCCTGTGCTCGAATCTTGCTTGAAGGCTTCCCACGGGCATCTAGTATGAAGGCAGTGGTTTCCAACCCACGTGCCGTGGCACCCTGGGGTGCCTTGAAGGATGGTCAGGGGTGCTGCACGCAACCCTGGTCTCCGTCCCTCTTTCCTTCCCTCCCTCCTCTGATGCCCCTCGTGTCTCTGCCTCCCAAAGGCTTGCATGGCTGTTTGTTGCAGCAGCCCTGGCTGCAAACTCCGCAGGTGACAGGGGCGTAGCCAGGATGAAAATTAGGGGGGCAGGGGCGGGGCCAAGGAGCCGACCCCCTCCTCCCCCTCCTCGAACGGCAGGGGCGAGGGGGCACCAGGATCAGCTCGAAATCGGGCTGATCCGACTCCCTCCTCCCCCTCCGCGATCGGCAGGGGCGAGGGGGTGCCAGGATCAGCCTGAAATCGGGCTGCTCCGATCCCCTCCTCCCCCTCTGCGATCGCCGGGGCGCGTGGAGGGAAAGCCCCAGAGCCGTGCAAAGCGGTTGCCTGGCTTTCCCTCCGCCCGCCCCACAGCCAGCCAGGGAGAAGAGAGACAGCACCGGGCGGGCAGCGGGGCAGGCTGGCCAGCGGCCCTGCTTCTAGGGGGGCCCCCTCCTGCCCCCCCTGCCTACGCCCATGGCAGGCGAACGGTGTCTCTGGGGCTGGCCAGGGGGTGCTGGGTGCCAGGAGCTGGGGCGGCCTCTGAGTAAGCAAGCAAGCCGGTGAGGGAGGCCAGCCAGCCAGTCCACAAGCCCTTGCTGTTGGGAATGGACAGACTAGTGGGAGGCTGGGCAAGCCTTTCCTGTGCTTGCTGTCTGCAATTTCGGGTGCTGAAGGGGAGCCTTTGTGCCATGCAGGCCTGGCAGCACCCGCTGTTGCCACCCAAAGTAAGCTGCTGGCCTCACGTCCACCTTTGGCCGGTCTCCGTTGGGCCACTGAGGCTGGGGGCCTCCTCTTCCCAGGCCCCTGTGGGGCAGTGTGAGGAGGCACCTCTCTTTGGGGCAACTCAGAGACCAGCGGTTGACCAAAGGACTCCCAAGGAGAGGGGAAAGGAGGTCAAGGGAACACTCCCCAAGGGAAGGTGTTTGAAAAAGGGTGAGGGGCTGCCAGCTCTGGAGGGAAGGGGGGGCATAACTGGGCTCCAGAGACCCACAGGGGTGCCACAGAAAGAATGTAGTTGGGGGTAACTGTTATTTTGATTGTTTTATTTTTATGCTGCCTGTTATGTGTTTTTATTATGTTTTCATTATCGATGCTCTGTAAAATGTGTTCTGAATGTTGTACACCAGCCTGGGATCTTTTGAACAAGGGTGGTATATACAGTGCTTTTTTCCTTAAAAAAATGTTTAGGGACACTCTCATTTTCCTGCTCGTATTGAAATACTGCCCCTCAACGAGGACAAACTTATATTCACAAAACGTTTAGGGGTATGCGTACCCCTGCGTACCCCCCCCCCCCGAAAATTGCAAATCAGGTTTATTATCGAAAACTTTTCAGCTGTTTGCCGTGAGCAAATCAAACAAAATGCCATTTAAATAGCTTAACACAGAGGATGCTTCCAGAGGTTCCCCCAAATTCAGCTGAAAATGCCATTTTGATTTGCTCCTTGCAAACAGCTGGAAGTCTGTACATATTGATTGCAACTGTAATAAATTAAATAATAATAATAATGTCCCCAGCAGAAGGCCGCCCACCAGAACAGACAATACTAACTTGGATCTGGCTCGGCATAACATCTGCTCCCACCAGAACAGCCCTTTATTAAACCAATCCATGTGGACTAGAATCCTGCTCTGTCTTTTGGAAGGAAGACAGCAGCTAGTGGCAGAGCAGATTCAGTCCCTGATCCATCTCCCAGTTAGGGATCTGGCAACAGGCTCCTGCCTGAAACCCAAGCATGCCAACGCAGCTGTATGGCCTAGTGGTCTGACACAGTTTAAAGGAGATGCCTAGGGCTGCTATGTTGTGGGGAGAGGGGGGAAGCCTCTGTTCTTCCACTCCAGAAGGCATTTTGCAGCTAGGGGCATAGCTAGCTGCTCCAGCACCCGGAGAGGCAGGGGGATCTGTGCGCGGGGCCGCCACAGAGATCCACCCAGGGCGGGGGGCGGCGCAGCAAACTGCCCACAGAGTCCGGCTGGTGGACACAAGCCCCACGCTGCACTTTCAGGCAGCACAGGGCTCCGAGCCACCGCATCACTCCCAGCAGAGATGTGTGGCTCGGGCGTGCTGCAGGCATTAAGTGCCAACCCCCACGGTGTGCCATTTTGTCACCCCCTCAAGGATGACACCAGGGGCGGACCGCACCCCCCTTCCTACGCCCCTGTTTGCAGCCTGCAACCCAATCGGATGTCTCTGCCTCCTTCCAGTTCCGCTCCTTGCCAGTTCCCCCAAGCAGCCTGGCACCGGCCCATTGGTAGCTGTGCTGGCAGTTTCGACAGCCAAACCCCCAAGAGAGGCCCGTTACTTTTTTTGTGAATGAAGGCGTTGCAGCCAAGCACTTTGGGTAGGGCAAGAGAGCCTTTTGCAGGGCCCGGGTGATCTAATAGCATATCGAAAGAGGAGCGGCGTTTTTTCTTCTTCTTCTTTTAAATGAGCTGCAACTTAAAACACACACCACGGCCTGTGATAGTATTTGCTATCGAGCTACAAAGCTTTTTAGCCGAATGGGAGATACACAGGTTTGCAAACCCTCCAAGTGCCCCTCTTTCCCAGGATTTACAGAAACCGTCCCGATTCCTGATTTGACCCCGGTTTTTCCCTTAGGACGTCCCTATTTTCATTAGGGAAATGTTGGAGGGTATGGAGTTATACAACCCCCCTGAGCCGTCCGAAGACAGCCCTGTAGAGGCAAGTTTTAAAATGTTTAATGTTTTGTTATTACATATATGAATCTATTGGAGTAGCTGGGATGACCCTGGCAGATGGGTTGGGGGTATAAATAGTAAAATTATTATGGAATAGGATAAATAACAATAACAATAATAATAATGCGAGAAGCAAGGTTACAGGGAACCAGGTGGAGGGCCTTCTCGGTGGTGGCGCCCACCCTGTGGAACGCCCTCCCATCGGATGTCAAAGAAAAAAAAAACAACTACCTGACTTTTAGAAGACATCTGAAGGCAGCCCTGTTTAGGGAAGTTTTTAATGTTTGATGTTTTATTGTGTTTTTAATATTCTGTTGGGAGCCGCCCAGAGTGGCTGGGGAAACCCAGCCAGAAAGGGGGATATAAATAATAAAATTATTTATTTTTATTATTATTTCTGTGGGAACCAATGGGAGAATGGAACAGGGTCCATCTATTCCAATTCCCTACAATGCAGGAATATGCAGTTGTTCCATTGGGGGGGGGTGTCGAACCTGAAACCTTGGCTTTTATCAGCACCATGCTCTAAAACCAACAGAACTATCTAGGGTCCATTGGCCATGCTGGTTGCTGGGAGCTGGAGTTTGACAACCCCTGGGGGGTGGCAGACGTTCCCCATCCCTGTTTTATAGAACTTTTTTTAAAAAGGAACACCAGATTAAGAACAACAACTTCTTAATTTAGATACAGGATCACAAGACACTTGCCTTACACTGAGTCCACCTAGCTCAGGCATCCCCAAACTGCGGCCCTCCAGATGTTTTGGCCTACAACTCCCATGATCCCTAGCTAATAGGACCAGTGGTCAGGGATGATGGGAATTGTAGTACAAAACATCTGGAGGGTCGAAGTTTGGGGGTGCCTGACCTAGCTCAATATTGCCAACACTGACTAGCACTAGCTGACTAGCGGCAGATACTCTCTCGCCGAGCTACAACCTTTCGCCGAAGACTCGCCAACGCCATCCAGTTTCAGCCCTGCTCAGAGTAGACCCATCCACAGGCAAGGATCTTGCTTAGCTCTATCAATTTCAGTGAGCCTACTCTGAACACAACCTAGTTGGAAGCTCCCCAGTGGGTCTGCTCCACCGCGGCTAGCATCGGACACAGCCCCTTGGCCATACATAAATTATTTTTTAAAAAAACCTTGCCAGGTGTAGGCATGCACAGATATAATACGGCTGTTTTAAAAATCATTTTTAACCGCAGGTCTTTGAGTGGACAAGCACTGCCTTTCATGCACGCAATGGAGAAAGGGGGAAAGAATATGTTGAAAATTAGCGAGGGGTGGGTGGGGGCTGCAAGCGACCGGCCACGGATCTCCGATATTTCCATTTAAATGATAATAATGAGAACATGTGGGGGATAGGTGCGAAATTCACACCTCCCCCCACGCCAGCAGGGGGAGAAAAGGGGGAGGATTAATTCACTGTCTTAATTATCAGCGGGGGGGGGGGTGGAGAAACGATCTGGAGGGATGAAGCGGAAGGAAAATGAGAGAATTAGCCCTGATCCCTTCTTCAGCTAAGCTTTCTCGTAAAACCGAAGCGAGGAGATCGTCCGACTTCGAGCAGAGCATCCCTCAGCCACACACACACGAGAGAGAGAGAGAGAGAGAGAGAGAGAGAGAGAGAGAGAGAGA
This sequence comes from Zootoca vivipara, assembly GCF_963506605.1. Classification (NCBI taxonomy): domain Eukaryota; kingdom Metazoa; phylum Chordata; class Lepidosauria; order Squamata; family Lacertidae; genus Zootoca; species Zootoca vivipara. The sequence goes on along the minus strand of NC_083281.1, from coordinate 2,657,382 downwards.
GAGAGAGAGAGAGAGAGAGAGAGAGAGAGAGAGAGAGAGAGAGAGAGATAGATGTACCACACCCTCACCTCCCATTCATGAAAAATGCCTTCCCTTTAAATATGCTCCAGAGACGAAATTCCCACCTTCCACCGACACACCGAGGAGCATTCGTAACCGCAAACGCATCAATATATCTCTCCACACAAGAGACAAATATTCCTGGATACAACAGCAGAATATGCACCGCATCACACACACACACAAATTACATCTCCCCTCACCCCCCCAAAAAAAACACACCCCACCAACCAACCCATCCTTTTTGCTGTCAAATCGCTCCCCACCTTCGTTTTTTCACAGAGGCGGATGGCACGAGAATCTCAACAGAGGGGCACTTCTAATCTGGGCAGGATCACACCGGCATTAAAAACCCACATATAAAATAATCATTTGGAGGGATGAAATGGGAATAGACTGATTTGGGGTTTGTTTGTTTTTTTAAAGACTCCTTACCTCCAACACATAGCAAAGACATGGTCCTTTCTTAATTTCTCTCTCTCTCCCTCCCAGGCCAATTTTTGTTTTCTTCCCTTCGGCGAGGCTGGCTTGGCAGATTTGGCTCTCAGCTCGGACCTGGCTTGGGAGAGGCGGTGCGTTGTCGCCTTCTGGGAAATTGCATACTTCTGGAGCTGTTCCACCTCCTTGGGTTTTTCTAGCAGCCAGCCATTTTATTTCAGCACCAAGGCCTTTGGACAGCTCCTGACGTCAGGGTGATGAAAGAGAGAAAGAGGAGGAGGAGGAGGAGGAGGAGGGGAGGAAAGAGGCAGGCAAAAAAAAAAGAAGATGAAGAAGAGGCGGGGATTTATAGGGGACCACCTGATCTCGGCTGAGATTTCACATCTTAAAGGCACCCTTTATAAGAGGCCAGAGTTATGCTGCTGAAATGCCTCTATGTAAAACTAGGCAGAATTCCCAGATCTCCACATGCTTTCGAAATTTTGTCACTCAGTTACGTAAGGAGGAAGCCCTGCATTTGGGTGAGGCCAAAGGAGCCCCACTTTTGCCCCCCACAACGGTCAAGACGGTGCCCCCAATGGGAAGCCAACGAGACGCAGCTGAGTACAAACCAGTTTCTCATTCATGAGCCCGGACAAAGGGCTTTCAGGAACCAAAGGCCCACCTGGCCATAGAATCATAGAGTCTGAAGGGACCGTGAGGTTCATCTGCTCCAACTTCTTGCAATGCTCGGACCTGCAACCTTGGCGTTATCGGCACAAGTGGACAAATAGGTACCACTGCGGCGGGAAGGTAAATGCCGTTTCCGTGCGCTCTGGTTTCCGTCACGGTGTCCCGTTGCACCAGAAGCGGTTTAGTCCTGCTGGCCACGTGACCTAGAAAGCTGTCTGTGGACAAACGCCAGCTCACTTGGCCTGAAAATGAGATGAGCGCCGCACTCCATAGTTGCTTTTGACTGGACTTAACTGCCCATGGGTCCTTTACCTTTTACATTTTTACCAACCCGTGACCCTAATTTGGAGACCCTGCATCAGCTGAGATGCCCTGAGGCGACCCACCTCCCTCCCCTGCCCAGAATCCAACCATCTCAGCAGGTGGGGTTATTGGTTTTAAAAGCTCTCTTCAACCTATGGCAGGGCAGTAAGGTAAAGGTAAAGGTAAAGGTACCCCTGACCATTAGGTCCAGTCGCGGATGACTCTAGGGTTGTGGTGCTCATCTCGCTCTATAGGCCGAGGGAGCCGGCGCTTGTTCAGAGACAACTTCCAGATCATGTGGCCAGCAGGGCCGGCTCTAGGGATAGGCTGGGTGGCACGGGGCATCAGGGCGCCGCGCAGCAGAGACGCGCGGAAGCTGTGCTGCGCCCTGCGCCCGCCCATCAGCCACGGCAAGAAACGGAGCGGAGCGGGGGCGCCGGAGTGATCTCCCAACACACTTGAGACGGCCCTGGTGGCCAGCATGACTAAGCTGCTTCTGGCGAACCAGAGCAGTGCACGGAAACACTGTTTACCTTCCTGCTGGAGTGGTACTTACTTATCTACTTGCACTTTGACACGCTTTCGAACTGCTAGGTGGGCAGGAGCTGGGACCGAGCAATGGGAGCTCACGCCGTCGCGGGGGTTCAAACTGCCAACCTTCCAATCGGCAAGCCCTAGGCCAGGCATCCCCAAACTGCGGCCCTCCAGATGTTTTGGCCTACAATTCCCATGATCCCTAGCTAACAGGACCAGTGGTCAGGGATGATGGGAATTGTAGTCCAAAACATCTGCAGGGCCGAAGTTTGGGGGTGCCTGCCCTAGGCTCTGTGGTTTTCACAACAGTGCCACCCACGTGGTGTGCACAATTTCCAAGCACAATTCAAAGTGTTGGTGCTGGCCTTGAAAGCCCTAAACGGCCTCAGCCCAGTAGACCTGAAGGAGTGTCTCCACCCCCACAGAGGTCCAGCTCCAAGGGCCTTCTGGTGGTTCCCTCCCTACAAGAAGTGAGGTTGCAGGGAACCAAGCAGAGGGCCTTCTTGGTGGTGGTGCCCGCCCTGTGGAACACCCTCCCATCAGATGTCAAGGAGATAAACAACTACCTGACTTTCTCCGCCGTGCTAAGCAGTTGGTCCCTTACCTCTCTCGCCCTGATCTCACCACTGTGATCCATGTGACGGTCACCTCCAGGCTTGATTATAGTAACTCACTCTATGTGGAGCTGCCCTTGAAACTGTTCTGCCAAGTCACGTGGCCAGCAGGACTGTCCGCAGGCCGGATTGAGAAGGCGATTGGGCCAGATCCGGCCCCCGGACAGTCCGGGAACCAGGAAGTTTTTACCTGAGTAGAATGTGCCCTTTTATTTAAAATGCATCTCTGGGTTATTTGTGGAGCATAGGAATTTGTTTGTTTGTTTGTTTGTTTTCAAAATATAGTCCGTCCCCCCACAAGGTCTGAGGGACAGTGGACCAGCCCCCTGCTGAAAAAGTTTGCTGACCCCTGATCTAACTCCTCGAAATTACAATGGCATTTCCCCTACAGAAACTGACCTAGAAACTCCAGCGGGTGCAGAATGCCGCGGCGAGACTCCTTACGGGGTCTTCGCCGCGGGATCACATTCATCCAGGGCTTTACCAGCTGCACTGGCTCCTGGTGGAGTACAGGGTCAGGTTTAAGGTGCTGGTTTTGACCTTTAAAGCCCTATACGCCCTAGGTCCCTCATACCCACGGGACAGCCTCTCCAGGTGTGCCCCACGGAGGACCTTACGGTCTGCAACTAATAACACCTTGGAGATCTCGGGCCTCAGAGAGAGTAGGCTGGCCTCGACCAGGGCCAGGGCCTTTTCGGCCATGGCCCCGGCCTGGTGGAACGCTCTGCCACAAGAGATCAGGGCCCTGCAGGATTTGACATCTTTCTGCAGGGTCTGTAAGACAGAGCTGCTCTGCCAGGCCTTTGGTCAGGGCTCAGCCTGACTCCCCTTTTCTTTTTATAGAAGAACTAATACGAAAGAGGCCTCCCAGCATTCTCACAGGCCCATATAAGATCAGCGTAAACAGTTGGGTCAATGAGCACCTACAGTTCCCAACCCCAACCCTGCGGAAAGCCATCTAATTATACTTTAATTTGATTTTGACCTGTTTTTAGGAGGTAATTTAATTATTGTTTGATTTTGTACCAATGTTATATAGCTGATGTTAGCCGCCCTGAGCCCGACTTTGGCCGGGGAGGGCAGGATATAAATAAAAGTATGTTGTTGTTGTTGTTGTTGTTGTTGTTGTTGTTGTTGTTGTTGTTGTTGTTGTTATTTCTGTAAATATCTGAAGGCAGCCCTGTTTAGGGAATAAAATTGGTTTTATTCTATATTATAATTGATAAGTGGAAACTGTTTAATCATTATTTGTTGAGGTTTAATTTTGCTGTTTGATTGATTATGGAGTCTAATTGATTATGGAATATTCCTTTATTTTAAAATTATTGTGACTTTTTAAATTTTGTATCAGGCAGCCCTGTTTAGGGAAGTTTTTTAATGTTTGATGTTTTTTCACTTTATTATTATTATTATTGTTTAGTCGTTTAGTCGTGTCCAACTCTTCGTGACCCCATGGACCAGAGCACGCCAGGCACTCCTGTCTTGCACTGCCTCCCGCAGTTTGGTAAAACTCATGTTGGTGGCTTCGAGAACACTGTCCAACCATCTCGTCCTCTGTTGTCCCCTTTTCCTTGTGCCCTCAATCTTTCCCAACATCAGGGTCTTTTCCAGGGAGTCTTCTCTTCTCTTCTCATGAGGTGGCCAAAGTATTGGAGCCTCAGCTTCACGATCTGTCCTTCCAGTGAGCACTCAGGGCTGATTTTCTTCAGAATGGATAGGTTTGATCTTCTTGCAATCCATGGGACTCTCAAGAGTCTCCTCCAGCACCAGAATTCAAAAGCATCAATTCTTCGGCGATCAGCCTTCTTTATGGTGCAGCTCTCACTTCCATACATCACTACTGGGAAAACCATAGCTTTAACTATACGGACCTTTAAAGCCCTAAAGGTTATTATTATTATTATTATTATTATTATTATTATTATTATTATTCATCCCTACCTTCTCCTGGGGTGTTATGAGTGTTTGAGTACTGGTTTGCAGGGAAACCAAAATGCTTGTTTACAAAGCTATTGTACTACCAACCTTACAGTACGCTTGTGAAACATGGACCACTTATAAACACCATCTCCATCTCCTCGAAAGATTCCATCAACGGTGTCTCTGAAAAAATTTACACATCACTTGGGAAAACAGGTGAACTAATGCCAGTGTCCTGGAAGAAGCAAAGATCACCAGTGTCGAAGTGATGATTCTTCAACATCAACTTTGCTGGACTGGTCATGTTGTGCGGATGCCTGATGATCGTCTTCCAAAGCAACTCCTCTATTCCAAACTTAAAAATGGAAAGCGTAATGCTGGTGGTCAACAAAAGAGGTTCAAAGACTCTCTCAAGGCAAATCTTTTAAAAAGGTAATATAAACACCGACAACTGGGAAACACTGGCCTGTGAGCGCTCCAGTTGGGGAACAGCCTTTACCAAAGGTGTCTGGGCTTTGAAGACACTCGAACTCAGGACGCAAGGGAGAAACGTGCCAAGAGGAAGGCGCACTTGGCAAATCCACACCGGGATCAACTCCCTCCCGGAAACCAATGTCCCCACTGTGGAAGGACGTGTGGATCCAGAATTGGCCTCACTGTTAATTATGGCCTCACTGTTAAAACCGTGTTTATGGAAGACCATCTTACTCGGCTACGAGGGATCGCCAAAGAAGAAGAAGGAGTCCCCCCACCCCCCGCCGTCTTGAAAGAGGTGCCAATGTGCTTATTCTCCTCCAGATTTCCCAAGGCGTCTTTGAACACCCGGGACAATCGTTGCCAGGTTGGCTGAAGATTGAAGGGTCCGTGTGGTTATCTGCAATTACAACGGGCAGGAAAATAACACAGTGAGGCTGGGAGAAGGAGGGGGGTGAGTTGCCGCCTCCCACCTCGTGCGAAGGGTACAGGGGGCGGGTTAGGAACAGGAGGGCACCCGAAGAGCTCTGTACCAGATTTATGTATAAATTAAACAAGCTAGAGCTTAGGGCCCCGCTCTCTTGGGGGGGCCCAAAAAAATTAAAGGGGGAAAAACTGGATGCACATTTCCAAAATATAAGATAAAAAACAAATGAAATAAAACCTACATCCAGCAACAGTGTTTTGTGTTGTGGAGGCTCCTAGGAGGTAAGTCATGGGCCCCGCCTGCTAGCCTGCTCCCTAAAATATCCCTGTTTTGCTCCTTTCTATATATAGGGTGCCTACATTCTGCATGTGCAAATGGCTTGAGATACCTATTAGGTCCATCAATGACCATATAGCATATATTCAACACACAAAACAGTGACAATTTGTTGTTGGCAAAGGGCAGCTGGACATTTAAAGGGCCCCATTACCTTCAGTAGCTGAGGGCCGCATCAAACCTAAATCCGGCCCTGGCCGCAGTCCGTCCAGCCTCCACAGGGGGCAACTGGGTGCCCCAGTCGAAAACCCCTCAAGCAGGATTCAAGCACAAGAATAACTCTCCCCTCCTGCAGTTTCAAGCAACTGGGGTCCAGAAGCATCGCTGCCTATGGAGGGGAAAGCATCTCTCCTTTTTCCTTCCATAATTTTTATTAAATCTTCTGTTTGACGTTTTAGAATATTCATTCAAACAACCTTTAAGCATCAACGACTTCTTCTCTTTCCACGGTTCGTTTTGCACAAGGCAAATCCCTGCACATTTTACAAAATCTAAACCATTCAGTATTCCATTATCACATCCATCCGAACTTATTTACGCTGCTGAATTTATCTGAATGCTGCCAGCGTTTTCAAGTGTACGCAATTCCCCGCCCCCCATATATTCAAGAAACATTTTCAAATCTTCTCTAAACGTACTGTATGTTCTTCTTGTTCTCTTATTCTATATGCTGAGTCTGTGAGCTGTGCATATTCCATCAGCTTAAGCAGGACCGTCTTAAGCGTATCTGGCGCCCGGGCGCCGTGGTGCAAAGATCCCTCCAGCGCCCCCACCCACCCCGTTTCCCATGCGGCACCCCCCTGGCGGCCCAGCGCCCTGGCACATTGCGCCACCCAGCCTTGCCTTAGAGCCGGCCCTGAGCTTAAGTTACCATTCTTCTTTACGTACTTGGGACCTCACTTGTTTTCCATTTTTGGGCTAACAAAACACAGGCCACAGCATAGCTGCCAAGTTATCCCTTTTTTTCAGGGATTTTCCATTATGCTGAATAGGCTTCCTCGCGAGAAAAGGGAAAACTTGGCAGCTATGGGCCACAGTAGTGGCATGCATAAACAGTGCTTTTCTGGGGGGACACGAGGGTGTGCATGCCCCTAAACATTTTGTGAATCTATGTTTGTCTTCATTGAGGGGCAGTACTGTATTTCCATATGAGCAGAAAAATGAGAGTGTCCCTAAAAAATTTTTAAGAAAATAAGCACTGTACATATATAACCTTTTTTGACACCTGGGAATTTCCGTCTGAATTATCTCCAACAAAATGGACTCAGAACTTTTAAACCATTTTTTTCATTTCATTGTGAATTATTTCCCAATACTCCTTTACCCTTTTACAGCTCCACCACATATGATAGAAAGTACCCTCAACCTCATTGCATCTCCAGCACTTATCCGATTCAGTCTTTATACATCTTAACAAGCCTAAGGGAGACCGGCCAAAGGTGGACGTGAGGCCAGCAGCTTACCTTAGGGGGGGCAGCAATGGGCGCTGCCAGGCCTGCATGACACAAAGGCTCCCCTTCAGCACCGGGCACTCAGCTCCCAGGCTGGCATTGCAGACAGCAAGCACAGGAAAGGCTTCCTGCCTGCCCGGCCTCCCACTAGTCTGTCCATTCCCAACAGCAAGGGCTTGTGGACTGGCCAGCTGGGCTCCCTCACCTGCTTGCTTACACCGAGGCCGCCCCAGCTCCTGGCACCCAGCACCCCCTGGCCTGCCCCAGAGGCACTGTTCGCCTGTGGAGCTTGTAGCCAGGGCTGCTGCAACAAACAGCCATGCCAGCCTTTGGGAGGCAGAGATGCAAGTGGGCATCGGAGGAGGGAGGGAAGGAAAGAAGGATGGAGGCCAGGGTTGCCCACAGCCCCCCTGACCATCATTCTGGGCACCCCAGGGTGCCACGGCACGTGGGTTGGAAACCACTGCTTTAGCAGATCGAGATCCCCACCCCGCTGCCAGGAAAGGCCAGCCGAAAGCTCACAGATCCTTCTGTCTCCCCGCTGCAGCCCTTGCCCCAGAACACACCTACCTCTCCCCCCCCCCACACACACACAAACACAAAACCAGGCATATTCTCCTTACCCTCTTATTCATTCAAATATAAACAGGGAGGGAGAGGGGGGGAGCGAAGGAAAAGGCTCCCAGGAACCAACCATTTACAGTACGTTATTACACCCCCGCAGAGATGCAACCTCTAGCCTGAAAACTTTGGCCACCCACATGCCAAGGCACGGCTACGAGTTTGGTCTATGTCCATTCCAATGCAATGTGCTTTTTGCTTTGATTTCTTTTTTTCAAAAAAAATATATAATCTGCCCTGCTTCTCCTTTTAAAAAAGAAAAGAAAAGAAAGAAAGTCATTCTACGAAACACACAAATGAGCTAGAATCGTCATATCAGTTTTGCATTTTAGAAAATTGCACCAGGTTCTGTTCCGTTTTTTTCTTTCCACCCCTGCTTTTCTCGGGGTTCAACAAAACCGAAGCTGCTGTCAGCAGGGTTGTCTGGGAGCTGATTTTCCAAGCATGCCAACGCGAGCTGACCGGCGATTGAGGCTGACCGCAAGATCTTGGAGCTTTAGGTCGGGATAGGTCACCCGGGACAGGAATTGTTTTGTGGTTCCGTCCAGTCGCATGGAGTTCCGAAGATCCTCCGGGGCGGCCGGGCAGAGTGGGGAGAGCACTGTGAAATGGCAGCTGTGTTACGACATGGCAGCTAAGACCTGGTGGATGGTAAGTAAATGCAGCTTGGTGCGGTCAAATGACCTGCAAGGCTTAAAAGAATCCGTAACTTGGGCAGTTTCTAGCTTAGTCTGAAATATTTGTGGGCAGGCTCAAAACCTGTCGGCGTTTCGGGATTTCTTTCCAAGCCCACCTGCAATTAACAATATCTGTATTTCCATGTTCTGATTTGGAAGATTCGATGATGGAGGGGCGCTGTGGCAATGGGCAGGGGGAGGTTAATTCTTACAACAGGTCCTTAGTTTTGAAAGCCTTACCACCATGAACCAGCTCGCAGAATTCAGCAGATTGTTTCCAGCTAGTTTCCTTTTCTAAAAAATTTAAATTAAATTTCCAAAAATACCGATACATCTTATATTGTCGACTTTCCATTTCCCATGATGTTTTTCCTAATATCTCCCTTTTCTGCACCCCGACTTTCTTCTCCCCCCCCCACATAGTTGTAACACAATGATCTTTAATTATTTCTGTAGTTCGAAACCCGCTCGTGGATTTTTCATGCTGTAGTATTCCTTCAAATAATTTGTAAAAGGCTTCCATTCTTCCGAAAGAAAAGAGAGAGAGAAAAATCATCACCACCATCAGATTCTCTTATTTTAGCTGTTAGCTTTGCTGAATTTCCAGGTAATTCCTACTTGGAGGAAACCCACTGAAATGAACGGACCCAAATTAGTTCAGCTTCCCCCTGCCCCAATGGCTCTGCTCTGATCCTTTGGCCCTGATCCGAAATGAGTTCAATCGCATGGCAACGCCAGGGCAAGGAAGTCGCATTCTGTTCATTTGAAGCGGACTTATGTATAAGATGTTCGGGTGTGTGTGTGTGTTGATAAGAAAACCTGTTTTTGGATTCATGTGCCCCATAGCATGGAGAATTCCCATCCCCATCCCCCCTAGTTTGAATCTGATTTGCAACTTTAAGAACAAAACGCAAAAGCAATTTATAACGTGGCTCTCATTGAAAAGATGGAGAAGAGGTGTGTTTATTTTTGTTCTTTTTTAAATGGGTGGTGTGACAGTTGTAATCTGTAGTGGATCTGTAGGTTTAAACTCAGGTTATAATAATAATAATAATAATAATTTATTATTTATACCCCGCCCATCTGGCCAAGTTCCCCCAGCCACTCTGGGCGGCTTCCAACAAAACATTAAAATACAGAAATCAAACATTAAAAGCTTCCCTAAACAGGGCTGCCTTGAGATGCCTTCTAAAGGTCTGGTAATTGTTGTTCTCTTTGACCTCTGGTGGGAGGGCATTCCACAGGGTGGGTGCCACTACCGAGAAGGCCCTCTGCCTGGTTCCCTGTAACTTGGCTTCTCGTAGCGAGGGAACCGCCAGAAGACCCTCGGCGCTGGACCTCAGTGTCCAGGCAGAACGATGGGGGTGGAGACACTCCTTCAGGTATACTGGACCGAGGCCGTTTAGGGCTTTAAAGGTCAACACCAACACTTTGACTTGTGCTCGGAAATGTACTGGGAGCCAATGTAGGTCTTTCAGGACCAGTGTTATGTGGTCTCGGTGGCCGCTCCCAGTAACCAGTCTAGCTGCCGCATTCTGGGTTAGTTGTAGTTTCCGGGTCACCTTCAAAGGTAGCCCCACGTAGAGTGCATTGCAGTAGTCCAAGCGAGAGATAACTAGAGCATGCACCACTCTGGCGAGACAGTCCACGGGCAGGTAGGGACTCAGCCTGCGTACCAGATGGAGCTGATAGACAGCTGCCCTGGACACAGAAGTGACCTGTGCCTCCATGGACAGCTGTGAGTCCAAAATGACTCCCAGGCTGCGCACCTGGTCCTTCAGGGGCACAGTTACCCCATTCAGGACCAGGGAGTCCTCCACACCCGCCCGCCTCCTGTCCCCCACAAACAGTACCTCTGTCTTGTCAGGATTCAATCTCGTGCATGCACACGAAAGCTCATACCTATGACAAACTTAATTGGTCTCTAAGGTGCTACTGGAAGGATTTTTTATTTTTATTTTGACTCTGTCAGACCAACACGGCTACCTACCTGTAATCAGGTTTAAACAGTCAGGGGTCTAAGCAGAGGCTGGAGAGATGCAAACATTTTAGAGAGTTGAAAAGAGTTGTAGACGGCATTTTTACACCTCGTTTCCCCCTCTCTCTTTTGACAACGCTGCCACCTCTGGTTCAACAGGTTCAGGTGGCTTTGGAGGATGCTGCGAAAACTTACCGAACCTGTTTTGCACGAGCCAAGAGCACCAAATATAAGCACCAAATGCAACCAGCCCTCTCGCAAAAGGCGAAGGAACCTCACTGTTGTCTGATTGAGATAGGCTTGATCGGGGATGGAGCCTCCAACATTCCCACTTTTAAGAGGGAAGCCTGGGCTCAGTTGGTAGAGCAGGTTAACTGCTGCAAAGCTTCCTTGGGCTCCTTCCCAAGGGTGGGGGGTGGGATAGAAACAAAGGCAGCCTCCTTCTGCCACAAAAGCAAACAATTTGCTAGGAGGGGGGGGGAGGTTGGTGTGTTCTAATTGCCAGTTTAGATCAGGGATACGCAGGAGAAATCTCCGTGGGTGGCCCTGTTAACTTCGGCTGCCCGGCGTGGCGGAGGCCGCGGCGAAAACAAAGAGCCGCATGGGATAAAAGGACTGATTCATAGAATCGTAGAGTCGGGATGGAGCACAAGGTTCATCTGTAGTCCAACTTCCTGCAATGCAGGAATCTGAACCCACAACCTTGAGATTGCGAGTCTGCTGCTCTGGCAACTGAGCTATCCCAGCTGGGTTGACCAAACACAGTGGTACCTTGGTACTCAAATGCCTTAGTACTCAAACGCCTTGGTTCCCAAATGCTGAAAACCCGGAAGTAAACGTTCTGGTTTTCAAACGTTTTTCGGAAGCCGAACATCTGCTGCGGCTATCGGCTATTGTTTCCGGGGCGCCTGTGCCAATCAGAAGCCGCACCTTGGTTTCAGAACATTTCGGAAGTCAAACGGATTAAGTTTGGCGCCTTTGTTTTTGCTTTATCAGTTAATTTGGTTTTGTGACTGTGTGGAACCCTATTCAGCTACTGATTGATTGATTGATTGATTGACTGATTGATTGATTATGTGAAATGGATAAAAGCCCCTCATCCAAAACAATAACTATCATCTACAATACTGTCTTATTTATGTTATAGTACAATACATTGATGATTGCTTTCATTTTATGGATCCACGGTCTCATTGGATAGTAAAATTCACGTTAAATTGCTGTTTTAGGGGTTGTTTTTAAAAGTCTGGGACGGATTAATCTGTTTTGCATTCCTTTCTATGGGAAAGCGTACCTTGGTTTTGGAACGCTTTGGTTTTGGAACGGATTAAGTGTGAGAAGCAAGGTACCCCTGTAAATCCCTTTTCCATGCAGTGCAGAATTAAACTTTGGAACTCCCTGCCGCAGCTGCCAACTTGGATGGTTTTCAAAGAGGATCGGGCAAATCCAAGCTAGCGATGGTTACCACCCATAATGGCTCAGCTCGGACTCTGCGGTCGGAGGCAGCGGTGGTTCCGAATGCCAGCTGCTGGAAGCCGCAGGGGGGGGGGAGAGCCCTTGTGTTCAATTCCTGATTGCGGGAATGGGGTGCTGGCCTAGGCAGGCCCCTGGCCTGATCCATCAGGTGTTAGTCTGACTGAGAGTAGACCCAGTGAAACTGGTGCGCCTGAGTCACTTGAGTCCATTTCCTTCAATGGATCTTCTCTGAGTTGGTAAAAAAAAAGGTAAAGGACCCCTGGGCAGTTAAGTCCAGTCAAAGGCGACTATGAGGTTGCGGCGCTCATCTCGCTTTTAGGCCGAGGGAGCCGGCATTTGTCCACAGACAGCTTTCTGCATCAATAGGAGTATAACATCTAGATCAAGGGAAGTAATAGTACCACTGTATTCTGCTCTGGTCAGACCTCACCTGGAGTACTGTGTCCAGTTCTGGGCACCACAGTTCAAGAAGGATCCTGACAAGCTGGAACGTGTCCAGAGGAGGGCAACCAAAATGGTCAAAGGCCTGGAAACGATGCCTTATGAGGAACGGCTTAGGGAGCTGGGTATGTTTAGCCTGGAGAAGAGAAGGTTAAGGGGTGATATGATAGCCATGTTCAAATATATGAAAGGATGTCATATGGAGGAGGGTGAAAGATTGTTTTCTGCTGCTCCAGAGAAGCGGACACGGAGCAATGGATTCAAACTACAAGAAAGAATATTCCACCTAAACATTAGGAAGAACTTCCTGACAGTAAGAGCTGTTCGGCAGTGGAATTTGCTACCAAGGAGTGTGGTGGAGTCTCCTTCTTTGGAGGTCTTTAAGCAGAGGCTTGACAGGCATATGTCAAGAATGCTTTGATGGTGTTTCCTGCTCGGCAGGGGGTTGGACTGGATGGCCCTTGTGGTCTCTTCCAACTCTATGATTCTATGATTCCATGATTCTGGGTCATGTGGCCAGCAGGACTAAACCGCTTCTGGCACAACGGGACACCGTGACAGAACCAGAGCGCATGGAAACGCCGTTTACCTTCCAGCCACAGCAGTACCTATTTATCTACTTGCACTTCGTGGTTTCGAACTGCTAGGTTGGCAGGAGCTGGGACAGAGCAACAGGATCTCACCCCGTCACAGGGATTCGACCTTCCCATCAGCAAGCCCAAGAGGCTCTGTGGTTTAGACCACAGCGCCACCCGCGTCTCTGAGTAGAACATGTCAGCCTAGATAGGTCAGTTGGTCAGAGCATGGTGATGATAATAGCGCCAAGGTTGCAGGTTTGATCCCCGTATGAGACAGCTGATTACGATGAATCTCAGGGTCCCTTCCAACCCTACGATTCTATGATCTCCAGAGCATTTGACAGCCCAGCCAGATGGTGCGGTTGTTTTATTAAGCGCATTGAAATGGGCCTTCTCTACGGAGAATTGAAAATGGAAGTCCAAGAGGCTGGGGAATTCGCGTTCCGGAAAAGGATAAATGGATCTGACCGAAACGAAAGAACACCACTTAGACTCTTGATAAATAAAACAGCGCAATGGCGAGACCAAAGGTCTAGCAGCCTGCCTCTGGGAGTGGACAGCTAAAGACTTCTGGGAAGCTCCCGGGATCCGAGCTGTGTGGGAATGTCCAGGGAGGCAGGAGAGGATATACATATTGTTTATTAATATCCTTCCTAACTTGGGCTAGCAAGTTCCTTTACTTAGCAGAGTTTTACATTCACTGGAGGCAGTGAGAGATTTTACTTTCTTGGGCTCCTTGATCACTGCAGATGGTGACAGCAGTCACGAAATTAAAAGACGCCTGCTTCTTGGGAGAAAAGCAATGACAAACCTAGACAGCATCTTAAAAAGCAGAGACATCACCTTGCCTACAAAGGTCCGTATAGTTAAAGCTATGGTTTTCCCAGTAGTGATGTATGGAAGTGAGAGCTGGACCATAAAGAAGGCTGATCGCTAAATAATTAATGCTTTTGAATTATGGTGCTGGAGGAGACTCTTGAGAGTCCCATGGACTGCAAGAAGATCAAACCTATCCATTCTTAAGGAAATCAGCCCTGAGTGCTCCCTGGAAGGACAGATCGTGAAGCTGAGGCTCCAATACGTTGGCCACCTCATGAGAAGAGAAGAATCCTTGGAAAAGACCCTGATGTTGGGAAAGATTGAGGGCACTAGGAGAAGGGGACGGCAGAGGACGAGAAGGTTGGACAGTGTTCTCGAAGCTACGAACACGAGTTTGACCAAACTGTGGGAGGCAGTGCAAGACAGGAGTGCCTGGCGTGCTATGGTCCATGGGGTCACGAAGAGTCAGACACAACTAAACGACTAAACAACAACACACATTCCCCGTTTACATGCACAGCTGATAAGCCTCTTACTATCAGTATTGAATTGTACATTCCTGGTAAGATCCCTTGAATCCCTCTTAAAAAATAAAGACGCCACAATTTTATTCAAAGTCAATAAAAGAAGTTTGCTCACATCAGTTCACAGTCAGACCCCATATTCGGGAATAATCCCAGAGCAGTCCTAGATAAAAACTGGTCAAGTGAAGAAGGAAGTCAGAACGAGAGGGAAGGGTGCTGCGTGACTCATCTTTTTGTTACCTGCACAGGTGAGATCACACCCACCTCTAGTCACATGCAACAGGAAGGCTGCTCCTGCCAGAAGGAAACAGGAAGTTTTCGACTAGCTGGACCAAACATCCCCTTGCATGTCCACTCTAGGAAAACAAGGAATGTTGTACTTGACTGCTCTCAGTGGATTACATCCCAGAAGCTGTTCTCACCACACTCCTGGAAGCCGGCATTTCAGAGACAACCGATTGCTGCACGGTACTCAGGATAGACCCATTGATGCAACTACAGCGGTTAGGATTTTTGTTACAGCCCAAAAATGGCGGGCGAGAGAGGTCCCTAAGGAGAAGAAATGGCAACTTAATCAGATGGAATATGCAGAGTTAGCAGGCCTAATTAGCAGAATAAGAGACCAAGGAAATCGTTTCTGGTCAGGAATGGCAGATCAAGTTGGTGGATTTTGCCGAAATGGCAAAAATGACCGGAAGAATCAGAAAGCAGGAAGACCAAACTTTTAATAAGGAATGGGGGGAATTTATAACTTGTCTTAAAAACCATTGCAAACGGTTGAAATCGTTCGTAGGAATCAAATAGCACTTGTATTTCAATGGTGAATGTTGGATATAATGGAGAGGTGAAATATTTGGGTTATTATATAAGATGCAGGAGGAAATGATTAACAATAGGACCCACAAAGGGGAGAAGGGAAGGCCAGAAGATTCCTTGGAATCTTGTTTTTTTTATATTTATGATATATGTTGGATATCTGATTGTAAAACTTCAATTTGAAACCCAATAAATAAATTTATTTTTTAAAAAGAGACCAAGAAAATAAGGAGCGGGGAATTTTGGCGGAATGTTTGGAGAATAACTGTAAACAAGTGAAAATGCTAGCAGGATTAAGAGAGCAAAGAGACGGGAAACAGGTAGGGGAGCCGTCCTGTTTAAACATCCCCAGAAGCCCCTTTCCACTTCCGCACCCAGACGGAGTCCTTGGAAAATTAAATGAGTGACTTAGTGACCTCAATTGCTCTGCTTCCCCCTGGGGGTAAACCTGAATTGCTAACAGCTGGATTCTGCAAAAAGGGAAGGGGGACAGAGAGCTTGAATGCAAGCTGCGGGGAGAAAGAGTAGGAAGCAGATCGGAGGAGACAGCCGTAAGGGGCTCAGAACGGGGGCCAGCAAACCTTTTCAGCAGGGGGCCAGTCCACTGTCCCTCAGACCTTTTGGGGGGCCGGACTATATTTTGAAGGAGAAAAATGAAGGAATTCCTATGCCCCACAAATAACCCAGAGATGCATTTTAAATAAAAGGACACATTCGGCTCATGTAAAAACACGCTGATTCCCAGACCATCCACAGGCCGCATTGAGAAGGCGATTGGGCTGGATCCGGCCCCCGGGCCTTAGTTTGCCTACCCATGACTTACATCACAGGAGCCTACACAACATAAAACACTGTTTTATTTTATTCGTTTTTTATCTTATATTTTGGAAACGTACATCCAGGGTTTTTTCCCTTTAAATTTTTTGGGGGTCCCCAAGAGAGTGGGGCCCTAAACTATAGCTTATTAAGCTTATACGTAAATCCGGCACTGATTGAAAACACAGCACTGAGTTTATTTTTGTCAGGAGCAAAGTTGCAACCAGCTTCCAGGTGGGGATACAGTGGAACCTCGGTTTATGAACACCTCGGTTTACAAATTTTCGGTTTACGAACACCGCGGACCGTCTGGAACCAATTAATCCACTTTCCATTACTTTCAATGGGAAAGTTCGCTTCAGTTTATGAACACTTCAGTTTATAAACAGACTTCTGGAACCAATTACACCCATGCTTCGGGTTAAGTACGCTTCAGGTTGAGTACTCCGCAGACCCGTCTGGAACAGATTAATCCACTTTCCATTACTTTCTTTTTTATATATATAATTATTTTTATTAGTTTTTCAAAGAAAGAATACAGAATAGAAATAGAAAAATACACAAGAAAAAAGAAAAATACAACAAAAAACACACAAAAATCAAGAAATAAAAACAAAAATTTCTTACATCATTTACTAATATAATTCTTATATCAGTGACTTCCTCCTTCCCCCCCTCCATGTTTCTAATAATGACTATTTCAGCACTCACGTTTTCAAAACTCTTCACTTTTTCTAATACCAAACTTCTTATAACTATTATCAACCCAGTTCTTATTATAAATCTTTGCATTTATACATTATTTTTTAAAAAAAGATTTTTATTGCAAAAAAAAGAAGAAGGACAATACATATATATATATATATATCTACAATATATAAATTCAATTTTCATTACATTTACATGCATTAAAATCTCAAAAAGGCTAATATGCAATAAGAAGAGAAAGAGAAGTGGAGAGTTTGAAAAAAAGAAAAAGAAAAGAGAAAAAAGAAAAGAAATTAGAAAAAAGAAAGAGAAGAAAAGAGAAGAGAAGGAAAAAAAAAAGAACAGACTGTATCAACAGTCATCACTTATCTGCATATATTACATCTTATAGTACTTCCACCGCACTGAACACAGAAATAAACCCTTCAAAAATTTTACACAGTTGTCCTCTAAATAACACTCATCTTTAAATGTACTGCAAAATAAAACGTTTTAAACAACCTTTTATGCCTTTACCCTGCATAATTATTCTAAACACAGCCATGTTTCCTTTCCCACTCCTTGTTTCCTTAAATATTCGTTTAGACATTCCCACTGAATCTTGGTTTTATTTTTAGGTTTGTTGCATATCATGTCTGTTAATTTCGCTAGCTCAAGATATTCACAGAGCTTATCAATCCAGACCCCTTTCGTTGGTATAGTAGGTTCTTTCCATACTTTCGCAATCGTTATCCTAGCCGCTGTTGCTGCATATAGGAAAATGTTGATCTTGTCTGGTGGTATATCGCTGTTAAGAATTCCTAATAAATATGCCTCTGCCCTTTTACTAAACGGTATCTTAATTAATTTTTGAATTTCTTGATGGATCATCTCCCAAAAAATTTTAATTCTAGGGCACGACCACCATAAGTGGTACGTTGTCCCTATCGCCTGTTGACATTTCCAGCATTGGTTGTTACTACTCTTGTTTATTTTTGCTATTCTTGCTGGGGTTAGGTACCACCTATAATAAACTTTCATAAAATTCTCTTTTAATGTATAACAGGCTGTAAAATTAATTCGTTTCTCCCAAAATTCTTTCCAGTTTGTATAATCTATCTAATCCAGTTTGTATAATCTATAATCTTTGCATTTATACATTAAGTCTTTTACTCTAAAAATCACATATCTTACTCCTTACTTCTTTAAACTAATGCTTCTATAGCTTCTTTATACTTCCACTACCCTTATTATCCATTTTTTAACTTATAATTCTTTTGAATCTTAAATTTCTTCCAAACTTCTTCCGCCATCTTCTTTCCCACTTTCCATTACTTTCAATGGGAAAGTTCGCTTCAGTTTATGAACGTTTCAGTTTATGAACAGACTTCCAGAACCAATTGTGTTCATAAACCGAGGTACCACTGTAATAGTTTCAGAAGGGGAATTGGGAGCGGGGCGTGTTACTGCAGATGTGGAGGGTCTCCACCTCCCAACATCCTTGACCTTCAGCCAAGGACCATGCTTGGCTGTCCAACAATATCTGGAAGAATGCACGTCCCCCTGTCCCTCCCCATCTAAGAAGAAGAATTCCCTTCTCCCCGGAGAGAACGCTTCCTCTACATAAGAGGCCTAGTAATGTTCCCCCCCCCCGCCATCTGTCTAGCCTACCTCACATGATTGTCGTGAGGGTAAAACATTTGTCCGTCTGTTTGTTTAAATAATAGGAGAAGGGCATGCTGCTCTCACCTCTTGGGGGAGGTGAAATAGATTTAAATCAGGCACGGGCCAACTTGGCCCTCCAGATGTTTTGGGACTACAACTCCCATCATCCCTAGCTAACAGGACCAGTGGTCAGGGATGATGGGAGTTGTAGTCCAAAAACATCTGGAGGGCAGAGTCTGCCTATGCCTGATTTACATGTTTTATCTTTCCAATGTGGGAGAGGGCTTCTTCCTCTTCCTCCTCCTCCTCCTCCTCCTCCTCCTCCTCTTCTTCTTCTTCCTCTTCCTCTTCTTTTTCTTCTTCTTTGATCGATCGTAGCTGAGTAAGATTGTCTTCCATGAACACGGTTTTAACAGTGAGTCTGTAAGGGACTGTGGAGGCCAATTCTGGATCCACACCAGGCATCCGCACAACATGACCAGTCCAACAAAGTTGATGTTGAAGAATCATCGTTTCGACACTGGAGATCTTTGCTTCTTCCAGTACCCTGGCATTAGTTCGCCTGTCTTCTCAAGTGATGTGTAAAAAAAATTCGGAGACACTGTTGATGGAATCTTACAAAGCTTCCGCCTGCTGACTTTTGGGGTTCTATACTCAATAGTGCACTGCGTGCTAAGGCAATGTCGCATACTGGTTAGAGCCATGGACTGCAACCTGGGAGACCAGGGTTCGAATCCCCGCTTCAGCCATGAAACTCACTCGGTGGCCTTGGGCCGGTCTCGGAGGAGGGGAAGAACGATGGGATAAAAGCACGCAAGCAGATGCTCCAGAACTGAGCTGGGCTGGGAGGGCTCTTTTCCAGAAAGTCTGATATTGGGGAGTGGGAAGCGCATTGGATCACTTTTGCCACTAGGTGGCGGTGCAGCAGCATGTAAGTCTGAGCTTGGAAAACTGATAGGAGAAGCTGTTGTTTCCGCCTGTGTTTGTTGGAACTCCAACTCCCAAGCACCCCTACCAGACAGCAAGGGCTGATGGGAGTTGTAGTCCAGAACTCCATGTCCCTCTGTTAGGCAGCGTTGCAAATTAGGGGTGTGCAAGGACACACAAATATATATATGTTGAGGTTTAATTTTAGCCACTCCATTCATTTGAGCAATCAAAGGGGCTCGTTCGTCGTTTCACAGACTCAATCAGTGCTATTTTTCTATAAATAAGAGATGTGCCGGAACTCACAATGAATGCCTCTCTTGTTCTAGAGTGGTACCTCAGGTTAAGAACTTAATTCATTCCGGGGGTCCATTCTTAACCTGAAACTGTTCTTAACCTGAAGTACCACTTTTGCTTATGGGGCCTCCCGCTGCTGCCGCCGCCGCACAATTTCTGTTCTCATCCTGAAGCAAAGTTCTTAACCTGAGATACTATTTCTGTAACCTGAAGTGTCTGTAACCAGCGGTGTAGCAAGCTGCTCAGGCACCCGGAACAGCAACCTGCTCCGCCTCGTGCATGTGCAGCGTCACTACGTGGAACGCCCTCCCGTCAGATGCCAAAAAAAATAATAACTACCAGACTTTTAGAGGACATCTGAAGGCAGCCCCGTTTAGGGAAGCTTTTAATCTTTAAGAAATTAGTGTATTCTAATATTTCTGTTGGAAGCCGCCCATGGGCGGGGTATAAATACAGTAATATATTATTATTATTATTATTATTATTATTATTCAACACAAAAAACAGTGACCATTTGTTGTTGACAAAGGACACCTGGACATATAAAGGGCCCCATCACCTTCAGTAGCTTAGGGCCTCATCCAACCTAAATACAACAACAACAACAACAACAACAACAACAACAACGTTGGAAGGATGTCATATAGAGGAGGAGAAAAGTTGTTTTCTGCTGCTCCAGAGAAGCGGACACGGAGCAATGGATTCAAACTACAAGAAAGAAGATTCCACCTAAAGGAAGAACTTCCACATTAGGAAGAACTTCCTGACAGTAAGAGCTGTTCGGCAGTGGAATTTGCTGCCAAGGAGTGTGGTGGAGTCTCCTTCTTTGGAGGTCTTTAAGCAGAGGCTTGACAGGCATATGTCAAGAATGCTTTGATGGTGTTTCCTGCTCGGCAGGGGGTTGGACTGGATGGCCCTTGTGGTCTCTTCCAACTCTACGATTCTATGATTCCAACAACAGGACATCCATATTTTCATCAGACAAAAGTTGGGAGTTTTGTTCTTTCTTTTTGTTCCAAGTGGTGGTCACATGGGATATGATCTCATCCTAGCCCTGTGAGAGAGGCTGGCAAGCCTGAGACATTCTCCAACCACAGAGGAGGAGGAATGAATGAGGGGCATTTGCCAGCATGTTCCCTGGTCATTTGGTCTGGGCCCAGCAAGATTTCCTGCTATGCCCCTGCGTAGCTGCATGTTAGCTGTGAGCCCAATAGCGCTGCACCAACAAGCGCAAAATAACTCCTCTGCAGCGCCACAAATCCAACTCAATGGTGTAATGTTGGAAAATGTTGATCACTTCTCCACTAGGGTTCACATTGATGCAGAAATCCAGCATCGCCTGAGCTCTGCGAGTGCGGCTTTCTCCCAATTGAAGCGCAGAGTGTTTGAGGACAGGGATATTCACAGGGAAACCAAGATGCTTTTTTACAAGAAGCTATTGTACTACCAACCTTACTGTATGCTTGTGAAATATGAGCCACTTATAAACGCCATCTCCAACTCCTCGAAAGATTCCATCAACGGTGTCTCTGAATTTTTTTTACACATCACCTGGCGAACTAATGCCAGTGTACTGAAAGAAGCAAAGATCACGCATGTCGAAGCAATGATTCTTCAACATCAACTTCATTGGACTGGTAATGTTGTGCGGATGCCTGATGATCGTCTTCCAAAGCAACTACTCTGTTTCGAACTTAAAAATGGAAAGCGTAATGCTGGCAGTCAACAAAAGAGGTTCAAATACTCTCTCAAGGCAAATCTTTGAAAAATGTAATATAAACACCGACAACTGGGGGACACTGGCCTGCGAGCGCTCCAGTTGGAGAACAGCCTTTACCAAAGGTGTCCTGGGCCTTGAAGATGCTCGAACTCAGGACGCAAGGGAGAAACGTGCTAAGAGGAAGGCACACTTGGCAAATCCACACCAGGATCAACTCCCACCCGGAAACCAATGTCCCCACTGTGGAAGGACGTGTGGATCCAGAATTGGCCTCCACAGCCACTTAAAGACTCGTTGTTAAAACCGTGTTTATAGAAGACCATATTACTCGGCTACGAGGGATCGCCAAAGAAAAAGAAGCAGCGCTGGGTGTGGAACAGAAAGGGAAGGAAGGAATACCAGCCAGCAGAGGGCAGCCAGGGAAGGAGTTGAGACACAAGACCAAAAGGCGTTGGCTGGGTCTTGGAGGAATCAAAACGTCAAGTTTTGGTCTTGCTTTTTAATAGTGAGCACAGGCCGCAAGCTATATTCAAGGCAACTGACCTGCCCCCTTTGTAAAAGCAGCAGAGGCGCAGAAGGAAGGCACGGGAGGTACTTTAGCACAGAGGTGGGGGACATCTGTGGCCCACCTCCAAATACTGATGGACTTCGAATCATAGAGTTGGAAGGGACCCCGGGGGTCATCTAGTCCAACCCCCTGCAATGCAGGGTTATGCAGCTGTCTCATACGGGATCGAACTTGCAACTGTGGCATGCTGTGGTTATCTCCCACTTGGACTACTGCAATGCGCTCTACGTGGGGCTACCTTTGAAGGTGACTCGGAAACTGCAATTAATCCAGAATGCGGCAGATAGACTGGGGACTGGGAGCGGCCACAGAGACCTTATAACACCGGTCCTGAAAGACCTACATTGGCTCCCAGGACGTTTCCGAGCACATTCAAAGTGTTGGTGCTGACCTTGAAAGCCCTAAACGGCCCAGTATCCCTGAAGGAGCATGTCCACACCCATTGTTCAGCCCGGACACTGAGGTCCAGCTCCAAGGGCCTTCTGGTGGTTCCCTCCCTGCGAGAAGCGAGGTTACAGGGAACCAGCCAGAGGGCCTTCTCGGTGGTGGCGCCCGCCCTGTGGAACGCCCTCCCATCAGATGACAAGGAAATAAACAACAACCTGACTTTTAGAAGACATCTGAAGGCAGCCCTGTTTAGGGAAGCTTTTAATATTTGATGAATTGTTGTATATTAATATTTTGCTGGAAGCCGCCCAGAGTGGCTGGGGAAACCCAGCCAGATGGGCAGGGTATAAATATGTTGTTGTTTTTGTTGTTGTTGTTGTATGTCTTAAAAAAAGGCAGGGGTGACCCCTGCTGAACTTCCACTGGCAGGGAGTTCCACAGGGCAGAGCGTCATATCGTGTCAGACTTAAGAGGTTGGAGAGCTGGCCCCAAACTAACAAAACCAATGGGGACAAATGTAAGGTTCTGCACTTCGGCAGGAAGAACCAGATGCAGAAATATGGGATGTGGGGAACACCTGGCTTACTAGCAGGACATGTGAAAAGGATCATGGAATCCTAGAGTTGGAAGAGACCACAAGGGTCATCCAGTCCAACCTCCTGCCAAGCAGGAAACACCATCAAAGCATTCTTGACATATGCCTGTCAAGCCTCTGCTTAAAGACCTCCAAAGAAGGAGACTCCACCACACTCCTTGGCAGCAAATTCCACTGCCGAACAGCTCTTACTGTCAGGAAGTTCTTCCTAATCTTGGGATCATGGGGTCTTGGTGGACTACAAGCTGAACATGAGCCCACAGTGTGATGCAGCAGCAAAAAAAGCAAATGCAATTCTAGGCTGCATCCACAGAAGTCTAGTGTCTAGCCCAGGCTTCCTCAACCTCAGCCCTCCAGATGTTTTTGGCCTACAACTCCCATGATCCCTAGCTAGCAGGACCAGTGGTCAGGGATGATGGGAATTGTAGTCTCAAAACATCTGGAGGGCCGAGGTTGAGGAAGCCTGGTCTAGGTCAAGGGAAGTCATAGTCCCACTCTGTTCTGCCTGAGTCAGACCACAACTGAAGTCCTGTGCCCAGTTCTGGGCACCACAATTTAAGAAGGATATTGACAAGCTGGAAAGGTGTGCGGAGCACGGCAACCAAGATGATCGAGGATCTAGAAGCCATGCCTGATGAGGAACGTTTGAAGGAGCTGGGTTTCTGGAGTCTAGAAAAGAGGAGACTAAGATGAGATATAAGAGCCATCTTCAAATATCTGAAGGATTGTCGCATGGAAGAGGGAGCAAGCTCGCGTTCTCCTGCTCCGGAGTGTAGGACTCGAACCCATGGCTTCAATTTACAGGAGAGGACATTCCGACGAAACATCCGGAATAACTTTCTGGCAGTAAGAACTGTCGTACTGTGGAATTCTCCTTCCTAGGAGGTTTCATCAGACACAGACTGGCCAAGCTAAATGTTATCCTCCAGTCACAAAAATGACAGCAGGATTTGAATTCGTCAAGCCTCCAAAAATATTTTTAAGGCCCCTTTAGACTAAAGAAATTTGCAACAACAAAAAAACTTCCTAAAATGACACACCCTGCTTTTCCCGTCCTACTCGGAAATGCCAGTGTGTTGTAGTTCAGGCAACTAGTTAAAACAATTTAAAACAGCTGCATATATAAAGAAACTTAAAAGAAGAAGAAGAAGAAGAAGAAGAAGAAGAAGAAGAAGAAGAAGAAGAAGAAGAAGAAGAAGAAGAAGAAGAAGAAGAAGAAGAAGCCGCTGGCAATCTTATAATCTGGGCTTGAATTATTAAATAATTACCATTATTTTATTTTATTTTTGTTGCAACCCAGGCAGTGTGTTGGGAGTGGCTGGAGCGTTCAGCCAGGACCTGGAAGACCAGGGTTCAAATCTCCCACTCAGCCAAGAATGACCATGGCAGGGTGCGGGGTCTATCCCTCAGCCTCCACCCTCCCTCCCAGGGATGTTGTGAGGATAGAAAGACAAGCCGGGAAAGAAGTTTGTATGCTCATGGGGGGAGGCTTTTTTCCTTCTTCCTTTTCTTCCAAGATACAAATGCCTATAATAAATAAACAAAACCCCAGGACGTTCTGCATTAAAGAAAAACCCAGGCGCTGTACCCACTGAGCCACACAGCCCTTCAGTACCCAGCCAACTTTCCAAAGGCAGTTCTGCAAGCGGTTTCATTTTTGCATGCAACTGAGGAGGAGGAGGGGAGGCGGGAGAAGATGGGCTTTTTTTCCGGGGGGGGGGATATGCGAGAAGGGAGAGGAAAGCTCTCTGCTCCAACCCCCCCCCTCCCTGCCCGCTGTGCCAAGGGGGTACAGACGCCAGGACTGGCCCGGGTTCAACTTCCTGATGGGAATGCAAGAAACTCTCCAGCCTGCTTTCTCTCCCTCCCACAAGTGAAAAGAAGGCTTTGGAAAAGGGACAGCCGTAATTGGGAGAATTGGGGGTGTGTTGGGGGGGTGGGGTGGCCGAGGCGGAGTTGCAAAGAGATTGGGGGGGGGGGAGAGAGAGAGAGAGAGAGAGCAGGCAAGTCCGCCTCCTTAATGACCAACAGCTGTTGCAAACCTTTAATCCGTGCAGAGTTTGGGAACAAGCTGTCCCTGCGATTATATAAACCGCCTCTGCTGTGTTTGTTTAATTCGGTTTGTGTGCGTGGTTTTTTTTTTTTTTTTTTTGCAAGCGCGCGGCCAATGGCGCTGGGGGGAGTGGGTCTGAAAGCGCCAGTTGCAGTGGGGGGGGGAGTGGCAGCTGACCACCCCCTTTCCCCCCCCTCTCTCTACTCCTCTGTGTAGTTGCCTCTTGACCTCCAGGCGCTACGCACCAAAGGGTTGGTTTTTTTCCTGCTGAAAACCTTGGCGCTTCGGTGGAAAAAAACGGCCCACCCCAGACTGCTTGCTGCTTGCTTCCCCCAGATTGCAACATTTCCTGCTGGGGACGGGTCCAGATGCTAGCGCACGCATGCACAAGCCATTCCAGGTCCTCTCCGACCAGGGCATCATTCCCAAACTGAGGGCAGACCTGACGTCAGGTCCCGAGCTGCGTCCAAGTCACCAAGGCCTGGAGTTTGCCAACTTCCCTTCCTTGCCTCTGTTCCCCTGCCTGGGATCACACACAGAGGGAGAGGGAGAGGGAGAGGGAGAGGGAGAGAGAGAGAGAGAGAGAGAGAGAGAGAGAGAGAGAGATTGCAATGTTTGGGACACTTTATTCAGTTTAGAGAGGAAAGGCGAAGGAGGCAAGTTTGCAAAATTGTGGCAGAGAGAAGTTTGTGCTCCTTCTCTGCTCACACTGGAAATCCCCTGAAGCTGAATGTCGGGAGGTTTGGCGCACGTAATGACAAAGCCCTCCTTCGCACAGTTAAACTGCGGAACTCCCTCCCGCAGGAGGCAGCGATGGCCACCAATTGGGATAATAATAACAATAATAATGTTATTATTTATACCCCGCCCATCTGGCATATTCCTGCATTGCAGGGAATTGCAATTCTCCCATTGGTTCCCACAGAAATAATAATAATAATAATAATAATAATAATAACAACAACAACAACAACAACAACAATAATAATAATAATAAACAATAATTTTATTATTTATATCCCCCTTTCTGGCTGGGTTTCCCCAGCCACTCTGGCCGGCTCCCAACAGAACACTAAAAACAGAAGAAAACTTCAAACATTAAAAACTTCCCTAAAGAGGGCTGCCTTCAGGTGTCTTCTAAAAGTCAGGTAGTTGTTTATCCCCTTGACATCTGATGGGAGGGCGTTCCACAGGGCGGGTGCCACCACTGAGAAGGCCCTCCGCCTGGCTCCCTGTAACCTCGCTTCTTGCAGGGAGGGAGCCACCAGAAGGCTTTAAAAGGACTGATTTGTAGAGGAGAGGGTGGCAGCTAGCCATGTCACAGACCCTCCAAGTGTCCCTGTTTCCCAGGGACCGTCCTGTATTTACAGAAGCCAACCCGGTTTCAGATTTGATCCCGGAATGTCTCGCTTTTCCTTAGGACGTCCCTATTTTCATGGAAGAAATGTTGGAGGGATTGGGGTCAGCAAACCTTTTCAGCAGGGGGCTGGTCCACTGTCCCTCAGACCTTGTGGGGGGGCAGACTATATTTTTTA
Organism: Zootoca vivipara; assembly: GCF_963506605.1. NCBI lineage: Eukaryota > Metazoa > Chordata > Lepidosauria > Squamata > Lacertidae > Zootoca > Zootoca vivipara. Next base: position 2,630,973 of record NC_083281.1, on the reverse strand, counting down.
TTGGGGGGGGATGAACAAATTGCTATGCCCCACAAGTAACCCAGAGATGCATCCTATATAATAATGTCCATGTTGTCCCTGCGTCCAGATGTCCCGTGTGTCCCTGGGTCACTGCGCATGTGCCCCAGGGATACAGGGATTGGACAGCAGAGACTGCGCGCGCGCACTCTCCCCCCACTCTGCCTCCTCCAACCGCTGCTCCCGCCGGGGTGGAGGCCGGCGAAGGCCTCCTCACAACCCTCCCTGGCCGTGAGGAGCGGCGGTTGGAGGAGGCGGGGGGGGGGGGGAGAGTGCGCGCGTCCTTCCTGTCGGCGGCTGGGGGAGAGGAAGGAAGGAGGAGAAAGCGCCGCTTTCTCCTCCTCCGTTCCTGTCCCCCTGCCGCCGACAGCAAGGACGGGTCCCAGGGTTCGGAGAAGCGCTGCGCAAGCGCTTCTCCGAACCCTGGGATGTCTGCTTCCTGTCGGCGGCTGCGGGAGAGGAACGGAGAAGGAGAAAGCAGCGCTTTCTCCTCCTCCGTTCCTGTCCCCCTGCCGCCGACAGCAAGGACAGGTCCCAGGGTTCGGAGAAGCGCTGCGCAAGCGCTTCTCCGAACCCCAGGATTCTAGCGCCCGTTATTGAACGGGCTGAAAACCACTAGTTTTAAATAAAAGCACACATTCATAGAATCATAGAGTTGGAAGAGACCACAAGGGCCATCCAGTCCAACCCCCTGCCAAGCAGGAAACACCATCAAAGCATTCTTGACATATGCCTGTCAAGCCTCTGCTTAAAGACCTCCAAAGAAGGAGACTTCACCACACTCCTTGGTAGCAAATTCCACTGCCAAACAGCTCTTACTGTCAGGAAGTTCTTCCTAATGTCAAAACACCAGGCAGGCCCCACAAATAACCCAGAGATGCATTTTAAATAAAAGGACACATTCTACTCATGTAAAAACATGCTGATTCCTGGACCGTCCACGGGCCAGATTGAGAAGGCGATTGGGCCAGTTCCAGCTCCCGGGCATTAGTTTGCCTACCCATGGAATGTTGTTGTTTAGTCGTTTAGTCGTGTCCGACTCTTCGGGACCCCATAGACCATAGCACGCCAGGCACTCCTGTCTTGCACTGCCTCCCGTAGTTTGGTCAAACTCATGTTCGTAGCTTCGAGAACACTGTCCAACCATCTTGTCCTCTGTCGTCCCCTTCTCCTAGTGCCCTCAATCTTTCCCAACATCAGGGTCTTTTCCAAGGATTCTTCTCTTCTCATGAGGTGGCCAATGGGATAGCATGTCACTATTTTAATCGGAGAAATGTTGGAGGGGATGGAATAGGACGTCCCTATTTTCATCAGAAAAATGTTGGGTTATTTGACAAATGGTCTCTGGCTTGAGTCCTTTTAGAAATCATTTTGGGGGGGTTGTCCAACCCAGGTCTTTTTGCTTGGCTCTGTTGCCAAAGGACTTTTAAGGCCTCATCCCCCCCTTTCTTCTGCTTCATTGATAACTGCATTGCCACAGGGATGAGCAGAGGAATAAAAATGCCATTTTGAAATTAATAAATGACTCTGGGTAGTTAAAATTTCACCTTTGCGGTTCTGACAGAGGCTCTGGGCAGTTATTCTGGAAACCTGAAGCTGATCTTAGCCAAATTGTGGCCCGGCTGAAAAAAGGGAAGCTGGTTGATTAAGGTTGCCATCTTACCAGTGGCAGAGTGGGGGGGGGGGTAAAAGGCAACCAAAGCTCTGCAGGGAAGGCGGGACATAACTGAGTTCCTGAGCCCCACAGGGGTGCCACAGACAAATGTAGAACCATAGAATCATAGGAGTTGGAAGAGACCACAAGGGCCATCCAGTCCAACCCCCTGCCGAGCAGGAAACACCAGCAAAGCATTCTTGACATATGCCTGTCAAGCCTCTGCTTAAAGACCTCCAAAGAAGGAGACTCCACCACACTCCTTGGCAGCAAATCCCACTGCCGAACAGCTCTTACTGTCAGGAAGTTCTTCCTAATGTTTAGGTGGAATCTTCTTTCTTGTAGTTTGAATCCATTGCTCCGTAGTTCAGGGGAGCCATGCCCTAATATGATGGACTCTGGGGTGCTATTTTCAACACCTCTTGGCACACACTTCGGCGAAACCCGTGCATTTTTCTGCACATTGCTTGGCCAGAGATCAGCACCACGCCATTCGGGGAAGTGTGGGTTTCGACGGAGGGCTACGGTTTTTGGTTTTTGTAGAGTTTTTGGAAAGAGCAAACGAGATAAGCTAGCCGTTAAATGCGAACTGGACCAGCTGTCTCCTCGAAGGCTACGGGACTCTACCCACAGCAGCCGACAGTCCGAGACCGTGATGAGAAAGCAGCAAGATGGAGCAGGAGAAGGGAGAGGCTATCTCTCGCCCCTGTTGAAACTTGCTGTTCTCTGCCTGCATGGCACTTGTCATGTCTTGATCGGATTCCCAGGAAATCTGAACGGTGATTTATAGCTTGCTTGGCATTGCCGTGTGTTGCTAAATCCGACCAGGGTGTCTCAAACAAATGCACCCATTTTCACACGCACAGATCCGATCCCATGGGATATCAATCACTTTGCATCGAGGAAACCTTTCCCCAGTCCGTCGTCTCCCGAGCCAATTTCTGCACCTCCTTTGCTGGGTGTCTGGGAAGGTGGAGGAAGAAATCGAGTGACATCTGGTTGGGTGCCGAGGTCACTGCCAAGACATTCATGATTGTCGATGAGGAGCACCGCTTCTTTCTGATTGTAACTGGGTGCTGGGTTTCAGAAGCGCTTAGATGTAGTCTGGAGGGCACAATGTGGACCTATGCACGTGTGTGTGCGCGCTATAAATAAGCCAGAAATTAAATCATTATAACGTAAGAGGGGGAAACCGCTATGGAAAACCGCATAGAAATTTTCTTTGCTCTCTAGCGCCATCTGGTGTTGCATGTTTATATCACATTCAAAGTGCTGGCGGGGTTGTTTTTTACTAATGTAGCTGAGTCCTGTACAGATGCCAAGTTGCAGGGAACCAGGCAGAGGGCCTTCTCGGTGGCGGCACCCACCCTGTGGAATGCCCTCCAACCAGAGGTCAAAGAGAACAACAACTACCAGACCTTTAGAAGGCATCTCAAGGCAGCCCTGTTCAGGGAAGCTTTTAATGTTTGATTTCTGTATTTTAATGTTTTGTTGGAAGCCGCCCAGAGTGGCTGGGGGAACCCGGCCAGAAGGGCGGGGTATAAATAATCAATTATTATTATTATTACTATTACTATTATTATTATTATTGGATGGGTCTGTCCCTTTGCAGAGGTGGCACTCATATTCATAGAATCGTAGAATTGGAATCAGGCACCGAGGGTCATCTAGACCAACCCCCTGCAAAGGCAGGAATCGCAGCTGAGGAATCCCTGGCAGGCAGTCATCATCTTTCTGTTTGTAAACCTCCAGTGAAGGGAGACCCTTCTGCTGTCAAACAGCTCTTTCCCGGTGTCAGAAAGTCTTTCCCGGTGTCGGAATCTCCTGGAGCCTTTTCAATGGAACCCATAGCCCATACCCGGACCATAGCTGCCAAGTCTCCCGCTGAAATATGCAGGATCAGCAGCGGCACGGCACCGGAAGTCGCTTCTACGCATGTCTGGACATGCGTAGAAGCAACTTCCGGTGCTGGCGCTGCCCAATTTCCGGTGCCCAGACATGGGCTGAGCGGCACCCGAAATGGAGCCTCCCTGGCAGGTAGGAAATCCGGGGGATTTCCGGGATTTTTTTCTATTTGGGATAACAGCGGGAAACGGATTAAAATCTGGGGGTTGCCCGCGAAAAACGGGAGACTTGGCAGCTATGACCCGGACCCTGATATCATCTTCCAAGGCCCTCCTTCGTGTGACTCCTCCTCGAGAGGTCCGGAGGGTGGCAGCACGAGAACAGGGCCTTCTCTGCAGTGGCTCCCTGTCTGTGGAACGCTCTCCCCAGGGAAGTTCGCCTGGTGCCTTCATTATACACCTTTAGGCATCAGGCAAAAACGTTCCTTTATGACAAGGCCTTTGGTTGATCTCATTTACATTCTATGCCCTTTTAAAATGTGGTTTTTTTGGGGGGGGGCTATTGGGTTCTTTTTATTTTGATTGTGTATTTTGTGGTTTTATACCTTGATTTTATTCTGAGACCCCCGGGTGTACGGCAGTATATAAATTTAATAAATAATAATAATAATACCCTGTGGAGAAGCATGCCATAGTTATCATAGTTTTTAGTACATTACAAGTATTACTCAAATCCTGCCAAAGTTTTTAGTTGTTTACAGTGTTCTCTTAAATACATTGTAAGTTCCCCCCATTCCTTCTTAAAGTTCTTCTCTTCCTGGTTTCTGATTTTCCCGGTCAATTTTGCCATTTTGGCATAGTCCATCCTCTTCATCAGCCATTTCCATCTCTGGGCCAGTAGCATCCATGCTGCTGTTATCACGTACATAAATAAGCAATTCTGCTCCTTTGGTATCTCTGCACCTAAAATACCTAATAAAAAAAGCCTCTGGTTTTTTCACAAACGTTGTTTTAAACATGTTTTTTCAACTCATTGTATATCATTTCCCAGAATGCTTTTGTTATCTTGCACATCCACCGCATGTGATAGAAAGTGCCTTCTTTCTCTTTACATTTCCAGCAAACATTTGAAGCAGTCCTGTGCATCTTTGCTAATTTTACAGGTGTTAAATACCACCGAGACATCGTTTGCATAGAGTTGTCCTTCAATGCTGTAAATTTTAAATCCTCCCTCCATAACTGGAGAATAACCATATTCTGGGACTGCAGAATATTACACAGTTCCCTGTCGGAAGGCACACAAACACACGCAAAAGCATTGTAATCCTGCAAGCCTGTATAGCTCAGCTGGTTAGAGCGTGGTTGCGGGTTCGAATCCCCAGCTTCATATTCTTGCATCGCAGGGGCTTGGCCCAGATGATCCTCAGAGCCCCTTCCAGTTCTACGATTCTACGATTCTAACCTGAATTTTTTAAAAAAAAAAACCAGGGGCTGTACGGTTGGATTCCGCAAATGCCCCCCAGATTATCTCCTTAATCTCGTTACCCAACGAGATTATACACAGACACAAATGAGTGAATGGCTGATTATTTGAGAGCAGTCGGAGATACGATGATTTAAGGTCATGTGGGGGGGCGAGAATAGGGGTGGGGAGCTATTCCCAGCTGCTGGTGATCGTAAGGAACGATGGCACCAAACCATCCGGGGAACATAAAATGAATCTGCTGGATCCAGCCAATGGCCCGCCTAGTCCAGCCCCTGTGGTCTAAACCACTGAGCCTCTTGGGCTTGCTGATCGGAAGGTCGGCGGTTCAAATCCCCACGACGGAGCGAGCTCCCGTTGCTCTGTCCCAGCTCCTGCCAACCTAGCAGTTCAAAAGCACACCAGCGCAAGTAGATAAATAGGCACCAGTGCGGCAGGAAGGTAAAGGGCGTTTTCGTGCGCTCTGGTTTCCGTCATGGTGTCCCGTTGCGCCAGAAGCATTTCAGTGCTGCTGGCCACATGACCCGCAAAGCCGTCTGCGGACAAACGCTGGCTCCCTCGGCCTGAAAGCGAGATGAACCCTGCAACCTCATAGTCGCCTTTGACTAGACTTAACCGTCCAGGGATCCTTTACCTTTATCTTCTTTTACCTAAATTCAATTTGTCTCAAATTTTACCCCTGAACAGGAAGGTGTGCCCCTCTTCTCCAGGGCCTGTGTCTGCTCCACCTATTTCAGCGCCTTTCTGCTTCTGGGAGACAGTGGGAGATGATACCTCCGACTCTCCGCTAGCCTGACTCATCTCTGCCTCTTGGCCTCCCTCCTGCTTCAGTTTCTGATTCTGGACTGCTCTCTGCCACAGACTCTCCCTGCTCACTAAGCCCTGTTTCTACTTCCAGCTTCTGACACCTCCTCTTTCCATTCTTCTCCCTCTTCTCCCTCTGACCACTCAGTATCCCTGAAGGAGTGTCTCCACCCCCATTGTCCATCCCAAACACTGAGGTCCAGCTCCGAGGGCCTTCTGGCGGTTCCCTCCCTGCGAGTAGCGAGGTTACAGGGAACCAGGCAGAGGGCCTTCTCGGTGGTGGCGCCCGCCCTGTGGAATGCCCTCCCATCAGATGTCAAGGAAATAAAGAACGACACAACTTTTCGAAGACATCTGAAGGCAACCCTGTAATCGGAAGTTCTTAATATTTGACATTTTATTATTTTTTATATTTTGCTGGAAACCTTCCAGAGTGGGTGGGGTAACAACAACAACAACAACAACAACAACAACAACAACAACAACAACAACAACAACAACAACAACAGATTATTTATACCCCGCACATCTGGCTGGGTTTCCCCAGCCACTCTGGGTGGCTCCCAACAGAATACTAAAAATATAAAAGATCAAACATTAAAAACTTCCCTAAACAGGGCTGCTTTCAGATGGCTTCTAAAAGTCAGGTTGTTGTTTATTTCCTTGACACCTGATGGGAGGGCGTTCTACAGGGCAGGTGCCACCACCGAGAAGGCCCTCTGCCTGGTTCCCTCTAACCTCACTTCTCGCAGGGAGGGAACCGCCAGAAAGCCCTTGGAGCTGGACCTCAGTGTCTGGGGTGGAGACGCTCTTTCAGGTATACTGGGCCGAGGCCATTTAGGGCTTTCAAGGTCAGCACCAACACTTTGAATTGTGCTCGGAAACGTAGTGGGAGCCAATGTAGGTCTTTCAGGACCGGTATTATATGGTCTCGGTGGCCGCTCCCAGTCCCCAGTCTAGCTGCCACATTCTGGATTAGTTGTAGTTTCCAGGTCACCTTCAAAGGCAGCCCCACGTAGAGCGCATTGCAGTAGTCCAAGTGAGAGATAACTAGAGCATGCACCACTCTGGCCAGACAGTCTGCAGGCAGGGAGGGTCTCATCCTGCGTATCAGATGGAGCAGGGAGACAGCCGCCCTGGATGCAGAATTAACCTGCGCCTCCATGAACAGCTGTGAGTCCAAAATGACTCCCAGGCTGCGCACCTGGTCGTTTGGGGGCACAGTTACCCCATTCAGGACCAGGGAGTCCTCCACAACTGCCTGCCCCCTTTCTCCCCAAAACAGTACTTCTGTCTTGTCAGGATTCAACCTCAATCTGTTAGCCGCCATCCATCCATCCTCCAACCGCCTCCAGGCACTCACACAACAATAATTGCTGTTGCTCTTCTTGTTGTTCTCCCAACCACCACTACCTGGGCTGTGAGCCTTCTTCCCCAGTTGGTTCCTCCCTCCATTCTTCTCCATCCCACTAGCCCATGACATTTTGCTTCCTAAAATGATGCAAATAGTTAAATGGATCTTCCTTGCTGCAGGGTGGGGTGGGGTGGGGTGGGGACTGTTGACTCATCGGGAGCACTGCTGAGTCAGCAAAATTGCCTCGGGGGATCTTCCTTGGAACCAGGCCTGGGCTGGTAACAACGACTTCCTTTTAGTTTGTGTGCGTTTATGTTTCCCCAAAGGATGTATCCCGTTGCTATGTTCTTCAAACGGGGAAGAAGTGCGCAGTTGGGCACGATTCTCCCCAAGCCCTCCAGACAGCTTCGTGCGGAAGCTGTTCTTCGTTTGAGCTTCGCAACACTGGAGGGCTGATCCATTGGGATGAATGGGTCACTGTCTGCCCTCAGCCAGCCCACACCTGCCTGCCTCTTGACTTACCAAAAGCCCAGGGGGTGGTACAGCCTTTCAGCTGCCTCCTTCGCCTTAGTCTCAACCCTATCGGTGGTCAAGCAAACTGCAGCGTGATGACAACCTTACGTTTTGATGCATATAGGAAGAAAGTATGGACACATCCTATCTAGATAGTCTTGAGAATATTTTGCTAAAGGTCCTGGGCAAAGCTGGTCATTTAGTTGTTGTTGTTTTATTATCAAGGATTGCTGGTTGGGAATTTGTGGGTTTTGTGTGTGTGTGTGTGTGTAGAACAGAGCAGTGGAGGTTTCCTTATGCAGGGGCTCCAGCTAAGAACAGTGTTTCCCAAAGTTACATTTGGAAACGGAAGCATTCTCTTCCAGGTTTCCGGTGCTCGGCTTCCGAAATGTCCGGCAGCCGAGACGTTCGAAACCGAGGTTTGACTGTAAAATTGAATCTGAGAAAACTATGGTGGAGATAAAGTATTGTAGTGCCAAATAACTATAATCAGCAGCAAAGTTTGGAAATTTGGAGAAACCATGGAGGGGCAAAGGGGGAGTCCAATGTTAATTGACTGCTAATTGGGAAATGTTGTATTCAAAAGGACCTTAACAGATTAGACAACTGGGCCAAAGCTAACAAGATGAATTTTAACAAGGAGAAATGTAAAGTACTACACTCGGGCAAAAAAAATGAAAGGCACAAATACAGGATGGGAGACACCTGGCTTGAGAGCAGTACATGTGAAAAGGATCTAGGAGTCTTGGTAGACCACAAACTTGACATGAGTCAGCAGTGTGATGCAGCAGCTAAAAAAGCCAATGCAATTCTGGGCTGCATCAATAGGAGTATAGTGTCTAGATCAAGGGAAGTAATAGTACCACTGTATTCTGCTCTGGTCAGACCTCACCTGGAGTACTGTGTCCAGTTCTGGGCACCACAGTTCAAGAAGGATCCTGACAAGCTGGAACGTGTCCAGAAGAGGGCAACCAAAATGGTCAAAGGCCTGGAAACGATGCCTTATGAGGAACGGCTTAGGGAGCTGGGTATGTTTAGCCTGGAGAAGAGAAGGTTAAGGGGTGATATGATAGCCATGTTCAAATATATAAAAGGATGCCAGATAGAGGAGGGAGAAAGGTTGTTTTCTGCTGCTCCAGAGAAGCGGACACGGAGCAATGGATTCAAGCTACAAGAAAGAAGATTCCACCTAAACATTAGGAAGAACTTCCTGACAGTAAGAGCTGTTCGGCAGTGGAATTTGCTGCCAAGGAGTGTGGTGAAGTCTCCTTCTTTGGAGGTCTTTAAGCAGAGGCTTGACAGGCATATGTCAGGAATGCTTAGGTGGTGTTTCCTGCTTGGCAGGGGGTTGGACTGGATGGCCCTTGTGGTCTCTTCCAACTCTATGATTTGTTTTTGGTGGTGGTTTTTTTTAATATATATATATATATATATATATATATATATATATATATATATATTTCTTTTAAAAAAACTTTCCTTAACTCCCAAAGGACAAACAAAAGGTCAATAACCCCCCCCCCTTCGCATAATGTAAACTCCATCTAGGACAGACAGAATAGCCACTCCCTTGCCAGCTGACCTTGGGCACGGCCAATGCCATCCCAGGTTGGCACAGGGCAAGAGGGCACCGGGGACGCTTCCTCTCTCCTTCCGCTAAGCTTAGGGATAAAATCAGCTTGAGCTGGGACAGCTGCTAAGATCCCAAATCCCCATGTGCGGTTAAAAATAGCCGTGGGGCTCAGCGTCGAGAGGCAGGCACGCCAACGGCAGTGAGATCTTGGCGCGGGACCTCAGATGGCATTTTAGCATTGTCTGCGCTGGACGCCTTCTTTTTGTTTTTGTTTTTTAATACGCGACCTGAACTTCATGTTGGCATTAGCTCGTCAAAAGCCACCTCTGTCTATCGAGTTGGCAGCAAATTTCGCCTGAGGCAGCAGCGAGCGACCGCTTTTTCTGTCGAGGGATGCAAGTCCTTCGAGGGCAATCCTTTTTGGGGGGGAATCTTTGGAGTCAAAAGCACCCCCTTTTCTCTCTGTTTCTACCACTGCTTTTTAACACCCAGGGCCAGATTTAGGTTTGATGAGGCCCTCAGCTCCTGAAGGTAATGGGGCACTTTATAGGTCCAGCTGTCCTTTGTCAACAAAAAATTGCCACTGTCTTTTGTGTTGAATATATGTTATATGGTCATTGATGGACCTCATAGGTATCTCAAGCCATTTGCACATGCAGAATGTAGGCACCCTATATATAGAAAGGAGCAAACCAGTGATATTTTAGGGAGCAGGCTACACAACACAAAACACTCCTGCTGTATGTAGGTTTTATTTTCTTGGTTTTTTTATCTTATATTTTGGAAATGTACATCCAGATGTTTTTTCATTTAATTTTTTTGCCCCCCCCCCAAGAGAGTGGGGCCCTAAGCTATTGCTTGTTTAGCTTATACTGTACATAAATCCAGCACTGAGAACACCCCCCCCCAAAAAATCCCTGAACCTGGTTCAGGCCAGTGGCCCCTCAAACCCTGCCCCGTGTTCTCAAGCACTAGCCCAGGCATAGGCAAATTCCAGCCCTCCAGATGTTTTGGGACTACAACTCCCATCATCCCTAGCTAAGAGAACCAGTGGTCAGGAATGATGGGAATTGTAGTCCCAAACATCTGGAGGGCCGGAGTTTGCCTATGCCTTCACTAGCCCCTAAGCATTTCACCCTTCTGCAACTAGCATGGGCTACCCAGGGATGAAGGCATTTGGCATGCAAACTAGGTGCCCCTCCATCGAACCATGTGGTTGGCCATTGAATCATAGAATTGTAGAGTTGGGAGGGACTTTGAGGATAACCTAGTCCAGGCTTCCTCAACCTCGGCCCTCCAGATGTTTTTGGCCTACAACTCCCATGATCCCTAGCTAGCAGGACCAGTGGTCAGGTATGATGGGAATTGTAGTCTCAGAACCTCTGGAGGGCTGGGTTTGAGGAAGCCTGGTCTTGTCCAACCCCCTGCAGCCGTCCCATACGAGGATCGAACCTGCAACCTTGGGATTATCAAGCTCCGGGTCTTAACCAACTGACCTATCCCGGCTCCAAGGAACTTCCTACGTAAGAACATAACAACAACAACAACAACAACAACAACAACATATTATTATTATTATTATTATTATTATTATTATTATTATTATTATTATTATTACCCCATACATCTGGCTGGGTTTCCCCAGCTATGCTGAGCGGCTTCCAACAAAATATTAAAAATATGATTAAAACATCAAACATTAAACACTTCCTGAAAGTCTTGACATCTGCTGGGAGGGCGTTCCACAGGGCAGGCGCCACCACTGAAAAGGCCCTCTGCCTGGTTCTCTGTAACCTTGCTTCTCGCAGGAAGGGAACTGCCAGAAGGCCCTCGGAGCTGGACCTCAGTGTCCGGGCTGGACGATGGGGGTGGGGGCACTCTTTCAGGTCCACTGGGCCGAGGCCATTTTGGGCTTTCAAGGTCAGCACCAACGCTTTTAATTGCACTCAGAAACGTACTGGATGTCAAGGAAATAAACAACTACCTGACTTTTAGAAGACATCTGAAGGCAGCCCTGTTTAGGGAAGCTTTTAATATTTGATGAATTATTGTATTTTAATATTTTGCTTTAAGCCGCCCAGAGTGGCTGGGGAAACCCAGCCAGATGGGCTGGGTATAAATTTGTTGTTGTTGTTGTTGTTGTTGTTGTTGTTGCTGCTGCTGCTGCTGCTGCTGCTGCTGTTGTTGTATGTCTTAAAGGAGGCAGGGGTGACCCCTGCTGAACTTCCACTGGCAGGGAGTTCCACAGGGCAGAGCGTCATATTGAGTCAGACTTAAGAGGTTGGAGAGCTGGCCCCAAACTAACAAAACAAATAGGGACAAATGTAAGGTTCTGCACTTCGGCAGGAAGAACCAGATGCAGAAATATAGGATGTGGGGAACACCTGGCTTACTAGCAGGACATGTGAAAAGGATCATAGAATCATAGAGTTGGAAGCGACCACAAGGGGCATCCAGTCCAACCCCCTGCCAAGCAGGAAACACCATCAAAGCATTCTTGACATATGCCTGTCAAGCCTCTGCTTAAAAACCTCCAAAGAAGGAGACTCCACCACACTCCTTGGTAGCAAATTCCACTGCTAAACAGCTCTTACTGTCAGGAATCTTCTTCCTAATCTTGGGCTCATGGGGTCTTGGTGGACTACAAGCTGAACATGAGTCCACAGTGTGATGCAGCAGCAAAAAAAGCAAATGCAATTCTAGGCTGCATCCACAGAAGTCTAGTGTCTAGCCCAGGCTTCCTCAACCTCAGCTCTCCAGATGTTTTTGGCCTACAACTCCCATGATCCCTAACTAGCAGGACCAGTGGTCACGTATAATGGGAACTGTAGTCTCAGAACCTCTGGAGGGCTGGGTTTGAGGAAGCCTGGTCTTGTCCAACCCCCTGCAGCCATCCCATACGAGGATCAAACCTGCAACCTTGGGATTATCAAGCTCCGGGCCTTAACCAACTGACCTATCTTGGCTCCAAGGAACTTCCTACGTAAGAACGTAACAACAACAACAACAACAACATATTATTATTATTATTATTATTATTATTATTATTATTATTATTATTAATACCCCATACATTTGGCTGGGTTTCCCCAGCTATGCTGAGCGGCTTCCAACAAAATATTAAAAATATGATTAAAACATCAAACATTAAACACTTCCTGAAAGTCTTGACGTCTGATGAGAGGGCGTTCCACAGGGCAGGCGCCACCACTTAAAAGGCCCTCTGCCTGGTTCTCTGTAACCTCGCTTCTCGCAGGAAGGGAACCGCCAGAAGCGCCTCGGAGCTGGACCTCAGTGTCTGGGCTGAACAATGGGGGTGGAGACGCTCTTTCAGGTCCACTGGGCCGAGGCCATTTTGGGCTTTCAAGGTCAGCACCAACACTTTTAATTGCACTCAGAAACGTACTGGGAGCCCACATAAATTTTATATGGCCCTCGGATGGGTGGCTGGCAAGAAGCAGGAAAATGCAGGTGATGGAAAGAGAGGGAAGATTTCTCCTTCTCTCGTAACAGCCAATGAAGCTGAATAGTGGTTGTTTCAGGACAGGGAAAAGCAAAGGGCTGATGGAACTCACTGCCACAAGGAGTAGTGACTTGAATGGCTTTCGAAGAGGATTAGCCAAATTCACAGTGGACAAGGCTATCGACAGCTACTAGTGGCTATGCACTTTCTTGGCTATCGGAGGCAAGTCATGACTCTGGCTGCCGGTTGCTGGGGAGAGGTGCTGTTGCGCTCAGGTCTTGCCCGGGGGCTTCCCCTTGAGGCATCCGGTTAGCCACTGCGAGAACAGGATGCTGGACTAGAAGGGCCACGGCCACGGTTCAGCAGTTGACGTGCTCATGGGCAGAATCAGAAGAGCAGGCCTTTCAGAACCAGGGGCAGGACCAAGGTGCCGTGCAAGTTGCTCTCTCTGAGCAGCTATGTAGGCAAGCTTTTCTTTTTGGCGCCGATGGCTGTCAACAGCGGAACGTGCAAGGCGGCGAGTCAAAAATGCTTAGGGACTCGATCTGGCCTGAAGCACCTGCTGCTAAGTAACCTTCAGCACACCTGCTTTCAGATTCAGAAGGGAACGGAAGCCCTTCTTGCAGAGTTCGGATTCCATCTCTCGGTGTGTCAAATGAGTGCAGCCCTAAGGCCACAGGTGAGCCTTGGTTGCTAAGGAGCTCTGCACCTGTTGTGTTTGCTCTTCAACCTGGTCCTCCCCCCTTCTGTTCCTCTTCTTTGTTCTCTTGGCTTCCCCTGTGTTCTGGTCCCAGCTGGCATCACGCCCCGTGATCTCTGCTCCTGCCCTCGGGAGCTGCCAGAGAGAACATACCAGCTCTTACCCAGGCCCCAGGCGAGATAACACGATATCGCCTGTCACCGCTCCACCCACACCTACAAAAACCAGCACGGATATATAGGGGGGTAGGGAGAGGCTTGCTGGGGCTTTGGAGAGAAGGGTTTGCTAAACAGACCGCAGCTAGGAGCAGTCAGAGGACGGAAGCATGGCGAGATTTCTTGACATCTTCTTTTGATGGGTGGGGGCAGAGCATTCAAACGTTGACTGGCGAAAACCAGAATGCCTCTATTGTTTTAATTGTTTAGGACAGCGTTTTAACTAAATGGTAGAATTGTAGAGCTGGAAGGGACCCCAAGGGTCATCCAGCCCAACCCCCTTTGCAATGCAGGAATCTCAGCTAAAGCATCCATGACAGATGGCCATCCCACCTCTGCTTAAAAACCTCCAAGGAAGGAGAGCCCACCACCTCTTGAGGGAGACCGTTCCACTGTCGAACAGCTCTGACTGTCAGTACACACACTGAAACCCATGGACCTAAGTGAATCATATCCTGAAAGACCTACATTGGCTCACATTTGAAAATTGGACACTTCCGAGCATAATTCAAAGTGTTGGTGCTGACCTTGAAAGCCCTAAATGGCCTCGGCCCAGTAGACCTGAAGGAGCATCTCCACCTCCATCGTTCAGCCCAGAAAATGAGGCCCAGCTCCGAGGCCCTTCTGGCGGTTCCCTCCCTGCGAGAAGTGAGGTTACAGGGAACCAGGCAGAGGGCCTTCTCGGTGGTGGCGCCTGTCCTGTGAAAGCTGGACTAGGAAGCAGGGCTCTTCAAACGTACTATGTATCCTGTCCTGCTCAGGCTCAGAGATTCCATGAGGAATGGAAGCAATAAGCACAGCATCCCCAAAGCAGGCTAGGCGAGCAAAGCAGGTCCCAAAGAACAGTTCAGGACCTTGGCCAGCTCCCAATAGGCCTGGCTGGCTGAGCTATGGAAGGTGTTGTCTCAGCAAAGAGCTGGAATCTGACATAGAATGGCACCGTAGTTGGGGCGCACATCCTTGATGTGCTGGCTGTGCTGAGCAAAAAGCCCCTTGCTCGGCCCCACACGCCCCTACCCTGTGGAAGGGATGGAGGTGTTGGGGGGGGCTGCAATTGGCTTATTATTTTGTTTGTTTGTTTGTTTTTGTTTATTTCTCACCCATCTACCCATCTGGGTGGGTTTCCCCAGCCACTCTGGGCGGCTCCCAACAGAATATTAAAAAGATGATAAATACATCAGACATTAAAAACTTCCCTAAACAAGGCTGCCTTCAGATGTCTTCTAAAGGTCAGGTAGTTGTTTATTTCCTTGACATCTGATGGGAGGGCGCCACCACCGAGAAGGCCCTCTGCCTGGTTCCCTGGAACCTCACTTCTCACAGGGAGGGAACCGCCAGAAGGCCCTCGGGAGATGGACCCCGGTGTCTAGGGTGGAGACGTTCCTTCAGGTATCCTGTCAAGGACATTATATCATTGGAAGGGTGCCTCTATTTACAAGATCTTGCTTCTCCATCCCAATCTCTTCTTAGGTGGTGGTGGTGAAATATGAACCACTCCAGAGCTCGCCAGACTCCCAACTCTCCTCATCCCTGATCCATCAAACAGTTACAGCTCACCAGTGTCTGACACCTCCGAACTCCCAACTCTCAGAAGCCCCACCCAGCACGGCCGCCTGCTTGGGGGCTGATGTGAACTGTAGCCCATAAATATCTGGGGAGGGGCCACAGTCTCCCCACCCTTGCCATGGACCGAAATAGACGTTCTCTCTCTTTTTAAAAAGGGACGCGGGTGGCGCTGTAGGTTAAACCACAGAGCCTAGGGCTTGCCGATCAGAAGGTCGGCGGTTCGAATCCCCGTGATGGAGTGAGCTCCCGTTGCTCAGTCCCAGCTCCTGCCCACCTAGCTGTTCGAAAGCACCTCAAAGTGCAAGTAGATAAATAGGTACCTCTCCGATGGGAAGGTAAACGCTGTTTCCGTGTGCTGCTCTGGTTCGCCAGAAGCAGCCTTGTCATGCTGGCCACATGACCCGGAAGCTGTACGCTGGCTCCCTCGGCCAATAACGCGAGATG
Source organism: Zootoca vivipara (assembly GCF_963506605.1). Taxonomy (NCBI): domain Eukaryota; kingdom Metazoa; phylum Chordata; class Lepidosauria; order Squamata; family Lacertidae; genus Zootoca; species Zootoca vivipara. The sequence goes on along the minus strand of NC_083281.1, from coordinate 2,615,342 downwards.
AGTGCCGCAACCCCAGAGTCTGTCACAACTACCTAATGGTCAGGGGTCCCTTTACCTTTTACTCTTTTTTAAAACACTCTGAGGCTCAGCGGAGCCTCCCTTGGCAAAGGCAGTCTATCTCCAAATACAGTGGTTCCTTGGTTGTCGAACTTAATCCATTCCGGGAGTCCGTCCAGCTCCTGGAACCGTTCGAAAACCAAGGTCCAGCTTCCGATTGGTTGGACGTTCGGCTTCCAAAAAACATTCGCAAACTGAAACACTCACTTCCTGGTTTGTGGAGTTTGGGAGCCCATTTGTTTGGGAGCCAAGCAATGCGAGAACCAATGTACCACTGTAGCAGTTGCTCAGGGTGGGATGAGCTGTGGTCTCTGTGCCCACATTTGCCAGCTTCGCCCTCGTCTGCAGGGATAGATCACATGTTGCCAACGCTTGGCTTTTTTTTTTCTTTTTCAAACGGCGGGCTCACCAGAGGTGGTTTGAGGGTTGCAAAGGCCGGATTGCTTGCACTGTGGCCAGGCGAAAGATCCTTAGGTTACCATTAAAAAACCCATAGCCAAGTGTGGGCAACCTTTGTGGTGTCGGTATGCGTGCCTAGATGTGTGTGTCTTGTGTGTGTCTGTGTGTGTACACAAGTGAGAGAACGGGAGAGAGGGATTAAAATTAGCTTGTAAAAAGTCTAACGTGATTGTGTCAAGATTTCTCCTTCCCATGCGGCAGGGCGGGTGACGCTTTGAAGGATAACCACGTAGGTTTTTTAGCTGAGGCCAGCAATTTGAAAGTTCATGCTAAGTGGTTTGTGTCACCATAAATAAAACTGAAACTCTCCCTCCCTCCCTCCCTCCAATCTTCTCTCTCTCTCTCTCTCTCTCTCTCTCTCTCTCTGCGTGGTTATTTTTTAAAACGAGGTTTCCCCCCCCCCCAGACTGATCAGTGTGCAGGCCGTTTTGTTTTAATCGAGATGCAAACTGGTTACCGAAACGATAAATATTTGCCCCTCTCAGTTTGCAAGCTTTTATTTCTGTTGCTGCTACTGCAACGTGTTACTCCTTTTGGGAGAGGAAAGGATTCATCTCCAGCGAAATATTTTATTTTATTATTATCTGTATATGATGTGGCGTAGTGGTTAGTGTGTTGGACCAAGACCTCAGAGACCAGGGTTCGAATCCCCACTTGGCCATGAAGTTTACTGGGTTGCCTTGGGAAGGCAGGAAATCATCGGCTCCTCAGTCCCCACCTCACAGGGTTGTTGCGGGGACTGAGGAGGAAAAACCACCTTGAGCTCTTTGGAAGAAAAAGGTGAAATACGATAAATATTTGCCCCCCTCGGTTTGCAAGGTTTTATTTATGTGGCTCCTTTTGGGCATTGATCTCTAGCTAATGATTTTATTTTTAGGTTGAATGATTGAGGTTGAATCCTGACAAGACAGTAGGACTGTTTGTGGGGGACAGGCAGGTGTGGAGGACTCTCTGGTCCTGAATGGGGTAACTGTGCCCCTGAAGGACCAGGTGCGCAGCCTGGGAGTCATTTTGGACTCACATCTGTCCATGGAGGAGCAGGTCAATTCTGTGTCCAGGGTGGCTGTCTACCAGCTCCATCTGGTACGCAGGATGAGACCCTACCTGCCCGCAGACTGTCCGGCCAGAGTGGTGCATGCTCTAGTTATCTCCCGCTTGGACTACTGCAATGCGCTCTACGTGGGGCTACCTTTGAAGGTGACCCGGAAACTGCAATTAATCCAGAATGCGGCAGCTAGACTGGTGACTGGGAGTGGCCGCTGGGACCACATAACACCGGTCTTGAGAGATCTGCATTGGCTCCCAGTAGGTTTCCAAGCACAATTCAAAGTGTTGGTGTTGACCTTTAAAGCCCTAAACTGCCTCGGTCCTGTATACCTGAAGGAGCGTCTCCACCCCCATCGTTCTGCCCGGACACTGAGATCCAGCTCCGAGGGCCTTCTGGCGGTTCCCTCCCTGTGAGAAGCAAAGCTACAGGGAACCAGGCAGAGGGCCTTCTCAGTTGTGGCACCCGCCCTGTGGAACACCCTCCCAGCAAACGCCAAGGCAATAAGCAACTATTACCGTATACTTTTAAAAGACAACTGAAGGCGGCCCTGTTTAGGGAAGTTTTTATTGTTTGATGCTGTATTGTTTTTAATATTCGGTTGGAAGCCGCCCAGGGTGGCTGGGGAAACCCAGCCAGATGGGCGGGGTATAAATGATAAATTATTATTATTATTATTATTATTATTATTATTATTATTTGTCGCCGTTACTGCCTCCTGTAGCAGAGACTTCTGTAGTTTAACTGTGCACATAACAAAATATGTATTTTATCAAAGTTTTGGAACACTTTGGTTTAGGAACAGATCAAGTTTGAGAACCGAGGTACCACTGTATATAGGTACAGTAAAGGTAAAAGTACCCCTGACCGTTAGGTCCAGTCACGGACGACTCCGGGGTTGTGGCGCTCATCTCGCTCTATAGGCCGAGGGAGCCGGCATTGGGTCATGTGGCCAGCAGTGCACGAAAACACCAAGTTTGGGAACCAAGGTACCATTGTATATAGAAATGAGCAAACCAGTGATATTTGAGGGAGCAGGCTCGCTGGCGGGGCCCATGCCTGAATGAGCAGGAGACAAGCAACAGCCCATGGACGCAACCCTGTGAGAGGGGCTAGGTCTGGACCGCAACAACAACCCTTTGAGGTAGGCCAGGCCTAAATGGCGGCTGGGCCAATGTCACCCAGTGATCTTCGCAGCTATTCTGGGGTGTAAGTTCTCCATTCTCCTGAGGCGAAGCCCAAAGATCAACACAGCTGCCCAACTTGGGAGGGGGGGGACAGCGATGGACTCGGGGGGCCCAGCGGTGTGACTACAGACTGCTCTCAGGTGGCGCTGTGGAAAATAGGGACACGAGGGGTCTGGAGATATGCTGGGGGGGGGGCTGGCATGCGCCACAAAGCTGCCCCTACACTACACACTGACCCGCTCTTAATAATTTATTGGGCCCAAATTAAATGCGGGCAACCTCCTTTTGGACACCAGCCAAGTGATGTTCAGAGTTTTCCCATTAGGTAGGAGGCAACATCCACCCCCCCTTCAGCACCAGAAATTGCATTCCATCCTGTCTCCCTGCATATAGGAGCCAAGGTCCTTCTGCCTCCCCCCCCCATAAAATGTTTGAGGGGGGCGGGCCCCCCAAAGTTTATTGGCAGTGCCAAAGTTGATGGCCAGGATTTATGTTGGGGGATGGAGAACCTCAGTTAAGTATTTGTATTACCCTAATTGTTTTTTGGGGGGGGCAGTTGCCCCCCTTGCCTGGACCCAGGTGTGTGCAGTGTCTTGTGATGGAGGCGAGTCTTTACCTTCCCCTCCCCAATATTTTATTCAAGTGGGCACCCCTGCTCTGGCATCCCCACTCCCTTACCCAGGGCCGGATTCAGGTTTGATGAGGCCCTCAGCTCCTGAAAGTAATGGGGCCCTTTATAGGTCCAGCTGTCCTTTGTCCACAACAAATGGTCACTGTTTTTTGTGTTATATGGTAATTTGTGGACCTCATAGGTGTCGCAAGCCATTTGCACATAACAAAATATGTATTTTATCAAAGTTTTGGAACGCTTTGGTTTAGGAACGGACTTCCGGAACGGATCAAGTTTGAGAACCGAGGTACCACTGTATATAGGTACAGTAAAGGTAAAAGTACCCCTGACCGTTAGGTCCAGTCACGGACGACTCTGGGGTTGTGGCGCTCATCTCGCTCTATAGGCCGAGGGAGCCAGCATTGGGTCATGTGGGCAGCAGCGCACGGAAACGCCAAGTTTGAGAACCAAGGTACCACTGTATATAGAAATGAGCAAACCAGTGATGTTTTAGGGAGCAGGCTTGCATCACAGGAGCCCACACAACACAAAACACTGTTGCTGGATGGAGGTTTTATTTCATTTGTTTTTTATCTTAAATTTTGGAAATGTACATTCAGGATTTTTTCCTTTAATTTTTTTGGGGGGGCCCAAGAGAATGGGACCCTAAGCTAGAGCTTGTTGGTAGCTTATACGTAAACCCGGCACTGCGCCTTATCAAACCTCCTTGGCCCACCCTTGGGGGCTAGAAGAAGAAGAAGTGGGGGTGTAGAGGGAGACTCTCTCTCTCTCTCTCTCTCTCTCTCCCTCTCCATCTCTCTCTCTCTCTCTCTCTCTCTCTCTCATCCTGGCGCTGCCAGACTCCTCCAAGACCCCCCTCCTCCCCAGCCACGCGAGAGAGGGGCGGAGCGAGGGGCGGAGCCTACAGCCCAGGCAGGGAGGAGGGAGAGCGCGCGCGCGCTAGAGAGAGGGAGGTTGGTCGTGGGTGCCGCCGCCGCCGCCGCCGCTGCTTGAGACCTGCTCACCCAGGGAGGGAGGGAGCGGGGAGATGTAAGGGTTCCCCTGCCTGCCAGCCAGCTAACCAACCAGTCCCCCCCCCCGCCCTCCTCACTCTCTCCGGATTTTCTTTGCAAAAGGGAGAGGAATCTGGCTGATGCTGCGCCTGCTGTTTTATTTCCCATTCCTGCCCCAAATCTTGTTTTGATAAAAAACACGAGGTTTTAACCAGGAAGAGAGAGATATATAAGCAATCTTCTCATAGCAACAAAAAGAGAGAGCTTCTTTCTTATTCTTTTATTATTATTAGTAGTAGTATTTTTAAAATCTCCGCGCCCCCAGTGTGGCGTCCCATAAAAAGTGACGTCTCTCTCCCCCACCCAAGACATTATTTTTTTACTGCTGCCCCGTCTCACCCACTTCCACCGAGCCCCCCCTTTATTAAGAACCCCCTCTGTGTGACTCTCTAGAGTTAACAACCACCCACCAAGTCCTCATCACTCCCCCCCCCCCGGTCTTCACAACCCAGGAAGGATTTTGGTGTGTGTGTCCCACCCTCGGCGATGTGACCTAGCAACTAAATAACCCCCGAATTTTTTTATTTTATTTTACCAAAGAGAGAGAGAGAGTGGGGGTGGGAAGAAACCACCACCTCCTCTACTTCACTGACATCTGGGGAGGGCCACGGCGCCGCAGCGGGTTCTCCTGAGCTGGGACCTTAAAAGATGCTGTCGACCCGGCCACTGAAGGCGCCTGGAGAGAACTGACCCAACGCTGAAGGAAGGGAAGATCTCGCCCCGCTTTTCGCGTTGTTGTGACTCTATTTTTTTTCCCAGGGAGGAGGAGGTGAGGTTGTTTCCTTTCCTTCGCCCTCCGCAAATTAACAACAACAACAACAACTTGGTGGGACCTTAAAAATAAATAAATAAGCCCCTTCTCTCTCCCGCCGGCCGCCACCTTGGCTTCCTGTTGGCATCCAGCCGCTCTACCGCCCTGGTCAGTTTCGTTTGGGTGATGGTAAGTTTTTCGCGTCAGTTTCCAAATCCTTTTTTAAAAATAATAATAATAGTAATAGCCCCCTACACCCTGATTTCCTTGGTGGGGTGTGGCGGAGGAGCGGGTGGGTGGGCAGGAGAAGTTGATGGAGGTGGGGTTTTAGGGGGAGAGGGGGGAAAAGTCCAAGGCAGGTGGGCTTCGGAGGGGGAGAGGGTGCTGGGGGTGGGGGGGAGGGGAGAGTCTTGTTAGAATCAAAACAGAAAGGATCTTGGCACGATCAGGGACAGGGTGGTTGGAAAGAGACCCGGGGGCGGGGGCATTTCTCTGAGTGTTTGGGGATGCCCCGTTCCAGAAAGAGCGCGCCCCCTATTCGGACAGCCCCCATCGCGTTTTGCCGTAGTGCATTGCCTAGATGAAGACCCCCACCACCATGCCCGTCCTTGGTGCAAAGTGTCAGAGTATAATGCGTGTGGGGGGGGGGAGTGCGGAGAAGTGGAGAATGCAAAGCGCTATAAAGTCTGCGGAGTCTCCTACCTCTCCAAACCCGGTGCGCTTTTACGCATGGAATTGGGGAGGGGGGGAGAATGCGTAAGAATCTGCGATGGAGGAGGGGGGGGAGAGAGACGGGGGAGTGTGTGGCAATCATCTCTCCCCCCCTCCCCTCTCTTTCTCTTGGCAGCTAGCTCAGCAAACGCTAGATGTAGCGGAAAATGGCCGCTCTGGTGAAGGGGGCGGAGGAGGAAGGGAGCCGTGCTGAACTTGAACATGACGCCTAGCGGAGAGGAGGAGAGACCCGCCGGAGAGAGAGAGAGGGAGGGAGGGAGACGCCGGGGCTTCTCTGGGCGCCGCTAACTGCTGCCTTTGGCCCCGATCCAGCCTCTCGCTCTCGAGCTGAAAAGTGCCTCCCTTCCCCTCCACCCCGCCAACCTTGGAAAGATCTCCCTCTCTCTCTCCAACCCGCTCCCCTTTCTCTCTCCATCCTGCGCGTAAAAATTAACTGTCTCTCTCTCTCTGGCTAACCAAGCTGGGCCCTGCGGCAGACTCGGCGAAGGCCGCTTCGTCAGCAGTTAAGATCTTGAGCTCTGCGGAGCACAAGGTGGACGGGAGAGGAAGAAAGGCGCGCGCACCACACACACACACACACCGGCTGGGCTGCAGCCTTTGCAGCACCAGACCCGCTCCGCGGGGGAAAAAAAATCCTCCTCGCTCCAACCTTTACCCTCCTCCGTCCATTTTCCTTCGCACACCCAACCCCGAGCCGGGTTCAGTTCTAAAAATAGATCTTTCTTTCTTTCTTTTAAGTGAGGCGATCTATCCTTGGGAAGCGAAGTCGCAGCGAGTTCAAAGGGGATTTCTCTCGCCTTTCCCCCACCCCACCCCACCTCGCGCCTGGGTGTTCCGCAGGGAGCCTTGATCGAAGAGAACGGTCGCTCGATTAATCGATGGCGAGCGGTTTCTGTTCCCCGCGCCTTCCTCGGATGAGCTCCGGGCTCCCCCCGACCCCCTCGCGCGTTTACTCTAAAGTAAAGCTCTGTGGAACTCAACGGGACTCACAGCCCAATAGGTAAAAGCGTGCCACCACCGGAGGGCACTTCACACGAGTCTCGAGCAGTTTTGCTCAGGAGCAAAAACTCCATTGCTTTCCGTGGGAGCTTACTCCCGAGTAAACACGTGCTAGTCGGATTTGCCCTGCAGGGCTGCTGCCAACTTGTAAGATGGCGTTCCTCAATATTAAGCCGGCGGGCTCCTCAGAAGGCGGCGGTCTTGCACCCATTTACCCATGAGTAGGCACTTTAGGGCCGACTTCCAGGCTAAAGTTCCAGCGCGTCTTTTGAAAATCAGCGGGGCTTCCTCGCGAGTAAATCTGCCTTTTGTCCACGGGATGAGCCACGGTCTTTAGAAGCTCGGAGGATTTTTATTTTTAAGAGCAAGATCCTCATTCGCTTACCTGGAAAACTCGTGGAACTGAATGGGGCTTCTGAGCAGACACGCTTAGGATCGGGACGGTTGGGGGGGGGAGCGCCGCGAAGTTTGCGAAGGGGGAAAGTGCCGCAGTTGTTGGTCCGAATGATTCCCTCCCGTCGCCGCCTCTTCCAATCGCACCTCATTCCCCCCCCAAAAAAACTCATCCCAAATTCTTTGACTTTGAAGGATATCGGGAATTTTACGTGGCTGTTCCAGACAGCCGCATAATAATAATAATAATAATAATAATAATAATAATAATAATAATAATAATAATAATCCACGCGCGCAGTGACTTGGCTAAGCAGTGAAACTCGCGTGTCAACTCCCAAACTTTTAAAAATCTGGATTGCGTGTAACACCCTCCCCCCACCCCACCCCAAAAAAATCGGAGTAGGAGAGAAGTGAAACGGGAGGGGGAGCAGAAGGATTGAGGCTCCTATTAGTGATATAGAATTGGCTTTTGGAGTCGGGGCTAAATGCCAGCCGACGCCAAATAATAATAATAATAATTTACTTCATCGTTTGCAATGTGGAGCAATAGTAATTGTAGGGGCTTATAGCAGGAGGATGTAGAAAAATGTTGGAATGAAAGTATGAATTACCCCCAACTCTTCCAAAGCACACACACCACTCGAAGAAACATTCCAGACAAACCGCCCACATCAATTAATAGATATATCGAATTATCTGCATGTTTGATAGTTCACGTGAACAGTGGTTGTCCGAATGCAAGTCTGCATCTCAGTAAATAGCCCATGACGTTATAGGTCTCTGCTTGGGGGCCCTACCTCTTCAAGACTGTAAAGCGAGGCTCCTCATACACCAGCCATGCCCCCAAATAAAATAATAAATAAAATAAACCCCTGCAGATAGAAATCTAGCTCCAGTGACAGCCCTGTCTGTCAGTTGCAGCAAAGAGGGGGGGCACCTCAAAGACTGACAGTTTGACCGAGCCAGAGGCCTTGCAGCGGCCTGCTTTAGAGACCTAGGTGACGGAGAGAAAGGTTGTATTGCTTGCTACATTTCTGCATGCGAGGATTCTGCTTTGCCTAAAGGAGCACTCAGCCTGGCCTTGCTTGTGACGTCTAGGCCGGAGGCAAGATTTTGTCCCGCAGTGATTTCCTGGTTTCCCTCTTCTCCTTACCTTCCCCCAACCGCAGAATTATGGATAAATTCTTAATGAAAGGGTACTGTACAAATCATTCTCTCATATATAGCACTCCTGTAAACAGAGTTGAAAGTCCAGCCCTGTGGATAAAAAACAACAACAACTTGATATTTCAGTGCTATATGTCCCCCCACCTCATAATAAGAGAACTGTTTAAATTAACCAGGAGGTTTTGTTTTTGTACACGCACACGCTTCTTCCGCACAGCTATTCAATTGCGGCATTAGAAAGTTCCCCCCTCCTCCAGCAAGCCGCTAGTCCTCATTGTGACCTCATTTAACGCTTCCTATTTATCATCCTTCTTATTTTGCGCCGGTTTCAGAAGTATCCAAGCCGGGCCGGTATTATTACCTCCAGTCCAGGCGAATCCTTAAGTTTCCAGGAGAGGCAGCGAACTCTCCACGCTTTGGGGAGTTTCCAAAACTCAGCCTGCCGTTTCCTTAAGAAGCCGAGCCGACCTCAAGTCAGAAATCATGCGCCTTTTTCATGCGTAACGGAGAGCCGGGTTATGGTTCAATTTCTATAGAAACACACACTATTTTTTTTTTAAAAAAAGGAAACCCTTACCCGCTTTCCCTTCTTTTTATTTTCTTCTGCTTCCAACTGCCGGCCATGTCCGGAACGAGAGTTTTGTGGTTCGGGAAAGTCTGGGAGCCAAGTTAATTTTCCTTCTCTAAACGCCTGGCAGAAAGGCAGTTAGGAGTTGGGCCGCGTTTTCTCTATTCGGAGGATGGGGGCAGGAAATATCAACCTCTATCCAGCCCTCCCTCCTCCATGGTTTTGGGAGGTGGTTTGTTTTTTTGGACACCGCTCACCTTTGCAATAAGGAGGTGAAGTTGGCGATGGAAACATATAGGAGGTGTGGGGGTTAAGTCAGTCTCGCCTTTTTCTGGGATTGCGCCCCGGTGTGTGTGTGTGTGTTGGTTTGGGAGACAGAGAGAGAGAGAGAGAAAGAGAGAGGGTGCCATGCAGCGTGCATGGCCCTGGCACCGAACTTTGTGGATGCCCGGCCCCTTAATGAGGAATTTTGTGGGTGCTTGGGCACTCAGAGAGTTAGATCTTGTGCTGTGGTGAGGATTCATTTCCTAGTCGGAAAATGGCTGTGATGTTCTCGACCCTTTGCAGAGCCGTGAAAGAATTCCCGTTCCAAAAGAATAGGGGTCTTGTTTGTTTGTTTGTTTGTTTGTTTTTGTAGGGGGTGTCTCTCCTTGTCTTTTGGCTTGCTTGCTTGCTTGTTCGGCCGCTTTCCAGCATCTGCTAAAAGTGGTGCCCAGGGGGCGAATCATTTCACTTTCTGATGGGGGTGGGGTCTGGACAGCTCTCCAAAACCCATCGACGCCGCCTCCCATCCCACAGTTCTTAATTACACGGCCCCCCTCCTCCCCAAATCCATCAACAAGGCAATTCTGTGGGTGCCTGCCTACTCGGAAGTAAAGTCCCATTGAATTCAATGGGGACTTACTCTCAAGCAATCCCGTGGGGATATATGCAGCTTAAGCCCCATTGAACTTTTACATTTCTGAGCAGTTGGCCTGGAAGGCCGCGATCCTGCGCACCCTTCCTTACCTGGAAAGTAAGGCCGGCGAGACTTCGGAGCAAACATGCCCAGGGTTATGTTGAGAAACATCCTGGTTTATTCTTACTATTATCATAATCAACAGCCTGCTATTACATTAGCTCACCAAATACGCTTTTTGTTGACACTGGGGCGGGGGGGGGACCCAAAAGGGAAAAGAAGTTAGGAGAGAGTTGCGACTTCTTTGCCGAGAGTTAAAAACTGGGCTGGGGGCGTAGGAGGAGAGAAAAGCTATTTTAAGTTTGGAAATCCCTCCCCTTCAGATGATAGGTGTCTATATACAAGCTCCTTTTCAGGGGGGGGGGGAGAGACAATTGTGCGTCGCTCAGTCCTGACTTAGGAAACATTGGGTACGCGTGCGGCGTGTGTGTTTCGCTTCGCAAGGTGGGTGCGGAAGGTCGATGGCAATAATGTGATTTTTAAAAAGGCGAGAGGGAGGGCGAGAGTGCTCCAGTACAGAAGGAGGCTTCATTTAATTCCTCTCTAATCACATTTCCTCGTGAAAGGTGCGCGCGAGTGAGTAGTTCCTGAGCTGAAAGCCTGGGAGACAAGACTTCCTTGCAGCGCATCGTTCCCCTGCTCCGGCGATTCTCACCTAGATCTAGGGGGCCGCTGAGCCCAGCCAAGTTCTACTCAGAAACAGAACCTCTCGAAGGAATGGGCCCAAGTTAGGCATGCCTGTTATTTTCAGAGGGGTCCTCTTCTCTAGGGTAACGCGCCGGGCACGCCACGCACGCACCCCTTTCTTGGAGGACTGGATCCTGATTTCTAAACTCTCCACACACAAAAAACACTCGGAGAAACAGCTGAGTTTCTTTCTGGGGAGTTTAGCGGTAAGGACCTATGCAATTCCAGGTGATTATTAAAAAAAAACACTCATTCCAAAGTTTGTTTTTTATTTCAAATTCCCTTCCAGAGGGATAATATGGGAGTTCTCTCCACCGCCCCGAAATTGACATTTGGCTGATTTAGGGTATTGTTATTATTATTATTAGTAGTATTATTATTTTATTATTGATTAGCACCTCAGGCCTGTTTGCTTCACACCTTATAAAAATTCCCAAGTCTGACTGCATCTCAGCGTTTTCTTTTTGTAAAGTGTTTTTTTTGGGGGGGGTGGGGGGGGAAGCTCCCTCTCTTCCCCTCCGTTCTTTCCTTCCCTAGGATGTTAGTACATCATTTATTTGTTTATTTATTTATTTAAAAAATCATATTTTTAGCCCCCTCCCGGGGTGTGAAGCAGCTTACCCCCGTTTAAAGCCCATAAATTAAAATATATTTTTTTAAAAAAAAAAATTTGTACCCACCCTTTCCTCTTTTCCCGGAGACGTTGCCGGAGTAGCACACGGTCGATCTCATTTCATTTTTTAAAATAATCGCCTGCGTAAAGGCGCGATCTTTGGGCACGTCTCCTCAGGAGGAGGAAACCTCCGCCCCCCCCCCCGGAGTTCGACACGACCTTTGCATCGTGCCGGCAGCTCTGATTAAATACCTACCTACCTACCTACCTACCTACCTATTATTGTCGCTATCAGCTTTTCACCTTTTCTCGAAAAGCGGGAGCAATGTGCTAACTTTTCCCAAAGCGCATTGCATGCATGCATGCGCCCTGTGCGCGCTACGCGTAGGGTTGGATATGTGACTGCCCGCTTCTAATTTATTTATTTTGAAAAGTTGGATTTACATGTACTGTATAATGCTTCTCTTTCGGAGGGTTAGGCGTGCTTCCTCTCTCCCGTCCGCCCCCCCCCGCCGCTCTCCCTGGTCCCACCCCCTCCCCTTGGACACCCTCCCCCTCGCCGTCTCCTCCCCTCCCCCCGCACCGATCCATCGCCGGGAAAGAGAGAGTGTGTGAGCGTGTATGTTTGAGAGAGGGAGAGGGAGAGAGTGTGAGAGGAGAAAAATGTTCCAGCCTCCGAAATGACTCAGTAACTTTTACGCTTGGATCTGCTTTTTCAAACCTCCTCTCTCTCTTCTCCCCCCCCACCCCCCCTCAAAAAACCCTCCTCAACGGTTTACTCCGCGACAGCTTGGAGATGTATTCTTCACCTCTTTGCCTCGCCCAGGTAATTAAGGCCTCTTCCCCCCCTCCCCCCGTCAGAGATCTCCTTTCCACCCCTCTCCTTCCTTCCTTTCTTTTTGCATTGCTAATTTGTATCATTTGTAATGGGGGGGGGGGGGAGTGAGCTGAAATCTGTTTCCTCTTTGCAGCCTGGTTCCTTTCTTTCTTTCCCTCACCCACCCCCTCTCAAAATCCTTTCTCTCCACCCCCCCTCCCCCGGAGAAAAGAGTTTTGCCCATTGCAGAAAATGCGTGGCGGGGCTGCGGGCTTGTGGCGCGCGGTGGCGGGGGGGGGGGTTTGGAGAGAGCGGGCTTTGCATTCGGAGTCAGCTGAGCTTTCCAAAAGGCGCCCGATCTCTTGTCACACACACACACACACACACACCCTTTCCCACTTTGCAGGTCGGCTGCAATAAGTTTCTATTTCCATCCTACCCACCTGAACCCTCCCTCCTCCCCCCCCCAAAAAAACCACCCTCCTTCCCTCCGGTGTCGTGTTTTGAGCAGAACTGCTGGCTTTTAGCAATGCATGGGTCTGGATCGGTATGATATGTGTGGGGCAGGACCCCCACCCCATCTGTACCCCTTAGGCAGCTTGATGGCAGTTTGGTGTTCACATGGTCTGGTGGTCTGGTGACCGCAAGAACACCCTCTCCTTCCACATTGGGGTGGGGGGATGGAGTTGGGTGGCTAGGGTTTTTCGGTTGGGGGGGGAAGAGAAGAGGCTTAATATCAACTGTTTTCCCAACTGCGCACCAAGTTCTGATAAGTTGGCAAAGAGAGAGGGCTGTGTGTCTGAGAGAGAGAGAGCATTTTTGCAAGAATGCTGAGCGCATAAGTCCCAGTGTGTCAGAGTTTGCACGGCTATTCCTTGCCAGCTTGCATAGGGGTTACTTCAGTGTATGCGTCCTGGGTTTGTAAGTATCAGTGAGCCATTGAGTGCCCCAGAGGTCTCGAAATCCACCCCCGTGAGCCATGGACACGGGCGAGTGTGCAAATGTGCCGTGTGGTGCCATAGGCCCCATGCTCCCCCCTGCATGGAAGGATGGGCACATGGAAGTGAGAACGTTCGTGTGTGCCAGACGAGAGAGGGACGGCGTGCAAGAGCTTGGCGGTCTGGCGCACATGTCGCCCAGGACGAGTGTCCACGCAGGGCCCTCGTGCAAAGGCGTGCAAGGCAGCTGATTGTGAGTGAGGTGTGTGTGTGTGTGTGTGTGTGCTTTCTTCCTGTGCCTACCCTCCATATGCGTGTGGCATCGGTGTGTGTCGGGCCACCAGTCTGCAACGCCAGTGTTGCAGCACGAGGCATGAAATATTCACACGCCATGCTGTATATTTCATGGGAAAGGGGTTCTCCGGGCGTCATCAGAGCAAACACAGTTTCTTACATTCCTGTTAATTTTCGGGGGGGGGGTGTCATTTTGCTTAGTTGTGAACACATCTCAGTGCCCCCCCAAGCCTGTCTTCCTGCGGTGCCCTCGAAGTCAGCATGTTGCGTTGCCAGTCACGGGACGGTTGGGCTGTTTGTTTTCTCTGTGTGTGTCAAAATCCACTGTGTGTTGCAGGGCTCCCTTTGAAAAGGACAAAATGTTCGCCCTTCCCTTGATGTGCCCAGCTATAAAGTCTCTTTCCTATATGCAAGGTTGTTTTGCTTAGCGGTGAAGCGTTTGCCTTATGGTGCCGATATTATTGCGGGCTCCTTCTGACTTTTGCAGCGTAATTTCTCTGCTCTCGTGTCCCCTCCAGCGGGGCAGCCTCTCCCCCCTCCCTCTCTGATCGATTCTTGATATTTTATTTTAATTATTGAACAGCCGGCCTCTCGTGTAACGACTTCCTCGCTGCAAACTAAGGGTGATTCTTCTGATAAGTAACTCCTAAACAAAGCGGCGTCTTGCAAGAACCTTGACATGCTTTTCTATCGAGGGCATGGATTTTATTTTATGTTTAAATGCATTTGTTGTGTGTGTGTGGGGGGGAGACTGATAGCAAACTTAAGGATTTTTCTCGCAGCGGGGAGCATTTGAAATAGGCCGCCCCCAAAAACATAGAGAGGCATTTAGAACAGACGAGGCCCGTGTTGATACAAGCTGGCCTAAGCTTTTGACAGTAGATGTGCAAAGATCTGGCCCAGCCAAGTCAAAATTTGGCCCAGTTTCAATATTCCCTTATCAGAATTCTGGACTCCCTCTTTTTTTTTAAAAAAACTGTTTTCGAAAGCTTTGAGACTTAAATCTTGCCCATTGCTTGTAAATCCTTTTTGCTATTTTTTTTTTAAACAGCCTGGTGTTCAAAGTCCTGTCCCTGAGATGGAATAAAATGCCTGGCTTTCTGGGTTTCAGAATTTAAAAAGTGAAAAATCTTGACTTAAATCTTCACCTTGGGTCAAACACATATGAGCCTGTGTAAAATATCAGCCAGCAGTTTCAAAAACCCTGCTCTGTGAAACAATTGCGGTCATGCTGCAAGAAAGGGAGGTTTGTTCAGCGTTTGTTTTTTTAAGAAGGGTTTTGTTAGTTCAGAACTCCTAGGAAGTGTAGGAAGCTGCTTGCTGCAACCCTGTATGATGTACTGCTCTCACTGGGGGAATGGGACGGGTAATTTTGCACCAGATAATAGGGTTTGGTACAGTCCATCATGACTGAGAACAGGGGCAGAGTAGACTGTCCTGTGCAGAAGAGGGTACCCGTTGCGTGTCTGCACGAGTCTCTGCTCTAGATTTGCGCCTCTTATTTTTAATCCAGGCAAAAAAATCAACTCATTTTTATCACATGGTTAGGAAACTACGGACCAAGTGGAACACTTTTTAAATGTGTCGTACCGCCTTAAAGTCCCATATATATATATGGAATGATGTGTGAATGGGGGGGGCATATTTGCAATGGAGGAATATTTCTGTTTTGCAAAATGCGGAGACGCGCTGTGGATTGCTCTCAGTTTCAGCCGGGGGGGGGGGGCAAGGTCTGCAATTTGGAGCAGAGGAGTCCGTTCCAAAACCAAAGCGTTCCAAAACCAAGGCACGCTTTCCCATAGAAAGTAATGCAAAACGGATTAATCCGTTCCAGACTTTTAAAAACAACCCCTCAAACAGCAATTTAGCATGGATTTCGCTATCTAACGAGACCATTGATCCATAAAATGAAAGCAATAATCAATGCACTGTACTATAAAATAAATAAGACAGTGTTGTAGGTGATAAAAATTAAAATTATTATTTTTTCCTTCCCCGCACTGATGATAGTCATTGTTTGGATGGGGGGCTTTTATCCATTTCCACAGTCACACAACCAACCAACCAGTAGCTGAACTGGGTTCCACACACAGTGGCAAAAGCAAGTGAACCGAAAAAGCCTCAAAAACAGAAACGCACAATAAAGAGTAAAAACAAAAATGCCAAACTTAATCCGTTCTGGAAGTTCATTTGACTTCTGAAATGTTCGAAAACCAAGGCATGGCTTCTGATTGGCGTAGGCGCCCTGGAAACAATAGCCGACAGCCGCATCGGACATTCGGCTTCTGAAAAACTTCGAAAACCGGAACACACACTCCCGAGTTTTTGGTGTCTGGGAACCAAGCCGTTTGAGAACCAAGGTACCACTGTAGACAGATTTTTTTTTGAGAATTGCAGGTGGAGAGGGATGCTGTGGCACACAGGTTCTGCTTGGGGGGGGGCATATCGTGTGTGTGGGGGGGTACCTCGTTGGCTACTGAGCAGAGAAGATGCTGGGCTCCCCCTGGGTCCGATGGACTTGCACACGGTGGACCATGTCGGTTGCATACTGAAGCTCTGAGCCCCGGCGACGGTGCCTGCCCGCTTGAAGAAGGTAGAGGCAGCAACGGGCCGGCTGGGTTTTGCAGCAGCTTCAAGCGCAGTTCCAATTTTGCTCCCATTTCTCAGGCCGGGGCACCGAGGCTGAGGAAATGGAAGAGGTGGCTTGTGGTGCGAGGAGTCGGTGACGCAGTTGCGGCTGACACGCAACAAACCTGCAAATTGGGGCTTGCAGCGTGGTGCGCCCCCCTATCCCAGCAAAAGGGAGAGAGCCATAACTTTAAGAAATCGGTGGGTTAGAGCGTGGTGTTGATAACGCCAAGGTTGCGGGTTCGATTCCTGTAAGGGACGGATGCATTGCAGCGGGTTGGGCTTAATAATAATAATAATAATAATAATAATAATAATAATAATAGTAATAGTAAATAATATATATTTTTATTTATACTCTGCCCTCCCCGGTCCAGAGACCGGGCTCAGGGCGGCCAACAACAAATATAAAACATTGATTAAAACGACTTAAAAGCAGCTTAAAGGCAACATAAAGTACAACATAAATATCACATCACCAGGGCTAACTAGCCGTTAGTCCTGCTAAGGCCAGCAAGGAGACCAGGGAAGTATTTAAGTGTGGGGACCCAGAAAAGTTGACACTCGGGGTCCTTTCTGACTTACAGTTCTATGATCTAAAGCAGGCATCCCCCAAACTTGGCCCTCTAGATATTTTGGAACTACAACTCCTATCATCCCTAGCTAACAGGACCAGTGGTCAGGGATGATGGGAATTGTAGTCCCAAAAACATCTGGAGGGCCGAGTTTGAGGCCGTTGACTAGTACTGGTTATAGGGAGCATGTGACTCCCTTTCTGCAACAGCTCCATTGCCTACGGGTCTGTTGCCGGACATAATAATAATAATAATAATAATAATAATAATAATAATAATAATAATAATAATATAATAATAATAAATAAGCCACCCATCTGACTGTGTTGTCTCAGCCACTCTGGGCGGCTTCCAACAAAAATATAAAAGCATAATAAAACATTTAAAAGTTCCCTGTGCTTCAGATGTCTTCTAAAAGTCAGACAGTTGCTGCCATTTGGTGCAGGCAATACTGAGCTAGAAGGATCAGCAGTCTGGCTTGGGATAAGGTAGCCCTTAAACTTCCCCGTTACCTGAACCACGAGGACTAGCATCTCTATTTAAACTGTTTGGTAGTAGGCTGTCTGCCTCGCATGCAGAAGGTCCCAGCTTCAACCCTCAGCATTTCGAAGCAGGTTTCTGGGAGAGGCTCCTGTCTGAAACCCGAAACTGCTGATAATACTGAAGGAAGAGGGGCCAGGGGTCGTGGGTTCGAGCCCCACGCTGGGCGAACGTTTCCTGCATTGCAGGGGGTTAGACTAGATGACCCACAGGGTCCCTTCCTGCTCTGCCATTTTCACGACTCCCTGATATAAGAAGTACCGTACCTTTTCCCTACTGCACTGTGAGAGACGGAGGAATGCCTCTACAGTATTTAGAAGCGGTATTCTTCTAAATGAGAAGGGGGAAGCTCCTCTTCTTACATCTGGGATGGGGAATGCCTCTTCTCCCACCTGGGATATCTCCCTGCAGATATCGTTGGAGGAATGCCTCTGTTTGGAATAATAATAATAATAGTTAATAATATAATAATGTATTATTTATACCTGCCCATCTGGCTGAGTTTCCCCAGCCACTCTGGGCGGCTCCCTACAGAATATTAAAAACACGATACAACATCAGACATTAAAAACTTCCCTAAACAGATTGTTGTTTATTTACTTGACATCTGACGGGAGGGCGTTCCACAGGGAGGGCGCCACCACTGAGAAGGCCCTCTGCCTGGTTCCCTGTAACCTGGCTTCTCCCAGGGAGGGAACCGCCAGAAGGCCCTCGGAGCTGGACCCCAGTGTCCGGGCTGATCGATGGGGGTGGAGACGCTTCTTCAGGTCTGCTGGGCTGTTTAGGGCTTTCAAGGTTAGCACCAACCCTTTGAATTGTTCTTGGAAATGTCCTGGGAGCCAATGTAGGTCTTTCAGCACCGGTGTTATATGGTCTGGGCGGCCGCTTCTAGCTGCCATATTCTAGTTTGGTTGAAGTTTCCAGGTAACCTTCGAAGGTAGCCCCATGTGGAGCGCATGGCAGTAGTTATGACCTTTAAAGACCTACACGGTTTAAGCCCAGGCTATGTGAAGAACGGTATTCTCCCGTATGAACCTGCCCTGGCTCTGAGATGTTTGGAGGTTCCCTTCTCTTAGTCCTGCCAACCCCACAGACGTGCTTGGTGGGGATGCAAGACGGGGCCTTCTCTGTGGTGGCTCCTCCCAGGCAACTTTGGAACTCCCTGCCGAGAGGAGCCAGGCCGGCTTTCCTCCCTCCGGCAAGTGAAGTCCTTTCTTTTCCAACAGGTGCTTTGGGAGCTGCTGTATTGGAAGGAAAGGGCTTTCAATAGTGCTGCGATGCTTCTATTGCGTGCATTTTAATAGATACTATTTTAATTTTATTAGGGTTTAATGAATGACAACTTTTTATAGGTTTGTAGCATTTCTGCATTTTTATCTGTGGCTGTTTTAGTCTCCCTAAGTCCCAATCTGATGGGGGCAGGGGGGAGGCAGGATGTAAATGAAATGATGATGATGATGGTATTCAGGTAATTAAAATGCAGTACTGTAGTAAAAATAAAAATATTCCATGATGGCCAGTGAATGAGGGCAGCTATTCTGAAGCCCATTGGAAGTTCAGTCGAGGTTCAGGTGATCTTCCAAGCCGATTTCTCTGGGTTTTGTGCAGGAAGAGGGAGAGAGGGCCTCTGAGATGGTACAGAGTGCATTGGCTGTCTCTCAAAGGAAAATGAAAGCTGCTTTTAAAATGAGTCCCCCTTTCCATTTTTCCTAGGGAAACTCTATTCTAAGACAGTATTTATCTTAGCAGCTGAATTTTTTAGAAGTACTGGCATTTTTGGATGTGTACACACACACACACACACACACACACACACAGAGAGAGAGAGAGAGAGAGAGAGAGAGACTCAATATGGAGGCAACTTAAAGAATCCCCCCCTACCAGAATGCCTTTTAATCTAGCCATTTTGCTAGATAAAATAGCAAATAAAAGAGGTTCGAGAGCATGTGCAGAGTATTTCTCCTCACCTCAGCCTTTGCAAATTCTGATATTCTCTGGGGAAAGAAAGAAAAAAAGTTCAGATTTTTATCCAGGCTGGAAAATTCCGCTCTCATTTAAAAACAAAAACACCTCAGCTTTTCATTACTTATTTCAAGTTCCTAGTCCCTAAGACTGTAAGGGGGGGGGAACACCTGGAAGTGTGGAAGACCGAGCCCAGAGGGTTTACTGCCTGTCACATGCTCAGAGAGGGTTTTAATAACGGTAGTTTTGCATATTGCTAAGTTGTTCCGAGCTTGCTGCTGTTTGGAATTTCATTTCTTGACGGGAAAACGAAAAAGAGGGATTTTTAAAAGGTGGTTTGGAGAGTTGCTGTTTTGTTATTGCCGTGCTTTTGAGCATGTAAGCTGGTTACAGAGTAATGTTGGCTGCGGAAGCCTTGGAATATGAAATTTTAGAAGGAAGAGAAAGAAGCAAGTTTCTAGTCCCTCAGACAACAGCCAGAGGCTTGGGATAATGCCCACATCTCAGAGTGAGAACCTTTGCGCATCGTATATCCCTTGTGCTAATTTTGCTTCTACTCTCCCTGTCGCCGCTTTGATATGAAAACGAAAAAAGAGAGAATCCACCCCCCCAACGTGTTTCAAGTTGCTGCGTTGTTTTTTATTGTTGCATTGGATATCATACGCCACATTTGGAAAGCGTGGAGTATGAAACATTAGAATAATAATAAAAAACCAACGGCTTCAAAATACAAGAAAAGCGATTCCGACTAAACAGACCGGGGGGGGGGGGGACTTTCCGAAAGTAAAAGCTGTTCGACAGTGGAATGGTCTCCCTCGGGAGGTTGTGGTCTTTCCCTGGAAGTTTTTAAGCAGGGGTTGTATGGCCACCTGTCATGCACTCTTGATCTGAGATTCCTGCATTGCAGGGGGTTGGACTAGATGAGCCCTGGGGCTCCCTTCCAACTGTATGATTCTAGGATTCTAGTCCCTAAGAAAGCGGTACGAGGCTCGAAGGTGTGGAATATAAAATATTAGAAATAAATAGATGCCCATAATTCTGTCAGAAGATACTTTTATTTAGAGTGCCCCCCCCAAAAAGTTTGCCTCCCCTCTGAGCATACCCAGAGTGCCACCCCCCTCCCCGCAGCCGCCCAATAATTCCCAACTCTGTGAATTCAGGGTAGCCAGGTCACAAGTATCCCTGAAGGAGCGTCTCCACCCTGGACACTGGGGTCCAGCTCAGAGGGCCTTCTGGCGGTTCCCTCCCTGCGAGAAACAAGGTTGCAGGGAACCAGGCAGAGGGCCTTCTCGGTGGTGGCACCCTCCCTGTGGAACGCCCTCCCATCAGATGTCAAGGAAATATACAACTATCTGACTTTTAGAAGACGTCTGAAGGCAGCCCTGTATTGGGAAGTTTTTAATGTTTGATGTTTTATTCTGTTTTTAATCTGTTGGGAGCCGGCCAGAGTGGCTGGGGAAACCCAGCTGGATGGGCCGGTTATTAATAATAATAATAATAATAATAATAATAATAATAATAATAATAAACATTATCATTATTATCATTATTATTTTGCCCCTTTCTCTCTCTCCATCCCCCCCCCTCCCTAAGACACAACTTCCAATTTAGCGATTTCAAATGCTTGGCAAGCAGTTTGCGCAGAGACATTCCTTCGGACGGGGACGTCTGCCTTGCTGGCAAAGCCACAGCACCCGGGCCCAAAAATAGCCCTGGCACACTTGGGGCCACTCCTAGCCAGGACGCCGCAGTGACCTGCTTGATTTGAGTCCAGGCCCTTGATGGCAAATTCTCTCTCTCTCTCTCTCTCTCTCTCTCTCTCTCTCTCTCTCTCTCTCTCTCTCTCCAGCTGTCTCTCCGCACCTTGGGACTTTCCCTCGCTCTCGTCTGGGCTCAGCCACCTCCTCGCTTGAGGCCGCTTTTAGAAACCTAGGTCATGATTTTGCATTTCTTCTTCTTCCTGGGTTCCCCGACCTTCTGCTCTCCGGGTTTTGTTCATTTGCTTGTTTACTCTCGGGAGAAAAACAACAACCCAGAGATGGGTCCTTTTTTTTCAGGACGGAGACATGGCCAGCCTGACCTGGAAAGGTTGGGGGTTGAGCTCTGGGTGAAGCAGGCATACCCAGCCTCTTCCAACGTTTCTCCCATGAAAATAGGGACGTCCTATTCCATCCCCTCCAACGTTTCTCCCGTGAAAATAGGGACGTCCTATTCCATCCCCTCCAACGTTTCTCCCATGAAAATAGGGACGTCCTATTCCATCCCCTCCAACGTTTCTCCCATGAAAAGAGGGACATCCTATTCCATCCCCTCCAACGTTTCTCCCATGAAAAGAGGGACATCCTATTCCATCCCCTCCAACATTTCTCCCATGGAAATAGGGAAGTCCTATTCCATCCCCTCCAACATTTCTCCCGTGAAAATAGAGACGTCGTATTCCATCCCCTCCAACGTTTCTCCCATGAAAATAGGGACGTCCTATTCCATCCCCTCCAACATTTCTCCCATGAAAATAGGGACGTCCTATTCCATCCTCTCCAACATTTCTGCCATGAAAAGAGGGACGTCCTATTCCATCCTCTCCAACATTTCTGCCATGAAAAGAGGGACGTCCTATTCCATCCCCTCCAACATTTCTCCCATGAAAATAGGGACGTCCTATTCCATCCCCTCCAACATTTCTCCCATGAAAATAGGGACGTCCTATTCCATCCTCTCCAACATTTCTGCCATGAAAAGAGGGACGTCCTATTCCATCCTCTCCAACATTTCTGCCATGAAAAGAGGGACGTCCTATTCCATCCCCTCCAACATTTCTCCCATGAAAATAGGGATGTCCTATTCCATCCCCTCCAACATTTCTCCCATGAAAATAGGGACGTCCTATTCCATCCTCTCCAACATTTCTGCCATGAAAAGAGGGACGTCCTATTCCATCCTCTCCAACATTTCTGCCATGAAAAGAGGGACGTCCTATTCCATCCCCTCCAACATTTCTCCCATGAAAATAGGGACGTCCTATTCCATCCCCTCCAACATTTCTCCCATGAAAATAGGGACGTCCTATTCCATCCTCTCCAACATTTCTGCCATGAAAAGAGGGACGTCCTATTCCATCCTCTCCAACATTTCTGCCATGAAAAGAGGGACGTCCTATTCCATCCTCTCCAACATTTCTCCCATGAAAATAGGGATGTCGTATTCCTATACAAGCAAGCAAGCAAGCAAGCAACCAACCAACCAACCAATAAATCAATAGAACCAGTAATAACAATAAACAGTTTACAGTTATATCTAAATTAAAATAGGCAGCCACAAGTAAACAGTTTAACCAGCACCAACTCGACAGAAAACAAAACAGAGGCACCAAAATTAGAACTGTTTAAAGCAGTGGTTCCCAACAGGTGGTCCGGGTCTGCGAGCTATGCCAGAGGGGTCCGCAAGATGCTATTAGAATAAAAAATATATTAAATATATTTCGTATGATAACAGATTTTTTGTTTTGGCCGCTTCCTGCATGAGCAGAGTCTAGCGCAAAACTAGAATTAGATAGAGGCAGTAGTTCTGCTGTATGCCGTTAGGTGGCGCTTTACAAACACTACTGTTTTGCAAAGAGGCAGCGCGCGCATTCTACTAATGCTCACCTCCCCAAGATGCTTTGCGTGCGTCGGCTTCATTTGTGCGCTACTGCGCAGGTACCCTGTCTTCTCCATTCCCCTCCCTCCTCCCTGGCGCGCGCTGCCTCTTTGCAAAACAGTAGTGTTTGTAAACAAAGCGTTGTTTTTCGCGGAAGCTACAGTTCGCGTAGTTAAAAATAGACCGTTGGTTAAAAAGTGGTTTGTTAAAACGACAAAGGCCTACAGATGAAGAGGAAGAACTGTAAAAAACGTATAAATATAAAATATAAAAAGACTCTTAATTTGGCTCTCACTTTTTAATTTTAGGATTAGGAATTAATGGGGGTCCTTGTCACAATAGCGGCTCGATGAGGGGTCCTCGAGAAAATTTTGTTGGGAACCCCTGGTTTAAAGCACTTTGAAATGTTTTAACCGGTTGCCCCAGCCCAAGATTCTATACCTCATAGAATCGTAGAGTTGGAAGGGGCCCCCAGCGGTAATCTAGTCGAACCCCCTGCGATGCTGGAATCTCAACTAAAGCATCCACGGCAGATGGCTGAATATGCAAGCTCGATTGCATTACATTAGTGCGTGCGCGCACACACTCAGAGTTGCAATCAAAATTATTCAAAACCCTCCCCCCCCCATTGCAAACCAGGGTCATTATCCAAATTTGCAAACTTTCAGCAGTTTTGCAAGGAAGCCAGTCAAAGTTGGTTTGGTTTGCTCCTTGCAAAACTGCTTAAAGTCTGTAAATTTTGACAATGAACCTGATTTGCAATTGGGGTGGGGGTGGGGGCGAGGTTGAATCATTTCGATTGCAACTGCATATTTGTTTAGTTGTTTAGTTGTTTAGTTGTGTCCGACTCTTCGTGACCCCATGGACCATAGCACGCCAGGCCCTCCTGTCTTCCACTGCCTCCCACAGTTTGGTCAAACTCATGTTCGTAGCTTCGAGAACACTGTCCAACCACCTCGTCCTCTGTCGTCCCCTTCTCCTTGTGCCCTCCATCTTTCCCAACATCAGGGTCTTTCCTAGGGAATCTTCTCTTCACATGAGGTGGCCAAAGTCTTGGAGCCTCAGCTTCAGGATCTGTCCTTCCAGTTGAGCACTCAGGGCTGATTTCCTTCAGAATGGAGAGGTTATACATAATGTATTGTTGTTGTTGTTTAGTCGTTTAGTCGTGTCCGACTCTTCGTGACCCCATGGACCATAGCACGCCAGGCACTCCTGTCTTGCAGTAGGTTTTTCCTACTTTCTTCAGTTTAAGCTGGAATTTTGCTATAAGAAGCTGATGATCTGAGTTACAGTCAGCTCCAGGTCTTGTTTTTGCTGACTGTATAGAGCTTCTCCATCTTTGGCTGCAGAGAATATAGTCAATCTGATTTCAATGCTGCCCATTTGGTGATATCCATGTGTAGAGTCGTCTCTTGTGTTGTTGGAAAAGAGTGTTTGTGATGACCAGCTTGTTCTCTTGACAGAACTCTATACATAACATATAATTTTACCCAAATCTTCCAGTTCACCTTTTAAGCTCAAATGCCATCCCCTTTGCTTTAAACCAGGGTTCTCCAACTTCCAAGAGACTGCGATCTACTCCCACTATAGATAAACTGGCAGTGATCTACTCACTGGATCAACCAGAGTTGCTGAGCTTTTTGGGGGGACCGGTTGGACAGGCCTGATTTAAACAAACGAACAAAAAAAAATCGAATCTCCTTGGTAGAGTTTAACCGTTTATCATGGAACATTCCTAAACCCGAGCTTATCTCCTGGACCACATAAGACAAAAAAAACAAAAAACAAAAAACCAGCTAACTGTGGGGACATAAAGTAAAATAATATAAGGGTGGGGGCAGGGGGTGGGGGCTGCAGCTGGTCTGGTGCCCACTTTAACCAGAGTTCATTGAACAACAGGAAACGGATGCGAATATTCGTTTCCTCCTTCCCCCCCTCGCTTTGCCCAGTTTTGCTCAGTTTCCCCACTGGATCCTCCCTAGTAAGGGGTATTTAAGGTCAAGAGCAGGGCAGGCTGCTTTGAAGATCCCTCCCCCCCTTTCATTTTCTAGTGAAAGTTGTGTCCAGGGCATCTGCTCAGCAGACAGGGAAGTCAGAAGGAACGCAGTCCAAGCGGGAAGGAGGGAGGGAGAAAAGGAGGAAGGTTATTTTCAAAGAAAGGGCCCAGTGTTTTCTTTCAACAATGCTCAGCAACCAGACTGGGGAGGCTGGAAAAAAAAGTTGTGCAATCTTATCTCTGCCCTTCTCCGTTCTGTGCTCCCTCCCTCCCTCCCTCACCATGCCTCCCCCCCCCCAATGCTTTTCAGTCCCGCCCCACAACTCACTCCCGGGCCAAGTCAAGGATGCAGTTATTTTTTATTTTCCTTTTAGCATGTGACGCTCTCCGAACAAATTGGGACGGCGAGAGGGAAGGGCCGAGGCAGCTCTGCTTCGGCCAAGAGGGGGGAAACGCGCCTTGAAATCCAGAGGGAGTCTCCCAAGGTCATCCAGCCTGACCCTCTGCAGGGGGGGGCAGAGAATTGGGAAATGACAGAGGGCTGTTCCAGGGAGGGAGATCTGATGCCCCCCCGATATCTAGCCCCCCCAGTAACTTAAGACCTGGTTTTCTCCTGTGGTTTTGCCAGCGGGAATCCCGGAAGCTCCCTTTTGTACCATATCAGATTGTCCGTTCGATCAAGTCCAGTCCTGTCAAGTCCAGTCCTGATTGACAGCAGCTGTCCTGGGTTTCAGGCAAGCAATCCCTCCCAGGATGCCATTGGAGGTTGAAGCCAGAACGTTCTGCATGCAGAGCACGTGATATTCCTTTACAGATAAAGTAAACTTAATAATAACAATAATTAATAATACTTATAGTTTATTATTTATACCCCGTCCATCTGGCCGCGGTTCCCCAGCCACTCTGGGCAGCTCCCAACAGAATATTAAAAACACAAACAAAACATCAAACATTAAAAACTTCCCTAAACAGGGCTGCCTTCAGGTGTCTTCTAAAAGTCAGATCGTTATTTATTTCCTTATTTCCTTGACATCTGATGGGAGGGCGCCACCACCGAGAAGGCCCTCTGCCTGGTTCCCGATAGCCTCGCTTCTCGCAGGGAGGGAACCGCCAGAAGGCCCTCGGAGGTGGACCCCGGTGTCTGGGGTAGAGACTCTCCTTCAGGGATAAAGGGCCATTTAGGGCTTTCAAGGTCAGCACCGACACTTTGAATTGTGCTCGGAAATGAACTGGGAGCCAATGTAGGTCTTTCAGGACCTGTGTTATGTGGTCTCGGCGGCCATTCCCAGTCACCAATCTAGTTGCCGCATTCTGGATTAGTTGCAGTTTCCGGGTCACCTTCAAAGGGAGCCCCACGGAGAGCGCATGGCAGTAGTCCAAGCGGGAGATAACGACATACTAAAGGGTCACTTCCCCCACATGTGAAGGCACGTTCTTGTGGACAGAGCGGACGAGACCAAAAGTGGGTCCAAGCAGTCAAGAAGGCAGTTTCCCCATGTGGTAGAGGGAAGTGAGAATCATAGAATCCTAGAGTTGGAAGAGACCACAAAGGCCATCCAGTCCAACCCCCTGCCAAGCAGGAAACACCATCAAAGCATTCTTGACATATGCCTGTCAAGCCTCTGCTTAAAGACCTCCAAAGAAGGAGACTCCGCCACACTCCTTGGCAGCAAATTCTACTGCCGAACAGCTCTTACTGTCAGGAAGTTCCTCCTAATGTTTAGGTGGAATCTTCTTTCTTGAAGTTTGAATCCATTGCTCTGTGTCCGCTTCTCTGGAGCAGCAGAAAACAATCTTTCACCCTCCTCCATATGAGGGGCAGGTGGGGGTTGTCCACCTGGGAAGGGAGCCATCTAGAAGAAGGAAAACTATTGATGGTAGACCTCCGCTGCCTTGAGGGATATTTTTTGGGAGAAGAAAAGGCTCAGGAGTAAACCCTACAGATATCCCGAGTGGAGTCCCTAAGGCGCTTGGATGGCGCCTCGTACGCCTCCTGCCGCCAAGCAGGTGCCAAACAGCTTTCCTTCAGACCCCTCACCTAGGCTGAGAGGGAGGTCTCGTTGCCTGGGCAGCCCAGGGCCCCCAGACACACTGCCCAGACTTGTGCCCCAGGGTGCTGCCAGCCCAGCAGTTTGACTTCACCCCCTGGAGGCAAACTCCATTGTCTCCCGAGAAAGGTGGATGGCAACGACGACAAAAATCAGGTGGGGGACCGCATCTCCTCCCAGCCATGACCCCTGACTTTTGGCCACAATGGCTGCTGGGAAGGATGGGAGTCCAACAAGACCTGTCAGGACATGAGTTTCCTGACCCCTAAGAGGAGGCAGCCCTTGCTCCCAGGAGGGAATTCCCTTTCCAAATACAGTCATACCTTGGTTTAAGTACACCTCGGTTTGAGTATTTTCAGGTTAAGTACTCCGTGGACCCGTCTGGAGTGAATTAATCCACTTTCCATTACTTTCAATGGGAAAGTTCGCTTCAGGTTAAGTACGCTTCAGTTTAAGTACTCTGCGGACCATCTGGAACGGATTAATCCACTTTCCATTACTTTCAATGGGAAAGTTCGCTTCAGGTTAAGTACGCTTCAGTTTAAGTACTCTGCGGAACATCTGGAACGGATTAATCCACTTTCCATTACTTTCAATGGGAAAGTTCATTTCAGGTTAAGTACGCTTCAGGTTAAGTACGGACTTCCAGAACCAATTACACTCATACTTTGGGTTAAGTACGCTTCAGGTTGAGTACTCCGCGGACCCGTCTGGAACGGATTAATCCACTTTCCATTTCTTCCGATGGGAAAGTACAGACTTCCGGAACCAATTGTGTTTGTAAACCAAGGTACCACTGTAGAGGCAGTTTTCCAATTATACATGCAGGGATACAGGCTTCCCTTTCCCTAATCCAGAGAAGATGCGCTGTGGCTTCAGCAGGCCGGGCCTATCGTAGCGTTGTTGCTTGCAGCGTAGGGAGGGGCAGCGCGGCACAGTGGTTAGCGTGTCGGTCAAAGGCCTCTGGGAGGCTTGAGTTCGAATCCCCACCACTTCCACTGCTAGGGTGTTTGCTGGGTGGCCTCCAGCTGGTCACTGTATCTCATAAGACGAGCCTTCTGGATCAGGCCAGCCAACATCCACTGGCCAACCAGGTGCCCTAATGGGAAGCATGGGTCCGAGTTCAAGGGGAACCCCTGCTCCAGAGGTTTCCAGCGACTGGTTTTCGGCAGTGCAGGTGGAACGCAGCTGTCCTGGATAGCACTGTATAGCCTTATCTTCCTCTTTGTCTAATCCGCTTTTAAAGCTTTCAGAATCGGTGGCCATTCCTGCCTCCTGTGGGAGGGTGTTCCACAGTTTAAGCGTGAAGAAGTCTGTCGTGACTCTTCTGAAATACTGACAATTCAGAGCATGTCCTTCAAAGGAATGTGTTGAGTAGCTTTTAGGAACCGGGGAAAGGCTGTAGCTCAGTGGTTGGGCAACTGCCTCTTGTGTCGAAGGTCCCAGGTTCAAATCCCGGCGTCTCCATTTGCAGTAACCGAGACAATTGCCTTTAGTGTACAGAATAAGTGCCGCCCAACTTCGGAATTTTGGTTAGAGAGTAGACTTCTTGCCATCAAACACGGAGAGAGCTTCTTGTAGGTAAGAAAACAATGAAGTTGCCTGTGTGATAGAAAAGGTTTCTCGTTGTAGCCTTAACTTTCTCACCTAGTGGGAGGCAGTTCCGTAGACCAACAGCAGTTGTTTCCCTCATCCAACAATCAGAGGGGGGGGGGAAGCTTTTTCTTTATCCAGGTTTTCCTGTGCCACGCAGGATTATATAAACCTCTATCCTGTCGCCACTTGCTCGCCTCTTTCTCAAAAGTCCCAAATGCCTCTACCTTTCCTTGCAGGGGCGTCGCTCTCGCCGCAGCCCGCCTTGCAGGGTTGTTGTGAGGTGGGCAATAAATACCACAACAACCTCAGTGCCAGCACCTACGGACCACCAGCAGCGCCGGTGTCAAGGATCCATAGTTTCTGGGATGTTTCTGTGCCACGAATAGATTTATTGGCGAAGTGTCCGATGTGCTAGAAGCACATTGCTATTGAATCGCCCTCCTTCACCTTCTTGCGATTCCTGCCCTTTAGTCAGCATTAAAGAGGGAAACTGCTTGCGTCTAGGGTTTCTTTCTTGGTGCGTGCGGGGGTTGAGTGTGGGTAGAGAATCGCAGAACCGTAGAGCTGGAAGGGACCCCTGAGGATCATCTAGTCCTACCCCCTCGAAAATGATTTCCAAAAATGCACGAATAATAATAATAATAATTTATTATTTATACCCCGCCCATCTGGCCGGGTTCCCCCAGCCACTCTGGGTGGCTTCCAACAAAACATTAAAATACAGAAATCCATCAAACATTAAAAGCTTCCCTAAACAGGGCTGCCTTAAGATGCCTTCTAAAGGTCTGGTAATTGTTATTCTCTTTGATCTCTGGTGGGAGGGCATTCCACAGGGTGGGCGCCACTACCGAGAAGGCCCTTTGCCTGGTTCCCTGTAACTTGGCTTCTCGTAGCGAGGGAACCGCCAGAAGGCCCTCGGCGCTAGATCTCAGTGTCCGGGCAGAACGATGGGAGAGGAGACGCTCCTTCAGGTATACTGGACCGAGGCCGTTTAGGGCTTTAAAGGTCAGCACCAACACTTTGAATTGTGCTCGGAAACGAGCTGTTCTATACGGCGATCGAACCTGGAAACTTGACATTACCAGGACCATGCTCTAATTGACTGAGCTATTTTCCCTCCCTCCAAGCATATCAATAATAAAATTATTATTCAGGTAGGTAGCCGTGTTGGTTTGAAGCAGTCAAAATATATATAAATTTTTTTTATTATTTCCAGTAGCACCGTAAAGACCAACAAAGTTTGTTCTGGGTATAAGCTTTATGTGTATCTGAAGAAGTGTGCGTGCACACAAAAGCTTATACCCAGAACAAACTTAGTTGGTCTCTAAGATGCTACTGGACAATTTTATATATAATTATTATTAATAATTTTAAGGGAGAGAAGGGGCTTCAGAGCATGGTTTTCTGAAATGCCTCCCTCTTTCTGTTAAACTTTTTGTGGCCAGATTTCACAGGGAGTAGAGCAGGGGTCAGCAGACTTTTTCAGTAGGGGGCCGGTCCACTGTCCCTCATACCTTGTGGGGGGCCAGACTATATTTTGAAAAAAATTATGAATGAATTCCTATGCCCCACAAATAACCAAGAGATGCATTTTAAATAAAAGGAAACATTCTACTCATGTAAAAACACCAGGCAGGCCCCACAAATAACCCAGAGGTGCATTTTAAATAAAAGAACACATTCTACTCATGTAAAAACATGCTGATTCCCAGACCATCCGCGGGCCGGATTTAGAAGGCAATTGGGCCGCATCCAGCCCACGGGCCTTAGTTTGGGAACCATAGCTGCCAAGTTTTCCCTTTTCTCGTGAGGAAGCCTATTCAGCATAATGGAAAATCCCTTAAAAAAAGGGATAACTTGGCAGCTATGTTGGGAACCCCTGGAGTAGAGATGCTCCACAGAGCAGTTTGCTAAACTGCTCTGTGAGGCTCCTCTCTGCTATCTCTTAAGCGGAATCCTTCCCTCCCATTCTGCTCGCTCGCTCACCTGCCTCCCTGTTTGCTGTTGGCCACGCAGGAGTTGACGTGGCCCCCTACTGGCCGAAAAACTGAACTTCAGTGTGACGACAGACTTACATTTCAATGGATATAGGAAGAAAGGATGGAGACACTAAAGTCCTAAGAATATTTGGTTAAAATGAATGGGGAAAGCTAGATAGTTATTCTTGTGTGTGTGTGTGTGTGTGTGTGTGTGTTTAAGTCAGTGGTGGCTAGTCCAATAGGGCAAATGGGACACTGCCCCACCAACCTCCGTTGTGTTTTGTAGGTCAAAACCAGCACTTTTGATTGGGTCCAGAAACTAAGTGGTACCCAGCTCAGTGGGGCCAGGATTCGCGTTATGTGCTCAGACTATTTTAGAGTCATAGAATTGTAGAGTTGCAAGAGGATCGTCTAGTTCTTTTTTTCTTTTTTGTACGGGGATCGAACCTGCAACCGTGGCGTTAGCAGCACCAAGCTTTAGCCGACTGACTGGCAAGCTCCCTGGCTGCTGAATTCTGCACCAAACGCAGCTGATAACATTACAACCAGGGTCTTTTTTTTCAGCAAGACTCGCCGGAACTCAATGGTGGGCACCTCTGCCGTTCTAAGAGAACGAGGGAGGCGTTCATGGGGATTCCCTCTTTTTCTGGAAAAATAGCACTGACGATAACATTGCTGGGGGTGGGGGTATTTGCCACTAGAGAAATTCGTGGTCGAGGAAAAGGCTGTCGAAAGCCACTTGCCACAGGGGCTGTGCCCGCTCTCAGTGCTTTTGTGTTGCGTTTGCTGCAAGTCGCAGGAGACGGATTGCTTCAGCTGAGGTGTCCCCAAAAGAAGTCGAAAGCGTGCAGGCCGAAAGAAACCGAAAGATCCATCTTCTGCTGTCTTGAGGTGGTCTAATCTCTTTAGCAGGTCTGGGTCCTTGTTTCTGAAAGGGAGAGAAAAAAGAGAGACAAAGAGATCTGACCTCATGGCTATAGATAGCCAATGTGTAGAAAGAGATTTGCAGAAGTCCAGCTCTCCCCCCCCCCCGCCCCCTCTCCCCTGGATGCTTGTAGGATGGAGTCACTGGACTGTGAGTGACGGCGCAAGGGTGGGTGGTGTCAGAAACCCGGAATGGGAGGCGATAGACAAATAGGAGAGGAACGGCTCCGAGGGAAGCTTGCTTTCCCCGCACGGCCGCTCGGACAGAAGGGTTTGGTGGCAGCCGTGCAAAACGATGGCCACAAGAGTTGTCTGCTTGGGGGGTGGGGTGGAGGAATGGAGCCAGGCTTTTGCTGAAAGCCCCCTGACTCGTCACCTAGGGCCGAGCCTCGTGTCCCCCAGGCGAGCAGCGGGTTGCAAGGAGGTTTTAGTAGCCGAGTTGTGTGTCGGCTCTCTCGGATAACTTGAGAAGACACTGTTGGATCAGGGCAATGGGATCGTCTTGCTCGGCATCCTGATCTCAGGGGGGCCAGCCACGTGCCCCCAAAGGGAAGCCCCGGAGCAGGACTCGAGTGCGAGAGCATCCAGCCGTTCTGGTGTTGCTGCCTGCGACGTATACTGCTCTCTGCAAGCGAAGGCCTCCTGCAGAAATCTTATTTAATAGGTCCATTCCATACAATACAGGAATCCAGCTTTTAGTGTCTGCCTTTTGCAAGCTTCTGGAGGACTTTCCTGGGTTTATTCATCATTTTAGGGACGCGGGTGGCACTGTGGGCTAGACCACCGAGCCTCTTGGGCTTGCCGATCGGAAGGTCGGCGGTTTGAATCCCCGAAACGGCGTGAGCTCCTGTTGCTCAGTCCCAGCTCCTGCCAACCTAGCAGTTCGAAAGCACGCCAGTGCGAGTAGATAAATAGGTACTGCTGCAGCGGGAAGGGAATCGCCGTTTCTGTGCGCTCTGGTTTCTGTCACGATGTTCTGTTGAGCCAGAAGCGGTTTAGTCCTGCTGGCCACATGACCCGGAAAGCTGTCTGTGGGCAAACACCAGCTCCCTCGGCCTGAAAGCAAGATGAGCGCCGCAACCCCATAGTCGTCTTTGACTGGACCCAGGTGGCGCTGTGGGTTAAACCACAGAGTCTAGGGCTTGCTGATCAGAAGGTTGGCGGTTCGAATCCCTGCAACGGGGTGAGCTCCCGTTGCTCGGTCCCAGCTCTTGCCAACCTAGCAGTTCGAAAGCACGTCAAAGTGCAAGTAGATAAATAGGGACCGCTCCGGCGGGAAGGTAAACGGTGTTTCCGTGCGCTGCTCTGGTTTGCCAGAAGCGGCTTTGTCATGCTGGCCACATGACCCGGAAGAACTGTTTGCGGACAAATGACGGCTCCCTCGGCCTATAGAGTGAGATGAGCGCCGCAACCCCAGAGTCGGACACGACTGGACCTGATGGTCAGGGGCCCCCTTTACCTTTACCTTTAACCATCCGGGGGTCTTTTACCCTTTTTTTTACCTATTGTGGCAGCCCCAACCCTCTGGAATAACTTACCAGGGACCGTGTCTGTTGCCTGTTTCGTTCCCTGCTAAGGACATTCCTTTTCTAACAAGCCTTTTTAGCAGAGATTTTACTTAGGCTGCACCTGTATTGGAATAGATTTTAAGACGTTTCCGAGATGTCTTCATTAATTGATGTTTGCTACCCTGGGATGACCTTGGGATATAAAATTAGCCGACCAGCCATATACCTTCGTCTTACTACCCGAACAGAATGTGCTCTCAGGAAATCGCTCGTTGGGCGAGTGTTTGCATAGCGAGTTGACCATTTCCATTGATTCCTATGAGGAAATTTATAAGCTGTTCCCGACCCTGGAACGTTGGCCCGGAAGTGATGAACAAACCCAGGAAAGTCCTCTGAAAGCTTGCAAAAGGCAAACAATATCTCCACCTCCCTCCCGCCGTGAAAGAGCTGCCACAGACCAGAAAAACAAAAAAGGGGGTAAAGCTTGTTTAGATTAAGGTTGCTTATTTCATTACAACACGCAGGTCTGGTTGTTTGGGTATCTGAATCTTCCGAGTGTACAGCAAGGTTTGCTTACTAATTCCTTGCATTTGGATGAGTGAATTTTCATATGGCAACAGTTTGGAAGGAGGGACGTCCCTTGACCAATTGCGTTCTTTCTGTGGCAGCCCTGTGGGGCTCAGGAGCCCTTCCCCACAGAGCTGGCAGCCCCTCACCCTTTTTCAAACACCTTCCCTTGGCCTCCTCTCTCCTCTCCTTGGGAGACCTCCGGGCAGCCGCTGGTCTCTGAGTTGCCCCAAAGAGAGGTTCCTCCTCACGCTGCCCCACAGGGGCCTGGGAAGAGGATGCCCCCAGCCTCAGTGGCCCAACGGAGACCGGCCAAAGGTGGACATGAGGCCAGCACCTTACCTGGGGGGGGGGAGGCAGCAACGGGCGCTGCCAGGCCTGCACGGCACAAAGGCTCCCCTTCAGCACCGGGCACTCAGCTCCCAGGCTGGCATTGCAGACAGCAAGGACAGGAAAGGCTGCCTGCCTGCCCAGCCTCCCACTAGTCTGTCCATTCCCAACGACAAGGGCTGGTGGACTGGCCAGCTGGGCT
Source organism: Zootoca vivipara (assembly GCF_963506605.1). Taxonomy (NCBI): domain Eukaryota; kingdom Metazoa; phylum Chordata; class Lepidosauria; order Squamata; family Lacertidae; genus Zootoca; species Zootoca vivipara. The sequence continues at coordinate 2,581,500 of NC_083281.1, read as the reverse complement.
CCCTCACCAGCTTGCTTGCTTACTCCGAGGCTGCCCCAGCTCCTGGCCAGCCCCAGAGGCACCATTCGCCCGTGGAGGTTGTAGCCAGGGCTGCTGCAACAGACAGCCATGCAAACCTTTGGGAGGCAGAGACCATAGCTGCCAAGTTTTCCCTTTTCTCACGGGGAAGCCTATTCAGCATAAGGAAATTTCCCTTAAAAAAAGGGAGAACTTGGCAGCTACGGCAGAGACGCAAGAGGGCATTGGAGGAGGGAGGAAAGGAAAGAGGGATGGAGGCCAGGGTTGCCTGCGGCATTTCTGAGCATCATGCAAGGCTGGTGTTTGAAACACCCCTTGTTCTCGGTGCATTTTGCGACAGGGAATTTCATTAGCACGAGCAGTTTTTTGGGTTCTGGGCCCAGTACGGCTCCTAAGTTTACAGATTAAAGATTGCAGAGTGGAAGGAAAGGAGGACCCTTTTTCTGCCTCCCCATTTCCAGCTACTCCCTGAAGACTGGAGAAGAGACCCTCTTAATGATATTAGAATCATAGAATCATAGAGTTGGAAGAGACCACAAGGGCCATCCAGTCCAACCCCCTGCCAAGCAGGAAACACAATCAAAGCATTCTTGACAGATGCCTGTCAAGCCTCTGCTTAAAGACCTCCAAAGAAGGAGACTCCACCACACTCCTTGGCAGCAAATCCCACTGCCGAACAGCTCTTACTGTCAGGAAGTTCTTCCTAATGTCTAGGTGGAATCTTCTTTCTTGAAGTTTGAATCCATTGCTCCGTGTCCGCTTATTAGGGGTGTGGGCAGGGAAAAGACTAGACCATGTGAAAAATGAACGTAATATTTCAGTTGCAGTTCATTCATTTTCAGCTTTGCATTCTTGTTATAACAAAAGCATGCCCATACATTTCATTGTTACGCCCGTAACATAGCTTCAAGGTGCCATTTAGCTCCTCGCTTTCATATCTCGGTTTCTAAGATGTTCTTGGCCTCAGCCCAGTATCCCTGAAGTGGCCTCTCCACCCCCATCATCCAGCCCGGACACTGAGGTCTGAGGGCCTCCTGGCGGTTCCCTCCCTGCGAGAAGTGAAGTTACAGGGAACCAGGCAGAGGGCCTTCTCGGTGGTGGCGCCCGCCCTGTGGAACACCCTCCCGTCAGATGTCAAGGAGATAAACAACTACCTGACTTTTAGAAGACATCTGAAGGCAGCCTTGTTTAGGGAAGTTTTTAATGTCTGAAGTTTTGTTGTGTTTTTAATATTTTGTTGGGAGCCACTCAGGGTGGCTGGGGAAACCCAGCCAGATGGGCAGGGTATAAATAATAAATTATTATAATTTTTATAAGAATATTTAGAAAGCACAATGAGGTGATTCGGAAGTCAAAAATATTATTATTATTATTATTATTATTACTACTACTACTACTACAGTTCAAGGCATCCCAGGGTGCCACACTGGTTGAAAACCACTGTTTTAGGGCACCTCGGTGAGGACAAGACGCTAGAGCACATGACTCTTAATCTCAGGGTCATGGGTTCAAGTCCAACGTCGGGGAAAAGACCCCTGCATTGCAGGGGGTTGGGCTAGATGACCCTCGGGGTCCCTTCCACCTTTACGATTCTATGGTTCTATAACTAGCGGAGCCATTGGCTCTTCCTAGGGTCTTTCCCCCAATTGCAACAGCCCCAAACTGCATCTTACCCTGAGTTTCTCCTCCTCTATCCTTCCTCCTTTTTCCGCCCACCCCTTACCCCCCCGCCCCAAATTTCCTTAGCTTCTTCTCATGTCGTGGGGGCAGGCGGACGTGCACTTTTCAACTCCCGGAGACCTTTGTGGGGGGGCCGTGCTATGCCAGCCAACCTCCTGTGTACATCGTTGCTTCCTTGGCAGAAAAGGATGGCAGGCTATTTTTAAATCCAGGAGAGAGAGGGTGTGTGTGTGTGTGTGTGTGTGTTAATCTCCTCCCAGCCGGAGGTGTTTTCTCTTTTTTGGAAACCGCCTCGTTGGGGGTCCCAGCTGGAGGGGGGCGGCGATTGGGTGACAGATGGACCCTCCACGGGTGAGTAGGACCGCGGAGGGTGGGGAGATTTCAGCCAGGAAACAAGAGACCCATTATTATTCCCCCCCTGCCCAGAACAAGGAAGTTGTGCTTCCTGGTAGAATCCGCCCCCTCTGCGATTTGCTGGCCTCCCTGTGACTCTGATCTTGTGCCTTTCATGAAAAGCCGACAATTTTTTCCTCTGCAATCTCAAGACTTCTGAGAGGTTTTCCTTCCCCTCTTTGACTGCCCCACCCCTCCTTAACCCTAGGAAAAGTTTGCAAACCGCATCTTTAGGGAATAAATTCCCAAGCACATCGTGCTCCTCAAAGGCTTAACTTTGGCACCTGTCTCTAGCGCTGTGACTTCTGCTGAGAAAGTTCTCCTTTTTGAGCATGTGCAGAGTGATTATTCCATTCTGCCGGGTCACGCACTGCTTCAACGCTTGTAGGCAGTGATATCTGATCCTGGCTCTCTGTGCGTGTCATCTATCATGTGTCTGTGTATGACTGGGTCTGGGAGATACTTGATTTTGCATTTTAAACACGAAGACAGTGGCACCTTGGTTCTCAAACTTAATCTGTCCCGGAAGACTGTTCCAAAACCAAAGCGTTCCAAAACCAAGGCGTGCTTTTCCATGGAAAGTAATGCCGAGCGGATTAATCCATTCCAGACTTTTAAAAACAACCCCTAGAACAGCAGTGGAACATGAATTTTACTATGAACGAGACCATTGATCCATAAAATGAAAGCAATAAACAATGTACTGCAGTCACACAAGCAGTCCTTCCTTAGCTGAACTGGGTTCTACAAAGCGTCAAAAACACAAAATAAATAGCAAAAACAGACCGACCTCAGCATAATACTCAAATTGGAAGCGTAACACTCGAAACGAAGCACGTTCGGCTTCAAAAAAAAGTTTGCAAACCGGAACACGTTCTTCCGGGTTTGCAGTGTTTGGGTTCCAAGTTGTTTGAGTACCAAGGCGTTTGAGAACCAAGGTACCACTGTAATCCAATTTGCCACTACCCCATCCCGAAGTGAGTTGCAGCCGCCTGTGGAAATTCACACTTCCCTGAATCCGCGCCAACAATGTGTCCTTCCTCTCGTTGGGAAGGGAAGGCCTCTTTTAAATGGAAGCACCGGCCCATTTGCTGCTTCTAAGAGCAGCGATAGAAGAAGCTGCAGGCTTCTAGGTGGCCACCTAGTTCTGTATCTGGGAATCATAGAATCGTAGAGTTGGAAACTTAGGGAGCTGGGTATGTTTAGCCTGGAGAAGAGAAGGTTAAGGGGTGATATGATAGCCATGTTCAAATATATGAAAGGATGTCATATGGAGGATGGAGAAATATTGTTTTCTGCTGCTCCAAAGAAGCGGACACGGAGCAATGGATTCAAACTTCAAGAAAGAAGATTCCACCTAAACATTAGGAAGAACTTCCTGACAGTAAGAGCTGTTGGGCAGTGGAATTTGCTGCCAATGAGTGCGGTGGAGTCTCCTTCTTTGGAGGTCTTTAAGCAGAGGCTTGACAGGCATATGTCAGGAATGCTTTGATGGTGTTTCCTGCTTGGCAGGGGGTTGGACTGGATGGCCCTTGTGGTCTCTTCCAACTCTATGATTCTATGGAAGGGGCCCCCCAGGGGTCATCCAGTCTTCTACGGAAAAATCTAGGTGCGAGGCTGCTCAGCCACCCAGCTCGTTGGGCAGAGCCGGCGGGTCCCTGCGGAGCAAAGGAAGGAATCCATCCACCAACCACAACAAATAGCTGTAGACCTAAGTTTATTGTGCAACAGGTTCAAAGAGGAATTTTGAACCCCGAGGATGGAGTGATGAGGACTTTCAAAAGTTTCTATCTTATCCCAGCCTACAGTTCATTAAGCATCATCACTACATCAGAAAAGGGGAGGGTTATACATGATTAACATAGCAGGAATGTGTTGGGGCAACAGGCGGATACAGGATATGTATTGGGAAGTACGTTCTAAATACCTACTGCAAAAGAACAATAGGACTTTGGTTTGCATAGTCTGCCACCTGGGCAAGTCGGGTAGTCCCTTTCTCAAGGGCAAAATAGCCTTGGAATGGAGGAAACTGCCAAAGGAGTTGATTTTATATGATTTTTAAAGCTAGGCAACTTCCCTGAGCTGTCAAGTTGAAAGGATTCATGTATGCAGAACTAGCTAGCCTGGCCACACCTTGCTGTGGGTTTTTGTGTTAAAGGGACCTTTTTCTGTTAAAATGACCTTCAGAGTCTCCCTTTAGAGTCCCCTCACTTGCCCTGCCCAACCCCGACTCCCCTACTGTAAGTTTCAAAAATAAGACTCCCCCCTCACCACACCCCATTGCTTTGGCTGACTCAGAGTCCTACCTCCCCCCCATGGCTATGTGTTTGCCCCCCTCCCTTTGTTGTGCCTCATCCCAGTGCCCCCCCCATTGTGAAAGGCCCTATTCTGTTTGTTTTTGCCTGTGGTCTACTTAATTTTCCCTGCTTGGCAATGCTGCGGCCTATTGAAAAAGCCGGGCCTTGTTGCTGCCAAAGGACTGTTTTCAGTTGGTTGCTGTGGAATATTGTGATGTCATCTGGCGGCGCAGCTTTGGAGGCGGCAGGGTGCAATCTGCCTTTCTATTGGATGCTGCTGGAGTCTTCAGAGCTTCTGGTGGTGACGTTTAATTTGGGAGCCACTTTTTGTGTTTAATCATTACTTTAGGTGTGAAAGGTGTGGCTTTTTGGGGAAAAAATATGCCAGATCCCTCCCTGTTGGGCACGGAACATTGTGGTCAAATTTGTTACATTACGGTTCAGCAGTTACGGAGAAAGGCTGTGATCTCCGTGTGCGCAATGTCTACATTTTTATATATATAGATATTTGTAACATTTAACAACTTCAAAGATGTGCCCCCCCGTAATTTCCATAACAAGTCCAACCCCTGCAATGCAGTAGTAGTAGTAATAATAATAATAATAATAATAATAATAATAATAATAATAATACCGGTAATATATTTATACCCTGCCCCTCTGGAAAATCAGCCATAGCATCCACGACAGATGGCCATCCAACCTCTGCTTAAAAACCTCCCGGTGAAGGAGATTCTCGTAGTGGCCAACCACAACCCACAAGCAGGATTCGGGCGCCACGGCACTCACCCCTTTGTAGGGTTGCCATGTGTTGAAACGCAAAAAAGAGGACGCTAGGACGATTCTCCATTTAAATAGGTAAAGGTAAAGGACCCCTGGACGGTTATGTCCAGTCAAAGGCAGCTTTGGGGTTGCGGCGCTCATCTCGCTTTCAGGCTGAGGGAGCCGGTGTTTGTCCACAGATGGCTTTCTGGGACATGTGGCCAGCAGGACCGAACCGCTCCTGGCGCAACGGGACACTGTGACGGAATCCAGAGCGCATGGAAATGCCGGTTACCTTCCCGCCTATTTATCTACTTGCGCTGGCGTGCTTTCAAACCGCTAGGTTGGCAGGAGCAGGGACAGAGCAACGGGAGCTCACACCGTCATAGGAATCAAACCTCTGATCTTCCGATCGGCAAGCCCAAGAGGCTCGGTGGTTTAGACCACAGCGCCACCCACATCCCTCCTAGCAGTTCAAAAGCACACCTGTGCGAGTAGATAAATAGGTACCGCTGCGGTGGGAAGGTAAACGGCGTTGCCGTGCGCTCTGGTTTCCATCACAGTGTCCCGTTGCGCCAGAAGCGGTTTAGTCCTGCTGGCCACATGGGCCAGAAAGCTGTCGACAGACAAACGCCGCCTCCCTTGGCCTGAAAGCAAGATGAGCGCCGCAACCCCATAGTTGCCTTTGACTGGACTTAACCGTCCAGGGGTCCTTTACCTTTTAAATACCAGCCTATAGAAGCTGTGAGATATTGCTAAGGCAGGGGGCGGGGGCAGCAGAAGAGAAGAGGAAAGCAAGTCTTCTCAACCACCAGTGATTTCTGCGTCTCACCCCAAAAGTAGACAGTGGTACCTTGCAAGACGAATGCCCTGCAAGACGAATTTTTTGCAAGACGAATGCGTCTTGCGATCTGATGGTGACTCGCGAGACGAATTCATTTTGCGAAAAATACATCTTGCGAATCGCGGTTTCCCATAGGAATGCATCGAAATTTAATGAATGCGTTCCTATGGGCAAAAAAAGAGAAATTTCAATGCATTCCTATGGGAAACCGCGATTCGCAAGACGAATTTTTCGCAAGACGAATTGTCTCGCGGAACGAATTAAATTCCTCTTGCAAGGCACCACTGTAGTTTTAAAAATCCACCTGGATGGAAATTTTACCCCTGGAAAAAGAGGACACTGCAAACCTAGGCTGGGATTTAAAGGCGTTTAGAGGCCTCCCAACTGTGCAGAAAGGTGGGGGGGGCAACTCCAGCCGCCATCATGGTATGCTGGTTTCTGGGAGTTGGACGGGTGTTTTGTTTTTTGGGGGGTGGGGGTATCCCAGCTTGGGGAAGGCTGCAGCCCACCCCCACCCCATCCGTCACAGGGGTCGCTCGACGTTCCCAATTGCCTCCAGGCATCCGGCCCAGGTCTCTCGAAAGCGGATTAGCTCGACGCGGCATCCTTCTGGCGGGGCTAATCTGGCGGGAGGGAAAGTTGTCGGAGTAGCTGATCGGATTTCAAGCCCTGTCCTGGTTCATTGCTGATTCCCCCCCCCCCCAACTCCCGTCGCCTAATCCCTGGGCTGAACCCAGATTGGCACAGAGAGCTTTTAAAAGCTTTCCACCGTCCTGGGAGGTGGGAGGTGGTGCTAAAAGCTAGGCTGCGGAGGTTTATGGCAAGGCATTTCCGCCCCCCCTTCTCTTTGAGGAAAACAAAAGCCCAGAACGGGTAACACAAGTGGCACCCCCACCCCACCCCAAGACAGTGGGCTCCCATGTCCCAGTCTGGCCAACACTCAGGTATGGTTGGACTAGTCGTATCTTGGCTCTCGAACACCTTGGCTCCCGAGCATAGCAGCTCCCGAGCCATCAAAACCCGAAAGTGAGTGTTACGATTTTCGAACGATTTCCGGAAGCCGAACGTCTGGCGGCGGCTTCTGCAGCCAACCGGAAGCCGTGCTTCCGAATGTTTTGGAAGTCGAACGGACTTCCAGAACAGATTCTGTTCAACTTCCAAGGTACGGCTGTAGTTCCACAATGTGGTTGGTACTCCAGTTCCCAACACTGACTAATAATAATAATAATAATAATAATAATTTAAATATTATTATTTATATGACATCTGTGTGACTAGCATGCTTCAGCCAACCTGGGCAGGTTTCCAGCGAAATAGAAAAACACCGTAAAACACCAAACTTTTTTTTTAAAAAAAACTTCCCTAGAAAGGGCTACTGTTAGATGTCTTCTAAAAGTCCGTTTAACAATTGCAAACCCTCCGAGTGTCCCTATTTTCCAGGGATAGTTCTGGATTTACAGAAGCCGTCCCAGTTTCTGATTTCATCCTGGAATGTCTCGCTTTTTCTTAAAGTCCTATTTTCACTGGGGAAATATTGGAGGTGATGGAGTTATGTGACCCTCCGAGCCACAGAGATAAATAACTTTACATCCTTTAGAAGACATCTAAAGGCAGCCCTGGATAGGGAGGTTTTTAAATGTTTTATTATGTTTTCACATATTTTGGAAGCTGGGCAAATGTAATGTTCTTGTAATGTTCATGCTTTAAGAATATTTGTCTAAGCAATGGACCCAATCTTTTTTGACCCAGTCTCCCTGCCCCTCCCCCACCATCTGTGATATGGAAAATAAGAATAATACTGACCTTCCTTGCAGGGTTGTGAGTTAGGTAATTGCATACAAAGCGCTTGAAACTCCTGTAACAGCTGTACAAATGCTAAGCACTGTTGTTATTAAGAATAGCGTAAATATTTTTTGCTATCATCATGGCGACTTGTATTCCGAGGAGGTCATAACTTGAAATGGACCCATTGAAATATTAACCTGGTTGGATGCATCCCAGTATAATTATTGATGCAATAATAGCATCAATAAATAGCAACTAGGGTGTGATTCAGCTAGATTTTACTCAGAGTAGACCCACTGAATTGAATGGCATCCGCTCTGTTTACTTCAAATGGTCTACTTAGTTGAATATCCCCCCCCCCCGAGTGTGTGTGTGTGCGTTTTATTTTTATTTCATAATATTTTTATTTCATTGAATTTTCAAAGGTTTCACATACTGTATATACTTCAATACATAATAAATTTGTTTTTTCCTGACTTCCCGCCCCATTTTCCAGGGTGTTTTAATTCCAACCACACCCCCCACCCCGCTGCACAATTTATTGTGCCAACATATCAAGACTGTATTCTCTAGTTCCTTGTCTTGCAGATATTTCAAATCCTGCTTCCGAGTTCATCAAGTGTACAGTGGTACCTCTGTTTATGAACACAATTGGTTCCGGAAGTCTGTTCATAAACTGAAGCGTTCATAAACTGAAGCGAACTTTCCCATTGAAAGTAATGGAAAGTGGATTGATCCGTTCCAGACGGGTCCGCGGAGTACTCAACCTGAAGCGTACTTGACCCGAAGCATGGGTGTAATTGGTTACGGAAGTCTGTTCATAAACTGAAGCGTTCATAAACTGAAGCGAACTTTCCCATTGAAAGTAATGGAAAGTGAATTAATCCGTTCCAGATGGGTCTGCGGCGTTCCTAAACCGATAATTCGTAAACCGAGGTATTCATAAACCGAGGTTCCACTGTACTGCGTTTGGGGTTTTTTAAATGGAAGCTGAAATACCTAAGGATGATGCTGATGCTGAAATAAATACATTCTCAGTTCTCAGACTTAATCCGTTCCAGAGGTCTGTTCCAAAACCAAAGCGTTCCAAAACCAAGGCGCGCTTTCCCTTAGAAAGTCATGCAAAACGGATTAATCCATTCCAGGCTTTTAAAAACAACCCCTCAAACAGCAATTGAACATAAATTTTACTAATCTAACGAGACCATTTGGTCCATAAAATGAAAGCAAAAAAACAATGTACTGCAGTCACACATTCAATCCATCAGTTCCACGCAGTCACGAAAACAAAACGAAAAAGAGCCGCAAAAACAGAAACGCAAAATAAATAGCAAAAACAGGCAGACCTCAGCGTAATGCTCAAACCGGAAGCGTAACACTCAAAACGGAGCACGTTCGGCTTCCGAAAAAACGTTCGCAAACCGGAACACTTCCTTCCGGGTTTGCAGTGTTTGGGTTCCAAGTTGTTTGAGTACCAAGGCGTTTGAGAACCAAGGGACCACTGTAACGTCCCCTCCGGCAGGTGAAATCCTGTGTCTCTTGCCACGGTTTGTGCTTTTGCAGCGTTCTTGTTTAGGTTACTTATTATTATTATTCCCCTTATCTCGGCGCCTTTCTTGGGCTAGGAATGCAAGGCCACTGGGTTTGCCGAAGCAGGAAGGGTCCTGCCGAAGCCCAGGGTCCTTTGATCGTGCATGGCGGTTTGGTGGCGGTGTGTGTGTGTGTGTGTGTGTGTGTGGACCTTACAGTGGCGGATGCCTGAAACCTCCGTCGGGGGGGGGGGGATTATCCAAGACTGAGCACAGATGTACATGTCGGCTAATGAATTACTCCCAGCAGAGACCTCACCTGGCTTGACCTCCGCTTAGACTGCGCCCTGGCGAGGGAGAGCTGTCCTCTCGTGACCTTGCCGCCGGGAGCTGTGGCTTTTGTTGCATGACATCGCAGCCTCTTATCTCCCCAAACCTCCCCCCTCCAAACCTTGAGCAAAGGGGGGGGGCAAGCAGGAAACACGCAAATCCAAAACCGGGTACGTCGGTGGAAAGACAGTCAATGTCTTGTGCAAATTAGTATTCTTATCGTCGTTGTTGTTTTAGTTTACTGCCCTAAAGCCCCAGGGCCCATCTTCGTTTTGAAAACTCGCCATTACCGAGAAACACAATGGCATCTAATAAAATGTAACAGAAGTTCACGCAGCTGGTCAAATAAGCACTGGAATCATAGAATCGTAGAGTTGGAAGAGACCACAAGGGCAATCCAGTCCAACCCCCTGCCAAGCAGGAAACACCATCAAAGCATTCTTGACATATGCCTGTCAAGCCTCTGCTTAAAGACCTCCAAAGAAGGAGACTCCACCACACTCCTTGGCAGCAAATTCCACTGCCGAACAGCTCTTACTGTCAGGAAGTTCTTCCTTTTTTTTTTTTTTTAAAAAATATTTTTATTAATTTTCCAATTAAAACCAATTATATCACATTCAATATTTCAAATTATACACATATATATATCAATCAAACCGAATGTTATGCCAAATCATCTGAATAATTTATTTTTGGGTTCCCATGCTTCAAGAAATTGGGAATTCCTCGCAACTGTCCACTGCCGTCTTATTTCTAAAGTTCAAATCGTCCTCCAAGCTCATAATATTCCAAATCTTCCCCTTACAGTCACATAGGTGTTTTCCACTTTCATCCGATTGTTCCAGCTGCTGAGATAAATATCAAACGAAGTTTCACAGATGTTCTTTCTCCTGTGTGAGTTAATCAGTCCAGCCTCCCCATAAATCTTCTTAGTGGAGCTCCCTGTTGCGACGAAGTAGCAGCGCCATCTTGAAAGGCTCAAATCACTTTCATTTTCTCTCATTACGATTTATTTATCTTTATAGAATTTACAGCTTTTTCAGGCAGGAGACCCAAACATCCAACCATGAACTCTTGGTAAATTAATGGATCTCCTTGCCCTATAGCTGAACTTAGCTTCAGGTCGCTGCTCCAATTTAAAGTGCGTCACAGCTCATAAATCCTCCGAACGCGTCCAGAGCTCCTTCCGTCTGACTAGGGGGGGGCTTTTCTCATCGGCAACTTCACATCTTTAAGAAATATGCTCAGTAACAACAGCTATGAAGTTCAACTCACACAGTCTTTTGCTTCTCTTTCACTCCAAACAAGCCAGGACATCGCGTCCGGGAAGGTACGAGGCAACAATATGAAGAAAAAATAAAAACTTGCTTCCCTTATCGCTCCGTCCCCATCAATCCTTCTTCCAGATGTCGTACATTCTTTAACTCCTCTCACTCAGCAGCTTAAAATTCTCAGCAGTAAACAGCGCTTCTTCCCCTCCTTCTGAAGTATGTCCATAGATTTAAGCCTAATTATCTTCTTTAACCATGGAAATCCCCGCCATGCAGATTAGCGTCCGGGAGTCCTGGCCGTCGTAAGTGCTCAGCCCAAGCTCCCCCCACTCCAAAAACAGTCGGAGTGGGTCTGGGGGCATCGCGGGCCAGCGGCCCCTCTCCGTAACCCCCGGAGAGGGTAGGGGGTTGCCATTTACTCCCCTAGCAACCGCCAAATTCCTCACGAAGGTCAGAGAGATGGAAAACAGGTCCGCCATTCCTGCAGGCGGAAACCGGAACTCAGGAAGTTCTTCCTAATGTTTAGGTGGAATCTTCTTTCTTGAGGTTTGAATCCATTGCTCCGTGTCCGCTTCTCTGGAGGAGCAGAAAAAAATCTTTCACTCTCCTCTATATGACATCCTTTGATATATTTGAACATGGCTATCATATCACCCCTTAACCTTCTCTTCTCCAGGCTAAACATACCCAGCTCCCTAAGCTGTTCCTCATAAGGCATCGTTTCCAGGCCTTTGACCATTTTGGTTGCCCTCCTCTGGACACGTTCCAGCTTGTCAGTATCAAATATTGGATGGGCTTTAAAAGAAGATTTGGGCAAATTCACGGAGGGAAAGAGCTCTTGAGGGCTGCTAGCCGCAATGGCTGTGCTCTCCCCCGCAGTCGGAGGCAGCTATGCTTCTGAATCTCAGTTGTTGGGAACCGCAGGAGGGGAGAGGGTGAGGCCACACCTGGAAAACCGTGCCCAGTTCTGGGTTCAAATCCTGATTTGTTGGGTTTTGGGGGGGGCTTCTTGGTTGGCCACTGCGAGAACAGGAGGCTGGACTAGGTGGGGCCACAGGACTGTCCCTGAGGACATGGGTGGCGCTGTGGTCTAAACCACTGAGAAGGTCGGGGGTTCGAATCCCCATGACGGGTGAGCTCCCATTGCTTCGCCCCAGCTCCTGCCAACCTAGCAGTTCGAAAGCATGCGAGCGCAAGTAGATAAATCGGCACCATTGCGGTGGGAAGGTAAAGGGTGTTTCCGTGCACTCTGGTTTCCGTCACAGTGTCCCACTGTTCTGCTGAGCCAGAAGCGGTTTAGTTCTGCTGGCCACATGACCCGGAAAGCTGTCTGCGGACAAGGGCTGGCTCCCTCGGCCTGAAAGTGAGATGAGCGCCGCAACCCCAAAGTCGCCTTTGACTGGACTTAACTGTCCCAGGGGTCCTTTACCTTTTTCTTTACCTTACCCAGGTTCAATGGACTTTTCTTCTTTAAGTTCTCAAAGCTCTTAACCGAGCTCAAGGTTGTCCTCTGAACTAGCCAGAGAATCAATCACAGCCTGTCCATCAAGGTTTGGAAAACAAGGCTTTAGTGCTGTCTTGCTCCCAAATGGCAACTAGATATTCTATTTTGACATCCGCAATCTTGGTTTAAGGAGCCATGTGGCGCCCGGCTTATATATCTGAGTTTCTAACCCCGGTTCCTCCATTCTCCATCTATTAAGAGGTATTTGTTCTCAGTGGAGAATGCCTCGTTGACAAAGAGGTATATCTCCATCTCTTGCATGTTGCTTCTTAGCATAGCTGCCAAGTTATCCCTTTTTTAAAGGGATTTTCCCTTATGCTGAATAGGCTTCCTCGTGAGAAAAGGGAAAACTTGGCAGCTATGCTTCTTAGATTGGGGATCGGGAACATCTGTAGCCTTCCAGATGTTGCTGGACTCTCCTCCTCCTCCTCAGTCATTGGCTGAGTGGGCTGGCTGGGAGTTGGAAAACATCTGGAGCAGCCCAGATGTTCCCCATACAGTATTTACTTTAAAGGTTTTGTCTACCAAGGGTGCTTCCGAATCTTGCCACGTCCTCCGTCCTCACGGCCCTCCCATAATAAGATCACAAGGTACTGTGGTTAAGCATGCCTAAAACGGCATATATTAAAGGAGACTTTGTACCAAAATGCAGGGCAGGACATTGTGTGTGTGTGTTGGGGGGGGGGATTGCTTTGCAAAAATGTGGCTGCCGGGCAAAATTGCACAAGCAACGAACAGGTGTCGATAAACCTTCACTAAGACGCTGATGTATTTTTCCCGGGAACCTTATTAAAAAATATGAAAACTAATAAATAAATTTGCAAACTGAAATGGGGGAGGCAGAATTTAAGATGGGGAAAACAAAACAAGCCACTGAAATTGACAGGTTTTTTCGCTCCGTAACTGCTAGGGGGCTGGGAGACCAGGAAACTGCGTAGGGCAAGGCGAAGACATCGAGAAAGGGTTGAAGGATAGACATGCCCAATTAGCAGGGCAGCTGCTTGGCTTCATATTACCTGCCCTGGGAAAAGACAGCCTGGCAGCCTCTTTAGATGAGGAAAAGCCGTTTCCGTGGCGGGGGCCACGATTAACCCTTTCCCAGAATTCCTTGCTCCATTTCTTCCAAATCCCTCCCCTCCCCCCCCGGCCCGACCTGTGCGGTTTTCCTGATTGGAAATTAATTCAGCATTGAGAAACATGAAGCCTTGGCGGTGTGTGGGTGTGTGTGTTTGTGTGAGAATGTGGCCCTCCGCGCCTTTCTAACTGGCCCTCGTGAGTCTCCTACGGCCACCACACTCCTTGCCAGCTCTGCTCCACATTTCTGGCTGGGATGCCTCCTCTGATCATGGAATTCTAAAGCTGGAAGGTACCCCGTGGGGTCATCCGGTCCAACCCCCCGCAATGCAGGACCAAGCTGCTCTCGAACCCGCAGCCTTGGCATTTATCAGCACCACACTCCAACCAACAGAGCTACCCGGGCCCACGAACTCTTGCCGCCTGGGTGTGGGGATAGAAAAAAGCGTGTTCATGTACATTTGTGTAGAAAGTAGCTTACTGCGCATGGGCAAAATTTGCATCTTTTCCTCCGCCCACTTTTGCCTTCTGGACCCGCCCACTAAGGCCATGTGCCCCCCCCCCGGAAGGTTTTGCAGGAGGGACTTCGCCCCCTGGGCTGATTAAACTTCCCCAGCTGAGAGAGAGAGAGAGAGAGAGAAAAAGGGAAATTTTTTGGGTGGGTGGGTGTGAGATGGAATCTGTAGTTACAGCGGTACCTTGGTTCTCGAACGGCTTGGCTTCCAAGCAAATCAGCGGCCAAATGCCGCAAACCTGGAAGTGAGTGTTCTGGATTGCCAACGTTTTCCGGAAGCCGAACGTCCAACGCGGCTTCCGAATGGCTGCAGGAGCTTCCTGCAGCCAGTCGGAAGCTGCGCCTTGGTTTCCGAACAGTTTCAGGAGTTGAGCGGGCTCCCGGAACGTATTAAGTTCGAGAACCAAGGCACCACTGTACAGTGGAACCTCGGTTTATGAACACCTCGGTTTACAAATTTTCGGTTTACGGACGCCGCAGACCCATCTGGAACGGATTAATTCACTTTCCATTACTTTCAGTGGGAAAGTTTGTTTCAGTTTATGAACGCTTCAGTTTATGAACAGACTTCCAGAACCAATTACACCCATGCTTCGGGTTAAGTACGCTTCAGGTTGAGTACTCCGCAGACCCGTCTGGAACGGATTAATCCACTTTCCATTACTTTCAATGAGAAAATTCGCTTCAGTTTATGAACGCTTCAGTTTATGAACAGACTTCCGGAACCAATTGTGTTCATAAACCGAGGCACCACTCTATGTGGAATTCTGCAAATCCTGGGAGGTCCGGCAATTTGGGCTGCTTCCTCTCTCTCTCTCTCTCTCTATCTCTATCTCTCTCGCCGGTGCCTCGGAGCGGATCGCTTCATTTCCACCAGCCCTGCCAAAACCTCCTCCGCCGCGGCAGGTTGGGAGAGCCGCAGGCTGTGGCATACGAGTGGAAACTGGGGCTCCGTCGGCTGCCCAAATCTGCCGCCTGAAGCCGCAGGCTCAGGGTGGGGCACAGAGGATAGGCGGGGGGGGGGGGGGAGAGAGAGAAACGACATTTCCAGTCAACCCGCGCGGAGCCAAATTTTCTTGGCACGGCAGCAGGGCGGGGCGTTTGGCTGCTTGGTTTCTGACCAAATGCTCAATTACTCGTAAAGGGAAGCAGATTTCAAATTGTAGCTGGAAGTTCTTCTGAAGCGGCTGCTTGTTTTGTCCCGTCCTGTCCTGTCTGTATCCTGCCTCCTCCTCCCCCCCACGAGCTCAAGGTGCCTCCCGCTCCCCGTTTTCTTCCCACAACGGCCCTGCGGAGTAGGCCCAGCGGAGAGCAGGCAGCTGATGAACAGGAAAACTGTTTTATAGGGTCGCTGTGACTTGTCTAACTTGTAGAGCCGGTCTCTTGCAAATACTGTAGTGTTTCCCCAGCTGAGAAGACGAGAATAAAAGTTCCTTAGCTATAAGCTATGAGTGTGGGAGGGGTATTCTGGATCCTGTCCGCCGCCCCCCCCATTGTTCTACTCACCCCTCTTTCAACACGGCAAGGGCAGATCTGCAATGAAACACACAAATCTGCTGCAAGTTTGGTTCAGATTCTGTGTCCAGACTAAACCAGGGGTACGCAGTTAGACTCTCAGCTCCCATTAGTTCCAACAGCCCAGTTCATGGTCAGGGAGGTTGGGAGTTCGAGTCCAGATACATCTGGAGGACCATGGGTTTGCTATTCACTGGTACCATTTCCATGCTGCATGTGAGAGGGAGGGGGATGGCTCTATGCAGAAGAGGCAATCCTTCCCAAGAGAGGGGAATGCCTCTTCTCAGAGCAGGCATGCACCTACCGAGATGTGCTTGGAGGAATGCCTCTACGCAGAAGAGGCAATCTTTCTCGAGAGAGGAGAATGCCTCTTCTCAGAGCGGGCATGCATCTACCCAGATATGTTTGGAGGAATGCCTCTATGCAGAAGAGGCAATCCTTCCCGCGAGAGGCAAACGCCTCTTCTCAGATCAGGCATGAATCCACCGGGATGTGCTTGGAAGAATGCCTCTAGTCATAAGAGGCATTCCCTCATGAGAGAACGAATGGGGAAATCCCTCTTGACTGCCTCTTTCTCTCTCTCTTTTCCAGGATGAGTTCCACCCCTTTATTGAGGCACTACTCCCCCACGTCCGGGCCTTCGCCTACACCTGGTTCAACCTCCAGGCCCGCAAGCGCAAGTACTTCAAGAAGCACGAGAAGCGCATGACGAAGGACGAGGAGCGGGCCGTGAAAGACGAGCTCCTCAACGAGAAGCCGGAGGTCAAGCAGAAGTGGGCGTCCCGCTTGCTGGCCAAGCTGCGGAAGGACATCCGACCGGAGTACCGGGAGGACTTCGTCCTCTCCATCACGGGCAAGAAGCCCTCCTGCTGCGTGCTCTCCAACCCCGACCAGAAGGGCAAGATGCGGAGGATCGACTGCCTCCGGCAGGCCGACAAAGTCTGGCGGCTGGACCTAGTGATGGTCATCCTCTTCAAGGGGATCCCCCTGGAGAGCACTGACGGGGAGCGGCTGGTCAAGGCCGCGCAGTGCACGCACCCCATCCTCTGCGTCCAGCCTCACCACATCAGCGTCTCCGTCAAGGAACTCGACCTCTACCTGGCGTATTTCATCCGAGAGAGAGGTAGGCGGCCCTTGCCGGTGGGAAAGGCGGCTCGTTTTGTTCCTTGGCATCCGCGGGCCCTTCTCAGCCTTCTTTTGGCGCAAACGGAGGGGCGGCGCTCCTTAGCCAGGAGTTAAGGGAGGGTGCTTTGTGGTAGCGAATTAAGGGAGGGGCATTTCATGGTTGTGAAAGGGCACTTTGGAGTTGTGAATTAAGAGAGGGCATTTCATTGTTGTGAATTAAGGGAGGGCGTTTCTTGGTCACAGATCAAGGGATGTCCTCTTGCAGTCATGAATTTTGTAGTCATTTTGTTGTCATGAATCACAGGACGGCATTCCTTAGTTGCGAATCAAAGGATAGGTTTCATGGGCGTAGGCAGGGGGGGCAGGAGGGGGCAATTGCCCCCCCTAGAAGCAGGGCCGCTGGCCAGCCTGCCCCGCTGCCTGCCCGGTGCCGTCTCCCTTCTCCCTGGCTGGCTGTGGAGCGGGCGGAGGGGAAGCCAGGCAACCGCTTTGCGCGGCTCTGGGGCTTTCCCTCCACCTGCCCCGGCGATTTCAGAGGGGGAGGAGGGGATCGGAGCAGCCCGATTTCGGGCTGATCCTGGCTCCCCCTCGCCCCTGCCGATTGCGGAGGGGGAGGAGGGGGTCGGAGCAGCCCGATTTCGGGCTGATCCTGGCGCCCCCTCGCCCCGGCCGATCGCGGAGGGGGAGGAGGGAGTCGGAGCAGCCCGAAATCGGGCTGCTCCGATCCCCTTCTCCCCCTCCGCGATCGCCGGGGCAGGAGGAGAGAAAGCTGGTAAGGGAGAAGGGAGCTTTCCTTGCCCCGCTCTGGCCCCTCCCCCCGCCCCTTGCCCCGCCCCTTGCCCCCCCTGATTTTCATCCTGGCTACGCCCCTGATAGGTTTTAGTCATAAACTAAGGAACAGCATTCCTTGGTCACAAATGAAGGGACAGACCGATCTGTCTTCTATTGGTTTTTCTTGGATCTTGTCCCCCCCCCCCCCCGCCTCAGCATTGAGTTTGCCCCATTTCTGCATCAGCTTGCAATACCAATTTATAAATTCTGCACGGAATTTTGCACTGATATTTGTAGCCGTTTTCTCCTGGTACAACAGGATCGTACCTTACAGACATTTTACTTGCGCCAGTTCAGCTCTATGACTGTAAAACTGGAATCTAGGGTTGCGTTGTGTTTTAAATGTGGGCCAAATAATGGTGTACCCTAAGGTTGCCATATTTCAAAAAGTAAAATTCCTGACAGCCTCCAAATTATCAAGTTTTTCAACCACCAAAATTGTTGAGCTTTTGGGGGGGGAACCTCCCCCCAAAACAGTAGTTTTAAGCTTACATCCGGGTTCCCCCTGACATTTTGCAGAATTCCCCCCCCGACGCCATTTTTACACCCGGAAACCAGGACACGTCAGGATTTTTCCTGACGCATGGCAAGCCTAGTGCACCCCCGATCCATGCTTAATAAATTCCCCCTCCCTGTATAAAAGCAGTATATCTCTGAACAGAACAGGGGGACTTCAAGTGGCAAGGAAGGGGTTTCCAACTCAAGATCTTTCTGAAAAGAAAGAGCTGTTCAACCGTGGGATGGAAGGATTGCAGGGGGGTTGGACTTGATGTCCCTTGGGGGTCCCTTACAACTCTACAATTCTGTAATGTTTAACCAAAAAAAGGTGGGGTGATAAAGTGAAGGGCGTTCACTGCACAGCATGCAAGAAATGTGTGGATCTCTCCCCCCCTCCTCTTCCTGCTACCTGACCCCGACCCCAGCCTGTCTGGGTCTCTCTCTTGGGCAGCCTTGAAATCACCTGATCTAATTGCTACCAAACCCCAGGCAGTAAAATCACAGCTGATAAGGCCTCCTGTCACTTTCACTCTCTGGAGAAAGCAGCCCCCCCTTCCTTTTCCCTTTTAAGGTAGCTTCTTCCCCGTTTAAGGCAGACCGGGGATTCATTCTCGGGCTGCGGCTGCCGGGGCGATTGCAACGAATGTGTGTTGTCCCCCTGCAGCCTCGAATTTCTTTGATTCTGTTGCTTACAGGGGGTGTGGAGTTAATTTGGAAAGGGGGGGGCGCGTTTCTGCTGGGGACTGGACGCCAGTGGCGGGTGGGTCACGCTGTAAAAGCCCGTGGAGCCAGAAATGCAAAATTTCTAGCTTTGTACCGTAGCTCAGTCAGTAGAGTGTTGGATTCAGAAGGCGATTGGGTCGGATTCGGCCCCCGGGCCCTAGGTTGCCTACCCATGGCCTACACAGTGAGCTTCTTGGCCGAGGCGGGATTTGAACCCACATCTCCCAGGCCCTAGCTTGGCACTTGTGGCTGGGGCAAGCCAGCCAGATGGGTAGGGTACAAATAATAAAATTATTATTATTATTATTATTATTATTATTATTATTATTATTATTATTATTACTGTGAGCATTCGTCATAGTAACCTTTATTAATAGGTTTTAACCACATATCCCAACACTATGGCATCCTTTTGCTAATAATCCATGCCTTTGAGCCAATTCGCTCGACTAGTAGATTGCTTTACTTGCGTGAAAATCTTTTCCCCCTCTTTCTTTTCCTTTTTAAAAAGAAGGTCTTCAGAAACACTTCCTGCTTCTTATAGCTATAACTCAGGCTAATCTGTGCTGTGTGTTGTGAAGCACACTTTCCTCCCCTCGAGAATACTGGGAGATGTAGTTTGCCAAGGGCGCTGGGAATTGTAGCGTGGTTGGGAGCGAACTACAGACCCCGGGATTCTTTGGAGGCGACGGCGACGCATTTGCTTTAAATCCGTCATGCGTGTGCAACCTTCGTTTTTATTCGAAACCTATTTACCTTAATGAATTCAGCAAGGCTGATGAACTTTGCCCAGGGGATGGCAACTTTTCAAAGCCTAATTAATAGTCATTGATACCTCCAGCCACCCACTAGGTAATTCCACCACCCTCCTGCCCCCCAGCCAGGTGGGCTTGGGATCGACTGCCGCAGTCCAAGAATTTGATCTGGATTTCGTGCTGGCTCCCCGGTTCTCCTGCCCAGTCAGCAGAGACTCACAATCTCCGGAGGTCGTGGGTTCGAATCCCACCTTGGGCAAAATAAAAAATAAAAAAATCCCTGCATTGCAGATTCTAGGATTCTAATATAGACTGGGAACGGTGGTTATGGGAAGGGCTCCCCTTTTGCCAGCATTGCATTTCACGGGCCCGACTTTGCAGCCAGGGTGTGTTTGTGGTTTTTTACGCGGGATGTGTGTGTGTGTGTGTGTGTGTGTGTGTTCGGTTGGCGGCCGACACATAGTTTTAAGATGCAGCTCCCGTTGTCTCTGACATTATCAGTCTGGAGCAGTCGCAGGCGGTCTCTCTCGCCAGCCCTCCTTACAATATACGATAATGCTCTCTCTCCTCCCCCCACCCCTTCTTTCTCCTGCGTCAGCAAAATAAGAATTTTTTTTTAAAAAAAGATTCTCAGCCGATTTCTCTGCAATGGGCAACCCCAGAGCTGGTTGGAAAGATCTTTTGCATCTCAAGTCTTTCCTGGGCTGGATTTTATTTTAAAAGTGTGGGGGGGGGGGGAACAGAGGGTCTCTCTCTCTCTCCCCCCCCCACTTTCCTCCACAATGGCAGTCTGGTCAACCCCCTTTGCTAGTTTACTTGTTTATATTTTAGGGAGATATTTGCAGGCTGCTCGCGCTCATAGTAATAAGGATAAAGGCAGTAAGTACTGGTCAGGAAAAGGGGGAAAAAAACCCACTTTTTAAAAGGGGGTGTCTAAAAGAAGGCAGGACTGAACTTCCACTGGCAGGGACTTCCACAGGGCAGACTTTTAGCGGGTTGGAGAGCTTGGCCCAAACTAACAAAATGAATAGGGACAAATGTCAGGTTCTGAACTTGGGAAGGAAGAACCAGCTGCACAAATATAGGATGGGGGACACCTGGCTTGCTAGCAGTACATGTGAAAAGGATCTGGGGGTCTTGGTGGTCCACAAGCTGAACAGGAGTCAACTCTGTGATGCAGCAGCAAAAAAAAAGCAAATGCAATTCTAGGCTGCATCCACAGAAGTCGAGTGCCCAGATCAAGTCATAGTCCCTCTCTATTCTGCCTTGGTCAGATCACAGCTGTGATACTGTGTCCAGTTCTGGGCGCCACAATTTAAGAAGGATGTTGACAAGCTGGAAGGTGTGCAGAGGAGGGCGACCGAGATGATCCAGGGTCTGGAAACAAAGCCTGATGAGGAACAGTCGAAGGAGCTGGGTATGTTTAGCCTGGAAAAGAGGAGATTGAGAGGAGAGAGGAGAGCCACCTGCCGATATCTGAAGGGCTGTCCCATGGAAGAGGGCACGAGCTTGTTTCCTCCTGCTCTGGAGGGTAGGACTCGAACCCATGGTTTCGAGTGACAAGAAAGGAGATTCCGACTCGACGTCGGGAAGAGCTCTTCGACAGTGTAGAAGACTCCCTGGGGAGGTGGTGGACTCTCAACAGAGGCTGAAGGGCCATCGGTCTGGGATTCTGCCTTAGAATCATAGAATCGTAGAGTTGGGAGGGACCCCCAGAGGTCATCTAGCCCAACCCCCTGCAATGCAGGAGTCTCAGCTAAAGCACCCATGACAGATGGCCATCCAACCTCTGCCTAGAAACCTCCAAGGAAGGAGAGTCCACGGTCTCCTGAGGGGGGCCGTTCCCCTTGCAAGGAGTTGGACTAAACGGCCCTCGGGAGTCTCTTCCCAACTCTACAACCCTGCGAGGTTTGAGCATAAGCAAGGGGTCAGCAAACTTTTTCAGCAGGGGGTCAGCCCACCGTCCCTCAGACCATGTGGGGGGCCGGACTATATTTTTTGGGGGGAAATATGAATGAATTCCTATGCCCCACAAATAAACCAGATATCCATTTTAAATAAAAGCACACATTCTACTCATGTAAAAACACCAGGCACGCCCTACAAATAACCCAGAGATGCATTCTAAATAAAAGGACACATTCTACTCATGTGAAAACACACTGATTCCCGGATCGTCCGCGGGCCAGATTGAGAAAGCAATTGGGCCAGATCCGGCCTCCCGGGCCTTAGTTTGCCAACCCATGGTATAAGCCAGAGACACCCCCAAACTCGGCCCTCCAGATGTTTTGGGACTACGATTCCCATCAGCCCTGCCCACTGCTCCTGTTAGCTAGAGATGATGGGAGTTGTAGTCCCAAAACATCTGGAGGGCCGAGTTTGGGGATGCCTGGTATAAGCGATCGGTCGACCCTTAAAATATAACCTTGGGCACAAGTTGTCGGGGGCTTTCTGAATTAACACAGGAACCCCGAGCTCATGGGGCAGGAGCACCCTAAGTTCCAGACGGCAACAGAGGAAAAAACAACAACACACTCCTCCTTCTGGCAGGGCACAGTTAAACTACAGAACTCTGTGCTACAGGAGGCAGTGGCGAAGTTCACGCAGTTGCTTATGTTATAGTTGAATCGCCGGTCTTTTGCGTTGGAAATCTTTGGCTGGCTTTAAAAGAGATTCTTACTCTTAATTATTGAATGTATATGCTGCCCTATACCCCAGGGGGGGGGGTGTCTCAGGGCGGTTCACATAATAAAATCAAGATATGGAAACACAAAACACCTAATAAAAATTAAAACAACAACCCAATAGCTGCCCCCCCCAAAAAAAACACATTGCAAAAGGGCATAGGATGTAAATCAGATCACCCAAAGACCTGGTGAAAAAGGAATAATAGAATTGGAAGAGACCACAAGGGCCATCCAGTCCAACCCCCTGCCAAGCAGGAAACACCATCAAAGCATTCCTGACATATGCCTGTCAAGCCTCTGCTTAAAGACCTCCAAAGAAGGAGACTCCACCACACTCCTTGGTAGCAAATTCCACTGCCGAACAGCTCTTACTGTCAGGAAGTTCTTCCTAATGTTTAGGTGGAATTTTCTTTAGGAACGTTCTTCTTTAGAATCTTCTTTAGGAACGTTTTTGCCTGGCGCCCAAAAGTGTACAATGAAGGCGTCAGGCGAACAGATGGGGGAGCCATTGCAGAGAAGGCCCCGCTCTCGTTTTGCCACCCAGGGCCGTCTTAAGCATATCTGGCGCCCTGGCGCCCCGGCGCGAAGATCCCTCCGACGCCCCCCCCCCCGCCCCGTTTCCCAGCGCGGCTGTCTGGCGGGCGCAGCACGGCGCCTTGCGCCACCCAGCCTTGCCTTAGAGCCGGCCCTGTTGCCACCCTCCAGACCTCTCGAGTAGGAGGCACACGAAGGAGGGCCTCAGAAGGTCATCTTAGGGTCTGGGTCGGTTCATATGGAAAGAGGCAGTCCTTGAGGTCTTGCGGTCCTGAGCCGTTTATGGCTCTATAGGTCAAAACCAGCACTTTGAATTGGGCGCGGAAACTAAGTGCAGTCGGGCCAGGATCGGTGCAAGATCCTCAAACCGTCTTGCCGTCCGGTGAGCAACCTGGCCGCTGAATTCTGCACGGGCTGAAGTTTCCGAACTGTTTCCAGAGGCAAGGGTCCTCCTTGCGGGTCCTCTCCCCCTCCCTCTGCCGTTCAATATTTTCCCTTTTGGATTTTGGATCTGCAACCGCAGTGGGGGGGGGGGGGAGAGAGTAGAGGTCCGCGGCGTGCGTGTGCATACGTGTGCCCGGAGTTCCTTCTGCACGCCTTCGCCGCCTCCAGGACGGGGAGGTCGCGGCTGAAAGTCAAAAGCGTTGCAGCGTAATGGTAATCAATCTCCTGCCATCGATCAAATCATATTGCGCCTTTTGCTTAGTGCTCTGGCAAACAAGGAGAGGTTTTTCCGTAGTGGGAGGTGGTTTATTTTTCGCACAGGCTTGGAGTGGAGGGCGCTGGGGGGGGAGGTGTTTGGTGGGGGGAGGTTTTTTGGAGAGAGAGAGAAAATGCTATTTGTGGAGATGCTGGCTTGGCCACAAGGAGCCGGACAAGAAGCCTTTGACCCCCTTGCAGGCAATTTTGAAAGGATCGTCCAGCAAAAAAAAAAAAAAAAGACTCCTGATTTCTGGGAGGTGCTGCAGATCACTGTCTGAAGCTATGAGCCAAGCAAGCCAGCCTTCTGGCTTTCTGGGTCAAACCATAAACAGAAGCCATCCTTCAGTAGGAAACCTCCATGTCTGTGGATGGAATGTGGCCCTCTAGCCCTCCCCACCTGGCCCCCAGAACTCTCCCCAGGCCACACCCCTTCTCCCCAGGCCACACCTCCTTACTGGTCTTGCTTCTTTGGAGAGGGGTGTGTGTAGGAGACAGCCCTGCTGCACAAAGTTAAAATCCACACCCACTGCTCCGCCCCTTTTGGCAAACCGCTCCGTGAAGAGCCTCTTCCCAATCTACCTGCCTCCCTGTTGTTCATTATGCTGCGGTTGGCACGGCCACCTACTGGCGGTCGCACAAACTGCAGCGTGACGACAGCCTTAGGTTTATATTTATAGAGGAAGAAAGTGCAGGTGCTTCTTATGTAAAAAACCCCTGTGGATATTTGGTGAAAGATAGGAGGCAGACCTACGCTCAATTTTCTAGGAGGTGGCTGGGCCATTAGCGGAAATGGGGCACAGCTGCCCCAAACTTAACCAGCCTTTTTCCCCCTCCCTACAACCAGTCCAGAGGGTGCCCCTGGCTGTCAGCTCCACCCTCCTCCTCCTTAGCCTCGGTGTTGCCCTTGCAGAACTCAGGAGGGAGCGGGATGCTGTCAAACTGATTGCATGGTTCTGCTGATCATTGTTTCTGGCGCCCCCTGCTGCCCGGCTCCCTGCCTTCTAACCTACGAGCCCCAGTGGGCACCAGCCAACTTTGGGAAGTAGATGTATTCAGGGCTGAGCCTCTCGCATGGGAACAGAGGAAGCTGCCTTCTATCTATCCCAGCAGTGTCAACACTCTGCCACTCAGCTCTTCCCCTAAAGTTGAAGCAAGAGTCTAGTCCTCATGCTTTTGAATGAAGAGCTACTTTTACAGAGGTAGCTAGGAATCGGTTTTACACCAAGCCCAGGGTATTGGTGCAGCGAGTCCTCAGGTTCTTTGTAAAAAAGTGGGTTTCTATTTCTTCCCCCTCCGGATAAAAATGACCCACAGCTCTGCCCAAGATAAATCACAGGGACTTGAAAAATACTAGGGGTACGTCCCCCCTCTTCTCTTCCTCCAGCTTAGGGAAGGGTTTGCTTCCTGGGCCTAGCGATTTGCGGAAGACGAGAAGGTGGAACACAATAGCGACGAGCAATTTAGGGGCCTTCCCAGCCCCATCAGAGACCCTCCCTGCCTGCAGACTGTCTCGCCAGAGTGGAGCATGCTCTGGTTATCTCCCGCTTGGACTACTGCCATGCGCTCTACATGGTGCTGCCTTGGAAGGCGATTCGGAAATGGCAAGTAATCCAAAACGCGGCTGCTGGACTGGTGACCGGGAGCGGCCGCCGGGACCATATAGCACCGGTCCTAAAGGATCTTCACTGGCTCCCGGGACGTTTCTGAGCGCATTTCAAAGTGTTACTGCTGACCTTGGAAGCCCTAACGGCCCTGTATACCTGAAGGAGCATCTCCACCCCGGACACTGAGGCTCAGCTCCGAGGGCCTTCTGGCGGTTCCCTCCCTGCAAGAAGCGAGGTTACAGGGAACCAGGCAGAGGGCCTTCTCGGTGGTGGCACCCTCCTTGTGGAACGCCCTCCCATCAGATGTTAGGGAAATAAACAACTACACAGCATTTAGAAGACATCTGAAGGCAGCCCCGTATAGGGAAGTTTGATGTTTTATTGTGTTTTTAATATTCTCTTGGGAGCCGCCCAGAGTGGCTGGGGAAACCCAGCCAGATGGGCAGGGTATAAATAATAAATTATTATGATTATTGCTGTTCTCCACCTGGGGCAGCTAGGATGGTTTGCTCCAGTGTGTGGCACAGGAAAAGCCTGGCACCGTCGCAGTGCCAACTTGTAGCCATCTGCCTGCTTCTCTTCCTTCCAAGGAGGTCCAGCTGGTAAGTGAAGGTGACTCATTGCCAGCTTTGGGGGGACAAGCTGCAATATATCTCCCCCAAACTCTCCCTTATTCTGGGAGTTCACAGCCTTGCATGTTTTGCCACCGGATAGTCTTCCCCTCCATGAATTTTATTCCTGATTTAAAGCCACCGCAATGGAGAGCCTCCATGACTGCCTCCAACAGCAGCGAGTTCCGATGTTTATGCCCTGTGCGAATAAGTCCTTTTCCACAGCTGCCGCGAGCTGGGCTTCATCGTGCCATCTCTGGTTACCCTGAGTTCTTGCTCTTCGTCTGCTAAAAAAGGTAAAGGGGCCCCTGACCATCAGGTCCAGTCGTGTCTGACTCAGGGGTTGCGGCGCTCATCTCGCTCTATAGGCCGAGGGAGCCGGCGTTTGTCCGCAGACAGCTTCCGGGTCATGTGGCCAGCATGACAAAGCTGCTTCTGGCGAACCAGAGCAGCGTACGGAAACGCCGTTTACCTTCCCGCCGGAGCGGTACCTATTTATCTACTTGCACTTTGATGTGCTTTCGAACTGCTACGGTAGGTGGGCAGGAGCTGGGACCAAGCAACAGGAGCTCACCCCGTAGCAGGGATTCGAACCGCCGACCTTCTGATCGGCAAGCCCTAGACTCTGTGGTTTAACCCACAGTGACATGAAATTAAGATTTCTACCCCGAACTTTACACTTCTTCATGCCAAATTGCAGTTTGGAGAGATTCCTTTTGGCGCTCTTCGCGATTTCGCCCACGAGCGGTTGAGTGCCGTCGGCAAACTTGCCCATCTCACGGCTCACCCCTAGCTCTCTTTTCTCACCCCCTCGTAGCTCTCAGCACCCGTAACAAACTACACTGCCCAGGAACCCTCTTTGGGGGGGGGGCGGAAGCATTGAAGGGGGTTGGGCTAGATGACCCTAATGGTCCCTTCTGACTCTGCAATTCTGTGATTCACTTTCAGGGTACATTATAAAGGGGGAAGGGGGGGGAGAGAGAGAGAGAATAAGGGTCACCTCTCCCTTAGCCCCGAGGAAACTTGAATTTCTCTGAGGTTTTTTGTTTTTTCTTTAAGCCGAAACCGCAGTCTGCAATGTTGAGCTTATTACTAATGCATGGGGAAGGGGAGGGCGGCGTGACCACAAGCTTGCAAAACATGAATGCGTGCGAGAGAGTTTAAGTGCATAGTACATAGCGCAAGGTTGAGGTGGGAAGGGGAGATCTACTGCATAGCCCTTCCTGCCGTGATCCGCTGAGACCTCTCCCAGCAGATGGGAATTCTCGAGATCAAATTAGCTAGCAGATGGAGTGGGTTCCTGTGCTCAGGGCCAGCGCAAGACATTGGGGCACCTGAGGAGAACCACAAAAAGATGTTCCCTCTTCGCCAGAACGATGCATACTCCAGACCCTCCAAGTGTCCCTATTTTCCAGGGGCATCCCTGATTTGCAGACGCCGTCCCGGAAAGGAATGCTGCCTTCAGATGTCTTCTAAAAGTCAGATAGTTGTTTATTTCCACAGGGCGGGTGCCACCACCGAGAAGGCCCTCTGCCTGGTTCCCTGTAACCTCACTTCTCGCAGGGAGGGAACCGCCAGAAGGCCCTTGGAGCTGGACCTCAGTGTCCGGGATGAACGATGGGGGTGGAGACGCTCCTTCAGGGATACTGGGCCGAGATCGTTTAGGGCTGGCATCCCCAACCTGCGGCCCTCCAGATGTTTTGGCCTACAACTCCCATGATCCCTAGCTAACAGGACCAGTGGTCAGGGATGATGGGAATTGTAGACCAAAACATCTGGTTTAGAGCTTTTTCAGCACCATCACTTTGAATTGTGCTCGGAAACGGACTGGGAGCCAATGTAGGTCTTTCAAGACCGGTGTTATGTGGTCTCAGCGGCCGCTCCCAGTCCCCAGTCTAGCTGCCGCATTCTGGATTAGTTGTAGTTTCTGGGTCACCTTCCAAGGTAGCCCCACATAGAGCGCATTGCAGTAGTCCAAGCAGGAGATAAGCAGAGCGTGCACCACTCTGGCCAGACAAAATAAAAAAATTCCTTCAGTAGCACCTTAAAGACCAACTAAGTTTATATTTTGGTATGAGCTTTCGTGTGCATGCACACTTCTTCAGATAGCTCATACCAAAATATAAACTTAGTTGGTCTTTAAGGTGCTACTGAAGGAATTTTTTTATTTTGCTTCGACTCAGACCAACACGGCTACCTACCTGTAACTAGAACTCTGGCCAGACAGTTTGTGGTCAGATAGGGTCTCATCCTGTGTACCAGATGGAGCTGGCAGACAGCTGTCCTAGACACAGAATTGACCTGCGCCCCCATGGACAACTGTGGGTCCAAAATGACTCCCAGGCTGCGCACCTGGTCCTTCAGGGGCACAGTTACCCCATTCAGGACCAGGGAGTCCCCCGCCCCCACCCGCCCCTTGTCCCCCCAAAACAGTACTTGTCAGGATTCAGGCTCAATCTGTTAGCCGCCATCCATCCTCCAACCGCCTCCAGACACTTGCAGACTCACATTATTGCGCTCACTTTCAGCCCGTGTGACAGGTCACGATTATGGATGACATATGCCCATTCGTGGAATGAATCTGTGGCACGATGACAGAACATTCCTGCTGGACAGAGGGAGACTATCTAGCCTCCAGTTCTCCCAGTGGCCAACCAGTTGCCCTAAAGAGGCATCTTCTTTTGTTGAGATCGCAGGGACTAGGGATGCCAGACGTCTGGAAATTCCTGGACATAGCTGGTCTTTGGCTGCCCCCCCCCCAAAAAAAAGCTCAACAACTTGTGTGTCCAGATTTTCACTTTCTTTCATATACTATAACTTTTTATTGGGTTTTCTAAACGAGAAACAAGGGACGCGGGTGACGCTGTGGTGTAAACCACTGAGCCTTGGGCTTGCCGATCAGAAGGTTGGCGGTTCGAATCCCCGTGACGGGGTGAGCTCCCATTGCTTGGTCCCTGCTCCTGCCAACCTAGCAGTTCGAAAGCACAAAGTGCAAGTAGATAAATAGGTACCACTCCAACGGGAAGGTAAATGGCGTTTCCGTGTGCTGCTCTGGTTTGCCAGAAGCAGCTTAGTCCTGCTGGCCACATGACTCGGAAAAACTGTCTGTGGACAAACACCGGCTCCCTCGGCCAGTAAAGCGAGATGAGCGCCGCAACCCCAGAGTCGTTCGCGAGTGGACTTAACTGCCAGGGGTCCTTTACCTTTTTCTTTTTTAAAACAGGAATAATGTTATACAAATAAACATACCAAGTTATCTCATGTCACTTGTAGGTCACAAAAATAGCATAGTAATATCTACAACATATGGTTCGTTATTAGTGGTCAGTGTATATAAGTTCTTGGTTCAAGAGTTGGTTTAAACCAGGGATGTCCAAAGTCCATTTTGGGGGCCCAATCCAGCCCACCGGTCGGTTTAATCCGCCCCCTGTGGCAGTTTATTTCCTGGGGTATAAAAAGCTCAACAACTTCAGTCCTGAAAAAAAGGTCTGCCCTCATAGAATCATAGAGTTGGAAGAGACCACAAGGGCCATCCAGTCCAACCCCCTGCCAAGCACGAAACACCAACAAAGCATTCTTGACATATGCCTGTCAAGCCTCCGCTTAAAGACCTCCAAAGAAGGAGACTCCACTACACTTCTTGGCAGCAAATTCCACTGTCGAACAGCTCTTACTGTCAGGAAGTTCTTCCTAATGTTTAGGTGGAATCTTCTTTCTTGTAGCTTGAATCCATTGCTCCGTGTCCGCTTCTCTGGAGCAGCAGAAAACAACCTTTCTCCCTCCTCTATATGACATCCTTTCATATATTTGAACATGGCTATCATATCACCCCTTAACCAGGCTAAACATACCCAGCTCCCTAAGCCGTTCCTCATAAGGCATCGTTTCCAGGCCTTTGACCATTTTGGTTGCCCTCTTCTGGACACGTTCCAGCTTATCAGTATCCTTCTTGAACTGCGGTGCCCAGAACTGGACACAATACTCCAGGTGAGGTCTGACCAGAGCAGAATACAGTGGTACTATTACTTCCCTTGATCTAGATGCTATACTCCTATTGCGAGTAACATGCCCTCACGCATGTTCACTTCATCAAATCTGGCCCTCTTTGAAGAAAGTTTGGGCACCCCTGGTTTAGACAATTAGGGAGGTAAGGGGTGGGAATTTTATGCGAGGTGGGGTGGCTATGCTTCTGTTTTTCTACCTGGTGTGTGTGGGGGGGTTTGCATCACTGGTTTTCACTTTCTGAAATGTCACCATCATCGTTTTATTTTTACGCTGCCTTGTCACAGTGAGAACAATGCTGAAGGCGGCTTGCTGGCCACCCTAGACCGGATGATCCTTCGGGGAGTTCTAGACCCCAAGGCCGCTCTGCCGCAGGGAACATACAGACATTGGGGGGGCACCAAAGAGGGGGGCACCCACCTAGGCAGGCACTCTGTCCTCACAGCGGCCAAAGCGATACCCGCAAGGAGCAGGATTCGAACACGAGAGCCCTCTCCCCTGTTGCGGTTTCCCAGCCGCCGTGGGTAACCCGGCGCCCCCCCCCCAGATTGTGCAGGTGCCCCCCTCCCCATATCACTTGAATTAAAGATGAGATGGGGGGGGAGTCTGGGCTGCACCTGTCTCTTCCGCCGGCCAGATCTCTCCTGCACTCCCCGAGCTTTGGCAACCTCCTTGTCCTCTAATGGGCTTGCAGTTCCCCACTTGGCACCGTGCCCCACCCTCCATTCGATGCCACGCTGGCTGCAGCTGCCAGGACGCTCTCCCTCCCTCCAGTATTCCCCCCTCCCTCTCCCCCAGCCGCCGCCAAGCCAGTCTCCTCCTCCCCACCCCAACATGCTGGCGTTTCCCTGCCAAGAACTCCATTAGGGAAGCTCATCTCGCCTTGGCAGAGACGAGGGATGCCAGCTCCCGGGGCAGCCAGGAGGGCGCGTAAAAATGATTTCTCTCAGGGCTCCGCTATCTGACACTGACAGCTGTGGGGGTTTCCCCCCTCCTTTTTCTGTTTGGTGGGGGGCTGGAAGGGGGTGTCTGCATGGCCAAGACCTAGGAGGGGAGCCAGTTCTATTGAAAGGGCTTTTCCCAGGCAGCTAAGGCGGACAGCAACACAATATTTGACTTGCTTTGGGGTCGGGGCTCTGCCCGGTTTCCGTGCAGACGGTGACATTTCCAGGAAGGCAAAGACGCCCTAGGAATGGCTGCCAGTTGGTGTCTGCAATACTGAGCTTGATGGACCCGGCGGTCTGACTCTGCACCACTCCTCTATCCCAAGATCACAGCCCATTAAATCATCTGGCACCGAGTTTTCTTGCACCAATTGGCCCATGTGGGGTTCACATATATATATGTTAAATTTTCTGTTTTACAATTTAAAGTACTCACTTTACATACTTAAGATGTCGATGACTTCCCTTCTTCTCTTTCCATGGTTCATTTTGCATATCATAAATTCCTGCCTATTTTACAAAAACTACACCAAGCAGTTTTCCATTATTGCATCCATCAAAAGTTATTTACACTGTTGAATTTACCCTAATGCTGCCAACATTTTCAGCTGTACACAGTTATTTCCCATATATTCGATGAACGTTTTCCCGTCTTCTTTAAATATATGTCCTTCTTGTTCTCTTATTCTATGTTAAGTCCGCAAGCTCCGTATACAGTGGTGCCTCGCAAGACAAATTTAACTCGTTCCGCGGGTCAATTCCTTTTGCGGAAAATTCGTCTTGTGAATCGCAGTTTCCCATAGGAATGCATTCAAATTCCTTTTTTTGCCCATAGGAACGCATTAATTAAATTTCAATGCATTCCTATGGGAAACCGTGATTCGCAAGACGAATTTTTCACAAAACGAATTCATCTTGTGAGTCACCATCAGATCGCAAGACGCATTCGTCTTGCGAAAAATTCGTCTTGCCGGGCATTCGTCTTGTGAGGTCCCACTGTATTCCATCAGCTTACATTACTGTTCATCTTTGGTTGGGACCTTGGTCGTTTTCCTTTTTTGGGTTAACAAAACATGGGCCGCAATAGTAGCATACATAAATAGCCTTTTTTGACACCTGGAAATTTTCGTCTGAATTATCCCCAACAGGAAGGACTCTGGATCCCCCCCCCCCCAGAACAAGAAAGAAGATTCCACCTAAACATTAGGAAGAACTTCCTGACAGTAAGAGCTGTTCGACAGTGGAATTTGCTGCCAAGGAATGTGGTGGAGTCTCCTTCTTTGGAGGTCTTTAAGCAGAGGCTTGACAGGCACATGTCAAGAATGCTTTGATGGTGTTTCCTGCTTGGCAGGGGGTTGGACTGGATGGCCCTTGTGGTCTCTTCCAACTCTATGATTCTATGATTTCCCAATACTATTCTTAAATCCTTTCTGATCCGTGGACTGAATCGCTCCTGATTTTTTTTCTCTCCCTTGTTCTTTTTCATATATATGTACCGGTATATATTCTCTTTAATTCTCACCTTACCTCTTAAAGCAGCATTTCCCAAACTTGGTTCTCCAGCTGTTTCTGCACTATGACTCCCATCATGCCTAGCTAGCGGGACAAGGGATCATGGGAACTGTAGTCCAAAAAAGTTTCCCTCTTCGTGTATCTTTCTCCCGGGGGGGGGGGGGGGGAGAACTTCAGCGCCACGACCGATGAGGCAATCGTCCTTAGAATTTTTATGGTGTTTTTCTTTCTTCTGTAGCATCGTAGAATCTTAGAGTTGGAAGGGACCCCCAGAGGCATCTAGTCCAACCCCCTGCAAAGCACAAATCTCAGCTAAAGCATGGGGCGTCCGATTCCACCCCCTCCAACATTTCTCCCGTTAAAATAGAAACTGATTCTCTGCTACCAAAGACACAGAAGAGCACCCGCCATTTGGATCGAGGCCCAAAAACCCATCCGGCACTTAGTGCGTTTAAAAGCCTTCCATAAAATATTTAAGTCCGCAGAAGCACCGCTTCCATCTTTGCCCCGGCGGCAAGCCGGTCTCGTTACAGAATTTCGGGAGCGGCAATCTGTAGATTTCTTTACTATCCAGTAAAAGAACAACTACTCTAGTGACTATTCAGCTGCAATTTCTGCATTGCAGCCGTACAATTCTATGATTCTTAGGTTTAGGGTTGCCATATTTCAAAACGTGAAAATCCTGACTGTCGAGCCATGAAGATTCGAGCTATTTTTAAGGAAACACGCCAAAATCTACACTTCCAACGTGGCTTGCCATACGTCTGGATTTCCCCCGGACATTTGGGCGATTTTCGCCTGAGCGCTGTTTACAAGGCCCAAATCCCGGCTTCGTCCAGGAGATTCCGGACACGGGGCAGCCCTACTTAGGTGTTACAGCCGGGCTGTGGGAAATTCTGACCCAGAAACCTTCTTCTCTGGGGTGTGTCAGACCACAGGCAGACCTTCCAAGTGTCCCTATTTTCCTGGGATAGTCCCAGATTTACAGAAGTCGTCCCGGTTTCAGATTTGATCCCGGAGTGTCCCGCTTTTCTTTGTTGTTGTTTAGTTGTTTAGTCGTGTCAGAGTCTTTCCCAGGGAGTCTTCTCTTCTCATGAGGTGGCCAAAGTATTGGAGCCTCAGCTTCAGGATCTGTCCTTGCAGTGAGCACTCAGGGCTGATTTCCTTCAGAACGGAGAGGTTTGATCTTCTTGCAGTCCATGGGACTCTCAAGAGTCTCCTCCAGCACCATAATTCAAAAGCATCCGTTCTTCGGCGATCAGCCTTCTTTGTGGTCCAGCTCTCACTTCCATACATCACTACTGGGGAAACCACAGCTTTAACTATACCCCGCTTTTCCTTAGGACATCTCTATTTTGAAGGGACAAACATTGGAGGGGATGGAATAGGACGTCACTATTTTCATTGGAGAAATATTGGAGGGGATGGAATATGGAATAGTTCAAATATATAAAAGTATGTCATATAGAGGAGGGAGAAAGGTTGTTTCCTGCTGCTCCAGAGAAGCGGACACGGAGCAATGGATTCAAACTACAAGAAAGAAGATTCCACCTCAACATTAGGAAGAACTTCCTGACAGTAAGAGCTGTTCAGCAGTGGAATTTGCTGCCAAGGAGTGTGGTGGAGTCTCCTTCTTTGGAGGTCTTTAAGCAGAGGCTTGACAGGCATATGTCAGGAATGCTTTGATGGTGTTTCCTGCTCGGCAGTGGGTTGGACTGGATGGCCCTTGTGGTCTCTTCTAACTGATTATATGATTCTAGGACGTCCCTATTTTCAATGGAGAAATGGAGTAATGCGAACCCCGAGCCAAGGAGATAAGCAATGATACAACCTTTAGAAGACATCTGAAGGCAGCCCTGGATAGGGAAGTTTTCTTTGATGTTTAATGTTTTTATATATTCTGTTGGAAGCCCCCCCAGAGCGGCTGGGGCAACCCAGTCAGATGGGCGGGGTATAAATATTAAAATGATGATGATGATGGAATAGGACACCCCTGTTTTCACGGGAGAAAAGTTGGAGGGTGTGCACTGCAGCCCAGCATCCTGTTTTCACCACGGCCGACCAGTTGCCCGTAAGCAGGTTTTGAGAAACAGAGCAACTCTCCTCTTCTGCATTTTTCAGAAACTTGGTCTCCAGAGGCGTTTAATTCCTCTGGCCATGTAGGGCAGAGCATCGCTCTTGTGGCCCGAAAATCCTTTCCTCCTCCAGGAATTTGCCCCCATCCTCTTTCGAAGCCATCTAGGTTGGTCACCGTTGCTTAAAGCAGGACATTTTCTTTTATCTGTCCTGAAAACAATACGCTAGGCAGACGGAGAGATAGCAGCTGGCGAACCACCCCAATATCTGTCTATCTCCTAATTCCCCTCCCTGGGAAGATGAGGTGCTTTTGATAAATAATGAAACCAAGAAGCGGCCGTTTTCGCCTCCCTAATTGCACAATTAACGGCGCACGGGCCCCAACACAAAGACCTCTCCTCTCTCTGTGTGTGCTTTAATTCCTTCCCCCTCTTGGCATTATAGAAGCCCCCCGCCCTGCCCCACCCCCCGCAAGGGAACCTGATGCCCACGGTTGGCACCATTCGACACCATTCTCTCTTCAATGCAGGCTGCCATTGGGAGAGGCCCAGCGCCTTGGCACCGGTGCCCGTCGGGGAAAACCCGACAGCAGCTGTCGGCCTTGGCACCCCGGAGATGAGGCCAAGCAGATGGCAGTGCCAGCTTTGGGCAGATGGGCGGCAGGTGGCGAGGCGGCACCCTCCTCTCCCCCCCCCACCAAAGCCAGCCCCAGAGAGGCTGAGAAGAGAGCCCCGCTCTTGTCTCTGTTCTGGGGGGGGGGAGCAAGTTATCTCCAGATGGCGGCTGGGCAATGCTGGCATCGGCCAACTGGCAAGGCAGAAAACAATGGCTGTCGCGGCTGCTTTTTTTTTCCATTTTGGAGGGTGGGTTTTGTTTGTTTGTGATGGGAGAGAGGGACCCCCCTTTTGAATGGGCCCAGATTGCAAGTCCCAGACTCCTCTTAGTTTAGTGAGGCTGCAGCGAGAATGCAAGGGGAATACGCCATAAGGATAAAAGCTGTAGCTGGTAGATTTGGGGCAAGCCCCCAAGAAATCCCTCTTCGACTCAGTGTGCTGTTGGTGACCCCGGTTTAACCTATGGAACTCTCTGCCACAAGGCACTAAAATGGATAGAAAAAGAAGAAGAGGAGTTCAGATTTGATATCCTGCTTTACCACTACCCGAAGGAGTACATGTGAAAAGGATCTAGGAGTCCTGGTAGACCACAAACTTGACATGAGTCAACAGTGTGATGCAGCAGCTAAAAAAGCCAATGCAATTCTGGAGCTGCATCAATAGGAGTATAGCATCTAGATCTAGGGAAGTAATAGTATCACTGTATTCTGCTCTGGTCAGACCTCACCTGTTCTGGGCACCACAGTTCAAGAAGGATACTGACAAACTGGAACGAGTCCAGAAGAGGGCAACCAAAATGGTCAAAGGCCTGGAAACGATGCCTTATGAGGAACGGCTTAGGGAGGTGGGTATGTTTAGCCTGGAGAAGAGAAGGTTAAGGGGTGATATGATAGCCATGTTCAAATATATAAAAGGATGTCATATAGAGGAGGGAGGGAGGTTATTTTCTGCTGCTCCAGAGAAGCGGACACGGAGCAATGGATTCAAACCACAAGAAAGAAGATTCCACCTCAACATTAGGAAGAACTTCCTGACAGTAAGAGCTGTTCGGCAGTGGAATTTGCTGCCAAGGAGTGTGGTGGAGTCTCCTTCTTTGGAGGTCTTTAAGCGGAGGCTCGACAGGCATCTGTCAAGAATGCTTTGATGGTGTTTCCTGCTTGGCAGGGGGTTGGACTGGATGGCCCTTGTGGTCTCTTCCAACTCTATGATTCTATGAGTCTCAAAGCGGCTAACATTCTCCTTTCCCTTCCTCTCCCACAACAAACACTCTGTGAGATGGGTGGGGCTGAGAGACTTCAAAGAAGTGTGACTAGCCCAAGGTCACCCAGCAGCTGCATGTGGAGGAGCGGAGACGCGAACCCAGTTCACCAGATTACGAGTCTACCACTCTTAACCACTACACCACGCTGGCTCTCCATTTGCCTCCATGGAGAGGCAAATCGCCGCTGGGCTTGCTAAAATCTCTTGGCTGGCTGGAGCTGGAGAATAGGATGGCGGAATTGGAATCACAGAATGGCAGAGTTGGGAGGGGCCATCTAGTCCAACCCCCTACAATGAAGGAATCCCTGATTGATTGATTGATTGATCCCAGGGCTTTCCGCACTGAGCTGCTGTTTCTCCTTAAAAAACAACAATGCATGGTTCTGAATAAAGGGCTGATTTAACTTGAACAGAAGAATAGGACCACAGAATTGTAGAGGTGGAAGGGACCTCAGGGTCATCCAGTCAAACCCCCTGCAATGAAGGAATCTTTTGCCCAACGTTGGGACTCAAACCCATGGCCCTGAGATTAAGAATCTCATAGCTAGGGTTTCAGGCAGGGGGCAACCTCAGCCGTACCCAGAGATGCCATTGGGGATGACGATGATGCTTGTTGTTGTTTATTAAACTATTCACTCAAAGATCTTGAAGCCACTTGCAGCAAAGAATATATATATATATTCCTGCCTTGCAGCGGGTTGGACTAGATGACCCTTGGGTCCCTTCCAACTCTAAGATGCTATGAAATCTATGGGAAATATATACAATACCATAGGGGGGGGAAAGGGCGGGTCACAAAATTCAAAAAAATCCATTTGGCGCAGAGGATGCAATTCTAAACAAGCTCTGGGGGGAAAGGGAAAAGGGAAAAAATTATTTGCGCCCTTCGCTGCAGATCCTCTTCTCTCAGCTTTTCCATTCCCCCCCTCACTCTCCTCTCCTCTCCTCCTCGCCCTGGCCAGGAATGTGGGTCAGGCCCGCCCAGGGAAAGGGCTGGTGTTTGCCTGCGCCAGGGGTCAGGCGAGGACGAGGCGGGGCCGAGACACAAGCACATGCGGGGTTTAAAGGCGCAGGGGCTTCGCTTGGCCACCTTTCTCTCCCAGGAGCTTAGCCTCAAAAATCCTGAAAAGCATTAAACATACCGAATTAAGTGAGGTTCTGCACCTCCCCTTAACAGAAGCCTGCCCCCCCTTTTAAATTTTATTTTCAAAGTTTCAAAAAGAAAACAACAATTTTTTGCGCACACACACACACACACACACACACACACACTAAACCATAGTCCATATCAGTACGTTTATGGGATTTCCTGAACCCCCGGACTTCCCCCCACCCCTCTCACGGCTTCCAAAATCTTATCTTCCTTTTTATACTGCATCTAATTGCATTTATCCAAATTATCATACTTCCATTTTTATCCTTTGTTGTCAAAACCCTGCACCTATTCATGTCCTCTTTGGGGGTTTTTTTAACCCATGATCTTTCCCAAAAATATCAGCAGCTTTTGGGGGTGATTTCCCCCCAAAATCTCAGAAACTTTTTGGGGCTGATCTCCCTAAAATAGCTCAATAACTTTTGGGGGAAATCTTCCCAAAAGTTCAAATTTGGGGGGTGTTCTCCTGCTAAAAACCTCAAGAACTTTTTGGGGTAGTGTCGTCTCAAAAGCTAATGGGAGGTGATTTTAAAACCCCTAAAATGGGAGGTGATTTTAAAAGCTCAAGAACTTTTTTGCGTGATCTCCCCCCCCCAAAAAAAAACCCTCAAGAACTTTTTGGGCTTCCCCTACCAAAAAATCCTAGCTATCCCCGCGCTGTCTCCCCCCTTCTTTTGTTTCATCCCTCTCAAGATTCCCTCCCCCCCCCGCAAAGTTTTTAGGGGACCAGCCAAACTTGTTGAGCCGTTTTTTGGAAAACAGCGCCAAAACTTCCTTAGCTGGCGTTTTGAGTGACAGCACTGCAGGGCCCAAGACGCTGAGCAACCCCCCCCCCATACCACCTTGCGTCGTCCCTGCAGCCCACAGCAATGCCCCCCCAAGCCGCCTTACAGTCCCTCCATGGTGGTGCCCAGCACCCCCCCCTTGCCTTCCTTCGCTACCATCTTAGAGCAATCAAATAATAATAATAATAATAATAATAATAATAATAATAATAATAATAGTAATTTATTATTTATACCCCGCCCATCTAGCTGGGTTTCCCCAGCCACTCTGGGCGGCCTCCAACAAAACATTAAAATACAATAATTTATTAAACATGAAAAGCTTCCCTAAAGAGGGCTGCCTTCAGATGTCTCCTAAAAGCAAGGCTGGCTCTAGGGGTAGGCTGGGTGGTGCGGGGCCGGCGGGGGGGGGCACGCGGCATGTGGCGCCCGCCCACCAGGGGGGGGGCGCCGGAGCGATCTCCGCACCACGGCGCCAGGGCGCCCAATATGCTTTAGACGGCCCTGCCTAAAAGTCTGGTAGTTATTTATTTCTTTGACATTTGATGGGAGGGCATTCCACAGGGCGGGTGCCACCACCGAGAAGGCCCTCTGCCTGGTTCCCTGTAACCTTGCTTCTCGCAATAAGGGAACCACCAGAAGGCCCTTGGCACTGGATCTCAGTGTCCGGGCTGAATGATGGGGGTGGAGACGCTCCTTCAGGGATACTGGGCAGAGACCATTTAGGGCTTTAAAGGTCAGCACCAACAGTTTGAATTGTGCTCGGAAACATACTGGGAGCCAATGCAAATGAAACTATGGCACGATAAAAGCCTGCTTTTATGTTTTTCAATTATTTGTTGTCTTCTTTTGTGGCCATGGTTTCCTCAATAGTCACCGTATTTTTCTGTGTAAAAAACTAGGTTTCACCCCTAAAACATAATGTCCAAAATTGGGGGTGTTTTATACACGGATAGGTCCCCCCTTTTCTTAAATCGGAGTCTCCAAAAAAATAGGGGGCGTCTTATACATGGAGGTGCCTTATAGACTGAAAAATACGGTATCTTCTGTACAATCAATCCTTGGTTTTCGAACTTTTTGGAAGCCCAAATGGTCTTCCGGAACGGATTAAGTTCGAAAACCGAGGTTCCACTGTCCCATGGGGGTGTGTGGGTGTGGCTGTGGAATAAAAGGAAGAGGAGCCCACCCCTTCTTATGGGTGTCTGTTCCCCTGTCGAGCAGCTCTTACTGTCAGAAAGTTCTCCCTCCTGGGCACATCGATAAGCTCCAGAACTCATTGCCACAAGAAGGTGTGGCGAGAGAGGGACTAGTTTCCTTGCTGGTTCAGCCGGACCTCTCCGTGCTTCCCGAACCTGGGGTGGAAGAAAGAAATGTATTTCTCCCTCTCTTGCGGACATTCAGTGAAGCTGAATATTGGAAGTTTCTGGGCAGATGAGAGAGAGTCCTTTTTCTCCTCCTTCAAGCAGCGCTTGGTTAAACGGTGGAACTCCCTGCTGCAGGAAGCAGTGATGGCCACCAATTCGGATGGCTTCAAAAGAGGATCAGGCCAATTCCTGGAGGAGAGGCGTGCCAGTTGCCCGCTTCCTTGAGCTCGCCTTTGCATTATCTTCTCAACAACCTTTCGAGATAGGCTAAGTAGGCACTGGACAGTATCCAGTTAAGTTCTTTTCAGGCTGCATCCTTGGCAATTAAATAACCTACGCTCACAGAAGCTCACTGTCTTTGACGCTTTGTCACCCTTCTGGATTTACCTCTTCATCAGAAGTACGCCCAGGCCAGGCACTCCTGCAGAGATGCAACAGGAACCTCCGCTGAGATGGAGTTAATTCTGTTTCACCTTTGCATTGGAGAAGCGGCCCACATGTAGGAACCTCATGCAATAGCACCTCCCCTCCCCTCCCCTCCCCCAACACGGAAGAAGTGGCAAGAGCGACATATCATACAGAGATGCGCCGGGCACCCTCCTCTGTGGGCTTCTTCTTTTTTACTGCTCCCAAAAAACGTATTTAGTCAAATGCAAGGGGGCACACATTGGAAACCACAAAATCAGCTCCTCCCCCACACTCTGAAGAGGAGGCAAGCACCACCTTCTACAGAGTTGCGCCGGGCACCCTCCTTTGCAAACATGCCTTTTTGGGGGCTCACGAGTATTTCATAAAACGCTGACACACACACACACCCCGGCAAGGGGGGTAGTTGGCAACCGCCTTGACGCTGCCCTTCTTCTCCCTCTTTCCCCCTCCACCCCACCCCGAAAGCTTCGGGCTCCATCGCCCAGACCAACTCTGGCAGATTCAG
The DNA here is from genome assembly GCF_963506605.1 of Zootoca vivipara. NCBI lineage: Eukaryota > Metazoa > Chordata > Lepidosauria > Squamata > Lacertidae > Zootoca > Zootoca vivipara. The sequence goes on along the minus strand of NC_083281.1, from coordinate 2,541,270 downwards.
CCAGGATTTGCAGCGGGAACAAATTGTTTCACCCTGGTGATTATATAAGCGGCGGAGGCGATTATACAATCAGTGATCTTCCGGGTTTTATATAAAGGGCTGTTGTGTTCTCTGAAACTCATACTCTGTGGTCCTGAGAAATGTGTTTGGTGGGGGGTTATTTTTTGCAGAGGGAGAGAGTTGTTGTCCTTCTGCAAAAAAAGGGGGTTGTTCCAGTTTCGACCCTGCCTGTAGGAGGGGAGCGTTCATATATGCATTTAAACACATGCGCACATACATACATATTTTATTTCCACACACCCACCCCTGTGCCGTCTGAATTGCTGCAGCCCACAATTCTCCTTCCTAACCTCGCACCCTCGTATTTTAAAGCCTGAACTTCCGCTCAAAGGGGGGGGGGGACCTTATTTCCAGCTCAGCCGGGGACGGACAGGACAGTTGTGACGCCTCCCCTGCTGGGCGTGTGGGACGCATTGTTAAAAAGTTTGCAGATTTCAGACTCGCTTTCTGGTTTTCCACGAAGTAAAGGGAACACTCATGCATGCTTCTTCAGAAACGGGGATGGGCTGCTCTTGTGGGTTCTGTGTCTTCGCTTTTTCAATCTTAAAAAAAAATATTAAAGATTTTCTTGAGTTACAAGTCCGACAAACAGCGGAGAAAAGTACAATTGGCAGAAACACTTTTTTCCAGTCTTAAACCCCGTCCCCCAGATTACTGCAGCCGAGCTTTCCATTTCCTCTTTCTCTCTCTCTTTTTCGTAGGAGAGTTCGAAGAGACCACGTCGTAGGTGGTCAATGTACGAATCCTTAGCCCAACGTGGGCTTCGAACCCACGACTCTGAGATTAAAGAGTCTTACGCTCTTATCTCTGCCGAATTTTTATTTTTATTATTATTTTAAAGCGCAATTCGGTCTGCGAAACATTTTTTAAAAATTTGATTTTAAAAATCCTCATGAAAATTTGTCAAGCATTTCAGTTACAGCAAACATATTCTGCATCCTAATGAAGTTTGGGAGCTCCAAGCCCACCGCTGAGGGTGAGAAGGGGCTTCTGATTCCTGGCATTAAGTTTGGGAGGGTCACAATTACACCCGAGCCTCAGTGGTGCTCACCTGTAAAATGGGCAACCTGGACAACAGAGGCAGGCGAAGGCATTCGGTCTGGTTTCGGAGATACATTGGTACCTTGGTTCTCAAACTTAATCCGTTCCAGAAGCCCGTTCCAAAACCAAAGCGTTCCAAAACCAAGTCATGCTTTCGCATAGAAAGTAATGCAAAATGGATTAATTCGTCCCGGACTTTTAAAAACAACCCCTAAAACAGCAATTTACAGTGGAACCTCGGTTTATGAACACCTCGGTTTACAAATTTTCGGTTTACGAACGCCGCAGACCCATCTGGAACAGATTAATTCACTTTCCATTACTTTCAATGGGAAAGTTCGCTTCAGTTTATGAACGCTTCAGTTTATGTACTCCATGGACCGTCTGGAACAGATTAATCCACTTTCCATTACTTTCAATGGGAAAGTTCTCTTCAGTTTATGAACGCTTCAGTTTATGAACAGACTTCCGGAACCAATTGTGTTCATAAACCGAGGTACCACTGTAACATGAATTTTACTATCTAACGAGAACACTATCCATAAAATGAAAGCAATAAACAATGTACTGCAGTCACACAATCAGTCCGTCAGTAGCTGAACTGGGTTCCACACAGTCAAGAAAACAAAACAAAAAAAGAGCTGCAAAACCGCAAAATAAATAGCAAAAACAGACAGACCTCAGTGTAACACTCAAAACGGAAGTGTGGCACTCAAAACGGAGCACGTTCAGCTTCCGAAAAAAAGTTCGCAAACCGGAACACTTCCGGGTTTGCAAAATAAAAAAATTCCTTCAGTAGCACCTTAAAGACCAACTAAGTTTTTATTTTGGTATGAGCTTTCGTGTGCATGCACACAGCGTTTGGGTTCCAAGTTGTTTGAGTACCAAGATGACACAGTATTGAGGATACAGGAGGAAAGGGTGAGGTCTCCGGCTGCTAACTAGGGATGATGGGAGTTGTAGTCGGAGACCCCAGTTTGAGAAACACTGGGTCAGGACTTGGAGAGGTTAGCCTGGGAACCTGTCCCTCTCTAAATGTCGCCGGACTACAACTCCCAGCACCTTCCGCCCTTGGCCATGCCAGCTGTTCAGGCAGATGGGAGTTGTAGTCTGGAAACACCTGGCAGGATCCAGCTTTCCTCCATCTCTGATATGGGAAGAGGCATTCTCCTGTCTCGGGGTGGGAATGCCTCTTCCGAACAGAGACATTCTTCCATCTCTTGTGGGCTGCAGTTGAAAATAAAACAAAATATCCACACTTCCTAAGGGGCACAGACGGGCGAAATTTTTGTGTGTGATCTCACTGTATACAAGTTGTACAAGTGACAATAAAGTACCGTATATTCCGGCGTATAAGACGACTGGAGAATAAGACAACTTTTGAGAAGATTTTCCTGGTTAAAAAGTAGTCTTATACGCAGGAATATACAGTATTACAATTGTGTCCCTCCTGGGCTACACTTATAAACACCATCTCCAACTCCTCAAGAGATTCCATCAACGGTGTCTCTGAAATATTTTACACATCACTTGGGGAGACAGGTGAACTAATATCAGTGTACTGGAAGAAGCAAATATCACCAGTGTTGAAGCAATGATTCTTCAACATCAACTTTGTTGGACTAGTCATGTTGTGCGGATGCCTGATGATCGTCTTCCAAAGCAACTCCTCTATTCTGAACTTAAAAATGGAAAGCGTAATGCTGGTGGTCAACAAAAGAGGTTTAAAGACTCTCTCAAGGCAAATCTTAAAAAATGTAGTATAAACACCGACAACTGGGAAACATTGGCCTGCGAGCGCTCCAGTTGGAGAACAGCCTTTGCCAAAGGTGTCATGGGCTTTGAAGAATCTCGAACTCAGGACGCAAGGGAGAAACGTGCTAAGAGGAAGGGACGCTTGACAAACCCTCACCGGGATCAACTCCTGCCCGGAAACCTATGTCCCCACTGTGGAAGGACGTGTGGATCCAGAATTGGCCTCCACAGTCCCTTATGGACTCATTGTTAAAACCGTGTTTATGGAAGACAATCTTACTCAGCTACGAGAGATCGCCAAAGAAGAAGAAGAAGAACTCCCAGCAAACCTAACCTTGGGCTGGAGCCTAGCAACATCTGGAGGGGCACAAAGGTCTCCCCACTTTTGGTTTGGCAGCTGTCAAGAGCCACGTGGCTGGCAGCCTCAAAACGGTGGCTGCAGACTAGGTGGACGTCAGCTTTTCGAGTCGGGGGGGGGGGGGAATTCCCGGCTTGAGTAACTCCTGTCTTCTCCAACCATACCATTCTTGTTTTCTTTCCTCCTCTTCCTCCTCTTCTCCCTTTGCTTTCCCTTTCCCCCTCTCTGCGGGGGAGGGGCTCCCCCAGCCGCCTCTGATGGGAACTGCGGCCTGTCGTAACCATAATTCATCGGGAAAACATCCAAGCCCAATAGGCCTTTGAAGGAGGAGGAGGCAAGTACGAAGAGCATACGGCTACCGGCGGGTAGCCACAATGACCGTGTCCGTCCCCCCTCCCTCTGCCGCCGCCTTCACTGCCAGAGGCAGAATGCCGGTGAAAGCCTATTTCAGAAAAAACCGCAAGAGGGGAGAGTTGCTCTCGGGTCATAAGACAGAGCAAGCTTGTTTCCTCCTCTGGAGGAGGGTAGGACTCGAACCCGTGGCTTCAAGTGACAAGAGAGAAGGTTCTTTTTGACAGTGAGAGCTGATGGAAGGTGGTGGATTCTCCTTCCTTGGAGGTTTTGAAGCAGAGGTTGGATGGCCATCGGTCAGGGATGCTTTAGCTGAGATCTCTGCTTTGCAGGGGGTGGGACTAGATGACTCTGGGGGTCCCTTCCAACTCTACGATGCTACGAAAGAAAGAAAAATGCCATGTAAATTGTAAGGATGATTGCCCCATCGGTTGTAACGCTGTAATTCTCCCCCCTGAGAAAGATAAACGGATAGGGAAACTATTTTTTGGACTACAGTTCCCATGATCCCTGGTCCCACTAGCTAGGCATGATGGGAGTCGTAGTGCAGAAACAGCTGGAGAACCAAGTTTGGGAAACGCTGCTTTAAGAGGCAAGGTGGGAATTAAAGAGAAAAGAGCAACAACAACAACAACAACAACAACAACAACAACAACAACAACAATTCATTTATTAATTTATACCCCGCCCATCTGGCTGGGTTTCCCCAGCCACTCTAGGCAACCCCCAACAGAATATTAAAAATAGAATCAAACATTAAAAACGTCCCTAAACAGGGCTGCCTTCAGATGTGTTCTTAAAGTCAGATAGTTGTTTATTTCCTTGACATCTGGTGGGAGGGCATTCCACAGGGCGGGCACCACCACCGAGAAGGCCCTCTGCCTGGTTCCCTGAAACTTGGCTTCTCGTAGCGAGGGAACCGCCAGAAGGCCCTCAGCGCTGAACCTCAGTGTCCAGGCTGAACGATGGGGGTCGGGACGCTACTTAACGTACTGTATATGAAAAAGAACGAGGGAGATAGAGAATCAGGGATCCCTGGAGGGATCAAAGGATTGCAAGTCCTTGGGGAGGTTTCTAGTCCTCAGGTTTGATTTTCAACCAAACCGCAGGTCCTTTCTCCGTCCTGCCAATGGGGAAGGAAGAAAGCCCTTTCCTCCCTCGCTTTCCAAAGGGCGAGGATTTGAAACAACAGCAGTCCAGGCCAGCGCTTGAGGTTTCCTTGCTTTTTAAAAATGCAGCTAGGTGTCAGATGTTGCAAATGAGATGTTCAATCGATGGCTTCGATCCAGGTCACGAGAGTCAGGGCTGGGCCAGGCTCCTCTCCTCCCTCCTTCCCTCTCTCTGAAGAAGAAGAAAACAAGCTATCGATTTGCTTGGCTCAGCTGTTTCCTCCTTTCTTCCACCACCCCCCCAAAAAAAACTTTTTGAGGGCTCCCCCGCCCTGCTTTAAGCTGCTCCCTGCCAGCGGCCGGGGGCACCATCCAGCAGCAAAAAAATAATGCTATTGATTGTCAAAAGGAGCTAAGGAGAGGCCTCCTGGATTGGGCCGATGGCCTCTCCAGCCCAGCGCCTCACAGTGGGGCAACCGGGGGCCTGTGGGAAACCCGAGAGCAGGATTCGAACTCGAGAGCAGCAGCTCTCCCCTCCTGTGGTTTCCAGCAACTGGGATTCGGGACTGGATCAAAGGGATCTTTGAAATTGTAAAGGGGGCAGGGGGAGAACTAGAAAATAGCAAGGAAACGATGGGTGCTGGAAGGAAGGAGGAGGAAGGGAGGGGAAGGACGAATAAACAGGGTGATGGTGGAAGATAACGAATGGATGTTCTACAACACAGTAGAGTCTTAAACTTGAAACCAATGAGATCGTACTCAGAGTTGAGATACCTGACTGTCTCAAGAGACAGTGTGCCTCTGGGCAGGTGTGGGGGACTCCCCGGTCCTGAATTGGGTCACTGTGCCCCTGAAGGACCAGGTGCGCAGCCTGGGGGTCATTTTGGACTCACAGCTGTCCATGGAGGCTCAGGTCAATTCTGTGTCCAGGACAGCTGTCTACCAGCTCCATCTGAGACCCTACCTGCCCGCAGACTGTCTCGCCAGAGTGGTCCATGCTCTGGTTATCTCCCGCTTGGGCTACTGCCATACGCTCTACGTGGGGCTCCCTTTGAAGGTGACCCGGAAACTGCAACTAATTCAGAATGTGGCAGCTAGACTGGTGACTGGGAGCAGCCGCCGAGACCACATAACACTGGTCTTGAAAGATCTACATTGGCTCCCAGTACATTTCCGAGCACAGTTCAAAGTGTTGGTGCTGATCTTTAAAGCCCTAAACAGCCCAATAGACCTGAAGGAGCCTCTCCACCCCCATCGTCCAGCCCGGACACTGAACTCCAGCTCCGAGGGCCTTCTGGCAGTTCCCTCCTTGCAAGAAGTGAGGTTACAGGGAACCAAACAGAGGGCCTTCTTGGTGGTGGCGCCTGCCCTGTGGAACACCCTCCCATCAGATGTCAAGGAAATAAACAACTATCTGACTTTTAGAAGACATCTGAAGGCAGTCCTGTACAAGGAAATATTTAATGTCTAAATTCAGGGGAAAGTCTCTGTTGCATTGAGTGATGATTTCAACGGCTTCCGTTTGATGTTAAATTTGGAAACTCTTGAAACTTATATAAATATGGTAAAATAAGGTCCGTATAGTTCAAGCTATGGTTTTCCCAGTAGTGATGTATGGAAGTGAGAGCTGGACCATAAAGAAGGCTGATCGCCGAAGAATGGATGCTTTTGAATTATGGTGCTGGAGGAGACTCTTGAGAGTCCCATGGACTGCAAGAAGATCAAACCTATCCATTCTGAAGGAAATCAGCCCTGGGTGCTCACTGGAAGGACAGATCCTGAAGCTGAGGCTCCAATACTTTGGCCACCTCATGAGAAGAGAAGACTCCCTGGAAAAGACCCTGATGTTGGGAAAGATGGAGGGCACAAGGAGAAGGGGACGACAGAGGACGAGATGGTTGGACAGTGTCCTCGAAGCTACCAACATGAGTCTGACCAAACTGCGGGAGGCAGTGGAAGACGACAAGACCCACCCCACCCAGCCTCGCTATTGGGGTCCAAAGGAAAGCAGAGCATGACGTTTGGCACCTGCTGGGCTGCAGGAGTTGCTGAAAGGAGGCGGACAAGGTGCCATCCAACCAGATTTGTGGAGAGTTTACTCCTGAGCCTTTTCTTTTCCTGAAGATATCCTGCAAGGCAGTGGAGGTTTAGGACCAGAGTTTTCTTTCTCCTAGATAGGCTCCCTTCCCAGGGGGACGAGCCCCACCTGCCCCTCGCTTCCCTTTATAGCACAGGCAGAAACCGCCTTCTTGACTGTTGGACCCCCTCTTGGTCTCGCCTGCTCCACCTTGGTCTCACCTGCCCCTAACTCACCTGGTTTAGCCTGCTGCTCGAAGCCATTCCCGGGACCAGGGCCGCTGTCGCATAGTGGCAGCTTCCAGGATCCGCAGGCGAGACCCGTGTTCAGGATGGGGACCGAAAGTCACCAAACTGCCCCAGAAGTAGCACGACGTGCCCCTTGCCAGAGGTACCACCCCTCCCCAACACACCTCAAGAGTAGACCCCATGAAAACCAACGACTCTTTAAGTTAGTCCTTTCATTTTCTCGGATCTGCTCTGTGTACAACTAGCCCTGGGGACAAAACCCTCCCTCCAAACAATAATTCGCGCCGAGAAAAGCCATTTGGCCTACCGAGGTAGATAGCAACAGATTCGCTCTTCCGGCCAGCGAAGAATCCAAACATTTAACCGGGGAGGAGGGAGCCTGCCGGAGGCATGGCGATGCTGCAGACGGCAGAAGATTAAAGGGCCTTTAATGAATAAATTGAACATTTGTGTCGGCCTGGTGCAGACAGGGTGGCGAGCTCAGAACGGCAGCGAAGGAGATCTTTGCAAGAAGCACCTCTGGAAGAAGAAGAAGAGAGGAGGAGATTCTGTCCACCACCCACCAGTTTGGAAACTGGTTAAGCGGCTTGCGTATTGGTCTGGAGGCTGGATTTGGTTTCACGCACGGTCCAAAACAAAACTGCTAAGGAGAGCCTTGCTGCGTCAATCCATTTTTTTTAAAAAAAGAAATTATTTATTTGGTTTTTCAGATTAAAATTTTACAGTCCCATATCCAACATACAAACTACTAACATGAGTTTGACCAAACTGCGGGAGGCAGTGGAAGACAGGAGTGCCTGGCGTGCTCTGGTCCATGGGGTCACGAAGAGGCGGACACGACTCAACGACTAAACAACAACATACAACATAAAAACAAGATTCCAAAGAATCTCCTGGACTTCCCTCCTCCCCCCCCCTTTGTAGATCCCTATTGTTAATAATTCCCTCCTGCATCTTTTATGGTAATCCAAAATCTTTTACCTCTCCCCTGTGTCCAAAATGCACCACTAAACTGCAAATGATGTTCCAACCCTACTAACGATTTTAACCATTTTACAATGGTCTTTTAAGATAAGTTGCAAATTTTCCCCGTTCCTCATTAAAAATTTGGTCTTCCTGATTTCTGATTCTTGCAGTCATTTTAACCATTTCAGCGTAAACCACTGGAGTTGGCGATTGGCGGTTCAAATCCCTGCGAAAGAGCGAGCTCCCGTTGCTTCGCCCCAGCTCCTGCCAACCTAGCAGTTTGAAAGCACACCAGCGCAAGTAGATAAATAGGTACCACTGCGGCAGGAAGGTAAATGCCATTTCCATGCACTCTGGTTTCCGTCACGGTGTCCCGTTGTGCCAGAAGCAGTTTAGTCCTGCTGGACACATGACCCAGAAAGCTGTCTGTGGACAAATGCCGGCTCCCTCGGCCTGTAAGCAAGATGAGCGCCGCAACCCCAGAGTCGCCTTTGACTGGACTTAACCGTCCAGGAGTCCTTTACTTTTTACCTTTACCTATCAACTTGCTCTGCCATTCTTCTCTAGTTAGGACTTTTTCTTCTTTCCATTTCTGGGTTTGCGGCGTTCGGGAGCCAAATTGTTCGACAACCAAGCCATTCGAGAACCAAAACACGACTGTATGTTGGAAGTTGCCCAGAGTGGCAACTGAGTCAGTTGGGTGGGGCATAAATAGTAAAATCATTATTATTATTATGCTTGAACAGGACGCCCCTATTTTCATCAGAGAAATGTTGAAGGGTATTCTCTCTCAGGCACTTTCCCAGTTCCTGTCCCGCGGTTCTTGGCAACCCTCCATGGCTTAACAGCTTCCGAAAAATCGGGGGGGGGGGTCTTTAAAAAACCGCCCAAAACGTTTGCAAATGGGAGGAGGAAGGGAACGACTCCTTTCCTTTCCCTCTCTCTGCCTTTTCTCTCTAGACTCTAACTTAGTTTCCTGCGAGACGCTTTGCGCCTCTTTGCCAACGAATACCGGCCGATGGCTCGTTTCCAGAACTGAAATGAAAAATATACCAAGAGAGGGGATGTGTGTGTGTGTGTGCGCGCGCGCTCGCGCTTGTTTGTGTGCCGGTGCGGAGACAACCCTCCCCTGCTCCTGAGCCCAACGGCCTGGCACCCTTCCCTCTTGCTTGGCAGACAATTTGCCTCTTTGCAAGGAGAGGTGGCTGGAGGAATTCTCAACACTTTTTTTAAAAATTTTTTTTTAAAGATGGCTGCCAAGTGGGGAAGGAACTTTTCGGAACGGCGGGTTGCAGGGTGTTCTTTTCCTGCTTGCAAAATGGCTGCTTGCAAACAGATGCCTTGCGCATGCATGCGCCGTTGCGCACGAGGAGGAGGAGGAGCTGCGGGGAGATAGCAGTTGGCATTTAGGACCGTCCGGGAAAAGGCTGGAGGCCTGGAACGAGACTTCTTCTCTCTCTTTTTGGAATATATATATATATATATATATATATATATATATATATATATATGCTACGATAGCAAGAGCCAAAATTCCATGTCCAAAGTAAACAGCTGGCAAACTGTGTGTTCTTTTCGGTTGGAAGCCTCATCTCTCTCTCTCTCTCTCTCTCATTTCCACCCCCCCCCTTCTCTTTCTCCCTTTTCCTCCGTCTTCTCCCTGCCTTGATTTAAAATAAAAAAAATTAAAACCGATCCCTCTCCTTTTGAGAGAATATGGAGCTAAGGGGAAAGAGGGAGGGAAGGAAGGGGGAGAAAACAATTTTTTTAAAAAAAAAAATCGGTATGCTGGTTTGCCCACATTGGCACATTATATATATATTTATATATAAAAACAACACTTTGGGTTATTTCATCAGATTCTTTGGGGCCTTTGAGTCAATAGGGAATCGAGTTTCTCCACTGCAGCAATTGAGGGGTGTTTGGTAAGTTTTCCTCCCATGGTGGTGTAGCAACCTTGACATTTTAACTTTATTTTTTGTGGCAGGGGAGGCAGGAAGCCTGAGCAAAAGCAAAAAAAAAATGGGGGGGGTCCTCCCCTGCTCTCCACGTGGTCCGTTCTCCCCCCCCCTCCTGCTCCTTCCCATCTCTGAGGTTTTGAACTCGGCACAAAATGGCCGTTGGGGGTGGGTGGGTGGGTGGGGCGTCGGCGAAGGGGGAGGCTACAAAATGGCCTCCCCCTGCCTGCTGACACTCGCCATGTGTTGGGAAGTTGTCGTCCCCCCCCTCCCCATTTTGCTTTCAAATTCCCTCCCCCCTGGCACAAATTGTGCAAACACCAAAATAAAAATAAAAATTGCACACAAACAAAATGGTGGCGGGGGACGGCTGACCACCCAAGGATTTCTAGCCAAGAAAAAGCATGCCACACATTTCCAGAACAATTTTTTTTCCGGGGGGGGGGATGTGTGGCATTTTGTGGCAGGGACAAACAAAAGGTGCAGATGCAAAATTGCACTCTGAATGGGACACTCTCGGGTGCCCCGTCCCCCCCCCCCGGTAACCCTTTCCATACAACCGTGCAACGGATCCAGACGTCGGGCAGAAGCTGCAAAAGGGGATGCCAAGGGAGGCCTGTGGATTTTGGGGGAGAGAGAGAGAGAGATGAAAAGCGATACAGGGGGAGGAGGAGAAATATTTTTGGCAGGGCGACCTGGCGCCGGCCCAGTTCCCGAAGCCGAGAAAAGGCTGAGCAGATGAAAACAGGGGGCCAGAGTTTTCAAGGGAGAGTTCGGACAGCCGGCATCGTTGGCAAACCCTCCTGGACCGGGTACTCTTCCCCTCTTCGTCTTCTTCTTTTTTGGCTCACGGACCCGACTGGGCACGGCCTCCGCATTCCCCCTCGGCGTTTTATTAACCACAGCTGCGCTCGAGTCTGCCTGGCAGTTGTGCCGCTATGTGCAGGTGAACGCCGTTTTAGAAAGAGAAAAGAAAATGGGAATCAGGCCCTCCGAGTTTCCCTATTTCCCAGGGACAGTCCAGGATTCGCAGAAGCTGCCCCAGTTTCCGATCTGACCCTGGAATGTCCCGCCAGTAGCTAGTCGATTTCGATACACACTCACACTCTCCAACATTTGCAGTCGCATTTCAAGAAAGGCTCTGCTGTTGAAAGACTCCGAGATTTGAATTGGGTACGCCCGCCGTGTCTCTGCACGAGTCCCCGATCTTGCAATCGGGACGCCCGCTCAGAACAGAAACTCATGCAGAAGCATAGGCAGGCCCTCCAAGCGTCCCTGTTTTCCAGGGAGAAGTCCTGGATTCACTGGATGCGTCCCAGTTTCCAATCTGGCCCCAGAGTGTCCCGCTTTTCCTTAGGCCGTCACTATTTTAATCGGAGTAATGTTGGAGGGTCTGGAGTTATTTCCCCAGCCAAGGAAATAAGTAACTATAGAAGCCTGAGAAGACATCTGAAGGCAGCCCTGTAGAGGGAAGAGTTTTTTGATGTTTGATGTTTTATTATGTTTTTTTACATGTGTTGGAAGCTGCCCAGAGTGGCTGGGGCAACGCAGTCAGAGAAGTGGGGTATAAATAATAAAAGTTGTTGTTGTTGTTGTTGTTGTTGTTGTTGTTGTTGTTGTTGTTGTTGTTGAATAGGACACCCTTATTTTCATTGGAGAAATGTGGGAGGGGGTAGAATGTTGTTTAGTCGTGTCCGACTCTTCGTAACCCCATGGACCAGAGCACGCCAGGCACTCCTGTCTTCCACTGCCTCCCACAGTTTGGTCAGACTCATGTTCGTAGCTTCGAGAACACTGTCCAACCATCTCGTCCTCTGTCGTCCCCTCATAGCTGTCAACTTCTGGATTGGAAAATAAGGGATCAGCAGCGGCGCGGCACCGGAAGCCGCTTCTGGTGCATGTCCAGACATGCGCAGAAGCGACTTCCGGTGCCGGGCTGCCCATGTTCGCATGTCTGGGCACCAGAAATCGCTTCTGTGCATGCCTGGGCATGCGCAGAGGCGATTTCCGGCAGCATTTGGCAAGTGAGTGAGCAGCCAGCCGGGAGCCGGGACATTTATGGGGTATTTTACAATCCAGGGTTGCAGCTTGAAACAGATTTAAATTCAGGGGTTTCCTGGCAAAAAAGGGAGGGTTGACAGCTATGTGTCCCCTTCTCCTTGTGCCCTCCATCTTTCCCAACATCAGGGTCTTTTCCAGGGAGTCTTCTCTTCTCATGAGGTGGCCAAAGTCTTGGAGCCTCAGCTTCAGGATCTGTCCTTCCAGTTGAGCACTCAGAGGGGATGGAATAGGACGTCCCTATTTTCATTGGAGAAATGTGGGAGGGTGTTTTGGCCTCAATAGCGCAGTCATAACAGGGAAGAATGGCTCTTAAAGCAGAACAGAAGTGGATTAACTTGTGGGGACGTGTGAGAAAGCCGAGTGATGGCTGATTTGAGACAGATAAAAACAAAGTACTATGGAACTCACTGCTGCAGGAGGGCACCGACGGCCACCAAATTGGGTGGCTTAAAAAGAGGGTTGGACAGATCCATGGAGGAGGAGAGGCGTACCAAGGCCTACTCGCCTTCACGGCCAGAGGTTGTTGTGCCTCCGAATACCAGTTGCTGGAAACCACAAGGCGGGGGAGTAGGCTCCTGTGTTCGAATCCTGATGGCTGGTTTCCACAGGCATCTAGCTGTGCCCTGTGAGAAGAGGATGGTGGGCTGGACGAAGCGCTGGCCTGATCCAGCATAGCTCAGCTGGTTAGAGCACGGGGCTGATAACACCAAGGTTGTGGGTTCCAATTCCCCATAAGCAGCAGCTGCGTATTCCTGCATTGCAGTGGGGTTGAGCTAGATGACTCCCGAGGTCCCTTCCCAGTTCTTATTGCTGCATCCATAACACATCACGACACCCATGGAAATAAAGACCCCGGTTCAAAAACAGCTCTTGCGTCAAGGATCCCTATTTCTGCCTGGCTCCTCTGCAGAAGAAAGAGAAAGAGGGGTTTGTGGGGGGGCATTTCGTCTGTGGGTGGGGGGGCGAGAAAGTGCGGAGCCTGGGCTGGCAGAGTGTGCGGGGGGGGGCACGGTTGTCTAATCCAGGATGCTACTAGGAACCATTAGTGCTGAGCTCAGCGTCTGCTCCTGCTGACGGCCCGGAGAGCCTGATTATTTTTAGATAAGATGGAAAGCCTGGAACGGAGAGTTCTGGGCTGCAGCCTGGCCGAGGCGTGAGCTGTGTTTCTGATGAGGGGGGGGGAGGCCGGCGAGTCGGGTGTGGGGAGGCGAAAGGAGACGCAAGTTGCTGCAGTGGGTGAGCCTGAGCTTTTTCTCCCTCCCTCTCTCTACATGTCGAGTCCCCGTAGCTCTTCCTTCAAGGAAGGCCCGGTACGGCGCGCACACACACACACACACAAAAGCTGCAGCAGAAAGCTCACCCGAGCATCTAAACCCAGAGGTTTTCATCCTTTTTGCGTCCGCAGCTCCCTTGACCAATTGTATTATTTCTGCGGCAGCCCTGTGGGTCTCAGGAGCTCAGTTCTGTCCCCCCTTCCCCACAGAGCTAGCAGCCCCTCACCCTTTTTCGAACACCTTCCCTTGGCCTCCTCTCCCCTCTCCTTGGGAGACCTCTGGGCAGTTGCTGGTCTCTGAGTTGCCCCAAAGAGAGGTGCCTCCTCACGCTGCCCCACAGGGGCCTGGGAAGAGGAGGCCCCCAGTCTCAGTGGCCCAACAGAGACCGGACAAAGGTGGACGTGAGGCCAGCAGCTTGCCTAGGGGGGGAGGCAGCAACGGGCGCTGCCAGGCCTGCATGGCACAAAGGCTCCCCTTCAGCACCGGGCACTCAGCTCCCAGGCTGGCATTACAGACAACAAGCACAGGAAAGGCCGCCTGCCTGCCCGGCCTCCCACTAGTCTGCCCATTCCCAACAGCAAGGGCTTGTGGACTGGCTGGCTGGGCTCCCTCACCTGCTTGCTTACTCCGAGGCTGCCCCAGCTCCTGGCCTGCCCCAGAGGCACCATTCGCCCGCGGAGGTTGTAGCCAGGGCTGCTGCAACAAACAGCCATGCAAACCTTTGGGAGGCAGAGACACAAGAGGGCATTGGAGGAGGGAGGGAAGGAAAGAGGGACGGAGGCCAGGGTTGCCTGCGGCATTTCTGAGCATCATTCAAGGCACCCCAGGGTTTGAAAACCACTGATCTAGCCTATCGCAAACACACAGTGGTCCTTAAAATATTTGTCTCCTTCGTGTTTCGAAAGAAACAGCAAGACGTTCCTTGTGCTGCTTTGCAGCTGCACAGATGTTTTTATTCTGTAGCTATTCCAGATCAAGGGAAGTAATAGTCCCACTCTATTCTGCCTCGGTCAGATCCTTCCACACTCTAACCAACTGAGCTGTGATGGTGTGATGCAGCAGCAAAAAAGCAAATGCAATTCTAGGCTGCATCCTCAGAGGTCTAGTGTCCAGATTAAGGAAAGTCATAGTCCCAATTTATTCTGCCTGGGTCAGACCACACCTGGAGTCCTGTGTCCAGTTCTGAGTGCCTCAATTTGAGAAGGATGTGGACAAGCTGAAAGGTGTGCAGAGGAGGGCGACCGAGATGATCCAGGGTCTGGAAACCGAGCCTGATGAGGAACGGTTGAAGGAGCTGGGGATGTTTAGCCTGGAATAGAGGAGACTGAGAGAATATAGGAGAGCCATCTTCCAATATCTGAAGGGCCGTCCCATGCAAGTTTGTTTCTTCCTGCTCTGGAAGGTCAGACTCGAACCCATGTCATCAAGTTGCAGGAAAGGAGATTCCGAGTCAACATCAGGAATAACTTTCTGACGGTAGGAGCTGTTCGGCTGTGGGATAGAAGGTGGTGGACTCTCCTTCCTTTGGAGCAGGCACCCCCAAACTGCGGCCCTCCAGATGTTTTGGCCTACAACTCCCATGATCCCTAGCTAACAGGACCAGTGGTCAGGGATGATGGGAATTGTAGTCCAAAACATCTGGCGGGCCAAAGTTTGGGGAATACCTGCTTTGGAGGTTGGGTGGCCACCTCTATCACGGATGAGATTCCTGCATTGCAGGGGGCTGGACTAGATAGCTTTGGGGGTCCCTTCCCACTCTGCACTCCTATGGTCGGGAGAAAGAAAAACACTGTATAAATTCTAAGGATGGTTGTCTCACTGGTCTTAACACTATAATTGCCCCCACCCCCCAGAAAGATAAACGAAGAGGGAAACCCCGTGTAAACACACACACATACACACACACCGTGCAGGTTTTTTTTTTTTTTTTTGACGGTGCGGTTGCAGTACCGCAGAAGCGCTGGCTTTGGGATTTACAGTGGCGTAAAGACCGTGTTGCGCCAAGGCAGAGTGTTCAGGTCAGCCTGGCAGAAGGGGGGGGGGAGAGAGGGAAGGCTCCATCTGCGTCAAGTGTCATCAATCACCCTGCGGGCGGCAGAAGGGACGTCTGGCCGGAGGGGAGAATGGCAGCTTGGATGGGAAGTAGCCATGGCTGCAAAAATCATATGACGCAGAGCGACCACAGAGCGTTCTCCTGCTCTCAGCGCAAGACCGCGAGGTCAGGCTCTGTAAACTTGTTACCCAGGGTCACGGGCGTAGCCGGGGGTTATTGTTCCCCCCCCCAATCATTTTTATTTGGCTTTACAACATAGCTGCCAAGTTCTCCCTTTTTTTAAGGGAAATTCCCTTATGCTGAATAGGCTTCCTCGCGAGAAAAGGGAAAACTTGGCAGCTATGCTTTACAAATATAAACTGATAATGAAACCACCTGCATATCCATATGAAGACATTTCTCTGATTCGGGAGACTCCCCCCCCCATCCGCTCCATAGGTCCTATTGTCAAACTTTTCATATTATTTCATAATCTGTGCTTTATACCTATCCATATTGTCCATAGTATTTGTTACTTTACAAGTGAGATTATAACCCTGCTCAGGTTTTCATCTGCTTACAGCAGGTCTCCTAAATTACACACACACACACACACACACACACACACACACACACACACACACATATATATATATATATATATATATATATATATATATATATCCCATTGTTTCTTGAAGTTTTTGTCTGAGCTTTCCAATCAGTTTGGCCATGTTGGCCCCTAATCCCAACAGCTTGCTTTGCCATTCCTCTCCAGTAGGGACGCTTTCTTCTTCCCATCTCTGGGAAGATCCGCAAATATTATTGAACAGCATTGAAAGTACAGTGGTCCCTTGGTTCTCAAACGCCTTGGTACTCAAACAACATGGAACCCAAACACTGCAAACCCGGAAGTAAGTGTTCCGGTTTGCGAACTATTTTCGGAAGGCGAAAGTGCTCCGTTTTGAGTGTTATGCTGAGGTCTGTCTTGTTTTTACTATTTATTTTCCATTTTTGTTCTTGTGGCTCTTTTGGTTTTGTGACTGTGTGGAACCCAGTTCAGCTCCTGGTCGATGGATTGTGTGACTGCAGTACATTGTTTATCGCTTTCATTTTTATGGACCAATGGTCTCGTTAGATTGGCAAAATTCATGTTGAATTGCTGTTTTAGGGGTTGTTTTTAAAAGTCTGGGATAGATCAATCCGTTTTGCATTCCTTTCTATGGGAAAGAAGCGTGCCCTGGTTTTGGAACGCTTTGGTTTTGGAACGGACTTCCGGAACGGATTAAGTTTGAGAACCAAGGTACCCTGTACTCAAATTATCTGAGGTTCTGCCCCACCCTTAGCAGATACCTATCCCCCACAATGTCCTATTTATGGGGTATTTTTGCCCGTGATTTCCCAAGAAAGGCTCAAAAACTTTGGCTGCCCCAACAAAAACCCTGCCTATGAAGGGGGGGAAGGTCTTTGGTGGGTATTGCCACACTCTGCTTGTTGTGAAAAGGCTGCCGTGATGGCAGGCAGAAGTTCAAATGGTGCATCCTTCTGGATGTGTTAAATTACTCCCCTGTGAAAAAGTATTGGGCTCGATCCAGATACACAGAGTGAGGGACAGGAGACAAAACTCATCCAATTTCGTTTGCTCGTTCGCACCCCACCTTTACCTCCGAGGACCTCGGGGTGGCCATATATGGTTTCCGCCACCCCTTCTCGTTTCGCCTCTACAACAACCCGGTGAGGTAGGCTCGCTTGAGAGAGGCAGTGGTCGGTCCCCCACACCCTGTGAGCTTCACAGCCAAGCGTGGGGGATTTGAACCCCGATCTCCCAAGTGCAAGTCCGGCACTCTAGCCACTGTACCACACTGCCTCGTCCATGCCTTTGCATTCAAAAGCGGACCTAGCTACTTCGCCCTTTGCAAAACACCGCCATGCTCCGAGATTCGCGCTTCTCTGAATTTTGCAGCGCAGCCAAGAGACGGGTGCAGAAATTGTGTGCATATAAACACGTCTATTTGAGAAAGTAAAATGCAGGAATGCATCACGTTGGGGAAATATAAACATTAAGAGGAATTTGCTTTGAGAAAATGTGCATGTTAGAGAAGATTCGAGTTGATTTTCCCACTTTTCGCAGGCCATGAATTTTTATAAACAACAATTATTACACTGTGCCCATCTGGCTGGGTTTCCCCAGCTGCTCATATCGCCTCTTCCTCTCTTTGTTTTCTTTAAGCTAAGGTAAAAAGGTAAAGGACCCCTGACAGTTAAGTCCAGTCGCAAACGACTCTGGGGTTGTGGCGCTCATCTCGCTTTACTGGCCGAGGGAGCTGGCGTTTGTCCGCAGACAGTTTTTCTGGGTCATGTGGCCAGCAGGACTAAGCCACTTCTGGCGAACCAGAGCAGCGCACGGAAACACTGTTTTATCTTCCCGCCAGATTCCCACCTATTTAGCTACTTGCACTTTGACGTGCTTTCGAACTGCTGGGTTGGCAGGAGCAGGGACCGAGCAATGGGAGCTCACCCCGTCGCGGGGATTCGAACCGCCGACCTTCCGATTGGCAAGCCCAAGAGGCTCAGTGGCTTAGACCACAGCTCCACCCGCATCCCCGTTTCTTTAAGCTAAAAAGTCCCAAATGCTGTTTATATTTCTTCCTTTTTGGATCTCTGAAGGGATTTCGATGCGAGGTAATCAGAGGTATCGTTAGCCCGAGTCGTTTGCAGCCGCAAAGCTCACACCTCCATTTTTCCTTTTCAGATTCAGATCAAAGCAGCAGTCCAAGGACGGGAATCGGCTCTGACCAGGAGGACAGCAAGCCCATCATCACATTGGGTGAGTCAAGGAAGGCTCAGCTCACAAAACAGGGAAGAGGAGAACGTCTTATGTCCCTATAGCAGGGATGGGAGGAGAACGCCATGCCGTTGGACTACAACTCGGCTGGGGCTGATGGGAGTTGGAGTCCCGCAAGCTCTGGAGAGCCACATGCTCACCGTTTTTCCTCTAAGAGGGCTTCTCCTTTCCTCAAGAAGGAATTCCTCTTCTAAACAGAGGCATTCCTCCATCTCTCGCATGTAGTAAGGAAATGGTACCTCTTAGGTCAGGCATGCGGGTATCTGAGGGCCTCTAGATGCTACAACTCCCATCATCCTTGCCCCCTGGCCATCCTGGCTACTGAGGCATTCCCGATTCTCAGGAGGGAATGCCTCTACTAAACAGAGGTTACCTCCTCTGAACAGGGAATGCTTTTTCTAAACAGGGAATGCTTCTTCTAAATAGAGAATACCTCCCCTAAACAGAGGACACCTCCTCTAAACAGGGAATCCTTCTTCTAAATAGAGAATACTTCCCCTAAACAGAGAATACCTCTTCTAAACAGGGAGTGCTTTTTCTAAATCAGGCATCCCCAAACCTGGCCCTCCAGATGTTTCAAGACTACAACTCCCATCCCATCATCCCTAGCTAACAGGATCAGTGGTCAGGGATGATGGGAATTGTAGTCCCAAAACATCAGGAGGGCCGAGTTTGGGGATGCCTGTTCTAAATAGAGAATACCTCCTCTAAGCAGGGAATGCCTCTTCTAAACAGGGAGTGCTTCTTCTAAACAGAAAATACCTCTTTTAAACAGAGGATACCACTTCTAAACAGGGAATGCTTCTTCTAATTAGAGAATTTGTTGTTGTTTAGTCATTTAATCGTGCCCGACTCTTCGTGACCCCATGGACCTTAGCACGCCAGGCACTCCTGTCTTGAAAAGATCCTTCATGGATCAATGCCTTGTCGTGGTGAAGGGGCTTGAATAACTCAGAGAAGCTATGAGCTATGCCATGCAGGGCCACCCAAGATGGACAGGTCATAGTGGAGAGTTTTGACTAAACGTGATCCACCTGGAGAAGGAACTGGCAAGCCACTCCAGTATCCCTGCCAAGAAAACTCCATGGACAAAGACAACAGGCATATAAAATAGAGAATACCTCCCCTAAACAGAGAATACCTCTTCTAAACAGGAAATGCCTCCTGTTTCATCCTGGCTACTTTTAAAAAAATAAAATAAAATATAAAATAAAATGAAATGAAACATCTAGTTTGTGCATCTACTTTCCCATTTCAGTTCCTCCCAGGTCATTATGCTTCCCGTCCTCAATTAATCTCTCTTTTTCCCCTTTTCCGCAGACGCGACAGATTTCCAAGAGAACTTCGTCACGTCCGGGGTGTTCAGCGTCACAGAGTTGATCCAAGTTTCCCGGAGTGAGTAGGCCTCTCTTTGCCGCTTCTTGTATAGCTGGCCTTTGTAAAAACCTGGCCTGAGGCTGCTGTTGTTGTTGTTGTTTTGTGTTGTGCAGGCAGGGTAACTTTTGCACAAGCAATCTTGCACTCTGCAGCTGCACAATCATAATTGTGCAAGGAGGGAAGGCTTCTCCCAGTACGTATCAACAAAACTGATTTGATTCCTAGCCGTGATTCAAGATGGCGTCCTATTCGGGCAGAGTATTCATTTTGTTTTCATTCTTTTCTTTTCTTTTGTTTTTAAGGGAAACAGAAAGTATACAAACAGGAATTGTCAACTAGACAGCTGAGGGAGAAGGGGAATGAGAGGGGGGGAAATATAAATCGAAAATAACTAGGGGCTTAAGAAATGGGGTGTGAACAGGAAATGAATAACGTAATTTAAAGCAGTAAGCAGGGGAAAGAAGGAACACGTTGACGATGAAGGGCGGGAAGCCGACTTAATGGGGAAATTGTCTTTCATTTTGTGACATTTGGCGTTGCTTTGCTGAAAAACTGGAAAACTAATGTAAATAATTTGGAAAGGAAGAAAAGGTTTGTACCCAGTTCTACCCAAACCATAGCTGCCAAGTACCCCGTTTTCCCCGGGAAACCCCCGTTTTTACTTACCTTTTCCCGGTGGTCCCCCGTATCACTTCGTCTCCCATTTTTCTCCGTTATTTTCTCCTGCCGGTGGCCATTTTTTTTCCTTTCTAATTTGCCCTTCTATGGGCACCAAAAATGGCCGCCGCCGGCTTCAAAAGTTGCATCTACGCATGTCCGGAAGTGCATAGACGCTACTTCCGGTGTCGACGGCGGCCATTTTTGGTGCCCATAGATGGGCAGAGCGACACCGGAAGTTGCGTCGATGCACTTCCTGACATGCGTACAAGCGACTTTCGAAGCCGGCGGTGGCCATTTTTGGTGCCCATAGAAGGGCAAAGCGACACCGGAAGTTACGTCGACGCAACTTCCGGTGTCACATGGCTGCCGTTCCTGGATTCTGCAGTCCGGGACTTGGAAGGTAAGACCCAAACACTGATGCAAACCTGCCTACTCGAGCGCAGGAGGCGTCCTGCCAGATTTGGCCGAAATCGCTGTGGTTGTGTGGCAGGTACGGCCTGCCATCTTGATCCCAGTGGGATCCCGGAGGAAATGCACTCCTTGATCTCAGGGCCCACCTGGCCGGGGACGAAAGGCTTCCTTCTCAGCAAACCGCCCCCCCCCCACGCACGGCTCGTTGACCCCCTTTCTCTGCCTTCTCTGCAGCGCCGGTGGTGACGGGCACAGGGCCAAATTTCTCTCTGGGGGAGCTGCAGGGGCACCTCGCCTACGACTTGAACCCCTCGAGTACGGGGATGAGGAGGACGCTCCCCAGCACGTCCTCCAGCGGGTGAGTCCGGACTTGGAGGTGTGGCTCTGTGTCCCTTTAATCGCCTTCCCTTGCTACCCTGTTATTCCCGGAGCCTTCTCCTAAATCTCCCATGGATTCCCTGCTCCTAATAATAATAATAATAATAATAATAATAATAATAATAATAATTTATTTGTACCCCGCCCATCTGGCTGGGTTTCCCCAGCCACTCTGGGCGGCTTCCAACAAAGATTTAAAATACAAACATTAAAAACTTCCCTGAACAGGGCTGCCTAAAGGTGTCTTCTAAATGTCATGTACAGTGGTGCCTCGCTTAACGAATGCCCTGCTTAACAAAATTTACGCTTAACGAAAGGTTTTTTCTAGCGGAGGTTGCCTCGCTAGACGAATGCGTTTTACGAAAAATTCGTCTAGCGAATCGCGCTTTCCCATAGGAATGCATTGAAATTCAATTAATGCGTTCCTATGGGATTTGCTAGACGAATTTTTCGTTATAAGAAAAGACCTGTGGAACGAATTAAATTCGTCTAGCAAGGCACCACTGTAGTTATTTATCTCTTTGACATCTGATGGGAGGCGTTCCACAGGGCGGGTGCCACCACCAAGAAGGCCCTCTGCCTGGTTCCCTGTAACCTCACTTCTTGCACGGAGGGAACTGCCAGAAGGCCCTCGGAGCTGGAGCTCAGTGTCCGGGGTGGACGATGTGGGTGGAGACGCTCCTTCGGGTATACTGGGCTGTTTAGGGCTTTAAAGGTCAACAGCAACACTTTGAATTGTGCTTGGAAACATCCAGGGAGCCAATGTAGGTCTTTCAGGACTGGTGTTATGTGGTCTCGGCAGCTGCCCCCAGTCCCCAGTCTAGCTGCTGCATTCTGGATTAATTGTAGTTTTTGGGTCACCTTCAAAGGGAGCCCCACGTAGAGCGCATTGCAGTAGTCCAAGCGGGAGTATAGGAAGTTTAGGAGAGTCTTTATGTATGCTACAGTTGCTGCCAGAATCTTAATTGCAAAAAGAAAAAAGGAAATTGGAAGGGAGAAAATATCCTGTCCAAATCAGACTGGCAAAATAAATTAAGAGGCTATGCTGAATTAGCGAGACTGTCGGCGAGGTTACAGGGACATCGCAGACGAAAAATTCAACAAGGAGTGGGGTATGTACAGAGTCTGTGTGAAAGAACACTTGTCAAAGTGTAAATCCGTTGGCAGGGATCGTTTGAACTCCTGTGGGGGAGTAGGAGAATGTTATAATATTTAAAGTAAGCTAAACAATACGGAAAAAAATAATGTCAAATGTGCTTTTAATAAATATAATTCGGAAGCACGAAGGAAAGATCGGAGGTCAAGGTGAAATTAATCAGGAATAATATAAAAGGTAAATAATTGAGGAACAAATGACTGTAGATTATTTATTGCCATTTTTCAATGTTTTTTACGTGTCCAAACTTTTTATCAAAGAGGGCCAGATTTGATGAAGTGAAGGGCCATGAGGGCCAACCAAAAACTTGTTGAACTTTTTTTAGGATTGAAGTTGTTGAGCCTTTTTTACGGTTTTACCCCAGGAAATAAACTGCCACAGGGGGCCGGATTAAACTGACCGGCGGGCCAGATTAGGCCCCCAAAATGGACTTTGGACATGCCTGGTTGAACATTTATGTTATGCAGTTTTCAATTAATAAAGCGTTTTTTTTTAAAAAAAAGATTCCCTGCTTCCTTTACGATTCCACCTTTTCTCCCTCGCTGCCCCCTATTCCCGTACCCCTGCTTCCTTTTACAACTCTTCCTCCCCTTATTCCTGGGACCTCTCCCTCGATCCCTGTCGACCCGCTGCTTCCTAACGCTGGCCAGATTTTTGACACACACACCCTCCGCTCCTTCCAGGTTGAACCCGAATGCTAACTGCTCTTCCCCTTTCTGCCTCACCTAAGGAGTAAACGTCATAAGTCCGGCTCGATGGAGGACGACCTGGACGGCAGCCCGGGGGGCGAATACTACACGTCGCCCAGCTCTCCCACGAGTAGCAGCCGCAATTGGACGGAAGATATGGAAGGGGGTAAGTTGGAGGGGAGCTGGGCCGCCCCGAAACCTTCAGAAAGCCAAGCACTTGTCAGGGGCTGGACTGACGAGGAATGGTGGGAGCCCCCTCCCCTCTCCGCATCTTCCCGAGAAGAGGAGGGCAGTATAGATTTAGACCAGGGGTTTGCAGAAGGGCACAGTCCAGAGGCTGCAGAGGGGAGAAGCTGGGAAATATTGGGGGAGCAGCAGGAATGATTGATTGATTGAATGAATGAATGAATGAATCTTTATTTGCATCAGTCGTCAGCCACAGCAATAAAACAACAATACGATATACAAAGAATAGAAATAAAAAGTCAATATAAAATACATTTTGGGGTTTTGAATCAATGGTCAAATAGTGGATCTTATTCTGATTGCCCCAGCTAAAAACCTTGCCACCTTTGCTGTCTTGATCTGCCCAGAGAAAGGACACTGGGGCAGTGGCTGGGCGACCCGGAATGGACAATAAAAGAGGGGGGATGATCTCATTCCTCAAGTCTTTAGAAAGAGGGCAAGCCAGAAGGGCATGTGCCACCGATTCGGGACTGCCATCTCCACAGGGACATAAGGGACATTTCGTGTGGAATCTGTTGGAATTGTCTCTCAAGTCCAGCTGAGGACAAGACATTCAATCTTGTGAGAGTCAAAGTGAGTCTGTATTTTAGAATTGCTCGGTTATGCAGATGGGGCGCCAGAGCAGCAGGAAGGAGAAGCATTTGGGGGGGGAGCTAACAGACTCAGTGTCTCTTCAAAGCATTCCTGACCCACCCACCCCTCCCAGAACCAGGTGTGCCGTGAAAGTAGGGGAACGGCGATCTCGGAGGCAGAAAGCACAGATCAGCCGGCGCACGGATGACGTAAATTAGGAGGGACAGAAGGGGTGGGACTCTATCTAAGAGAGACTGCATTCCTTCGTGTCTCTCTGTGAATATTGAATAAACTACTTGGTTTTTATTTATTTATTTATTTATTTATACATACCCCGCCCATCTGGCTGGGTTTCCCCAGCCACTCTGGGCGGCTCCCAACAGAACATTAAAAGCACAATAAAACACCAAACATTAAAAACTTCCCTAAACGGGGCTGTCTTTAGATGTCTTCTAAAAGTCAGATAGTTGTTTATTCCCTTGAAACCTGATGGGAGGGCGTTCCACAGGGCAGGCGCCACCACCGAGAAGGCCCTCCGCCTGGCCTTCTCTTCTCCAGGCTAAACATACCCAGTTCCCTAAGCTGTTCCTCATACGGCATAAATATTCCCCTATTGTTTGCTTGCAAATCTATCCCCTACAGTATTTTTTCAGCATGGGCTTCCCCAACCAGCTGGCCACCCTTTCCCCTCGGCGAGAGACGTGTTCGGATCCTTTGCGCGAAGAGCTTTATTTCAATCCCCGGACTGGATGTTCTGGTTGTGAAATCCTTCTCAATGAGCGTCTGGGAGAGAGAGCTAAACCCTTTAGTGGCACCGCGTAAAACGACTGCCCCAGATAAGTCGCTGCCGGGATTAACCCCTCCCTCTGCCCTGTCTTCCACCCCATTGCCAGAAGGACGTCGAGAGGGGAGGGTGGCAGGAGTGGCCAGCCTTCTTAAGCTCAGGGCCACGCGGTCCCTCTGGTCAGTTGCTCCCCCCTCTGCTTGGTGTCACACAAACCCCCTAAGAGGTCACAAAATGTGTCCATACGCCCTTCTTTTCTTTTGCTTACCTGTTTTTATTAAAGTTTTCGCGGTAAGATAATATCTAGAAACAGATAGGAAGAGGGGGAAGAGAGAAAGGGGGGAAGGAAGGAAGGAAGGAAGGAAGGAAGGAAGGAAGGAAGGAAGGAAGGAAGGAAGGAGGGGGAGGACAAATTTAATTTATTTCTTTTTTAAAAAAGGAGAATCATGTTAAACAAGGCCTGGAAACGATGCCTTATGAGGAACGGCTTAGGGAGCTGGGTATGTTTAGCCTGGAGAAGAGAAGGTTAAGGGGTGATATGATAGCCATGTTCAAATATATAAAAGGATGTCATATGGAGGAGGGAGAAAGATTGTTTTCTGCTGCTCCAGAGAAGCGGACACGGAGCAATGGATTCAAACTCCAAGAAAGAAGATCCCACCTAAACATTAGGAAGAACTTCCTGACAGTAAGAGCTGTTCAGCAGTGGAATTTGCTACCAAGGAGTGTGGTGGAGTCTCCTTCTTTGGAGGTCTTTAAGCAGAGGCTTGACAACCATATGTCAAGAATGCTTTGATGGTGTTTCCTGCTTGGCAGGGGGTTGGACTGGATGGCCCTTGTGGTCTCTTCCAACTCTATGATTCTATGAAATGTTAGCAGAGTTAGTGTAAATCGGGTCTTTTACAAGTATTGAAGACCTTTAAAGCCTTATGCGGCTTAGGACCCTCGTACCTGCGGGACCGCCTCTCCCGGTATTCCCCGCAGAGGACATTAAGGTCCACAAATAATAACATACTGGAGATCCCGAGTCACAAGGTGGTTAGACTGGCCTCGACCAGGACCAGGGCCTTCTCAGTACTGGCCCCGACCTGGTGGAACGCTCTCTCTCAGGAGACTAGGGCCCAGCGGGAGTTGTCATCTTTTCATAGGGCCTGCAAGACAGAGCTGTTCCACTTGGCCTTTGGACTGACTCAGTCTGACCCCGGTGTTACCCTCCTCTAAGGTTTTATCCTACAGATATTTAAATGAGGTTCCACTTGTAGATTCCAAATTTTAAAATTGAATTTTAACATTGTATTTAATCTGCATTTGTTTCTTTTATGCTTGCTTTGATATTCTTGCTGTTAGCCGCCCTGAGCCCGGTCTTGACTGGGAAAGGCGGGGTAGAAATATTATTATTATTATTATTATTATTATTATTATTATTATTATTATATAGTAAGAAATGAAATGTGAGCATAGGCGGGTGGTTAGAATATGCAGTTGATAAATGAACGAAACTGTAGTGGGGGAGGGGGGAGTCAATGATTGTGAATGTTATGGCTATGTTCATTGAAATGTGGAAAATTGTTATGGAAAAGTATAAATCAGGCATAGGCAAAACTCCGCCCCTCCAGGTGTTTGGGACTACAATTCCCACCATTGCTGACCACTGGTCCTGTGAGGTAGGCGTAGCTGCCAAGTCTCCCGTATTCCCTGGGAAATCCCCGTTTTTCCAGCTGTTCCTAGCTGAAAAAACAGATTTTTTTGTTTTCCCCCGGTTTATTCTGGCGCGGCGGCCGTTTTGGAACTGGGCAGAGCATGCTCAGAAGCGACTTTTGATGCTGCTCTGCCCAAGTCCAAAATGGCTGCAGTGCGACTTCTGGCGCGGCGACCATTTTGGAACTGGGCAAAGCAGCATCAAAAGTCACTTCTGAGCATGCTCCGCCCAGTTCCAAAATGGCGGCAGCGCTACTTCCGGTCTGCTACTTCCGGCCCGGTCCCTTATTTCTCCGAAAGCAACTTGGCAGGTATGGAGCTAGGGATGATGGGAATTGTAGTCCCAAACACCTGGAGGGCCAGAGTTTTGCCTACCCCTGGTATACATCATTAAAAATAAAAAATTAATAGGAGCCTTGGAAAGCACACCTAGAGGGCACTATTGCTTGCGGATAAACACGACTCTCCCTCAAATTCCTCCCTAGGCATTTCCCCGAAAAAGCAAGACATGGACAAGTCTCCCTTCAACAGTCCGTCTCCGCAAGATACTTCGCCCCGGCTGAGCAGTTTTACACAACACCACCGTCCTGTCATCGCCGTACACAGCGGTAGGTCGGGTGTGTGGATGTCTTAGAGCCAGGCCAGTCCCTCTTGGCAAAATAAGGCAGGAGAGTCCTCCCTACAGCTGGAACGTGCCGCTTCGGCTTCGTGTATCTGTAGTTGCAGGGAAGCCGTCTCATTTTGAAACCCCTCGCAAGTAGAAAAGTAGCAGAGACTCCTTGCACTGCTAGCTTTCTGCTTGCAGAGACTCAGTATATATATCTATATATATATATATAGATATTTTAAAGTGATTCCTCAATCCCAGCCCTCCAAATTGGCACAGCCCACCTCTTTTTTTTTAACTAAAGTTGCTTCAGGCACAAACTTTTGAAAGCCATTCCTTTCTCCTGAGGATGTTCTCTCCACCGCCTCCGGTCAGGGGACCCTGAGCATCCTCTCCAAACTACAGTTCCCAGAATTCTTTTGTGCAGGAAACGGCCCTGTGATCCTCAGGTGACGGCCGGCATATAAATTTAATAAACGTAATTTAATAAAAGTAGCATTTCCTACTGCAAAAGAGGTGGGGGGGGGAAGAGGTGGTCCATCTCTGAGCAGGAATGAGGAAACACCTGTGCCCCCCATATCCTCTTTTTCCAGGACATGTCCTCCTTTCCAGGATTAAAATCTCTGCCCGGGCGGATTTTTAAAAATTTGACTTCCCCAAGGAAAAATTTGACTTTCCCAAATTTTAAAAATTTGACATTCCCAAGGAGACCGGGGAGGCGAGGTTGTAGCGGGAAAGAAGGCCATGGCCGTGGTCTCCGCAGTGGCGCCCCGGGCGCGGGAGGGTCCGGGGGTGTCCCGGAGAGGCAGCCCACCCAGTCTCCCCTCTTGTCACCCCCTGCAGGTATCGCCCGCAGCCCTCACCCTTCCTCTGCGCTGCATTTCCCCACCACCTCCATCCTGCCCCAGACGGCCTCCACTTACTTCCAACACACAGCCATACGGTACCCGCCACACCTGAACCCTCAGGACCCTCTGAAAGACCTCGTCTCGCTGGCCTGCGACCCGTCCAATCAGCAGCCGGGACCGGTAAGGAGCCGCGTAACTCGCCCCCGTGTGTTTTGGGGTCCAGGGGAGTCCTAGGACTTGGCAACTCGGTGGCCTCGCTCAACTCGCTCTTCTCCTTGCCCTTCGTCTGGAAGGGGTCGGCTTTGGATTTTCCCATCATGCCCCGGGACACTTACCGTGTTTTGGGTGCATGGCGCTTTGTCCCAGGGTGTAATGCAGTGATTCAGTGTGTCGTGGCACCCAGGGGTGCCTTGAAGGATGCTCAGGGGTCCTGCGGGCAACCCTGGCCTCCGTCCCTCTTTCCTTCCCTCCCTCCTCTTCCCAAAGGTTTGCATGGCTGTTTGTTGCAACAGCCCTGGCTACAACCTCCGCAGGCGAACGGTGCCTCTGGGGCTGGCCAGGGGGTGCTGGGTGCCAGGAGCTGGGGTGGTCTCGGAGTAAGCGAGCAAGCCGGCGAGGGAGGCCAGCCAGCCAGTCCACAAGCCCTTGCTGTTGGGAATGGACAGACTAGTGGGAGGCCGGGCAGGCAGGCAGCCTTTCCTGTGCTTGCTGTCTGCAATTTCCAGTGTTGAAGGGGAGCCTTTGTGCCATGCAGGCCTGGCAGCGCCCGCTGCTGCCACCCAAGGTAAGGTGCTGACCCTCACGTCCACCTTTGTCCAGTCTCCGTTGGGCCACTGAGGCTGGGGCATCCTCTTCCCAGGCCCCTGTGGGGCAGTGTGAGGAGGCACCTCTCTTTGGGAAGGGGGGCAGCTCAGAGACAGGGGGCGGCTGCCTGGAAGACCCCCAAGGAGAGGAGGAGGAGGAGGAGGAGGAGGAGAAGAAGAAGAAGAAGAAGAAGAAGAAGAAGAAGAAGAAGAAGAAGAAGAAGAAGAAGAAGAAGAAGAAGAAGAAGAAGAAGAGTAGTAGTAGTTTGGATTTGATATCCCCCTTTATCACTACCCGAAGGAGTCTCAAAGCCATTAACATTCTCCGTTCCCTTCCTCCCCCACAACAAACACTCTGTGAGATAGAATCATAGAGTTGGAAGAGACCACAAGGGCCATCCAGTCCAACCCCCTGCCAAGCAGGAAACACCATCAAAGCATTCTTGACATATGCCTGTCAAGCCTCTGCTTGAAGACCTCCAAAGAAGGAGACTCCACCACATTCCTTGACAGCAAATTCCACTGCCGAACAGCTCTTACTGTCAGGAAGTTCTTCCTAATGTTGAGGTGGAATCTTCTTTCTTGAAGTTTGAATCCATTGCTCCGTGTCCGCTTCTCTGGAGCAGCAGAAAACAACCTTTCTCCCTCCTCCATATGACATCCTTTCATATATTTGAACATGGCTATCATATCACCCCTTAACCTTCTGAGTGGGGCTGAGAGACTTCAGAGAAGTGTGAGTAGCCCAAGGTCACCCAGCAGCTGCATGTGGAGGAGCGGAGACAGGAACCCAGTTCCCCAGATTACGGCTCTTCCGCTCTTAACCACTACACCACACTGGCTGGCCAAGGGATGAGAGAGGAGGCCGAGGGAACGCTCCACAAGGGAGGGTGTTTGAGAAAGGGCGATAGGCTTGCCAGCTCTGCAGGGAAGGGGGGGCTCCTGATCCCCACAGGGGTGCCGCAGAATGCAATTGGTCAAGGGAGCCGCGGATTCCAAAAAGGGTTGAAAACCTCTGCCTTAACCTCTCAGCAGCCACTGAGAGGTTTCACGCTACAAGGCCTCCATTCATCTCAGGTTCCCGCAGTCTCGAAACGGCAGGTTTCTGGGTACCAGGGACCCAGGGAAAGTAACGTTTCCCAGGGCACCCAGTTTGAGTGCCCTGGAAGTGACATGTTCCCAAACTCCTCCTACCTGATGGTCAGTAGTATCTCTGCCTCCCATGGGGCGACTCTAAGGTTCTGGCCGCACATGGATGTTGCATCTATGCGTAACCCTCGGAACCGAACCCCCACGAAGATTTACTATATTTAGGAAAAAAGGGAGGGAAATCACAGCAGTCGGGACGGGTGAGGGTGAGGTTGAAATTTGCCCTCTCCGTAAAGGAGCCACTAGGTATATAGCTGGTGAATGGGGCCTCAAAAGAGGGGAGATTTCTATTCATCCACAGCGGGGTGAGGTGGGGTTTAATGTCCACCTGCGGTTCATGCATATCGTCAGTTTATTTGTTTGGAGCGTTTGTACCCAGAAAGACTCCCAGGGTGGCATATGCCCAGTCAGGACAGTCCCTGCCCGCAGGATTAGAATCTACAACAGCGAAAGCACGACACACAAGGAAAGGGGAACTAGGAGGGCAGAGGAAAAAGTCAAGCTCAGGAACCAGTTCTTAAACAGGTTTGTTATAAGGACCAGCTGGCATAGTTCAGCGGATGTGAGAAAGGGAGGCGTTGCTTAGACATAAGATGGGATAGATCAGGGGTCGGCAAGGCTTAGTCCATCAGCTGAGTGCCATTCTTCTCTGGTAGAGACTTTATCTTCTTTCCATGTCTGGGCTAATAGCATCCGTGCGGCAGTCATTGCATAGCCAGATTATCGTCTTCCAAAGCAACTCCTCTGTTCCAAACTTAAAAACGGAAAGCATAATGTTCATGTTCAACAAAAGAGGTTTAAAGGCTTTCTCAAGGCAAATCTTTAAAAATGTAGTATAAACGCTGACAACTGGGAAACACTGGCCTGCGAGTGCTTCAATTGGAGAACATCCTTTACCAAAGGTGTCCTGGGCTTTGAAGACACTCGAACTCGGGACGCAAGGGAGAAACGTGCTAAGAGGAAGGCACGCTTGGCAAACCCTCACCGGGATCAACTCCCACCTGGAGACTTATGTCCCCACTGTGGAAGGACGTGAGGATCCAGAATTGGCCTCCACAGTCACTTACGGACTCACTGTTAGACCATGTTTATGGAAGACAATCGGCTACGAGGGATCGCCAAAAGGAGAAGGAGAAAGATTGGGTTTGATTGCAGCAAGATGAGGCAGCGGCGCTGTGTGTTATCGGAGGGGCAAAACCAGAGGGAGATTTAGAACTTGCTTTGAAGCCGGGAATCTCCAGCAGTCTCCAAATCAAACTCTCCCTGCCTTCTGCAACCATCACACAAACACACACACACAGAGAGATGGGTCCGGCCGTCAGATATGCATAACATATACAGGCCTGCCCTTTGATGTGCATCTTGCTTTGCTGCAAGGCTCCTCTCCACCCCGGTGGGCTCCCCCCTCCATCATCAGCAGGTGGTCTTATCAAAGGGGTACCTACCTACTGCTCAGGCTGCCTGCAGGGCAGCTGGGGGGGTGGAATGGAGGAGGCTGACCCCCCATCTCTCAAAACACACGCTGCATTTACAAGCTAACGTTGCCTGCGAAAAGCTTTGCTCCTGTTTTATTTCCTTGGATATCGTCTCTCTGCATAGGGTTGAAGTACGCCTGGGTTTTCCTGGACATATCCAGAATATGGCACATCTGGGAAAATCCAGGCCTACGGCAATCCGTGTTTTTGCCCCCCCCCCCAATTAAAATACAGTCGTGCCGAACGGAATCCGTTCCGGAAGTCCGTTCGACTTCTGAAAACTTTCGGCAACAGAGGCGCGGCTTCCGATTGGCTGCACGCAATCGGAAGTCACGCTGGACGTTCGGCTTCCGGAAAACGTTCGTGAACCGGGACGCTCACTTCCGGGTTTACGGCGTTCGGGAGCCGAAACGTCCGACTCGCAGGGCATTCGGCTTCCAAGGTACGATTGCATAGCTCAAAAACAGCAAGGAAAGAGAGTCCACTACCTCTTGAGGGAGACCTTTCCACTGTCTCTTACTGATGTTACCTGATGTTTAGTCGGAATCTCCTTTCTCGTCACTCAAAGCCATGGGTTCGAGTCCTACCCTCCGGAGCAAGAGAAAACATGCTTGCTCCATCTCCCATGTGACAGTCATTCGGATATCGGCAGGTGGCTCTCCTCTCTCCTCTCAGTCTCCCCTTACCCAGGCTAAACATACCCAGCCCCTTCGACTGTTCCTCATCAGGCTCGCTTTCCAGACCCTGGATCGTCTCAGTCACCTTCCTCTGTACCTCTTCCAGCTTGTCAACATCCTTCCTAAATTGTGGCACCCAGAATTGCACGCGGCATTCCAGGTGTGGTCTGACCAAGGCAGAATAGAGCAGGACTATTGCTTCCCTTGATCTTGTCAGCATGGAACAGAAATAGGATGGTGTCAGATCATCGGTCCACCTAGCTTAGTACTGTCTGCACGGGCTGGCAGCTGCTCTCCAAGGTTCTAGGCAGGGAGTCTTTACCTGGAGATGCCGGGGGTGGAACCGGCGACCTTCTGCATGCAAAGTAGATGCTCGAAGCACCAGGATGTGGCTCTTTCTCGCCACTTGGTCAATGGTGAGGGATGGTGGCGGTTTGTCCTTGAGCTTTGATCTGTATGTGAATGAATGAATGAATGAATCTTTGCACCAGCCATCAGCCACATCGATAAAAACAAAATGCAGTACAGTGGTACCTTGGTTCTCAAACTGAATCCGTTCCGGAAATTGCGTTCCAAAACCGAAGCGTTCCAAAACCGAAGCACGCTTTCCCATAGAAAGGAATGCAAAATGGGTTAATTCCTCCCAGACTTTTAAAAACAACCCCTAAAACAGCAATTCAACATGAATTATTTTATTATCTAACGAGACCGTTGATCCATAAAATGAAAGCAATTGTCAATGTACTATACTATAAAATAAATAAGACACTGTTGTAGACTGTGGGTTAAACCACAGAGCCTAGGGCTTGCCAATCAGAAGGTCGGCAGTTCGAATCCCCGCGATGGGGTGAGCTCCCGTTGCTCGGTCCCTGCTCCTGCCAACCTAGCAGTTCGAAAGCATGTCAAAGTGAAAGTAGATAAATAGGTACCCCTCTGGCGGGAAGGTAAACGGTGTTTCCGTGCGCTGCTCTGGTTCGCCAGAAGTGGCTTTGTCATTCTGGCCACATGACCTGGAAGCTGTATGCCAGCTCCCTCGGCCAATAAAGTGAGATGAGCGCCGCAACCCCAGAGTCGGTCACGACTGGACCTAATGGTCAGGGGTCCCTTTACCTTTTTATTGTAGATGATAAAAAATAAAATTAATTTTTTTTCTTTACCTGCACTGATGATGGTCATTGTTTTGATTTTATCCATTCCTGCAGTCCCACAATCGGTCAGTCAGTAGCCGAACTGGGTTCCACACAGTCACAAAAACAAATTAACCGAAAAAGCCTCAAAAACACAAAATAAATGGCAAAAACAAAAGCGCCAAACTTAATCTGTTCCATTTGACTTCTTTTGAAGTCCATTTGACTTCTGAAATCTTCGAAAACCAAGGCGCAGCTTTTGATTGGTGCAGGTTCCCTGGAAACAGTAGCCGACAGCCGCATTGGATGTTCGGCTTCCAAAAAACATTCAGAAACCGGAACACTTACTTCTGGGTTTTCGGCGTTTGGGAACAAAGGTGTTTGAGTCCCAAGGCGTTTGAGAACCAAGGTAACGCTGTATACAGAGGATAAAGGTAAAAAGTTAATTACATTTTGGGCTTTTGGATCAATAGTCAAATGATGAATCTTATTCTAATTGCCAAGGGAATGGAGACTGTAACAGTGGTTGGGCGACCCGGAATGGACAATATTTAAGAGAGGATAACCTCGCTCCTCAAATCTTGCGCCACCGATTCGGGACTGCCATCTCCGCAGGGACATAAGCATTTTCTGTGTGGGATATGTTGGAATCGCCTTCAAGTCCAACCGAGGGCAAGACATTCAATCTCGCGAGGGTGAAAGCACGCCTGCATTTTGGAATTATTAAGTTATGCAGATAGGGGGGCAACGAGTCAAAATGACTAGATGGGAAATAGTCGCGCCATGGGCAAAATTTCCTTATTGTGGCCAAGTTGTTCTGTCGCTCGATATCGTTTGGGCGCTGACAAAGGAAATGGTTTGCTTTACTAAAAACCCAGCGTGAGTAATGAGTGTGAAGTTTTTGGTAAGCAATTTTAGTCCAGGCGCTCTTGTGGCAATCTTGCGACTCTAGGGGTAGTCGATCAGGCGGATCTGTATGTGAGAAAATGCATACCGGTATAAGAAACTAGCCTACTGCATAAAGGCAGAATTTGCATTTGTCGCCCCGCCCATTTTGCCCCTGGTCCCACCCACTAGCAGCACACAGTTCCCCCCTGCCCTTCTCATAAATATGGGGGCGGGGTTTTCCCACGGATGGTTCCCCCTTCGATCTGTATTCCAGCTTTTGCAACTGCACCCTGCTGATCCTAAAATAAAATAAAATAAAATAAAGGAATGCATTTTCAAATGCCGCAAAGCAAAGCTCAACAGTCCAGCAATAGCCCTATGCCTAAATTCTACCAAATAATAATAATAATAATAATAATAATAATAATAATAATAATAATTTTATTATTTATACCTCGCCCATCTGGCTGGGTTTCCCCAGCCACTCTGGGCGGCTCCCAACAAAAATATAAAAGGACACTAAAACCTCAAGCATTAAAAACTTCCTTAAACAGCACTGCCTTCAGATGTCTCCTTAAAGGTTGCATAGTTCTTGGCATCTGACAGGAGGGCGTTCCACAGGGCGGGCGCCACCACCGAGTAGGCCCTCTGCCTGGTTCCCTGTAACTTTGCTTTGCGCAGGGAGGGAACCGCCAGAAGGCCGTCGGATCTGGACCCCCATGTCCAGGCTGAACGTTGGGGGATGGAGCTAAAAGTTACCCTTCTAAAACTTTGCTCAGGAGTAAGCCCCGTTGACTGAAACAGGACTCGGTTCTGGATAAATATACATAAGGTTATAATGCTGTTTCGTTTACATCTAAACCCCGAATATATATATCGCCTTTTCTCTGTTCCCAGGTTGGGGCTGGTTTGCCAGGAGAGACCCCCTTGCTTAGACGCCAGCCCGAAAAAGGGCTGACTCTTTCCCAGTCCCACAGGGGAGGGGCAACCCTTGCCCCGGGCACCGGCAACCCCCGCTAGGCCTGACCCAGCTGCAGCCCCGTTCCGATGTCCTTAGGGGACGGCTTTCCAAATGCTGCAGGCCCAGTTTGTGGAGGGTGATTCTGGCAGAGGGATCCCGGGGACGAGACGGCCGTGGAGAACCTCCAGGCTCAGAGGCAGTCTACCTCGGAATACCGGGTGCTGTGGGGGAGGATCACAAATGGGGATGCTGAGTTGAGCTGGCAGTTGAGCTGGCCGAGGTGCCCCAGTTCCCTGCTCCCGCCCGGCCACTGCCCCCGTTTTTTTTCCTAAGGGGGGGAGGCTCCTCCGGGCGGCTCTTTTGAGGGCTCTGCTAACAAGCTTGTGTCTCTTCTTTTGTTTCCCATGTTGTGTCCCCCCCTAGTTAAATGGAGGTGGCCAAGTGAAGGTACCCGGGCATTACCTTTCCACCCAGATGTTGGCGCCGCCTCCCCCGGGTATGCCCCGCCTGGCAATATCACCCGACACCAAACCCATCGCGACAACTTCCGAGGGAGGGACCACTTCGCCGACGTCTCCCAGTAAGCAAGCCTGCCCGCCCCCCACCCACCCGATCCCGACTCCTGCCCGCCTGCCCCCTCCCAAATGGCCCAGCAGCCATGCCCACCCATGACCAATTCCACCCCACCCCACCCCCCAAATCCAGACACATTCACAGACCGCTCTGCGGTCCTGCCTTTTCATTTTTCGGAGTGGGGTGGGATTCGGAGCATGGCAGCATTTTTCACAGGAGGGGGTTATTTTCTTCAGGCGGCGGCAGCAGCGGGGGGAGACCTGGGTTTGGAACAGCGGGAGCCCCCACCTGCCAGTGGGAAAGGGCCGGGGCAAAGGGCCAGTTTAAAACACACCGGTTTAAATCGAAGCAGGGTCCCTCCTGGTTGTTTGCAACTGAGTAATGTGCAACTACAGGTGAAACTCGGAAAATTAGAATCTCGTCGAAAAGTGCATTTATTTCAGTAACGCACCTTAAAAGGTGAAACCAATATATGAGATAGATGCATGACATGCAAAGCAAGATATGTCAAGCCTTTATTTGTTGTCATTGTAATTATTTGTCGTTAGGAGGGTCAATTATAAATGGAATGTAATGAATGAAATGTAATAGCGATGTTTATTATTGTAACTATTTGTTTTATCACTGTGGAATTTCCAAAAGAAAGCATTTGTAAAAATTAAAAGAAAAATAAAAGATAATAAGTTGCATTACTGAAATAAATGCACTTTTCAACGATATTCTAATTTTCTGAGTTTCACCTGTAAATAGAAGCTTTGCAGCTCATACATACGAAACGGCCTCTTGCAGACTCAGATCTAGCCAAAGGAGCAGCTGTGTTACGAAATACTTCCATTGATAATAATATTTATTTATACATACATACATACATACATACCCTGCTCATTTGGCTGGGTTTCCCCAGCCACTCTGGGCAGCTTCCAACAAAATATTTAAAATGCAATAAAGCACCATACATTACAAGCTTCCCTAAACAGGTCTGCCTTCAGATGCCTTCTAAAAGTCAGGTGGTTGTTTATTTCCTTGACATCTGAAGGGAGGGTGTTCCACGGGGCGGGCGCCACCACCGAGAAGGCCCTCTGCCTGGTTCCCTGTAACCTCGCTTTTCGCAGGGAGGGAGCCACCAGAAGGCCCTTGGATCTGGACCTCAAGTGTCCGGGCTGGACGATGGGGGTGGAGATGCTCCTTCAGAGATACTGGGCCACACTCTCTTCAAGTGTGATTCCTGCTTTGCGGGGCGTTGGATTGGATGAGCCTTAGGTTCCCCTTCCAACTCCACAATCCTGCCATCCTGTGGTTCTCTTTCTCTGTTCAGATGCAACGACACTGAGCGACACCATTTGCTGGAAGGGCTATCGCCTAGGACAGGCCTGGGCAAACTCGGCCCTCCAGATGTTTTGGGACTACAACTCCCATCATCCCTAGCTAACAGACCAGTGGTCAGGGATGATGGGAATTGTAGTCTCAAAGCATCTGGAGGGCCGAGTTTGCCTATGCCTGGCCTAGGACTTTCCAGCCGATGGAGCTACTGAGCTTGTTGCGGTGGTGGCTAGTCCATCAGGGCAAACGAGGTGCTGCCCTGCACCCCAAACATCACCCTCAGCCAGCCCTCCCATTCTCTTTCCATCTCCTACAGGCAAGCCAGTCAGGGATGCGTAGCCAGATAGTCACAGACTCCGGCTCCCATCACCCCTGGCTGTTTTCTATGCTGTCGGTAGAGCACGATACTCTTAATCTCAGAGTCGCGGGTTCAAGACCTACATTGGGTGAAAGATCCCTGCGTTGCAGGGGGTTGGGCTAGATGACCCCACGGGGTCCCTTCCAACTCTACAGGTCTTTGAATTTGTACAAGTTTTCCCATCCCCTGTGCTAGTAAGAGGCATGCAGCAGGGGAATTCTTCTTCTTCTTATTATTATTATTTTATATAATTTTTTAAAACTTGGTTTTTAAAAATATAAACATACTGTACAACAAAAAACGATTCAAGATCCAACTATCGAGATTACCATACTTTTCTGTGTATAAGACTAGGTTCTTCTACTTAAAAATTATGTGAAAAACTGTGGGTCGTCTTTTACAGGGGGCAATCTCCCCCCCCTATTTTCTTAAATCGGAGACATTTTATACATTGGGGGCGTCTTATAGACAGAAAAATGCGGTACTCTGAATCTCCTGGCTTCCCCCCCCCAAAAAAAAATCCCTTCCATGGATCCTAATGATAATATTTACAACTGCATATCAATACTTATCCAAATTTTTGTCCTTCCAAATTATCCACACTTTCCATCACTTTACAAGCGTGCTTAAAACCCTGCTAATGTTGTAACCTGCTTACAATGGTCTCACATATAAATTATAAACTTTCCCCATTCTTTTTCAAAGTCCTTGTCTTCTTGATTTCTGAGCTTCCCAGTTCATTTTGCCATTTCGGCAGAGTCCATCAACTTGGTTTGCCATTCTTCTCTGGTCACGGTTATTCCTTCCTTCCATCTCTGGGCTAATGGCATCCTTGCGGCCGGGAATTCTTCTTAAATACCTGAGCGGGAACCTGTGACCCTTCAGATATTGCCAAATTCTAACAATACCATCCTTGTGCTGTCTGAGGCAGATGAGAATTGGTGCACAATGACCCTGTTTAATGAATGTTTCTTATAGCTTATAAACACACACAAACAAACGGGTTTGCATCCTTTAACCCAAAAGCCCACACTGGAATTCAAAACAAAACTCACTCAGTTTACACAACCAGGCACTGTGATAAAGTTCCTTTTCATTTCCTTAAACAGCTGGAAATGATGAGAAACCGCATAATAATAATTATAAGAATGATGATTTGTACCCTGCCCAAGCGCTGGGCGGCTTCCGACCTATATAAAAACAGAATAAAACTCAAGCGTTGGAAACTTCCCCATACACGTCTTCTAGAAGTCAAATAGTTCTTTATCTCCTTGACATCTGGTGGGAGGGCGTTCCACAGGGCGGGCGCCACCACCAAGAAGGCCCTCTGCCTGGTTCCCTGGAACCTCACTTCTCACAGGAAGGGAACTGCCAGAAGGCCCTCGGAGATGGACCCCGGTGTCTGGGATGGACGATGGGGGTGGAGACGCTCCTTCAGGGATACTGGGCCGTTTAGGGCTTTCAAGGTCAGCACCAACACTTTGAATTGTGCTCGGAAACGTCCTGGGACACAATGCTGGCAATGCTGTGTTTTGAGGCTGAGACACTGACCTAGATCTGTTTGCTTTGGACTTTGTGGATTCTGACCAAGAGCAGGCTCCCCTTGGTCCAAAGGCGGTTGCCTTTTTCTCCCCGAAAAACCCCATGGAGCTGAAGGTGGAACTTGAGAAGAGCACCCTTCTTTCCCACTGCCTTTGGCAGCTCTATGCCTCTTACCAAGGCTCAAGTTAATTTAGCTAGTTCCGACTTTTGTAGGCTGTTCATGCGTCATTCTCCTCTGTTCCGTCTTTGGGGTGTGGCGATGATACGGGGTCGAGGGGGGGTATCCGAAACACTCAGAAGCAGTTGGTTAGGGCCGCCCTAGCCGGAATATGGCAGTCGGAAATAGTGTCCATGTTGAAATGTCTGGGGAAATCCGGCCATGTGAGATATTTTCTCCTTTAAAAGACAGCGGAACCTTGGATCTCGAATGGCTTAGTTTTCAAACAAATCGGCTCCTGAACGCCGAAAACCTGGAAATGAGTGTTCTGGCTTGCGAACGTTTTTCGGAAGCCAAACATACGACACGGCTTCCGGTTGACTTCAGGAAGCTCCCGCAGCCAATCGGAAGCCGTGCCTTGGTTTCCGAATGGTTTCGAGAGTCGAACGGACTCCCAGAACGGATTGAATTTGAAAACCAAGGTTCCAGTGTAACTCAAAAACTTCATGTTTTTGAAAAAGAGATTTTGCACAAAACTAAAAGCTCAAGAACTTCATTTTGGGGGGAGATTTTTTAAAGGGATTTTCCCTTATGCTGAATAGGCTTCCTCGCGAGAAAAGGGAAAACTTGGCAGCTATGGGTTAGAAGCTTGTAGTTTTCAATACAACTTTTTGGTTCCTGAAATTCATTCCGGTTGTACAGATAAAATAATCGCGGGTAGAATTCTGCAGGGTTCGTTGCTAGCGTGGGAAAACAGGCAAGATCCAAGGATTCCCCAGGGGGCAGAGACGTAGGGTGAACATCCCGGCACACAGGCATCTCCACTTGGTTGCAAAATGAGCCTGGCGAATTTCGAACGCTGCCTTGGGCCAGTCATGATCTTTCAGCCTGTCCTGCCTCGCAGGGTCGTTGTGAGGATGGAGCGCAAACACCACCTTGAGCTCTCTGAAAGATAGGTGGGCTATGGATGCGATAAAAAGGGGGGGGGGATAAAGTAAAATCGCAGATTGGCGCGCCTGAGAGCCCGGCAGCTGTGCTCTCAGGGCAACCACAAGGACAAGGAAGGAAGGATGGAAGGATGGATGGAAGGAAGGAAGGAAGGAAGGAAGGAGTTTGTGGAATGCTCTCCTCAGGGAGGCTCCCCATACGCCTTCATTACGCAAAGTTTCTCTGTCATTTTGTCATTTTTCTCCCGCTGCTTTTATCTCTACTCCCGCCCACAATTTCGTTTGACTGTAATATATATATAATTATATTATAAATAGGCTTCCTTTCTTCTATAACGAGTTCGTCATTTTGCGCTCTTAATTTCGCCACCAGCTTTGCCGTTTCTGCACAGTCCGTCCCTTTCGACCTTCTGCAGCCTCTTAAATGTGTTTGTGAGAAGGAGATGGGTTGTTGTTTTTGTTTTAACTATTTGCTTGTGGTTTTTACCTCGTATTTTGTCCTGTGAGCCGCACTGAGATTTTGTGATGGGGAGGGGGCATATAAATCGAAGGAAGGAAGGAAGGAAGGAAGGAAGGAAGGAAGGAAGGAAGGAAGGAAAAGAAAGATCAGAAGGAAGGAAGGTGGATGGGAGGGAGGGAAATATAGGAAGGAAGGAAGGAAGGAAGGAAGGAAGGAAGGAAGGAAGGAAGGAAGGAAGGAAGGAAGGAAGGTGGATGGGAGGGAAATAGAGGAAGGAAGGAAAAGAAAGATGGGAGGGAAGGAAGGAATAGAAAGATGAGAAAGAAGGTAGGAAGGAAGGAAGGTGGATGGGAGGGGAATAGAGGAAGGAAGGCAGGAAAAGAAAGTGGGAAGGAAGGAAGGAATAGAAAGATGAGAAAGAAGGTAGGAAGGAATGGATGGGAGGGAGGGAAATATAGGAAGGAAGGAAAAGAAAGTGGGAAGGAAGGAAGGAAGGAAGGGAAGGAAGAGAAAGAAAGATGGATGGATGGATGGATGGAAGGAAGGATGGAAGGAAGGAGGGAAGGAAGATTATTCCAGGAGGTTTCCCCACGAATGGGTAGGAATTGGTGGTCAGGGGTTTGTTTTGAGTTTCTTTTCTAAACCGTGCTGTGTTCCCCCCTCCTTTTTTCCTCCCCTCTCCCTCCTTCCCTTCCTCAGCCTACTCCGCCCCAGGCACACCCCCTGCGAACCGCTTCGTGGGACTAGGACGCGACCCCGGCAGCATCTATCAGGCACAGGTGAGTCCGCCTAACTCTTCCTCAGGGTCCTGGCGATGGTGCTGGAGAGGGAAGCTAATGGCTGGCCTTTGCCACGGGTGCGTGAGAGATGGAGGAATGCCTCTTCTTAGGGCAGGGTTGGAGGGGACCTGCGAACTTTGCTTTCACCAATCTCCCACAGGCAGCTTGACCAGTGAGTGATCAAAGATTGTGGGTATTGTAATTAAAAAATAGATCCTTTAAGCTTCAAAGGAGTCACCAATAGGTCTCTGCAAAGACAAGAAGACAGTCCGAAATTATATGGTATATTTCAGGCATGTCCAAGCAGTTGCTCGAGTGATCCTGAGCGATCTTCTCTCCCCCTAATTAGATTGCCCAATATATGCATTCCCCACCACCACCCCCTAATATAACCCAGGTAGCAAATATAACGGGAGTTGAAAGAAAGGGATGACATTGAGTTATTTAACAAAATTTGTATAAGGCGTGAAAAATCCAAAAAAACCTCGAAAAGAACGTAATTATCAGCAGAGTTGAAAACAACTATTTAGAACGTTGAAAATAATAATAATTAAAATTGGCAATAAGCTAAAAACCCAACTAAACGTCTGCTCCCATTAACGAAAGGAATAGTCCGCCGGTCCTTCTTTAAACCTAGATATTAAATTATGTGATCAAGGGTCTGGAAGCTAAGCCTGATGAGGAACGGTTGAAGGAGCTGGGTAGGTTTAGCCTGGAGAGGAGATAGAGGAGGCATCTTCCGATATCTGAAGGTCTGTCATGTGGAAGAGGGAGCAAGCTTGTTTTCTCCCACTCTGTAGGGTAGGACTCGAACCCGTGGCTTGGAGATACAAGAAAGGAAATTCCAACTAAATTATCAGGGAGAACTTTCTGGCAGTCAGAGCCATTCGGCAGTGGGATGGAAGGTGGCCTTTAAGCAGAGGTCTTTAAGCAGAGTTTGAATGGCCATCTGTCAGGGATGCTTTAGCTGAGATTCCTGCATTGCAAAACGGGTTGGACTGGATGCCCCCAGGGGTCCCTTTGCAGCTCTGCAGTCCTTTGATTCTGTGAGGCAGGCCAGATAGCTAACCTGCGATTCTGAGACGTCCAAGGCAGCGAGATGAATGCCTTTTCGCAAACCCGTTTTGCAAACAGACACATTTGGGGGGGGGTGCTTTCCCCTTAATTGACACCCGTTTGGTCGGGTGACCGAAGAAGCGATCTGTGTGACCTTTTCCCTCTCTCTGCAAAATCTTCTGCCTTTGTCAGGCATGGAGATGTGGGTCAAATCCACTCTGTCCGCCCGCAAATCTCTTTTTTCACGCACGATTCTCCGTGCCGCAGTTGGAATGTCCCGGAGGGCATATATGTGTCTGTGTGTGTGGGTTTTGTGGGTTTTTTGGGGGTGGGGGGGAATTGACTGCAGAGGAGACTGCGGGTGCTTGGTTAGGAGAGGAGCGCGGAGAGGAAATCGCTCTCTCCAGCCGAGATCTGCTGAATCTGCAAAAAAAGGGGAAGGAGAAAAAGCTTGTCGGGCGCAGTAGGAATTATTGCGCAGTGTCTCTCTCTCTCTCTCTCTCTCTCTCACGCACAAACACCTCCAGCCGAGATGGCTTGCAGGTCGTAGAATTGTAGAGTGGGGAAGGGAACCCCAGGGGTCATCCAGACCAACCCACTGAAATGCCGGAATCTCAGCTAAAGCCAGGGCCTGATTTAGGTCTGATGAGGCCCTAAGCCAGGGGTCAGCAAGCTTTTGCAGCCGGGGGCCGGTTACGGAGAAAAGTGGAACACGCACTTTCACGATTTTTTACATATAATGGAATAACATTCAAGTCCACATGTCCAAGCTATTGTCTTGGTATATACCTGTCCAGGTGTGAGATTTGAGGGATTTTCTTTTCCAACAACGCTCGGGGAGTGGCCTGGATCGTTGTGTCAAAATTTCAGGACGATCGGTCAAGCGGTTACGGAGAAAAGTGGAACACACACTTTCACGATTTTTTACATTTTTATATATATAGATGGTTCTCAGGGTTATTTGTGGGGCATAGGAATTCGTTCAATTTTTTAAAAAAATTCAAAATATAGTCTGCCCCCCCCCCACAAGGTCTGAGGGACAGTGGACCAGCCCCCTGCTGAAAAAGTCTGCTGGCCCCTGGTATAAATAATAAAATTATTATTATTTATAAGGAAGTCCTTCTCCACACTGAGCAGATTCGAGGCAATGGCTTTTGCTCTCAGGAGACTGGCCTGATCCTGCAGGACTCCCTATATATATTTGCATGTATGCATGCATGTGCTGCAGAGGTCCTCGGATGGAGCGTGGGATAAAAATAAAACAAGATTCTTACTTTGCGTACAGCCGCCATCCGAATTATTCAACCGCCCCTTGCTAACCAGGTTATCAAAATTTGCAGACTCTCAGCGATTTGCAAGGAGCAACGTAAAGTTGCTTTTTAAGATGAACTCGAAGCCTCCGTTGTGTTGAGCTTGTTTCCACGACTTTTGTTCAGTTGGCTGACTGCAAACAGCCGAAAGTCTGTCCCTTTTGATAATAAACCTGGCTTGCAATGGGGGTGAGATCATTTCGATGGCAACTGTAATTTTATGTTTGCAATGACCAGAGTGTTTCCTACCTTTCGGGACAGGATTCTGGCTTTGCTAATCCGGTAGCTTCCTAGGGCACGACTGCTAACGGTTTTATTTAACCCCTGCCCTGCCACGCATGCAACTGGGCTTCGGAAATTCCCTGCGGTGCAGGCCACACCCTTGCCAGTTCAAAAGGGCCAGGAAGTTGGTTATTTAAGCTGAAATTCTCAGGAAAGCGAATGCGGAGACCTGTGGAGATGTAATTTGGTGGTGGTGATGGTGGGAAATATATTGAGGACTAGCGACTTGATTTAAAAATAAAATTTAAGAAATGCTGAGTTTCCGGGGAAAGCAGATGCTGTGACCAGTGCTAAATTTCTGCACCTGCTTCTTTTCATCAGAAACACACACAGAGTGCCTGGTTGTTGAGCTTTTTCGGGGAAGTGAAATTGTGGAGGCTTTTGGGGGGAATTCGCCAACAAAAATAGTGATCGTCTAAGACGCTTCCTGGTTCTTTTGGCAAAAACCCAGCCGCTTATTCCTGCATTGCAGGGGGTTGAATTAAATTGATCCTAGATATCCCTTACAACTTTATAATTCCATGTCTGGATAGCTCTAGCTAGAAAGAGAGTCTGCAGCCGAGGGTCAAGAAGGCTGTGCTGCCCCCTGCTGGGTATTTGCAAAAACAACAACTCAGCGTTGCCGGTGTCTCTTCAATCTACCATGAGTTTGGTTACTGCATGGGTAGGCAAACTAAGGGCCGGATCCGGCCGGATCGCCTTCTCAATCCGGC
The DNA here is from genome assembly GCF_963506605.1 of Zootoca vivipara. Taxonomy (NCBI): domain Eukaryota; kingdom Metazoa; phylum Chordata; class Lepidosauria; order Squamata; family Lacertidae; genus Zootoca; species Zootoca vivipara. Next base: position 2,497,131 of record NC_083281.1, on the reverse strand, counting down.
CCGCAGACGGTCCAGGAATCAGCATTTTTTTACAGGATTAGAATGTGTCCTTTTATTTAAAATGCATCTCTGGGTTATTTGTCGGGCATAGGAATTCATTCATTTTTATTCCCCCCCCCAAAAAAAAATAGTCCGGTCCCCCACAAGGTCTGAGTGGACCAGTGGACCAGCCCCCTGCTGAAAAAGTTTGCTGACCCCTGGGTTACTGTATTCGATTTGTTCCCATCTGGCTTGGAAAGGCTTTCGAAGAGGGTTAGAAAAATTCACGGAGCAGGAAAAGGCTATTGATGGTTCCTGGTGTCCATGTACAGAGGAGGCAGAAATGCTTCTGAATTCCAGTTGCCGGAAGCCACGGGAGAGGAGAGTGTTGCTCTTGGGTTCGAATCCCGCTTGCAGGTTTCCAGCCAGCCACTGTGTTGGCCACTGTGAGAACAGGATGCTGAACTAGGTGGGCCACTGGCCTGATCCAACAGATTATTATTATTATTATTATTATTATTATTATTATTATTATTACTTTATTATTATTTTATGTATATGCTGCCCATCTGTTTGGGTTGCCCCAGCCACTCTGGGCGGCTGGCAACAAACAATAGTAAAAACACAACATCGCACACTAAAAACTTCCCCGTGCAGGGCTGCCTTCAGATGCCTTTTAAAAATCACATCGCGGTTTGACATCTGCTGGGAGGGCGCCACCACCGAGAAGGCCCTCTTCCTGGTTCCCTGTAACCTCACTTCTCGCAGGGAGGGAATCCTATGATGATTCCGTGTGAGCATGCACTATGATACTTACAGTTGTTGTTGTGGTGATGGTGATGATTAAGAGAACCTCCATGTTCAGGAGCAGTCCATCTTTGAACGCCAGCTGCAGAGGGAGAGGAGAAGATTGCAAAGGAAGGCTGTGTCGCTTTCATTCTTAGTTTGCCGACGACCCCAAAAGTATCTGGCTAGCACCTTTGTTAGAATAGATGATGGGGGCTTCAGGGTAAAGATGTCGGCCCTGCACTTTTCATTTTGCTTTTAATTTGTATACTGCCTTTCTATATTGCTGTACACAAGGCCGTTTGCAGTAACAAAATATACAACAAAGAACACGAACCTTATAATACAGCGGTACCTTGGTACTCAAACAACTTGGAACCCAAACACTGCAAACCCGGAAGTAAGTGTTCCGGTTTGCAAACTTTTTCCGGAAGCCGAACATGCTCCGTTTTGAGTGTTACACTTCAATTTTGAGTGTTACGCGGAGGTCTGTCTGTTTTTGCTATTTATTTTGTGTTTTTGCGGCTCTTTTTTGTTTTGTTTTTGTGACTGTGTGGAACCCAGTCCAGCTACTGATGGAGTGATTGTGTGACTGCAGTACATTGTTTATCGCTTTCATTTTAGGGATCAATGGTCTGATTAGATGGCAAAATCCATGTTCAATTGCTGTTTTAGGGGTTGTTTTTAAAAGTCTGGAACGGCTCGATCCGTTTTGCATTATTTCCTGTGGGAAAGCGTGCCTTGGTTTTGGAACGCTTTGGTTCCATCATTCTGCCCGGACACTGAAGTCCAGCACCGAGGGCCTTCTGGCGGTTCCCTCATTGTGAGAAGCCAAGTTGCAGGGAACTAGGCAGAGGGCCTTCTCGGTGGTGGCACCTACCCTGTGGAACGCCCTCCCAACAGATGTCAAAAAGGAAAACAACTACCAGACTTTTAGAAGACATCTGAAGGCAGCCCAGTTCAGGGAGGCTTTTAATGTTTAATAGATTGTTGTGTTTTATTCTTCTGTTGGAAGCCGCCCAGAGTGGCTGGGGAGACCCGGCCAGATGGGCGGGGTATAAATAATATATTATTATTATTATTATTATTATTATTATTATTATTATTATTATTATTACGGTCTTCCGGAACAGATTAAGTTTGAGAACCAAGGTGCCGCTGTATAGTCTGATCCAATAGTGAAAGTCATAACAAAACATAACTTTAAAATGGAACGACTTCCAGTGGTACCTCGGGTTACAAACGCTTCTGGTTACAAACTCCGCTAACCAGGAAGTGGTTGCTCCAGGTTAAGAACTTTGCCCCAGGATTCTGGGCTGCATCAATAGGAGTATAGCATCTAGATCTAGGGAAGTAATAGTACCACTGTATTCTGCTCTGGTCAGACCTCACCTGGAGTACTGTGTCCAGTTCTGGGCACCACAGTTCAAGAAGGATCCTGACAAGCTGGAACGTGTCCAGAAGAAGGCAACCAAAATGGTCAAAGGCCTGGAAACGATGCCTTATGAGGAACGGCTTAGGGAGCTGGGTATGTTTAGCTTGGAGAAGAGAAGGTTAAGGGGTGATATGATAGCCATGTTCAAATATATAAAAGGATGTCATATAGAGGAGGGAGAAAGGTTGTTTTCTGCTGCTCCAGAGAAGCGGACACGGAGCAATGGATTCAAACTACAAGAAAGATGCTTCCACCTAAACATTAGGAAGAACTTCCTGACAGTAAGAGCTGTTCGGCAGTGGAATTTGCTGCCAAGGAGTGTGGTGGAGTCTCCTTCTTTGGAGGTCTTTAAGCAGAGGCTTGACAGGCATCTGTCAAGAATGCTTTGGTGGTGTCTCCTGCTTGGCAGGGGGTTGGACTGGATGGCCCTTGTGGTCTCTTCCAACTCTATGATTCTATTATTCTATCAGAACGGAAATTGCGGGTCAGCAGAAGACTCCCATTAGCGAAAGCACACCTCAGGTTAAGAACCATTTCAGGTTAAGAACGGACCTCTGGAATTAATTAAGTTCTTAACCTGAAGTACCACTGTATATCAAATAAAGTAATATTGAATAATAGTGGGTGTGTAGCTAACAGTACAATCTCGATTGCTTGCCACCAAATAATGTTCTCATCTTTCCCCTTTCTCTTTCTCTCACCCCTGTCCTCCAGTCCTGGTATTTAGGTTAACCGCAGCTTTCATTTGGACCTTCATCTTCCTCACCCCTCACCCCCCCTCCCGGGCTTTGGGCTTCCTCCGAGGAGAACGATGCACCCCCACTCCCAACCCCGGCTCAAACCTTGGTGGCAGCGCGGAGAGAGGGACAACGAGGGAATTGGCTTCAGGAGCCCTTGGCACCGCGGGAGGAAGGTCTAAACTTTTGCAAAATGTTTTTAAAAACGAACGAAGAGAAGACTCTCCCTCCCCACCACCTGCCCGGCCCCCAACCCCGTCAGACGAGTCATGGGGGCCAGAAAGAAACACTACTTGGATAGAGGACGTATCACCCCTTCGCGCCTCGTGGCCAACCCACCTGCTGCGTTCTCAAAAGGGATGTTATATGCAAAATGTTCCTGATCTTTCCCACCCCTTCTCTTGGGAGTAAGGGGTGGAAAAGAGAGAGACTAGATGGGGGGGGGGTAATTCCTGGCCTGCTGCCGACCCCTCGAGCACCTTCCCACCCCCCTCCCCTTTCTTCTCTGGAGAAGACGGAGCGGCACGCACGAGGCGGACTGCGCAACGGATCCCCGCGACGCGTTGAGATGGTGGAGGTAGCAAACCCCCTCTCCTGCGAGAGAGAAAAGCTGGGCGCCTTTTATGCTGTGCCCGTCCCCCCCCATCCCTCCCCCCACAAAATAACCTACGCTTTGCTTCCCCGTGAGCGTTTTCTGCCCGCGGCACCCAGCGCATGACAGGGTGCTTGGCGAGGTTTCTTCAGCGGAGGAATGGAGCGCGTTTTCGCGGCTGCGCTCTTTCCCCCAGCAGGATGCGTAAAAGCGCGTTTGGAAGATGCCATCTTTTGGGAAAGGGTTGGGAGGGGAGGGAAGGGGAGGAGGCCGGAGGCAGGGTTGGTCTGGCAAAAGGGGCTGTCTGTTGTGGGATAGACCCGAGCCACGTCCACACAGGCAGAGCGCAACCCTGGAGCAGGTGGAGTCCAAACGCTGCGCGTGCAAAAAAAAAAAACCCAACCCTGCAGAGATAGAAGGCGCCTTGGGTTGGGTTGGCGTGACGCGTCTTCTTCCAACACAGGGCAGAGTTGAACCCGAGGCCGAGAGAATGGGTTCTTTGCCCGCTCTGCTCGGCCTGCGCGGAGTCTTGCCGGCCTGCGGGGAGTGGGGTTGCGGCTGGGGCGGCCGCCCGCATCTCCCCTCAAGTCGCCACCTTTGACCACCCGCTCGGCAAAACCCCTTGGGAGGGGTGGGGGTTGCGAAAGGGTTTGCGTTGCGCCTTGAGGACCCCGTCCCTGGTTGGGAGGGCAAAGGGGGCTGCGGAGGGATTTGCTCGAGCTGGTGGCCTCCTCCCCCCTCCCGCCCACCCTCCCTGCAAACCCCCCCCCAGCCCTTGTGTACAAAGAGCTATGCATGTTATAGTTAAACCAGCTATGTGAGGGGGTGGCGTGGATGGCGACGGGGGGGTGGCTGTTAATAAGGATCGCACATTATTGTTATTTTTGTAGGAAATGCACTTTGAAGAGGAGAAAGGAAGATGGGGACGGGAGGGAGTTCATGTGCGGGGGGGGGGGAGGAGGTAAGGAAGGCCGTCTCCCTGTAGTGCTTTTTTGTTATTCTTTGAGGGGGGGGGTCAAGAGGAAACCACCAGGGAGGCACAGAGTGGTGGTAAGGTGGGGCCTTATCAGAGCGAGTCTTTCAGGACAAAAGAGCTAAATCCAGCAGAGGAGCGGGAGGCGATACCTTATTTCATAGCTGCCCCCTCCCTAAAGGACTCTGGTCAATTTCTCCTTTCCCTCCACCCCTCCCCCCACCCCTGCCCGCAAGCCCCAGGCAGTGGAGCCCAGAAGCCATCTTTGACTGGTTCAAGTGCCTACCTTTTAACGCGCCAGTCCTCCTCGCTGGGTTACAGAGAGAGCAGCGGCCGCGGGCGCGCAGGCCCCGATCCGGGCCGAGCGGAACTGTAGTGCTCCGAGAGCATCGCCCCCCACCACCACCACCCTCGACTCCCTCTTTTCCTAGCGAACACCAAAGCTTTAAAACACCACAGACCTGTTCTCCTCCCCTCCTTCGCAGAATTCGTAGAATTCCAGGGAGTCTGTGTGGCACCGCCGATGCCGGGCCGCTCCAGAGTTTTCTGCCAAGTCGGAGGGGGGAGGGCACCACCGTCGCTTCAGAAGGGTCCCTCCTCTTCAGCAAAGCGGAGATCCTTCAAAACGACCCCGGGGAGTTTCCCTTCCGCGTGTTCGAAAGCCGCCATCGAGGGGTGTGCGAGGAGCAAGAGGGCATTGCGGCCGTCATCCTGCAACGGCCGCCCAAGCGGACCAGCTGGAAAGGACACATGGAACACTCAAGAAAGGAGAAGGAAGTTTTGGAAGCCGCAAACCACACTCCCTAGTTTGGAATCCAGCGCCACCTGCAAGGCCGCAGGCTCCCTGCCTGCCCTCTCCAAACTATAGTTCCCAGCGTTCGTTGGGGGAGAAGCCATGGCGGTTCTCCAACTGGTACAAAAGAGATGGATGTTTTTGCACCCTAGATGTATCCGAGGAAGAACCCAGATGGCATTTTGATCCTCTCCAGGACAACAGAATCTCTACTCTCCCAGAAGTCTCGAATCTGTTCCCGTCTCCTAGCTTAAAGATCTGAGATGTGAGGGGGGTGTTTCTGGTTTTTATATTTTATCGTATTTTACTGCTGGGCCCAAACCGGTTTGTGGCGCACCCGATCTCCTTTGCCCAGGAGTCTCTGAGCCTTCAGATGTACAAAAAGGAAAAGAAGGAGAAGACGAAGAGTTGCGAGCTTTTGAGAAAAGGTGCTGACCTTTCCAGTGGGAGCTCCTTCGGTCGAAACAGCAGAGGTTTTTGGGACCTTTGACCTTCCGCGGCGGATTCCCAGGAGGACTTCCCCCTGTTCCCGGGATCTTCTGTCTTCAGTCCAGCTTCGCGGCCGGAGAGCTTGGGGCCGCAGTGCCTGTCGCCCCTCTGAATGATGCTTCCGACGTCGTCGCTCGCGACTTCTCCTCAGGGGCTGTGGCTTCTCCGCCCACCTGGGGCTTGCGTTTGCATATGCAAAAACCCACCTCCTCCCCGACCCTTCCCCTTCCTCCTCCGAGGCCAAGGGGGGAGGGGGAGACACTTTGCTAGATAACCCCACGCCCCACCCCCACCTCCAGGGGGCAGCGTTTGGTGGAAAGGGAGGGCGGTTTCCAGCGGCTCTTGTTTACATCTCTGCACCTTTATATAATGAGAAATGTCGACGCCAGGTTTAGCCAGTAGTGGGTGGGAGCAAGGTAGCCCACCCCACAACCCCGTGTCCCCCCCCCAAAAAAAAACCCCACCATGGGCTTTCTCCAAGCTGACATTAAACCACATAGTTGGTTATGAGGGTCTTCCCATGGGGGGTTGTTATTATTTTTTAAATGGGAATCCTAAAGTGTATATTTGCAATTTCCAGAAGGAATCGAGAGAGAGAGATTTTTTAACCCTTTACCACTATAGACTGCATGGTGCTTTTGGGACAGGAACTCATGTGACCTAGCTCAACCAATCAGCTGGCTGAGAATGCGTGCATGGCAAGAATACATAAGCCCCGCCCCCTCGCCTTTCCCCCAAACTTGGCTCCGCATCTGAGGAACGAAATGGGGGGGGGAGAGAAACCCACCGCTCCCTTCCCGCCTCGCCCCCCCTCCCCACCCTAATTTGCACGAGAGAAAAAAAACAAAACAAAAAAAGAGAGAGAAAGATAATGTTTTATACCACATAATGTGCCTTGCCTTCTACAGAAAAAAAAATGTATTAACTTTAATGAGATTTAATGCACAGATCTGTTTGCATGCTTTTAATGCGTGTATGGGGTGGGGTGGGGAGAAAAGGGGGAGGTATACAGGGTGGGGGGGACTTATTGCCTTTTAAAAAATAAAATTAAAAAAAATCAGCATTACGGACGGGGTCGCGGGAGGGCAAATTGCAATGGAGGAAGGGAAACGAGGGTTTTCGATTGTTTTTAATTCTTTTCTTTCTGTGTTGATCCGGAAGTTTCTTAAAGAGGCCGTGGGGGGGGGAGCAGAGATGGCTTTGAGGGGGTTCGGTGTCCTGGGCTTGTGCAAAAAGGTGGGGCACATTTCGTGCGAGGGACGCAGCACACGGGTTCAAGGGGGTGCGGGTTCATTCTTCTCCTGCGCACAAATGCACACGAGGCGCAGGGGCAGTTGTACCCCCCTTTGTCCCTAGAGAGGGTTGCCCCCCCCCCGCACAAATTCCCCTCCACGGAGGGAGAGGGCCGGAGAGGGTCACACGCGCCCAACCCCACCTCTTAGGACTCAACAGGTTTGGCGGTTTTGTGCCTTTGCCACAACCTGCCTCACCTGTTGAAGCAGAGGCAACCGCGGGGGCGACAAGGGCGGGTGAATTGGGACCGCTCTCAAACGGCTTTCGGCCCTCGGGGGCCACACAGGATCATAGAGTTGGAGGGAACACCACAGGGTCATCCAGCCCCACCCCCTGTAGCGCGGGACTTGAACCCACAACCCTGAGATTCAACGTCTCGCGGTCTGCCGACGGAGCTCGCTTTGGATGTTTGTAGCATGTACAGAGTTCTGCTGGGACTCCTTTGATGGCCAGCAAGTCTGGGGTTTTTTTTTGGGGGGGGTCGCCACACATTTCAAAGCGATTGATTTCTCTGAGGTAGCTTTGTGCTGGGAGTCACCAAGGCAGAGCTCAGCGTGCCTGCCGGGAACTCGCCGGGCGCCCGAAAAAGGTCTCGGTAAATATCCCCTTTTAAAAGAAAAAAAAACCCCAAAATGAGAGGCTGTTTGCTGTTCCCGCTTAAGTCCTGTTTGCACTGGCTCAGCTTCTCCCTCAGCGAATCATAGTATTGTAGAGTTGGAAGGGCACCCCAAGGGTCCTCTAGTCCAGCCCCCTGCAAGGCAGGGATCACAGCTAATAATAATAGTAATAGTAATAATTTTATTATTTGCACGCCGCCCCATCTGACTGGGTTTCCCCAGCCCATGCGGCCAGCTCGAAACAGAATATTAAAAACACCCTAAAATGTCAAAAAAAATTCCCTAAACAGAATCCCTGGCAGAAGGCCACGCAACTTCAATTTTGAAACCCTCCAAGGAAGGAGAGTCCTTTCCGAGGGAGGCCATTCCCCTGTCTAACAGCTCTTGCCATTTCTCCGAAAGAAAGTTGGAGGTCTCTGAGCCCGGATGAGACGCAGGGTCTGTCTAGACCAGCAGTTCCCAAACTTTTCCCAGGATTCCACCCCTTTCATCCCATAATAAGCTCATCTCCAGCGCCCGCCCTATATAAAAAAAAGCATTCGAATATGCGGTTTGCAGGAGCATAATAACAGGATGAAATTCAAAGCAGTCACAATTCATCTCACACTTATACCAAACCCAATCAAAACTATTGAGTTGAATTAACTCAACAAAGCGAATGAACAGTATTGGTCTTTCAGTGCCCCTTGGCTGCCCCCTTGCCCCCTTCCAGAATCTCGCTGACCCCCCCAGCGGGGAGATACGAGCTTCGGGAATCGCTGGCCTGCAGCAACCCCCCCCCCCAAAAAAACACTTGTCAACAGCATTTGCAACATGATCGTCCCAGATTGTCCCCCCGGGCACCCCAAAAGTGGGACCAGCCCGTCCCTTGCTATTCGCCCCCAGTGTCTTTTAAGATAGATTGCTCTTGCCGCTTGAGGTTCCGCTTCACCAAAACTTTTAAAAATACCCGTGGGTGGGGGTTGTTTGGGGGGGGGAGAAGCTGGTGTACTAAGACTGAGTGTAGACACACACACACCCGGAGAGACAGACAATGAGAATTTGAATCCTGCGCAGCCACCCCCGGTCATTGCCAACATGGGGCGGCAGAAACGATTTCCTCCCTGCCCACCCATCAGCGGCAACAAAATTAAATCGCCCTGCCCATTGGAAGAGTTGGGCTAGGCTTGAATTCTGCAAATCTTGACTTCTGCTTTCTGATAGATCAAAGTTGGCAAGCGTGGCAGAGAAGGACTGGTTGGGGCTTTTGGGGGGGGGGGTTTGCAAGGAATCCCTGGAGAGCTTATTCCAGCCCCAACTTCCTTTTTCCCCTTGCATTCGACATTCGGTCTCTGGAGTAGATAGAGGGAGGGTCAAGCATAGGTGTGTGCATGTTTCAAAGCGGGGCGAGTTCCAGGCAAATACCGTGAGGTTCTAGGTTTTTTTGGGGGGGGTGTTGTTTGTTTCAACAGAAAGGTCTTTACATGCTCTAGGTTGCAAGCAGGCCAGCTAACTCCTCCTGCAGGCAGGCAGCGCAGGGAGGGCGTTTGAGAGCAGAAGAGGGTGCTCGCCGCCTCTCTGAGCGAGTCGCTGCTGGCTTGGCTGTCTTCCAGTCCCTGTTTGGTTGGCTTGGTCTGTGCCTGCAATACTGCTTGGGGAGGGGGGGTGGCTGGTGAGAATGGAAGAGGGATGTGCCGGATCGGGGCCCGAGCCCTGCTCTCAACTGGCCTGTCCTTGGTGGGAGTGAGGCGATGTCATCCTTTCAGAGCCCAGGCCCGGCAGAATAAAATTATCTCCTAGGAGAAGCCGTGCCCGGTTCAGTGACTCATGCAGAGAGAGAACAGTAGACTCCTCTGAAGACTGCTTTGCACACCCTAAAACTAAACAGCCAAGGGCATGATTTTTAAGGTGGGTTTTGCTTTAATTTATCTCTTTTGAAAAGTTTATCAAAGGTAGGGAAGCAGAAATTTGTGCGCTAGCCGTATCCGTTGCCATCTTTCGCTTGCTTCCGTTCGTTTTGAGCAGGTAGGAGGGTGGCTGTAGTTTGAATGTTTTATAAAAAGGGGAAACTAGAGGGGAAAGAGGATATTTCCATGGCACCCGGCTTCCGGGAAAGCTCTGAGCGGGGACGTCTTTCCCAACATCCCAGAATACTACCTACTCAGGCTGCCAAAGCGAACAGCGGTCTTCCTTGTTTGGAGACCCCAAGAGATTTTTAAAAACACAATCCAGGATCTGCAACACATGGGTCAAATTAGTCCTGCCTGGACTCATCATGAGATCAGGTGACTGACATGTCGACAGCCTCGCCCACTTAACCATATTTAGCTCTCTGCAGTAGATACCTATTCACACCAATGAAAACTGGCACACTGTTGAATCCAAGATGCCCCGGCCCTGCTGCTTGTCTCCAGCCCTTCCCAGGGATGGGTAAGAAATTTGGCTCAGCTCGCATTGAAATGCAGAGCTATTAGATTCGCCCTTCCCGAAGGAAAACCGAAACACACCTGCCTTCCGAAATTTGCATTGACCTGAATTTTGCAAGCACGGTTCTCCAGCCATAGAACATATTGCCAAAAAAAAAAAAATTAAAAAATGCATTAAACGAGGAGGGGGACGGCTCACGAAAATGTGCGCGGCAGTCAAAAACCGCGTGTAGTAGAAATGTGTTCGGATAAATTTGCATGAAAAAATGCTGGCGAATTTTCGTGAGGGCTTTTTATTTTGGGTGAATTGCTGCAAAAAGCGGAGAACTGAATCTAAGACCGGGGGGGGGGGGGGGAGAGAGAGAGTGTGTAAGTGATCCTTCCTTGCCAGGGAGCAATAGATGTAGGGTGGAAACGCTGTTTTAAAAACCCTAACGTTGTCAAGGTAAGACAATTAACCAGGGTGCACTAGCCACATTGATGGACGTCAATGCACTTTCAGGTTAAGAATATTCTGTAGGCAAGAAAGGCAGCCAGCACGTTTGCAAAGCTAAGCAGGGTCCGGTGTGGTTTCAAACTGGATGGGGAACCATGTGTGGAGAGTCTGGCATTGCAGAGGACTCTTGGGGTCCCTTCTAACTATAGGAGCCAACTCCTAGGGGCCGAGGTCCCTTTGGGGGGGGCAATAAACTGTTTGAGGGGACCGCCTCTCCCCAAAAGTTGACGGGCCTCGCCGTTCAAATGGTGCGTCTTGCGATCAGTTATGCAATCGGTTATACTTACTTCCCCTTCCCCAATATTTTATTCATGTTGACACCCCAGCTTCCAACTCTATGATTCTATAATTCTACTGGATCCATCTACACCCACCCCCCAAATGCTTAAAAAAAAGTCCACCTACTTATTATTATTAAAAAGCACTTAATTTTTGGTCTGCTGGTTTATTGACCAGCAACTAATGGAAGAGGGATCTAAAATAAAATAAAATAAAATAAAACAAAGCACCTTATTTACTAACCACAGCCCAGGCAGCCGTCACAGATTTCGACTTCTTCTCCCAAGGTGGTGCCGCTGGAGAGAGAACGTCCTGCCCCCCCCCAACTTCCCACTGACCTACACAATTCGTACTTGCAGCCCCAGAAAGGACAGCTTTGTGTCGTTTGCAGGGACTTGTGACCGCCCAGATGTCTCTGAACTGCAATTACCATCTGCCCTGACCATTAGGCCATACTGCCCGGGGGGGACTGTTGGGAAGTTGGGGCCAATGGAGTCCTCCCATCCTTTGCCGCAAATCTACAGGCTGCAAATGGGAGTTTCTCCGCAGAGCAGAGGCTTGGGCGTAAACGCAGAAGCTTCGCAGGTGTGAAGATTTTACCTTTTCCTGGCAGGTGGTGGCTTTTAACCCTTCCCTCCGTGTTTCCTGCTTGGCCGCTGCCCCCAAAAGAAATCATAGGCAGATTGTAAATACAGCTGGAGATTGCCGGGGATTGAGCCTGCAACCCTTTGCATGCAAAGCTAGAGGCTTCCCCTAAAAACCACGCATTATTCTAGTCCTCATTGTCCTGGGTGAAGGGTTGGTTTAAGTAGAAAGCTGCTTTATACTGAGTTGGGCCCCAGGGCCATTGAGCTCGGGACCGCCTACACTGGCTTGCAGCAGCTCTCCAGTGTTTCAGAGAGCCTTTCCCAGCCCTGCTGGGAACTGCCGTCAGGGATCAAACCTGGAATCCTCTCCAGGCACTCTGGCCCTGAGCTGAGACCCAGAAAACAGGGCCTCTAATCCTAAACCACCACCAGCCCAGCCTCCTGCATTGGCTGAAGAGGGAAAAAGTGAGGCGGTTTGCGCCGAGATTCTCCCCACCTTTTAAAAATAACATTAAGGCGTTTGGCCGCATTTCCGCGAACACAAAAAAAAAAAACCTTAGACACAACACACAGATAAAGAGACTTGCAGCAATCACATCTATGCAACCCCATTGCAGCTGCTGCACTTATTGATTCATTTCTGGCACCCCCGGGTGGGAACAGGCAGTCTTAAGAGAGGAGGACGAGTGTGCAATTGTTCCAAGGCAGAAAACTTTTTTTAAAAAAAGGAGGAGGAGGAAGGGGGCGGAACCACGGGAACCGTAAACGGAATTGGGAACTAAGTTAGAGGGTGGGGAGAGAGGCAGCTCTTTATAGGGGAGCAGGATGAGCGGTGACCCCCGTCGCCTGGAGGCGATTTCCGACTCTCCCCAGGCGAGCTGCCGTCGGCGAAGCAGCTCTCTGGACAATCAGGGAGGCGAGGAAGGGGGGAGGCTACAGGATGAAGGGCGGGTGGCAAGAAGGAAACCCTGGGGTGTTTTGGGGGGCATCCCATCCCGCTTCCCCATATAATGTGTGTGGGGTGCTGTGGCCTTCCGACAGCTCCTGAATTGAATTGCATCCTCGATGCTGTGAGAGTCCGGACACATAGGGAAGGCTGCCTGTTCTGAAGAAGCATTCCCCTTTCGTGGGAGAGAATGCTTCTTCGGAATAGAGGCATTCCTCCATCTATCGTGTGCAGCGGGGGAATGTTCCTTCGAGCAAGGACAGGAGGTCCCCTTGCCCTGGTCCTCCAGGGACACGCCAAGCTCCCATTGCCCCTGACCGTCGGCGACGAGAGCTTCCCCGCAGCGCCATTCATACTGTGGACTCTACCCGAGGAAGTCTACTCCCACTTCTATGCAAGGCACACGCTCGGTGGCGCCCTCTTGCCTTCCTCATGCACTACAATTTTTTTATACTTTTGGGGTGGTTGTTCGAAAGGGCCCCGCGGGAGCAGAGGGGAGAGAAATCGTGTACAAAATATTGTATTTACCTTTATGGTGCTATGTCGGGGGGGGGAGTTCTGGCCGCCCGGGTGATGCGGTGACTCGCATCTGATGTGTCACTATGTGGGTGCCTCCACCCTCCCGCCCAAAATTGCTTCTCGGCCCCCGACAAGGCGATTTCGTTAAAACAATAGGTCCTTCCCCCCCTTTCTTTCTTTCTTTTAAATGGGTTTGGCCGGAGTCTAAACTGACAATCCTTCCTTGGAAGCCAGGATAATCTCGCAACGTGGCCGGGGTGGGGAGCACTGTGTATATATATCTATATCTTTTTTAAAAAGAAAAAAAACCTTCTTTTGCAATATAATTTTATTAAATTGCTGCTGCTTTTTTTGTTTTTGAAAGGAAAACACACACACACACCAGCTTCTTTTAACTTGCACATTTGTGGATTCGAGGTGGGGGGTCCTTTCCCCCCCCTCCACAAGATGCTGGGGGAGTGGGGTTGTCCGAGTGAAAATTAAGAAGCGGTGGGTTTTGAGTCGATTTAGGGTTTTCCGTTGTCCTCAAAAGGTCTGAGATGGTGTTGTTGGGGGGGGGGGAGACACCGCAAGCGTTCCCCACAAAAATATTGGCAAGCTGATGGAAGCTGCCGTTTGACAACGGCCGGACACGAGGCTTGTAGGGTGAGACTATGTCCCAGTAACAACCCCCAGCTTCTGCCCCCCATGTTTATGTCAGGAGAGCCTCATCCCCAGATTTCTCCCAGCTTCCTTCCAAAACAAGCCGCTTCTGAACTGATTCGGCCTGTGAAATGCTGACGGAACCGCTCCGAATCCGGTTTAGCCGAGGACGCCGAAAAAAGACAATGCGGTGTGGGAGTGGGAGGGAGGCACCACCATCGCAGTCAGAATCCGGATTGAAACCGGATTAAGAGTGGACGTGACATTCGCCCTCCAACGCCAGTCGGAGGAGCGGCTGCTTGACTGCTCTGTCGATCGCTGCATCCGTTTCCCCAGACCCTGAGAGTTTGGGGGAAGTTGTTATTTGTGGGGGGGGGGGCTGCCTTTCGAAATAAGGTTTTTATCGGGATCAGTCGTGGTTTGTTTGTTTTTCCAGCCATCTTTCCTTCTGGTAACACACCCAAGCTTCCCTGTCCTGTCTCGAACCTACAAGGTTGTGGCGTGTGCTGTGATTTTCCGGGCGACTTCTGATCCCCACTGGTCCCATAACCTGTCGCCGGACAATAATACAACAAGGACAATAACTGTATACTCGCGCCAAGGAAACGTAAGCCAGCAGCATTCTGGAATACCAAAAATATAATTTATGCTGTGCCTATGAAATTTACTGCTGGACTGTGTTTCCTTGAGCCCTAATCACCTATCTACCCCGGGTAATTTTTGCTCTTGTAAATCTGTTGTGTTGCTATTATATTATCCCCGCCCCGCCCCCCAATTCAATACTGGGAAGAGAGATCTGGCACCCCTCATTCTACTTCCCTCCTGGCTGATGCAGTGCTGTCAAGATTGGCCGAGGGGTAGATCGAGTGGGCGGGGCTTGCTTGAGGGGGAGGGGCCAGGTGGGCGGGGCTAAATTGGTTGGCACGCCCCCCTCGCCCCTATTACGAGTTCGGTCTGATTCAGGAAAACTTGCAGAACTTTCCCTAAGCAAAGGAATCCAATGCAATCGGATCCAAATCTAGCTAGAAGGCTGACTACACAAAACGCATTCCAAGAAATTAAAAAGAAATTGCAGCTATACAAATGAAAGAGTTGGTAACTGTCCTTGACTACAAATGAAACAATGATTTGACGCAGATGTGATTAGCAACCATCAAAGAGTCAGGGAAGGGAATTAATTTGGTTCGCTTTTCAATACGATCAACCCGACATCCTGCGGTCCTTCGAAATCCAAGCATCCTCAAACTTTGAAAGTGTCCTCAAACTTTGCAGTGCAGTCCTGCAAATGTTGCCGTATTTCAAGTTGTTTAGCTTTTGGGGGGGAAGTTGTTGAGTTTCAAGAAACCTGGACGTTTTGCCGATTTCCCAAAAAATTCCCACTGGACGCTAATTTCGTCATTGGAATCCCGGGAAAATCCTATAGATATAATGCACTATATTCCAGTCAGTTGTCTGTTAGGGGGAAAATGCATGGTTGAGACAAAATTGCCTACAAAGCAACTACATTGTTATCTTGGTTTAAGAACAGTCCAGTTGAAGAACGATTTGGTTTACAAACTCCGCAAAACCGGAAGTAGTGTCTTGGTTTGAGAACTCGGTCTACGAACGGAATCCGAACAGTGGAAGCGCAGGAGGCCTCATTAGGGAAAGCACACCTTGGTTTAAGAATGGCTTTGGTTTAAGAACTGGCTTCTGGAATGGATTAAGTTCGTAAACCCAGGTACCACTGTATATTAATAGGGGCAGAAATGTGAGCGGGTTTTTAAAAGCAAACAGATGCCGAAATTGAATTGAGCAGACCGGATTTACGATAGAGGGGATATAAGTAAGAGGAAACCAAGACTTGACAGATTTATCGGCCCGTACCTCATTCTTCGACAGCACTGCCCAGCCGGGATGTTGCCATCCCCCAAGACCTTGAGCCACACTTTTCCGTTTGTGAAGTTTTATCCTTTTGTGTTCATGTTCCCTGTTGTCATTGCGTAGTCTGGAAGAGGAGGAGGAGGAGGAGGAGGAGGAGAAGAAGAAGAAGAGGAAGGGAGCGTGGGGGGGCGGGTAACCGAGGCAAGAATGTTTCTCAGAGTCGGGCCAAAAATTCAGCTGGTGACGATTCTCATTTCCTTCAATCTTTTATTTCCCCCAATCCCCTCTTTTTCCGTATATCTGACCCAAGGTTCGTTTTCTTCCCATCGGTGAAGCGCAAACACACTTCTGTCGTTTATATTTTACAGATGTCGCAATAATAGTTTACTGCCTCTCGCTTGCTGCTTGCTAAGTTAACGCACGTATACGCAGTGTTGCCCCCCGCCGGGAGGAGTGAGCTGGGACCGTTTCCTGGCTAAAGAGGAAATGGATCTGGCCTCAGGGGCGTCTCGTCTACACCGCAGCCTTAAACTGGTTTAGCGGCTGGCCCTTCTCTGCTGGGAACAGTGGGTTGCACAGAACCCGACTCAGAGTATAGGTGTATTGGAAAGTTGCATCTGGAACTGATGGGCCCTTTGCGTCAACCCCATCCTTTCGTTCCTCAAGGAGTCTACTCTGAGCACAACGAACTTTTGAACCCGGCCCTGTCATGCTGCAAGCAGGGATCGTCAACCCACAGTTCCCAGGCGTCCGGCTAAACTATGGTTCCCAAGGTTCATTGAGCGACTGGGGTTTGTGTGGAGGTGTCGATATACAGCGTAGACGTACCCAAGGGAACGAAATAATCTCGGTCCGCCAACACAGCAAACTGCAGTTCATCCCTCCTCATTTCAGCCGGGCTCACCATGGCCTCCCATTCACTCACATGCACACACAGGCTTGCTTTTCTCCAGTGCTTTTCACAATATTTGATTCTAGCATTCGTCATACGCCTACTGTTTTTTGTTTGTTTGTTTGTTTAGCCAATGCACTTTCCTTCCTTCCTTCCTTCCTTTTTTTTTTTAAATGTACCATTATCCGAAAGCCGGCTCTGGTTTTCGTTCCTTTTCTCTTCAACCCCCACCCCCTATGCAAAAGGAAGAAAAAAAATTCCAAAAGGACAATTAAAAAAATAAGAAAAAAATAAGAAAAAGGGTGAAAAAAAATAAGAAAAAAGTTGCAAAAAATGAGAAAAAATGTATAAAAATTAAATAAGCTATGCTTTCAACTCTCTTGCAGCCTCTTGTGTCTTTTTTATATCCAAGTCTCTGGTTTTGCATTATTATATGCAGTTATTATATGCAAATAACAGAGTTTTTCGGCCTTCTAAAAAGAAAAGGGAGAATATGACATTGCAAAGCAGGGAAAGGGTGCAGAAAGGAGTGACCCAAATTATCAAGTCAATGTGGTGCCCTCTCCGTATCGTTTGTTTCCTGGATTTATATATCCTGCCTTCCTCTCAAACATGCATATAAACTTCTCAAGAAGCTCACTTTCCTTTTTAAACCAACTGGCCCCAAGTTTCTAGTCCATGTGGTTGGTTCTTTCATTTAAAAACCTGCTCACGGGTTAGATGAAAGGTGGGTTGGAAATCTAACCGATGAATAAAAGGTAAAGGTAAAGGGACCCCTGACCATTAGGTCCAGTCGGGACCGACTCTGGGGTTGCGCGCTCATCTCGCATTATTGGCCGAGGGAGCCGGCGTATAGCTTCCAGGTCATGTGGCCAGCATGACAAAGCCGCTTCTGGCAAACCAGAGCAGCACATGGAAACGCCGTTTACCTTCCCGCTGTAGCGGTACCTATTTATCTACTTGCATTTTGACGTGCTTTCGAACTGCTAGGTTGGCAGGATGAATAACAACCCCTAAAACTCAAAAAGGGAGTGCTGCTCTGTCGACGGCCAAAAATGGAACCTCCATCTGCAATAGCAGTCCAAACAACCAGAGCAAAAATGATGGAGTTGAACCGAGCGGCGAATCTCCTGCAGGAGGAGCACGCTTGACCTTGCATACGAGACCCATGAGTTTGGAAAATAAAGCTCTAAAGTATTTACTACAGGAAATATGCAGAGACTTGGGACTTGGCTGGAAATAAAATGCTTTAAGTGTGTCGCAAAGTGCATTAGAGTAAAAGGTAAAGGACCCCTGGACAGTTAAGTTCAGTCAAAGGCGACTGTGGGGTTGTGGCGCTCATCTCACTTTCAGGCCAAGGGAGCCGGCGTTTGTCCGCAGACAGCTTTCCGGGTCATGTGGCCAGCAGGACTAAACCGCTTCTGGCGCATTACGGAAACCAGAACGCATGGAAACGCCATCTGCCTTCCCGCCGTGGGGTAGCTATTTATCTACTCCGTCGTGGGGATTCGAACCGCCGACCTTCCGATCCCCATGCCCAAGTGGCTCAGTGGTTTAGACCAATGGAACTATGGGAAAGCTGCTGCTCGGAGACTGGGGTTGCCCACAGCAAGGCAAAACTCGGCTAAACTATAAAACCAGGCTTCAATTAAACTATATTTTTATTATTAATATTGCTATGTTTCATTATTTTTAATTTTTACAATTAAATCTCACTTTCCTCCAAGGAGTTGAAGGGGCTGTACGTGGTTCTTCTCCGGCTGCCCGTTTTTATCCTCGCACCGATCCCTGCGAGGTAAAGGTAAAGGGACCCCTGGCCATTAGGTCCAGTCGTGACCGACTCTGGGGTTGCGGCGCTCATCTCGCATTATTGGCCGAGGGAGCCGGCGTGTAGCTTCCAGGTCATGTGGCCAGCATGACAAAGCCGCTTCTGGCAAACCAGAGCAGCACATGGAAACGCCGTTTACCTTCCCGCTGTAGCGGTTCCTAAACCTGGCTTAAAGGAAGAGTTCCGAGGTCACCCGATAGGCTTCGTACCCATATTGGAATTTGAACCCAGCTCACCCTCCAGCCGACCTGCAGATCAAGCGTTCGTTCCACTCTTATCAAATGCATCCCCTTTCCTCCTAAAGGAGCCCAGGGCAGCGGTTATTAAACGATCTCTAGAGAAATGCATTTCTTTGTTTTGTTGTGTTCCCATCCCACGGGGTTTTTTCTCTCTCCCAGGGAGCTCAAGATAGCATTCGTCGTCCTCATTTCACCCCGACGACCCTGCAATGTAGGACAAGACCAAGAGACACCAACTGACTGACACGAGCTTCGTGGCTGAGCAAGGATTTGAACTCGGGTCTCCCGAGGGGCAAACACTAACCTCTCAACCGCAACGGGAGTGGGATACCTTTTAACCCCCGGTGGGGATGGGTGTGTGGTCAGAGGTCACATGACAGTGCTGACTCATAGCCTGCCACTCCCCCTTATTTTTTGGAGGGGGGGGGAGTATATACCGTATTTTTCCGTGTATAAGACTAGGGTGTTTTTTAAACCAAAAAATTAGGTTTAAAATTGGGACTTGTCTTATACACGGGTAGTGCTGAAGGATGTTTTCTTAATTTGGAGTCCCCTGAAATAGCACGCAGTGCAAGTAGATAAATAGGTACCACTCCGGCGGGAAGGTAGTTTCCGTGCACTGCTCTGGTTTGCCAGAAGCAGCTTTGTCATGCTGGCCACATGACCTAGAAGCTGTACACCAGCTCCCTCGGCCAGTAAAGTGAGATGAGCACCGCAACCCCAGAGTCGTCCGCGACTGGACCTAACAGTCAGGAGTCCCTTTACCTTTACCTATACATGGGGGCACCTTATAGACGGAAAAATACGGTGTGTGTGTGTGTCTATTATACAGTGGTACCTCTGGTTGTGAACGGGATCCGTTCTGGGGGCCTGTTCGCAACATAAAAAGGCCGCATCTTGAAGCGCCAAATCTGCGCACACGTGTGACGCAATTTGACACTTCTGCGCATGCGCAAAGCGCGATTTAGTGATCATGCGCATGCGCCGAACCCGGAAGTAACCCGATCTGGGAATTCCGGGTTTGGCACGGGACGCAACCTGAAAAGACGTAACCCGCAGCAGATGTAACATAAGGTATGACTGTATATATCTCTTATCTATCTCTATCTCTATCTATTTTACAAGAGTTAAACCCAGGCAGGTGCAATTGTGGTCCACTATCGCCATCTGCTGCCCAAACAGGGTTAGTGTTTTGCCCTCGTTTTCAAAAGCAAAGAAGGGCCAAAAGCTTCACCGGCTGGATTGCCGCCTGTCAGGCAGGCACAAAGGGGGAAAAAGAAATAGGATAGCTGTCTCAAGCATCTGAAGGACTGTCACCTGGAAGGTGGAACGAGCTCGTTTTCTCCTGCTCTGGAGGGTAGGACTCGAACCCATGGCTTCCAGTTACAGAAAAAGGAGATCCCGGCTAAACCTCAGCCGCTCTAGGAGGCAGCTTCCTACAAATATATAAAAAACATAATAATACACATTAAAAGGCTTCCCTATACAGCGGTTGCCTTCAGATGTCTTCTAAAGGTTGTACTGTACAGTGGAACCTCGTGTTATGTACCGTCCTCCTTGCGAACGCTGAGGGTTACGAGCTCCGCTAACCCGGAAGTAGATGCCCCTTGTTGCGAACTTTGCCCCAGGGATGTGAGCGGAAGTCATAGAATCATAGAGTTGGAAGAGACCACAAGGGCCATCCAGTCCAACCCCCTGCCGAGCAGGAAACACCATCAAAGCATTCTGGATATATGCCTGTCAAGCCTCTGCTTAAAGACCTCCAAAGAAGGAGACCCCACCACACTCCTTGGTAGCAAATTCCACTGCCCAACAGCTCTTAGTGTCAGGAAGTTCTTCCTAATGTTTAGGTGGAATCTTCTTTCTTGTAGTTTGAATCCATTGCTCCGTGTCCGCTTCTCTGGAGCAGCACAAAACAACCTTTCTCCCTCCTCTATATGACATCCTTTTATATATTTGTACATGGCTATCATATCACCCCTTAACCTTCTCTTCTCCAGGCTAAACATACCCAGCTCCCTAAGCCGTTCCTCATAAGGCATAGTTTCCAGGCCTCATAAGGCATCGTTTCCAGTCGTGTGCCGGCAGCAGTGGGAGGCACCATGAGTGAAAGCGCGCCTCATGCCACGAGCGTTTTCGGGTTACAAATGGACCTCTGGGACGGATTAAGTTCGTAACCGGAGGTACCACTGTATAGCCCTCAAAATAGCCCTAAATGTATGCGCACACACTCAGATGCAGGTACAACGTGCAGTGACTCATGCAGAGTTGCAACAGGTACATCTGATGTACCGGTAGCAACATGGCAGAATCTAACATACCCTCCGACATTTCTCCGATGAAAATAGGGGTGCCCTATCCCATAATAATATGGATAAGGATAATAATTTTTATTATTTATACCCTGCCCATCCAATTGGGTTGCTGCAGCTACTCTGGGCAGCTTCCAACATACATAAAATCATCACGGAACATTAAACTTTAAAAAAAAAAATCCCAAACAGGGCTGTCTTCAGATGTCTTCTAAAGGTTAGTTTTTTCGTAGGAAAACCAGGACATTCTGGGATCAAATCAGAAACCGGGTTGACTTCAGTAAATCTGGGACTGCTCCTGGAAAACAGGGACACTCGGAGGGTCTGGGATTAACCGTCGCCCCCCTGTCCAGGATAATGGGGAAAGAAAAGAGAAGAAAAGAGATGTGACTCATACAGAGACGCACAGGAAATCTGCCTTATACGGAGTCAGACCAACTGCCCACACGCAGCGGCTCTCCAGAGAGTCATGCAAAGAATCGTTCCTGGGGATGCTCCTCTCTTGGGCCTTTCCCCGCGAGAAAATGACTCACGAAGAGGCGCATCGGGCCCCCTCATGCGCGGCAAGGCGCTTCGGGCAGCCTTTTCCCAGCGTGGCAACAGTTTGCTCCCGTGCCGGGCGGAGGAGGCCTTGCTCCACCTCCGGCTCCTCCTGCCGCTCCGTCGTCATTTCCAGTGCGGCTGTCGCTGCTGTCACATCCGCCTCCTCGGGAGGAGGAGCAGGAGGCGCCGAAGGGGAGGCGCAGACGAGCAGCGAGCCAGCGCCAGCCGCGTCTCCAAGTTCCAGGCCCCGGGCGCGTAATGCGGAGCGCGGCGGCGGCGGCGGCGGCGGCGGGGGCCGGTTGCAGCGGCCGGGCGGGGGGCCGGAGGCGGCGGATCGGGGCCTGGCTGGTGCTGGGAGGCTAGATCCGAGCAGCTGCTGCCGGGAGAGGAGGGAGGAAGCCAGACGGAGGGAGAGAGAGAGAGAGAGAGAGACGCACAACAGACGCCAGCTGCCGTGCGCCAAAGCGCGCTTTGGAGAGACCCCCGTCAGGACTTGGAGAGGGACGCCCGGCGGCGAGGGTGATTATCCGGGCGAGGAGGGGGCGTCACTTGTCCTTAGGATTCCGCGGCGGATAGAGACGGGAGGGTGCAGGGAGGGGAGTCCGTGGCGGCGAGCCCGATCCGGGTTGAGTTTCCTTTCGCTTTGCGCGCGCGCCTCCCTCCCCTAGGAGTGAAGATTATCGGTGCGCCTTCGGCCTCCCTTCTCCCCCGAGATGCGCTGCCTTTAGGGACCTCCTCGCGAGTCCCTAACAGAGCGCGCTGTTGCCGACGCGAACCGGCAGGGTTTCGGGCAAGGAACGGGCTCTCTCTTTTCCCCCCACCAGCCTTTCCTGGAGGTGCCGTCCTCCAGTCCAGAACATGATGCTAGTCCTCAAGGCTAGCGTGGATTTTAATCAGAAGGCTGCCAAGCTGACTTGCGGAGTGGGCCCATCTCCCTCAGTATTGCCGAACTGGCTGGCAGCGGCTCTCCAGGGGCTTCGAGACTGAACCTGGGAGGTCGCCTTCTTAAATCTTCTCAACGTCCCCCCCCCCCATTTTTTTTGCAGAGCACCAAGATGTGGGGCGGTTTGTCTACCAGGTGCCACAGCACTGGTAAACCCGCCGAGGGGCCCATTGATTTCAGTAGGTCTCCTCTGAGGAGGAGGACCTAGTTGGGAACTTGTTTGCGTTCTCTCCATTTGCGTGTGTATTGGGGGGGGGGAGTTGTTCTGCAAACTTCGACCCTTTCCAGAGCGCGCACACAGTAGAGCAGTCCGGGTGTGAGTGTCTGCAGCCTTACCTGTTTACTCTGAAGTCAGCCCCCCCCCTCCCTCCTGAGTTACGTGCCCCACCTCCTTCCCCCCCCCCAGAGATACATCTGGCCAAGTTGAATACTTACCGGTAGCTGTGTGTGTTTAAAAGGCAGGCAGCAGCCGGTGACGTCATTATTGTTTTTCCATGGCACACCGTTTGACAGGGCTGTGCATCCTGTTAAAAAAAAAACCAACCTTGTCCAATCCACAGACGGCTCTGCAGTGATGATTTATTAATGTTTATATATATATTTTTGGGAATTTGTAGTTAGGGGAGTATGCTTGGCTGACTCTGCCCTGGACTGCGGAAAATGTCTGTGTATATATCTATATACTGTGGTACCTTGGTTCTCAAACCTAATCTGTTCCGGAAGTCCGTTCCAAAACCAAGGCGTGCTTTCCCGTAGAAAGTCTTGCAAAACGGATTAATCCATTCCGGACTTTTTAAACAGCAATTTTACATGGATTTTACTATCTAACGAGACCATTGATCCATAAAATGAAAGCACTAAACAGTGTGCTGCAGTCACGCAGTCAATCCATCGGTAGCTGAACTGGGTTCCACACAGTCACAAAAACAGAAACGCAAAATAAATAGCAAAAACAGACAGACGTCAGTGTAACACTCAGAACACGGAAGCTTAACACTCGAAACGGAGCACGTTTGGCTTCCGAAAAAAGTTTGCAAACCAGAACACTTGCTTCCAGGTTTTCAGTGTTTGGGTTCCAAGTTGTTTTGAGCACCAAGGCGTTTGACGACCAAGGCACCACTGTGGGCGCAAGTTCATAGACTCCATTAATTCCAGTTGGGTCTACTCGCGAGTAGGACGGGCGTTGGCTGTAATTGCCACCCAATCTCCACCCAGTTTTAGACTGAGCCATCCCAGAGCTATTTGGGGCTGGTCCTTTGTGCGTGCCAGACAGTGTTTGGCGCTCTGTATAGCTGTGGAAGCTGACTTCATCGCTTCTGCAAGAAGCCTTTCGTGTGGCTGTGGGGTGTGACTCTTGTGGGTCTTTCTGCTTTGCTCCGCAGTGAATCATGTGGGACACTTGGCTCCGACATCTCCCTTACTCACCGAGCTCCAGAGCATGTCTGCAGCTTCCGGGGGCAGTTTTGTTTTAAAAAACAAACACATGCCGTTAGAGCTCCGCAAGGTTGCAGAATGGGGCTTGGGAACGTAAACTCTTAGAGAGCAATGCAGGCCGCAAGTGCGAGACACAGTAGCAATAGGGAGGGCTGGGCGATACCTGGTTTTCACCACCCCGATATATCGCAATGTCTGAAATAAGGATAGAGCTGCTTTTCCATGGATTCAAACTACAAGAAAGAAGATTCTACCTAAACATTACAAAGCACTTCCTGACAGTAAGAGCTTTTCAGCAGTGGAATTTGCTGCCAAGAAGTGTGGTGGAGTCTCCTTCTTTGGAGGTCTTTAAGCAGAGGCTTGACAGGCATATGTCAAGAATGCTTTGATGGTGTTTCCTGATGGTGTTTCCTGAGTGCAGGAATCTCCCGCAGCCAGTCGGAAGCTGCACCGTGGTTTTCGAACGGTTCCGGGAGTCGAACGGACTTCCGGAACGGATTACATTCGAGAACCAAGGTACCACTGTGTATATCATCCAGCCCTAGCAATAGGAAGGGTTTGCCAGAAGCATTTGCAGTGTGAGGCCGAAGGTTTTTTCCCGTACTGGTGCCCAAACGGATGTCGTGAAGTGAAGTTGGCGAGCGAAGCGGAGGAACGCAATGAGATGCCCCACGTCTACGACTCTCCAATTCTGCAGTTATTATTTTAATTCGTACGCCACCCGTAGATCTTAAGACGGTTCACAGCACAAAAATGGCAAGATAAAAATGTCTACAACATACATAAAACAGTCCATCTGGCTGTTAGCCAGAAGGCTGGTCATTTTTTACCCCGGCCAGGGACAGCTGCGCACAGACTCCCTGCATTGCACGGGGTTGCGCTAGATGACCCACGGGAGCCCTGCTAACCGTAGCATCCTGTGATTCTATGATAATAAAAAGAAGAAGCACCCAATAACACCCCTCTCACCTGAATGCCCGCCCAGAAATAGGGACGGTTTGGGAGCAAACGTTTACAGTCTCCGCAATGGAAGCAGCTGTGCAACTCGTAGAATCACAGAATCGTAGAGTAGGAATCGCCTAGTGCAGGCATAGGCAAACTCGGCCCTCCAGCTGTTTTGGGACTACAACTCCCATCATCCCAGACCACTGGTCCTGTTAGCTAAGGATGATGGGAGTTGTAGTCCCAAAACATCTGGAGGGCCAAGTTTGCCTATGCCTGGCCTAGTGCAATGCAAGAAAAAAATCCGTACCCCATTAAAACTGTGGTTGTTCCCCCCCCCGCTCCCCATTTTTTCCTCTCTCTCTCTTTTTATTTTTAGGACTCTGCAGAGAGAAGCAGAGGCTCAGCCAGGAGACTTTGGAACGCGGCCCCCCTCCGCCGGAATGCGGGAGAACCCTCTCATAGTTCTTCGGAGTGGGCATGTCATAAAGGCTCCGTCCGTCCGGTGGGAGGCTAAAACGTTTCCCTAAGCGCTCTCGGCTACCCTGTTTTCCTCCGGCCCGGGACTCCTGCAGGTGTCCCCCCCCCCCCCCAAAAAAAACCATATTCCTGCCCCGCCGGCCACCATGAACGGCCTAACAGTCAGCGAACTCTGCTGCCTTTTCTGCTGCCCGCCCTGCCCCGGGCGCATCGCCGCCAAGCTGGCCTTCTTGCCCCCTGAGCCCACATACACCATCGTCCCCGAGCCGGACCCCGTGGGGGGCTCCGGCACCGCCTCCCCCCGAGGGGGAGCCATGAACCGCTGGAAGCTCCACCTGGCGGACCGAGCCGATTTCCAGTATGCCCAGCGGGAACTGGACACCATCGAGGTGTTCCTGACCAAGAGCAGCCGGGGGAATCGTGTGGGCTGCATGTACGTCCGGTGTGTACCTGGCGCCAGGTGAGCCAACTTCGGGGTGCCGTTTATTCCATTCCGTTTCGCTTGTAATTTGTTCGCCGCCAAATTACGTATTACAGTATTATCTTTACTGCAAAACAGACAACACAGACAAAAACAATACCACAATGACAACTAAACATTAATGGACTACACATTGTCTTACACAGAGGCCTCAAACTTTTTCAGCAGGGGGCCAGTCCACTGTCCCTCAGACCTTGTGGGGGGCCGGACTATATTTTATCCTATGCCCCACAAATAACCCAGAGATGCATTTTAAATAAAAGCACACATTCGACTCATGTAAAAACACGCTGATTCCCGGTCTGTGTGCTGGATTTAGAAGGCGATTGGGCCGGATCCGGCCCCCAGGCCTTAGTTTGCCTACCCATGATCTAACATCAAACATATTTTTGACTTCCGAATCGCCTCATTGCGCTTTCTAAATATTCTAATAATAATTAACAATAATTTTATTTCTTACACCCCACCCATCTGGCCGGGCCTCCCCAGCCACTCTGGGTGGCTCCCAACCGAATATTAAAAACACAATACAGCGTCCAGCATTCCCTGTACAGGGCTGCCTTCAGATGTCTTCTAAAAGTAAGAAAGTTGCTTATTGCCTTGACATCTGACAGGAGGGCGTTCCACAGGGCAGGCGCCACCACCGAGAAGGCCCTCTATATCCCGCTCTCTCTTTTTTCCCGCCCTGTGGAACTCCCTCCCATCAGATGTCAAGGAAATAAACAACTATCTGACTTTTAGAAGACATCTGAAGGCAGTCCTGTTTAGGGAAGTGTTTAATGTTTGAAGTTTTATTCTGTTTAATATTCTGTTGGGAGACACCCAGAGTGGCTGGGGAAACCCAGCCAGATGGGCAAGGTATAAATAATAAATTCTTATTATTATTAATTGGCAGAAGGGAGGCAGCATTGCCGTATTGGGGTGTGTGTGTTGAAATCTGGGTCTTGGAGGAGATTTTGCCGGCTCCTGCTGTGGAGAAGGAAGAGTGGGCAGTGGCCAGGAAAGAGCAACAAGACAGATGTTAGCGCCACAGCTGTTTCCGCTGCGGATGAGGGCGTTACCCCGGTTTGGAATTTCCTGTCCGCTTTGCAACTGATACCAGGATACCAGGGATTGCTGCAAACTGTTAAAAACAAGACCTCCTTGTTGGCAAAGGACCTGAATATTGCCAGGCCTGCTGTGAAATAACTCTGCTTTATGGCGACGAGGACAAGACAGGCTGTGGTGACAGCGATGGTTGATGGAGAGCCGCTGGTTTTAAACTCCGGGACTTAGATTTTTAGTGGAAGGAAGTGCTATTTTTACAACGCAATCAATTTATAGGGAGTTTTCCGTTTCGTCTACAGCAGCCATACCAGGAATTTTGTTAGAGCGCCCCCCCCCCAAAAAAGTTGTTGAGCTTGCCCCAAAAGTTGGGGGAGCGCCCTCCAAAATGTTGTTGAGCTTTTTGTGGGAGATTACAGGTAAAAAAATGCCCCCCCAAAAAGAGGGTCCTTCTGCTGGGGAGGCAGAACCTCAGTTAATTGAGTATTTTTTTTAATGCTTTTCATTAATTTTTGAGGATCTGGGGGGCTGATGTAGTATATGTTGCTGCTGTTAATTCTGCTGTCTGGTCTTTGATCCCAATAATGATTGATTGATTGAAACTGTTAAGCCATTTTTTGCGAGGTGGGGGGGGTAGAGGAGAGAAAGAGGAATCTTTTTCGCGATTGAAATGACTGCGCACCTCTTCCAGAATATTCAGAGTGTTTGGAGCACAACGCTCTCAACAGCCCTGTAAGGTAGGCCGGCGTTTTACGCAGGCTATCGGTTAGCAAGGGGGCGGGGAACATCTGTGGGGGGGGGCCCTCCTTCGACATTCGGTGTGGGGAAGTTGGTGAAGCAAGTCTCGGGCAGCATTTGGAGTATACTGGTTTAGAGAAAATGCCATTTTATCGAAAGGTTTTCATTCACAAAGGAAGGATGCGATGAAAGAAAGGACTAGACAAAAATTAACGGATGTGGGAAACCGAGTAAAAGAGAAAGATAGAAAGGGGGAAAGAACGTGCAAAAATTGCAGGGTTTTTTTTTTCCTGCGGTTTTGTAACAATATTGTTTCGCATGGGTAGGCAAACTAAGGCCCAGGGGCCGGATCCGGCCCAATTGCCTTTTCAATCTGGCCCACGGATGGTCCGGGAATCTGCGTGTTGTTACATGAGTAGAATGTGTGCTTTTATGGAAAATGCATCTCTGTGTTATTTCTGGGACATGGGAATTCGTTCATTCCCCCCCCCCCCCAAAAAATATAGTCTGGCGCCCCACAAGGTCTGAGGGACAGCGGACCGACCCCCTGCTGAAAAAGTTTGCTGACCCCTGTTCTGTTGAAAGGTTTTTTTCATTTGTAAAAGAAGAATGTGGTGAAAGAAAGGAATTGCAAAAAGGAGAAGAGTGTGCGAAAAGAGAGAGAGAAAGGGGGTGGGAACGTGCAAAAAGTACGATATAATATAAGCGAAAGCAAGCATTGCAGGGTGTTGGCTGGGATGACCCTTTGGGTTAATAATAATAATAATAATAATAAAAATAATAATAATAATATACCGCCCCTATACCTGGGGGTTTCTGGGTGGGTTTCTGGGTGGTTCACAGAATAAAATCAATTTATAAAACCAGAAAATACATAATAATAAAAATAGAAACAACAACCCCCCCCCCAAAAAAAGAGAAAACCACACATTTTAAGAGGGCATAGAATGTCAATAAGGTCAACCAAAGGCCTGGTTAAAAAGGAATAAATTTCCCTGGCACCTAAGGTGTCTTATGAAGGTGCTAGGCGAACTTCCCCAGGGAGAGCATTCCACAGACCGGGAGCCGCTGCAGAAAAGGCCCTGCTCTCGTGTTGCCTCCCTCCGGACCTCTCAAGGAAGGGGACGCACGAACAGTGCCGGATTTACATATGAGCTAAACAAGCTGTAGCTTAGGGCCCCAACACTGGCTGTACATTTCCAAAATATAAGATAAAAAACCAATAAAATAAAACCTACATACAGCAAGAGTGTTTTGTGTGGTGTCGTCTCCTAAGATGTAAGTCATGGGCCCCGCCTGCTAGCCTGCTCCCTATAATATCCCTGGTTTGCTCCTTTCTATATATAGGGTGCCTACATTCTGCATGTGCAAATGGCTTTAGATACCTATTAGGTCTATAAATGACCATACAGCATATATTCAACACAAAAAAACAGCGACCGTTTGTTGCTGGGCCTATAAAGGGCCCCATTACCTGAGCTTAGGGCCTCATCAGACCTAAATCCGGCCTTGGCTTTAGCTGAGATTCCTGCATTTCAGTGGGTTGGTCTGGATGACCCCTGGGGTTCCCTTCCCCACTCTACAATTCTACGACCTGCAAGCCACCTTGGCCTCATCAGACCTCAATCCGGCCCTGCACATGAAGGACATCAAGGGAAGTAATAGTACCACTGGATTCTGCTCTGGTCAGACCTCACCTGGAGTACTGTACTGTGTCCAGTTCTGGGCACCACAGTTCAAGAAGGATACTGACAAGCTGGAACGTGTCCAGAAGAGGGCAACCAAAATAGTCAAAGGCCTGGAAACAATGCCTTATGAGGAACGGCTTAGGGAGCCGGGTATGTTTAGCCTGGAGAAGAGAAGGTTAAGGGGTGATATGATAGCCATGTTCAAATATATGAAAGCATGTCATATGGAGGAGGGAGAAAGGTTGTTTTCTGCTGCTCCAGAGAAGCGGACACGGAGCAATGGATTCAAACTACAAGAAAGAAGATTCCACCTCAACATTAGGAAGAACTTCCTGACAGTAAGAGCTGTTGGGCAGTGGAACTTGCTGCCAAGGAGTGTGGTGGAGTCTCCTTCTTTGGAGGTCTTTAAGCAGAGGCTTGACAGGCATATGTCAGGAATGCTTTGATGGTGTTTCCTGCTTGGCAAGGGGTTGGACTGGATGGCCCTCGTGGTCTCTTCCAACTCTAGGATTCTATGACATTCCCTTCTGACTCTCCTTCCTCCCCTCGCAGGTTCACTGTCTTGTTCTCACACGGCAACGCTGTGGACCTGGGCCAGATGTGCAGCTTCTACATCAGCCTGGGCACCCGCATCAGCTGCAACATCTTCTCCTACGACTACTCGGGGTACGGCGTCAGCACGGGGAAGCCCTCCGAGAAGAATCTGTACGCCGACGTCGACGCAGCCTGGCAGGCGCTGCGCACCCGGTGAGCTTGGAGGGGAGGGTGCCCCGTTTAAGTCAGTTGGTAGCTCGCCATTCTGCAGTGGTCTAAAGCACCAAACCTCTTGGGCCTGCCGATCGGAAGGTCGGCGGTTCAAATCCCCACGACGGGGTGAGCTCCCGTTGCTCGGTCCCAGCTCCTGCCAACCTAGCAGTTCGAAAGCACGCCAGCACAAGTAGATAAATAGGTACCGCTGCCGCGGAAAGGTAAACAGCGTTTCCAGGCACTCTGAACAAAATAATAATAATAATAATAATTCCTTCCAGAAGCACCTTAGAGACCAACTAAGTTTGTCATAGGTATGAGCTTTCGTGTGCATGCACACTTCTTCAGCACTCTGGTTTCTATCATGTGTCAGAAGCTGCTTAGTCCTGCTGGCCACATGACCCGGAAAGCTGTATGCGGACAAACGCCGGCTCCCTCGGCCTGATAGTGAGATGCGCGCCACAACCCCAGAGTCGCCTTTGACTGGACCTGACCGTCCAGGGGTCTTTTACCTTTATTATTATGGTACAACATACTGTATCATCATCCCATTATTCCCTCCAGCTCAGTATTGTCTACACGAATGGGCAGGAACTCATGCAGCAAGCCCGACTTCTTTTATAAACAGGCAAAGCCGGTGAAATCTACCTTGAAATGGGCTTGCAGCATCTTGGAATGGAAATGCGCTCGCAGCATGCCCTGGTTATCTCCTGCTTGCACTACTGCAATGCACTCTCCGTGGGGCTCCCTTTGAAGGTGATTCAGAAACGGCAACTAATCCAGAATGCGGCAGCTAGACTGGGGACTGGGAGCGGCCACCAAGACCACATAACACTGGTCCTGAAAGACCGACATTGGCTCCCAGTTCCGAGCACAATTCAAAGTGTTGGTGCTGACCTTGAAAGAAGAAGAAGAGTTTGGATTTGATATCCCGCTTTATCACTACCCAAAGGAGTTTCAAAGCCGCTAACATTCTCCTTTCCCTTCCTCACCCACAACAAACACTCTGTGAGGTGGGTGGGGCTGAGAGACTACAGAGAAATGTGACTAGCCCAAGGTCACCCAGCAGCTGCATGTGGAGGAGCGGGGACGCGAACTCGGTTCCCCAGATTATGAGTCTACCGCTCTTAACCACTGCAACACGCTGGCTCTCAACAGCCCTAAAAACTAAACCCTAAACCAGGCACCCCCAAACTGCGGCCCTCCAGATGTTTTGGCCTACAACTCCCATGATCCCTATCTAACAGGACGAGTGGTAAGGGGTGATGGGAATTGTAGTCCAAAACATCTGGAGGGCCGAAGTTTGGGGGTGCCTGCCCTAAACAGTAGCCCTAAACAGCCCAGTATCCCTGAAGGAGCGTCTCCGCCCCCATCGTTCTGCCCGGACACAGAGGTCCTCCTCTGAGGGCCTTCTGGCGGTTCCCTCCCTGTGAGAAGCGAGGTTACAGGGAACCAGGCACAGGGCCTTCTCAGTGGTGGTGCCCGCCTGTGGAACACCCTCCTGTCAGATGTCAAGGAGATAAACAACTACCTGACTTTTAGAAGACGTCTGAAGGCAGCCCTGTTTAGGGAAATTTTTGATGTTTTGATGTTTTATTATGTTTCTGTATATTATTATTGTACCCTGTCTGTCTGCCACTCTGTGTGGCTGACAGCATATGTAAAAACTTAATAAAACATCAAACATTGAAAACTTCCCAATGCAGGGATGGCTTAAGATGTCTTCTTAAAGTTGTGCAGTTCTTTATCTCCTTGGCATCTGAAGAGAGGGCTTTCCACTGGGAGAGCGCCATTACCGAGAAGGCCCTCTGCCTGGTTCCCTGCAACCTCGCTTCTTGCAGAGAGGGAACAGCCAGAAGGCCCTCAGATCTGGACCTCCGTGTCCGGGCTGGACGATGGGGGTGGAGACGCTCCTTCAGGTATACTGGGTCGAGGCCGTTTAGGGCTTTCAAGGTCAGCACCAACACTTTGAATTGTGCTCGGAAACGTCCTGGGAGCCAATGTCGGTCTTTCAGGACCGGTGTTATATGGTCTCCACTCCCAGTCCCCAGTCTAGCTGCCGCATTCTGGATTAGTTGCAGTTTCCGGGTCACCTTCAAAGGCAGCCCTACGTAGAGCGCATGGCAGTAGTCCAAGCGGGAGATAACCAGAGCATGCACCACTCTGGCGAGACAGTCCGCAGGCAGGGATGGTCTCATCCTGCGTACCAGATGGAGCTGGTAGACAGCTGCCCCGGACACAGAATGGACCTGCACCTCCATGGACAGCTGTGAGTCCAAAATGACTCCCAGGCTGCGCACCTGGTCCTTCAGGGGCACAGTGACGCCATTCAGGACCAGGGAGTCCCCCCCACAGGCCCGCCCCCTGTCCCCCAAAAACAGTACTTCTGTCTTGTCAGGATTCAACCTCATTCTGTTAGCCGCCATCCATCCTCCAACCTCCAAAAGATACTCAAAATGTTTGGAACGGGTGTGGCCCCTCCAGCTTTTTTAAGAAGAGCACATTTATTGTGTTCATCTCCTGTCTTTTTCTCCCGAGTCCATGGTTCACCCCCCCTCCTCAGTTAATCCCTACAACGACCCTGCGAGGTAGGCTGCGAATGACTCCCAAGGGCACCCCGCCAGCTGCATCACGGAGTAGAGATTTGAGCCCCAATTGGAGCTTGAATCTGATTACAGCGGTACCTTGGCTCCTGAATAAATCTGCTCCATCTGTGTACCTCCATGGCCAGCGACGAGTCCAAAATGACTCCCAGGCTGTGCACCTGGTCCTTCAGAGGCGCAGTTGCCCCGTTCAGGAGTGTGTTCAGTAATTATTATTATTATTATTATTATTATTATTATTATTATTGAAACTGAAGTTGGCTTTGCTCTCTCTCTCTCTCTCTCCCCTTCTTTGCCTACCTCCCAGATACGGGATCAGTCCTGAGAACATCATCTTGTACGGGCAGAGCATTGGGACGGTGCCCACAGTCGACCTGGCCTCTCGCTATGAGTGCGCGGCGGTCATCTTGCACTCGCCGCTCACTTCGGGGATGCGCGTCGCCTTCCCGGAAACCAAGAAGACCTACTGTTTCGACGCTTTCCCCAAGTAAGGCAGCTGAGAGGGTCTCCACCTGGGATTTGGGGCTGGGTGATTCTCTACTGCCAGAGGCAGGGCCTGTTTCCCACCGGACATCACACTCGCAGTCCAGTCCAAAATGAAGCAAATTAGAACAACAGGGCTAGGTTGAAAAGTCATTAAACTTTAATGGAATTTTAAAAATGTTAAAAAAGCAAAAACCGGATGTGTTAAAATAGGAATAGTAAAAAGAGCACTCTTTAAATGGATTTAAAAGGAGCCATTCCCCGAAAGCCTTCTGGGTGGAAGGACAAGGAGGGAGCCAGTTGGCTTCTCTAGGGAAGGAGTTGCAAAGTCTGGGAGGAGCCAGCACTGAGAAGGCCCTGTTCCGTAATCTCACCAAGGGTGCCTGTGAAGCCGGCAGGAGCTTCAATGGCTTCCTCTGAAGATCACAAAACCTGGGCAGGTTCGTAGGTGGGAAGATTAAAAAAAATTGTAATAATCAGGGCCTTGTTTCATCTGGAACTCAGTTTTAAAAAACCGTGGTTTAAAAAACACCAAGGTATGGTTTTAAAACCATGCTTTTAAAAAATGCTATGGTTTAAAAACCTGTGGTTTAGAAAACCATAGTTAATGTTACAGGGACCCAGGTGGCGCTGTGGTTAAACCACTGAGCCTAGGGCTTGCTGATCAGAAGGTCGGCAGTTCGAATCCCTGTGACGGGGTGAGCTCCCGTTGCTCGGTCCCAGCTCCTGCCAACCTAGCAGTTCAAAAGCACGTCAAAATGCAAGTAGATAAATAGGAACCGCTACAGCGGGAAGGTAAACGGCGTTTCCATGTGCTGCTCTGGTTCTCCAGAAGCAGCTTTGTCATGCTGGCCACATGACCTGGAAGCTATACGCCGGCTCCCTCGGCCAATAATGCGAGATGAGCGCGCAACCCCAGAGTCGGTCACGACTGGACCTAATGGTCAGGGGTCCCTTTACCTTTACCTTTTAGTTAATGTTACGGGGTGCATCAAGGCAATAACTCATGTTGTTTTCCTCTTCCACAGCATCGACAAAGTCTCCCGGATCACCTCCCCAGTCCTCTTCATCCACGGCACGGAGGATGAGGTCATTGACTTCTCCCACGGCTTGGCCCTGTACGAGCGCTGCCCGAAGGCCGTCGAGCCGCTCTGGGTCGAGGGGGCCGGCCACAACGACATCGAACTGTACAGCCAGTACCTGGAGCGCCTGCGCAAGTTCATTTCGCACGACCTGGCCAGCCAGAACAACTGACAACCGCCCGTCTCGTTTCTCGCTCTTTCCTCCAGCGCCACGCGCGCCTCAGTTCGGGGGCCGGCAAGGAGGATGGCGAGGGACTCGCGGCTTTAGGACAGTGTTACGAGCACCAGTCCCCTTGCCCACCAAAGCGGGAGAGGAGTCCTCGGTTACAGAGGGGCGCCAGTCTTGGGTCTCTCTTGGGGGCATTTACTCCGACA
The DNA here is from genome assembly GCF_963506605.1 of Zootoca vivipara. Taxonomy (NCBI): domain Eukaryota; kingdom Metazoa; phylum Chordata; class Lepidosauria; order Squamata; family Lacertidae; genus Zootoca; species Zootoca vivipara. The sequence continues at coordinate 2,462,846 of NC_083281.1, read as the reverse complement.
CCGGGAGCCGCTCGTTCGCCCCTCGCTGCCATCTCTGACCGTGACGCCTCCCACCCCGGCAATGCGCTGAGCCGCCCCTCTCTGCGCGGTGCCTGCAGACTAGTCGTTTCCGCACATCGCTGTCCTTTTTTTAAACAAAATACGTCGACGACACCTCCATCGAGACTGCGCTGCCACCATGACATCCCATTTTCTCGGATCCTCCTTTTCGTAACTCTCAGCGGGTCCCAGAGATAGCAATAAGCCTTGGGGGGAGGGGGAGGGTGGGGCGGCATATCCCCGGCTCTGCCCCGAGGACACAGGGTTGGGTAGGGCGCCAAAATGCATGACTGCCAAAACGGTCCGGTCCGCCTCCGCTGCCTGTTGCACAGCGCCACCTAGAGGCTGGAGGACCTCCATTACAGATTCTCCTGAGCTGCGGCGGGTGGCGCCCTGGAGTTTTCGCCAGGACACTCTGGGGAGGACCCTGGTTGTGGAGTAAAACCCGTCTGATCCACACAGGCCAGGATTAAGCAGGTTGGCGGGAGTCAGAGAGACAGCTTGCCTGTTCCGTCCGCAAACTCCCGAATCCTATTGTTTGAATATCCCTGCCGTATCCGAATACCCCCATGTGTTTGAGCCAGATTTCACTTAATTCCAAGTAACGCAGGGAATTTTTTTTCGTGTGTATTTGCCGGGGGGGGGGAGGAGAATGAGTTTGGGGGAAGCCTCCCACCCGTTCGTTTTTTGAAACAAAGAGGAATAAAAGTTTGGAAGACCCAGATTTGTTTCCCGAGAAATGTTATTGGGTGTATCTTGCGGGGTTCGAGGGCACGGCTGGAACTGGGTGTGTTGGGGTACCCGGGGAAAATTCCACATTCCTCTCTCCTGTAAGATCTGCACCATCTCATAACGCTCTTTGCTACATCTCCTGCGATGGATCAGGGCCAGCGGAGTCCCTTGCCTGTTCCTTGCAAGGAGATGTTGCTAGGAAACTCATCTTAACATTCATGGCAGTTAATAATGATAAATTTATTCTTCATATTCCATCCATCTGACTAGGTTTCCCCAGGCAAATCTGTGCAACTTCCTGCATATACAAAAACATACAAAAACATCAACCATTGAAAACTTCCCTAAACAGGGCTGCCTTCAGGTGTCTTCAAAAAGTCAGTTGTTTATTGCCTTGACATCTTCTGGGAGGGCATTCCACAGGGCAGGCGCCACCACCGAGAAGGCCCTCTGCCTGGTTCTCTGTAACCTCGCTTCTTGCAGGGAGGGGACCGCCAGAAGGCCCTTGGCGGAGGATTCTGGTGTCCGGGGTGGAGACACTCCTTCAGGGATACTGGGCTGTTTAGGGCTTTAAAAGTCAGCACCAACCCTTTGAATTGTGCTCGGAAACGTCCTGGGAGCCAATGGAGGTCTTTCGGGACTGGTGTTACATGGTCTCGGTGGCCGCTCCCAGTCACCAGCCTGGCAGCTGCGTTCTGGATTAGTTGCAGTTTCCGAGTCACCTTCAAAGGCAGCCCCACGTAGAGCGCATGGCAGTAGTCCAAGCGGGAGATAACCAGAGCATGCACCACTCTGGCCAGACAGTCTACGGGCAGGGAGGGTCTCATCCTGCGTACCAGATGGAGCTGGTAGACAGCTGCCCTGGACACAGAACTGACCTGCGTCTCCATGGACAGCGATGAGTCCAAAATGACCCCCAGGCTGCACACCTGGTCCTTCGGGGGCACAGTTACCCCATTCAGGACCAGAGAGTCCGTCACACCTGTCTTCCCCCTGTCCCCCCAAAACAGCACTTCTTTCTTGAAGGTGGGTGGGTTGAAAGTGCAAGTTTAAACCCAAGTGAGGTAGAGAGCTTAGAGCAGGCTTCCTCAACTGTGGCCCTCCAGATGTTTTGAGACTACAATTCCCATCATCCCTGACCACTGGTCCTGCTAGCTAGGGATCATGGGAGTTGTAGGCCAAAAACATCTGGAGGGCCGAGGTTGAGGAAGCCTGGCTTAGAAGCTCTTTTTGCGGCTGGTCTGCTTGGGGTTTAACCAGCAGGGGGAAAGCATTTTAGGCTTATCAGCCTTGCTTGGGGGGTGGGGGTGAGGGGGGAGACTCATTGGCACATGGACATTGGGAATACAGGGATTCTGCCAACAACTAACCTACTAGCCATAATAATAATTTATTATTTATACCCCGCCCATCTGGCTGGGTCTCCTGAGCCACTCTGGGCGGCTCCCAACCGAATATTAAAAACACAATACAGCATTAAGCATTTTAAAAAACCCCTAAACAGGGCTGCCTTCAGATGTCTTCTAAAAGTCAGTTAGTTGTATATCTCCTTGACATCTGGCGGGAGGGCGTTCCATAGGGCGGGCGCCACCACCAAGAAGGCCCTCTGCCTGGTTCCCTGCAGAGAGGGAATCGCCAGAAGGCCCTCAGAGCTGGACCTCATGGGGCGGTTTCAAAGGTTTGGGCATACGCGATTTTCGTTACTACGCAGAACCCCTGGAGCCGAGCCCTTACGTTTGATGCAGTCATACTGTGTTCATTTTTTAATTTCTGAATTTAATTTACCCCCCCAACCCCAAGGAGCTCGAGGCAGTACACGTGGTTTTCTGCCTCCCCAACAACCCTGCGAGGTAGATTCGGCCGAGAGAACTGCGGTGTTTGCCTCGAACTCTGATGAATGTTTCTTTTTCGGATGGAGGACAAAGAGGGATTTGCATATTGAACCCCCGTATAATTTACAGGCGCCGCTCCGCCCACTTTTCAATGCGGCCCCAAAAAGTCACCCAGAAGGGGAATGTGGCCCCCGGGGCTGAAGCGGCTTCCCTGTCCATGGGACTTTGCAGGCCTGGATTAAAGGCGCCTGCAAAGTTCGCTGGGGGACCTTGGGCAAGGCAGGTACCCCCCCACCCCACCTTGCAGGGTCGTCGTGACGGCAGCGCTAGGTTTCCAGCATGCAGCTCAGGAGGTTAGAGAGTGGGCTGTGTGTGCAAATGGAAGGCATGATAGATGAGGAGAAGGAAGAGGGGGATCGGGGGGGGGCACACAGTGGCCATTTTCCAGTCCCTCCAAATAAGCCTCGTGTTTTTTTTCTTTCAAAACCACCCCTGCAAAATCTGACCCAAGCAGGAGGCCAATTTCGTGGGTTCTCCCCCCCCCCCGCCTCCTTCTGTGGCACGCAGTTGTCCCCAACAGCCTCCGATTAACAAAGCGGCTGGAACAGGCTGGGGCAGAATTAATCCTATGAGAGAAAACTGTTTCTTTCCCCTCTTAAGAGCTGTCCACTTCCTGCTGGAGAGAGAGGCAGGAGGGCATCTGGGGTGTGTCTGAAGTTTGTAGGTAATTGGGGAGGGCAGAGTAATAGTGGGGGGTGTTGGCTTTCCTAATAATAATAAATGAATAAATAAATAAATTTGTTTGTACGCTGCCCATATGATTGGTTTGCCCCAGTCATTCTGGGCGACTTCCAGCATAGAGTGGTACCTCTGGATGCGAACGGGGATCCGTTCTGGAGCCCCGTTCGCATCCAGAGCAGTACGCAACCTGAAGTGCCGAATCTGCGCATGCTCGCCCCGCAATCCGGCGCTTCTGCCCATGCGCGTGATGTCATTCGGTGCATCTGCGCATGCGCGAATTGCCGAACCCGGAAGTAACCCGTTACGGCACTTCTGGGTTCGGCAGGTTCGTAACCCGTGATGTTCGCAACCCGCAGTGAACATAACCAGACTGTATATATGACTTTATATTAAAAAAAACTTCCAACGTATAAATATAAAAATAGCTTTCGCATAGCAGGAAACCCCAGGGGTGCATCGTCCTGTCCCTTTGGAGGGGCTTCTTTAAAACAAACAAACAAACACCAGGGCTGTACTGTAGATGATTCACCATAATTGACTATGCCTCACCCATCAGCCCCCTTTTTCATCGCAGAAATGTTGGAGGTTAGCGAGCCAAGGAGATAAGTAACTATACAATCTTTAGGAGACATCTGAAGGCAGCCCTTTATGGGGAAGGTTTGTTTGTTTGTTTAATAATAATAATAATAATTTATTATTTATACCCCGCCCATCTGGCTGGGTTTCCCCAGCCACTCTGGGCGGCTTCCAACAGAAAAATGAAATAAAGCAATCTATTAAACATTAAAAGCCTACCTAAACAGGGCTGCCTTCAGATGCCTTCTAAAAATCTGGTAGCTGTTTTCCTCTTTGACATCTGATGGGAGGGCATTCCACAGGGTGGGCGTCACCACCGAGAAGGCCCTCTGCCTGGTTCCCTGTAATCTCACTTCTCACAGTGAGGGAAATGCCAGAAGGCCCTCGGAGCTGGACCTCAGTGTCCGGGCAGAACGATGGGGGTGGAGACGATCCTTCAGGGATACTGGACCCAGGCCGTTTAGGGCTTTAAAGGTCAGCACCCACCAACACTTTGAACTGTGCTCGGAAATGTACTGGGACATAATGTTTTTACATATGTTGGAAGCTGCCCAGAGTGGTTGGGGCAACCCAGTCGGGTGGGCAGGGTATAAATATCAAAATGTTGTTGATGATGATGGAATAAGACATCCCTATTTTCACTGGAGAAATGTTGGGAGGGTATGGATTCGAGGGTTGGCAAAGCCCATAACACTTTTGGTAAAGGCTGTTCTCCATTTGGAGTGCTCGCAGGCCAGTGTTCCCCAGTTGTCAGTGTTTATACTACATTTTTAAAGACTTGCCTTGAAAGTGTCTTTGAACCCCTTTTGTTGACCGCCAGCATTACGCTTTCCATTTTTAAGTTTGGAATAGAGTAGTTGCTTTGGAAGACGATCATCAGGCATCCACACAACATGACCAGTCCAACGAAGTTGATGTTGAAGAATCATTGCTTCAACACTGGAGATCTTTGCTTCTTCCAGTACACTGATATTAGTTCGCCTGTCTTCCCAAGTGATGTGTAAAAATTTTCGGAGACCCTGTTGATTGAATCTTTTGAGGAGTTGGAGGTGGCGTTTATAAGTGGTCCACGTTTCACAAGCATACAGTAAGGTTGGTAGTACAATAGCTTTGCAAACAAGCATTTTATTATTATATTAAGAATGTGGAGCTGATAATGCCAAGTTTGCAAGTTCAATCCCCGTATTCCTGCATTGCAGGAGGTTGGACTAGATCAGTACAATAGCTTTGTAAATGAGCTTTTAGGTTTCCCTGCGAATGTCCTGGTATATATAGCAACGACGTGGAGAACCTGCACCCCTCCACAAGTTGTGGGCCTCAACACACACACACACACACGGGTCATCTGTGACCACTGGGCATGCTGACCAGCGCTTTGGGGAGCTGGGAGTCCAAAAGCATCCAGGGCGGGGGGGATTCAGGTCCCCCTGTTCCTGTTCTAAGAGGATCAACGCCCCTCGCTTGATGGATAAGTTGCCCAGCTGAGCGGAAGGTCAGGGAGAAGAAGAATAGGCCCTTTGAGAAGTTAGGTCTGGTAGAAGGGAGTCATGAGACCCCTTTTATCCTGGTCATGGGATCAAACATCACCAAGGAGCCCCCCCCTCGCCCCCCACAATTAAGTCCTCTTAAGTGGATTTTCGGTTCCCACTTCCAAGCCTTGTCCGACTCGGGCTTTTCACGTGCTCGTCATATGAATGGCGACAGTATAAAAAGGATGCCGTGCGGACCCCCAATGCCATCATCTGGGAAGAAGAGGACGAGGCAAGGGTCACCGAGCTTCCTCAGGCTTCGGGACGGGGAGCCCAGCTGCTGCCGTGAAGGAGTCACCCCAAAAAATGTGTTGGTAAGGCAGCTGAGAATGGAGAGACCCCTTGGTATCAAGGAAGCGGGACAGATCTTGTTCACAAGAGCGAGGGAAACCTCCTCGGAAGCTTTTAAAGCAGAGGTTAGGTGGTCGTCTGTCTCGGCTGCTTCAGCTGAGATTCCCGCATTGAGGGGGGTTGGACTAGAGGACCTTTGGGGGGGAGACTCAACTCGACGTTTCTACAATTCTACGGCGAGCGTTTTGCCACGGACTGTGCCACTGGGTCAATCCCGAGCTGGTCACATCTGCGCTGCACGATCAAATGCATGGCACCACGATCCTCAGCAAGAATCCTGGGAACTGTAGTTTGTTAAGAGCATTGGGAACCAATAATAATAATAATAATAATAATAATAATGAATTTGTTTATACCCCACCCATCTGGCTGGGTTCCCCCAGCCACCCTGGGCGGCTCCCAACAGGATACCAACAACAACAATAAAAAAGCAATAAAATATCAAACAGCGAAAACTTCCCTAAACAGGGCTGCCTTCAGATTTCTTCTAAAAGTCAGATGGTTGTTTATTTCCTTCTTTCTTTGGGGGAAGTTATGTATCAGGTGGAGGTGACCGTCGAGTGAGTGCGGCAGTAAGCTTCCCGAGAATCTCAGAGCCTGCTTTTTATTTCACGTTTCTAGTCCTCATGAGCGTAACAATTTAACGAGTGTGGCTTTAATCTCGAAAGCGGAGCGCTCTTACAGCAGGTTATGTTCAGAGGCATGCCATACTTCTCCTCCTCCATGAATTTGCCCAATCCTCTTTGAAAGCCATCCAAATCGGTGGCCAGCCCTGCCTCCCGTGGCAGGGAGTTCCACAGTCTGGCTACGCTTTTATCCGCTCCCTTTGTGAGGCCAGGCGAACAAAGAAACTGGACATGGCATTTCAAGTGCCGTCCTGCCATAAATTCGCGCAGTGGCTTTGATAAAACTGACACTTTTATTTGCAACTCAGGTGCGTGTTTCTTGGTCATGACCAACAAGGAGAATTTAGAGTCTCCGATAAAGGTTAAAAAAAAAACAGAAGGAAATGTTTGCTGTATTCCGTGCCATAATTTTTATTTTTGAAAAAAAATCTATATGCTTAGCCAATGCAATTTCTGTGCTAGGAAAAGCTAGATTTGGGAACCACCAGAAGAATGTGAAACCGTCTCTTATTTTGCATGGTTTATTTTATTCTGCAGTGTTATTGCATGTATAATAGCTATATAATATCTCACGGAGGGGTTATGGGAGACTCTGAAGCTTTCTGGATGTTGTCTTCTGGAACTGACCACACCCTGTCAAGATTTGAAATCCATAACTCAACAAAGAGAAAGGAAAGGTTCTCAGGATGTGTACTCCACTGGTATAGCAACAATAATAATAATAATAATGATAATAATAATAATAATAATAATACCCTGTGCCCATCTGGGTTTCCCCAGCCACTCTGGGCAGCTTCCAGCAGAATATAAAAATGTAATAAAACGCCAGATGTTAAAAACTTCCCGATACAGGGCTGCCTTCAGATGCATACTGGATCAAACCTGATTTATCTCCCCATTCCGGAGGTTGTGGGGTTTTCACGAGCTCTGGGAGAGTGCTGTCTGCCACGGAATGTGTACAAGCAGTGCTACTTCTGTCATTTACAACGCACCAAAAATGTTTTAAAAGTGGTTTTTTAAAAATAAAAAAAAATTAAATTGACACAGTGGTGACAGTTTTGAGGTCTTAACGCCCCCCCTGTGCTCCTTGGGGAGGAGTCAGGGCTGGGACGGGAAAAAAATTAATGAACAAACTAAAGAAAAATAAATTAGATGTGCTGGCAAACTTTAGCATGCGCTGAAAGTCTCTGTCTCGATGAGCTGATGGTTTAGTTATATTCAAGTTTCTAGTCCTCATGGGGGACTAATCATGGGGTCACGAAGAGTCGGACACGACTAAATGACTAAACAACAACAGTCCTCATTTTTTTTCTTTCCAATTTCCCCTCCCGCTTTCACAGGATGCTGAACCATCTTCCCTTCTTCCTTCCTTCTTTTACACCTCTTTGTCCCCTTCTTTCTCTCTCCCCCCCCCCCCCCGTTCCACTCAATTGTGTCGAAGGCCTTTAGAAGGATGGGACTTCCCCCAAAGGATGCCTGCCCCCCACCGCTAGGCTTTGTGGTTTTCCCTTTGTCATCCTATGCCTGAGAGATTCTTGGGAGGCTGGGATAGTAAAGGGAAGCCCACGTGGCTGTGGGCCCAGCTCGGGGAGGAAGATTGGGGAGACACCCTGGAAAAGCAGCAACGCCACCCGAATATCGCCTCTTCCTACTCAATGCAACTGAAGGCTGCCACCGGATCCGCACCCAAAAGCTGCTGGACTTCCCTCGTACAATCTCAGCCACGACCCTTTTATATACAGAGCTTGAGGACTAGAAGCAAGCTTGATGTCTTTAAAAGAATCTAAGCTGAAATTCTCGGGCCAATTGCAATATTAACCCAACACTTCTAAGGTCCTCAGCAGAGGGAAATCGGAGAGCTTCATTGGTTACAGCGTGGCGCTGTTGATGCCAAGGTTGCGGCTTCGATCGTCATACGGGATGGCTGCATATTCCTGAATTGCAGGGGGGTTGGACTAGATGACCCTCAGGGTCCCTTCCAGCTCGACAATTCTACGATTCTATTCTTCGCAAGCAAAAAAGTAGCGGTCCTCTGGAACTCCTCGGAGAAAGGATGTGGTTTTAAAAATTGTAAGAACTGTACCTTTAGCATTTTCGTTTGTATATACTTATCTCTATCCTGTGCATTTATTTATTTATTTTGAAATGGTGAACTATTTTCATTGCTTGTTTTATTAGCCGCTGGGCAACTGCGGAGAAATGGGACATTCCTTTTGGGGAGAGGGGGTTGGGGGGCATGAGAATGTAAGCAGAGAAACTAACCCCAAAATGTTGCCTTCAGAAACATACTCCACTGAATTCAATGAGACTGGCTGCCTAGCAGAATAGCTCTAAACTTTCATAATGATAATGATAATGATAATAATAATAATATATTGGCATAAACACATACAGCAGAGCTTCCAAACTTTCCATGTGGGCGACACACTTTTTAGATATGCATCATTTTGCGACGCAGAAATTCAGTTTTACCAGCAAACCAGTTTTACTAACAAGCCCCTTTCCAACATTCGGGCGACACACCTACAAACTGCAGCCGGCAAACAAACGTGTCGCGATGCACGGTTTGGAAAGCTCTGACCTACAGAATGCAATAAAAACAATGGACACAGCGAATAAAAATAAACATGAAAGTAGAAAAATAAAACACAGATACAGAGGGTTTTTTTTTAAAGCAACAACTAGGACACTATTGAAAATAAAATACCGAATTCAATTGTCGCATATGAGAAGAAAATTACAACTAATCCAGATCGCGGCTGCCGGACCGGGGACTGGGACTGGCCACTGGGACCATATAACACTGGTCCTCAAAGTTATTCACTGGCTTCCGGTATGCTTCCGAGCACAATTCAAAGGGTTGGTGCTGACCTTGAAAGCCCTAAACGGCCTCGGCCCAGTAGACCTGAAGGAGCGTCTCCACCCCCATCATCCAGCTCCGATGGTCTTCAGGCGGTTCCCTCCCTGCGAAAAATGAGGTTACAGGGAACCAGGCAGAGGGCCTTCTCGGTGGTGGTGCCCATTCTGTGAGGTTTGCTGTGAGGACGAAATGTCTGATTGGTGGGGAGGACCTGAAAAGCCCACCTGGAGCTCCTTGGAGGAGAGGGGGCCTATGACTATATTATTAAATAAATTACATAATAAGCAGTATTCCCTGGTGCATGCAAGAAAAGGCAAGAAGCAAACCTCTACTTAAAAGAGGCATTCCCTCCTGGGAGTGCCTATTATTATTATTATTATTATTATTATTATTATTATTATTATTATTCATACTCCGCCCTTCTGACTAGGTTGCCCCAGCCACTCTGGGCGGCTCCCCCAAAAATATTAAAAGCACAATAAAGCACAGCAACCATTAAAAACTTGCCTGAACAGGGCTGCCTTCTGATGTCTTCTAAAAATCAAATAGTTGTTTATCTTGTTTGTGAGTAACTATATAGCCTTTAGAAAACACCAGAAGGGAGTCCTGCATAGGGAAGCTTTTTAAAGCTTTTATTATGTTTCTGTGTATGTTGGAAGCTGCCCAGAGTGGCTGGGGCAACGCAGTCAGATGGGCAGGTTTCAATAATAATAATAATTTTAATTATTATATCTGTTCGACATCTGAGGGAAGGGCGTTCCACAGGGGGGGGGGTGGCACTACCCTACCGAGAAGGCCTTCTTGCCTGGTTCCCTGTAGCTTCACGTCTCATAGGAAAATAGCTTCACTTCTCTGATGTAAATAGGCTTGTCCCATTCCATCCCCTCCAACATTTCTCTGATGAAAGTTGTTGTTGTTGTTGTTGAGTTGTTTAGTCGTGTCCGACTCTTCGTGACCCCATGGACCAGAGCACGCCAGGCACTCCTGTCTTCCACTGCCTCCCGCAGTTTGGTCAGACTCATGTTGGTGACTTTGAGAACACTGTCCCACCATCTCATCCTCTGTCGTCCCCTTCTCCTTGTGGCCGCAAACTTACCCATCTTTTCCAGGGAGTCTTCTCTTCTCATGAGGAGGCCAAAGTATTGGAGCCTCAGCTTCAGGATCCGTCCTTCCAGTGAGCACTCAGGGCTGATTTCCTTCAGAATGGAGAGGTTTGATCTTCTTGCAGTCCATGGGACTCTCAAGAGTCTCCTCCAGCACCAGAATTCAAAAGCATCAATTCTTCGGCGATCAGCCTTCTTTATGGTCCAGCTCTCATCCCAGCCAGCATGGGATGGTCAAAATGTGAACCCACCGAGGCTCTGGGAGATATGGAGGTCCAAGGGTGTGCAAGCAGTTCGCGGTCCAGCTCTCACTTCCATCCATCACTACTGGGAAAACCATAACTTTAATTCTACGGACCTTTGTTGGCAAGGTGAAAGTAGGGATGCCCTAAGGAAAAGCAGGACCTTCCTGGATCAGATCAGAAACCAGGACAGCTTCTGTAAATCTGAGACTGTCCCAGGAAAATATAGACACTTGGGAGGGTCTGATCTCAGGGTTGTGAGTTCGAGTCCTATGTTGGGCATAGGGGGTTGGACTAGATGAGGGGGTTGGACTAGATGCAGGGGGTTGGACTAGATGAGGGGATAGGTCCTTACAATTCTACAATCCCTGGTCAAGGAGGCAACTATCTTTGATAGATTGAAGAACGTCCTATTTAACGGAGGCATCCACTCCTCCCTAAGTGCCCTGGGTGCCTGAGCACCCACACAATTCCCCATGAAGACGCCGGGCACCCAAAAATTTCGGCGCCAGAGCATGGCACCCACGGCCCTGGGCAGCCACAGGGCCAAGCTGGCTCTCCTGAGAGCGAAGATTGCCTCTTTGACTAGGGATGGGCGTAGCTAGGATTTTTGATTGGGGGGGCGGGTCAAAGAGTTGTTGAGTTTTTTGGGGGAGATCTCACACATCGTTGTTGAGCTTTTTGGGGAGATCACATGGGGGGGGGAGGAAACTCCCACGGGGGCAAACTCGGGAGAAACTCCCCAGCCGCAGCCTGTAGGTTTGCGCCCCCGCCTGCGCCAAGAGAGACATCGCGTCCCAGCCTCGCTTCTTTCTGCTCCACCCTCGGCGCGCTCCTCCCTCCGACGGGACCCAGGGGTGGAGACTCGCCGGGTAGGAGGGTCAACCGTCGCAGCCTCAATTGCCCTCCACCATGGCGCGTGCACGAGCGCGCGCGCCGCCCAACCTGGGCGGGGACCGTCGCCGGCGTCCCTCCCCTCCTGCCGTCTCTCCACGTTGCGCCAGGGGCGAGGCGAGGCGAGGCGGAGCGGCGGCGGCGGCGCGCACCCCGTCCATCCGAGGAGGAGGCGAGGAGCCGCCTGGACGGCTTTTGGGGAGCGAGGAAGGCGGTGCCATCATGTCGGGCTTGGATTACCTGGCCGCCGAGTGCCTCGTCTCCATCTCCAGCGGAGCCCTGGTACACCCGGCCGCCGGAGCCAAGGAGGACCGCGGGGCGCGCCCCATCGTTGCGGCCCCGCCGGAGGCGGCGGGGGAATCCCTGGGAGGAACCCCCGACGGTGCAGGCAGCCTCTCCGGCGCGGCCAAGAGGCACCGGTGCCCGTTCCAGGGCTGCGCAAAAATCTACGGCAAATCTTCCCATCTCAAGGCGCATCTCCGGACGCACACGGGTAAGGGCCGCCCCCCACCCCCAGCTTGGGGCTAGTGCCTCTCTCTCTCCCCCCTCCCTCACCTCCATCTTACACCCCAGGGGGCCGAGGGGGTCTTTTGCCCCCCCTCCAAAACATATCCCCCAAAGTGGATAGGCATTCAAACGCGCGCCATGTGATGGATTATGCGGGGCGGGGTTCACTGGGGACCCCCAATATTTCATTCAAAGTGGCACCCCCGGAACCCCGAGGCCACCCTCCCTCCGGCCGGTTCCCGCCTCGCTTTCCCTCCCCCCGCCCCCCGCCCCCCGCCCCCGTGGCCTCCACCCACGTGGGGAGACCGCGCCTCGCTCGCTTGCTCTGGGCGGCGTCGACGCACGCATTTCCTGGATTTCGGCTCGGGTGATCACGCAGCCCACCCACGTCGCGATAGAGACCTCCGCGCCGGTCTCTCTGCCCAACCTTACGAGGTGCCGCCCGGGGGCGCCTCCGCCGCCGCCCCCCCCCCCGCGCGTGGGCTGAGCGATCCCCGCCCCACGTGCTCCGAAAGCGAAAGTGCGCCCGAAGAGCGGAGAGGGTGGGATGCGGAGACTCTCAGAGTGGGGGGCTTTGGTTTATATCTGTATCGTATGCTATCGATACGTCTGTGAGGACAAAAGTTCCAGGTTCGGTCGAGCCTCCGCGGCCAGGCGCAGTCTACCTCTGCCGCCGGAGAACAAACAAGCAAGCATGTTTGTTTAACTGATCCGGTAGGGCTTTCGCGTGCCAAGGAAGGGAGGCGGCGCCGGGTTCTGCTTTATGCCCCTGCCCAGGGGCGTAGGTGGGTGAGGTGGGGGGGGGCTAATCGATACAAATCTGAGGTTCTGCTTCCCCCACCCCAACAAAGGCCTGCCTCGCCCTAACAGAAATCCTGGCTACGCCCATGTCCCTACTCCCTAATTTGAAGAAAAACCTTATGGAAATCTTTTCGCCCACTTCTTGTTTGGCAAATGCCTGGATTCTTGCCTTGCCATGTGGGGCAGTGGGTGTGGCTGGCCTAGGGTGGCCTGATTTGGGAGGGGGGTGGGTGGGAGGGACCTGCTGTGTGGAAACTTCAATTTGGGGAGGGGTTTGGCTGTCACTTGGTTTCTTGGCTCTAGGCCCAGACCCACTGGGCAAACACAACCATTTACACACACACACACCCAAAAAAACCTCAGAATCTAAACACCTTAAGAGAGTGGGTGGGAAGGTTGTGGCGAGGTGGCAACAGAAGTGGGATGGGCACAAAGCGGGCAAAGATCGCTTTTGCTAGCCCTGGAATACATACGGCTCTCCGGGAGACCGGTTACCAACCAAAAACCTGCCTTTTTCCTGGAATTTGCAGGAGGGCAAGAGGGAAAATGGCACACAGTCCAATTCCGATTTTGTATTCACTGCTAGAAAAGAACGGTATGTGGCTTCCCTGGTTTGGATTGTGGACATTTTCACCATGCCAGCAGTGTGCTGGGCTGCCGGTTCCCAGCTGAGCGTTAAAAAACTCAGATATAGCAGCTCATCGCCAAATTAGCACCTTAAACCAAGGTTACTGTCACCACAACAGAATGTAGGCGTCTTTGTTTTGTTTTGGCCACGTGATTTATTACTATAATAATTGTTATTCATTTCTATACCATTTTATATTAACAAATAACAAATCTCAGAGCGGTTTACAACACGTTAAAATGCCAAACAAAATCCAGAATAATAATAATAAAAAAACATGCAAGCTTCGAGGAAACTTATTTCGGATCCTTCTCTGTAAGTGAAATTTTACTTTCCCCGTATTTATGGACCTGCTTAACTTATAGAGCCGCCCCACAGCAGAAGGGCTCTAGGAAGGCAGTGTGGTGTATTGGTTAGAGTGTCAGGCCAGGACCTGGGAGGTGAGGGTTCGAATCCACACTGCGTCCAGAAACTTACTGGGTGACCTCTGACCCTGGGCCAAGAACAAGGGCCAGGAAACCCATTTTTTTCTGCCTGGGGGCCACATTCCCCAGTTGACAACATTCTGAGGGCCGTATGGCTGTGGGGAAGCAGGGTGGAGATGCGGCAACAAATATAAGTTTGCCTGTGGAGCCAGGGTTTTCATTACATGGGCAAACACAAACACACTTTTCCATCTGATCAAGAAAGAGGCTTTATTACAGACTGCCCCACCACCACCAAAATGATATTCAGAACTCAAAAGGCAACCCTCTCTTCACCAGCAGCAAAATGAAAAGCAGCAAGGACTTTTGCAAACAAACCCACAACCCCACCCCCGCCCCTGAAGTTCTCGCTTTCCAGATAGACTGCTCCTGCTCAAGAAGCCCAATAAGATGAAGATGAACCGCCATAACAGAATCTCAGATTTCCCCTCTCTCACACACCTATCACCTTGGCGGAATGTAAACTGGTGTTCGTTTATTTTTCCGAAGAGCTTGCTGCTCCTCTCATAGCTGCCAAGTTTTCTCACGAGGAAGCCTAGTCAGCATAAGGGAAAATCCCTTAAAAAAAGGGATAACTTGGCAGCTATGGCTCCTCTGCGACCATTTCAATGGCACCGGAGGACCCTCCTTGCCAAGACGCGTATTTTTTGTGCTGCTTTAGAGAGGTCCTCCAGAGCCCCTCTTCGGAACGCCGAATCGGGTTAGTGTCCTGATCCACAAATCCAATTCCTGGCACATATACAGAGAGAGAGAGAGAGAGCTCTCAACAAGCTTGGAACAGATAGTTCCGGCGAAGGAGAGCTGGTAGCGGTGTTTTCACGGTGTGTTTAAAAGTCCCCATCTTGCACAGACGCACGCCAGCCTCAAAAAGCTTTGTTGAGAAACACAAAGCGTCGAAGGGGCAGGGCTGCATCTGGGTAAACAGACGCTCCAAAAGGAGGGGGGGTGGGACACGGTTTGAAGTCTTTGCTTGTGCAATCCTGACATCTGCCTGCCTTGCTTAGCTTTCCTCCCACGAGGAGATTAAGGGCAGCAAACTCTCGGGGCATGAGCTCGGTTGCAAAGATGTTTGCTGTGGCACGCTCAGGGCCCAGTTTATCTCCATTGCCTCCTTGGCCGCATTTGTTCGCAGGCAAATCCTGCCCTCCTCCGCCAAGGTTCTAGTCCTCGTGCGGCCCAGTCCTGTTTACATAGAATCATAGAATCATAGAGTTGGAAGAGACCACAAGGGCCATCCAGTCCAACCCCCTGCCAAGCAGGAAACACCATCAAAGCATTCTTGACATATGCCTGTCAAGCCTCTGCTTAAAGACCTCCAAAGAAGGAGACTCCACCACACTCCTTGGTAGCAAATTCCACTGCCCAACAGCTCTTACTGTCAGGAAGTTCTTCCTAATGTTTAGGTGGAATCTTCTTTCTTGTAGTTTGAATCCATTGCTCCGTGTCCTCTTCTCTGGAGCAGTAGAAAACAATCTTTCTCCCTCCTCCATATGACATCCTTTCATATATTTGAACATGGCTATCATATCACCCCTTAACCTTCTCTTCTCCAGGCTAAACATACCCAGCTCCCTAAGCCGTTCCTCATAAGGCATCGTTTCCAGGCCTTTGACCATTTTGGTTGCCCTCTTCTGGACACGTTCCAGCTTGTCAGTATCCTTCTTGAACTGTGGTGCCCAGAACTGGACACAGTACTCCAGGTGAGGTCTGACCAGAGCAGAATACAGTGGTACTATGACTTCCCTTGATCTAGATGCTATACTCCTATTGATGCAGCCCAGAATTGCATTGGCTTTTTTAGCTGCTGCATCACACTGCTAACTCATGTCAAGTTTGTGGTCTACCAAGACTCCTAGATCCTTTTCACATGTACTGCACTCAAGCCAGGTGTCTCCCATCCTGTATTTGTGCCTTTCATTTTTTTTGCCCAAGTGTAGTACCTTACATTTCTCCTTGTTAAAATTCATCTTGTTTTGCTTTGGCAGTTTACAGTGCTACCTTGGTTCTCAAACTTAATCCGTTCCGGAAGTCTGTTCCAAAACCAAAGCGTTCCAAAACCAAGGCGCGGTTTCCCATAGAAAGGAATGCAAAACGGATTAATCCGTTCCAGACTTTTAAAAACACCCCCTAAAACAGCAACTTAACATGAATTTTACTATCTAACGAGACCATTGATAGATAAAATGAAAGCAGTAATCAATGTACTGTACTATAAAATAAATAAGACAGTATTGTAGATGATAAAAATTAAAATGATTTTTTTCCTTACCTGCACTGATGATGGTCATTGTTTGGATTTTATCCATTTCCGCAGTCACACAATCAATCCATCAGTAGCTGAACTGGGTTCCACGCAGTCACGAAAACAAATGAACCGAAAAAGCCTCAAAAACAAAAAAGCAAAATAAAGAACAAAAACAAAAGCGCCAAACTTAATCCGTTCTGGAAGTCTACTGGGCTGAGGCCGTTTAGGGCTTTAAAGGTCAGCCCCAACACTTTTGAATTGTGCTCGGAAATGTCCTTGGAGCCAATGTGGGTCTCTCAGGATCGGTGTTATATGGTCCTGGCGGCCATTCCCAGTCCCCAGTCTAGCTGCCGCATTCTGGATTAGTTGCAGTTTCCGGGTCACCTTCCAAGGTAGCCCCACGTAGAGCGCATGGCAGTAGTCCAAGCGGGAGATAACCAGAGCATGCACCACTCTGGCCAGACAGTCTGCGGGCAGGGAGGGTCTCATCCTGCATACCAGATGGAGCTGATAAACAGCTGCCCTGGACGCAGAATGGACCTGTGCCTCCATGGAGAGCTGTGAGTCCAAAATGACTCCCAGGCTGCGCACCTGGTCCTTCAGGGGCACAGTGACGCCATTCAGGACCAGGGAGTCTCCCACACAGGCCTGCCCCCTGTCCCCCCAAAACAGTACTTCTGTCTTGTCAGGATTCAACCTCAATCTGTTAGCCGCCATCCAACCTCCAAAAGATACTAAAAATGTTTGGAACGGGTGTGGCCACTCCAGCTTTATTAAGAAGAGCTCATTTATTGTGTTTATCTCCTGTCTTCTTCTCCCAACAAGTCCATGGTTCGCCCCCCCCCCCAGTTAATCCCTACAACGACCCTGCGAGGTAGGCTGCGAATGACTCCCAAGGTCACCCCGTCAGCTGCATTATAGAGTAGAGATTTGAACCCCAATTGGAGCTTGAATCTGATTACAGCGGTACCTTGCCTCCTGAACGAATCGGCTCCCGAACGCTGCAAACCCGGAAGCGAGTGTTACGGTTTGTGAACGTTTTTCAGAAGCCGAACGTCTGGCGCGGCTTCCGATTGAGCACAGGAAGCTCCTGCAGCCGATCGGAAGCTGCGCCTCTTTTTCCAAATGGTTTCGGGAGTCGAACAGATTCCCAGAACAGATTAAGTTCGGGAACCAAGGTTCTACTGTATTTGATATTTTGATGTATTGTAAACTGCTTTGAGACCACCCCCCCCTTTAAAATACAAACCAGGGGTCGGCAAACTTTTTCAGCAGGGGGCCGGTCCACTGTCCCTCTGTCCACTGCCCCTTGTGGGGAGCTGGACTATATTTTGGAAAAAAATAATGAAAGAATTCCTATGCCCCACAAATAACCCAGAGATGCATCTATATATCAAAAAAATGTAAAAAGGACAAGTGGGTGGGTCTCCACTTTTCTCCGAAACTGCTTGCGTTCAAATTCGGACACAACGTCCCATACGAATGTCCGACGGATCTTAGAGAGTTTGCAAAGACAAATGTCACACCCGGGCCACGTAAGACCCCCAAAAAACCCTGTTCCAGAACGCACCACTCAGCCGAAAGTGCATGCTGGGAAAAGAACCAGGTTGCAAACCATCGCCCTCTAGCGGTGGCTACACTGGTACTACATCTATAGAACCTTCCCTCTCAACAGCACCCCGGCTCCCGTTTATATACTGTACTATGCCAAAGCCTTTACAGACTAGGCCGAATGGAGGTACTGACTTGTCTGGAGGAGGGGACAGGATAGGTCAGGACATGGTGGGGCCAGTCACAGGGATGACCCAGAGGGTGGGGGGGGAAAGGGGGCGTGATACGTCATGGGATGGGACAGGTTGGGGGAATCACAGAGAAAACCCAGGGGTGGGGGGAGGAGGGGGCAGGATATGTCATGGATCAACACGGGGGGGTGGCAGTCACAGGGATTAGCCACAGCAACGCGTGGCAGGGCCAGCTAGTTTTAAATAAAAGCACACATTCTACTCATGTAAAAACGCACTAATTCCTGGATCCTCCGCGGGCCGGATTGAGAATTCAAGAAGGATACTGACAAGCTGGAACGTGTCCAGAAGAGGGCAACCAAAATGGTCAAAGGCCTGGAAACGATGCCTTATGAGGAACGGCTTAGGGAGCTGGGCATGTTTAGCCTGGAGAAGAGAAGGTTAAGGGGTGATATGATAGCCATGTTCAAATATACGAAAGGATGTCATATGGAGGAGGGAGAAAGGTTGTTTTCTGCTGCTCCAGAGAAGCGGACACGGAGCAATGGATTCAAACTACAAGAAAGAAGATTCCACCTAAACATTAGGAAGAACTTCCTGACAGTAAGAGCTGTTCGGCAGTGGAATTTGCTGCCAAGGAGTGTGGTGGAGTCTCCTTCTTTGGAGGTCTTTAAGCAGAGGCTTGACAGCCATATGTCAAGAATGCTTTGATGGTGTTTCCTGCTTGGCAGGGGGTTGGACTGGATGGCCTTTGGGGTCTCTTCCAACTCTATGATTCTATGAGAAGGTGATTTGGCCGGATCCAGCCCCTGGGCCTTAGTTCGCCTACCCATCATGTAAACGAAACAAATAATAGAAATGAAATGAATAATTGAACTATTTATAATGGTCATTGCGCAAAGAAAAGGTGCTTAGACTTAACTGTCCAGGGGTTCTTTTACCTTTACTAATGTTTCCTCCGTAATATTTTATCAAAAAATCGAAAGAAGCTTCATTGAGGTGACAAAACCATACCAGCACTGTCAGGAAAAGAAACAACTGCCTAGAAAAAGGAGAGCCCATCGTAAAACGCACATAACACTTGTAGATTGGGGACTCCGAGTCCACAAAGCATACAATATTTTCTCTCTTTTTTAGGTCTGTCACTTTGGCCCAGGGTGGATTTGATTTAAATCAAATCGATTCAGATCTTGATTTAAATCACTAGTCAGTAAGACTTGATTCAAATCATTATTATCATTTTTTACAGAAAGACTCATTTTTGCTGGTATCATCTTAATATTTGCAACCAGATGAAGTTTCCGTTTTTGGAATAATAAATTTTCAGAGTAGTTTTTACAGTTCTATTGCAAATTACCGATTTGATTATATTATTAGAAATACACAAGACAGATAATTATGAAATTGTGGTGAGGTTTAATAAGTTAACTGTTTATATTTGAACAACTTTTCTGGTGTGCTTTATTGCAAGGAGAAAAATGGATCACTTAATAACAATTTGAACAATTCATTTAACCAAGACAGTAACATCTTAGCATATGTATCCATGTTTGTTAACTGATGTGGTTAAACAATTAGATGGAGTTTTATCACACATGAAAAAATTTGAAACAAATCCTTATTTCCTTATTGGACTACAAAGTAACTTAAATAGAAAAACTTTAGAAAGATTTTTTTCCTCCAGAAGCATTTTATTTTAAAAATCCGATTTAAATTTTTTAAAAATCCAGTTTTTAAAATATATATTTTTAATCCACCCTGATTTGGCCAAAAACTGAACTATAGCTTAACATTCACGCCATGAATCAGGGTGGATAAAAATCAAATGATTAAAAAAAACCAGATTTTTTTTTTAAAACAGATTTTTAAAATAAAATGCTCTTGGAGGAAAAATCTTTCTAAAGATAGTTTTCAATAAGGATTTGTTTTAAGTTTTTCATGTGCGCTAAAACTCAGTCGAAGTTTTTTTTAAAAAAAAATTTAACCACATAAGTTAAACATGGATACATACGCTATAATGTTACTGTTTAAAGTTAAATAAATTGTTTTAATTGTTATTAAGGAAATGATTGTTTTTCTCCTTCCAATAAAGTACAACAGAAAAGTTGTCCAAATAGAAACAGCTAACTTGTTAAATCTCACCATAATTTCATAATTATTGGTCTATGTATTTCTAATAGTATAACCAAATCCATAATTTTCGATATAACTGTAAAAACTACCCTGGAAATTTAAATATTCCAAAAACGATACCTTCATCTGGTTGTAAATATTAAGATGATACCAGCAAGGACGGGTGTTTCTGTAAAAAGAAAATGATTTGAATCAAGTCTTACTGACTAGTGATTTAAATCGTGTCCACCATCCCTCACTCCCGCTTAATATTCCCACCATGAATGATAAAACGATTCATGCTTTGCTTCTCTCTCTCTCTGTTTTGCAGGTGAGCGCCCGTTCCCTTGCAGTTGGCCCTCTTGCCAGAAGAGATTCGCCCGTTCCGACGAGCTCGCCCGCCACCTGCGCACCCACACCGGCGAGAAGCGCTTTGCCTGCCCGCTCTGCGAGAAGCGCTTCATGCGCAGCGACCACCTGACCAAGCACGCCCGGCGCCACCCGGCCTTCCGCCCGGACATGGTCCGGAGACCCGAGTGCCACAGCGCCTCTCCGAGTGACTCTGCCGCTAGCAGCCTGGCTGGGAGCCCCGCCCACGACAGCCCCGCCCCCTGAAAAGGCCCCGCCTTGGGTCGCCGGTACCCACGATGCTTTGCTGGCCCCAGCCCGCGAGGGACCCTCCGGCGGCGGCGGTGCTGGGGGAAGGGGGCCCGTTCCCGGCTCCCAATTTGGCGCCTCCGGGAAGCAAGGGGCGCCGCTGGCAATCGGAGGAACCATCCCAGGCGTCCAGCCAGTTGCAACGTTCCTCCTTCCCGTACTCCAGGCCTGCCGGGTTGGTTTTTTGGCCGGTGTCTAGGGTCCTCTCGCAGCCCCTTTGCCTTGGTTTCCCAAAGCAAAGGGACATTCTCCTTCCCCGGCTCCCCGATACTCAGGAAAGAGTGGGGCACTTTGTCTAGAACCCGCCAAACCTTTCTTTAGCCAGGTGGCAGGTTCTAGGAAGCTCGTTTATATGGTACAATGGGACAGAGATGTCCAGTATTGCTCATCACCAGGATCTGGTAACCAAAGGTAGACTGCCTCTGGCTTGGGAGGAACGATTATGGTGAACAGATGACTCCCGAGAGGCTCGTAAACAGGGTACGGTACAGTCAGAGCTGATCCGGCGTCATTTGTTCGTGGAACCTGGTAACCAGAGGTATATTTCCCCCTAAATTATTCCTTGCTGTCACGGCTACCCGCAATTAATCAGATGGGGTTCGGCTTCCATCTCCCATCAGCCCACCCAAAAGCCAGCATGAGTAGTGGTTAGGGGTGATGGGGAGACGAATGCCTATGTTTGGAAGAGGCGCTCCCTTCCTGAGAGTGAGGAACGCCTCTTCCTAGCACAGGGATGGGGAAGCCTGTATCCCTACTGGTGCTGGACACCAGCTGGCAGCAGCCAGCATGCCCAATGGTCATGACCACTGGAGTCCAATAGCATCCAGAAGACCCCCTTTTGGGAAACTGCCCCCCCCGTCTGCTTCGGAGGCCTGTTTGATTTGCATATCTGTCCACACTATTCCCTGGGACTCAGCTGAGCATCACTAGTGGGTAAACAATCCCTAACATTTGTAAATAATCCTCCCCCCCCCCGAACCGGGTCCAAATTTTAATATCTGTACATAGAAAATTGAGGACCTGTTTTTATGGGTGTGGCTGTTGTTATTTTTATATCTATGTATAAACAGTGTAATTTATTTTATTTTTAAATGTAGAATCTGCATCGGTCTGGGGGGGGGGATGTTGACCTGGGAGGGTGGTGGGGAGAAGGCTTAAGGATTTTATCCTCTCCCTCCCTTTGCAAACCTGCCTTATAGCCGAGCCACAGCTGAGCGGCAGAGCTGGGAATCACTTTGCCCGCAATCCTGAGGACTAGGAACTCGCTTCGATTTTCGGGGAAGCGCCGCCGCTCGGTGGGCAGCCCTGCGCTCGGTAGACCACGGAGCCGACAAGACGCAGAAGTCGTGTTGCCCAGACTTGGGTCTCTGGCTGTTTTTTGACTACAACTCCCATCATGCTGTTTGGTTAGCAGGACCAGGCGTTGGGGATGATGGGTGTTGTAGTCCCCCCAAAAAAACACCCCACACCAGAACCTGAAAGTGCAATTGAGCACATTTCAAAGCACTTCTTCGCCCCTTCCCCAGCAGAGCTGTATTTCAGGGTGTGGATAAAGAGACATAGATACATGTGCGTGTTTGTAACGTGGGTTTTTGGTGCCTTTGTTCTTCCAGAGGGTTGGAACGTCTCCCTGAAGCCACATCTTCCTTCTTCCCTTGTTAAATCTAATTGTGAGACTTGATGCTCCCATGATGCAGACACCCCCTCGCCGCAAGAGGGTGGAGTTTTTCTGTTTTTGTTTTATTTGCCAAGGTGGTGGTAGCCATATCTGCAATTGCATGATTGATGCCGGACTTGGCGGCCGGACCCCGGCGCCTGCATGGCATCGCTGCCCGCCTTGGTTGCGAAGTTGCCTTGTGCCCCCCTTGTTTCTCGGTGGGGAGAAAAGGGACCTCTCCGTGCAGGCGTCGGACGATGGGGGGCAGAGCGGCGTTTAAACGCAGGGCTTTGTGCAAAACCCCAAGCGTCATCGGCCGGCGTTCGATCCGAGCAGAATCAGTGTCGCCATAAAGCTAGGCCAAGTTCAGGGAGTCTTTGAGCCTGCAAAATACTGCTGAACTACAGTTCCCGTCATCCCTGGCGGCAGAGGCTGATGGGAGTTGTAGTTCGGCAACGCCTGGGGCGCCAAAGGTTCCTCGTCCCTGAGCTAGATAAACTTTGGTGCTTCGGGTCTAGTGATTTAGGCCCTTCTGGGATGCACTTTCCGGCCTCCATGAGGCTCTGGATTCGAACTCGAGACCTGAAGATGCCCGTATATCCAGGCTGGGAAGCGCAAGGCATTTTGGCCAACAGCTGGATGTTTTGCCTGCTCAGCTGGGATAGTCTTCGCCCCTGCTCCAGGAGTCCTGACCCCCATATCTAAAATTTCCTGAGTTCTCAGGGACTAATAAGGGAACAGTAATTCCTGCCCCCCTCAAATTCCTGTTATCTGGGGGAAATTATATATTTATGATCTCCCGTCCCTCCTCCCTTTGTAATTAAGCAAGAGATATTTTTTAAACGAAAGCAAGTAGATTTATTTATTTTTGGTTAAAAAGAATAATGTGCGAATTAATGGGAAGCTAAGCATCTTGCAAAGGTTGGTTGAGTGTTCTGGGTTTCTTTGGTCTGTGTGCAATGCGGAATAGAATCGCAGTGCAGACTTTAGGAGGGGAAACGTTGGTTTTGGTTGGAGGTGTGATGTATTTTTTTTCATTACGGCCGAGAAATCTGCACCCACCTGGCGATTTCCACATGGCGACAGGAGGCTGACTGCGTACAAAGTCCTAATCCATCCATCCATCTATCCATCCATCCATGTTTATTATGGGAAACAGTGAGCACAAATGCCTTCATTGCCTTTTCTTTCTAAGGATCTGCTTTGCGTTCTTGTCGGTCAGCACTGCAGATCTTAAAGAGTTTTGTGGACAGCTCCAGGGGCTTGGAAAGCAAGAGCTAGCTAAAACTATTTAATTAAATATCTTAGTTCAGGGGTGGCCACCTCTCAAGAGACTGCGATCTACTCACAGAGTTAAAAACTGGCAGTGATCTACCCTCCTTTTTGGGGTTAAGGTCAAAGTTGTTGAGTTTTTTCAAGGAGGAGGTAAAATGTTGAGCTTTTTTTAGGGGAGCCACAGTTGTTCAGCTTCTTTTGGGGGGAGCCAATGATCTACCAGTGATCTACTGCAGACATCCAGTGATCTACCGGTAGATCACGATCTACCTGTTGGACATGCCTGTTTTAGTTTATTAAAGCTAAAACAAACAAAAACCAGAGGCTGCATTCCTAAAGCCTCTTATTGTTGTTCTTTATTCATGTCCGACTCTTCGTGACCCCATGGACCATAGCATGCCAGGCACTCCTGTCTTGCACTGCCTCCCGCAGTTTGGTCAAACTCACGTTGGTGGCTTCGAGAACACTGTCCAACCATCTCGTCCTCTGTCGTCCCCTTCTCCTAGTGCCCTCAATCTTTCCCAGCATCAGGGTCTTTTCCAGGGAGTCTTCTCTTCTCATGAGGTGGCCAAAGTATTGGAGCCTCAGCTTCAGGATCTGCCCTTCCAGTGAGCACCCAGGGCTGATTTCCTTCAGAATGGATAGGTTTGATCTTCTTGCAGTCCATGGGACTCTCAAGAGTCTCCTCCAGCACCATAATTCAAAAGCATCAATTCTTCGGCGATCAGCCTTCTTTATGGTCCAGCTCTCACTTCCATCCATCACTACTGGGAAAACCATAGCTTTAACTGGGCTTTTAGCTTTTTTAAACCATAGCATCAATTCTTCGGTGATCAGCCTCTTATTACCCAGGAGCAAACCCCATTGAATTAAATAGGAACCCCCCCCCCCTGTGGCTATGTTTGCACTAGTAACATTGAACTGGCTGGCATTATTAAAAGTAGGGTTATATGACCCCAGGCTGCTTCTGAGAAAACTCGGGAAGTTGTTCGACTGCCCTAAACCTTGAGATATCTTCGCCCCATGAGACCCACACAAAAGCCTCATGGCTGTCGTTTTCCTCCCTTGAAAAGCACATGGAGCAGGAGGAGGAATTTGGGGAGGATGCCAATCTTTCCAAGTTCCGCTAATCCAACCAGGTCTTTTCTCAAGATTCGTTGGAAATGGAAGTTGGGTGTGCATGCACTTGTTATTTCTGTCTTGTCTCTTGGCAGGCAGGGGGGGAGACATGGCCAGAGGGTCACTCTGGCCACCCGCTCAGCAGTCGAAAATTTGCCAAAACAGCTGGCAAACCCTGCCGTACGACTTGTGCAACTGGTGGATTATACAATGTATTTATTTGACAACGTATTCCCCTTCTGGTCTAAAAACCCATGCATTGTGGTGGAGATGGGGTAAATGATTTGAGAAATTGTCAATATTCCACACACCCTTTCCCCGTTATTTTCAAGAAGCACTGAAGCTTGTGTGTGTGTGTGTGTGTGTGTGTGTTTTGGGTGTGCTGCTTGAAAAATAAAAACGACAAACTGCTTTACCCATATGTCTTGCGTGCTGTTTGTGAAATAAGATTTCCCGCGTGCTGCCGTAAATGCCTTGCCGTGTCTCAAGAAGGGCTTCCTCCCTAGTCCGTGTGTTTGGGACAGCAGCTTTGTTTTTAAGAACATCAGAATTTTCTTGGAGAATTGGGAGAGCTGGAGGTCTCCCCAAAGGACATCCAAACCAACCCCCCTGGTGCAGGAATTGCAGCGGTTCTCCGGAAGACTGATCTGGGATGGGAAAGGGGACTCTCTTTGTTTTATTGGGATTCTTATTGTTTTTATAAGCTATTTGGGAAGAGGATTGAAGATGATATGTTGTGCATAAAACCCCACCCAAGTGTGGAAAATGCCGAAGGATGTCTCTGCCTTGTTGATACTTGACCTCTTTTTCCTCTTCTTTGGCGATCACTCGTAGCCGAGGAAGATTGTCTTCCATAAACATGGTTTTAACAGTGAGTCCGTAAGTCCGTAAGTGACTGGAGGCCAATTCTGGATCCCCACGTCCTTCCACAGTGGGGACATAGGTTTCTGGGCGGGAGTTGATCCTGGTGAGGGATTGTCAAGCATGCCTTCCTCTTAGCACGTTTCTCCCTTGCGTCCCGAGTTCAAGTGTCTTCAAAGCCCACGACACCTTTGGTAAAGGCTGTTCTCCAATTGGAGCGCTCGCAGGCTGGTGTTTCCCAATTGTCGGTGTTTATACTACATTTTTTTAGATTTGATTTGAGACAGTCTTTAAACCACCAGCATTACGCTTTCCATTCTTAAGTTTGGAATAGAGGAGTTGCTTTGGAAGACGATAGCAAGCAACCATCACAGTTAACCGACTTGTGTGGATTCATTTAATAATGGAAGAAACATCCACCTGCGAATAGGGTTGAAGATCTATAAAAATGATACAGCATGGAATTAAATTTAAATAATTAAAACCTTCGTGGAAGGAGAGACCAGCACTTTTCTCTGTAATAATGAGCCACTTTTAACGGGCTCAGAGGCTCCCAGAGCATGGGAACAGGCCCGGCCTTTGATCGTATCCAACTTCCAACCCAACACTGCCAAGTTTTGACCGTATTTGCTTTGGTTTTGCTGCCAACGCTTAGAATCATAGAGTTGGAAGAGACCACAAGGGCCATCCAGTCCAACCCCCTGCCAAGCAGGAAACACCATCAAAGCATTCTTGACATATGCCTGTCAAGCCTCTGCTTAAAGACCTCCAAACAAGGAGACTCCACCACACTCCTTGGCAGCAAATTCCACTGTCGAACAGCTCTTACTGTCAGGTTCTTCCTGTTCCCAGCAGCAGGGCTCCTGTGCCTACTGTTCCAGCGAGAAAAATGCAATAGATGTTCTCCTATTGTGCATCTTTTTCAAAACAGGTCGTACTTTTGTAAAAAAATTAAACAAAAAACGTAAAAGAAAACTTGCAGTTTTAAGGGCAGAGGAGCCTTTTCTGAAAAAAAAAGGCAGCTGAGAGACCTTTGCCCAGTTCCCTTTTTTTTTACTTTCTCTCAGACTTCCTCCTTTAAATCCCCCTTTCCTCTTTCATACCCATTCCCCTCAGGCCATGATTTTACCCCCCTTTTTTACTCCACTTTTCCTTCCCTATTCCAACTTTCCAACAGGCACCTCCTCAGGCACCTCATGTCCTGGAAAGACACTGCAAAGTGGGCATACCCAATGTGCCTTCCTCATGGCACACTTCCCCCTTTCGTCATGAGTTTGAGCGCCTTCAAAGTCCACGACACCCTTGCTAAGGGCTGTTCTCCAATTGGAGCACTCGCAGGTCAGAGTTTCCCATTGTCGGTGCTTCTAGTACTGCACATATTTTCTAAGGTTCATGTCCAGGGGAGGGAGTAACACTTCAAAAGAAAAATGCAACAAAGGGATAGAAAAGCTCAACGTCTGGAAGGGACCCAGTTTATTTTGAGATAAGCTACAGTATTGGTAAGGGACTCCAAATCAGTTGATTTTTAAAATAGCTTTGAAGGAAATGTACAGGCATTAGCTCATAGAAGTTATACATGAGAGGCAAGGTCACAGGTCAGGGAGCTAAAACACATTTTCTGTCCGTTATCTTGGGTGTCCAGGTGTCTTGGAATCTTACGATTCAAGTTTCACTCACTTTTTTGTCTGTCTACCAGTTCCTTAGCGGGCCATTCCCATAGCTTCCTACGCCTGGAAAAATCAAGGTGAGAACAGTCGGTCACATAAAGGTGCTATTTCTAAAATGATTTAAACAGTTGTTAGAATGATAAGGGGATGGGAGTCAGGAGTTCAGAAGTCCACATAGCATAGAATTCTTACATTACATAGATTCCATCGCAGAGAGTATATGCAGAAAATCCTGGTCCCTCTTTTGGGAATGGGTCACTTTTGCCGAGGCGTTTTTCTTGCAATCTGGACACTAATAGGTCAGCTGCCATATTGGAGAGGCCCATATCACGGACTAAGTCCTCAGTGCCGGTTGGCCAAACTGCTGTGGGGCTGATTGCTGCTCAGATGAGGAGTCTTTGGATTCTACAGCCATTTCTCCATGAGAATCCTTGTCATCTTCCTCACCATGTTCACTTCCTTCATCTTCAGAAGAGACAAACCCCTTAAAAACTGGAATTGGGAGTTCCTTGGAGTGCAGGATAGGTCCCTCCCTCCCTGTCCTTCGTCCCCTATCCACCTTTCCTCTTGCCAGGGGGTTTCCCCCCTTTCAGCCCTCCATCCATCCCTCCAGGTCCTCACCCCCATTCCCTGCCACTCACCAGATCTCTCTGAGGGTCCTGGGAGAGAAGGGTCAGAGGTTGTGGGGAGGGATGCAGGAGACAGCCTGACCAGGTCAACTGTCCATCTTCCTCCTTCCATCCTCGGCTTGGATTGCAGGATCAGCCTCTTGGATCCTTCCCAAGAAGCTCAGAAGGGTAAAGAAAAAAGCAGAATGTTCCTGGGAGGGAGAAAGAAGGCAGAGTCAGAGCCCTTGCAGGAATTTTCCTGCCAGAGATTTTCCGGCTGAAGGCGAAGCCTCCCTATCCATGGGGTCCCCGTCTCCCCAATCACAGTTTCTATGGGAAAAGAGAGGCACCTTCCTCCTGAACCCCAACAGACAGGGAAGGTGGAGTCATGGCTCAAAAGGGATATTACCACCAATAGAAACATCCCTTTCCTTTGCTGGCTACCTTTTCTGTCTTCCAGCCTGGAGACCTGACATTGCAGCCACCGCCAACCCACCTTTATTTCTCTTCCTCCCCACCCCCTACACCCCACTTTCTATCTCAGAGGCAGGGAATCTCCCTTGCATGCAGAAGGTCCCAAATGCAACCCCAAGCAGTAACTTCACTGTAGGGCTGAAAGAGATGCCCAGAGCAGGCACCCCCAAACTTCGGCCCTCCAGATGTTTTGGACTACAATTCCCATCATCCCTGACCACTGGTCCTCTTAGCTAGGGATCATGGGAGCTGTAGGCCAAAACATCTGGAGGGCCGCAGTTTGGGGATCATAGAATCATAGAGTTGGAAGAGACCACAAGGGCCATCCAGTCCAACCCCCTGCCAAGCAGGAAACACCGTCAAAGCATTCTTGACATATGGCTGTCAAGCCTCTGCTTAAAGACCTCCAAAGAAGGAGACTCCACCACACTTCTTGGCAGCAAATTCCACTGTCGAGCAGCTCTTACTGTCAGGAAGTATCGGGGATGCCTGATAGAGACCCAGACAAAGGATCCACCTCCACCTCACCCCACCCCCCCAAATGAAATATTTGCAGGGCGGTGCTTACCCAGCAACCCCCGTCCTCTCGGCCTTTTGCCCTTAGTAGCGAAACTCCACCCTTTACGGTTCTCCATACAGGAGCATGCGCAGTGGTTGCCCTCCCTCCTTTCCCTGCAACCCGACGGCGTCTTCAATCAAGATGGCCGCCCCCTCCCCGGGGCGCACGCGCGTTGTTGCCTCTCGAGCTCCTCCTCCTCCTCTCTTGTCTGAGGGGAGGGCGTGGTTTCCGGCCCGCGCGGCGCAGGCGCGGTGTCGCGCGGGGAAGCCCCACACACCGGCCTTGCCCATAGCCAAGATGGCGGCGGCCTGACAGAACAAGAAAGAGCCGAGGCGGAGCGGCGGTTGGCCTCTTCCCTTCTCCCCTCATGACCCGCCGGGATGCTC
The DNA here is from genome assembly GCF_963506605.1 of Zootoca vivipara. Lineage (NCBI taxonomy): Eukaryota > Metazoa > Chordata > Lepidosauria > Squamata > Lacertidae > Zootoca > Zootoca vivipara. Next base: position 2,433,538 of record NC_083281.1, on the reverse strand, counting down.
CGCTCGAGCGGCTTCCTCCGAGGCGTCGACTGCCCCTTCGGCTCCGCCTGCGGGAGGCCCTACTGCCACTTCCGGCACCCGCCGGGGCCTCCGCACGGCCAGCCGACCCAGGCCAGGCTCTCCCAAGCCAGGCCAGGCCAAGGAGGAGGCGGCAGCAGGAGCAGCAGGAGGCCCTCCGCCTCGGCAGCAGGTGACTGGGGAGAGAGCGGGGCGGGGGCGGCGCTCTGCCTATGCTCAGGGGCGAGTCGAGAGGGAGGGGGGAGGGCGCCACGCCCGCCCTCGGGAGGGGGAGGCATTCTGCCTATGCTCAGGGGCTCCCGCGCTCCCATATATCTATAGGTAGAGCGCTCTGTGTATGCTCAGGGGCTCCCGCGCTCCCATATATCTATAGGTAGAGCGCTCTGTGTATGCTCAGGGGCTCCCGCGCTCCCATATATCTATAGGTAGAGCGCTCTGTGTATGCTCAGGGGCTCCTGCACTCCCATATATCTATGTTGTTGTTGTTTAGTTGTTTAGTCGTGTCCGACTCTTCGTGACCCCTATCTATAGGTATATATAGGTATATAGATAGGTATACCTATCTATAGGTATATAGATATAATAGATATAGTGCTCTGCATATGCTCAGGGGCGAGTCGAGGGGGAGGCACTCTGCCTATGCTCAGGGGCTCCCGCGCTCCCATATATCTATAGGTAGAGCGCTCTGTTTCTGCTCAGGGGCTCCTGCACTCCCATATATCTATGTTGTTGTTGTTTAGTTGTTTAGTCGTGTCCGACTCTTCGTGACCCCTATCTATAGGTATATAGATAGGTATACCTATCTATAGGTATATTGATATAATAGATATAGAGTGCTCTGCGTATGCTCAGGGGCGAGTCGAGGGGGAGGCACTCTGCCTATGCTCAGGGGCTCTTGCGCTCCCATATAGATATAGAGCGCTCTGCGTATGCTCAGGGGCGAGTTGAGGACATAGCTGCCAAGTTCTCCCTTTTTAAAAGGAAAATTCCCTTATGCTGAATAGGCTTCCTCGCGAGAAAAGGGAAAACTTGGCAGCTATGGTTGAGGAGGGGGAGGGAGGGGGAGGCACTCTGCCTATGCTCAAGGGCTCCTGCACTCCCATCCATTTGTCTGTCTACCTATCTATTGTGCTCTGCGTATGCTCAGGGGCTCTTTCGCTCCCATCTATTTGTCAGTCTGTCTATCACTAGGTATATCTAGATATCTATCCTTATCTTCCCATCCATCTGTCTGTTGTGCTCTGCATATGCTCAGGGGCTCTGACACTCCTATCTATCAATCCCTAGGTACTGTATATATATCATTATCTTTCCATCTATTGTGCTCTGCATATGCTCAGGGGTTCTTTCGCTCCCATCCATTTGTCTGTCTATCTATCTATCTATCTATCTATCATTAGGTGTATCTATATATCATTATCTTTCTATCCATCTGCTTATTGTGCTCTGTGTATCCTCAGGGGCTCCTGCGCTCCCATCTATCCCTAGGTACTGTATATCTATATATCATTATCTTTCCATCTATTGTGCTCTGCATATGCTCAGGGGTTCTTTCGCTACTATCTTATCTATGTACCCAGTGCTTTTTTTCTGGGAGTACGCAGGGGTACGCATACCCCTAAACATTTTGTGAATCTAAGTTTTGCCTCATTGAGGGGCAATATTTCAATAGGAGTAGGAAAATGAGAGTACGCCTAAACATTTTTTTTAAAGAAAAAAAGCACTGGCCTTGGCAAATGAAAAAGCTTAATGCTTTCAGTTAGCGAATCTCCAAATCTGAAAAAGCTGTGTATTGGGGGGGGGGCTTCGTGTTTTACCTGCACTGGGGTCTCTGGTGGCTCGTGGGAAAGTTAACCATCAGGGAACCTAACGCCTTTGAAAACTAAAAGCGGGCAGTGTCTCTTTAAAAGCCATGCGACTCTGCGAAACAGGGACCTGTGACCAGTTTCCTCCAGCTGCCTTCCTCCAGCCTCTGCTATATCTCTGCTGCCACAGGAGTTAGGGCAGTCATGACTGCCGACATCCTCGTCTGCAAAGGAGACATTAAAATAAGAGTTGAAAAGCATGAACAAATACCTTCGTTCCTTGCTAACGCATGAGAGCCCAGGTAAAATATATATTTTTAAATTATTAAAACCTGCCATCCTTGGTGTTCTTCCTTTCGGGAGCCAGGTAAAAAGTATTGCTATTATTGGCCGCTCTCTGGAGGTGAGGCATGCTATCTTCCAGGCGAATAGCCTACAATGGGGCTGGTGAATTTTGTATTTAGGCTGTGTAACCCCCCCCCCTACTTACCTGTAAAGCATTCCTTGAAATCCTTTGTTTTCATCTAAACTTTCCTGTGCAATATGTAGATAGATAGATAGATAGATAGATAGATAGATAGATAGATAGATAGATAGATAGATTTGTTTTCATCTAAACTTTCCTGTGCAATATGTAGATAGATAGATAGATAGATAGATAGATAGATAGATAGATAGATAGATAGATAGATAGACACACACACAACCATGGATGCTAATTGAGTATTGGGTCAAATAGATGCCCACAGAGAGGGTTTTAAACTGGTGGGGGTAGGCTGCATTTGATAATTAATCCAGTGCTGACTTAAATCTCCTGGAGGTGTGTTTTTATTTAAAGTACTGAATGTTTAATGTTCCCTACTCTTAACGGCTGGATTAAGTAGCAATTGCATTGTGAAGTGCAATTTTTCACTCTGTTGGGGTCAACTTGGACCCTTGATACCTTGAAAAGAGTATTCTTACCCCCCCCCCCCCGGTCCATTTTACCTGGGTCTTAAGTGATCTTTGATCCTTACATAGTGGAATAATCAAAGTTAAAATTTTGGGGGTGGAGGAGAGGTGTGTGTGCTCGAAACACCATTGAAAAATCAACCCCTTTGCCTGGAAGGGGAACCAAAGAGAAAGAAAAGCATAGGAATTGTCTTAAAACTGTTGGTTTCTTCTTCCATGGCTCCCTCCCTCAATTAGGTTTTGGACGGGTTACTTTTAAGAGCGCGAGAACCTGCCTTAAACCAGATCGAAACATCAGAGCAGGGAAGCTCGTTCTGACGGGAGCCGTGTCTCTGCAGGGTCCTTGAGTCATGTGGAAGAAAACTTAGTGTGCAGAGCATTGCTTGCAAAGTATGTGCTGGTATTATCCTGCTGTTTCCTCGAAGGCTTATGTAGGAAGCTTCCTGGTCAGACCGTTCATCTGTTGTTGTCTGTGTGCTAACTGACAGATCCTCCAGGGTTATTAATACAGTGGTACCTCTGGTTAAGAACTTAATTCGTTCCGGAGGTCCGTTCTTAACCTGAAACTGTTCTTAACCTGAAGCACCACTTTAGCTAATGGGGCCTCCTGCTGCTGGTGCCGCCGGAGCACGATTTCTGTTCTCATCCTGAAGCAAAGTTCTTAATCTGAGGTACTATTTCTGGGTTAGCGGAGTTTGTAACCTGAAGCGTTTGTAACCTGAAGTGTTTGTAACCCGAGGTACCACTGTATTAAATTTATATACTGCCCTATACCAGCCGGCCTCACACAAAGGAGCTTTCCCCCCCTACCCAGAGATGCCAGGAATTGAACCCAGAACCTTCTGCATGCTGTCCCACTGAGCTACAGTCTTTCGCCTAAAGAAATGGCTTGTTTAAATATGAATACCGGAAGGTGCCTTACGCCATTGAGCCATCCAGCTTAGTGTTGTCTACACTGACTGGCAGCCGCTGTCCAGGATTTCAGGCCGGGAGTTGTTTTCTCCAGCCCTCCCTGGAGAACCCAGGGTTTGAACCTGGCACTTTTAAAATTTATTTTGCATGGAGAGTGTGTGCTCTTCCCACCTTGCTATCTTTCCTGAATTATCTGTATATGGTTGCACGTTTAACTTCTGCTGAGGAGGCAGCCTTGAATTACCCAAGTCAGGAAGAAAGGTGGGAGAGGAAATTAGCAAACGGCCTGTGCAATTATCTGTTTCACCGTCTCGCTGGGACGAAGCCGTTGTTCTCCATGTCCTTCATTAGAAAGAAGAGCTTCATTTTTGTTTTGCTTTTATCCGCCCTTAAATAGGGTGCTGAAATGACTCGGAGCGTTCTGTGGGGGATTGGTGAATTTTCAAATACCCGTGGCCCGCGATGGTCTCTCCCTGCTAATTATAAGTTGGGTTAAGCTTTGAACTGCAGGTGTCCAGAAACTCGTTGCCTCATTTCTGTCTTTCTTTCGAGACAGATTTCACAGGGGTGAAACTCTGTTTGTGTGTAAAGCGGGGCGGGGGTCAAAATAGCCTTTCAGTTCCATTTTTCAGTAATGTTTCCTGAACTGCTGCAACTTATGATGGTACTGGTCCCCGCCCCCCAGTTTGCAAGATTCAGCGCTGGCCAACACTGCCCCCCCCAAATGTTGCTAGACTACAAGTCCCACAATTCCTGACCATTGGCCATGTGGGATGATGGGAGTTGGGAGTCCAAGTCTTCTTAGCTTGTTTCCTGACGCTCTGGTGGTCAAGAAAGGAGATTCCGACGAAACTTTAGGACGATCTTTTTGGCGGCAAGAGCCACTTAAGTGTGGAACGGACTGCGTCGGAAGGTTGGAGGTTTTTAAGCTGTCCGTCATGAATGCTTCAGCTGTGATCCTGCCATTGCAGGGGGTTGGGCTAGATGGCCCCTGGGGGACCCCTTCCGCACTGCAGTTCCAGGAGATCAGAGATGGGGAACCTGCGGCTGTGGGCTGGAGCCCGGAAACCTCTAAAAGGCAGCATGGCGGCGGCGTGGGGAGATCATCGGCACTACCCTGCCAAAGACACTCTTTTTCAAAACGTCAAACGCATTTGACGTTTCTCTTAGTTCTTGACGAAGAGCCGTTTCCAGGAATAGGTTGACTCCACAAGTTTGGCCGGAGTGGCTTGTGGTGGCGGGAGATTTATATCTCTTCATTTTTGGGGTGGCTTCTGTAAGCAAGTTTCACCAAAAGTGGGCTTATCTCTGCTCTTCAGGCGACCGGCTTAAGAAACTGATTAAAAACAGAGCCTTCTTAGGCAATAGTTCTTTTCCTAGAAGTCTTTGTATTGGGCAATTGGGGCCTGTTCTGAAAAGCCTTTCCCCACCACTTCCAGTTCGGTTAAGGTAAGGTGGTACTTCAGTTTCTTCCTTTTGGTCCCTTTTTCTCCGAGATTATGCCTGCCTAGCTAAGGCACGCCGGTTATTTCCAACTAGCAACAGTCCCCACAAAATGGGGGGGAGTAGCTGGGCTCTGGTCTGCCCCTAAAACCTTTGAAGCAATCTTCGCCCTTTTCTCTAGCGCGGGAGTGTGAGGGTTGCCCAGCAGAGAGATAGGCCTGACTGGCGTCTCGGCTGCTGATTACTTCATTGCCTTCCACGCAACGTGTCTTAGAGAATCCTGGAGCAGTTTGCATACCATCAGTTAAAACACAGCACCCCCTCCCCACAGGCTTGCCATCTTTTATTTTTCATTTTACTTTTGACATCGGTAATATCCTGCCAGAACTCTTGCCCTCTGGTCCAATGCCATCTGTACTATATGCTCTGAAAAACCAATAAAAAATGTGTTCACGCTCTGCTTTTTAAAATTAAAAGATACATAATCTGTACTGGCTTGGCAGCAGTCACTCTCCGGCAGTGTTTGAAATTCGCCAGGCTCCAGGCTAATTTTGAACCCTGCTATTGGCCACTTGCGACCAAGTGAAGATGCCTTGGCCCCAGGATGACGCCTGATATCTCCACCTTTTGGAGGTGCATGCCTGGGGATCATTGGATCTTGACTTTTTTCACACACTAATGCCCCATCCTGTAGAATTCTGTCAGTTATATTTTATCTGCACCATCGGAATGAAATTCAGGAAGCAAAATGCTTCTTCTGTGCAGCCTGATCAGGAGCAGGGAACGACGCTATACTGAATTGTTGTCGCTTGTCTTCGCTTCCTCCCTCCTCACAGTTGTGTGGAATATTCCTACATTATGAATGGTCCGTGTCACCATTAAGAAGGGAAGCGGGTGCTTCTGTGGTCTAAACCACAGAGCCTAGGGCTTGCCGGTCGGAAGGTCAGCGGTTCGAATCCCCGTGACGGGGTGAGCTCCCGTTGCTCGGGCCCTGCTCCTGCCAACCTAGCAGTTTGAAAGCACGTCAAGTGCAAGTAGATAATTAGGTACTGCTCCGGTGGGAAGGAAAACGGTGTTTCCGTGCGCTGCTCTGGTTTTGCCAGCTTAGTCATGCTTGCCACATGACCCGGAAAAACTGTCTGCGGACAATCGCTGGCTCCCTTGGCCTATAAAGCGGGATGAGCACCGCAACCCCAGAGTCGTTCGTGACTGGACTTAACTGTCAGGGGTCCCTTTACCTTTTACCATTAAGAAAAAGGCAGGAATAGGCCAATATATATGTGGACTGTCCCTGGGTCAAGGGACTTTCCTTCTTAAAGTTCTCAGAGCTCTTAAACTAGCTCAGGGTTGGCCTCTGAACTAGCAAGATGAGAATCTATCATAGTCTGTCTGACTTTTGAGCCGTCTAGTCCCAAAATGACACTATAAACTTTGTTTAAGGAGCCATTTGGCACGTAGCTGATATATATCTTGAGTTTCTATCACTGGGTCCTTGCCAGGCCAACTGTTGATGCATCGCTGATGCAGCCTGGTGGATTTTATGTTTTACAGTGGTGCCTCGCTGTTGTTGTTGTTGTTGTTTAGTCGTGTCCGACTCTTCGTGACCCCATGGACCAGACCACGCCAGGCACTCCTGTCTTCCACTGCCTCCCACAGTTTGGTCAAACTCATGTTCGTAGCTTCGAGAACACTGTCCAACCATCTCGTCCTCTGTCGTCCCCTTCTCCTAGTGCCCTCAATCTTTTCCCATCGTGGTTTCCCATAGGAATGCATTGAAATTCAATTAATGCGTTCCTATGGGGGGGGAAATTCAAAAAAATATTCAATGCATCCCTATGGGATTCGCTAGACGAATTTAATTCGTTCCACAGGTCTTTTCTTATAACGAAAAAATCGTCTAGCGAATCCCATAGGAATGCATTGAATATTTTTGGAATTTTTTTTGCCCATAAGAACGCATTAATTTAATTTCAATGCATTCCTATGGGAAACCGCAATTCGCTAGACGAATTTTTCATAAAACAAATTCGTCTAGCGAGGCAACCTCCACTAGAAAAAACCTTTCGTTGAGCGGAAATTTCGTTAAGCAGGGCATTCGTTAAGCGAGGCACCACTGTATTTTTAAAATTAGATGGGAATTCTCAAAGAGAAGCTAAGTCGTAACTTTTCCCTTTCTCTCTCTCTCTCCCCCCCCCCTGCAGGGTGCGGCTATGACCCTTACAACCCCGAGCTTCCCAAGCCCGTGTCGCAGAGCCGGAATGGCTCCTTGGAAGAGATCGCCGAGGCAGCTCCTGGCATCCTGGAGCTTGAGCTGGTCAACAAGGCCATCGAGGCCGTCAAGAATGAAGTCGAGCGCGAGCAGAAGAAGTACGAGGAGCTCTTGGGGACGGCGAAGGAGTATGGCTCTTCTGAGCCCCCTTCGCTCGTCTCCAAGCCCTCTGGGTCAGCAGCACCCAAGTCCTTCACTCCCTTGGAATATAACCCCGGGGGCTACAGCCCGGGTGGCAGTGCCGACTACAATCCCACCCCCCTTGCAGTGGCCACTCCGAGCCGCTCCACCAAGTACACCTTGGATTCCTTCGACAAAGCGAAAGGCAAGGGCAGCTCACTGGAGTACGTGCCCACAGTGGTCACCCAGCCCAAGAAGTACAGTTGCACAGTTGCCAAGAGCAAATACACCCTCGACAACTCCAAGCCGTCCACGGACTTGGAGTACGACCCTCTTTCGAACTACTCCGCCCGGCTCCTGAGCAAAGCCAAGGAGCAGAGAGGGGCCAAGAGGAAAAGGGAGGCCGACCCCGAGGAGGGGTATTCGCCTTTTCCCAAGAAGCACTGCGACGCAGGGAGCGGCCCTGAGCCGGACGCCAGGTTCTCCGACTCGGAAGAGGAGCGCGAAGTGGCTCCTGTCTTCCCTTTGAAACTGAAAGGGGGTCTGGGAAGCAAGCCGGCAGACGGGGGAAAGGGGTCCCCGCGGGCCGATTCCCGTTCTCGGCACATGAAGGAGACGGCGGTGCAGTACGATATGGAGGACATCGAGAGCAGCGTCAAGGACTCGCCGGAGGAGGGTGAAAAGTTCACCAAGGCGTCCCCCAAAAGGGACATGAGCGTGGGGAAGCGAGGCCCGAAGGATAAGCTGAAAGATAAGGCCGTCGGCGGCAACGCAGCGGACGGCAAGAGGGAGCGTGGCAAGGTTGCAGACAAGGAGAAGGCGGAAGCGAAGGCTCAGCGCAGAAATGGAGAGAGGAGCAAGGAGAAGCACGGCAAGCCCCACGCCGACGGGCGCTCGAGGAAGCAGGACGAGCACCCCAAGGCTGCGAAAGCAGGGAGCTCTGGCACGTGCAAGAAGGTCACGCAAGGACCCAGAGCAAAGACAGTGGGCAGCGTGAAGAAAGACGGCAAGCTGAATCCCCCTGGGGGCTTGAGACCCAAGACCACCGAGGCTTCGCAGGCCGAACGCAAAGACAAGCAGGGGAAGCGGCCCATCTCGAAGGATCCCAAGGAGAGCCCCGGAGCCAAGTGCAAGGCGAAACGGCGGGCTCTGAGCCACGCCGACCTCTTCGGGGATGAGAGCGGGGATGAAGGGCAAGCAGGGCAGCCTCACCCCGTGGCCTTCCGGGATGTGAGCTCGGATTCGGACCAAGACGACAGCTGCTGCTTCCCTCCACCCCGGGACAATGGGGTGATGAAGCGCCCTAAGGTGCCCAAAGCTCCTCCTCCTCCTCCTTCCTCCTCGTCCTCTTCTTCCGATGAGCTTGACTATTCGGTGCTGGAGAGGGACGTGGACTTCGAGTCCGACCCCATGGAGGAGTGTCTTCGGATTTTTAACGAATCGACCGACGTCAAGACGGAAGACAAAGGCAGGCTGGGGAAGCAGGTAAGAGGTTTGGGGGTAGGTAGGTTGGGAAGTAAAGCCCCTCTGGCTCCATTCCAACTTATCCCAGGTGAGGGCGCTGGGGGGGGGGTCACAGCCCCTTAGCAGTTCTTTTGAGTTTAGCTATTCCGAGCAAAACGTAAAAACGGGAGGTGTTCCTGTGGCCAACATCTATTTGCTCGGACCCTTTCGTAGAGTCGGAATCATATAATTTTTAGAGTTGGAAGGGGTCACCAGGGTCACCTAGCCGAACCCCGCTGCAATGCAGGAATCCTTCGGCCAAGGTGGGACTCGAACCCATGACCCTGGGATTAAGAGTCTCGTGCTCTACTGCCTGAACCACCCACAGCCTTTTCGAGACTAAGGGCGATCTATCACACAAATAAAAGTAACTCAGTAGCACTGAGCATCAGGGTGGATTTGATTTAAATCACAATTTAAATCACTAGTCAGTAAAACTTGGTTTAAATCTCTCTTTTTTAACAGAAAGACACATTCTTGCTGGTATAATCTTAATATTTGCAACCAGATGAAGGTTTCATTTTTGGAATAATAAATTTTCAGTCGTTTTCACAGTTACATCAAAAATTACCGTTTTGGTTATACTATTAGAAATACAGACTGATAATTACGAAATTATGGCGAGGTTTAATAAGTTAACTGTTTATATTTGGACAACTTTTCTGCTGTACTTTTTTGGAAGGAGAAGAACAATCATTTCCTTAATAACAATTTATTTAACTAAAACAATAACATTATAGCATATGCATCCAATTTATTTATCCAAAACAATTTATTTAACTAAAACAATAACATTATAGCATATGTATCCATGTTTGTTATCCATGTGGTTAATCAAGAATAATAATAAAAACTTAGACTGAGTTTTAGCACGCATGAAAAACTTAAAACAAATCCATATTTCCTGATGAATAGCCTGTGGACTTAACTTAAATGGATAATCTTTAGAAATATCCCCCCCCCAAAGCATTTTATTTAAAAAAATAAAAAAAATCTTGATTTTAAAAAAAATCCGGTTTAAATTTTCAAAAATCCGATTTTTTAAAAATATCATTGCTTTTTATCCACCCTACTGAGCATGCTAGAAAACGAGGACAGGGAACTTGTGAGGCCTTCCAGATTTTTGCTGGACTCCCACTGTCCCTCACTCTTGGTTGGTGGGGCTGCTGGGAGTTGTAGTCCAGCAGGAACCGGAAGGCTCCCGGAGGTCCGCCATCCTTAATCCAAGAAGTAGCATTCCCTACTGCTTACAAGAAGAGGGAGGATGCCTCTGTTTAGAACAGGGTTTCCCAAACTTTGTTCTCCGGCTGTTTTGGGACTACAACTCCCATCACCCCTAGCTAGCAGGACCCCTTGCTCAGGGATGATGGGAACTGTAGTCCAAAAACAGCCGGAGACCCCGGTTTGGGAAACCCCGGTTCAAGAAGGCACATTCTCTCCTCAGAGCGGCGAATGCCTCTTCTTCGGCACGTTAGATTCCGAACACTGTGTGTGATCAGGTGTTTCTGGATCACAGCTCCCATCGCCTCTGACCGCGATGGGAGCCAGAATCTAAGAGGGCCTCGGATATCTCACCTTCCGTCGCTGACGAACGACTGCAGCTGCAGCCAGAAGACTGCAAGGCAAGCACCGTTCTGCCCCGCAGGGCTTTCTGAGAAAGCAGCTTCCAGTTTGTCACGCGAGGGCTTCTGCGAAGTGACTTCCCTCCCCACAAATCTGCTTTGTTTTGCTTTCGCTTCTGTTTTGCGGTTCCCGTTACTGTAGGGCGAGGCTCTCCCCCCCCCCTTCCCACCAAAGTATGCAAACGGTGGTCTGTCGTCGCTCCCTTTGGTTAACCCTCTCTCTTTTTATCCCCTGCCTCTCTCCCCCCCCCCCCCCGCCCCCGCCAGCCGTCAAAAGAGGAAGGGGCCGAGGAAAAGCCGGCAGAAGACTGTCTAACCACGCTCTTTCCTGGACAGAAGCGGAGGATCTCCCACGCGATGAAGCCAGGGAACGTAAGTGGATAGCAGGGGAGAGAGAGAGTGTCAGAAAACCCCAGCAGCAGCTGGATCATGCCCAAAGATTGCTGCCAGGGTTACCGTATTAGCCTAAATATAAGCCTCACTTCCTCCCCACCCCCCACCCCCCAAAAATCCCAACCACGAAAAGTTAAAGCGTAGCATAAATTTGCCACAATAACAAAAACAGGCTTTTACGATTCCACTGCTGAAACACACAAACATTGCCGATTTGCGAGCTTGAGCTCCTGTGGAATTGTAGCAATGGAGTAGCGATTTGCGATGTTAGTGATTGTACAGTAGCTTTTGCAAGGCTTTGCAAGACCAAAGGCTTAAATTGGCTCGGAGTTACAATCTGATTGTTTTCAGTTTTGTGTTGTTGTGTGTTTTTTTTAAATAAAAAAACCCATTGATTTTTATCCACCCTGGTCTGAATATTCAGATTTGCTGGGGTTCTGAATGTCTGGTGTCATTGGGGCTCAGACTCCTGTCTGCCTCAAGAGCATAGCCCAATGGCCATGGACAACGAGAGAGTCCAGCAATGTGGAGAAGGCCGTAGGTTCCCTTCCTGAGAGAGGGGGACACCACTTCTTAGATCAGGGGTGGGCAGCAAACCTTTGGCCCTCCAGATGTCTTTGGACGCCAACGCTCACCAGCCCCCAGTGGCCGGGGATGCTGGGATTTTTGGTCCAACAACATCTCGGCCACCCTCTGCCCTGTGGAAGCTCTTGTCTGTTTTCTCCTCCCTCCCCTGGTTTCTTTTTATTGGAATTTTCTGCTCCGGAGGGCAAAGGCAGTATGGGGTTTGTTTTTCACCCCGTGAAATGAAAGCGGAGAGCTCTTAATGGCTCGATATTTGCAATATTTTTGCCCTGCCGCAAAAGCTTTGTTTTAACAAGTAAGGTCTGTGGTCAGCACAAATAACGTATTGTGCTTTTTGGCCCCCCCCATCCATTAGCGCTCCCCCCCCAATCTAACAGAGAGATAAGGGATATGGGTGAAATGGGTTGGAAATGGCGAAGCTCAAACATTTTGCTGTTCCTTAGCACCGCTGTCCCCAAACTGCCTCGCAATGGCTTTGAGGCAGGCCGTGGGGAGAGAACAAAGGCGACCTTGCTACGTACTGGGTGTAGCCCATGTGGCGCTTTCCGGATCGCGTCCCACTACAAAGCCCATCCTCCGTCCCCAGTGGCTGATGGGAGGTGGAGTCCCCGGACATCTAGAGCACTGTGCGAATTTAGTCAGGCGCATTTTGCACCTGGCTCCCGCCCCACTTGTGACCAGGTGAAGATGCCCGAGTGCCAGGATGACACCTGACAATTCCATCACCTGGAGGTGCATGCCTGCAGATCCTTGGGTCTGGACCGTTTATACACACTAATACCCCACCCTGTAGAATTCCATGTGTTATATTTTATCTGCACCATCAGAATGAATTTCAGGAACCAGAATGCTTTTTCTGGGCAACCTGAGCAAGAGGGGCGAATGGCATTATAGCGAATTGTTGTCGCTTTTTTCGCTTCCCCCCCTGCTCACCATTGTGAATGATATTCCTACGTTTTGAATGGTCCGTGTCACCCTTAGGAAAAGAGGTTGGAATAGGCCAATATATATGTAGACTGTCCCTGGATCAAGGGAGTTTTCTTCCTGTAAGTTCTCAAAGCTTTTATCCCAGCTCAAGGTTGTCCTCTGAACTAGCCAGATCTTTAACTGAGAATCAATCACAGTCCACCATTTGAAAAATAAAACTTCAGAGCCGTCTTGCCCCCAAATGGCAACTAGACAAGTGCAACCTTGGTTTAAGGAGCTGTTTGGCACCTAGCTTATATATTGTGAGATTCTAACACTGATCTAGAGGACCACGGAAATTCCCTGTCTTCTCCAAGGCATTCTGACCAATGTGGCCTATGTTCTGGGAGGGTCACCAAGGGTCATCTAGCCCAGCCCGCTGGAATGCAGGAACCACAGCTGACAGATGGTCATCTAATCTTCCAATGACTCTGAGGATTTTAATTGGATCCAGCCCTGTGCCTTTGATAAGTCATTTGCTTTCATGTGATCACCCGTAGGGGTGATTAAATGGGTGGGGCTGACCTTCCTGCCTCTTCCTTTATAATCGGCTCAAACTCTGGCCTCGGTTTGCCAGCCCCTGTCTTGTTGGTGCCAACCAAGCGCCTCACTTCCCCCTTCCTCTCCGCGCAGGCTGAGGCCCCGACCAAGCCGGTCTGCCGCCCGTACCGGCCCCCGACGGCCCAAGAGGTGTGCTACCAGCGAATCCAGCTGGCCCAGAAGCAGGCGGCCCAGCTGGCCCGGCAGCTGCCCCCCTCGCGGCCGTCTCCGGCACCTGCGAGAGCCTCCGTGGCGATGCACAAAGGGGAGAAGAAGCGGATTGCTCACGTGCCCAACCCAGCTCTTCCTGCAGCGTCCAAGGGCGGTAAGCGAGGACTTCTGCTTCTCTGCTGCAAGGGGCGGTGATCTTTCTTTCTGGGTGACAGGCCTGTTTCAACATCTGGTAGAGCATGGGGAGTTTTTTTGTGTGTCATGTTTTGGGAGGACACCCCCATCTTAAGATTCAAAGTGATTGCGACTGTTCTGTGTTTCCTTAAGAAAATGCAGATTAATCCGTTATGCGTTACTTTCTGTGGGAACTTCCATAGTTCTAGTTACAGGTAGGTAGCCGTGTTGGTCTGAGTCGAAGCAAAATAAAAAAAATTCCTTCAGTAGCACCTTAAAGACCAACTAAGTTTTTATTTTGGTATGAGCTTTCGTGTGCATGCACACTTCGTCAGATACACTGAAACAGAATCAACCAGACCCTTATGTATATTCAGAGGGTGGGGGGTGGGGGGGGGAATGGGTGATGGGCTGATAGGAGTGGTGAACCTGTTGATGGCTGTTAACGACTGCTGATGACTGCAATTGGTCCTGCGGGGGGGGGGGGAAGCAAGGCACAAAAGAAAGCTAGATCATGCATAATGAGGCACAAAAGAAAGCTAGACCATGCATAATGAGATAAGAATCCGATATCTCTGTTCATCCCAGGTGGCTCCGTGGTTTTGAGCTTGGTAATGAGTCCCAATTCAGCAATTTCTCTTTCTTGTCTGTTTCTGAAATTTTCCTCTGAATATACACAAGGGTCTGGTTGATTCTGTTTCAGTGTATCTGACGAAGTGTGCATGCACACGAAAGCTCATACCAAAATAAAAACTTAGTTGGTCTTTAAGGTGCTACTGAAGGAATTTTTTTATTTTTCTGTGGGAAAGCGCACCTTGGTTTTGGAACGCTTTGGTTTATTTCCGGAACAGATTAAGTTTGAGAACCAAGGTACCACTTGCACTGGGTTTAGCTCTAGATGTTGCCCTGTTAGGTTTATCGTGTTTTCTGCTTGCTTGTCCCCACATCCCTGTGTGCTCCCAGCCCTAGGAGGCCTCAAGAAAACCCCTTCGCCCGGGAGCACGGCATCTTCCAACGGGGCCGAAGCCCTGTCCCTGAAAGCACGCACCCTCGCCGGGATGGCCTCCAAGACAACCAACACGAACGTCCCCAAAAGGATAGCCCATGCTCCCACGCTGCAGGTACAGATCCTCTCCACCACCCCCTCCCTGGAATTGCTTCACAAGGGAGCACGCGGAACGCGGGGGGCAGGCTGTTTGCTGCGTCTTGCCGGGGCCTCTGTCAGAGATGGGTTGTGAAATGCGCTGGGCTGCACAGAATCGTAGATAGGCAGTGTTGGAAGTAGTGAGGTGAGGTGAGAATATTCTCCGGGGAGAATGAGAATACAGTGGAACCTCGGTTTATGAACACCTCGGTTTATGAATTTTTGGTTTACAAACAGACTTCCAGAACCAATTGCACCCATGCTTCGGGTTAAGTACGCTTCACGCTGAGTACTCCGCGGACCTGTCTGGAACGGATTAATCCACTTTCCATTACTTTCAATGGGAAAGTTCGCTTCAGTTTATGAACGCTTCAGTTTAAGTACTCCACGGACCGTCTGGAACAGATTAATCCACTTTCCATTACTTTCAATGGGAAAGTTCGCTTCAGTTTATGAACGCTTCAGTTTATGAACAGACTTCCGGAACCAATCGTGTTCATAAACCGAGGTACCACTGTATTCCTGCAACCACACTTCTCGCAGGGAGGGAACTGCCAGAAGGCCCTCGGAGCTGGGCCCCGGTGTCTTGGCTGACCGATGAGGGTGGAGATGCTCCTTAGCTCAGGAGTAGGGACCATCTGGGGGGGGCCTTTCTGAGGTTGCCGAACCAAAGTCCCCACCCTCACCCCTGACTGTTGGCCAGGCTGGCCGGTGGGGCTGGAATCCCAACCCTGCTGGAAATCACTTTAGCCCTTGTGTGGAGACGGCAAGGCCCAGTTTCTCGAATGGGCCTATGTGCCCTAAAGCTCCCCTTCGTTCTGCATGCATTTGTTCAGTACATTCATAGGCCAGTTTCCCCCGCCTCCCTTCTTTCATCTTCACGACAGCCCTGCGAGGTAGGCTGTGTGATGTAGTGGTTAAGAGTGGTAGACTCGTAATCTGGGGAACCAGGTTCGCGTCTCCGCTCCTCCACATGTAGCTGCTGGGTGACCTTGGGCTAGTCACACTTCTTTGAAGTCTCTCCGCCCCACTCACCTCACAGAGTGTTTGTTGTGGGGGAGGAAGGGAAAGTAGATTGTTAGCCGCTTTGAGACTCCTTCGGGTAGTGATAAAGCGGGATATCAAATCCAAACTCTAGGATGGGCCCAAGATGGCAGCTAGCCCCCCCAAGGTCCCCCAACATGACCGAGCGGGAGGATCTGAACCCTGTCTCCCAGTTCTGCGGGCCAGTCGCACATGCCATAGCCCCACAGATCCCAGTAGCCTGTCGGGAAAAGGGGCGGGCGATGCGTCAACCGAATTCCTCAGGCGAATCTCTCCCCTCCCCTCTCCTCGTCCCTCCCCCAGAGTGCTACTTTGAAAAGGCCGGTGATCCCCACCGAGTTCGGGGCAAAGGTCCCCACCAACATCCGGCAGAGATACCTCAACCTCTTCATCGACGAGTGCCTGAAGTCGTGTACCTCCCAGCAAGAAGCGTTCGACAAGGTTTGTACCTTTGAGGAAGGAGCAGGGGGGTGTTATTTGGGGTGGGGTACGGAAAGAATTCTGGATGCTTAATAGTTTGCCGCTCATTTACGGCAGGCCCAACAGCCTCGGCCCGACCTGGCCCCTCTTGGGTGATTTTCTTCCGCATCACAGCTCCGCCTTGGCTGTGTTGGCTCAGGCTCATGGGAATTATAGTCCAAATTATCTGTTAAGACCCCTGGGTAGCTGGGTGAGAACCTAGGATTGGTGGGAAGGAAGAGTTGGAAACTCGGTGAGTGAGCAAAATCGATCATCTTTCTTGGGGTTTGCATGATGGTGTATATTTTTTTCCTGCCACTTTTTACACTAAAGTGTCTCAAAGAGACTTGGGAGTAGAAGCACAGAATGGTAGAGTTGGAAAGGGACCCCCAAGGGTCACTCAGTCCAACCCCCTTGCAATGCAGGAATCTCGGCTAAAACATGCGTGACAGATGGCCATCCAACCTCTGCTTAAAGACCTCCAAGGAAGGCGAGTCCACCACCTCCGTTCCACAGTCGGAACAGCTCTTACTGACAGAGAGTTTGCCCTGATATTTAGTTGGAATTTCCTTTCTTGTATATCTTGAAGCCACGGGTTTGAGTCCTACTCTCCGGAGCAGGAAAAAACAAGCTTGCTCCCTCTTCCATGCGTCAGCCCTTCAGATATTGGAAGATGGCTCTCCTATCTCCTCTCAGTCTCCTCCAGGCTAAACGTACCCAGCTCCTTCAATTGTTCCTCATCAGGCTTAGTTTCCAGACCCTTGATCACATATTTTAATATCTAGGAAATAATAACAGGAAACAAAACCAGAAGTAAGCAGGAAAACGAACATAAAAATCCTCACCCGTAGAGATACGTAAAAAAGGTGAAGTCCTTACACTTCACCAGTAACTAGATGAGCTTTCCGGCCCTCGAGGCTCCCCGGGGCCAAGCCCCTTTGCCTTGCACCTTTCCTTGAGTGCTTTTTGCCTGGCTGGAAATGTTCCCTGGATGGAGGAGAGAGAACAGAGAGTTTGTGTGCGTGTTTGAGCAAGCCGTCTGCAGAAACGAAGCCCGTTTTGCAGAGGGCGGCATTCATTCGTTTCTCCGGCCCACAATGTCGCCCGCAGGCCCTGGCAGAGGAGAAGGTGGTCTACGACCGCAGCACCAGCCGCAACATCTACCTGAACGTGGCAGTGAATACCCTGAAGAAGCTGCGCAGCGCCCTTCCCAGCCCCGCACACAATGATCGCAGTGCGTATTTTCCCTTTCCTTTTCTTGCTTGCTTATTTTGTAAGGTTTCTTGCCTGCCTGACGTAACTCTGATCCTCAATCTGTTCTCTCTCATTCACATTCGGATCAGCAGTTCAAAAGAAGGAGAAAGAAAAATATGGAAAGATACATGTATCTTTTTTAAAAAAACAACAACCTCAAAACATTTTTGAAATCAACTTTTCAGATTTTACGAATTCTTTACAATAGCCATCAGAACAAATCTCTCCTGTCCCTTGACTCCCCCCCACACCCTTCCATGGTGTTTTTTTTCAGGCGTTATAAAGCTGCTATATTACTTACATTTTACCCATTATATACGTTAAGTATAAATCATTGAACTACTGTTCTCACCTGCTGCTATTACTACTAGTACTACTACTACTACTACTAGTACTACTACTACTATTACTACTACAATACCTAGGGGTCTCAGGGCGGTTCACAGAAAAAAACAAGATATGACTGGGATGTGACTGGGAGCGGCCACCGAGACCCTATAACATCAGTCTTGAAAGACCTGCATTGGCTCCCAGTACGTTTCCGAGCACAATTCAAAGTGTTGGTGCTGACCTTGAAAGCCCTCAATGGCCTCGGGCCAGTATACCTGAAGGAGCGTCTCCACCCCCATCGTTCTGGCGGTTCGCTCGCTACGAGAAGCCAAGTTACAGGGAACCAGGCAGAGGGCCTTCTCGGTGGTGGCGCCCGCCCTGTGGAACGCCCTCCCACCAGATGTCAAAGAGAACAACATCTGCCAGACTTTTAGAAGAGGCAGCCCTGTTTAGGGAGGCTTTTAATGTTTAACCGACCAATGTATTTTAATATTTTGTTGGAAGCCGCCCAGAGTGGCTGCGGAAACCCAGCCAGATGGGCGGGGTGTACTGTATTTTTCGCTCCATAGGACGCACCTGACCACAGGACACACCTAGTTTTTAGAGGAGGAAAACAAGGGGGGGGGGAATATTTCGCTCTCTTTAATTGTCCTATGTGCAGCTCTGGCTTTTGGCAGGGCTCTGGCTCTCGCATTTGCTCCATAGGACGCACTGACTTTCCCCCTTTTTGGGAGGGAAATAGTGCGTCTTATGGAGCGAAAAATATGGTGAATAATTAATAATAAAATCACAGAATACATAATAAATATAAAACAACAACCGAATAGCCCCCACCCCAGCTATGTAAAGACAAACGTAGGTTCCCCCCCCCTCACATTTTGGCACTTTCTTTGAGCCTAGTACCGCGACGTGGCAATTCTGATGACGTCAAAAGCTGTCCTGGGATTGCATGGGGCTGAGGCCTACTCGGAGAAGACCCATTGAAAAACAACAGGTCTAACTTAGCTCTGCTCATTCATTTCAGTGGGCCTGCTCTGAGCTATGGCCCGCTAACTGCATCTGATCCACAGGTGGCTGCACAGGAATTTGCGGACTCGAGCGCCCCTGGCTGAAGCCAGCTTTCTGAAATAATAATAATAATAATAATAATAATAATAATAATAATAATAATAATAATATATTATTCATACCCCGCTCATCTGGCTGGGTTTCCCCAGCCACTCTGGGCAGCTTCCAGCAAAACATTAAAATTCAAAAATTCAAAATATAAAAATACAATAATGTGCCCATTTCGTACCCGGCTCCTTTTTCCCTTCCCAGGACTCGGCAACCGGAAGTTGGTGTCTCACGAGGCCATGCTGGGAGGCAAGCTGGCAGCCAAGACCAGCTTCACCTTGAACCGCTCTGCGGCCGCTCAGTTGCGGGCGGAGGACCTGAAAGGTAGGCTCCTCTTTCTGTCGAGTAGAAACGGCGGCTCTGTGTGTGCGCGCGTCTGTGTGTCCGCGCCCCCTTCCTTTCTGCCTTACGAGGTCCCCGGGGCCGTTCAATCCCTTAAATCCAGTGCGAAGAACACCATAAAACCTTTGCGATCCCTTTGAAACCAGGAGAGCAGGGGCTAATGTCTCTGCTCAGCAGATTTTATTTGAGTGAGCCGATCTCTTTGCCACCCTTAGGGGCCTCCCTCTACCGCCGGCTCAAGGAGTACGTTTTGACAGAGGACGACCTGAAGGAGCATGGGTACCCTCTGCCATGCCCCGAGACGTCGGGCCGCGCCGTTGTCTTCAACGCGGAGGAGAAGAAAACGACTGACGGTAAGCTCTGCGGGAAGAGGGGCGAGACCCGCGAGGGCTTCTGGCTTGGCGATCCTCATATAGTATCGATCCATTGTATTTATAATCCCTCCTGTGTCGTTTTCCCCCTCCCCACTTTATCACCAGCGACAACCTTGGGAGGTAGGTTGGGCTGAGAGGCAGTGACCGGCCTCCAGGTTCACCCACTGAATGGGGATTTGAACCTCAGTCTCGCAGTTCCTAGTCTGACAACTCTAAGCCAGAGGCCTTTTGGGGTCCACGGATCCCTTGACCAACTGCATTCTTTCTGTGGCACCCCTGGGGGGCTCAGGAGCCCAGTTAGGTCCCCTCCTTCCCTGCAGAGCTGGCAGCCCCTCACCCTTTTTTGAACACCCTCCCTTGTGGAGGGTTCCCTCGGCCTCCTCTCCCCTCTCCTTGGGAGTCCTCCGGGCAGCCGCTGGTCTCTGAGCTGCCCCAAAGAGAGCTGCTTCCTCACGCTGCCCCACAGGGGTCTGGGAAGAGGAGGCCCCCAGCCTCAGTGGCCCAACGGAGACCGGACAAAGGTGGACATGAGGCCAGTAGCTTACTTTTGGGGGGGGGCAGCAACGGGCCCTGCCAGGCTTGCATGGCACAAAGCAAACAAGATGATGGGCCAAAGCAAACAAGATGAATTTTAACAAGGAGAAATGTAAGGTACTACACTTGGGCAAAAAAAATGAAAGGCACAAATACAGGATGGGTGACACCAGGCTTGAGAGCAGTACATGTGAAAAGCACCTAGGAGTCTTGGTAGACCACAAACTTGACATGAGTCAGCAGTGTGATGCAGCAGCTAAAAAAGCCAATGCAATTCTGGGCTGCATCAAGAAGAGTATAGCATCTAGATCAAGGGAAGTAATAGTACCACTGTATTCTGCTCTGGTCAGACCTCACCTGGAGTACTGTGTCCAGTTCTGGGCACCCTTCAGCACTGGGCACTCAGCTCCCAGGCTGGCATTGCAGACAGCAAGCACAGGAAATCTTAGATCGAACTGAGAAACAAGGACACACAAAGTACAAAATTGCTCTCTCCCTCCCTCCCTCCCTCCCTCCCTCCCTCCCTCCCTCCCTCCCTCCCTCCCTCTCCCTGAGCTCCTCTTCTCTCTCTTCCCAGCTGCTCCTGCAGTTCTCAAAGACATGCTCTGGGAAAGGCTGCTGGGGCGGGGGGGGGGGCAGGGGTGAGGTGACGGCAAGGCCGGTGGAAAAGCCATGGACTAAGTACAACAGAAAGTCTCTCTCCCCTCACAGTTCGTACTGCAGGTGTCCCTTGTCCGCTTGAGAGTTGTTTCTAGTCCCGCTGCAGTTTGCTTATTTCTTTATGGAGCAGGCCTTCGTTGTGCCACGAGGGGGCGCACCCACAGTTTTGCTCAACGGGACGAAACTTTTGGTTTTTTATATAAAACACCATTCTGTTGCTCTCTCTCTCTTTCTCTCTCTCTCTCTTTGTAAATATTTCTTGCCGTGTTTCGTGACATAGGTAAAGCAAGAGAGAACAGCTCTAACGACAGATGAGAATCAACAGAATGAAAAAACAGAGTACAGGGGCACATGACTTGAAATAACAAGATCCGAGTGAAGCATGATATTTTATTTATTGAATAAATTAATCAAAAATAATTTAATTAAATAGCAGCCTTACTTGATGAACAAGCGTCGTTCCAGGTGCGCCAAGCATGTGGTGAGGGTTGCCTTGAAAACGTTGGTTCTGCTGTATACAGAATCATCATCATCATCATCATTATTACAGTTGCACCTTGGAAGTCGAACGGAATCAGTTTGAATTCCAAAACGTTTGGAAACCAAAGCGCGGCTTCTGATTGGCTGCAGGAAGCCCCATCGGACGTTCGGGTTCCAAAAATCACTCGCAAACTGGAACAACCACTGCTGTATTGTTTTAACGCTCGATTGGGAGCCGCCCAGAGTGGCTGGGGAAACTCAGCCAGGTGGGCGGGGTATAAATAATAAATTATTAGTATTAGCATTATTCTGGGTTTGTGGCATTTAGGAGCTAGAACGTTCGACTCGCAAGGTGTTTAGGATCCAAAGTTTGACTATTATTATTATTATTATTATTATTATTAGAATTTATATACCACCCTATACCTGGTGGGGTCTCAGGGCAGTTCACAGAATAAAATCAAGATATAAAACCACAAAATACATACCGTAATAAATATAAAAACAACTCCAATTCTCATGGAATTGGGGAACTGGAAGGGACCCCTAAGGGCCGATCTGGTTCAACCCCTCTGCAATGCAGGAATCTCAGCCAAGCCAACAAGGAGGTAGGGGAACAAACAGTGGAACTTCAGAAAAGCACCTGGAATTAATTCATTGAATCTCTCTCTCTCCCTCCCCCCCCCAAAAAAAATTCAAGGCTCCTGCAGAGTTTGCTGCCGCTGCGGCACCGAGTACATGGTGACGCCGTCTGGGAACTGTGTCCGCAAGGAGGAATGCGTCCACCACTGGGGGAAGTTGCGCAAGCAGAGAGGTAAAACGTAGCCTTTGTGTTCCTTTTCTCCCACATCTCATCCTTCCGCAGCAGCAGCAGCTCAAAGAGTGGGTGTTTGCGGCGGTTTGCATCTTCACCCGTGCTCGGCCTCCCTGCGTTCTGTCTTCGCAACAACCTATGAGAATCGCGCAGGGCTGCTGCTTCTCGTGGCTTGCTCGGCGGAGTTGGAAGGGGGGACCCCGAGGGTCATCCAGCTGAACCCCCCACGATGCAGGAATTTCAAAAGCATCCATGACGGATCCAACCTCCGCTTAAAAACCTCCAAGGAAGGAGAATCCACCACCTCCCATTTGCATATTTCACAGTAAAAGCCGTTCCACTCCCTCTCCCCACAGAAAGCCCCCTCAAAGGGGTTTCCGAAGAGAATCGAACAGGCATAGGCAAACTCAGCCCTCTGGATGTTTTGGGACTACAACTCCCATCATCCCTAGCTAACAGGACCAGTGGTCAGGGATGATGGGAATTGTAGTCTCAAAACATCTGGAGGGGCGAGTTTGCCTATGCCTGGAATAGAATAACCAAGTTATTGGTTAAAAAAAAAAGGCTCGAAGTAGCTGCTTTGAACATTCAGTGAAATGAAATCGGCAATAAACAGGTTAAAGCAGACATCAACATTCTGTGTGTCTGGGCAGGCTCATCTGAACAAAAATGTTTTTAGCAGGCACCGAAAAGAATTCAGCGAACAGTTTCCGCCTTGATCAGCAGGCAGGCAGGCAGAGGTCCTGGATGCTGGGTTTGGATCCCTGAAAGCTTACGAGTCACATTCTCTGAGGGTGGCCTACCGGGTAGGGTTGTTGTGCAAGGCTGAAAACGGTTTGGCGTGGGGAAGGAATACATGGGTTCTGAGTGTTTTGAGACACTGAGGGGGATAGAACAAATATGTAGCGGACCAGTTCAATTCCCTGACCTAGTCATTATGCAGCTTCGGCAAAGAACCACTCTTTGAACTTTGCTGTTTCCTCTTCCCTCCCCTTATTTATCTCATCCCTTTGGTTGTAAACAATCATCATCATTATTATTAATTTAAAACCTTGAGTGCTTGAGAGAAAGGCAGGATGTAAATATTGCAAGTGAGGACAGCCTCTGCGTAACATTCAGCTGGTAGTGTCTGGGAAATGCCCTTCCGCTGGTGTCCTCCTTGGTCAGCCTCTCTTCTCCCTTTCAGTTCCCGGTGGTTGGGAAACCCATTACAACTGCTGTTCCGGAGCGGTGGGTTCCCCTGGGTGCCAAGTCGCAAAAGTAAGTAGTTTTAAATTTCCTTGGTTTCCTTTTATCTCGCCCGTCCTCCATCACAGAGCCCCAGGTGGCATAAGCGTGGTTGGTAGATCTAGGCGCAGGTCGTAGTTCACTGGTAGAGCCCCTGCCTTGCAGGTAGAAGGTCCCAGGCTCAGTCCTGTTTCCCTCCCAATCCCCAGATAGGACTGGGAATGCCCCCCCTGCTTGAAACCTTGAGAGCCCTGTGAACATCAGTTAGGCCCGGTTGCTCACCGGATGGCAAGACGCTTTGAGCATATGGCACCGATCCTAGTCGGACTGCACTGGCTACCAATTAGTTTCCAGACCCAATTCAGAGTGCTGGTTTCAACCTATAAAGCCTTAAACGGCTTAGGACCGCAGTACCTCAAGGACCGCCTCATCCCATAGGATGAGAACGGGGCCTTCTCTGCAGTGGCTCCCATTTCTGGAATGCTCTCCCCAGGGAAGTTGCCTGGCGCCTTCATTATACACCCTTAGGCGCAAGGCAAAAACGTCCCTTTTCAACCAGGCCTTTGGTTGATCTGTTTTACATCCTATGCCCTTTTAATATGCGGGGTTTTTGGGGGGGGAGGGGGCTCGTGGGTTGTTGTTTTTATTTTTATTAGGTATTGTAGTTGTGTTGTTGCAGCTACTCTCGAGTAAAGACGCCCAAGTCCGTGCTTGTCTTTAAGGGTTTATTGTGCATATTATTTACAGTGCAGAGATAACAGAAATTATTTACAGTGCAGAGATAACAGAAAACAAGACCTCCTAGTCCCTCGCAGAATCCGGGAGTGGACGTTTCCTGTTGCGTGACCAGCATAAGAGCTTGGGCACCCTGAAACGCCTCCTCCCGACCTTACGTTTAGTGGCGCGCCTTAATTCGGGCGCCAGAAGGGACTGCCTGTTCCCCTCCACCTCTGGGTCAAGGCGGAGCAAGGGCTCTCCCACATCGCTGAGCCTTGCCTCCTCCATCCTGCTAACTTCCTCCTTCCCCCCATCTCGCTAACTTCCTCCTTCGCCCCCAGCTGCTGCTGCTCTCACTGGGCGAAGTGCTGGTCAGCAGGATGGGGGGGAGTTCCCAGTAGGAAGGTCCCCTGACAGGTATTTTGTGTTTTTATATCTTGATTTAATTCTGTGAACCGTCCTGAGACTCCCGGGGATAGGGCGGTATGTAAATTCAATTAATAATAATAATAATAATAATAATAATAATAGCCTGTAAACCTGGAAGCTCCTCCACAAATTTGCCTTTGTCCTAAAGCAGGGGTCAGCAAACCTTTCCAGCAGAGAGCCGGTCCACTGTTCCTCAGACCTTGGGGGAGGGGGGGCTGGACTATATTTTGAAGGGGGGGAAATGAACAAATTCCTATGCCCCACAAATAACCCAGAGATGCATTTTAAATAAAAGGACACATTCTACTCATGTAAAAACACACTGATTCCCGACCGTCCGCGGGCTGGATTTAGAAGGCAATTGGGCCGGATCCAAGGCCTTCGTTTGCCTACCCATGTCCTAAAGCCAGGCAAGGTGAAATAAGCCGGCTTCCTTCTCTCTAATTCCCTCCCCCCTCCTTTCTTTCAGCAACACGTTCACGACGGCAGGAAGGAGAACTTGGAGGGCTTTGTGAAGACCTTTGAGAAGATGCCCAGCGCGGACGGCAACCCGGGCATATACGCCTTAGACTGCGAAATGGTTGGTAGAGCATTCGATTGGGGCTGGCTGGGGTGGTTTCGCAAAACGATAGCCATTAAAATCATAGGGCTTAGGCAGCTCGAAAGAGGCTGCTTCTTTCAACTTCGAACGTGTCTCTGTCTATCTGTCTATCAGTCTACCTATTGTGTCTGTTTCCAAAACAGATAACTAAAACCGTAGCTCTGTTCCTTAACTGCTGGGTAATACAGTGGAACCTCGGAAGCCAAACACCTTTGAACTCGAACGTTTCGGCTCCCGAATGGTCGAAACCCAGAAGTGAGGAGTGTTCCGGTTTTCAAACGATTTTCGGAAGCCGGACGTCCAGCGCAGCTTCCAATTGGCTGTAAGACGGTTCCTGAAGTCGAACGCTATCTATCTATCATTATTCATCTATCGTGTCTGTTCTGAAAAAAGATAACTAAAATCGTAGCGCTCTTCCTTTACCGGTGGGAAACAGTCGGCCAAAAGAAAGCAGCCTTGAAAGTTGTCAGAAATGTCTCTCCCCCCCCCTCTTTGATTCCTGCCTCTCTGGACCCCAAATCGGTTTAGTCTCTGGGTCATTGAATCAGGCGAGGATTTGGCGAATAGGCGATCAGGGTTGCCTGCGAAACAGGAGCCTTCCTGAGTCACAAACACCCCCCCCCCAAATCTCTCTCTCTCTCATTCTCCGGCTCCCACAGTGTTACACCAAGCAAGGCCTGGAGCTGACCCGGGTCACGGTGATCAACTCGGAGCTGAAAGTCGTCTATGACACGTTCGTCAAGCCTGACCACAAAGTCGTGGACTACAACACTCGGTGAGGATAATCGGAGGTCTGGTCCGCCACGCCTTCATGCTAAGCCGCGGTTCAGAGCATTAGGTGCAAACCGTGCCCAGCTTCTTAACCTTCAGATTGCTGGCCTGTCTGAACCCTAGTTCTGTCTGCTCTGACTGGCAGCAAGTCCTCCAGAGACTCCATCTCCCCTACACAGCAGCCTTTCTGGCAGGCCAGCCAAATTAGCTTAGTTTTTATTTTTTTAAAAATCTTGTTTATTGATGTAATTTTTCGCAAAAAAAGACCGTAAGTTGACTTCTCGTCCTCCCAAGTTTAGTTTTTCCCTTAAGTTCCAAACTGTTTGGTTCCTCTGCTCCAAAATGAAATGGCAAATTCTCTTTCTTTCTTTCTTTCTCATATTTGTTTATTTCCTGCCTTTTTCTCAGCCTGAGACTCAAGGGCAGCTGATGCAGATAAAATGGAAAAAAAGCTAGAAACAGCAAATATGAGAGTTTCGTATGAGGGAATACGGTCTTTCAAATAGCCTGTACGTTCTGGGGGCCGTGCCAAAATTACATATAGCCAAAACACACTGGGTTCAATGTCAGGCAGGATTGCCAAAGTCTCTCCCCACCCCAAAACTCTCTTTTTAATGATTATCTATTTATTTTGCCAAATGCTTAAAGCTGAATGCTCACAAGTCAAATGCAAGTAAGTTGCGGGCTTACAAAAAGGGAGAACTGGAAACTGGCTGATAACTCTCAAAAGTGGATGTTTTGTTTGTTTTCATACATAAATTGTATTGTCATTTTAAAATTTGACAATCATCATCATCAGTTGACATTTACGTCACGTACTAGTTTTGACTTCCCTCCTCCCCTTTCTTGGTTTCTTGTAAAAATACATTTTCAAAACTTGTGTCTCCCCCTTAAATCATTTTGTTTGTCACTCTTTCTTCCAAAGCCACCTTTTAACTGCTTGCTTTTAGATTAATCCTGCTAATCTGTTTAATTGCTCACAATAATTTTTAGATAATCTACACATCTTCCTCTTTCTTTCTTTCTTTCTTTCTTTCTTTCTTTCTTTCTTTCTTTCTTTCCTTTAAAATCCTTTTTATTGAGTTTTACATTGCAAATTTAAATTCGAACATTAAACATCAACATCATCATTTAGGATTCCCTGAACCCTTCGACTCCCCTCTGCCCTTTCATGGTTACCATTTTTATCAATCTTTTTTTCAGCTGCTTCACTAATTTTCTCTATTTTTCTTAAATAGAGAAAATTAGCGAAGCATTATTTTTCTTAAATAATCTTTTTTTTTTACCTTAATTCTTAATACATTATGAGCATTGATCAAACCCTGCCAAAGTTTTTAGTTGTTTACATTGTTCTCTTAAATACATTGTAAAAATTTCCCATTCCTGGGGGTGTGTGTGTGTGTGTGTGTGCAGCATCCTCTTTCCATCTCTGCGTGAAGAGTAGGGGGGAGGCACCTTGATAATAAATAATAATAATAATAATAAATTTTATTTATACCCCGCCCCGCCCCCCAGCCAAAACCGGGCTCAGGGCGGCTAAAACTAGATATAAAACACTTGATTAAGATAGAACTTAAAAACAAGATTAAATACAACATTAAAATTATAATGCAAATTAAAATGCAGCCTCGTACGGAAAGGAAATGGGAAAGTGGGGGGGGGGAATCAAGTTGGGTCCAGGCCAAAGGCCAGGCGGAACAACTCTGTCTTACAGGCCCTGTGGAAAGAAATCAGGTCCCGCAGGGCCCTGGTCTCATGAGACAGAGAGTTCCACCAGGTCGGAGCCAGTGTTGAAAAGGCCCTGGTTCTAGTTGAGGCTAATCTTGACTTCCTTCGGGCCCGGGATCAAGCAGGAATTTTGTGAGAGTGCCTTTGAAAGGGCGAGTATTCCCACCCGCTTGACGACACGGATCTTTGCCTTCGCAGGTTTTCGGGCGTGACGGAGGAGGACCTGGAGAACGCCTCCATCACCCTGCGGGACGTCCAGGCTGTCCTCTTGAGCATGTTCAGCTCGGACACGATCCTGATAGGGCACAGCTTGGAAAGCGACCTGTTTGCGCTGAAGGTAATGGGAGGGAGGGGCTCTGCTTGCTCTGGGGGAAGCCAAGCTGCAGGGTGGGGTGGGCAGTTCACAAGAGCAGGCGACGGCAAAAATCATGGCGCGGGGGAAACCGCTAAGCCAGCCGATGCATCTGCATAGCCCGGTCCTTATTTAGGGCATCACGATCTACCAGTATATCGTGATGTTTAGCCGGTGATGATATTGCAAACTTGGCAGCCAGATAATCTCCTGGCCCAAGTGGGGGTCCGAGGACACGTTCCTGATGGCGTGAGGATTCCCACTGGTGCAGAAGAACTTAGCAGAAGTACAGTGGTACCTCGGGTTACAAACGCTTCAGGTTACGAACTCCGCTAACCCAGAAATAGTACCTCGGGTTAAGAACTTTGCTTCAGGAATAGCCATGTTCAAATATATAAAAGGATGTCATATAGAGGAGGAAGGTTGTTTTCTGCTGCTCCAGAGAAGCGGACACGGAGCAATGGATTCAAACTACAAGAAAGAAGATTCCACCTAAACATTAGGAAGAACTTCCTGACAGTAAGAGCTGTTCGGCAGTGGAATTTGCTACCAAGGAGTGTGGTGGAGTCTCCTCCTTTGGAGGTCTTTAAGCAGAGGCTTGACAGGCATATGTCAGGAATGCTTTGATGGTGTTTCCTGCTTGGCAGGGGGTTGGACTGGATGGCCCTTGTGGTCTCTTCCAACTCTACGATTCTATGATTCTAGGATGAGAACAGAAATTGTGCTCCAGCGGTATGGCAGCAGCAGGAGGCCCCATTAGCTAAAGCGGTGCTTTAGGTTAAGAACAGTTTCAGGTTAAGAACGGACCTCCGGAATGAATTAAGTTCTTAACCAGCGGTACCACTGTACTTGGGGAAAGGGAAACCCTTTGACCCCGTGTGCACCCGTCTCTCCCGGCAGCTCATCCACGGGACTGTGGTGGACACGGCTGTCGTTTTCCCTCACCGCCTGGGCTTGCCTTACAAGCGGGCTCTGCGCACCTTGATGGCCGACTACCTCAAGCGCATCATCCAGGACAGCGGTGAGATTTCGGCGCCTGGAGGGGGGCGGGATGGGGAGCAAGGGAGAGAATCCGTAGGGTGGCTCCTCGGCTTCTTCAGGCCGCCTTCCGCCTCCACCCCCCTCATTCAGCCCAGACACCGGGGTCCAGCTCTGAGGGCCCTCTGGCAGTTCCCTCCCTGCGAGAAGCAGAGGGCACACAGCCTGGGGGTCATTTTGGACTTACCGCTGTCCATGGAGGCTCAGGTCAATTCTGTGTCCGGGGCAGCTGTCGCCCAGCTCCATCTGGAAAGCAGAATGAGACCCTCCCTGCCCACAGACTGTCTCACCAGAGTGGTGCATGCTCTGGTTATCTCCCTCTTGGACTACTGCCATGTGCTCTCCATGGGGCTACCTTTGAAGGTGACCCAGAAACTACAACTAATGCAGAATGCGGCAGCTAGACTGGGGACTGGGAGCGGCCGCCGAGACCACATAACATCGGTCTTGAAAGACCTACATTGGCTCCCAGTACGTTTCTGAGCACAATTCAAAGTGTTGGTGCTGACCTTGAAAGCCCTCAACGGCCTCGGTCCAGTATACCTGAAGACATCTCCACCCCCATCGTTCAGCCCCGGACACTGAGGTCCCACGGCCAAAGGTCAAGATTGATTGATTGAATTTATATACTGCCCTATACCGAGAGGTCTCAGGGCGGTTCACAGAAAAGATCACAATATGTAAAATCAAAGTAAGAACAATAACCCAGTAACACCCCACTCCCCAAAAGAGCCACATTTTAAAAGGTTATTGGATGTTGATCAGGTCAACCAAAGGCCTGGTTAAAAAGGAACGTTTTTGCCTGGTGCCTAAAGGTGTATAATGAAGGCGCCAGGCGAACTTCCCTAGGGAGAGCATTCCAGAGATGGGGAGCCACCGCAAAGAAGGCCCCGTTCTCGTGTTGCCACCCTCCGGACCTCTCAAGGAGGTGGCACATGAAGGAGGGCCTTGGAAGATGATCTCAGGGTCCAGGTAGGTTAATATGGAAAGAGGCGGTCCTTGAGGTATTGCAGTCCCTCACTGCCCCACCCCAATTCCTTCCCATCTTCCTGAGTCTCAAGGCAGTGGTGGCCAAACTTGGCCCTCCAGCTGTTTTGGGACTACAACTCCCATCACCCTAGGCTAACAGGACCAGTGGCCGGGGATGATGGGAAATGTAGTCCCCAAACAGCTAGAGGGCCGAGTTTGGCCACCACTGCCCCAAGGGAACTGAGGAGTCGCAACTTCCTGCATTCTCTCTTTGTTTTTCTTCCCGGCAGTGGAAGGCCACGACTCGAGCGAGGACGCCCGGGCATGCATGGAACTGATGATCTGGAAGATCAAGGAAGACGCGAAAGTGAAGCGATGATAAAGGAGAGGCCGCCGCCGTTCTTTCTCCTTTGCCTCTTCCGCTTTTACCGGTGCAGTGCAATAATAATAATGATGATAATAATAATAATAACAACAACAATAACAGCCTCTGGGGAGCCTGGGCCCTCCAGCAGGCACGTTTCCCCCATCCTCCTGTGTTCGCCACCCTCCTCTGCAGGCACACTGAGAAAGCGTGTGACCTCGTGAGGCTGGCCGTGACGTCCTGTCCATCCGCCCCCCCCCCCTGGACCTGTGGCACGGTAGGCCCGCCAGAGAACTCCAGGATGAAATCTGGGCGGTGCCTAACTCCGCAGCTCCCCGAAACCCCGTCCCGTTCTCAAACCTCGAAAAAGCAGAAATGTGGCTTCTCCTTTTGGGGACTTAACATGGGGCTCCCTGTGCGCTGCCACACGTCGGGAAGTTGGCTGCGACAACTTCAGCAAGCTGCGGAGGCGCTGGCAAGCCACGTGGGGGCTGCGATCCGGCAGCAGGCCGTCTCCAAACCCGCAACACCAGGGGAGAAGGCAGAGGTGCCGTGCGGTTGGCAGGGCAGCAGAACTGAGTCTGAGTCCCGGCCGTGGGTACGGCAGGGCATTGCGCTCGCGCCAGGAGCACAGGGGGCCCTCGGTGCAGCCGGCTGGTGCCGAACCGCAGGACATGGGTCCCCCTGCAAAGAGGGGGGTTCCCCTCGCCCCGTCTCTCAGCTCAACGGACCTCCCCGCTCTCCGCTGCCTGCATTGTTGGACTCCTTCCTGAGGTAGAGGATGGCCCCGGATAGCCGCCTGACCCGGAATCATTGCTTGCGCAAGTCCTCTAGGGTGGAAAATGGGGCAGGGGGCATGAGCACGGCAGGGTCGCTGCAGGGAGCCTTACGATTCACCCTCCTTCACAACGGCAAACCAGGGAACTTCCTCCACTATTCAGAGCATATCACACTGAACTTTCAAGCTCAGCCGCGACTTTTTTAAAAAAACACTAGGAAATGCTTCTTCCTAATAAAATTGCTAGCTTTTCTGAAACGCTGTTCCATGAACGCCCCGTGGGGAAGCTTAACCCAGCTCGCTTGGGGGGGCGACGGGCGACACACGATGCAGGTGGAAATCTTTGCCTTGGCGTATAATGAGAAAAGAAAAAGGGGTGGTGGTGGTTGAATCCACCTTCTCCTCCTCAAATTCACGCACGCTCAGTTATCCACGAGTGTAAATAACAATGTTCTAGGAACGGAGCAAGTTAGAAGACAGGGTGGGTGGTGGGTGGGTTTCCTATTTAAAGCAAGGGGACAATTCTGCACTACAAGCTGTTTCAGCTGACAAAACACTCTTCCTTCCTCTGCACACACCCCCCCCTCCCGAATTGTCATTTAAGGAGGCCTAAGGAGAGAGCTCTCTTAGAGAGTTCAAATGTTTCCCGACGCCATTCATTCCCTTTAAATACCAGTTCCCTGTTTCCATATTTCTTTGCAGCTCCCAGTCTGCCCTCTTCCTTCCTTCCTTCCTTCCTTCGAGGGTAATAAGAGGAGAAAGCAAGTCTCCTTGGCCCCTGGGGGGGGAAAAGAAACTTTATTATTATTATTAATAATAATAACCTTAGTACGACCTCTTCTGCAGTTGACCTCAGCCGTTCCCTGGTTGACGATTCCCGAATCTCTTGTTTTGTTAACACTGTACAGTTAATTAAAAATGGGCGCTGTAGACTTTGTATATGCAGAACTGGTAAAACCTGTTAACACTATTTTGTAAATGGTTTTTTTTGTTTTGTTTTTTTAAATAAATAAAAATCCTGGCTATTTGTGGTAAGCATGATTGGTTGTTTTACAGATTCTCTCTCTCTCTCTCTCTCTCTCTCTCTCTCTCTCTCTCTCTCTCTCTCTCTCTCTCTCTCTCTCTCTCTCTCTCTCTCTTATTCTGCTTACTGGAGAGTGTGTCAGGGATAAAAGGTGGCGGGGGGTAATCCAGAGATTTTATTTTTGAAAGGCCACAACTTTGCCAAACGTTTCATCTACAGAGAGCCAGAAACCTGTCCTCATTAAGTTTAAATCAGAGAGGGCCTTGGGTTTCCTCCATACTTGGTCTAAGTACCAGCTCTGCATGCAAGAACTTGGAAGAACGCCTCTGCTCAGAAGAGGCAGTGCCTCTTGAGAACCTGAATGCTTCTTAGATAGGGGATTTGTATCCCAGATAACCACAGGAGGGGGGTTTCTCTTATTTGGAGGAGCCATTCCCCTCCCGAGAATCTACAAGGCAGCTTCCTGTCTTCATTCTCCTTCACCCTTGGATGAACATTCTGTGATGTCACGACAGGCTAACTATTCGGTGGCACAGGATTCAACGCCACCCTGAAAATGCATTCACTATTTCCATTCTCTCCCTCTGGTATAACTCCCTCCTGCAGGTGGGAATTCCATAGTTTGCACCGCGCGAAGCAGCCCTTTTGTTTCCCCTGCATCTCCCAACTTTCAGCTCCATCGAATCTTCACGAGTTCCGGCGTTCGGAGAAGAGAGAGGGAGGAAAG
Source organism: Zootoca vivipara (assembly GCF_963506605.1). Lineage (NCBI taxonomy): Eukaryota > Metazoa > Chordata > Lepidosauria > Squamata > Lacertidae > Zootoca > Zootoca vivipara. Next base: position 2,400,790 of record NC_083281.1, on the reverse strand, counting down.
CTGCTCTCTTACTGGCTATCTCCATGCCGGGCACAGTTTCAGAAACCCGATGTGTCGCCTCCCAACTTGCTTGAGGAGTCCGGATCGCTGGATCAGAGCGAAGGAAAAATTGGAATGAAGTCCACTGGGCCATTGACTCTGGGAGCTGGGGGGTCAGAGGTCAGAAAGAGCTGGCGGGGCTTTTTGTGATGGCAGACGTTGTTGCGTTAAACATGCCTCTTTTGTGCACGAGGGAAAGCTGTTTGCATCCCTGGCTGTGTTCCTCGTGGGGATCAGCCCCTGATCGCCACCCCTACGCCAGAGCCTCCCATTGTCCACGTTATTGATCAGGGTGCTGAGCCTCATTAAAACCCCTTCTCCAGTTAATTTCCCTCTTGTAAGCTCCTTTTGGCCGGCAAATGTGGGACGGAGGGTCCCAGGAGCAGGGAGAGTGGGTGGCTGGCCGAGAGTCTCCCGCTGAGATATCGACGGACCTGTCACAACCCGTTTGCGCCCCGTGGCATCTGAAGGGTGCGTTTCAAAGAAATGTCCCCAAGTTAAAAGCTCCCCACTGAATAGACCACCAGTTCTGTGTTCTGGGGGATTTCGCTGTCCCATTTCATCTCCCCCCTTCCCCTCTTCCAGTGACAGGTTTGGAATCGCCATCAAAGCGTCCTTACTTTGCCGGTTCCATGGCTGCATTTGAAGATTGCTTCTTGTTTGCAGCCCAGAACTTCGGTCACTCATCTCCAATCAGGTGATATTTGGCTAATGATAATATGAAGAAGAATATTCTTTGGCGATCACTCGTAGCCGAGTAAGATTGTCTTCCATAACATGGTTTTAGCAGTGAGTCCGTAAGTGACTGTGGTGGCCAATTCTGGATCCACACATCCTTCCACAGTGGGGACATAGGTTTCCAGGCGGGAGTTGATCCCGGTGAGGGTTTGCTAAGCATGCCTTCCTCTTAGCACGTTTCTCCCTTGCGTCCTGAGTTCAAGTGTCTTCAAAGACCACAACACCTTTGGTAAAGGCTGTTCTCCAACTGGAGCGCTCGCAGGCCAGTGTTTCCCAATTGTCGGTGTTTATACTACATTTTTTAAAATTTGCCTTGAGAGAGCCTTTAAACCTCTTTTGTTGACCACCAGCATTACGCTTTCCATTTTTAAGTTCGGAATAGAGTAGTAGCTTTGGAAGATGATCATCAGGCTTCCGCACAACATGACCAGTCCAACGAAGTTGACGTTGAAGAATCATTGCTTCAACACTGGAGGCATTAGTTCGCCTGTCTTCCCAAGTGATGTGTATGAATTTTCGGTGACACCGTTGATCGAATTTTTTGAGGAGTTGAAGATGGCATTTATAAGTGGTCCAGGTTTCACAAGAATACAGTAAGGTTGATAGGACAATAGCTTTGTAAACAAGCATTTTATTATATACAGAACGTGGAGCTGATAACGCCCAGTTTGCAGGTTCGATCCCCATATTCCTGCATTGAAGGTTGTTGTTGTTGTTTAGTCGTTTAGTCGTGTCCGACTCTTCGTGACCTCATGGACCAGAGCACGCCAGGCACTCCTGTCTTGCACTTCCTCCCACAGTTTGGTCAAACTCATGTTCGTCGCTTTGAGAACACTGTCCAACCATCTCGTCCTCTGTCGTCCCCTTCTCCTTGTGCCCTCCATCTTCCCCAACATCAGGGTCTTTTCCAGGGAGTCTTCTCATGAGGTGGCCAAAGTCTTGGAGCCTCAGCTTCAGGATCCGTCCTTCCAGTGAGCAAGGATTCCAAGGATTCTTCTCTTCTCATGAGGTGGCCAAAGTATTTGAGCCTGCATTGAAGGAGGTTGGACTAAATCAGTGTTTTCCCTGGGGGGCGCTGGGATGATCCGGGGGGGGGGCAGTAGGAGCCTCTAGTGCAATGGGGGGGGGCTCCCAAGTTGGGCGCTGTTGTGGGATGGCGACAACGCCTTCCCCTGGAGGCGAGGAGTTTTACTGGGCGGGGGGGGGGGATGTTTTTTGGCTTCCCCCAGGCCCAGGAAATGGGTCTCAGGTTTCCTGCCTATTCATATAATTTCAAGCTGCAAGTTTTCTTATTCCCAAACACCTAAAACCCGAAAGTAAGTGTTCCCGTTTTTTAACGTTTTTCAGAAGCCGAACGTCCAACGCAGCTGTCGGCTATTGCTTCTGGGGCGCCTGCGCCAATCAGAAGCTGTGCCTTGGTTTCCGAACATTTTGGAAGTCGAAAGGACTTCCGGAACAGATTAAATTTGGCACATTTTGTTTTTGCTCTTTATTTTGCGTTTTTGTTTTTGAGGCTTTTTCGGTTCATTTGTTTCTGCGACTGTGTGGAACCCAGTATCCGAAGAAGTGTGCATGCACACGAAAGCTCATACCTATGACAAACTTAGTTGGTCTCTAAGGTGCTACTGGAAGCAATTTTTTTTATTTTTTGTTTTGACTACGTCAGACCAACACGGCTACTTACCTGTAACTAGTGTATGGAACCCAGTTCAGCTACTGATTGATTGTGTGACTGTGGAAATGGATAAAAGCCCCCCCCCCTCAATCCAAACAATGTCTATCATCAGTGCAGGGAAGAAAAAATAATCATTTTAATTTTTATCATCTACAATACTGTATTATTTATTTTATAGTACAGTACATTGATTATTGCTTTCATTTTATGGATCCGTGGTCTCGTTAGAGAGTAAAATTCATGTTAAGCTGCTATTTTAGGGGTTGTTTTTAAAAGCCTGGGAGGGATTAATCCATTTTGCATTGCTTTCTATGGGAAAGCATGCCTTGGTTTTGGAACGATTTGGTTTTGGAACGGGCTTCTGGAACGGATTAAGTTTGAGAACCAGGATGCATGCCAATGTCCAACAATAACTTTCATTAGGTTGTAGGACGTAGGTAGAGATAGGGATACACGAAAGAACGCAAATTTGTCACGGCATCTTTCTGTTCGTTTGGTAAAAGGAGAACGATTTCTAGGGGGGGCGCTGGGTAATTTGTGTGTGTTTTGAAATTGTTGTTGTTGTTTAGTCATTTAGTCGTGTCTGACTCTTCGTGACCCCATGGACCAGAGCATGCCAGGCACTCCTGTCTTGCACTGCCTCCCGCAGTTTGGTCAAACTCATGTTCGTAGCTTCGAGAACACTGTCCAACCATCTAGTCCTCTGTCGTCCCCTTCTCCTAGTGCCCTCAATCTTTCCCAACATCAGGGTCTTTTCCAAGGATTCTTCTCTTCTCATGAGGTGGCCAAAGAATTGGAGCCTCAGCTTCACGATCTGTCCTTCCAGTGAGCACTCAGGGCTGATTTCCTTCAGAATGGATAGGTTTGATCTTCTTGCAGTCCATGGGACTCTCAAGAGTCTCCTCCAGCACCATAATTCAAAAGCATCAATTCTTCGGCGATCAGCCTTCTTGATGGTCCAGCTCTCACTTCCATACATCACTACTGGGGAAACCATAGCTTTAACTATACGGACCTTTGTAGGCAAGGTGATGTCTCTGCTTTTTAAGATGCTGTCTAGGTTTGTCATTAAAAGCAGGCGTCTTTTAATTTCGTGACTGCTGTTTTGAAATAAGTAGGCCAAATAAGTTTGGGAACCTCTCGACTCGATGATCCTCCATTGCAGGAGGTTGCACTTGATGGACCCTCTGTGATTCTGCGCTCCCTATGATTCTGTGATTCTTTCGTCTGCCCTGGACCATCCAGCAATTCAGCCTCCTTGCAGGCCTGCGAGTTTTAGTGTTAGGAGAGGGGGGAGGAAAGCTCTTTTCTGTAGCTACTTGGTGGTGCATCCTTTGATAAAAACCACGCCGCTTCTTCCTTGCCTTTCCCCCACCCAAACTAAAAAGCCCCAATCCCCACAGCTGTTCCACATAAGGGAATCGCTACGCCCGTCCAGGACTGTAGAAAGCCGTGTTGATTCACAGAAGGCAAGCAGTTGGGAAGGGGGAGCTGAGAGAGAAGGGGACAATCTCCCAACTCGGCCCTCCCAGTAGCATGGGTTTTTTTTTTTAGGGGAACCCCTGCTGTGAAGCATTCAGGGCCCTTTCGTTCAGCTTAACCCCCTCCGCGCAGCCACGAGGCCGTTGGGGTCAGGGGTGATCGGGAGTGATCGATCCCACCTTTTGAAAGGCAATTTCATTCCTATAAAACTACGTTTTGTTCCCAGACAGCCGAAGCAAATTGTAGGGGAAGGTGTTAAAACATGGGGCATGCGAAGAAGGGTGTTTTTTGGGGGGTGAGGGAGCTTAGCGAGCAAATGGATCGATCAGGAATCGGGAAGCTGATTAGGGGATGGAGGTAAGCTCTTTAGCGAGCGACGTCCGAAGGGTGCAAGGCCATTGATCGACAGCTTCTCCTGAGCACATCTGTGCTCTTGTTAACTATTTTTTTTGTAGTTTTTACTATTTGAACCCAGGGCGGATGTTTGCTCGTTTCAATGCGCACGTCTTGAATCCACTGTTCCCGGACCAGATCAGTGAGCCCAAAGCTCAGTTCTCCCTCGAAGGTAGTTCTCCAGCCAAAGAACATGTTCAAAGGTCCTTTGCTGGGCCAAACCACGTATATATATATATATATATATAAAGGATACTTGGGCATGAAAAATGAATGCAGGGCTGTTACGATGGCACCATCCGGACATGGAAGTTAGCGTGGCAAATATCAGCCACTGATGTTCGCATTTCTGGCTTGCCGATTGCCTAAATTCATTTTTTTTAAAACATCTGTGCATCTTGCAGCTTCTTTTGGAGAGGTCTACAAAAAGAAATAAAAATCAGTTCTGAGATGCTGCCGGGCCTCAGGTTCACAATCTAAAGAAAACGATGCAACACACAAGAAACTTGGGATTGGGGGGGGGGAGCAAGCTCATAGGCACATGTAATTTTATAATAATAATAATAATGATGATAATGATAATTTTTATTATTTATACTCCGCCCATCTGGCTGGGTTTCCCCAGCCACTCTGGGTGGCTCCCAACAGAATATTAAAAACACCAAACATTGAAAACTTCCCTAAACGGGGCTGCCTTCAGATGTCTTCTATAAGTCAGGTAGTTGTTTATTTCCTTGACATCTGACAGGAGGGTGTTTCACAGGGCGGGTGCCACCACCGAGAAGGCCCTCTGCCTGGTTCCCTGTAACTCGGCTTCTCGCAGGGAGGGAACCGCCAGAAGGCCCTTGGAGCTGGACCTCAGTGGGGGTGGAGAGGCTCCTTGAGGGATACTGGGCCGTTTAGGGCTTTCAAGCTCAGCACCAACACTTTGAATTGTACATCCTGGCAGCCAATGTAGGTCTTTCAGGACCAGTGTTATATGGTCTCCACTCCCAGTCCCCAGTCTAGCTGTCGCGTTCTGGATTAGTTGCAGTTTCCGAGTCACCTTCAAAGGCAGCACCACGGAGAGCGCATGGCAGTAGTCCAAGTAGGAGATAACCAGAGCATGCACCACTCAGGCGAGACAGTCTGTGGGCAGGAAGTTATTCCTAATGTTTAGGTGGAGTCTTCTTTCTTGTAGCTTGAATCCATTGCTCCGTGTCCGCTTCTCTGGAGCAGCAAAAAACAACCTTTCTCCCTCCTCTCTATGACATCCTTTTATATATTTGAGCATGGCTATCATATCACCCCTTAACCTTCTCTTCTCCAGGCTAAACATACCCAGCTCCCTGAGCCGTTCCTCATAAGGCATCGTTTCCAGGCCTTTGACTATTTTGGGTTGCCCTCCTCTTTCCCTTCCTTCCTTCCTCTGTCTTCCTCTTCCTCTGTCTTCCTCTTCCTCTTCCTCTGTCTTCCTCTTCCTCTTCCTCTGTCTTCCTCTTCCTCTTCCTCTTCCTCTCTCTCTCTCTCTCTCTCTCTCTCTCTCTCTCTCTCTCTTCCTTTCCTTTCCTTTCCTTCCTCTCTTTCTCTTTTTCTTTCTTGCTCTGTTTCCTTTCCTTTCCTTTGCTCATTCCCTCCTTCATTCCCCTGCCCTCCCGATCCTTACACCACCTCCCCACCCCTCACAAACCCTTCCATGCCCTCTCCATCCTAAGAATCACCACACAGAACCGGGGGGGGGGGTGTTGCTCTTTGCTCACCCTCCACCAAAACTGGGTGGTTCCCCCAATTGCTTGCACACCCTTGGACCTCCATATCTCCCAGAGCCTCGGTGGGTTCACATTTTGACCATCCCATGCTGGCTGGGGAGGAAGTCGCCTCTCCTAGCCCTCTCCACGCTTGTCAGACCTTGTTAGCATCCCCAGCAAAGACATCATCTCTCTTTCTGCCCATGTCCCCCCACCCCACCACCCGCCAAATGCAAAATCACCTCGGCAAAGAGGGTGAGCTAGGATTAGGGGCCCTGAGGTTCTGCTGTCCAGGCTTCGCCTAAACTCAAATCCCCCTCGGTTTAATATCCCCAGTGCTACAAGATTGTCACAAGAGCGCCTGGACTAAAACTGTCTATCAAAAACTGCGCTCTTGTGATTCATCCCCACAACAGCTACTCACTTTGGGGTTTAGTAAAGCAAACAGCCTAATTTGTCAGCGCCTAAAGGATCTCGAGTGTCAGAACAACTTGGCCACAATAAGGAAATTTTGCCCATGGCATGACTATTTTCCACCTTCCCATTTTGACTCTCCAGTACCCTATCCGCACAACCTAGCAATTCTAAAATATAGACGCGCTTTTACCCCCGCAAGATTGAATGTCTTGCCCTCGGCTGGACTTGAGGGACGATTCCAACAGATGCAACACAAAAAACATCCCTGTGGAGATGGCAGTCCCGAAACTGTGGCGCATGCCCTTCTGGCTTGCCCTCTTTCTAAAGACTTGAGGAATGAGGTTATCCCCCCTCTTTTATTGTCCATTCTGGGTTGCCCAGCCACTGCCCCAGTGTCCTTTCTCTGGGCAGATCAAGAGGAGCAGGGGACAGCAAAGGTGGCAAGGTTTTGAGCTGGGGCAATCAGAATAAGGTCCACTATTTGACTACTGATTCAAAACCCTAAACTGTGATTTACATAATCGATTTTTAAATTTCTATTCTTTGTATATCGTATTGTTGTTTTATTGCTATGACCGATGGCTGATGTGAATAAAGATTCATTCATTCATACCTGTCCGGGCAAGAGGGACACTGCTTTTTAAAATGGAGAGAAGAGAGGTGGCGGTGATGGTGATCTTTTTACATGCTCAGAGAACTTGACTCCTTGGAAAGCGTGGTCAGGTTGCAGCCTAAAGACTGCTCCGAGCCAGCAGTAATGTCAAAGGCTTCTCTGAGCACAAAGTACGGTAACTTCGGCGGAGACTCCCTGTTGTATCTCTGCCGGCTACCCTGCTCTGACGTCGCCCCATTCCAGGCATCCTTCCTCTGTTGTGGGGGGAGGGGCAGTTCAGACATGTTCCCGCACTGGAGCCAGTTCCCCCCTGCGCAAATGGCATGAGGGAACGACCCCACCTGCTCCGGAGGGTATCCGTTGCATCTCTGCACGAGTCCCGCCTCCATCCGAGAATCCGGCTGAAAGAAACTTTATTAAAAAACTCACTCTGAAAGAAAAACATACTGTATTTTCCTGTGTATAAGACTACTTTTTAACCCAGGAAAATCTTCCCAATAGTCGGGGGTCGTCTTATACGCCGAGTCGCCTTATTTATACAGCGAGTATATCCCAAACTCTATATTTTAACTGGAAAAGTCTTATACGCCCAGTTGTCTTATACGCCGGAAAATATGGTACTTAAAACTACCAAAAGGGGGAAAGGGTCAGGATAATTATCATGCCGTTGCTGCGGGTGAGCGGGGGACAGTTTCCAGAATGGCAACAAGGTAAGTCTTTGCCCTGCCCAAGTTTACACTCTCTAATCTTCTGCACTCTCTAATCTTCAAAGGGAACAGTGCACTCTGCACGTTCTCTGGTGCCCCCCTGCTTTGTCCTCGAAGTGTCAAGTCAGGCTAGGTAAAACTTTGCAGGGCGCAAATATCTTCTTTCCTTGACAGGGTACTGAGGACGCCAAGGTTGCAGGTTCGATCCCCGTATTCCTGTGTTGTGGGGGGTTGGGCTAGATGTCCCTTAGGGGTCCCTTCCAACCCTATTGATTCTACCAAAGAATTAGCTGTCCCTTGGTAGAGATCTCCCCGTTTCGTTCGGCCCCGAATCCAGTGCCAGCTTGGCGGTGGGGGTGGGATAAAAGTGGGAGACCTTTCCAACCTATAACATTCTTTTACCCCCGCTGAAAGTTAATCCGTGCTCTGAATTATGGACACACACACACACACACACACACACACACACACACAACAATGAGATCAGCTTACCCCTCCTCAATTCCCTTCGGAGGGAAGAAAAGACACTTTATAATTTGGCTGAGCTCTGGTTAAGTTCCTACTAGATTTGGGGAGGGTTGCGAGAGGAAAGTTGGCGCTTACAACCCCCCCCATCCCCACCCCCCAAATCTCCCAAGCTGTTAAATAGCAGAGGATGAGCAGAAGCTGGGAGTTAGAGCCATGAAGGCAGGAGAGTGAAGAAGGAAGAGAGAAAAACAGAGATCTTGGGAGTTGGTGAGTGGTTTTCGTGGGGTGTTAAAAATGCTCTTTCTGCTTTTTCAAAGGGGGGGCAGGAATCTTGGAACAGGGGCTTAAGCATCGTGCAAAAGCGGGCTTTCGCAAGTTCTCCTTTTAATAATTTTCAAATTTGATTTAAAAAAAAACAAACATACAACAACAAAAAATTCAAAATCCAAATACAGTGGTGCCTCGCTAGACGAAATTAATTCGTTCCACGGGTCTTTTCTTATAGCGAAAAAATTTGTCTAGCGAATCCCATAGGAATGCATTAGATCTTTTTTGAATTTTTTTTTTTTTTGCCCATAGGAACGCATTAATTGAATTTCCATGCATTCCTATGGGAAACCGCGATTTGCTAGACGAATTTTTCGTAAAACGCATTCGTCTAGCGAGGCAAGCTCCGCTCGAAAAATCCTTTCGTTAAGCGGAAATTTCGTTAAGCAGGGCATTCGTTAAGAGACGCACCACTGTAGTGAGGTAGCTCTGAATCTCCCGACTCAAACCCCCCCCCCCAAATTCCTTCCATGGGTCCTAATGAAAATATTTGCAACTGCGTATCAATATTTATCCAAATATTTGAAGTTCTATAGTTTCCATTGTTTTACAAGTGTTGTTAAAATCCTGCCCATGCTTTAACCTGCTTACAATGATCTCATAAATAGATAATAATAATAATAATAATAATAATAATAATAATAATAATAATAATTTATTCCTTATACCCCGCCCATATGGCCGGGTTTCCCCAGCCACTCTGGGCAGCTTCCAATAGAGCATTAAAATACAATAATCTATTAAACATTAAAAACTTCCCTAAAGAGGGCTGCCTTCAGATGTCTCCTAAAAGTCTGGTAGTTGTTTTTCTCGTTGACATCTGATGGGAGGGCATTCCACAGGGCGGGAGCCACTACCGAGAAGGCCCTCTGCCTGGTTCCCTGTAACCTCGCTTCTCGCAGGGAGGGAACCGCCAGAAGGCCCTCGGAGGTGGACCTCAGTGTCCGGGCAGAACGATGGGGGTGGAGACACTCCTTCAGGTCAACTGGGCCAAGGCCGTTGAGGACTTTAAAGGTCAGCACCAACACTTTGAATTGTGCTCGGAAACGTCCTGGGAGCCAGTGTAGGTCTTTTCCCATTTTTTTTTAAATTTAGTCCTTGTCTTCTTGATTTCTGAGCTTCCCAGTTAATTTTGCCATTTACAGCATAGTCCCTCAGCTTGATCTGACATTCTTCTCTGGTAGCGACTTTATCTTCTTCCCATCTCTGGGCTAATAGCACCTGTGCAGTTGTTTGAGCATACATAAACAATCTTTTCTAATCCTTTGGAACCTTGGTCCCTGTAATTCCTAATAAGAAAGCTTCTTGGTTTTTCTGAAACAAACGTTATTTTAAGCATTCTTTTCGTTTCATTATATATCGTCTCCCAAACGTTTTTACTTTACACGTCCATCACATAGGATGAAATGTACCTTCTTTCTCTTTACATTTCCAGCAAGTAATTGCACTCGTTCTGAACATTTTTGCCAATTTAACAGGAGTCAAATACCACCGGCACATCGTTTTCATATAGTTTACTTTCAGTGAACAACATGCCGTGAATTTCAAATCTCCTTTTCAAGTTCTCATTTTCATTGCAAAACTGAAAATAATAATACAGTAATCATCATCATCATCATCATCACTTCCTTCTCCACTGTGAAAAATGCTTTACATCGTGGGTAGGCAAACTAAGGCCCGGGGGCCAGATGCGGCCCAATCACCTTCCAAATCCGGCCCGCGGATGGTCTGGGAATCAGCGTGTTTTTACATGAGTAGAATGTGTCCTTTATTTAAAATGCATCTCTGGGTTCTTTGTGGGGCATAGGAATTCATTCATATTTCCCCCAAAAAATATAGTCTGGCCCCCCACAAGGTCTGAGGGACAATGGACCAGCCCCCTGCTGAAAAACTTTGCTGATCCCTGCTTTACATTAAACACCAGGAATAATACTTCACAGCGGTGTGAGCTGTTTGGCAGTGGGGGAGGCCACCTTGAAAGCTGGCGGACTCTTAACTTTGGGTCAAATAGGAAGGTAATAATACTAATACTTATAATATTAATAACAATATTTTATTTGCACCCCGCCCATCTGGCTGGGTTTCCCCAGCCACTCTGGGCGGTTCCCAACAAAAGATTAAAATTACATTAAAACATCAGTCATTAAAAACTTTCCTAAACAGAGCTGCCTTCAAATGTCTTCTAAAAGTCAGACAGATAGTTTATTTCTTTGACATCTGGTGGGAGGGTGTTCCACAGGGCGGTTGTTTAGCGCTGAAAGGACAGTCAAGACCTGCACCCTGGTGAAGAAGTCCCAACAATCGAAGAATGGATTTTAAAGGCAGTGGGCCACGCAAAGGTGGCAAAGTTGACATCAGAAATAAGATATCCAAAAGATGAGAGCTTTGTCGAGAAGCAGAGGTTCTTTTTGGCCTATTTGAGGGGGGACGGGACGATGACAGGCAAATCACAAATAGTAGGTTGTGGCGAGATACACCGGGAAGGGGTCCCCGGACGTTTGACGGTCTATTGACCCAATACCTCCCTCGCCTATTTCTTCCCCTTGCTGCCACCAACCAGTAAATCTGTGTACTGGTACACAATTGATTTGAACCCAGTCAGATGAACAGTGAACAAAACAATTAAGTTTATTTAATGTGAAGATCTTACAAGCATATCAGTTCTTATTGGTTTCTCAAATATGTTTGCTTTAAACTTATCCTTTAGTCTTAGTTCCCCCCTTGTCCTCCCTGACTGAAGTTCTCTTCTTAACTCTTACAGATTCTGCCCCACCGCTCACCTCACTAGCTTCTCTAACCCTCTATTTCAAAATCCTCTCCACCTCTCTCATCAACTCAACTCCTTTATCTCCCCCTCCTGTCTGCCTGCTTCTCCTTATATACCTCTGCTTCTGCCTGGAGAAGCTCCCATTGGCCGTTTACCTCCCTTGCAACTTAACTCTTGCTAGACCCCTAGAGGTGAAACGCCACATAGGTGTCAGAGGGTCGTCGTGTCTACTCTAGAGTAACTCCGCTTGAGTCCAGTTTGTCTTTTATTGTGCATAGTATTTACAGTGCAGAGATAACTTAAAACATGACCTCTCGGTCCGAACCAGAATCCGGCAATGGCGTAGGTCTGTTCCTAAAAAGTTGTCAGGGCACCCCAAAACGCCGCCCCCTTGACCTGCGTCACAGTGCTCTCCTTAACTCTTGCGCCCGAAGGAGCGATGCCCTCTCAGCCTCCTCCCTGTCAAGGCGGTGGAAAGGCTCTCCAGCATCCTGGAGCCCTTGCCTACATCTCTCCCTTCCCCCCTGGCTGCTTCAGACCCACTGCTGTTCCCTGTGCTTGGCGAGGTGGACGTTAGGATGGTGTGGGCCGGCTCCCTGTAGGGAGTCACCCTTACAAAAGGCAAGGGAAGAAGAAAAAATAAAGGATGGTAAAACAAGATATTTTATTGTACGCCACATAACTGCAGCAGTTATGGCTGCAGATGAAGGAATATAGCGGGAACGCCTTGGGCGTAAGGATGGGAAGTCAGAATGTAATAATAAATTATTACAGTGGAACCTCAGTTTTTGAACGTAATCCATTCTGGGAGAGCGTTCGGCTCCCGAAAAGTTGGAAAACCGAGGATCAAGAGAGTTGGCTGTGAAGTCAATGGGGGGGGGATGAAAAATGCGCCTTGGAAACTGAACGGCTTCTGAAAACCGTTTGAAAACGGAAGCATTCGGGTTCCGAATTGTTTGGCTTCCGAAGTGTTCGACAACCAAGGTTCCACGGTATATGGAAAGTGCACGGAATAATGTCAGATTTGGTGTACAGTGGTCCCTTAGTTCTCAAACAACTTGGAACCCAAACACTGCAAACCTGGAAGTGTTCCAGTTTGTGAACTTTTTCCAGAAACTGAACGTGCTTCGTTTTGAGTGCCGCACTTCCGTTCTGAGTGTTACGCTGAGGGCTGCCTGTTTTTGCTATTTATTTTGCGTTTCTGTTTTTGCGGCTCTTTTTGTTTTGGTTTTTGTGACTGCGTGGAACCCAGTTCAGCTACTGGTGGATCGATTGTGTGACTGCAGGACATTGTTTAGCGCTTTCATTTTATGGATCGGTGGTCCCGTTAGATAGCAAAATCTAGGTGTTAAATTGCTGTTTTAGGGGTTGTTTTTAAAAGTCTGGAACGGATTAATCCGTTTTGCATGACTTTCTATGGGAAAGAAGCGCGCCTTGGTTTTGGAACGCTTTGGTTTTGGAATGGAATTTCCAGAACGGATTAAGTTTGGGAACCGAGGTACCACTGTGTGTGTGTATCCTAAAAGAATATTATTATTATTATTATTATTATTATTATTATTATTATTATTATTACTTTAAGAAGACCTGCACCTTCTGAAGCTGCCTCTAGACAAAGGAGGACAAGGGGCCATGTACCATCCAAGTGGCAGCGTGGCTTTTCCACTGATGACGTCTCCGTCGCTCCTGTACGCGGTGACACCCCCTCTTCCGCAGGATCCGCAAGGCTGCTGCTCCTCCTTGCCGCTGGCACCCTTGGCTCGGCTCACACATTTCTGCGCCGTCCCCGCGATGGATCACCTGGCAGGTAAAAGGGGGTTGGGTACTGGGGGGGGGCCTTCCCTCAAAGGTGGGCTGTTAGTTCTACAAAACGGGGGCTGTTGCACAGTTGAGATCGGTCACAGAATCGTATAGTTGGAAAGGTACCCTCCAGGGTCATCCAGCCCAACCCCCAGGGATGCCGATCAAAGCATCCAAGACAGATGGCCCCTTAGGATTATAATAATAATAATAATAATAATAATAATAATAATTTATTATTTATACCCCGCCCATCTGGCCGGGTTCCCCCAGCCACTCTGGGCGGCTTCCAACAAAACACTAAAATACAGAAATCCATCAAACATTAAAAGCTTCCCTAAACAGGGCTGCCTTGAGATGCCTTCTAAAGGTCTGGTAATTGTTGTTCTCTTTGACCTCTGGTGGGAAGGCAATCCACAGGGCGGGTGCCACCACCGAGAAGGCCCTCTGCCTGGTTCCCTGTAACCCTGTCACTTCTCGCAGGGAGGGAACCGCCAGAAGGCCCTCGGAGCTGGACTTCAGTGTCCGGGCAGAACGATGGGGGTGGAGACCCCCCTTCAGGTAAACTGGGCCGTTTAGGGCTTTAAAGGTCAACACCAACACTTTGAATTGTGCTCGGAAGTGTACTGGGAGCCAATGTAGGTCTTTCAGGACTGGTGTTATATGGTCTCGGTGGCCACCCCCAGTCCCCAGTCTAGCTGCCACATTCTGGATTACTTGTAATTTCCGGGTCACCTTCAAAGGCAGCCCCACGTAGAGAGCATGGCAGTAGTCCAAGCAGGAAATAACCAGAGCATGCACCACTCTGGAGAGACCGTGCATCGACAGGGAGGGTCTCAGACAAAACTACAGTATGTAGCTCTGGTGCCCCCTGCTGTCTGGCTCCTGGAGTGTTGAGATAAACGTTCAGTCCTTTCCATGCACAACCACAGTTTGTGAGAGGCAGTTGAACAAGTGGGAGCAGTACATGTGAAAAGGACCTAGGAGTCCTGGTAGACCACAAACTTGACATGAGTCAGCAGTGTGATGCAGCAGCTAAAAAAGCCAATGCAATTCTGGGCTGCATCAATAGGAGTATAGCATCTAGATCAAGGGAAGTAATAGTACCACTGTATTCCACTCTGGTCAAACCTCACCTGGAGTACTGTGTCCAGTTCTGGGCACCACAGTTCAAGAAGGATACTGACAAGCTGGAACGTGTCCAGAAGAGGGCAACGAAAATGGTCAAAGGCCTGGAAACGATACCTTATGAGGAACGGCTTAGGGAGCTGGGTGTGTTTAGCCTGGAGAAGAGAAGGTTAAGGGGTGATATGATAGCCCATTCAATATATAAAAGGATGTCATATAGAGGAGGGAGAAAGGTTGTTTTCTGCTGCTCCAGAGAAGCTGACACGGAGCAATGGATTCAAACTTCAAGAAAGAAGATTCCACCTAAACATTAGGAAGAACTTCCTGACAGTAAGAGCTGTTCGGCAGTGGAATTTGCTGCCAAGGAGTGTGGTGGAGTCTCCTTCTTTGGAGGTCTTTAAGCAGAGGCTTGACAGGCATATGTCAGGAATGCTTTGATGGTGTTTCCTGCTTGGCAGGGGGTTGGACTGGATGGCCCTTGTGGTCTCTTCCAACTCTACGATTCTATGATTCTAGGTGGGATCTTACAGCACTCTGTGGGGGGGGATTTAAAATCAGCATCCTCAGGATGGGGGCAGGCCGTAGCCCAGTGGCAAAGCATATGCCCTCCAAGGAGTAGATTACGGGTTCAATACCCAGCAGGGCTGGGAATTTCTGCTCTCTGAAACTCTGGAAAGCAGCTGGGGGTATTCCAGAGCCCGTCTAGAGTCCTTAAGTGGGTTCCCTATTGGTAGGAGAAAATAACAGAGGCCAAGCAGAGAGAATTGAGAAGCAAAGCGGCTAGTAAGCCTGGTCTTTATTGAACTGTTGCAACGGGGGTCCCCCGCTCACCCCACGCAGGAGGGAGGGGGAACCCAGAACAATGGCTCACAAGCCCTTATATAGACTCTTGAAATTCCCCACCCTGTAGCCCAAGACCACCCCCCAAAAAACATCATACATGCATCACAGAAGGAGGCAGGTCTGCAGCAGAAATCCTGCCTGCTGGGATACCTGATAATGGTCACTGATTACTTTTGCCTGGACAGCCTGGCCATTCTTTAGTTCCTGAATCCAGGTCACAGGCTCACCCTATTCATACACAAATACGCCCTTAATATGAGATTTGCAAGGGAAAAGACAATGGGGAGGGGGGGCCTTTTCCCATTTCCTTCCTCCTTGAGGAGAAATATTTGAGATCAATTTGGGAGAGTCAAAATGGCTTCAGGATTGCTTCCTTGTGCCATTTCAGGTGCACGGTTCATATATTTAGATATGTGTGCATTTAAGAATATTTGTTCTACATTTGAGGCCTTGATATTCTTATAACACTGGGCTAGACGAGAAGAGAATATTTATTTGTGTCAGCCCCTGGCCATAGCAAGAAAATAAAATGCAACGTGCTTGAGGGTGGAGCTAAATGCTTAACTTAATACTAGACGGACCAGGTTTTCCTATGGCAGTCCAGGCCTCCCTCTCTTTCCCTCTCGTTCCACTCCCTCCTCCAATAATAATAATAATAATAATAATAATAATAATAATAGTGCATGCACATGAAATCTCATACCAATGACAAACTTACTTGGTCTTTAAGGTGTTACTGGAAGGAATCGTTTTATTTGTTTCGACTACGGCAGACCAACACGGCTATCTACCTGTAACCAATAATAATAATAATAGTAAAAGCCTTTTTTAAAAAAATATTTATTGGTTTTTTATAACAGACAACATATACAACAAAAACAAGAAAAACATTCAGAATACAAAAATACAAGAATACAAAAACACCTAAAAACAAAAAAAAATCTTACTTCATAATCTCACTTCTTATCTCATCTAGTGACTTCCTCATTCCTCCTCCTTTTGCTTTACAATGTAAATCCCTTTTAGTAATTTCAAAATCTTATTAAACATCTAACCTTACTTAAAAATTAACTTAATTCTATATCTTATAAACCTTGAAATTTAACTTCCTCTACAATTCCGTTTCTTTCTACATATAAATAACTACTTCTAACAATACTTATTTCTTAACTTGTTATCTACAACCTCCTTGTATCTCCTTCACTTCCATTGATTCTACTCTATTATATGCTTATTCTTTAAACAAACTTTGAAATAGCAAAAGCCTTTTGCACGTGCACAGAAATCTTCCTGGACCTGCACTATGGGCTACCGCAGAGGCGCCGCCGGAACCGGACGGTCTTCACGGCACAGCAGAGAGAGGCTCTGGAGAGGGCCTTCGAACGGACCCATTACCCAGATGTGGGCACCCGGGAGAGGCTGTCCGTCTTCGCCAACCTGCCTGAGGCTCGTGTGCAGGTAATCTCAGGAGCGCACCCTCGGCAGGAAGGGAGGTGGGGAAATTTGGCTCGCTTTCCCCGAGGGAGAGAGGCCTCCCTGGCACCCATCAACGTGCCACAGCGGAGGCAGGCGTTTCTCAAACCTGCCTCTGGGGCAGACCCGCGTTCTCTCAGTGGCAGGCGGTGAAATATTTCATATGGGAACAGTTAGGGCCAGAGGCATCAACTTGTGAGGGTGATGGGGGCCGGGGCGATGTTGCACACATGACGTTGTAATGTCCCGTTTTCTTCTTCTTCTTTTTTCTTCTTCGTATAATTATTTTTATTAGTTTTACATATAACCACAGTGTGCAACATCATATTCCCTTATTATATATCATGGGTAGGCAAACTAAGGCCCGGGGGGGGGGCTGGATCCAGCCCAATCGCCTTCTAATCTGGCCCGTGGACGGTCCGGGAATCAGTGTGTTTTTACATGAGTAGAATGTGTCCTTTTATTTAAAATGCATCTCTGGGTTATTTGTGGGGCATAGGAATTTGTTCATTTCCCTCCCCCTTCAAAATATAGACCGGCCCCCCCACAAGGTCTGAGAGGCATGGACCGGCCTCCTGCTGAAAACGTTTGCTGACCCCGGGGATTCGAACCACCGACCTTCTGATCGGCAAGCCCTAGGCTCTGTGGTTTAGACCACAGCGCCACCCGCGTCCCTTCTTGAAAGGTACTGACCTTGAAAATCCTCAACGGCCTCAGCCCTGTAGACCTGAAGGAGCATCTCTACCCTCATCTTTTAGCCCGGACACCGGGGTCCACCTCCGAGGGCCTTCTTGCAGTCCCCTCCCTGTGAGAAGTGAGGTTGCAATGAACCAGGCAGAGGGCAGACCCTCTGAGTGTTTGGGATCAGTACCGGATTTACGTATAAACTAAACAAGCTATAGCTTAGGGCCCCACTCTCCCCCCCCCCAATATACTTCTTCTTAATTGTATTTCAGTTCAACAATGACATATTTTGTTATGTGCAAATGGCTTTCGATACCTATTAGGTCCATCAATGACCATATAGCATATATTCAACACAAGAAACGGTGACAATTTATTGTGGACAAAGGACAGCTGGACATATGAAGGGCCCCATTACCTTCAGGAGCTGAGGGCCGCATCAAACCTAAATCTGGCCCTGTCTGAGAATTTTGTTGTTTAGTCGTTTAGTCGTGTCCGACTCTTCGTGACCCCATGGACCAGAGCACGCCAGGCACTCCTGTCTTCCACTGCCTCCCACAGTTTGGTCAAACTCATGTTGGTAGCTTCGAGAACACTGTCCAACCATCTCGTCCTCTGTCGTCCCCTTCTCCTTGTGCCCTCCATCTTTCCCAACATCAGGGTCTTTTCCAGGGAGTCTTCTCTTCTCATGAGGTGGCCAAAGTCTTGGAGCTTCAGCTTCAGGATCTGTCCTTCCAGTGAGCACTCAGGGCTGATTTCCTTCAGAATGGATAGGTTTGATCTTCTTGCAGTCCATGGGACTCTCAAGAGTCTCCTCCAGCACCAAAATTCAAAAGCATCAATTCTTCGGCGATCAGCCTTCTTCATGGTCCAGCTCTCACTTCCATACATTACTACTGGGAAAACCATAGCTTTAACTATACGGACCTTTGTCGGCAAGGTGATGTCTCTGCTTTTTAAGATGCCGTCTAGGTTTGTCATTGCTTTTCTCCCAAGAAGCAGGCGTCTTTTAATTTCGTGACTGCTGTCACCATCTGCAGTGATCAAGGAGCCAAAGAATGTCTGAGATTATGATTGAAATTAAAAAGGGGTAAAGGGAACCCTGACCATTAGGTCCAGTTGTGGACGACTCTGGGATTGCGGCACTCATCTTGCTTTACTGGCCGAGGGAGCCGGCGTATAGCTTCCAGGTCATGTGGCCAGCATGACTAAGCAGCTTCTGGCGAACCAGAGCAGCGCACGGAAACGCCGTTTACCTTCCCGCCGGAGCGGTCCCTATTTATCTACTTGCATTTTGACGTGCTTTCGAACTGCTAGGTGGGCAGGAGCAGGGACCGAGCAACGGGAGCTCACCCCGTTGCAGGGATTCGACCCGCCGACCTTCTGATCGGCAAGCCTTAGGCTCTGTGGTTTAACCCACAGCGCCACCCACGAGCCTTCATGATTGAAATTAGGATGTCCCTATGTTCATTGCAGAAATGTTGGAGGATACATGCAACCGGTTTGCTTGGGAGCAGGCTGTCTTGCAAAAGAGCCCTGATATTTCGGCAGGGGTCAAACCTTGACCTTTTCCCATCCCTGTAATTTGCCAGAATGAAAGGTTTGGGGACCTTATCATTGTTTGCTTCAAAGGTAAGCCTGCATCATTCCTCCCAGTTTATGATAGGGGCATTCCTGTGGATAATTGTACGGTCTGGATGGCCATGATGCACATTCACACAGCATAGCACCATTTTCCATTTGCCTCCCAACCCCAAAAAACTCGCCCCCGGTCAGCAAGGGAGGATTATTCCACTGGCCATACTGGTTTATACTTTGGTATTCTCCTGGGACAGAGCTAGGATGGACACGGACTTCTCCTCTGTTTAAAAAGTTGGCGCTTACGTCGCCCATCGGGGAGGTGGGCGCAGCCTGTGCCATTTTCCCCTGAGCTGCTAGCTTTCTGTAAGACGGGGAGGGTGGCTGGTTTGTGCATTCAAGCACACTGCCCCCACCCCCAGCTGTGTTTGAAGATGAAACACTCCCCGAGAGGACTGGGCCGTCTCTCCTCTTTCCTCTTCCTCTGTCAATAATAACAATAATAATAATTTATTTTTATACCCCACCCATCTGGCTGGGTTTCCCCAGCCACTCTGGGCGGCTCCCAACAGAATATTAAAAACATGATAAAACATTAGACATTAAAAACTCCCCCAAACAGGGCTGCCTTCAAATGTCAGGTTTATTTCCTTGACATCTGACGGGAGGGCGTTCCGCAGGGTGGGCGCCACCACCGAGAAGGCCCTCCCCTGGTTCCCTGTAACCTCACTTCTCGCAGCAAAGGAACCACCAGAATGCCCTTGGGAGATGGACCCCAATGTCCTAGGTGGAGACGCTCCTTCAGGTCTACTGGGCCGAGGCCATTTAGGACTTTAAAGGTCAGCACCAACAGGACTGGGAGCCAATGTAGGTCTTTCAGGACCGGGGTTATATGGTCTTGGGGCCGCTCCCAGTCCCCAGTCTAGCTGCCGCATTCTGGATTAGTTGCAGTTTCCGGGTCACCTTCCAAGGTAGCCCCATGGACAGCGCATGGCAGTAGTCCAAGCGGGAAATAACCAGAACATGCACCACTCTGGCGAGACAGTCTGTGGGCAGGTGGGGTCTCATCCTGCGTACCAGATGGAGCTGGCAGACAGCCGCCCTGGATGCAGAATGGACCTGCGCCTCCATGGACGGCTGTGAGTCCAAATTGACCCCCCCCAGGCTGCACACCTGCTCCTTCGGGGGCATAGCTACCCCATTCAGCACCAAGGAGTCCCCCATACCTGCTCACCGCCTGTCCCCCGTAGGCCAATGTAACACTCATTCTTCCACCCAGGTGTGGTTCAAAAACCGCCGGGCCAAATTCCGCAAGAGCCAGCACGAACCGCTGAAGAAGCCCCCCAGGACCGACGACCCCCCTGGCCTTCCTGCTGGAGGAAGAGGAGAGACCGCGATCGACCAGCGCCAATTGCAAGCGCCTTGGATGTGGCCCACGTCCAAGAGCGCTGCACCGGGGAAGAAACGTCTTGTCGTCACCGTAGCCGAGGACCGCACGGACGCCGCTCCGAGGCCACTCCCGGGGGGTGCCCAAGCAGCCTCTGGTGCTGCCCCCCTGGACCCCAAACCCTGCAGAGGGAGACCAGGAGAAGGCAGGATTTGGGACTACGGTGCAGGTCTGCATTGTCTTTGCAGGCTTATTGGCTGAGCACATAGACGCCAAGAGTCTGGGATTTCCCCGTTCACAGCCTGCAAAAGCACATTTTGCTCTCCAGAGTTTCAAAGCCATAGCCCTGTGGGTACAGCAGCTGCCTTGCAAGCAGAAGGTCCCAGTTTAATTTATGTATACAGTGGTACCTTGGTTCTCAAACGCCTTGGTACTCAAACAACTTGGAACCCAAACACTGCAAACCCGGAAGTAAGTGTTCCGGTTTGCGAACGCTTTTCGGAAGCCGAACGTGCTCCGTTTTGAGCGTTACGCCGAGGTGGTTTTTTTGCTATTTATTTTGTGCTTTTGTGTCTCTTTTTGTTTTGTTTTTGTGACTGTGTGGAATCCAGTTCAGCTACTGGTTAATTTTGTGACTGCAGTACATTGTTTATTGCTTTCGTTTTATCGATCAGTGGTCTCGTTAGGTAGTAAAATTCATGTTAAATAATTGTTTTAGGGGTTGTTTTTAAAAGCCTGGAACGGATTAATCCATTTTGCATTGCTTTCTGTGGGAAAGCGCGCCTTAGTTTTGGAACGCTTTGGTTTTGGAACGGAATTTCTGGAACAGATTAAGTTTGACAACCAAGGTAGCACACACACACACACACACACACACATTATTTGGTTTTCAAAAGTTTAAACATACAGCAACCAAAACAGTTCCAAATTGAAATACCAAAATTACTCTGAATCTCCTGACTTGCCCCAATCCCTTCCATGGGTCCTAGTGATAATATTTACAACTGCCTATCAATACTTATCCATGATTTCAATCCTTACAAATTATCCATACTTTCAGTTACTTTACAAGTGTGGCCAAAATCCTGCCCATGTTTTAACCTGCTTGCAGTGGTCTCGTAGATAAATCATAAACTTTCCCCATTCTTTTTTAAAGCCCTCGTCTTCATGATTTCCGAGCTTCCCAGTTAATTTTGCCATTTCAGCACAGTCCATCAACAGTTCTTCTCTGGCTGGGGTTATCTCTTCCTTCCATCTCTGGGCTAATAGCATCCTTGAGGCTATTGTCGCATAGTAAACAGTCTTTTCTGGTCCTCTGGTATCTCGGTACCTATAATTCCTAGTAAAAAAAAGCTGCTGGTTGTTGTTTTAAACAAAAGTTATTTCAAACATTATTCTTCCATTTCGTTATATATCATCTCCCATAAATTCCCTGGAAACGATGTCTTATGAGGAACGGCTTAGGGAGCTGGGTATGTTTAGCCTGGAGAAGAGAAGGTTAAGGGGTGATATGATAGCCATGTTCAAATATATGAAAGGATGTCATATGGAGGAGGGAGAAAGGTTGTTTTCTGCTGCTCCAGAGAAGCGGACACGGAGCAATGGATTCAAACTTCAAGAAAGAAGATTCCACCTAAACATTAGGAAGAACTTCCTGACAGTAAGAGCTGTTCGGCAGTGGAATTTGCTACCCAGGAGTGTGGTGGAGTCTCCTTCTTTGGAGGCCTTTAAGCAGAGGCTTGACAGCCATATGTCAAGAATGCTTTGATGGTGTTTCCTGCTCGGCAGGGGGTTGGAGTGGATGGCCCTTGTGGTCTCTTCCAACTCTACGGTTCTATGATTCTATGAAATTTTTAGTTACTTTACACGCCCACCACAGATGAGTAAAGGTACCCGAAAGTCCAAGGTTCTACTAATAATAATAAATAATAATAATAATAATAATAATAATAATAATAATAATAATAATATATTTGTACCCCGCCCATCTGGCTGGGTTTCCCCAGCCACTCTGGGCGGCTTCCAACAAAGATTAAAAATACATTAAAATGTCACACATTAAAAATTTCCCTGAACAGGGCTGCCTTCAGATGTCTTCTAAATGTCAGGTAGTTATTTATCTCTTTGACATCTGATGGGACGGCATTCCACAGGGCAGGTGCCACTCCGAGAAGGCCCTCTGCCTGCTCCCCTGTAACCTCACTTCTTGCCATGAGGGAACCGCCAGAAGGCCCTCGGAGCTGGACCTCAGTGTCCGGGCAGAACGATGTGGGTGGAGACACTCCTTCAGGTCTACTGGGCTGAGGGCGTTTAGGGCTTGAAAGGTCAACACCAACAGTTTGAATTGTGCTCGGAAACGTACTGGAAGCCAATGTAGATCTCTCAGGACTGGTGTTATATGGTCTCGGCGGCCGCCCCTAGTCCCCAGTCTAGCTGCCGCATTCTGGATTAGTTGCAGTTTCCGGGTCACCTTCAAAGAAAGCCCCACGTAGAGCGCATTGCAGTAGTCCAAGCGGGAGATAACTGTGTTGCCGCCCCTGCCCCGCTCTGGGAAGGAGGCAGGATGGCAATGGGAGGAGCGAGCGGGGAGCCCGGCTCTGGCAACTGGGTCGATCTGGAGGAAGCAGTAGGCGAAGCGCGGGGCTTGTGGCGCGCTGCTCTGGGCTGAGAGAGCGAAGCGGGGTGAACGAGTGAGCGTGGGCCCAGCGTGCGTTGTGGGGGGAAAGCGCTGGGTCCCAAAATGGTAGTGCACACCTGGACAGAGTACGTACACAACCTCCCCCAACCCCCACCCCCCCCGCAAACCAGAACACTCATTTCTGGTTTTGAAGTTTCAGGTAGGTAGCAGTGTTGGTCTGATGTAGTCGAAACAAACAAAATCCTTCCAGTAGCACCTTAGAGACCAACTAAGTTTGTCATTGGTATGAGCTGAATCTGAAATCTGAAGAAGTGCGCATGCACACGAAAGCTCATACCAATGACAAACTTAGTTGGTCTCTAAGGTGCTACTGGAAGGAGTTTTTTTATTTCGTTTTGAAGTGTTCGTAATCCAAAAAGTTCGTTGGCTAGGCTGTTCGTAACCCGAGGTACCATTCTACTCCATGGGGGTCTCTGTCAATTTCAGTTTCTCCCCGTTGCCTGCTTCCCCAGCCTCAATTCAGTTCTCTGTCACTCCCACATCTGTGTGCAGATTTTTAAGAGGAGCAAGCCCTCGTGAACATTCGGCAGCGTTTCGATTCAGATTTCACCCAATAACTCACAGGTGTTTGCCTGGGATTTTGTCCAATATTCACAATTTCTACTCGTCCCAATACATTTTTGTAGCTGTCTTACTACAAAAGAATTTCAGAAATAGACTGGAAAGAGAAGTTGCTGAATTACAACTTATCACCAAGCTCAAAACCATGGAGGGACCTGGTTTGAACAGAGATATAGGATTCTTATCTCATTATACATGAGATTAAGCGATCTTCGGCCATCTCACCCCTTGCTTTTTCATGCAAAACCATTTGCAGTCGTTTTCAGTCATCAACAGCTATCAGTCAGTCAATCACCCACTTCCACCACCCTTCTGAGTGATACCCCCTCCCCACCCCTTCTCCACATAAGTGCCTGGGGACTCCTATTTCAGTGTATCTGAAGAAGTGTGCATGCACACGAAAGCTCATACCAAAATAAAAACCTAGTTGGTCTTTAAGGTGCTACTGAAGGAATTTTTTTATTTTACTTCGACCCAGACCAACACGGCTACCTACTTGTAACCATTTTTGTAGCCTGTTTTTATTTGCAAAGGTGTGATTTTTATTTTATTTTATGCATGCTCAACCTTTGTACGTGCAATTTGGGGACGGGGAGAGCTGCATGGCAGATTTTCCAAGAAGGGCAAGCTTTGAAGTGTTCTGGAAAGGGCAAATGTCATTGTGTGAACTTAGTTGAATTACTCCCTCTTCGCTGCACCGTTTACCTGGGAGTAAGCCCCACTGAACTCGATGGGGCTTACTTCCTGAGTCGACAAGCTGTAGGCCATGCTTAGACCCGTTGACATCAGTGGTCTGGCATTGTCAGTTGAGCCAACCGCAACCTCTCCACCTCACCTACCTCGCAAGATGGTTGTCAATAAAAAATGTGCGGGGGAAGGGATCGTGTGCAAAACCTTCCACCTATATATGGAATGAAATAAAATTTTAGCAGTAAGCTGCCTTGAGTCCCTTTCAGGGGAAGAAGAAGAAGAATGGAAACTCTGAAAATGATCAGGAACATATGAGAGAGCAAATCCTACCGAACTCAAATCCTACTGGACTGAGTAGAAATGCTCAGGATTACAGTGTAAGGCTGCCCGGTCTTGACCCAGTTACCTGGGAGTCAGCTCCCTTGAATATAGTGGGACTTACTTCTGAGTAGACCATGGGTAGGCAAACTAAGGCCTGGGGGCCGGATCTGGTCCAATCACTGCCTAAATCCGGACCGTGGACGGTCCAGGAATCAGCGTGTTTTTACATGAGTAGAATGTGTCCTTTTATTTAACATCCATCTCTGGGTTATTTGTGGGGCATAGGAATTCAATCATTTTTTCCCCTGAGGGACAGTGGACCGGCCCCCTGCTGAAAACGTTTGCTGACCCCTGGTCAGTAGACAGTGCCAGACTCTACTGACAATAAAGGAACACACACTCTCCATGGGTTTCCTAAGAAAGTGCAATTGAAGAATGCAGATTCCTTCAAAATTATAGGAAGGGCTTTCTTCGCCAGCACAACCATTTCCTTCATTCGGTGCGGGGATTTTTACTTTCAATATAAAGGGGACTCCCCAATTTCCCCCACCCACATGTGCGCATCACATTTAATTGTTCTCCAAGAAGTGGAGGGGAGGAAAGAGGACAATGACAAAGCCTTCTATAATTCTTACCACTGTATTCTGCTCTGGTCAGACCTCACCTGGAGTACTGTGTCCAGTTCTGGGCACCACAGTTCAAGAAGGATACTGACAAGCTGGAACGTGTCCAGAAGAGGGCAACCAAAATGGTCAAAGGCCTGGAAACGATGCCTTATGAGGAACGGCTTAGGGAGCTGGGTATGTTTAGCCTGGAAAAGAGAAGGTTAAGGGGTGATATGATAGCTATGTTCAAATATATAAAAGGATGCCATATAGAGGAGGGAGAAAGGTTGTTTTCTGCTGCTCCAGAGAAGCAGACACGGAGCAATGGATTCAAACTACAAGAAAGAAGATTCCACCTAAACATTAGGAAGAACTTCCTGACAGTAAGAGCTGTTCGGCAGTGGAATTTGCTACCAAGGAGTGTGGTGGAGTCTCCTCCTTTGGAGGTCTTTAAGCAGAGGCTTGACAGCCATCTGTCAGGAATGCTTTGATGGTGTTTCCTGCTTGGCAGGGGGTTGGACTGGATGGCCCTTGTGGTCTCTTCCAACTCTAGGATTCTATACTTCAGGGACTGTTCCTGGAAAACTGGGACACTTGGAGGGGACGGTACTATGCGTTATGAGATGAGTGGGGAGCACAGCCTCAAAAAACCAGGAGGTTGCAAGGGTTGCTAATTCGGGGAGAATTTGGAAAGCCTTCCTGGTTGTGAGTCAACACCAGGCATGTGGGAAAGGTTGATGCTGCAGGCGGTGAGTTGCAAATTGGCCCATGCAAATTCCTGAGTTTGAAGAGCTGCCAGAGGTGTGCTCACCTGGGCTTGGCCAGGAGGATTCACATCCTGATTGCCCAGTTATCCTCCGGGATTCTGAACCGCAACAGGGGGCAGGTCCCTATATATATAATTTGCCCTGTGTCATCGGCAGCCAGCTGCCCAGGACTGCTGTCAAAGGAAGGATGTGGCCTTGAAAGAGCATCACAGCAGGGAAGGTTTTCTGCTACCCAGCCGAGGCTCGCTGTTGCTGGATCCGCCTGGGAACAATTTCCCCTCTTCAAAGAACACCTTGGTGGGCTTTTTTTTTGTGTGTGTGTGTGTTTTGCGTTGGCTGCTGAAGCTGAGCGATGCGGAGCAGATCGGGGACAGGAGTCGAGGCTTGCAATGAGAAGCAGAAGAAACCAGGTAAACATCAGTCCTCCCCACACCACGGCTCCGCCCACCCACACCCAGAACTGATCCCCTGCCTTCATTTTGGCTCACGTCCCATTAATGCAGGGACGGGGAGTTCCGAATGCGGCCCTTGGGACCTCTCTATGCGGCCCTTGAAGCTCTCGGGGGGGCACACACTTGCTTTCTTTTAATTTTAATTTTCAAAGTTTCAAAATCAGTACCATTAGACCATAGTCCAAATCAGTACCTTTATAGGGTTCCCTGAACCCCCAGACTTCCCCCCCATCCCCTCCCTTGGCTTCCAAAAATTATATTCCTTTTTTAACTGCATCTAGTTCCATTTATCCAAATTACTATGCTTCGTTTTTATCCTTTGTTGTTTTAAATTGCAAGCGCTCTGTCAAACCTGCTGACTTTTTTAAAAAAAGATTTTTGCAGTCTTCTTTAATATCTTCTATAAAGTTATGTCATTCTCTATTAAATTTCTTATCCTCTCGCTGCCTGATCTTCCCAGCCAGCCTTGCCTTCTCCGCATATCCATTCTTCTTTCAATGGGGCTCTTTCTTATTTCCATCCCTGGGCATATAACATTCTTGCCGCTGTCGTCGCATACATAAACAGTACTTTGTTGTTGTTGTTGTTGTTGTTGTTGTTGTTGTTGTTTAGTCGTGTCCGACTCTTCGTGACCCCATGGACCATAGCACACCAGGCCCTCCTGTCTTGCACTGCCTCCCACAGTTTGGTCAAACTCATGTTCGTAGCTTCGAGAACACTGTCCAACCATCTTGTCCTCTGTCGTCCCCTTCTCCTAGTGCCCTCAATCTTTCCCAACATCAGGGTCTTTTCCAGGGAGTCTTCTCTTCTCATGAGGTGGCCAAAGTATTGGAGCCTCAGCTTCACAATCTGTCCTTCCAGGGAGCACTCAGGGCTGATTTCCTTAAGAATGGATAGGTTTGATCTTCTTGCAGTCCATGGGACTCTCAAGAGTCTCCTCCAGCACCATAATTCAAAAGCATCAATTCTTTGGCGATCAGCCTTCTTTATGGTCCAGCTCTCACTTCCATACATCACTACTGGGAAAACCATAGCTTTAACTATACGGACCATTGTAGGCAAGGTGATGTCTCTGCTTTTTAAGATGCTGTCTAGGTTTGTCATTGCTTTTCTCCCGAGAAGCAGGCGTCTTTTAATTTCGTGACTGCTGTCACCATCTGCAGTGATCATGGAGCCCAAGAAAGTAAAATCTCTCACTGCCTCCATTTCCCCCCCTTCTATTTGCCAGAATTATCCTTCGGCAATTCTTCTCCTATTATACCTAATAAAAAGGCCTCTGTTTTTTTGTTTTGTTTTTTAAACAAAGGTTAATTTATACACGCCACACACTTTCATGAGTTCTGTATTGCTTCTCCAATCTTGCCTTGCGCCCTCCTGAAATGCTTTTGCGTGCCTGGGACGCATCCTTCTTTTCGGGGAGCACAGAGAGGAGTGTGTGAGTTCATGTGTAGCAACAACCAACCAGCAAAGGTAAAACTCATGCTGTTGGACAAATTTGCCCCAGGGATCTTCCCAGAGGAAGAGGGAGCTGTTTCAGCAAGTCGAAATGAGGCAGGAAGCAAGTCCGGGAAAAGGTCCAACCCAAATGATCCAGGGGAAGAAGGGACATGAGGAAAAGTTGCAGCGTTTGGAGCTTTTTCATAGAATCATAGAGTTGGAAGGGACCCCCAAAGGTCCTGTAGTCCAACCTCTGCTTAAAAACCCCCAAAGAAGGAGAGTCCACCGCCTCCCGAGGGAGACCCGTCCCACTGTTGAGCAGCTCTTACTGTCCTAATTTTTAATTTAAAGTGAAGTTGAGGAGACCTGAGAAAAAGCTTTTAGAATCAAGCATGGCATGGAGGGAAAGAGAGAGAAGAGAGAAATGTTTTTCCTCCCTCTCTCGGGACTCTAGAACCCGTGCAGTTATCGTCCAAAGAGTCAGAACGGACGAAAGAAAGAAAGGAAGGATTTCTTTCACAAATTGCATTGTTAAACGTCGGAACTCCCTGCTGCAGGGATGGCCACCGACTCGGACGGCTTAAAAGAGGATTGGACAGTTTCATAGTTTGGTCAGATCCCATCGGATGTCAAGGAGTTAAAGAATGACACAACTTTTAGGAGACGTCTGAAGGCAGCCCTGTTCAGGGAAGTTTTTAATGTGTGACATTTTAATGTATTTTTTATCTTTGTTGGAAGCCGCCCAGAGTGGCTGGGGAAACTCAGCCAGATGGGCGGGGTATAAAAATATATATATTATTATTATGATCATCATCAGTGGTTTTCAGCCAAGGTAACTATGCTTCTGGCTATCAGTTTCTGAAAACCGCAGGAGGGGAGAGTGGCTGTTGAGTTCTGCTCCTGCATGCGTCCAACTTTTCTACAGACATCTGGCTGGCTATGATAACAAGACTGGTAAGGTTGCCATACTTCAGCAAGTGAAAATCCAGACACCAAAGTTGTTGAGCTTTTGAGTTTGTTGAGTTGTCCGGATATTTCCCCAAACATTTCGGCAATTTCTGCCTAGATGTTGTCTGCCAGTGGCCGAATCCCGGCGATGTCCCAATGGTGGCAGGTTTTGGGTTTTTTAATGCTGGGAGGGTGGAAGGCGTACTCAATGAAGCAGAAGTAGATGTTTTTCTGGAACTCTCTAGCTTCCTCCATAATCCAGCGCATGTTTGCTATTTGGTCTCTGGTTCCTCTGCCCTTTCGAAATCCAGCTTGCACTTCTGGGAGTTCTCGGTCCACATACTGCCTAATCCTGCCTTGTAGAATTTGAAGCATAACCTTGCTAGCGTGTGAAATGAGGGCAATTGTGCGGTAGTTGGAGCATTCTTTGGAATTGGGATGTAGACTGATCTTCTCCAATCCTCTGGCCATTGCTGGGTTTTCCAAACTTGCTGGCATATTGGGTGTAGCACCTTAACAGCACCATCTTTTAATATTTTAAATAGTTCAGCTGGAATATCATCACTTCCACTGGCCTTGTTATTAGCAGTGCTTTCTAAGGCCCATTTGACTTCACTCTCCAAGATGTCTGGCTCAAGGTCAGCAACCACACTACCTGGGGTGTACGAGACCTCAATAATAATAATAATAATAATAATAATAATAATAATAATAATAATAATAGATTTATTATTTATACCCCGCCCATCCAGCTGGGTTTCCCCAGTCACTCTGGGCGGCTTCCAACAGAAAAATAAAATACAATAAATTATTAAACATTAAAAGCCTCCCTAAACAGGGCTGCCTTCAGATGTCTTCTAAAAATCTGGTAGCTGTTTTTCTCTTTGACATCTGATGGGAGGGCGTTCCACAGGGCGGGCGCCACTACCGAGAAGGGCCTCTGCCTGGTTCCCTGCATCTTTCTGGTATAATTCCTCTGTGTATTCTTTTCTTGCCACCTCTTCTTGATGTCTTCTGCTCCTGTTAGGTCCTTTCCACTTTTGTCCTTTATTATGGTCATCTTTGTACGAGATGGTTGTTGGACAGTGTTCTTGAAGCTACCAACATGAGTCTGACCAAACTGCGGGAGGCAGTGCAAGACAGGAGTGCCTGGCGTGCTCTGGTCCATGGGGTCACGAAGAGTCGGACACGACTACACGACTAAACCAGGGGTCAGTAAACTTTTTCAGCAGGGGGGCGGTCCACTGTCCCTCAGACCTTGTGGGGGGCCGGACTATATTTTGGAAAAAAATATGAACGAATTCCTATGCCCCACAAATAACCCAGAGATGAATTTTAAATAAAAGCACACATTCTAATCATGTAAAAATACCAGGCAGGCTCCACAAATAACCCAGAGATGCATTTAAATAAAAGGACACATTCTATTCATGTAAAAACATGCTGATTCCTGGATCGTCTGCGGGCCAGATTGAGAAGGCGATTGGGCCACATCCGGCCCCCGTGCCTTAGTTTGGGGACCCCTAGACTAAACAACAACAAAAGGGTGGAAGGCCGGGAGCCCACCAGCAGGTGGCGCCATTGGGGAATGAGAGCCCAGAGCCAATTCATTCCAGCTTTGGCCCCTTCCACCTCTCCCCTACTGAGTTCTGCAAGGGCGACACTGAAACTGAGGAGGAACAAACCACCTTCTGGATTGGTAGTAAGTAGGAAAGCAGTCAGAGGGGCTAGGCTTGTCGTCCCATTTGCCCTAGACTAGTGACCAGCAACTGCCTCACATGAAAATCTTATTACTTTATCCTATTGCCCATTGTTTTAGCAATAACCGTGGGCACCACTGAAACACTGGGGGGAAACGGGAATCTTGGTGATATCGCCACACATGCCATTGTCTCCAGATTGCTTCGTGGCAGTGCGTTACTTTACGTGCGAGTAGGAGCGGAGAGATGTAAATTAAAGCCATGGCAGTCTGGGGCTGCTCTGATTCCGGGAATTAATCAGGTTAAACCCTAATTAAGAAGGAGAGGAATGCAGAGGAGAGGGAGAAATTGCAAAAAAGAAAAGAAAAGAAAAAAAGGAATGGGGAAATGGGGGCCTTTTCTTTGGGCCGTGTCCCATTCCATAACGATGATTTTATTATCTACACCCCACCCAACTGACTGGGTTGCCCCAGCCACTCTGGGCAGCTTCCAACATATATAAAAACACAATAGAACATTAAATGTTAAAAAAAAAAACCCAAGCCTTCCCTATCCAGGGCTGTCTTCTAAAGTTGTAGTAGTTACTTATCTGCTTGGCTCAGGAGTCGCATAACATTAAACATTTTTTTAAAAAACCCTCCCCCTGTACAGGGTTGCCTTCAGACGGCTCGGGGGTCAGATAACTCCATACCCTCCAACATTTCTCTGCTGAAAATAGCCTAGGACGCCTTAAGGAAAAGTGGGACATTCCAGGATCAAATCAGAAACTGGGGCGTCTTCTCTAAATCAGGGATGTCCCCGGAAAATAGGGGCACTTGGAGGGTCTACTCTACATGAAGCTACAAAGGACGGCTGCAGAGTTTTGGGTTTAGAGAAAAGACAGGGAAGAAGGGACCTGATAGAAGGTTGTAAAATGATGCTTGGTACGGGGAAAGGGGGCAGAGAAAAGTTTTTCCTCCCTCTCTCGTGACACCAGAACTCACGGGCGTCCAATTAAGCTGAATGTTGGGAGACGCAGGAGAGCGAAAAGAAATTATTGCTGGAAACCACAGGAGGGGGGAGAGTTATCTCATGCTTGGATCCTGCTTGCTGGGTCGTCTCTCTCTCTCCCCCCCCCAAGCATCTGGTTGGCCCTAGTGAGAGCAGGATGCTGGACTGATTCAGCAGCCAAGGCTCCTCTGACCATCTTCCGAGGAATGAGATCGGCACCAGATGCAAACCAGATGTGATTGAGAGGTGTGGTCCAGTTGAGAAGCTCAATTAAACCTGTGAACACACAGAAACCAGTTAATCGCTTCCTTGTGTAGCCGG
The DNA here is from genome assembly GCF_963506605.1 of Zootoca vivipara. Classification (NCBI taxonomy): domain Eukaryota; kingdom Metazoa; phylum Chordata; class Lepidosauria; order Squamata; family Lacertidae; genus Zootoca; species Zootoca vivipara. The sequence continues at coordinate 2,369,054 of NC_083281.1, read as the reverse complement.
GTTTCCAAACAGATCGGCTGTTGCTCCACCACGGAGCGATGGCCTTTCCCCAGAAGTGAGAACCGAGCTTCAGTTACCTGGAAACGCGAGTCGAAACAAGAGCCACCCTCCCACGGTCTCGAATGGGCCTGTTTAAAAATGACTCCCTGCAACTGGGTTTCCCAATCCATCGGGGCAGCTCCCAACCAAATATTAAAAACACAATACAGCATTAAACATTTAAAAACTTCCCTAAACAGGGCTGCCTTCAGATGCCTTCTAAAAGTCTGATAGTAGTTTATTTCCCTGACATTGAACGGGAGGGCGTTCCACAGGGCGGGTGCCACCACCGAGAAGGCCCTCTGCCTGGCTCCTGGTAACCTCCCTTCTCGCAGAGAGGGAACTGCCAGAAGGCCCTCGGTGCTGGACCTCAGTGTCCGGGCAGAACGATGGGGGTGGAGACGCTACTTCAGGTATACTGGACCGAGGCCATTTAGGGCTTTCAAGGTCACCACCAACACTTCGAATTGTGCTCAGAAATGTCCTGGGAGCCAGTGCAGGTCTTTTAGGACCGGTGTTATATGGTCTGACGGTGTCCCCGGTTCTGTGGGCAGCCTCTGTCCTCCTCTTAGACTCGGGAACAAGGGGGGGGGGACACAGACAGACACAACCCACAGCAAATCAAAGCCACGCTCAAGCCTTATCATTGTTCCCTTCAAATGTAAACCTGCATGGTCCCTTCCCATTAGATGTCAAGGAGATAGAGAACTATCTGACTTTTAGAAGACATCTGAAGGCTTCAGGGAAGTTTTTGATGTTTGACGTTTTGCTGTGTTTTTCATATTTTGTTTTGTTGGGAGCTGCCCAGAGTGCCTGGGACAACCCAGTCAGATGGATGGCCTATAAATATTATTATTTTTATTATGTTTATTGTTATTAGCAAATCATACAGCTGGAACATTAGGAAGAACTTCCTGACAGTAAGAGCTGTTCGACAGTGGAATTTGCTTCCAACTCTTCTATGATTCTATGAAAGTTCCTCAGAGGCTGTTTAGTCTAACTCCCTTGTTGCAGTGCCCTTGTCACCTTATTTAACTTGGTGTAGGATTCTGTGATTCTATGATCTGCAAGGCAAAGGTTACAATCATTCATCCTTTTGCCTTAAGCATCTACTCTGGTTGATGCAATGTTCTGGACCAGACAATTGCTCCATCTAGAGCACACATGCAGAAACAGCAGCCCACCAATCTGGGCGGCTTCCAACATAAATAAACACAATTAAACATGAAACATTTTTTTAAAAAAACTTTCCTATCCAGGGCTGCCTTCCGATGTCTCCTAAAGGTTGTAGATTTACTTATCTCTCCTTAGCTCGGAGGGTCACATATCTCCAGACCCTCCGACATTTCTCCCATGAAAATAGGGACGTCCTAAGGAAAAGCGGGGCATTCTGGCATCAAATCAGAAACCGGGACGGCTTCTGTAAATCCGGGACTGGACACTGATGATCTGTATTATTCCTGAAACTCCCTCCCAGAGCCCTCCAGGTCTCTTTTGTTGTTGTTGTTTAGTCGTTTAGTCGTGTCCGACTCTACGTGACCCCATGGACCAGAGCACGCCAGGCACTCCTGTCTTGCACTGCCTCCCGCAGTTTGGTCAAACTCATGTTTGTAGCTTGGGAAACACTGTCCAACCATCTCGTCCTCTGTCGTCCCCTTCTCCTAGTGCCCTCAATCTTTCTCAACATCAGGGTCTTTTCCAGGGAGTCTTCTCTTCTCATGAGGTGGCCAAAGTATTGGAGCCTCAGCTTCACAATCTGTCCTTCCAGGGAGCACTCAGGGCTGATTTCCTGAAGAATGGATAGGTTTGATCTTCTTGCAGTCCATGGGACTCTCAAGAGTCTCCTCCAGCACCAGAATTCAAATGCATCCATTCTTTGTCCCTTATTCCTTGAACCCTCTCTCAGATCCCTTAAGTGACCCTCCCGCGTTTCCAGCTCCCTTAAATGATTCCCTTGTTGCCTCTTATTCTTGGATCTCCTGTCCAGACCCCGAATGATCTCCCATAAACTCCTGTCATACCTGAAGGAGCGTCTCCAATCCCATTGTTCTGCCCGGACACTGAGGTCCAGCGCGGAGGGCCTTTTGGGGGTTCCCTCCCTGCGAGAAGCCAAGTTACAGGGAACCAGGCAGAGGGCCTTCTCGGTGGTGGCGCCCTCCCTGTGGAACGCCCTCCCATCAGAGGTCAGAGAGATAAACAACTACCTGACATTTAGAAAATACCTAAAGGCAGCCTTGTTTAGGGAAGTTTTTAATCTGTGATATTTGATGTATTTTAATGTTTGTTGGAAGCCGCCCAGAGTGGCAGGGGAAGCCCAGCCAGATTGGGGGGGGGGTAATAAATAATAAATTATTATTATATTATTATTATTATCTATCCCTATTTTCCAACTATCCCAAACCACACAGCCCATTCTCCCTAATTCCATTGGGTTTCCTCTCTGAGTAGGACTTGGGTGTCCTCTTATATTAATTCTCTTCTAGACCTATTTTCACACCAGTTATGTTTCAGGCTGTTCAGATCAGATCGTTGGTTTTGCATTTATTTGCACTCTAGCGTACAATTCTGCTTTATAATACGAAGCGCTGGAAAGCCATGCAGCGTTGACAAAGACAAAGCAGAATGGAAAAGTACTTTTTACAGGGCATAAGGCCGCTTCCTCTGTCCACCTGCAAAGCTGGACAGAAAGGGCTTCGCTGTAGTGGGCAGCAATGAGTTAGCTGACTTCTGTTTCAGTCAAAACAAAATAAAAAAAATCCTTCCAGTAGCACCTTAGAGACCAACTGAGTTTGTCATAGGTATGAGCTTTCGTGTGCATGCACACTTGTATCTGAAGAAGTGTGCATGCACACAAAATCTCATACCTATGACAAACTTCGTTGGTCTCTAAGGTGCAACTGGAATGAATTTTTTTTTAAATTTTGTTTTGACTACGGCAGACCAACACGGCTACCTACCTGTAACTGGCTCTGCGGTCAGACTCAAAATAAAACCGCTGGGAAAATTAGAGTGAAATATGATCGAGCAAGGCTTGTGCGGAGAGAAGAGGCAGCGGCTCCACGTCAGAGCAGAAGCACTTGGTTCTGCTTTTCCAGTCCATGGAGGGTTTTGGCTGGCATGTAAAGAAATTGGAGAGGAAAGGCAGAACGGTTCCCTGGCGGGTCAACCGGCCAATCCAGGACCTGCCAACTCTCTGAAGCAACTGGACTCTGTATGGTTTTTTTTTGGAGCGAAACTGAGGACATGCCATGTAATTCCAGTTTTGCACCCGACAGGGTTTAGCCCGTTTTGGGGTGTGCATCAACTCCCCCCCCCCCCGGATTTCTGTACTCCCCTTTTAAAATATAGGTCTGGGTGTTCTGCAGAGCGCTGGGCACCTGTGCTTGGTGACAAATTGAGCTTCTTCATGATAGGCAAATTCACTCCCACGGGAGGCAGTGAGAGCCAGCAATGTGCATGGCTGTAAGAGAAGATTAGGCAAACATCATCTGCAACGTTTCTCCCGTGAAAATAGGGACGTCCAACATTTCTACCCTGAAAATAGGGACGTCCTATTCCATCCCCTCCAACATTTCTCCCATGAAAATCCTATTCCATCCCCTCCAACGTTTCTCCCATGAAAATAGTGACATCCTATTCCATCCCCTCCAACATTTCTCCCATGAAAAAAGGGACGTTCTATTCCATCCCCTCCAACGTTTCTCCTGTGAAAATAGGGACGCCCTATTCCATCCCCTCCAACATTTCTCTCATGGAAATAAGGAGTTATGCGACTCCTGAGCCAAGCTGACACAACCTTTAGAAGACATCTGAATGCAGCTCTGTAGAGAGATGTTTTTTAAAAAATATTTAATGTTTGTTTATACAGTGGTACCTCGGTTTATGGACACAATTGGTTCCGGAAGTCTGTTCATAAACTGAAGCGAACTTTCCCATTGAAAGTAATGGAAAGTGGATTAATCTGTTCCAGACGGGTCCGTGGAGTACTTAAACTGAAGCGTTCATAAACTGAAGCGAACTTTCCCATTGAAAGTAATGGAAAGTGAATTAATCCGTTCCAGATGGGTCCGCGGCGTTTGTAAACCGAAAATTCGTAAACCGATGTGTTCATAAACCGAGGTTCCACTGTATTTTTATGTATCTTGGAAGCTGCCCAGAGTGGCTGGGCCCACCGAGTCAGATGGGCGGGCTATTAATAATTAGATTGTTATTATTGTTATGGAACAGGTCATCTCTATTTTCACCCGTGAAATGTTGGAGGGTATGATCTTTGCATGTGCGTCAGAGAAAAAGAGAGGTGGAAAATGAGCGTGCTGATTAATAGCCAGGCACAGGTAGACTAGCCTGGTTCACGGAGGCTCAATTTACGGATGTGGCTGGAGAGTGCAGGGAAACAGCTTCCACGTGTGTGAAAGCCGGATTGATTTTGAGTGTGGGTGTTTGTGTGGGCACAACCTCTGGCGGGATGCCCACTGGGTGCGGAAGAGGTGAAAGGGGATACCTTACACCTGGCTGGGAAGGATTTCTCTTCCGAGGAACAGGTGAGCGAGTCTTGCGGGTATCGTCATGGGAAAGGCCTTGGGGAGGTGGGGGCTTGGGGGGGAGAGAGAGAGAGAGAGAGAGAGAGAGAGAGAGAGAAGAGACAGGAAGGCTGGGTAGACTTGGCACTCCCTTGTCACTCAATGCAGATTTCAAGGGCCGCCCAGGTGCGGTCTCACCTCTCTTCCACATCTCCCAAATCGCTCGAGGGCCTCGGAGGCATCCCAGGTGCCTCGCAGAGGGTATATCTCACCTGACCCCCCGGGGAGGGAGGCAGGCAGGTAAGGCGTGCCAGCTCCTGGTTGCTAAGGAGCCGCAGAAGAGCGGGTTTTGAGCTGCGTCTAAACATCCTTAATGAGGACCCTGGGGCAGTCGTGGGTAGGGGAGGGGAAAAGGAGGAGGAAAATGAAGCTAACACACACACACACACGAACTTAAGAAGAGGCTGGCTGCTGGATTGGGCCAAAGGGGACCTCCCTAGTCCACGATCGTGCCTCTTGGCGGCCGAGCAGATGCCTCGACGGGAAGCCCGCAAGCAGTGAGAGATTTTCTACCTTTTTATCTTTATTCAAATGTGCAAAAGGGTGCAAAGGTTGATTTTGATAGCCATGAGGCAAGAGGGAAGGAAGTCGATAGGCTCTAAAGAGCAAGACCGGTAAAGTGGATAATGGTGATGGTGAATGTATATAATTATATGGAAAATAAATAAATAAATGTATCTAAAAAATAAAAAAAGCCCGCAAGCAGGATCCGACTGCGGCAGTGGTTCCCCCCCCTCTTGTGTGAGTGCCCACAAATTGTGCAAACCGGTGCTTTTTTTTCCTGGTGAAAAAGGTGGGGGGAGTCACCATGAAGTTTGTTTGCTTGTTTGCTTGTTGCGGGCCCAGTCACAATACCACCCTCCCCAGGCAGTGGATAAATATAAGATGCAATTAATAACCTCCAGCAGACAATGATCAGGATTGGAAAATGGCCGCAACTTTATTGATTACAGATATATAGGCGGGTTTTTGGCTCAGCCATTGGGTGTATTAAAAGAAGAAGGAGGAGGAATTATTTAATTTTTTTTAAAGTTAAGGGAACTCAGTTCACCCCGAGTTCCTGCTTCCCCCCCCTAGTTTGTTTGTTTATTGAGGGCCCAGTCTCAGCGCCACCCAGGCAGTAGATAAAACATAAGATGCGATGAATAAACCCCAGCAGACAATGATCAGGGTTGGAAACGGCCGCAACTTTATCGATTACAGATATGTAGGTGGGTTTTTGGCTCAGCAGTTACGCTTATTTGAAAAAGAAGGAATTATTTCATTTTTTAGAAGTTAAAGGGAACTCAGTTCACCCCGAGTTCCTGCTCCAGAAAAGTAAACCTGGTGCAATCCAGAGGCATGATAGCTTGTCTGGGATTCTTCAGCTGTAATTTCTGCATGGTTCAAATTTGGACTAGATGACTCATCCGAGCAGGTTGGACTTGGGTGATTCTGCAATTACAGGATTCTGCGATTGCGCCGACCGTGGGAGGGAAATGTGGGTTCAAGCAGGTTGCTGTTGACATAGTCTCCTGGTAATGCAAGGGAATGTTTAGGGCTGGAAAGAGGAACTGGATATTATTGGGCTAAAGAAAGTGTTTGTCTGTGTGCCTTGGGGCTGTTGCGCGAATTCTAAGGCGTCAAAGCGATAAAATAAAAAAGGTCAAGGGGTGATATGATAGCCATGTTCAAATATATAAAAGGATGTCATATAGAGGAGGGAGAAAGGTTGTTTTCTGCTGCTCCAGAGAAGCGGACACGGAGCAATGGATTCAAACTACAAGAAAGAAGATTCCACCGAAACATTAGGAAGAACTTCCTGACAGTAAGAGCTGTTCGGCAGTGGAACTTGCTGCCAAGGAGTGTGGTGGAGTCTCCTTCTTTGGAGGTCTTTAAGCAGAGGCTTGACAGGCATATGTCAAGAATGCTTTGATGGTGTTTCCTGCTTGGCAGGGGGTTGGACTGGGTGGCCCTGGTGGTCTCTTCCAACTCTATGATTCTATGAAATAAATGTTCGTAAATACACAGGGTATTCTGAAATGCAACCCCGGAACCATTTTTTTGACTCTCTTAAATAACCCCAGATGTTTATCCGCAGGAGAAGGAAGTACCTGGGGAAGAATATCTTTCCCAATAGGTTTTGTTTTTGTTTGCAATTTGTCAGTCCTATTAAATAAATAAACTGCTATCAGCTGCTTGGAATGAACTGCAAAACCAGTCTGGCAAGTGTCATTTAAGCAGAGCAGGCAGTCCACAGGGCATCTTCTGTCCATCAATAGGTGTAAATTTGTGAGCGGGATCCGAAATTGTCAAGTTAAGGCAATCAGCAAACATTTGCAGATCTCTTGGCAGACAGGAGAGAGGCCGAACTCTCAAATTTCCATCGTAGACTGCCTTTTTCTGCGACACCATACCCTCCAATATTTCTCCGATGAAAATAAACCTTCCCTATAAAGGGCTGCCTTCAGGTGTTTTCTAAAGGTTTATCATTACTAATATCTTTGGCTTTGGGGATTGCATAACTCAGGCATCCCCAACCTGCAGCCCTCCAGATGTTTTGTCCTACAACTCCCATGATCCCTAGCTAACAGGACCAGTTGTCAGGGATGATGGGAATTGAAGTCCAAAAAATCTGGAGGGCCAAAGGTTGGGGATGCCTGGTATAACTGACTCAGCTAAACCATCCGAGAAAGAGGGCCACCCAACCTCTGCTTAAAAACCTCTAAGGAAGGAGAGCCCGCCTCCTTCCATCTCACGGTCAAACAGCTCTGACTGCCAATAAGTTTTTTCCGTATATCTAGTTGGAATCTCCTCTCTTGCAACTTGAAGGCACGGGTTCGAGTCCTGCCCTCCGGAGCAGGAGAAAACAAGCTTTTTCCATCTTTCCAGGCTAAACATACCAGGCTCCTTCAACCGTTCCTCATCAGACTTGGTTTCCAGACCATTGATCCTCTTGGTCGCCCTCCTTGGCTTGTCAATATCCTTCTTATCTTCCATGGGACGGCCCTTCAGATATTTGAAGGTGGCCACATGATCACCTCTCAGGCTAAACAGGGCCAACGCCTTCAACCGTTCCTCATCAGGCTTGGTTTCCAGACCTGGTCGTCCTCCTCCTCTTCCTCCTCCCAGGACCCCTAAGGCAGAACAGTTAATGGAAATAAAATTAAAATAAAACAGTTAATGGAAATAAAATTAAAATAAAATCATGCAATGAAATGCAATGGAGGCACACCAGATTCAGTTAGATTTCAATGCATGGCGGAAGCAACTCCCTATTTAGGATCCCAGCAATGCTTGCAGTGAAGTCTTAAGCATGTCTACTCAGGAGTAAAGTCCATTGGGCATGTGCCAGATTTGCATCCTGAACGACAGGTCTTAAAAAGCAGAGGAAATGAGCATGTTTTTCAAAATCTTCTACTACAGTGGTACCTTGGTTCTCAAATGCCGAAAACCCGGAAGTGAGTGTTCTGGTTTTTGAACGTTTTTCGGAAGCCGGACGTCCGACGCAGCTGTCAGCTATTGTTTCCGGGGTGCCTGCACCAATCAGAAGCCATGCCTCGGTTTCCGAACATTTTGGAAGTCTAATGACTTCCGGAACGGATTAAGCTTGGCGCTTTTGTTTTTGCTCTTTATTTTGCGTTTTTGTATTTTGAAGCTTTTTCGGTTAATTTGCTTTTGTGACTGTGCGGATCCCAGTTCAGCTATGGATGGATTGATTGTGTGACTGCGGAAATGGATAAAAGCCCCCCCCCCCCAATCCAAACAATGACTATCATCAGTGTAGCTAAGGGGAAAAAAATAGTTTTAATTTTTTATCATCTACAATACTGTCTTATTTATTTTATAGTTCAGTACATTGATTATTGCTTTCATATTATGGATCGCAAAATTCATGTTCAATTGCTGTTTTAGGGGTTGTTTTTAAAAGTCGGGAACGGATTAATCTGTTTTGCATGACTTTCTATGGGAAAGCACGCCTTGGTTTTGGAACGCTTTGGTTTTGGAACAGACTTCCGGAACGGATTAAGTCTGAGAACCAAGGGACCACTGTATTTTTTAGAAAATGCAAAGTACAGAATCTTCTAAAGGAAACAGACACCCCAACAGCCCACCCCCAGCCGAGACACTGAGTCCATCCGTTTGCCCCTTGTTCTATGAGGCGTGCCGAGGACAGATTGAAATTTGCCTATTCAAAGGGCTGGATAAACATCAAAGAGAAAAATTATCCTGCGGAATCGGGCCAAATGCCTTCTCAGTTTACCGGAATCTTCCAGAGGTGTGTGTGTGTGTGTGTACATTTCAGTTCAAAGATCTCCGGAATTCTTTCGCCAACATTCCTGCATTGCAGGGGGCTGGAGTGGATGACCTTTGGGGGTCCCTTCCAATTCCACAATTCTATGATTCTGCAAAATGCTATTACAGCAACTTGAAAGCAGCATAAGGCGGGACCTAGTCCTTGAAGCTGTTGTTCCAAAACATTATTAAAAACGCCCATTTTCTCATAAACCTGTTAGGCTAGTTTCTGGAATAAGTTAATGGACCAACTTTTTTCGATCTGTTCAGATCTAGTAGGTTGCTCCCCACAACCCTGTATTTTTTAGCTATTACAGTGGTACCTTGGTTCTCAAACTTAATCCGTTCTGGAAATTCTGTTTCAAAACCAAAGCATTCCAAAGCCAAGGCACACTTTCCCATAGAAAGGAATGCAAAACAGATTAATCCGTTCCGGGCTTTTAAAAACAACCCCTAAAACAGCAATTTAACATGATTTTTGCTATCCCACGAGACCATTGATCCATAAATGAAAGCAATAATCAGTGCGCTGTACTATAAAATAAATAAGACAGTATTGTAGATGATAAAAATTAAAACAATTTTTTTCTTACTTACACTGATGATAGTCATTGTTTGGATGGGGGGCTTTTATCCATTTCCGCAGTCACACAACCAATCAACTAGTAGCTGAACTGGGTTCCGCACAGTCACAAAAGCAAATTAACTGAAAAAGCCTCAAAATACAAAAACGCAAAATAAACAGCAAAAACAAAGCGCTAAACTTAATCCATTCTGGAAGTGCGTTGGACTTCCGAAATGTTCGGAAACCAAGGCGCGGCTTCTGATTGGTTCAGGCGCCCCGGAAACAATAGCCAACAGCTGCGTCGGACATCCGGCTTCCGAAAAACGTTCGAAAACCAGAACACTCACTTCCGGGTTTTCGGCATTTGAGAACCAAGGTACCCTGTATAATCTTAGCAGCAGTTATAATAAGGTTCAAAATTATTTTCCGGAATAACGCCTTTCAGATGAACAAGCAGAAATATTTCCAAGATTATATGGTACCCTAACATATTGGAGAAATTAGCCTGAACGGATTTCCAGAACATTTCTGTTCGAGAATCATTCCAGAAGATGTGTATGTAATCTGCTTAGTTTTTTCAGTTGGTTACAGCGTGGTGTTGGTTCGATCCCCGTACGGGTTAGCTGCATATTCCTGCAGTGCAAGGGGTTGGACTAGATGACCCTCGGGGTCCCTTCCAAGTCTAGGATTCCTCCTTGGCCAACTTTAATTAATGTTATTGAATTCTCTGGGTCTACGCTGGGTATGGCTTAGGTTCCTGCAGGTGGCTTTTGCGTAACTTAACGCCATTTCCACGTGACTTTTTAAATCTAAAGTATTTTCTTTCTTGCTTTTCTGTCCATAGCAAAGCTTGTGCAAAATTAGAAATGGTGAAACGACGAAGGATAAAAGCTTCTGGAATTAGAACTTATTGGGCTGTGGGCTCAAGTAAGTTCTACTCTACTGAAATTGCTGGCCCTGAGTTAGCCACACCCACTAATTCCAATGGGTTTACTCCGAGTATGATTGTCATCAGATGCTAACCCACAAACTGCAGTCCTAGCCCCGTTTACCTGGGAGTAAGCCCCATTATAAATCGATGTGATATGTCCTACTCGTTGAAACCAATGGGGCTGAGTTAGCGTTGTCTACTATTTCATTGGGTCTACTTTGAGTAATACTAATGTCGCAACCCTTGGTTATTCATAGAATCATAGAATCATAGAGTTGGAAGAGACCACAAGGGCCATCCAGTCCAACCCCCTGCCAAGCAGGAAACACCATCAAAGCATTCCTGACAGATGGCTGTCAAGCCTCTGCTTAAAGACCTCCAAAGAAGGAGACTCCACCACACTCCTTGGTAGCAAATTCCACTGCCAAACAGCTCTTACTGTCAGGAAGTTCTTCCTAATGTTTAGGTGGAATCTTCTTTCTTGTAGTTTGAATCCGTTGCTCCGTGTCCGCTTCTCTGGAGCAGCAGAAAACAACCTTTCTCCCTCCTCTATATGACATCCTTTTATATATTTGAACATGGCTATCATATCACCCCTTAACCTTCTCTTCTCCAGGCTAAACATACCCAGCTCCCTAAGCCGTTCCTCATAAGGCATCATTTCCAGGCCTTTGACCATTTTGGTTGCCCTCTTCTGGACACGTTCCAGCTTGTCAGTATCCTTCTTGAACTGTGGTGCCCAGAACTGGACACAGTACTCCAGGTGAGGTCTGACCAGAGCAGAATACAGTGGTACTATTACTTCCCTCGATCTAGATGCTATATATTCAGGGTTGCAGCCCATGGTGTTCTCAGAGTAGACACACTGAAATTAAAATGCATGATTTACTTTGCTCCGGTCACTTCCGTGAGTTCAGCCTTCAAAGAATTTAGCAGGATATAACCCTAGCTTTCTCAAAGGACTCAGAGATGTTTCCTTGTACCTAATGCTTATTTATTCCTCTTGGTGAACGGACCCTGTGATCACATGTTTGGATTTCCTTGTGTATTTACAGTCATTTAAATATACTCCCCCCCCTTCCCTCCCAATTTTAAGTTTTGCTTATTCATTCATTGAAAATAGTAATAATTAAAAGGCGGCGGAAGTATAAATGAAAGACTGTTGTCGTAAAAACAGAGGTGAAGCAAAAGCCACATCTAACACAGCAGATGAAAAAGATAAGGCACATTAAATGATGTATTCTGAAGAACGAAAGCCCTCGCTGAGTCACTTAAGAAATAATTATAGTTCATGCCCGTCCTGCAAATGCAAAAGCTAACGATATGAAAATTCACTTATACAAACATGAGGATGAAAGCTTTGCGACACACATCGCAGATTCAGATACCCAAACAGCCAATTTATCGCTTTGGGGAAGAATACCTGTGATTAAAATGAATGTATTGCCAATAATGTTATTTTTATTTCAATCGATCCCGGTGGCAGGTGGTACTAGATGCTTTAAAGAATGACAAAGAGGTATTTCCAGATTCCTCTGACAAGGGAAGAAACCAAGGGTAAAATATATATTGTTATCCAATGCTAAAGAGAGAGGATTTGAGACTATATTATAAGGCAACCTGCTTTTGCTGGATCCGGGAATGGATAATATTGAAAAATGGAGACATATTAGATTTAGAAGGACATGATAATAGATTTGGGTGGCATGCATATTTATGGTATGGAAAAGCAAAAGTACACAAAGGATTTCAGAACCATGTAATAAGAAAATTGATTTTTTTAGGGTATGGGAGAAATATAAAAATCTATTAGAACAAAAAACACTGTGGCTGCTCTCCCCATTAGAAGCAATATCTTTGAAGATATCCAAACAGCCAGACCTGTGTTTAGCACTTTAAAAAAAACACAGAATCTTAGAGTGGGAAGGTACCCCCTGCAATGCAGGAATCTCAGCTAAAGCATCCATGACAGATGGCCATCCAACCTCGGTTTAAATTTTAAAAAGCAGCTCTTGTTTGTGTTTTGGAGGTCTGTGGCAGCCATTTCATCAGAAACCATGGTGAGTGTGAGGGAGGAAGGTCCCCCCTCTTCCTTGTTTGCTTTAAAGCAAGCTTTCAGAGAGTTTTCCTGGACTTCCGCAGAGTTTTCCCATCATTTTGGGTTCAAAAATCCATGGTCGGGAACACATTAGGATATTCTCCATAGGCATCAATGGAAACCGCAGACTTGTTAAGTGAACAGGTTGCCTAACGAACGGTTTCCTGAGATGGCGTTGTGTTTGGATGGCAAGACCTGCATGCAAGAAGAAGAATAAGCTGGGCATTGAACCTCTGACCCCTTTGAGGGGTTTCAGGGTTTCGATTGAGTCGAGTGGAGACAAGCCCAGTTCAACTGGGCTCAGCTCAGCCTGGAGCAATCCAGGGTGATAGGCATTGGATGGGAAGAAGGAGAGACAGGCGTAAAATGCCTTGGGGAAGCAGACCCCAGCAGGATCATAGAATCTTAGATTTGTAGTGTTGGAAGATACACCAAGGGGCATCTAGTCCAACCCTCTGCAATGCAGCAATAATGGTCTCCTGCTCACCAGCTGTTTATTGCTGAATAATAATAATAAATAATAATAATAATAATAATAATAATAATAATAATAATAATAATAATAATGGAACCCAGGTGGCGCTGTGGTTAAACCACTGAGCCTAGGGCTTGCTGATCAGAAGGTCGGCGGTTCGAATCCCTGTGACGGGGTGAGCTCCCGTTGCTTGGTCCCAGCTCCTGCCAACCTAGCAGTTCGAAAGCACGTCAAAATGCAAGTAGATAAATAGGAACCGCTACAGCGGGAAGGTAAACGGCGTTTCCATGTGCTGCTCTGGTTTGCCAGAAGCGGCTTTGTCATGCTGGCCACATGACCTGGAAGCTATACGCTGGCTCCCTCGGCCAATAATGCGAGATGAGCGTGCAACCCCAGAGTCGGTCATGACTGGACCTAATGGTCAGGGGTCCCTTTACCTAATAATAATAATAATAATACCGTAATAATACCATAATAATAATAATAATAATAATAATAATAATAATACTGTGGTACCGCTTCGGGTTACAAACACTTCGGGTTACAAACTCCGCTAACCTGGAAGTAGTACCTCGGGTTGAGAACTTTGCCCCAGGATGAGAATGGAAATCGCGGGCCAGTGGCGCGGTGGCAGAAGCAGCGGGAGGCCCCATTAGCAAAAGTGCGCATCAGGTTAAGAACGGTTTCGGGTTAAGAACGGAACTAATTAAGTTCGTAACCCAAGGTAAAGGTAAAGGGACCCCTGACCATTAGGTCCAGTCGTGGCCGACTCTGGGGTTGCGGCACTCATCTCGCATTATTGGCCAAGGGAGCCGGCGTACAGCTTCCAGGTCACATGGCCAGTATGACTAAGCCGCTTCTGGCGAACCAGAGCAGCACACGGAGACGCCGTTTACCTTCCCGCTGTAGCGGTACCTATTTATCTACTTGCACTTTGACATGCTTTCGAACTGCTAGGTTGGCAGGAGTTGGGACCGAACAATGGGAGCTCACCCCGTCGCGGGGATTCGAACCGCCGACCTTCTGATCGGCAAGCCCTAGGCTCTGTGGTTTAGATCACAGCGCCACCCGCGTCCCACAACCCAATATACCACTGTAATAATAATAATAATAATAATAATAATAATAATAATAATAATAATATAATTTTTATACCCCGTCTATCTGCTTGGGTTTTCCCCAGCCACCCTGGGCGGTTTCCAACAGAATATTAAAAACACGAGAAAACATCAAACATTAAATATTTCCCTAAACAGGGCTGCCTTCAGATGTCTTCTAAAAGTCAGATAGTTCTTTATCTCCTTGACATCTGCTGGGAGGGCGTTCCACATGGCCGGCGCCACCACCAAGAAGGCCCTCTGCCTACTTCCCTGTAGCTTCATTTCTCGCAGGGAGAAGGCCCTCGGGAGATGGACCCCAGTGTCCGGGGTGGAGATGCTCCTTCAGGTCTACTGGACCAAGGCCATTTTGGGCTTTGAAGGTCAGCACCAACACTTTGAATTGTGCTCGGAAACGTCCTGGGAGCCAATGTAGGTCTTTCAGGAACGGTGTTATATGAAGCCCTGAACAACGTCTCCTTTGGCTTGGTTGTCTCCAGATAACTGCATGTGAATTGCGGGTGGTTTGTGTCTGTTGCTTTTGCGTACAACTGAAAGCTTGTGCCAGCCTGTCTAAGCTGTACATGTCTCTCCTTCTCTCTCTTTTAATTTTCTAGCCGACGAATGATAGCTATGTAGGAAAATGCCAGTCCTTGAGGGCGAATTTGCTATTTTCTTTCCTCGTTTCTCTTCCACCCCTTCCTCAGTTACTCGGGAGTAAGCCCGCTGTCCGCAGCCGGCTGCATAGCCAACATTTGTCCTACTGAAATTAAAAACCGTCACTGCACTTGACTTAATTTCAATGGGTCTACTCCAAGTTTGTTTGGATACAGCCCAGTGTGACTTACTTCTAAGTAGACCTGCACCTTTCTGCAGGCATTGCCCATGCTTTTCCCACAACCCTCTCCATGAGCGCTAGAAAGATAAAAGGGAAAAGAAAATCAAAATGGGATTCCAAGTCTTTGTTTAATAATCATGCAAATCCCTGTGCAAGAGAAACTCTCTAGCAATCAAGGCACAAACTAACCAACAATACAAAACTTTTAAAACATCCATCTTTCATTGTGATCTCAAGAGCTTTTCTAAAGCCTTAAATAGCCGGCGTACAATGTGTAATGTGAAGAAATAACACAACAATGCCATTTTGACAACCCAAACCCTGTGCCCTCCTGATGTTTTGGATCACAATTCAGGTGAGTCGTAGTCCAAACTGTAGATCTATTATTCACGGCCGATGAGGACTAGAAACTTCGGACTCTCATCACCCCTCCAAAAGAGCATGAAACTTCTCAGAAAGTTGTATTCCGTGGATTCATATATAGGATATGGTGGCACAATATATTTTATCCGGCAAAATTTCCACCCCACCCCTGGGGAAATCTTTTTCAGTGACTTCGCCAAGCCTACCTCCCTGAGAACTAGAAAGCTGGAAGCTGAAATTCTCAGGAAAACTTGCCTTGCTTCGTCCACCCGGCATAATTTATACAGTTTGAAGAATCAAGTTGTCCACCCGGAGAATTTGGGTTCCCTGTGTGCGGGTTGTCTTTTTAAACCCTATACCAGGCATCCCCAAACTTTGGCTCTCCAGATGTTTTGGACTACAATTCCCATCTTCCCTGACCACTGGTCTTGTTAGCTAGGGATCATGGGAGTTGTAGGCCAAAACATCTGGAGGGCCAAAGTTTGGGGATGCCTGCTCTATACTGTTTTTTCTGTGTATAAGATGATACTTTTGCTATAAAAAAGAGAGGCAAAAATTGGGTGCCGTCTTATACACGAATAGTGAAGGGGAAAGGGAGGGAGGGCGATTAATGGCAGCAGCAAGCAGGAGTTTGGCAGCAGCGATGGGGCGGGTGATTGGCGGCTGCGGCAAGGCACAGCATCTTTCTGTTTGTTACTTTAAAGGAGGTCGATTTCCAAGGGGTTTTTTTTTTGTTCTGAAAAGGGGGGCAGTAGGTCAAATCAGTTTGGGAACCTCTGGGTTAGAGTGCCAACCTGGGATACCAGGGTTCGAATCCCCGCTCGGCCATGAAGTTCATAGGGTAACCTCGGGCCTTTCAGCCCAACCTACCTCACAAGGTTGTCGTGGATATTAAATGAAGGGCATAACCATGTACAGTGGTACCTCTGGATAGGAATTTAATTTGTTCCAGGGGTCCGTTCTTATCCCGAAACATTCGCACCCAGGGGTGCCTGTTTGCTGCGTGCGTAGCCTCAAGCATTCGTATCCAGAGGTGTTCGTAACTAGAGGTCCCACTGTATCCCCAAAGGTGGGCTTCAAATGCAGTCTATCTATCAGTCATCTATCAGTCATCAACCACATGCCGCCCCCCTCAAAGTTAGACATTCTCATTCTTTCAACCAAAAGGGCTGGTCATCTTTTGCAAATTTAAAGGCAGGACGGGTTTTTGCCGGCCGCTGGCGTTATCCTAGAGAAAATCCCGGCCAATGCCAGCAAAGGATCCTGGATTGCTTGCCCAGACAGTTTGGAAAAACATTTCCTACCTGCCTTTTGAGGCCTGAGATTTGTCTGGTGACGGTATCCGATTCAATTCATTTGCCTGGAGCTTTTGGCCCCCACCAAACCATGAAGCCAAGCTAGAAAACCACAGTGGTTTGAACTTAAGGCGGGTTAGACTCTGATGTTGCGCTTCGTGATCTTAAGTAAGCGCCGAACCAAACAGGACAGGTTCAGTCACTCTGGAAGAGGCTAGAGAACCAGAGATTTGAGGTGCTCGTTGGTATGACGGCTGCTCTCTAATTTCAAAACTTTGTACTGTATATGCTGTAAACTATTTCCTAAGGTTTCAGAAGAAATCCTTGCCTTGCTTCCTGCTGTACATTGTAAAGGCTATGCACAATAAATTGATTGATTGATTGATAAGATGCACCCGAAGATGTTCTCAGTTAATCTCTAGATAAGGTAAAAAGGTAAAGGTAAAGGTAAAGGACCCCTGGATGGTTAAGTCCAGTCAAAGGCGACTCTGGGCTTGCGGCGCTCATCTCACTTTCAGGCCAAGGGAGCCGGCGTTTGTCCACAGACAGCTTTCCGGGTCATGTGGCCAGCAGGACTAAACCGCTTCTGGCGCACGGAAGACCATGACGAGTGCCAGAGCACATGAAAACGCTCTTTATCTTCCCGCCGCAGCGGCACCTATTTATCTACTTGCCCTGGCGTGCTTTTGAACTGCTAGGTTGGCAGGAGCTGGGACAGAGTAGTGGGAGCTCACCCCGTCGTGGGGATTCGAACCGCCAACCTTCTGATCAGCAAGCCCAAGAGGCTCAGGAATTTAGACCACAGCACCACCAGCGTCCCACCTAATCTCTAGATAGCATCTCCCAGTATACCAATATCATTATCCATCAGCTGCGTCTGCAAACCACAGTAAAGCAGTGTTGTTTATATGGTACATATTTATTTACCCTGACCTTCTGTGCTTGAGATGTCTCTTATTTTAGGACCTGCCCTGTTCTTGGCATCACAGTTTGTTTCAAACCGTTGTTGATCTTGTACTTTGGCATGTCGTGGCTCACCCAGGGACTTTTGGGTCAAGGGCAGCTAATAAACCAGAATATCCCCACTACTTTGTGAATGAATGAATGAATGAATGAATGAATGAATCTTTATTTGAGTCAGCCATCGGTCATAGCAATAAAACAACAATACAATATATAAAGAATAGAAATAAAAAGTCAATTTTATAAAATACATTTTAGGGTTTTGAATCAATGGTCAAATCGTGGACCTTATTCTGATAGCCCCAGCTAAAAAACCTTGCCACCTTTGCTGTCACCTGCTCATCTTGGTCTGCCCAGAGAAAGGACACTGGGGCAGTGGCTGGGCGACCCGGAATGGACAATAAAAGAGGGGGGATAATCTCATTCCTCAAGTCTTTATCAAGAGGGCAAGCCAGGAGGGCATGCACCACCGATTCAGGACTGCCATTTCCACGGGGACGTTTTCCGTGTGGAATCTATTGGAATCGTCCCTCAAGTCCAGCCGAGGGCGAGACATTCAATCTTGCGAGAGTCAAAGCACGTCTATATTTTTGGAATTGCAAGGTTATGCAGATAGGGTGCCGGAGAGTCAAAATGGGAAGGTGGAAAATAGTCACACCATGGGCAAAATTTCCTGATTGTGGCCAAGTTGTTCTGACGCTCAATATCATTTAGGCGCTGACAAATTAGGCTGTTTGCTTTACTAAAACCCAAAGTGAGTAGCTGTTGTTGTGATAAACCACAAGAGGGAAGTTTTTGATAGACAATTTTAATTCAGGAGCTCTTGTGACAATCTTGTAGCACTGGGGATATTAGACCGGTGTGGTGTGGTGTGGTCCTAATACTGCTTCATTATAATTATTGCTATAATTGGAAGAAAAAAAACCTAGGCGATATAGTAGATGTTTTATTGAGTCTGACTCACTTGTTGACTTAAACGTCCTCATCCTGGTTCTACTGTTAGACCTCAGAAGACCCCTTTGGCTTTTCAAAAACATTGATTGTCTTCCAGGAGATTAATTTGAAAGCAAGAGTCTTATATCGACGCTTCGTTTTACTGTGTTTTATTTCGGATGCAAACTTTTCACCGACCCTTTCCCCACGATCTTTGCAAGTGAAGTGCTGAAACGAGCTTTCGTGTATTCACGAAAGATAAGTGAAATATTGCGTGGAATGCGTCAAGAATATGGTTCTTTTCATTGCTGCTGCTAAGGGATTCTGACCCAGATACATGACTGGTGCAGTCTGTCTAATCTACCTCTCTATTTGATTTCTAGGGATCAAAATGGATAGCCAGGATGAACCCAAATCCCAACAAGGTAACTGAGAATTTGAACCTGTGCTTGCTTATTTCCTCTTCCCTCCCAACCTGCTTTCCTTTTGTGTCATGTTTTTTTTTACATTGTAAGCCTGCGGATTTCTTTCTTTCCTTCTTTCATTTTGCTGTTTTTCTCTTCCTTCCTTCCTTCCTTTCGTTCTTCCTCTCTTTCACGATTTGTGAGCCACACTGAAAGTCTTTTGTGACTGAAGAGTGGGTTTTTTTAAAACAAAAAGAATAATAAGAACCGGTCTTTAAATCAATAAATTATGTATATTAAGAGGGAGAAAGAGACCTAGCAAACGTCTCCGTGAACCTCAAGCTAAGCGCTGGATTGAATGCTCCAGATTAACTGGAGGGGAGCGGTTCTGGAGCTCTCATGATATCCCAGGGTTCTAGACTTCTGTCTGGTTTGGTTTATAGACCTCACTTAATATTTCAGGGTACTAGGCTCATTTGTGCTCTGGACATCCATTTCCCCTTTTAGGGTTCTAGGCACCTCTTGGGTTCTAGATCTCTCTAGCTGCTTGTGTTCCAGGCATCTCTTTTCTATCATGGGATTCTAGGCTGCTCTCTGCAAGGAGTGCTACCTCTGAGCCCTTCTTCCTACCTCTCTTTGTCCAGATTTCACCTGGATCGTGAAGGCCAATGACAGGGCATACCACAAGCAGTTTCACACGACCCACGCCTGGTGCCTGAAGAGGAAGAAATACGCGGTAAGGCAGTGGAACCTCTGTTTTATTGATCTTGTAGCTTATGGCAAGTCCAGTTCCGTCCCCCTCCCCAAAGCCTCGGTGCTTACTGCAAATCATATTTCCTTTTTAAAGCAGCGGAGCCACTGCAGCTTGGAGAAAACATTACTGGGTTCTAGAAAGGGCCAGCCCAACCATTAGGCAACCTGCAGTAACAAAATCCTTATTGATTTATTGATTAATTGGTTTATTTGATTAATATACCCAGTGCTTTTCTTTCTGGGGGTATGCAGGGGTACGCATGCCCCTAAACATTTTGTGAATCTAACGGGAGAAGAAACTAAAAATATATATATTAAATTTTTAGTTTCTTCTCTAGCACAATGAATCCTCAGTTCCGTTGCTACTCGCTCTATTTATTTCTCCCAATTTGAACTATAAAATGGTGGTTTTCTTGAGTCAAAATGAGAGTACCCCTAAATATTTTTTTTTAAAAAAGCACTGCCCACAGAATAAAATCCAGGATAAAAACAAGTAAATGAGTAAAATCAAAACAGCAAAATAGTACCCTCTCGCTTCCCATAGACACATTTAAAAGGCTGTGGAATATTAATCAGACCAAGGAGGAACATTTTTCACGTGGCGTCTAAAAATATATAATGATGGCGCCAGGCGAACCTCCCACTAACTTCTCAATATTAGTTGCCTTCTCTCATTTTAGAGCTGCAAGACGCTGATATGTACTGTCGCAATCGAAATTATTATTACAAAAGAAAAAACCCATTGCAAATCAGGTTAATTATCAAAATTTACAGACTCAGCTGTTTGCAACAAGTCGAACAGAAGCCATTGAAACAGTTCAATGCAACGGATTGTCTCCTTGAAAACAGCCGAAAGACTGCAAATTTTGATTTGCCATTGGGGGGGGGGGGGGAGTTGTGAATAATTTTGATAGCGACCATAGATTTCAAAGAGAGGAGAGAGTTAAGCAAATGCAATTTGCCGATTCTGTTCCTGCTTCCTTCTGGCGAATTTTGGGCGTACACAATTTTTCTCAGTTCCCCTAACTGATTTGATAACTCGAATAAAACTCAGAACGCACATCTTTATTTATATTTTTTTCTCCTTCCACCTTCGTGTTCAGGACAACGGCATCAAGACGGCCAAGTACAACGTCCTCACTTTCCTCCCGCTCAACCTGTACGAACAGCTTCACCGACTGGTTAATTTATACTTCATCTTCATCATCATCCTACAGGTAAGGGGCTTCTCATGTATTTGGGAACGGGGTTGTCCCAGAAAGGAGTTCTGCAGCCAGCCTTTTTTGGGGGTGGGGTGGGGTGTCCATGACAAATATGTTCAAATATATAAAAGGATGTCATATAGAGGAGGGAGAAAGGTTGTTTTCTGCTGCTCCAGAGAGGCGGACACGGAGCAATGGATTCAAGCTACAAGAAAGAAGATTCCACCTAAACATTAGGAAGAACTTCCTGACAGTAAGAGCTGTTCAACAGTGGAACTTGCTACCAAGGAGTGTGGTGGAGTCTCCTTCTTTGGAGGTCTTTAAGCAGAGGCTTGACAGCCATATGTCAAGAATGTTTTGATGGTGTTTCCTGCTTGGCAGGGGGTTGGACTGGATGGCCCTTGTGGTCTCTTCCAACTCTATGATTCTGTGACCCCTAGCACCTATTGCTTCAAGCATCAAGATTGGGAGATCTTTTAAAAAAAACAGATATAAAATACAGTGGTACAGTGGTGCCTTGCTTCTCAATCTTAATCCGTTCCAGAAGTCTGTTCCTGAAATATACTCAGAGTCAAGAGTGAATTTCATGCTCTTTATTCAGCTCATAGTCATCAAGGAGGAGAAGAGAAGACGAATGGCTCTTTCCCCCAAACCATCTGCTTATATACATTATTTACACAATGGGCCTTGCGTGATTGGCTACTTCAGGGCTACACCTGTGGGCCAATTATATTATGGATTGACTTCTGCCTGCAGCCTGATTGGCTGCTCCTACAGGCCAATCAGGTAGCAGATTCACTTCTGCCAGCCGCCTGATTGGCTGCTCCAGCAGGCCAATCAGGTTGCGGATTCACTTCCACCTGGAGTTGGATTGGGTAGCTCCCGCTGATTGTGAATCCTATTGTTCTAGGATTCAGCTCAGTACATAACACCCCTCCCCTCTAAGTTCCAGTCCTGCCCGGGAAGTTGCATTCGTAGTCCCCAAGGTCTGCTGGCCGCCTCCGTGTGCGTTGTGGCCTGGGGTGTTCCTTGGTCAGGGGTTCTGGTTCTGGCTCGTGTTCCGAGGCTGCTGGCTGTGCCAGGGCTGTCTGGTCTGGCGCCACTGAACCACTAGGTTGTAGCTCTGGTTCCGGTGTCCTTCCAGCCTCGGGGCGCCCCTCTGTGCCTACTGCTTCTGCTTCCCCTGCCCACCCCTCTCGCTCTACAGGCCTCACTGCCCTGCTGTCCCCTTGGGACCCCTCTGTCCCGCTCTCCTCCCGAGTTCCTCCTGGGAATCGTCGCCGTAGCTGGTCGCAGTGGCGGCGCCAATATTGCCCCCCTTCCGTTAGTACCTCGTACGACACGGGACCGGTCACCTTGGTGACTGTGGCGGGTACCCATGCTGGGCCTGCCCCAAAATTCTTTGCATACACTGGGTCCTGGGCCACAAATGTCCGGGGGTTCCTGCCTTTCCCCACCACTACCTCATCCTGAGCTCTGTCGGGGTGAAGTCGGTCCAGTCTAGTTGCAAGGCGCCGGCCCATTAGTAATTCAGCTGGGCTCCGGCCCGTCGTTGTGCTTGGGGTGCTGTGCTGTGCTAGAAGAAATGCGGCAAGGCGGTATTCCCAGTCCCCTTGTGTCATGCGGCGGAGGCTGTCCTTGGTGGTCCGCACCATGCGCTCCGCTTGGCCATTGGTGGCAGGGTGGAATGGTGCTGAGCGGATGTGGCGGATGGCGTTCTGCGCTGTGAAGGTCTGGAACTCCTCTGATGTGAATGCGGTTCCATTGTCCGAGACGAGGGTGTCAGGGAGCCCGTGGGTCGCAAACAGCTTACGTAGTACCCGGATGGCTGCCGCCGTAGAAGTGGATGGTACCAGTGCGACCTCCAGCCATTTGGTGTAGGAATCCACCACTATGAAGAATGTTTTTCCCTGGAAGGGGCCAGCGAAGTCCACGTGCAAGCGTGACCATGGATGTCGGGCGGACTCCCAGGGCTGGACTGGGGCCCTTGGGGGATCCGGGCGGGATTCTTGGCAGGTCTGGCAGTGTTGGACCCAGGCCTCTATCTCTCTGTCAATCCCCGGCCACCACACATAACTCCTGGCAAGGGCCTTCATCCTCACTACCCCTGGGTGTGTCTCGTGTAGGGCTGTGAGGACCCTTTTGCGGAGGGGCTGGGGAACAACGACCCTGCTTCCCCATAACAGGCACCCCTTGTGGGCCGACAGTTCATGTTTGCGGTTTGTGTAGCCAGCGAATTCTGGCCCGGGGCTGCTGCTGGGCCATCCTCGCCACACCCAGTCCAGGACCCGGGAGATGACCCTATCTTTTGTGGAATGGTGCGCAACTTCTTGTGCCTGAATGGGTCGGTCGGGAAGCAGCTCCAGGGTCATAACCTCTTGCGCAGGCGCTGGGTCGGGGCCTGTTTCTGGTAGTGGTAGCCTGCTGAGGGCGTCTGCGTGGCCCATCGCCTTCCCAGGGCGGTGGATTAGTGCATACTGGTAGCCGGCAAGGAAAATTGACCACCTGAGGACACGTGGAGACAACACTTGGGGGGTCTGCTTCTCAGGGGCAAACAGGCCAAGCAACGGCTTGTGGTCAGTCACTATGGTAAAGGGCCGCCCGTACAAGAAATCATGGAATTTTTTTACGCCCTTCACGATTGCCAGACCCTCCTTGTCAATCTGTGAGTAGTTTCGTTCGGCTGCAGCAAGCGTCTGGGAGAAGTATGCCACCGGCACCTCTCTTCCATCCGGGAGTTGGTGTCCCAGGACAGCGCCGATGCCATAGGGAGAGGCGTCGCATGCCAGCACCACTGGCAGCCTCTCGTCGAAGTGTGCTAAGACCGAGTTCGAGACGAGCAAGTCCTTGACTGCCTGGAATGTGGCCCTTTGTCGCTGGCCCCACACCCAAGGGGCCCTTTTATCTAGGAGTCTGTGTAGGGGCTCCGCTACCGCTGCCTTATGGGGAAGGAAGGCATGGTAAAAGTTCAATAGTCCCAAGAATGACTGAAGTTCGGGCTTGCTCTTGGGCGCTGGGGCCTCACAAATGGCCCGTACCTTGTCACCGGTTGGATGGACCCCTTCTGCGTCCACCTTAAATCCCAGAAAGTCCACCTGCGGCACTCCCAGTAAACACTTTTCCCGCTTCACCTTGAGGCCCGCCGTCTGGAAACGGTGCAGGACGGAGCGGAGGCGGTCCTCAAATTCCTCTGGTGTGGGCCCGGCGATCAGTACATCATCGAAGAAGGGGGTGACGCCAGGAATCCCTTTAAGGAGAGAGTCCATTAGATTCTGGAATATGCCTGGTGCCACGCTAACGCCAAATTGCAACCGCTTAACTCTGAATGCCCCTCTGTGCGTCACAATCGTCTGAGCCTCTGCTGTGGCTTCGTCCACAGGCAACTGTTGATACGCTTGGGCCAAGTCCAGTTTGCCAAAGATTTTTGACCCAGCCAGGGTGGCGAGGACATGGCTGACCACTGGCACTGGGTATGCATGGGCCGTGAGAGCCTTGTTTATGGTGCATTTGTAGTCTGCACAGATGCGGACCGAACCGTTAGGCTTGACGGGTGTGACAATTGGAGTTTCCCAGGGGGCGTTGGGCACCGGCTCCAGCACTCCTTGCTCCACGAGCCGGTCCAATTCCTCGTCTATGCGGGGTTTCAGGGCGAACGGGACCCGGCGGGCCTTGTGCCTGATGGGTCGTACAGCGGGGTCCAGCTGTAGGGCAATGGGGGGTCCTGTATATCGTCCCAATGCCCCATCGAAAACCCCTGGAAACTCTTTGCATATGGCGTCCACGTCCACTTGTAAGCTAGTGCGGTTCACCCCGGTAACGGCTAGCCCCAGAGGTCCAAACCATGCCAGTCCCAGTAAGCTAACGTAGGGGCCCTTAACTACCAGCAAGTCCAATTGTTGCTTTCGCCCTCGATATTGCACCCTGAAGGTCCCCACCCCCATAGTAGGGACCTTACATTTCTGGAAGTCCCGGAGGGTGAATGGGGCCGGCCTTAGTTTGGGACCCCCATTAGGGCACAGTTCCCTTAATGTTCGGGCCGAGATTATGGATAGAGTTGAACCCGTGTCCAGCTCCATGCGGCATGGGGCTCCCTCTATCTGTACCTCTATATAAATTTTCTCTGTGCTGGGATGGGGCAACTGGAATACCTGGTAGTCCGTGATCTCCGTCGAGTTGCCTTGGTGCATGGTGCCGTGTGACCTGGGGCTCCTGGGTCGGTCATCTGATGCTTGTCGACGGGTGAGTCGAGCCCGACACACCCGGGCGATGTGTCCCAATTTTCTGCACTGCCTGCACTCTGCGTTGCGGAAACGACAGGTCCTCCTCTCGTGGTTCTCCCCGCAGCTTGCACAGTTCCCTCCTTCTCGTCGAGGCTGCTGTGGTGTGTGTGCTGCTTGAGTGCGCCGCTGTACTCGGTGTACTTCCTCCCTGTCAGATTCGGATTCGTCGGTGAGGTCTTCGTGGTAGACCCTCGGTTGGGATGGCGGGGCCGGTCGTGCCTCTTGCGTTGACCTCTCGGCGGCTTCGGTTGCCAGGGCTTCCTCCAGAGCAATCTGGAACGTGAGGTCTTTTTTGGCGTAGAGGCGTCGTTGCAACATCTCGTCCCTCAGGCCACCGACGAGGCGGTCATGAAGCATGTTCTCCAATTCTGAGAAGTTGCATAACCGGGCGGCTTGGCGGAGGGAGGTCACAAACCCAGTTATGGTTTCCCCTGGGGCTTGCCGCTTTGCGTAGAAGGCATTTCGGCAAGCTACCACCGAGGGCTGTGGTGAGAAGTGCTCCTTCAGCCGTTCCATTATTGTTTTGTAAGAGACGGTAGCGACATCTCTAGGTGCAAGGAGAGCCCGGGCGATTTCAAACGTCTCCTCTCCACAGACGCTGAAGAATGTCGCCCTCTTCATGGCATCGTTGGTGACTTCTTTCGCTTGCAGTCCAAAACCAAAACTTTCCAAAACCAAGGCGCGCTTTCCCATAGAAAGTAATGCAAAATGGATGAATCTGTTCCAGACTTTTAAAAACAACCCCTAAAACAGCAATTGAACATGGATTTTACTATCTAACGAGACCACCGATCCATAAAATGAAAGCAATAAACAATGTACTGCAGTCACACGATCAATCGATCCATCAGTAGCTGAACTGGGTTCCACGCAGTCACAAAAACAAAACGAAAAAGAGCCGCAAAAACAGAAACGCAAAATGAAAAGCAAAAACAGACAGACCTCAGTGTAACGCTCAAAACAGAAGTTTTGACAGGACAGCTGGACCTATAAAGGGCCCCATTACCTTCAGGAGCTTAGGGCCTCACCAAACCTCAATACAGCCCTGCCCCACCTAAGAGTAGAAAATGACTCTTTTTTTATAAAAATAATAATAATCAGGGATGGGGAAATCCGAATCCCTCCAGATACCATGGAAGGAATGCCTCTATTTGAAGAAGGACGCCCCTATTTCCATCGGAGAAATGTTGGAGGACGTGGAACAGGCTCTGGCGAAGGAGCTGTGGTCCAGTTCAGTCCAGTCGGATTTGGCTAGGGGGTGCGGCATTCATCTCCGCTTTCAGCCAGCCTTTGTCTGCCAATGGCTTTTCCGGGGTCTCAGCCACACAGCTGCAAATAAAACATTTCAAAACGTGTCGTGAAGTGCGATACACAAACGTGTCCCTAGGTGGCGATAGCGAGCTATGCCAAACTCGATGTATTTTTCAAAACGTTTTTCTTTTCTTTTTAGAAAGCATTTTAACAGCTTTTTTTATATATAAAAAATATGTGGCACCTGGGTCATGGCCAAACTGCTCCCAATTAGGGATTTGGCACAATGCCTGACAAGCGTCCCGTGGTGAAGCCATTTGGGTCCTGCTGGGAATCTTGGGGAGAAGCTAGCCTCAGCCCTGATTGTGAGAAATCTCTGAATAGTCATTGTTCCTGGCCTGTCTTCTGTTTCAGACTGTCCCCCAGATCTCCACGCTCCCCTGGTTTGCCCTCCTCTTCCCCCTCGCGCTCCTGCTTTCCATCAGAGGTGTCCGGGACCTGATTGATGACATTGTAAGTATGGGTTGGTGCGTTGGGGAACCCCCGTGGATCTCTTACCTGCAAATTTAATCTTATCAGGGTTCCCTTTCCACACAATATAGGAACAGGGCTTTTAGTGTGGCGCCACCTAGCCTCTGGAATGTCCTGCCCTCGAAAGGTAGAATCATAGAGCTTGTTTGGAGGTATTAGCAGGGGAGCGCAGCGATCGTATACCCTTGACCGAAGAACAGTACACTCCTTCTACAGTATCTGGGATGGTCGTCCTCTTCCACCGAGCGCGCAGCTTCGGGAGGGACGCACATGGAGTGGTGAGGGAGGGAAGGGACACCCGCCTAGCCAGCCAGATCAGCCAAATCAACCCTGGCGATCAATGGGGTGACAGATGTCACAGCCAGTTCGTCCTGGATAAGATGACAGGGAGAATTTGAAAGCGGCAGGACCAGAGGTTTTTTGAAGGATTGGACTAAATTTGAGAAATATTTGAAAAACAATTGTAATCAACAAATTACGCTTGTAGGTTTGCAGGAGGTTTTGTAAGGAGGAATGTATTAAATATTGCAGAGATAAATTAGGAAATTGAAAATTGATTAGTGATTATTAAAAGTAATAGTGAAATAAGGAATACAAGACGAAGTTTAAAAAGTTTGGAAATCTTGAGACGTGGTTGATGGAAGTCCAGAAATATTGTATAAGAAATGAATGAATGTTAAATGATTTATGGAATATATATGTAAACATTTAATAAAAATATTGTAAAAAAAGAAAGAGGTAGAATCATAGAATTGGGAGGGATCCCCGGTGGTCATCTAGTCTCACCCCCTGCAATGCAGGAATAAGCAGCTCTCCCATACAGGGATCGAACCTGCGACCTTGGCATTATCAGCGCCAACCAACCGAACTATTGGCAAGCGCTTATGGAAGAAGTTTCTTTTCTTTTTTTCGGTTTTCACGTATTTTGTACTTTTCAAGTTTATACATTTCACTCCTTTTATACATTTCACTAATTTTGCAATCATTTTGGTTTTTCGAAACTCGACTTCCTTCCCCCCTTCTTTCTGTGGCTCCTTGAATTTATTTCAACGGGTAATTGTTAAAGCAATTCAGAGCAAAGGCACAAGGATAGGATAAAACATGTGAATAGAATACGAGATTAAACACAGATAACGGATGGATAAGAACTGATAATTAAAACAGATAAAGAACTTAAAGTCACGCTGTTCAAACAACTCTAAGAGATGGAGCTTAAGGGGATACAGGTCTCGCAATACAGGCCTTCAATTTAGGACTGGTTTCGGAGGATGTCCATCACGGCGGCACAAAATCTAGCAACTGACGGTGAGACTTCTGGGTTTTCGTCCTGGAGTAGTAAGGAGGTCCTCATCGTTCAGCCCGGACCCCGGGGTCCATCTCCTGAGGGCCTTCTGGCGGTTCCCTCCCTGCGAGAAGTGAGCTTACAGGGAACCAGGCGCAGGGCCTTCTTGGTGGTGGCGCCCACCCTGTGGAACGTCCTCCGGTCAGATTTCAAGGGAATAAACAACTACCTGACTTTTAGAAGAGATCTGAAGGCAGCCCTGTTTAGGGAAGCTTTTAATGTTCAATAGACTATTGTATTTTAATATTTTGTTGAAAGCTGCCCAGAGTGGCTGGGGAAACCCAGCCATATGGGCGGGGTATAAACTAATAATAATAATAATAATAATAATAATAATAATAATAATAATTGGTCTGTACGTCCTGGGAATTTATGTAGGACAGGCGGATAAACCTGGCTCGTATGTCTATATAGTACTGGCAATGGAAATAACCTCTTTTCTCTCCTCCTTTTGCTCTGCAGGGCCGGCATCATAGCGACTGGGAGATCAACAGCCGCCCCTGTGAGATCTTGATGGGGAAAAGGTGAGGGGAGCTGGAAGAGAAGGGTAGGGGTCTTCCGTGTTGCCAGATGCCCATAGGGGAAGCCCCTCCCTCCACCCCAGCAACTCTCCCCAGCGGCTGGCATTTAGGGGGCATTGACTGCCTCTGAGAGTGGACAAGCCCCTGCCCTTCACCCTTGCTCTTCTAACGCGGCTGATTCTCTCTCCTTGTTCCCCCCAACCCAGTTTCATCCAGAAGAAATGGCGGGATATCTGCGTGGGTGACATCGTCTGCCTCCGCAAGGATAGCATTGTGCCTGTAAGTTCCTTCCTTCCTTCCTTCCTTCCTTCCTTCCTTCCTTCCTTCCTTCCTTCCTTCCTTCCTTCCTTCCTTCCTTCCTTCCTTCCTTCCTTCCTTCCTTCCTTCCCTCCCTCCCTCATTTTCTCCTTCCTTCCTTCCTTCCTTCCTTCCTTCCTTCCTTCCTTCCTTCCTTCCTTCCTTCCTTCACACCTTTTCTCCTTCCTTCCTTCCTTCGCTCCCTTTTTCCTCCCTTCCCTTCCCTCCTTCCCTCCTTCCCTCCCTTTCTCCTTTCCTTTCCTTTCCTTTCCTTTCCCCTTCCTTCCTTCCTTCCTTCCTTCCTTCCTTCCTTCCTTCCTTCCTTCCTTCCTTCCTTCCTTCCTTCCTTCCTTCCTTCCTTCCCTCCCATCCTCCCTTCCCTCCCTCCCTCCCTCCCTCCCTCCTCCCTCCCTTCCTTCCTCTTTCTCTCCCCTCCCCTCCTTTCCTCCCTCCCTTTCTTGGTGGATGGCTGAAAGGATGCCTGAATTTACTCTGTCTGTGGCCGGATAGTTCCCGACCCCCTGCGCTATGTACAAATTGCTCAGCCTATCAGGGAACCTGTCTTAGGTGTTCTGCTCTCAATTTCCCCAGGCGGACCTCCTCTTGCTCTCTAGCACAGAACCAAACAGCCTCTGCTACGTGGAGACGATGGACATTGACGGGTAAGGCTTCTTGTTTTCTCCTTTTTAAGCCATCGCTGCGATTCAGGGCTGGGGTTGAGTGCTCCTTTGCGCACGCATACAGGCCGCCACCTCCTTCCGCCCGAGAGGATTTCATGGACATTTCCCCTATAAACGAATCCCTATAAATGAATAGGCTCATCCTTTGGAGACGGCCTGCTGTCTTCCCGCACTAATAAATTCCCTCTCCATCCTTCTTTCGCAGAGAGACCAACTTGAAGTACCGGCAAGCTCTCTTGGTGACGCACGAGCAGTTGACGAACGATGGGAGCATGGCTGCTTTTGACGGTGAGTGTCAACAGCCAGGACTTAACTTTTCGTTCTCAAAGGTTTTCCATTGGTGTTTAGTGCTTTATGCTGTTGATTCCTTGGAATGTGCGTGCGTGTGTTTTCTGCTTTGTGGTTTTCTTAAACTCGATATTTAGTCCAACTAAGTCTAATCATTATCATCATCATCATCATCATCATCATCATCATCATCATCATCACCTTTCACTCATAGCCGAGTATTAGTATAGTGGTACCTCGGTTTATGAACACAATTGGTTCCGGAAGTCTGTTCATAAACTGAAGCGTTCATAAACTGAAGCGAACTTTCCCATTGAAAGTAATGGAAAGTGGATTAATCCGTTCCAGACGGGTCCGCGGAGTACTCAACCTGAAGCGTACTTAACCCGAAGCATGGGTGTAATTGGTTCCGGAAGTCTGTTCATAAACTGAAGAGTTCATAAACTGAAGCGAACTTTCCCATTGAAAGTAATGGAAAGTGAATTCATCCGTTCCAGATGGGTCCGCGGCGTTCATAAACCGAAAATTCGTAAACTGAGGTGTTCATAAACCGAGGTTCCACTGTAGTAGTAGTACCGGTAGTTTATTCAATTTATACACTGCCCTCTACCCGGAGGTCTCAGGGAGGTTCACAAACAAAATCATAATATATAAAATCAAACCAAAAAAAATAACCCAATTAAAAAACAACAACCCAAAAGAGCCACATTCTAAAAGGGTGTCAATAAGATCAACCAAAGGCCTCGTTAAAAAGGAACGTTTTTTGCCTGGCGCCTAAAGGTGTATAATGAAGGTGCCAGGCGAACTTCCCTGGGGAAAGCATTCCATAGACGGGGAGCCACTGCAGAGAAGGCCCCGTTCTCGTGTTGCCACCCTCCAGACCTCTCAAGGAGGGCCTCGGAAGATGGTCTTTTGGAAGCCACCCAGAGTGGCTGGGGAAACCCAGCCAGAGGGGCGGGATATAAATTATTATTATTATTATTATTATTATTATTATTATTATTATTATTGGTTGCATGTCGCAGAGGGAAGCAGCGAGTTTCTGGGCAGCAGAAAGATGAAAGTTAATTTCTCGCCTCTCCTTTTTCCAAACTCCGCAGGGGTAATCACTTGCGAGGAGCCGAACAGCCGGATGCACAGTTTCGTAGGGACGTTGGATTGGCGGGGAGATAAATATTCCCTCGACAGTGAGAAAGTCTTGCTGCGCGGCTGCAAGGTGCGCAACACAGAGGTCTGCTATGGTCTCGTCATCTATGCAGGTGAGCTAAGCCCTGCCTTTGCAGCAAAGCCTTTATCTATCTGCTTCATTGCTTTGACTTGTTTGGTGCTTTTCTCACAGAGGGACCCCAAAACACCCACCTTAAAAACCCATCTTCCCTTGGAAGGTTCAGGGCAGCTAAGATAAAATCCCTTCATGCAAGTTAACCTGTGGAAGTAACTCACTTCCACAGGGAGCAGCGGTGTTTACTGATTGAGGGTTGGGCAACGTACAGATTTTTAATTTATTTATTGCAAGGGATTCCTGCAAATCTAAGGCATTCCTGAATCCTGCTCTCGCTGGTGTATTCCTTTTTATGTGCGCTTTTACTTAACAACATGCATTTCGTAACCGTCGGTTGATTGGAGAGGTGCATCGCAAAATTTGGATCGCTGCAAATTTTGAAGGGGGGGGGGGCAGATCTCGCGTTCTTTCAGAAAGGGCGAATTTGCTAGATTCGCCCCCAAATGCGGAACGCATCCAGATTCTCCCCCTCATCCCTACGCAGAGTAGACCCATTGGAATTAATGGACACGGCTAACTTAGGTCCTTTCATTTCAAAGGGTTTGCTGTGAGTCGAGTGTAGTTGGCTGCAATCTATGCAAAGCCCTGATATTTTAGGAAAGAAAAGTATAGAAATACTATATATATATATATATATATATATATATATATATATATATATATATAGTATATATATATATATATATAAAGTTAGGCCCCTTGCCATGCTATGATGTTATGGTGTGTCCCTTCCTGAGCTGAGCATTGGAATAGATGTTGCCCAAACGCCTTTTCCGATGC
The DNA here is from genome assembly GCF_963506605.1 of Zootoca vivipara. NCBI lineage: Eukaryota > Metazoa > Chordata > Lepidosauria > Squamata > Lacertidae > Zootoca > Zootoca vivipara. Next base: position 2,336,991 of record NC_083281.1, on the reverse strand, counting down.
CAAAATGCCGTGACATAAAGGCTCTATTCTTCTTCCTCTTTTTCCCCTCTCAACCCTGTGCCCTGGGCTGACTTCTGAAAGCGGGAAGCATTAAGAAACTCGCTGTACCAGTTTTCTTGAGGCCTTAATCTCATGACTGATCTCAGCAACAGCAATGCGGAGGTAGTTTAGGAAAGATTACCTGCTAGTTTGGCAGTTTCATGACAAAGTGAAAGAGAAGTAGCTGTGTTGGTACGGGGTAGCCAAAGTCCCACTCTGCAAATTTTTTATTATTATTATTATTATTATTATTATTATTATTATTATTATTTATTGGACTACAACTCCCATCGTCCATTTCCACTCTTCCACTGAGCATGCTAGAGCCCTCCAATAGTCACAAGCGCTACCTGCTTTCTGGGGCTCCTGGAGCTGCACAGTTCAAAGATGGAGTTAGCAAAAACACAACCTCCACAGACTTGGCTGAGTGTCAGGCCTAATGGGCGGAGCAGCTCTTTCCTCCATGAACATCAGTTGCCGAGATCAAAAGTCCTTGCCTCCTCCCGAGGGCTTTTCCAAGCAATCGGAGACTCCGCCTGCATGCAGCCGAGCAACCTCTCCTCCACCTTTTTCATGCCTCTCCTGGTTCTAGGTTGTCACAGCAGGAGGGGAGACACCTGTGCCTCTTCCCCAGCCGGACTCATCTCTGCCTCTTGGCCTCCCTCCTCTCCAGCTTTCTGCATCTTCTTTTTGTTTTTAAAGTTTTCATTTTTACTTTTCAAGTTTATACATTTCATTAGTTCTGCAATCAATTTTCACGGGAGAAATGTTGGAGGGGATGGAATAGGACGTCCCTATTTTCATAGGAGAAATGTTGGAGGGGATGGAATAGGACGTCCCTATTGTCATGGGAGAAATGTTGGAGGGGATGGAATAGGACGTCCCTATTGTCATGGGAGAAATGTTGGAGGGGATGGAATAGGACGTCCCTATTGTCATGGGAGAAATGTTGGAGGGGATGGAATAGGACATCCCTATTTTCACAGGAGAAATGTTGGAGGGGATGGAATAGGACGTCCCTATTTTCATCAGAGAATTGTATTCAAATGTCTCCCCTCCTCAGGCTTCGATTCCAAAATCATGAAGAACTGTGGGAAAATCAAGCTGAAGAAAACAAAACTCAGCTATATGATGGATCGCTTGGTGCTACTGGTAATAATATTTGGCTGTCCCTCCTCGATATTTGTGTCTATCTCCTCAACCATGGGAGCTGGAAGTTTTGTTTTGTTTTGTTTTGTTTTCTCTTCTCTTATCTTCTCTTTTTTCTTTTTTTCTTTTGGCAAATAATAATCATAAATGAATAAGAATAAAAATGTGCACCACACCACTGAGACCATTCTGTTGTAACTATCCAACGTCCCAAAATTTCAACACCTCTTGCAATGGTTTGACCCCTTTCCGTTTTAACAGTACAAATTCTACAAACACCCTCCATATCTCCTCAAAATCATTTCTCCTGCATATTCCCCATCTTACCTTAATGGCACATGTTAATTTATCATCAGTCGCTATAACCCACACCTTTTCGTACTATTCTTCCATTTTATATTCTGCTTGCCCTTTCCACTTCCTTAGTATAATAATTCGTGTGTCAATAAATTTGTGAGCAAGTCCTTCTTAGTCTGTGAACCTTTTACGCCATCGTGAATCGATAATAATCGTACCTCTGCACCTTTTGGTCAGCTTTAACCCAGCGATTGATGTCCTCTCCTTACAGGTAGGTAGCCGTTTTGGTCTGGGTCGAAGTAAAATAAAAAAATTCCTTCAGTAGCACCTTAAAGACCAACTAAGTTTTTATTTTGGTATGAGCTTTCGTGTGCACGCACACTTCTTCAGATACTTCAGATACTTCTGAAGAAGTGTGCATGCACACGAAAGCTCATACCAAAATAAAAACTTAGTTGGTCTTTAAGGTGCTACTGAAGGATGTTCTGCATGCAAAGCAGCTGCTCCGCTGCTGACTCACGACCCTTCCCTCTTTGGGCGTATTCCCTGGAGATAAAGAAAGATTACAGTCCTCGTGGTTCTGATTTAAATAGGAACATGCAGAGTCAGATTTATTTATTTATTTTAAAATAATTTTATTCATTTTATAAAAAGACACAGAAAAAATAAAACAAAAACATATTAATATATCATAACATAGGTGACTTTCTCCGACCCCCTCCATCTGATTTCACTAATCTAATCTTCTTTGGCAATCTATTGCCTCATATCTTAATTCCATAAAGCAACTTAAAATTTAACTTATATCCTAGATAATTTCCAAAAAGCCTATAGCTACTTCAATTGGCAATACAGTCATCCCTCGGGTTGTGTACTTGGCGGACCCAGAAGTGTTTATTTCCAGGTTTCTTTCTTTCTTTTTTAAGCAATTTATTAAATTTTCAAATAAACACATTAAACAATAACAAAACATTCAACAACAAACACAACAACACACAATAAACACAAATTTTCTCCTTTTAACATCTATTCAACTATCTCAAATTCCCTGTGCTCTGCCGAGCTTTGACTTCCCTCCCTCCCCTCATTTGGTTTTCTCATCCACTCTTGTCTCGCAGTTCCTTTACTCCCTCTACTTAAAGTCATTTCGTAGGATTTATTTCAGTCCTGCAAGTGTCTTTAAACTTCTACAGTTCCTCTCCATATAGTCCACAAATTTACTCCAGTCTTTTTGGAACCTTGCCTCTCCCTGGTTTCGGATCCTGCTAGTCAGTCTTGCTAATTCCGCATAGTCCATCATTTTCGTCTGCCACTCTTCAATCGTTGGTAACTCCTGAGTTTTCCACTTTTGGGCTAGCAAAGTCCTAACCGCGGTTGTCGCAAACATAAATAGTACTTGCTCTCCTTTTACAATCTCCTGTCCTATAAATCCTAATAAAAAAGCCTCTGGTTTTTGGGGAAAGGTGTATTTTAAAAACTTTTTCAGTTCATTATATATCATTTCCCAAAATCTTTTAATTTTTTTGCATGTCCACCACATATGATAAAATTCACCATCCTTCTCTTTACATTTCCAGCAAGTTTTACCACTCATCCTGTACATCTTAGCCAGTTTTACTGGTGTTAAATACCATCTATACATCATCTTCAAAACATTCTCTTTCAAGGCAGTACGTACATGCAGTAAACTTCAATGTTTGATTCCACAATTTCAACCATGCATCGTATTCAATATTATACCCAAAATCTTTTGCCCATTTTATCATCACATCTTTTGTCAATTCATCTTTCGTATACCATTCTAACAACAAATCATACATTTTTGACAACAATTTTGTTCTGCCTTCCAACAATTCTATTTGAAATTTGGACCTTTTATCTTCAAAACCTTTTTTTTTAATCATTTGTGAACACATCATTTACTTGGTGATATTGCAACCATCCAGTCAGAAGTTCTTTAATTTCGTCATAAGGTTTCAACTTCCATCCCTTTTCTGATTTCATCAATATCTCCTCGTAAGTGGCCCTCCTCCCCTCCATATTTATTTTTTTAACCGTTAACACCTCCACCGGTGAAATCCACCATGGGGTCTTTGTTTCTAACAGCAACGTTTATTTCCAGGTTTTGCCGCATGCGCTAAAGCGCTGCTCGGGTTGAGTGCTTTTCAGGGTACGAACAGCACCCCAGAACGGATTGGGTACTCAACCCGAGTTACCACTGTACCAAATATTACAATATTTTTTCAGATACAATTTAAATTTCCCCCAATCTTTCTCCGTCATCTCTTCTCCCTGATTGCGGAGTCTCCCAGTCAGTTCGGCAAGTTCCATGAAGTCCCTCATCTTCCTTTGCCATTCGTCTATTGTTGGTAACTCTTGACTCTTCCAGTTCTTAGCAAGTAGTAGCCTCACAGCCGTTGTGGCGTACAGAAAGAATGTAATACCCTTTTTGGGGATTTCCTTTCCCACGATTCCCAGTAAAAAGGCTTCTGGTCTCTTAATAAAAGTGTCTTTCAACACTTTTTCCATCTCATGCCGAGTCAGATTTAAGCTCAGTGTTGTCTACACTGTCCGGCAGCAGCTGCAAATCTTTCCAGGCAGCCCTACCTGGAAATGCCGGCGATAGAACGTGGGGCCTTCAGCATGCTCTCTTGCTGAGCTATGGGCCTCCCCATTTCAAAGGGGTCAGGCCTTGCAGCAGCCTTCCCCCTAACCTGTTGTTGTTTAGTCGTTTAGTCGTGTCCGACTCTTCGTGACCCCATGGACCATAGCACGCCAGGCACTCCTGTCTTGCACTGCCTCCCGCAGTTTGGTCAAACTCATGTTCGTAGCTTCAAGAACACTGTCCAACCATCTCGTCCTCTGTCGTCCCCTTCTCCTAGTGCCCTCCATCTTTCCCAACATCAGGGTCTTTTCCAGGGAGTCTTCTCTTCTCATGAGGTGGCCAAAGTATTGGAGCCTCAGCTTCAGGATGGAGAGGTTTGATCTTTTTGCAGTCCATGGGACTCTCAAGAGTCTCCTCCAGCACCATAATTCAAAAGCATCAATTCTTCGGCGATCAGCCTTCTTTATAGTCCAGCTCTCACTTCCATACATCACTACTGGGAAAACCATAGCTTTAACTATACGGACCTTTGTCGGCAAGGTGATGTCTCTGCTTTTTAAGATGCTGCCTAGGTTTGTCATTGCTTTTCTCCCAAGAAGCAGGCGTCTTTTAATTTCGTGACTGCTGTCACCATCTGCAGTGATCAAGGAGCCCAAGAAAGTAAAATCTCTCACTGCCTCCATTTCTTCCCCTTCTATTTGCCAGGAGGTGATGGGACCAGTGGCCATGATCTTGGTTTTTTTGATGTTGAGCTTCAGACCACATTTTGCGCTCTCCTCTTTCACCCTCAATAAAAGGTTCTTTAATTCCTCATCACTTTCTGCCATCAAGGTTGTGTCATCTGCATATCTGAGGTTGTTGACAATAATCATCTTATTATTAACCCACCCATCTGACTGGGTTGCCCCAGCCACTATGGGCAGTTCCTGACATATATAAACACATAATATAGCATTAAACGTTATCCAGGGCTTACTTCAGATGTCTTCTAAAGGTTGCATAGTTACTTATTTCCTTGGCTCGGGGGTCGCATAACTCCATTTCTCCCATGAAAATAGGAACATCCTATTCCATCCCTTCCAACATTTCTCCCGTGAATATAGGGATGTCCTATTCCAGGCATAAGCAACCTTGGCTCTCCAGATGTCTTGGAACTGCAACTCCCATGATCCGTAGCTAACAAGGCCAGTGGTCAGGGATCATGGGAGTTGTAGTTCCAAAACATCTGGAAAGCCAAGGTTGCCTATGCCTGTCCTATTCCATCTCCTCCAACATTTCTCCCATGAAAATAGGGACATCCTAAGGAAAACAGGGTCACTGGTAGACTCATAATCTGGAGAACCGGGTTCGCGTCTCCGCACCTCCACATGCAGCTGCTGGGTGACCTTGGTCTAGTCACACTTCTCTGAAGTCTCTCAGTCCCACTCACCTCACAGAGTGTTTGTTGTGGGGGAGGAAGGGAAAGGAGAATGTTAGCCGCTTTGAGACTCCTTCGGGTAGTGATAAAGCGGGATATCAAATCCAAACTCTTATTCTTCTTCATTCCGGGATCAAATCGGAAACTGGGACGACTTCTGTAAATCCGGGACTGCCCCAGGAAAACAGGGACACTTGTAGGGTCTGGAGTTGGGAGTGACTGGTCCAGAGTCTTCTCCCCACGAAGGGCTGACCCTTCTGCGCTTCTCTCTGCAGATAACCACCTCACTCATCCTCATCTCCTTCGGCCTGGCGGTTGGCTCCGGAGTCTGTGCCGAGAAGTTCCGGGAACAGCATGGCTACCTCTTTGCTTTCTACAGCACCACGAGCTCCATCCAATATGCCTTCTTTGCCTTCTGGGGCTTCCTCATTCTCCTCAGCCTCGTCATCCCCATGTCTATGCTCATCACGTAAGTCAGCGGCCCCCTCCTCTTCCTCGGGCGGCTGTGATCGGGGAGGCACGAGAGGACTGTGTCTCAGCATGGACTGCCTTCCTGACTGGATAGGGTCAGCCAACAAGGACAATGAGGCTTGGGCTATATGCATAGCTGTCAAGTCTCCCGTTTTCCCCGGGAAAACCCCCTTTTTACTTACCTTTTCCTGGTGGTCCCCCGTATCACTTCGTCTCCTGTTTTTCTCCGTTATTTTCTCCTGCCGGCGGCCATTTTTTTTCTTTTCAATTTGCCCTTCTATGGGCACCAAAAATGGCCGCCGCCGGCTTCAAAAGTCGCATCTACGCATGTCCGGAAGTGCATAGACGTAACTTCCGGTGTTGGCGGCAGCCATTTTTGGTGCCCATAGATGGGCGAAGCGACACTGGAAGTTGCGTCGGTGCACTTCCTGACATGCGTACAAATGACTTTCGAAGCCGGCGGCAGCCATTTTTGGTGCCCATAGAAGGGCAAAGCGACACCGGAAGTTACATCGACGCAACTTCCGGTGTCAAATGGCTGCCGGTCCCGGATTCTGCCATCCAGAACTTGGAAGGTAAGGCTATAATGCCCCTGGAGACTCCTTCCAGCTTTACGATTCCATTTTATACCACTTTTCCAGGAGGTATCACATTCCTCGTTGGCTAACTCTTTAGTCAATCGCAGCAACATCCCCACAGACTGAAGGGCAGTACAGGGACTGAGTTGTGCAACATCCCCTCCAATGTTTCTCCTATGAAAATAGGGACGTCCTATTCCATCCCCTCCAACATTTCTCCCATGAAAATAGGGACGTCCTATTCCATCCCCTCCAACGTTTCTCCCATGAAAATAGGGACGTCCTATTCCATCCCCTCCAATGTTTCTCCCATGAAAATAGGGACGTCCTATTCCATCCCCTCCAACGTTTCTCCCCTGAAAATAGGGACGTCCTATTCCATCCCCTCCAACATTTCTCCCATGACAATAGGGATGTCCTATTCCATCCCCTCCAACATTTCTCCTCTGAAAATAGGGACGTCCTATTCCTTCCCCTCCAACGTTTCTCCCATGAAAATAGGGACGTCACGCAGCCAGTCTGGGTGGCTCCCAACAGAATATTAAAACATCAAACATTAAACATTAAACACTTCCCTAAACAGGGCTGCCTTCAGATGTCTTCTAAAAGTCAGATAGTTGTTTATTTCCTTGACATCTGGTGGGAGGGCGCCACCACCAAGAAGGCCCTCTGCCTGGTTCCCTTTAACTTCGCTTCTTTGCAGTGAGAGAACTGCCAGAAGGCCGTGGGATCCGAGTGGCAACAGGGACAACAGGATGCTGCATTTAGACAGGCCCTGGGCCTGATTGTAGAATCGTAGAATTGTAGAGTTGGAAATGGACCCCAAGGTTCAAAGCACCCATGTGACCGTCCAAACCTCTGCTTTGAAACCTCCGAGGAAGGAGAGTCCACAACCTAGGGGGACCATTGTACAAGCCACAAAAGTCTTCTTTGCCTGTTCAGTGATTGTGTATTTGTTCTCCCCGGCGCAGGTTCGAATTCATATACCTGGTCAACAGTTGTTTCATCAACTGGGATAGGGAGATGTACTGCGCCCCGAAGGACATGCCAGCCAAAGCCCGGAGCACCAGTCTGAATGACCAGCTGGGGCAGATAGAATATGTCTTCTCGGATAAGACGGGGACTTTGACCCAGAACATCATGACCTTCAAGAAATGTTGCATCAATGGCGTGATATACGGTAAAGTCCCCTTGGGATCCCACTGGGATCTAGGAAGAAGTTCCTAAATCCCCTCCCACATTTCTGTCTAGGCAACCTTCAGAATGGGCAGGGCAATAAATGTATTTTTCTAACCTTTTGTGCGCCGGGGTAGCTTTTGCACACTTTTTTTTTTTAAAAGTCATTTATTTGGTTCTTCAAATTAAAATTTTAAAGTCCAGCTTACAACTTAAAAACAAGATTCCAAGGAATCTCCCGGACTTTCCTCCCCCTCCCCTTTGTGGGTCCTATTGCGGATCATTTCCTCCTGCATCTTTCATAAAATCCAAAATCTTTTTACTTCTCCATTGTGCCTAAAATTCACCATTAAACTACAAGTGATATTCAAATTCTGCTAACCATTTTAACTGTTTTACAATGGTTTTTAAGATATTTCCCCCCATTCCTTATTATTTCTGATTCTTCCGGTCATTTTAGCCATTTCAGCATTTTAATCCATCCACTTGATCTGCTATTCTCCTCTGGTCGGGACTTTATTTCCATCTCTGGGCCAATAACATCCTCGCAGCCGTGGTGTACATAAATAGTCTTTTCTGCTCCCTTGGGATTTCAGCACCTAGAATTCCTAAATTCGAGGGTAGTTTTTTTTTAAAAGAAAATGTTATTTTAAACATTTTCCCCCAACTCATTACATATCATCTCCCAAAATTCTTTTATTACCTTGCATTTCCACCACATATGTTAGAAGGTGCCTTCTTTTTCCTTACATTTCCAACATATATTTGACCCCGTTTTGTACATTTTTGCTAACGTACCAGGAGTTAAATACCGACGGCACTTCATTTTCATATAATTTTGTTTCAGCGTGTAACACGCTGTGAATTTTAAATCCCAGCTTTTTGTGCACTCACCCAGACAGTCCTCTCTTGTCTTCTATACGCGCATGTAAGAGGCACGAATGGAGTTCGAGCACATGCGTCCAGCCAGGAAAAAAAAGCACTTAGGGAGGGTGGGACTCAGGGCTAGCAGCGAGGGGGTGTGGCTTGTGTGGAGAGGGGCGTGGCCTGTGTGGAGTGGGTGTGGCCTGTGGGAGAATTCCAAGACTGGGTGGGTGAGACCTGGAGGAAAGGGCCAATAGGATAAGATTTAGCTTTAAACACACACCAAATCTAATTGATCCCCATCCCTACTCAGGGTAGACCCGTTGTTGCTAAGGTGCCAGAGTTACCTACCGTGTTTCTCCAAAAATAAGACACTGTCTTATAGTTATTTTTCCTCAAAAAAAAACACAGTGGCTTATTTTCAGGGGATGTCTTTTTTATTATTAAGTATGGTACAGTATCGGTAGGTTAAACTGCCTGCCACTATGGCTTATTTTTGGGGTATGGCTTATTTTTGGGGTGTGGCTTATTTTTGGGGTATGGCTTATTTTCGGAGAAGCACGGTAGGTCCATTATTGCAATGGGTCTTCTCTGAGTATAGAACTTAGTTGGTGGCAACTCGTTCATTTTTTGAGGCTAGAAAAGCGTCACAGTTAATCTCCCTTTGCTTTGTAAGACTTTTAATTTCTAAGGATTCGGCCATTAATATTTTCCCCACTCTCTTTCGGAAACATTTTCAGGTTCGCAGAGCAGCACCCAAGACAAGTCAATGGTAGGTTGTATATTCTTGCTGTAAATTACACGGGTTCCTCAACAGATCCGTTTTCTTCACACTTGCACGCCAAGCCAAGGTTTCTCATTCCATGGTTTATTAAAACCATGGTTTCACATGACGTGCGGGCCCAGCAGCTTAACCCTGGTTTGCTGTCAACAGTTTGCCAGATTTTGTTTGAACGTCATGCCCCAAACTACAAAGGCAGGAAGCAAGATTGGCTGGGAAGCAAACCCTGCTTACCCTGCTGTTTGCTAAACAAACCATGGCTCAGCATTATGTGCTAACCGGGCCATTGTAGCCACTTGAGAGAGGTCTGTGCACATGAGAGCTATTGACGTATTGGACTTCTATAAAGCGAGGGAGGGGGGAGAGAGACTTCTCTTACCCCGAGGCCCACGCAGTGGAAATGTTCTTCTCCGAAAGCTGGCTTACTAGCAGATACATTTTTGTGTGAGTGTCTGGAGGCGGTTGGAGGGTGGATGGCAGCTAACAGACCAAGGTTGAATCCTGACAAGACAGAAGTGCTGTTGGGGGGACAGGGGGTGGGCAGGCGTGGGGGACTCCCTGGTCCTGAATGGGGTCACTGTGCCCCTGAAGGACCAGGTGTGCAGCCTAGGAGTCATTTTGGACTCCCAGCTGTCCATGGAGGCGCAGGTCAATTCTGTGCCCAGGGCGGCTGTCTGCCAGCTTCATCTGGTACGCAGACTGAGACCCTACATGCCCGCAGACTGTCTCACCAGAGTGGTGCATGCTCTAGTTATCTCCCGTTTGGACTACTGCCATGCGCTCTATGTGGGGCTCTCTTTGTAGGTGACCCGCAAACTGCAACTAATCCAGAATGCGGCAGCTAGACTGGTGACTGGGAGCGGCTGCCGAGATCATATAACACCGGTCTTGAAAGACCTACATTGGCTCCCAGTATGTTTACAAGCACAATTCAAAGCGTTGGTGCTGACCTTGAAAGCCCTAAATGGCCCTGTATCCCTGAAGGAGCTTCTCCACCCCCATCGTCCATCCCGGACACTGAGGTCCAGCTCCAAGGGCCTTCTGGCGGTTCCCTCCCTGCGAGAAGCGAGGTTACAGGGAACCAGGCAGAGGGCCTTCTCGGTGGTGGCTCCCACCCTGTGGAACTCCCTCCCATCAGATGTCAAGGAAATAAACAACTATCTGACTTTTAGAAGACATCTGAAGGCAGCCCTGTTTAGGAAAGCTTTTAGTGTTTTGTCGTGTTTTTAATATATTCTGTTGGGAGCTGCCCAGAGTTGCTGGGGAAACCCAACCAGATTGGGTGGGGTATAAATGATAATAATAATATGTTGTTGTTGTTGTTGTTGTTGTTGACCTGTGTGTGTGTGAAGATGGAATCTGATGCTTTGCAGCCTTCCCCAGGGTTCTTCGTCATCTTTAACCTCTTAACTTCATTTCTCCCCCACCCCAGGAAACTGATTTGAAGTGGAACAAGTATTTGGATAGTAAGCTGGAGTTTTACGACCAGGAGCTCCTGGCAAACATCCGACGAAACGACGACCCCATGGTGAAGGAATTCATGCGGCTCCTTGCAATCTGCCACACCGTCATGGTCGAGGAGAAACAGAGTGAGTGGCTGCTTTTAACTAATATAAAAGTGTAATAAAGCAGCAAGCGTTTAAAACTTCCCTGAGCAGGGCGCCACCACCAAGAAGGCCCTGAAAAGATGAAAACACAAAGTTCAAAACAGTTTCAAGAAATGTATATCACTGGATTAAGGTGGGTATTGAAAAGCGTCATCAGTGATCGCTTGACCCCAATAGGTGCATTTTTATATTCATTGATAAGAGTGGGAAACTGTACCCAGTAGACCTGAAGGAGCGTCTCTGCCCCGGACACCGGGGTCCTCCTCCCGAGGGCCTTCTGGTGGTTCCCTCCCTGCAAGAAGTGAGGTTACAGGGAACCAGGCAGAGGGCCTTCTCGGTGGTGGTGCCCGCCCTGTGGAACGCCCTCCCGTCAGATGTCAAGGAGAGAAAGAACCATCTGACTTTTAGAAGACACTTGAAGGCAGCCCTGTTTAGGGAAGTTTTTAGTGTGTGATCTTTAATTGTGTTTTTAATATTATTCTGTTGGGAGCCGCCCAGAGTAGCTGGGGAAACCCAGCCAGATGGAACGGGGTATAAATAATAATAGTTATTGATGTTGTTGTTGTTGATATTATTACCGCAAAATCCAGAGGAGTTTGAATTTTGAAAGGACTGCTGCGTTTTGGTTCATTTAACATGTTGAAAAGTGCAAATTGGGGAGGTTTGCATTTAAAACAACAACAATCAGATTTCTTCCGCATCACTTGTAATGACGCACTTGAACTGCACCGACTGAGGTTTGTTCTCCAAAATCTCAGCTCTGCGTGGGAAGCTTGCGTTAAACCTGCAGCCTTCAAAAAGAAAAGTCTGTGGCTTCAAAGGTTAACAAGGGAAACTTGCTTAGATTGCTCCCCCACCCACCCCCCCAAAAAACCACCTTTCCCCTTTGATTTTTTTTATGTTGCACCTGGGTTTCTATGCAAGGGCATGAATGTTTTCTTTTCTTTTTTGCAAATGCCAAGTCACAAGCAACTTATGGATAGGAGAGAAATGCCATTTAAAGTTTGCATGATAATGAGAAACTTGCACTTCTCGAACCCAATCCGCAAATCAAAACTGAGCAATTATTTGAAATTCACAGTTCTCTGGAGTTTGCAAAAAGCAGTTCTGCAGCTGAGCGATGCATACAGGAATGCATGTACCGGTATTAGAAGGAAGATTCCACTTTAGACATGCATCTGTTTGTGAAGATCACTTTATTTGTTTAGTCCGTTTTTAGCAGCGGGTCGATTTGATCCGGTGGTCCTGAGATTCCTTGTGAAATTGGAACACAGCTCCCAGCCAGACTGCACGCTTCTCCCAGTTTTCTGGTGTATTCCCAGTGCACACACAGAATGTTTCACTTAAAACATAGTTACAAAGCATCTATTTTACTGGTGCACACTTTAAAAGGCATTGAAAGGTGTGCGTGTTTTCATGAGAATGTTTCACCTAAGCGTGCAAAGGATTTCTTTGCCGATCCCTCGTAGCCAAGTAATATTGCCTTCCATAAACACAGTGTTAACAATGAGTCCGTAAGTGACTGTGGAGGCCAATTCTGGATCCACACGTCCTTCCACAGTGGGGACATAGGTTTCCCAGTAGGAGTTGATCCCGGTGAGGGTTTGCCAAGCGTGCCTTCCTCTTAGCACTTTTCTCCCTTTTGTCCTGAGTTCGAGTGTCTTTAAAGCCCAGGACACCTTTGGTAAAGGCTGTTCTCCAATTGGAGCACTTGCAGGCCAGTGTTTCCCAGTTGTTGGTGTTTAAACTACATTTTTTTAAAAAATTGCCTGAATGCCAGCAAGGCTGAACCGGGGTGTAATTCCCTGCTCAGATCAACCCTAGTGTGAAATAACTCTAGGTGTATGAACGAGGGTCAGCAAGGCTGAAATGGGATGTAATAAGCGGCTTGCTCCATTCCCTTGCGGGAAGTAAAGAAAGTCATAGAATAATGAGGACTAGAAGCCTCTTTGAGGAAGTGCACATCTCTGAAGAAATGCTGGCTCTCGCTGGCTGTTGTTTCAGCTTCTCTGACACCTGAGCGGTGCTGTTATTCTTACTTGTCCATGACAATGCCCACAGGGCTCTGGATGGAAGCCACAAACCACAGATTGATAGTAGATACTAAGGATTTGTTTTGTTTTATTATTTTTTTAAAAAACCTTTTAATTATTGTACTCAGCCCAATGTAAGCAAATCCTTTCCTTGTCGAGCTAATTCCATTGCGTGACCCATTAAGTCGTTAACGGGAAGAAGGCAGGGCGACGCCTCTGCCTGGCAACGAGCTGGGATTTGGTCCCAGCGGCAGTGGAGAAAGGCATCTGTTTTGCAGCGAGAAGAGGAAATGTTTGCAGTTCATTTTACGGATACTACCCCTTTTGTTTCGGTTTTGAATGGCAATTCCGACGCAGTCTTCGTTGCTTTTGTAATGCAAAGTTCAGCAGAAACGTTGAACCAGGGGTTCCAACTTGGCCCCACAACCATGGGTTCCTGGGGCCCTGGATGCATGCATGGCCCTTGAGCCGAAGCTTGCGGGTGCCTGGCTCGTTCATGGGGAATTTTTGCAGGTGCTCAGGAACACAGGGAGCCAGCTTCTTCTCCTTCTTTGGCGATCCCTTGTAGCCGAGGAAGATTGTCTTCCATAAACACGGTTTTAACAATGAGTCTGTAAGTGACCATGGAGGCCAATTCTGGATCCACACGTCCTTCCACAGTGGAGTTATTGGTTTACAGGCGGGAGTTGATCCTGGTGATAGTTTGCCAGGAGTGCCTTCCTCTTAGCACGTTTCTCCCTTGCGTCCTGAGTTCGAGCATCTTCAAAGCCCAGGACACCCTTGGTCAAGGCTGTTCTCCAATTGGAGTGCTCGCAGGCCAGTGTTTCCCTGTTGTCAGTGTTTATGCTACATTTTTAAAGATTTGCCTTGAAAGTGTCTTTGAACCCTTTTTGTTGACCATCAGCATCACGCTTTCCATTCTTAAGTTTGGAATGGAGTAGTTACTTTGGAAGACGATAATCAGGCATCCACACGACATGACCAAAGTATCATTGCTTCGACACTGGTGATCTTTGCTTCTTCCTGTACACTGGCATTAGTTCGCCTGTCTTCCCAAGTGATGTGTAACATTTTTCGGAGATACCGTTGATGGAATCTTCCGAGGAGTTGGAGATGGCGTTTATAAGTGGTTCATATTTCAGAAGCATAAAATAACCAGCATCTATATGCTGAACAAGGGACCCAGGTGGCGCTGTGTGTTAAACCACTGAGCCTAGGGCTTGCTAATCAGAAGGTCAGCGGTTCGAATCCCTGTGACGGGGTGAGCTCCCGTTGCTTGGTCCCAGCTCCTGCCAACCTAGCAGTTAGAAAGCACGTCAAAATGCAAGTAGATAAATAGGAACCGCTACAGCGGGAAGGTAAACGGCGTTTCCATGTGCTGCTCTGGTTTGCCAGAAGTGGCTTTGTCATGCTGGCCACATGACCTGGAAGTTATACGCCAGCTCCCTCGGCCAATAATGCAAGATGAGCGCGCAACCCCAGAGTCGGTCACGACTGGACCTAATGGTCAGGGGTCCCTTTACCTTTACCTTTATATGCTGAACGCACAGTCTCTCTCTCTCTCTCTCTCCCACCCAAACTCCAAAGTCAACGTTTTTTTCTCTCTTGGTTTTTTTTAAAAATATATATATATTATTGCTCTATAGATGAGTTTGATTCTTACTGTATTTTACGTTAAAAAACATGGCAGATGAAGTTGATGGATTAAAATGCCAAAATGACTAAAAAGACTGGAGGAATCAGAAATCAGGAAGTTTAATAAGGAATGGGGGGAATGTATAACTTATCTTAAAGTCCTTTGTAAACTGTTAAAATTATTTGTAGGATTGGAATAGCACTTGTAGTTCAGTGGTGAATTTTGGATATAATGGAGATGTAAAATATTTGGATTATCATAAAAGGTGCAGGAGGAAATGATTCACTATAGGACCCAGAAAGGGGAGAAGGGAAGCCCAGGAGATTCTTTGGAATCTTGTTTTTTTTATGATGTATTTGTAAAACTTTAATTTGAAACCAAATAAATAAATTTATTTATTTTTTAAAAATAGACCAAGAAAATTGTGTATATAAGGAGCAAAAAATGTTGGCGGAATATTTGGAAAATAGCTGTAAACAAGTGAAAATGGTAGCAGGATTAAGCAGGATAAAGAAATATGATTTTTTTTGGGGGGGATTAAACTAAATGGTTCTAGCAGAATATGCAGATATTATGGGAAAATTAAAAGAACCATGGAAGGGGAAGAAGGGAATTCGATGAATGGAGTATATTTCATGGTGGAAATGTATATTTGAAAACGTGTGTGTTTGTGTGTGTGTTTATACCGGTACATATACATATACACGTATATGTATATGTACATACACACACGGGTGGCACTGTGGTCTAAACCACAGAGCCTAGGGATTGCCGAACAGAAGGTCGGCGGTTCGAATCCCCTCAACAGGGTGAGCTCCCATTGGTCGGTCCCTGCTCCTGCCAAGCTAGCAGTTCGAAAGCACGTCAAAGTGCAAGTAGATAAATAGGTACCGCTCCGGCGGGAAGGTAAACGACATTTCTGTGCACTGCTCTGGTTCGCCAGAAGCTGTTTAGTCATGCTGGCCACATGACCTGGAAGCTGTACGCCGGCTCCTTCGGCTAGTAAAGCGAGATGAGTGCCGCAACCCCAGAGTCGTCCACGATTGGACCTAACGTTCAGGGGTCCCTTTACCTTACCTATAGATGTAAAAACCAACCAAAAACCAGAACAGATCCATTGGAATAAGTGGCTCTAAGATAGTTTTTATGTTGTAAAATTTCAATCTGAAAAACCAAAGAAATAATTTTTGGGTGTGTGTGTTTGTAAAAAAGAAGGAGAAGAAAGATGTCATCCAGCCTCAAGGATTTGTGATCAATCTGGACAAAAGGGGCTGGAATGATTCTCCCGATGACCCTCTGCTCTCCTCCCTCCCCATTTCTCATAGATCAGCTGGTCTACCAAGCAGCTTCGCCGGACGAGGAAGCCCTGGTGACCGCGGCCAGGAACCTGGGCTACGTCTTCCTCTCTCGAACGCAGGACACGGTCACCATCAGCGAGCTTGGGGTGGAGAGAACCTACAAAGTGTTGGCCCTTCTGGACTTCAACAGCGTCCGCAAACGGATGTCCATCGTGGGTGAGTGTGTTCTGGGCCCATAATCATAGAATCGTAGAGTTGGAAAAGGGGACCCTGAAAATCATCTGCAGGAATCTGCCGCTGTCCCATAGGGAAATCCAAACTTGTGATCACAGGGTCCTTGACATCTGACGGTAGGGCGTTCCACAGGGCGGGTGCCACCACTGAGGAGGCCCCGTGCCTGGTTGCCTGTAACCTCATTTCTCACAGGGAGGGAACCGTCAGAAGGCCCTTGGAGCTGGACCTCAGTGTCCGGGATGAACAATGGGGGTGGAGACGCTTCTTCAGGTCTGCTGGGCTGAGGCCGTTTAGGGCTTTCAAGGTCAGCACCAACACTTTGAATTGTGCTTGGAAACCAAATTGGGAGGGGTGGCTAATACCCCAGAGGACAGGATCACACTTCAAAATGACCTTAACAGATTAGACAACTGGGCCAAAGCAAACAAGATGAATTTTAACAGGGAGAAATGTAAAGTACTACACTTGGGCAAAAAAAATGAAAGGCACAAATACAGGATGGGTTACACCTGGCTTGAGAGCAGTACATGTGAAAAGGATCTAGGAGTCTTGGTAGACCACAAGCTTGACATGAGTCAGCTGTGTGATGCAGCAGCTAAAAAAGCCAATGCAATTCTGGCCTGCATCAATAGGAGTATAGCATCTAGATCAAGGGAAGTAATAGTACCACTGTATTCTGCTCTGGTCAGACCTCACCTGGACTACTGTGTCCAGTTCTGGGCACCACAGTTCAAGAAGGATACTGACAAGCTGGAACGTGTCCAGAAGAGGGCAACCAAAATGGTCAAAGGCCTGGAAACGATGCTTTATGAGGAACGGCTTAGGGAGCTGGGTATGTTTAGCCTGGAGAAGAGAAGGTTAAGGGGTGATATGATAGCCATGTTCAAATATATAAAAGGATGTCATATAGAGGAGGGAGAATGGTTGTTTTCTGCTGCTCCAGAGAAGCGGACACGGAGCAATGGATTCAAGCTACAAGAAAGAAGATTCCACCTAAACATTAGGAAGAACTTCCTGACAGTAAGAGCTGTTCAGCAGTGGAATTTGCTACCTAGGAGTGTGGTGGAGTCTCCTTCTTTGGAGGTCTTTAAGCAGAGGCTTGACAGGCATATGTCAGGAATGCTTTGATGGTCTTTCCTGCTTGGCAGGGGGTTGGACTGGATGGCCCTTGTGGTCTCTTCCAACTCTACGATTCTATGATTCTACGTCCTGGGAGCCAATGTGGGTCTTTCAGGACCGGTGTTATGCGGTCTCGGCGGCCGCTCCCAGTCACCAGTCTAGCTGCCGCATTTTGGATTAGTTGCAGTTTCCGTGTCACCTTCCAAGGTAGCCCCACGTAGAGCGTATGGCAGTAGTCCAAGTGCATTTTCAGGGGTGGGAAACTTCATCCTCCCAGATGCTATCAGACTAACAACTCCCATCAGCCTTAATGGTCAGGGATGATAGGAGTTGGGGTCCAAGAACACCTGGGACAGTCAGAGGTTTCTCACCTTTGTTAAACAGACAATGCCTCTCTCATCTCTCTCTCTCTCTCTCTCTCTCTCTCTCTCTCTCTCTCTCTCTCTCTCTCTCTCTCTCATGTTAAGGGTCTTTTGTTTCTCCCCCCACCCCACAGTGCGGGACCCTGAAGGCCGTATCAAGCTTTACACCAAAGGGGCGGACACTGTGATCCTGGAGAGACTCCACAAAGACCGTGCGACTGAAGGATGCACCGTCAAGGCTCTGGATGTAAGTCTTGCGCCGGGGTTCGGAAGCAGGTGGAAGCTGGGGGTGACTTAGCGGTCAGAGTGTCAGACTAAAATCTGGACAGCCAGGGTTCGAATCCCCGCTCAGCCACGAAGCTCGCTGGGTGACCTCAGGCAAGTCAAATCCCTCTCCCTCGCAAATTTGTGAGGATAAAATAGGGAGGCGGAGATCTCCGTACGCGGCCTTGAGCTCCTCAAAGGAATGTAAATGTAAAAATAAATCCATCCACAGACTCGTAGCCGATGGACGAGGCTGTTTATTTGAGGGGGAAACGAATCATGGCCACCAGAATTCCACCTGCCCTAAATTGAAATATTGAAGTGAGCTTAGTTCCTTCCCGCAAAGCTAAAGTAAGATTCTAGTCCTCATAGTGGTGACTAAAGGGCTTATTTAGTAGGAAGGTGCCTTTTACAGAGTCTGACCACTGGTCCATCTAGTTCAATATTGTTGATACTGGCTGGCAGCTGGCTGCTCTTCAGGATTTTAGACAGGGAAATTTCCCAGTCCTAGCAACTTCCAACGAAAGATTATAAATACATTAAAACATCAAACATTAAAAACTTCCCTAAACAGGGCTGCCTTCAGATGTCTTCTAAAAGTCAGGTAGTTGCTTATTTCCTTGACGTCTGAAGGGAGGGCATTCTGGATTAGTTGCAGTTTCCGGGGCACCTTCAAAGGTAGCCCCACATAGAGCACATTGCAGTAGCCCAAGCGGGAGATAACCAGAGCATGCACCACTCTGGCCAGACAGTCTGCGGGAAGGGAGGGTCTCATCCTGCGTACCAGATGGAGCTGGCCTACAGCCGCCCTGGACACAGAACTGACCTGTGCCTCCATGGACGGCTGTGAGTCCAAAATGACTCCCAGCTATGCCACGCTGCCCCCTTCTGCAGAAATCCGTCTTCCCAGCAGTCTCCTCCGCTTTCGCCTCTCCTAGACTTTTGCCGCCGAGACCCTGAGGACTCTGTGCGTGGCGATGAAAGATGTGGACGAGAGCGAGTATTCCCTGTGGAGTAAGAAACATCATGCTGCCAGCATCTTGCTGCAGGATCGTGCCCAAGAACTGGACAAGGTTTACGAGGAGATTGAGAAGGATCTCAGGGTAGGAGCTCCTTTAAGATAAGATAAGATAAGATAAGATAAGATAAGATATCTTTATTGTCATTGTCCCCTTGCGGGAACAACGAAAATACTCGGTTGCTACATCCACTCAGATAAAGCATTCCGCATAATCCAAAATTACAAAACCTAATTAAAATCAGTAAATATAATACAAATAACAAGTAAAATAAGATGACTTCAAAGTCCAGGCTTTCCATTTAAGGCCAAAATCGCTCTAGAGAAGAAACTGTTCCTGAGACGGCTCATTCTTGCCTGCATAGTTCTATATCTCCGTCCCGATGGCAGGAGCTGAAAGAAATGGTGACCAGGGTGCGTTGGATCCCTTGATATGTCTAGTGCTTTTCTATGGCACCTGGTGGTGTAAATTTGTTCTAAGGTGGTGAGTGAGCAGCCAATAATGCTCTCTGCTGTTTTAATAATTCTACACAGCCCTGCTCTGTCCTGAGAAGTACAGCTTCCGTACCACACACATAAACCGTACGTGAGCACGCTCTGTATGGCACAGTGATAGAAGGCAAGCAGCAGCTTTTGTGGAAGATGGTTTTTCCTTAAAATTCTCAAAAAATACAGTCTCTGCTGCACCTTCTTCACATAAAAGTTGTTGAGCTTTTCTTTTGGCCAAAGTTGTTGAGCTTCCCCCCCCTTTTTTGCAAAATCTCTTCCCCCCCTCCCCAAAAAATAAGTTTTTGGAGCAATTTTTTAGGAAATTTGCTCCAAAACAATCAACACTTCCAGTTTGGGCTGCCTGGGTTTCCCCCCCGACAGTTGAACTGATTTTTGAAAATTCAGCCCAGACGAATCCTAGATGTTTCTGGGAAATTCCAGACATATGGCAGCCCCTATAATATAAATAAAAACCAGAACGATCTAATAATCTCCCCTCCCCAATGCATTTTAGAAGGGCATTGGATGCCAATCATGTCCATCAGGTCCAGTCGTGTCCAACTCTGGGGTTGTGGCGCTCATCTCGCTCTATAGGCCGAGGGAGCCGGCGTTTGTCCGCAGACAGCTTCTAGATCATGTGGCCAGCATGACAAAGCTGCTTCTGGCAAACCAGAGCAGCGCACAGAAATGCTGTTTACCTTCCCGCTATTTATCTACTTGCACTTTGATGTGCTTTTGAACTGCTAGGTGGGCAGGAGCTGGGACTGAGCAACGGGAGCTCATCCCGTTGCAGGGATTCGAACCGCCGACCTTCTGATCAGCAAGCCCTAGACTCTGTGGTTTAACCCACAGCGCCACCTGGGTCCCTCACCCACCTGGGTCCCTGTACTGAACTATAAAATAAAGAAGACAGTATTGTAGATGATAAAAATAAAAATTAATTTTTTATTACCTACACTAATGATAGTCATTGTTTGCTTTTATCCATTTCCGCAGTCACACAATCAATCAATCAATCAGTAGCTGAACTGGGTTCCACACAGTCACAAAAACAAGTTAATCAAAAAAGCCTCAAAAACCAAAACGCAAAATAAAGAGCAAAAACAAAAGCGCCAAACCTAATCCGTTCAGGAAGCCCGTTTGACTTCCGAAATGTTCAGAAACCGAGGTGCAGCTACTTATTGGCACAGGCCCCCCCTGGAAACAATAGCCGACAGCCGCGTTGGATGTTCGGCTTCCGAAAAACGTTCGAAAACCGGAACACTTACTTATGGGTTTTCGGCATTTGAGAACCAAGGCCTATGAGAACCAAGGTACCACTGTACTCAGAAAAATAGACAAAGCGATTTGTTGCTGTTGTTGTTGAGTTGTTTAGTCATGTCCGACTCTTCGTGACCCCCTGGACCAGAGCACGCCAGGCACTCCTGTCTTCCACTGCCTCCCGCAGTTTGGTCAAACTCATGTTCGTAGCTTCGAGAACACTGTAACTTCGAGACAAAGCGATACTCAGCCACTAATTAACAAATAAAGGAAAATAAAGGATACCCCAACCTCCCCCTGGTCCCAAAACCCATTCACGTCAAGCCAACAATTTCCCCCCTTCAACCTCCCTCCCCCAGAAGTCTGGTGTCAAGATTAGTTGGTGGGGGTGGGTCCACAGAGGGTCAAGTCAGGAGGGAGGCAGGAGCAAAGCGAAGTCGGATGATGGCAGCCAACCCAGCTACTTCTCTCCTGAAACTTCTGATGTTCCGTATTTTGTCCCACACCCTCCTGTTGGAGTCTGGTATTACGAGCGAGGAAGGATCTGGGGAGCGAAAGCCTTCTGGGTTAGCTAGAGTTCCATCATTGCCTCGCCTTGGTCTTCCTCTCTCAGCTCCTGGGGGCCACAGCTATCGAGGACAAACTGCAAGACGGGGTTCCCGAAACCATCCAGCTTCTCAAAAGGGGAGACATCAAAGTGTGGGTGTTGACGGGAGACAAGCAAGGTAAGGAATACGTGGAGACCGGGGGAGGGGGACCATCCCACCAACCTCCACCTGCCCTCAGCCAGCCCCACACCTGCCTGCCTTTACCACCCTTCTTTGGCGATCCCTCATAGCCGAATAAGATTGTCTTCCATGAACAAAGTTCTCAAAAGTGAGTCCGTAAGTGACTGTGGAGGCCAATTCTGGATCCACGCATCCTTCCGTCCTTTTGGTCTTGTGTCTCAACTCCTTCCCTGGCTGCCCTCTGCTGGCTGGTATTCCTTCCTTCCCTTTCTGTTCCACACCCAGCGCTGCATCTTTTTCTTTGGCGATCCCTCGTAGCCGAGTAATATGTTCTTCCATAAACACGGTTTTAACAATGAGTCTTTAAGTGGCTGCGGAGGCCAATTCTGGATCCACACGTCCTTCCACAATGGGGGCATTGGTTTCCAGGCGGGAGTTGATCCTGGTGAGGGTTTGCCAAGCGCGCCTTCCTCTTAGCACGTTTCTCCCTTGCGTCCTGAGTTCGAGCATCTTCGAAGCCCAGGACACCCTTGGTCAAGGCTGTTCTCCAACTGGAGCACTCACAGGCCATTGTTTCCCAGTTGTCAGTGTTTAAACTACACTTTAAAAAAAAATTGCCTAAATGCCAGCAAGGCTGAACCGGGGTGTAATTCCCTGCTCAGATCAACCCTAGTGTGAAATAACTCTAGGTGTATGAACGAGGGTCAGCAAGGCTGAAATTGGATGTAATAAGCGGCTTGCTCCATTCCCTTGCGGGAAGTAAAGAAAGTCATAGAATAATGAGGACTAGAAGCCTCTTTGAGAAAGTGCACGTCTCTGAAGAAATGCTGGCTCTCAGCCCAGTATACCTGAACGAGCGCCTGCACCCCAAACACCGGGGTCCAGCTCCGAGGGCCTTCTGGCTGTTCCCTCACTGTGAGAAGTCAGGTTACAGGGAACCAGGCAGAGGGCCTTCTCGGTGGTGGCGCCCGCCCTGTGGAACGCCCTCCCATCAGATGTCAAGGAAATAAACAACTACCTGACATTTAGAAGGCATCTGAAGGCAGCCCTGTTTAGGGAAGTTTTTAATGTTTAATGCCGTGTTATGTTTTTAATATTCTGTTGGGAGCTGCCCAGAGTGGCTGGGGAAACCCAGCCAGATGGGCAGGGTATAAATAATAAATTATTATTATTATTATTATTATTATATTAATGCGGCCGTGGTTGTTGGCACATCTCATCAGGGCACCCTCGGCTCTTTTTTGCTCTTTCCTTGTGTTTACAGAGACTGCCGTCAATATTGGCTTTGCCTGTCGACTTCTCTCGGACGATATGACTATTCTGGAGGAGAGCGAAATCAGGTATGGGTGTCGGACGAGCTCTAGGTTTGGGGCTCTGTGGTGAGAGAACCCCCAGCAGGGATTTAAAATCACAAAACATGCAGTGGAAATGCAGCCTTAAAATTTGTCCTCTTTTCCACAGTTTCCCACTTCTCCTAGCGTATATATACAGTATATGTATGACACGTTTGGTTAGTTAAATAAGATGATCATAGAATTCTAGAGTTGGAAGGGACCCCAAGGGTCATCTAGTCCATCTAGTCCAACCCCCCTGCAATGCAGGAATCTCAGCTAAACCTCCAAGGAAGGGAGACCGTTCCACCATTGAACGGCTCTAACTGTCAGAAAGTTCTTCCTGATGTTGAGTCTTGTAACTTGAACCCATGGTTTACTTACAGGCGTTTCAAAGGTCAGACTCATGTGCTGTTCCACGCAGCGTTTGGGAAAAGTTGCACAGGCAGTAAAACTTGGCTTAGTTGCAAAGGGGTGGAAGTTCCTAAATTATTAGTACAGTGGAACTTCAGTTCCTGAATGCCTCTGATGCCATGTCGGCTACCAAACGCCGAAAAGCTGGAGGCAAATGCTTCCGTTTTTGAACGTTTTTCAGAATCTGAACATGCTATGCGGCTTCCGCTGAGTGCAAGAAGCTCTTGCAACCAATGGGAAGCCGCGCCTCGGTTTTTGAATGTTCTGGACGCCAAATGGGCTTCCGGAACGGATTCTCAAACTGATGTACCGCTATATAGGAACCCAAGGGAGGCTTGTTAAAGCCATGCAGCTAAGCTTGGCCGCCTCACAGGTTGAGCTTCTCAGGTAGACAGAGAGATCAGGCTTGGCTACCTAGTCCCTCCCCAAGGGAGCTAAGCCTAGCAGGCCAGCTTACGCTATGTTATTAACCCCTTCATGCATTAATCAGGCTTAAGCATGTTGGTTATATGAGGCTGTGTGTCAGTGTCTCTGTTGTGGCCCTTCAACCACCCACCTTGTTTTGCAGTGAGATCCTGGAGCCAGGCTGGTATAGCAACAGCAGCCTAGCTAGCAGTGGAGAAAGCCTCTGCAAAGAAAAATCTTTCTTCTCCTTCCCGGCCTCCTTGATGCACGGCAAAAAAGCATTGGTGGTCACCGGAGACTTCCTGGTAAGATACATATTTTTGCTGGACTCCTCTTCCTTCCTTCCCAGACTTAAATTCTGGAAATGGAAAGTATTTTTTTAAGCCCATTCCACCCCACCCCACCAAATATCCTCCTGGCACTTTAGCCTCTTTCAAAGCCGACACACTGAACCAGTGCTTCTTTTCAGCCAGCGTATTTTTGACACCTCTCAGGTGGACGCCACTGCGGGCTGGAGAACCCCCTGCCCGCTTCCTGCCTTTACCTACCTCTGAGGAGCCCAAAACAAAGATTTCAAGTCCAAATGGAAGCTGGGCAAAGCGAGCGAGTCTACCCTTTTATTTAGATCTATGGCCCATGTTTTCGTTTGTTATTACAGCATGTATTTTTGTGGTTTTAAATTGTAAACTGCCCTGTGATCTTCGGATGAAGGGCGATGCAGGAATTGATTGATTGATTGAATGAGTTATATTCATCTCTGAGTGTCAATGTCCTTGTTTTGTATTTGACCTATTGTGGTTGTTACTTCTGCACTTTGAAGTTGGGGGCTGACGTTATTACGGTAAGTCGTACCTTGGCTCCCAAATGCCTTGGGAGTCGAACGTTCTGGCTCCTGAACAATCGAAAACTGGAAGTGAGTGTTCCGGTTTTGGAACGCTTTTTGGGAAGCTGAACATCCGGTGAGGCTTCCGCTATTGTTTCCGGCATGCCGGAAGCCGCGCCTTGGTTTCCGAATGTTTTGGAAGTCAAACGGACTTCCAGAACGGATTCCGTTCGACTTCCAAGGTACGACTGTATTAAGCAGTACTCGAAATCTCCCCCAAGTGGCAATTAATACACGACAGGAAACGAGAATTCAGGGTGATCTCTTAACAAATAAAGACCACCCGGCTGGGTATCTCTTCATTTTCTTTCCAGGATAAAATCTTCCACACGGAGGGATCGACCAAGGGGGAGCAGAAGCTGAGCTGGAAAGAGCGCTTTGGCTACCGCCGCAACAGAACCGAGAAGGACCAGGAAAATGCAATGGAAAAAGCCTTTGTGGAATTGGCCACCGCCTGCCAGGCCGTGATCTGCTGCAGAGTGACTCCCAAGCAGAAAGCCCTCGTCGTTCAGATGGTCAAGCGACACAACAAAGCCATCTCATTGGCCATTGGAGATGGGGCCAATGATGTCAACATGATTAAAAGTGAGGCCTGCTCCCAGGAGCCCGAGAAGACTTGAGCTTCTAGGTCAGGCACCCCCAAACTCGGCCCTCCAGATGTTTTGGGACTAAAACTCCCATCATCCCTAGCTAACGGGACCAGTGGTCAGGGATGATGGGAACTGTAGTCCCAAAACATCTGGAGGGTGCCTGTTCTGGGTCTTCAGCTGCAATGCAGGAATCTCCGCTAAAGCATCCATGACAGATGCTGGCTGTCAGAAAGTTCTTCTGGATTTTTAGTCAGAATTCCCTTTCTTATTACAGTGGTACCTTGGTTTTCAAATGCCTTGGTACTCAGACAACTTGGAACCCAAACGCTGCGAACCTGGAAGTAAGTGTTCCGGTTTGCGAACCTTTTTCGGAAACCGAACGTGCTCCGTTTTGAGTGTTACGCTTCCGTTTTGAGTGTCACACTTCCGATTTGAGTGTTACGCTTCCATTTTGAGAGTTACGCATTTTTGCAGCTCTTTTTTTGTTTTGTTTTTGACTGTGTGGAACCCAGTTCAGCTACCGATGGATTGATTGCCGGACTGCAGTACATTGTTTATCGCTTTCATTTTATGGATCGATGGTCTCGTTGGACAGTAAAACCCACGTTAAATGGCTGTTTTAGGGGTTGTTTTTAAAAGTCTGGAACGGATTAATCCGTTTTGCATTCCTTTCTATGGGGAACCGCGCCCTGGTTTTGGAACGCTTTGGTTTTGGAACGGACTTCCGGAACGGATTAAGTTTGAGAACCAAGGTACCACTGTACTTGATTCCTCCCTGTCTGTGCTCAGCCTCCAGACATGTCCTGGAAGACCCTTCTCCCTCTGACCTCCCTGCCTCAAGCACCTCCCAGCTCGGCCCTTCCCCATCGCCCCACCACCAAGACCTGGGCTTTAAACCCTCACCTTCTCCATCTTCACTGGAGAGCTCCTGGGCTTCTCTTCTCCTGATCCAGCCAGTCCCTGACATAGAACACAGGAGGGTGTGTGGTCTGTGGAGGGGCTGTAGTCCAAAAAGCAGAGCCTTGATGTCCCAAAACAGAAGTCAGGAGGGGGGGGGTGCACATTCTATCTAATCCAGAGGATTTCAACCTTTTTGAGTCCATGGCTCCCTTGCATTCTTTCTGCGGCACTCCTGTGAAGCTCAGGAGCCCAGTTATGTTACCCCTTGCCTTTTTCGAACACCCTTAACCTCCTCTCCTCTCCCCTCTCCTTGGGCGTCCTCTGGGCAGCTGCTGGTCTCTGAGCTGCCCCCCCCCCCGGCTCCAAAGGGAGGCGCCTCCTCACACTGCCTCCCAGGGACCTGGCACTTGTCTGTCTATTCCCAACAGCAAGGGCTGGCGGACTGGCTGGCTGGGCTCCCTCACCCACTTGCTTGCTTACTCCGAGGCCGCCCCAGCTCCTGGCACCCAGCACCCCCTGGCCAGCCCTGTGTGACATTTTAATGTATTTTAATCTTTGTTGGAAGCCGCCCAGAGTGGCTGGGGAGGCCCAGCCAGATGGGCGGGGTACAAATAATGAATTATTATTATTATTATTAATTATTATTATTATTCACCTGCGGAGGTTGTAGCCAGGGCTGCTGCAACAAACAGCCATGCAAACCTTTGGGAGGCAGAGACACAAGTGGGCATCAGAGGAGGGCGGGAAGGAAAGAGGGACAGAGGCCAGAGTTGCGCGCAGCACCCCTGACCGTCATTCAAGGCACCACAGGGTACCATGGCACATGAGTCGACCTTATCGATCGCCTTCTTTCTCTCCAGCTGCCGACACCACTGACCTTATCGATCGCCTTCTTTCTCTCCACTGACCTTATCGATCGCCTTCTTTCTCTCCAGCTGCCGACATCGGGGTCGGGATCAGCGGGCAGGAAGGGATGCAGGCTGTTCAGTGCAGCGATTATGCCCTGGCTCAATTCCGCTACCTGGACCGACTCCTCTTTGTCCACGGCCGGTGGTCCTACCTCCGAATCTGCAAGTTCCTCCGCTACTTCTTCTACAAGACCTTTGCCGGCATGATGGTGCAGATCTGGTTTGCTTTCTACACGGGCTTCACAGCCCAGGTAAGAAGGGATGGGGCCCAGGGGGATCACCTAGCATCCTCGTCTCACACTGGCCAATCAGATACCTGCAGGGTGACCTCAGGCTCCGAACACAAGAGCTATCTCCTGTGCACTCTTTCAGCTTGCAGCAAGTGGTGTGCAGAAGCATTACTGCCTCTTGACTGCGGAGGCGAATAGCCATTGATAGACTTCTCCACCTCCACGAATTTGTTTAATCCTCTTTTAAAGCTATCTAAGTTGGCAGCCGTCACTGCCTCTTGTGGCAGTGAGTTCCATAGTTTAACTATGCACTCCACATGAATTTTAAGGCGTTCCCCCCCCTGCCCTCTCCCTGCAGTTTGTACCCTTTCATTCTGCCGTTTTGTTCGCTTCCGAGGTGATATGGTACTGTGCATGATGACCTGTGAGGCAGAAGATCCTGGGTTCGAGTCCTGTGTTTTCATTTTGTTTTATTCTTTAACTGTTGTTGCCCCTGCTCGTGGCAAAACCAGAAGCAACTATGGGGTATAAATAATAATAAGAAGAAGGTGATGATGATTGACAACCATTCCCCCCCCCCCGGCCCAACTGCACAAGCCAAGCACTATTCGAGGGCATCATGGGAGGGAAATGGTGCCTGATTAATAAATGGTGGTGAAATGTGATGTTCTCTTTTTCCAGCTGTGTGAAAGAGGGGAGGGAGGGAAAGAGAGATGGAGAGATGGAGTGAGGGAGAAATAGAGATTGGCAAGAGAGAAAAGGTAAATTGATAAGGTAGCATGTTCTCCATAAAATGCATATACCTTTTAAGCCAGAAATGGCCAGTGGTCAAGAATTATGGGAGTTGTAGTCTGACAACACCTGGAGGGTCACCGATGTCCCCCATCCTTGCTATGAGAAGGTCTTGTTCCCTACTGCATTCAAGAGGTGAAAGGCATGCTCTCTTCAGAAGAGGCATTCACTCCTGAGCGAAGGGGATGCCTCTTCTTAGTTCAGCGATGGCGAACCTTAGTGAACCTCCAACTGGACCGTAGTTCCCAGCAGCTGGCATGGGCTGGATGATAGGAGTTGTAGTCCAACGACATAGGGAGGGTCATAGGTCCCTAACACCGGTTGCAAAGTTATGTGAAGGAAACCCATCTAATCCTCTCTGGTTTTGCTCTTCCATCTCAGCCGCTGCTGGAGGGCTGGTTCCTTGCCCTCTACAATGTCTTCTACACTTCGTACCCGGTGTTGTGCATGGGCTTGTTTGAACAGGTAAGTCCGCCATTTCCATAGATGCGTTTGCTACCCAAACCCACTCATCCCATTCTCCTCCATTACACAAGGAAAGCTCTGCCCTTGGACCAGTCCAAAAAGGGGGGGGGAGGTGGTCCATCCATTCCTGCATCCTGTTCCCATAGCGACCAACCAGATGCTTGTGGCACGAAACCACCAGCCCTATCCCAAGCAGTGACCCCCCCCCCAGCAATTGGCAATCAGAGACACCATGCCGCTGATCCCACAGGGAGCATTCAGGGACCAGGGCAATGTAATAATAATAATAATTATTATTATTATTATTATTATTATTATATATTTATTTATTTATACCCCACCCATCCGGCTGGGTTTCCCCAGCCACTCTGGGCAGCTCCCAACAGAATATTAAAAACACAATAAAACATCAAACATTAAAAACTTCCCTGTACAGGGCTGCCTTCAGATGTCTTTTAAAGTCAGATAGTTATTTATCTCCTTGACATCGGACGGGAGGGTGTTCCACAGGGAGGGCGTCACTACTAAGAAGGCCCTCTGCCTGGTTCCCTGTAACCTCACTTCTCGCAGGGAGGGAACCGCCAGAAGGCCCTCGGAGCTGGATCTCAGTGTCCGGGCTGGACGATGGGGGGGGGGTGTTGGAGATGCTCCTTCTGGGATACTGGGCCGTTTAGGGCTTTCAAGGTCAGCACCAACACTTTGAATTGTGCTCAGAAACGTCCTGGGAACCAACGTAGGTCACCAGAGTGGTGCATGCTCTAGTTATCTCTTGCTTGGACTACTGCAATGCGCTCTATGTGGGGCTACCTTTGAAGGTGACCCGGAAACTACAATTAATCCAGAATTCGGCAGCTAGACTGGTGACTGTGGTTCTGCGGTTTATTTTAAAAGTTGGTTGCTACCGTGTTTCCCCTTTTTTAAGACGTAGTCATTATATAAGCCATAGCAGGATTTCTAAGCAATTGCGCGATACAAGCCATACCCCGAAAATAAGACATACTGATAGACCCTTCACCCACTAGCAATAACCCCCCTCCTGCCAGCCAACTCCCCCCTTAAAAATCTCTCCCCATTTTGCTGTCGCTCCACAGACACGTATTTCCTTTAAAAGCTTGTAAAAATGCACCGAACAGCCGTAGCTGCTGGCTGCCGAAGCCTTGTGATTTCCCTTCCCCGTTTCTGAGAGCATTTTTTTAGCCAAGCTGTGTAAGCTCTACTTGGTGAAGGGGAGAAAAGTGGGGTGGGGAGGAGATGAAGGCACGAGGAAGAAAAGAGGGGCGATTGAAGAATGCAAAGGCTGTTTTCCCTTTTAGGGAGAGACCTCCGTGCGCGCGTCTGTCTCTCTCCCCCCCCCCTGCGTCTCTCTCTCTCTCTCTCTCTCTCTCTCTCTCTCTCTCTCTCTCTCTCTCTCTCTCTCTCTCTCTCTCTCTCACACACACACACACACACACACAGCCCACCTCTCGCTTCCCCCCACCTTTCCCTAAATTCCCTTCCATTCAATGCACGTTGATTTCCTCTTAACGGGAATCTCCCGTGTCTGATTGTTGTCTCATTGCTTTTACCGGGCATAAAGCAGCCTTTTAAAAATCCTGCTGCAGTTTTCTTTCTACCTTATGCTGCTTGGTTGTCTGTGGAGCTGCCCCTTTAAGGATTTGTAAGTAGTCTGGATCGCAGTCCTTGCCTTGGGGACTTTTATTTATTTATTAAGGACTTTTTCCTTCGCTGTTTGCGAGCTGCTAAAAGGAGCTGCTAAACGCTGCTTTACACAAAAGTTAAACTGCCGGTCCTAACAACACGTGCTTCCTCACCTCGCTGGCTCAATTGCTTCTCAATTGCTACCATTTACCAAGTCAGCAATCTTAATTGCTGCTTAGCTGGCTTCTTTGTTCTCAGCAGGTAGCTTCTTTGCTATCAGTGATAGCACTGCAAAGTGCTATGTTGTTGGAACTTCAGACAGTCTTGCAGTCTTGGGCAGCTGGCTGGTAGAGATCCTTACTTGCTTTAGGTAAAGGCTACTGCTAGGACTGTATCACACAGATAGATTCCATTATACTGGTTTAGATTTAAGAAGCTCCAGTGTAGCAGATTGCTATTAAGTGAGTCCCCACCTTGGAGGAGAGAGAGAGCAGCCCTTTGCGAACATCCCAGGGCCGGGGAGAGAGGGCTGCACCAGGGACGCACACACCTCCCTTCCCTCAGACTCGTAATAAAAATACGAGTAAGACATCCCACCAAAAATAAGCCACCCTTGTGGTTTTTTGAGAAAAAAAAGTAATAAGACGGTGTCTTAAAAAGGGGGAAACACGGTAAAGACACTCTTCTCCTGTCACCTCAAATACCCAGTTACCCTGGCAGCCTTCTAAATCTCCAGTCTCTGTTCACACCTCAAGGCGGGGTGGGGGTGGGGTGGGGGTGGGGACGACAGTTCTCTTGAATTGCCAATGGCCCTTAATGGCCCTATATATTTTTCTTAATGACCCCAGCTTGGCTAGGTCATTTTGCATAAGCTAGCCCACGAATTCCACTGTAGCTTGTATGTTCCCTTCATGAAATGCCGGATTAAACCATGTGGGAGGCCGCTAGGGAGTCAAAATTTGGTGCCCCCTCACAAATTATCTCTTAATAAGTGATTGTCATTTTCTTTCAAGATCAAATTGATATTATTTTGAACCGCTGTTGCGGGCACTGCCCTTTGCATCCCAAATAATCAAAAACTTTCTAGGGTTTAGGGCATGGGTAGGCAAACTAAGGCCTGGATGCGGCCCAATCACCTTCACAATCCGGCCCACGGACGGTCCGGCAATCAGCGTGTTTTTCATAGAATCATAGAGTTGGAAGAGACCACAAGGGCCATCCAGTCCAACCCCCTGCCAAGCAGGAAACACCATCAAAGCATTCCTGACATATGGCTGTCAAGCCTCTGCTTAAAGACCTCCAAAGAAGGAGACTCCACCACACTCCTTGGTAGCAAATTCCACTGTCGAGCAGCTCTTACTGTCAGGAAGTTCTTTACATGAGTAGAATGTGTCCTTTTATTTAAAATGCATCTCTGGGTTATTTGTGGGGCCTGCCTGGCGTTTTTACATGAGTAGAATGTGTGCTTTCATTCAAAATGCATCTCTGTATCCACAAGAAAAATAATTGACCCTTCTCTCTTTCTCTCCTCCTTTCATTCAGGACGTGAGTGCCAAGAAAAGTTTGCAATTTCCCGAGCTCTACAAGGCGGGTCAGAAAGACCGTTTCTTCAATTTCCGAATCTTCTGCCTCTGCTTCATTCATGGCTCCTTCGTCTCCTTGGCTAACTTCTTCATCACTCTGTGGGCCATGGGAGACCATTCTGGCACCCATGTTGTTGGCGACTACCAGTCCTTTGCCATGGTAATAGCAACCTCCGCAATATTCACCGTCATTGCCGAGGTGAGTGTTTGTGTGTGTTGAATGTGTGGGAATGTTCAGGGAGGCAGGAGAGGCTATATTGTTTGATTACAGTGGTACCTCGCAAGACGAATGCCTCGCGCAACGAAAAACTCGCCAGACGAAAGCGTTTTGCAATCTTTTTGTTGACTCGCGAGACAAAGATTTCTACGGCTGCACTTCGCGAGACAAAGGTTTTTTGCGGGGTTTTTTGTTTTGTTTCCTTCTGCCGCGGCAAACTGCGCTTCGCAAGATGAAATGATCGCAAGACGAAGCGACTCACGGCACGAATTAATTTCGTCTTGCGAGGCACCACTGTATATCCTTTCCAACTTGTGTTAGCAAGTTCTACAATTTAGCAGAGTAACATTCCCCTTTTAAAACTTCCACAGCGGATGCCTTTGCTCAGGCTCGCTAAAGCCTCTAAAATAAGTTTCATTGATCATTTCCCCTTTAAAGGTAAACGGACCCTGACCATTAGGTCCAGTTGCAGACGACTCTGGGGTTGTGGCGCTCATCTCATTTTACTGGCCAAGGGAGCAGGCATACAGCTTCCAGGTCATGTGGCCAGCATGACTAAGCCGCTTCTGGCAAA
The DNA here is from genome assembly GCF_963506605.1 of Zootoca vivipara. Lineage (NCBI taxonomy): Eukaryota > Metazoa > Chordata > Lepidosauria > Squamata > Lacertidae > Zootoca > Zootoca vivipara. The sequence goes on along the minus strand of NC_083281.1, from coordinate 2,304,636 downwards.
CCAGAGCAGCGCACGGAAACGCTGTTTACCTTCCCGCTGGAGCGGTACCTATTTATCTACTTGCACTTTGATGTGCTTTCGAACTGCTACGGTAGGTTGGCAGGAGCAGGGACTGAGCAACGGGAGCTCGCCCCGTCGCGGGGATTCGAACCTAGTCCCTCATAAAAAGATAGACACGACACAGTCTCCTATAAAAGTATAAAAAGAGTTTATGACATCGAGCCCTACATATATTAAGCAAAACAGAAACATCGTCACCTACTCTCACCCCCATCCCCTATCTACCTTGTTTTCCCTCTTTCTTCTTAAGTGTCTTAACAAATGAAACTGATTTGCAAAAATGATGCATGTTAAAATATGAGAGACACTGCACACACCTTTGTAATTCAAGAAATCTTTAATCATTTTTTTAAAGAGTTTACTCACACATTCTGTTCACAGATGGATCCCAGAAGGCAGACTTAAGTTACAAAAGTAATATAGCTGGAATCTATCACATAAAGAGACGGTCCCTTTCTCCTCTCTTGGCTGGAAGCCGAGAGAGCATCTTTGGCTAAGCAGATGTCGCTTCTTCTACGAATGTAGTCAGAGAGAGAGAGATGGCTGACCAGTCCTGCTCTTGGGTTACCTGAGCTGGTGAGGCCACGCCCACCTCCAGTCACATGCAGAGGAAGTCTGTCCCAGCCTAGGAGGAAACAGGAAGTTCCGACTGGCTGGTCCAGACACCCCCTTTTTATGTCTACTCTAGGGATGTTGTACTTGACTGCTCTCTGTTTCACGTCCCACGGGATGTGATGAGTGATTTAAATCATCATTTAAATTGATTTGATTCAACTCAGATACACCCTGGTGCCGAGCAACATCCCTGTGGCTGCAGATTTGTCAAAGCACTTTGCTCCACTGACCTTCCTTTCTGTATCTCCCCTGGCAGAGCATGATGGAAGTCAAATTCTGGACCGTCCTGTACGTGCTGGCTATTGTCATCAGCATCGCTTTCTACTGCCTTTTCTCCTATGCCACTCAAAGCTTTCAAGCCTTCGAGACGGCCCCTGTCGCTTTCCAGTTTCCCGGTAAGAACCCCTGGAACTCTCCCGGATCTCCCACAACACACAAACGGCAACTGCTTTGTGGGACAAGGAGGAAGCAGGGAGGTGTGAGTGTCTGGAGGCGGTTGGAGGATGGATGGCGGCTAACAGATTGAGGTTGAATTCTGACAAGACGAGGCAGGCAGGTGTGGAGGATTCCCTGGTCCTGAATGGGGTCACTGTGCCCCTGAAGGACCAGGTGTGCAGCCTGGGAGTCATTTTGGACTCACAGCCATCCATGGAGGCACAGGTCAGTTCTGTGTCCAGGGCAGCTGTCTCCCAGCTCCATCTGGTACACAGGATGAGACCCTACCTGCCCGCAGACTGTCTCGCCAGACTGGTGCATGCTCTAGTTATCTCCCACTTGAACTACTGCACTGTGCTCTATGTGGGGCTACTTTTGAAGGTGACCTGGAAACTGCAACTATTCCAGAATGCGGCAGCTAGACTGGGGACTGGGAGCGGCCACCGAGACTACATAACACCTACATTAGCTCCCAGTATGTTTCCAAGCACAATTCAAAGTGTTGGTGCTGACCTTTAAAGCCCTAAACGGCCTCAGCCCAGTAGACCTGGAGGAGCATCTCCACCCCCATCGTTCTGCCCAGACACTGAGGTCCAGCGTTGAAGGCCTTCTGGCGGTTCCCTCCCTGCGAGAAGCCAAGTTACAGGGAACCAGGCAGAGGGCCTTCTCGGTAGTGGCACCCGCCCTGTGGAACGCCCTCCCACCAGATGTCAAAGAGAAAAACAACTACCAGACTTTTAGAAGACATCTGAAGGCAGCCCTGTTTAGGGAAGCTTTTAATGTTTAATAGATTATTGTATTTAAATCTGTTGGAAGCCACCCAGAGTGGCTGGGGAAACCCAGCCAGATGGGCGGGGTATAAATAAATTATTATTATTATTATTATTATTATTATTATTATTATTATTATTATTATAGTATTGGTGGGGCAGATCTATGTGGGCCATGCTGCCTGCCAGCGCCCATTGGGACTGGTGGGGCAGGAACTAGGGAGCCCAACCAGAGCCCTACGTTGGCCAAAAGCTTCCTGCATTGCAGGGGGGTTGGACCAGATGTCCCCTTCCAGCTCCACTAGTTGTATTATTATATTTTATGAATTGGCTGAAATACCCCACTTGGAATACTGTGTCCAATTCGGGGCACCACAATTTCGGAAGGGTGTTGAGAAACTGGAGCGTGTGCAGAGGAGGGCAACCAAGATGATCAAGGGTCTGGAAACCAAGCCTGATGAGGAACGGTCGAGCGGTTCCAACTGAGTCCGTTCCCTGTCCAACAGCTCTTACCATCAGAAAGTTCTTCCCGGTGTTGCGCTGGAATCTCCTTGTCACTTGAAGCCATGGGTTCGAGTCCTACCCTCCAGAGCAGGAGAAGACAACCTTGCTCTATCCTCCCTGTGGCAGCCCTTGAGATATTTGAAGATGGCTGTCATATCTCCTCTCAGTCTCCGCTTTCCAAGGCTCAACATACCTAGCTCCCTCAACTGTTTCTCAGGCGGCTTGGTTTCCATTTTGGTTGCCCTCTTTGGCGAAAGGTTTTTGCATTGCAAGGAATTTGTCTACATGATCCTCACGGCCCCTTCCCAATTCTACAGTCTTAGGACCCCATGATTCCTCTGCGCACATTCTACCTTATCGATAGCTTTCTTAAATTGTGGTATCCGGAACTGGACATGGTATTCCAGATGTGGTCTGACCAAGGCAGAATAGAGTGGGACTATGACTTCCCTTGATCTGTTGATGCAACCTAGAATAGTATTAACCATTTTTGCTGCTGCATCACACTGTTGAGCTTGTGGTTTACTAAAACCCTTGGATCCTTTTCACATGTACCCGTAAGTATGAATGGCAGGGAGAGTTCTAGCCTGCATATATATATAATTTCTATGAGATATTTTTAAAGGCCCATTTCTTCCTAGCACTGCACTTGAGTTTCCTTTGCAATTGGTCACTCTTTTCTCCTCCAGCTGCCACCAAGAATGCGCTGACAGACCCACTGTCACTCTTTGTGGTCCTGCTCTGCGTTGTGGTGAACACGATACCCTCCCTCACGGTGCGCTTTGTGCGGAGTTTTGCGGGCCCCACAACCATGTCGGAGGTGAGTGTGGTTTGGCAATCTCCCCAGAGTTGGGTGCTGAAGGACAGCACCAAAGCGTTTAGCCCTTAGAGCAGGGGCCCCCAAACTAAGGCCCGGGGGCCGGATCCGGCCCAATCACCTTCTCAATCCAGGCCACAGATGGTTCAGGAATCAGCATGTTTTTATATTAGTAGAATGTGTCCTTTTATTTAAGGACACATTCTACTAATATAATCTCGGCTGATCGCCGAAGAATTGATGCTTTTGAATTATGGTGCTGGAGGAGACTCTTGAGAGTCCCATGGACTGCAAGAAGATCAAACCTATCCATTCTGAAGGAAATCAGCCCTGAGTGCTCCCTGGAAGGACAGATCGTGAAGCTGAGGCTCCAATACTTTGGCCACCTCATGAGAAGAGAAGACTCCCTGGAAAAGACCCTGATGTTGGGAAAGATTGAGGGCACTAGGAGAAGGGGACGACAGAGGACAAGATGGTTGGACAGTGTTCTCGAAGCTACGAACATGAGTTTGACCAAACTGCGGGAGGCAGTGCAAGACAGGAGTGCCTGGCGTGCTATGGTCCATGGGGTCACGAAGAGTCGGACACGACTAAACGACTAAACAACAACAAGTCTCATTCAGCCCGTTAAGAAAACGGGCGCTAGAGGTGCGACGGGGCCGCGGCCTTCCCTCCCTTTCTGCGCTCGGCCACGGGGCGCGCCGAGAATGCAATTAAACCAAGTGCTCTCCTGTCATGTCCCGCGGCCGAGCGCAGAGAGGGAGGGCCAGGTAGGGTTGTCCTCCCATGGGCCAGGTAGGGTTGTCAGGAGGCGGCGGCGGCGGACCAAGATGGCGCCATCTTGGTCCGCCGCCACAGGGGAACGGGAGGTAGAGGGTTGAGGGGGGGAGAGAGCGCGCACGTGTGTACGTCCCACCTCTTCGTCCAGTCCCTGTGTCCATGGGGCACATGTGCATTAGCGCAAACCCAGGGACACAGGGAATACTGGACGCAGAGACACAGGGACTTTATTATATAGGATGCATCTCTGGGTTATTTGTGGGGCATAGGAATCCGTTCATATTTTTTTTTCAAAATATAGTCCAGCCCCCCACAAGGTCTGAGGGACAGTGGACCGGCCCCGTGCTGAAAAAGTTTGCTGAACCCTGCCTTGGAATCCTTTGGTGCAATCTGTTGGGAAGACGGGTTCAATGGCCTTCACTAAAATCAACACAAAACGATGTGCCAATGTGCTAAGTTGTGCTAAGTTCAGCGTAATTCTTTAGAACCGATCAAAGCGTTCCAGCTGTTTGCTGGAAGTGTGAAAAATATGAAGGGACATTTTATCATGTTTGGTGGACTTGTAAAAAAAAAAAAAGCCAAGAAATATCAGATGCAACATCAATGCAGAAGATTTTATAGCCTAACATTCGATTGAAGCCAGACCTTTTCCTGCCTAGGAATAATGGATACGCAATTAGAAAAAGACTGTGGGATATTATTTCAAGACACGGCCACAGCGGCAAGACTTTTCTCTGAACAAAGATGGAAAGATTCTTTATGAACTACGATTATTTGACTTAGCTGAGGTGGCAAAGTTGACATGTTTAATCGGAGAAAAATCATTGTCAATATTTGCTAAGGATTGGAAACTCCTTATAGCCTTTTTGTGCGGAAAAGAAAACAAACTTATGATACGCAGGTTTGAGGATTGAGGGAAATATTATTATTAAGAAGTTAGAATTACAGCCGTACCCTGGTCTTCGAACAGCTTAGTTCTCAAATATTTTGGCTCCCAGATGCAAAAAACCTGGAAGTGACTGTTCCGGTTTGCAAACAATTTTTGGAAGCCAAATGTCCGCCGGGGCTTCCGATTGGAAGTGCCACCCGCACTTTGGTTTCCGAACGTTTTGGAGGTCGAACGGACTTCTGGAACGCATTCCGTTCGACTTCCAAGGTACGACTGTAATGTATATCATGGGGGGAATACATGGTAAGAAAAGAACGCGATGGAAGGGTGAGCGAGGGGTCAACAGAAATGGGAGATTTGCTCTGGTGGCCGATTAAAGGAATTTGCAAAATTTGAAAATTTAATAAAAAGGTTATGCAAAGAAGTAAAAAAGAGAGAAACACTTCCTGCTTTACACCCTAGAGGTCCCAGGCCCGAAGGAAATCAGATTAGCCTCAACTAGGGCCAGGGCCTTTTCAACACTGGCTCCGACCTGGTGGAACGCTCTGTCTCCTGAGACCAGGGCCCTGCGGGACCGGATTTCTTTCCGCAGGGCCTATAAGACAGAGTTGTTCTGCCTGGCATTTGGTCTGGAGCCAACCTGATCCATTCCCCCTTTTCTCCCTTTTCCTTTGCCTTCCGTATGCGGCTGCATTTTAAATGGCATTTTAATTTAAATTTTAATGTTGTATTTAATCTTGTTTTTAAGTTCTGTCTTAATCCATCGTTTTATATCTAGCGTTAGCCGACCTGAGCCCGATTTTGGCTGGGGAGGGCGGGGCATAAATAAAATTTATAATTATTATTTATTATTATTTTCAGGTTCTGCAAGCCCGGGACATGCAGGAGAAGCAAAGGGCAGTGGAACTGACCTCTCACATCCGAAGGAATTCGCACCTGAGACGTTCCGGCTATGCCTTCTCCCACAAGGAAGGTTACGCGGACCTCATCTCCCAAGGAGCTAGTCTGCGGGGCAAGGGCCCCCGTGTCCGCAGCCAACTGAACGGCTTTGGCGGCAGCCCCAAAGACAGCCTGTCTGCAGATGGTGCCTTTGCGGAAAAGAAGACCCATCTCTGTTGACCAGGATGAGACCTCTGTTGACCTTGGTGTGTGTGTGTGTGTGTGTGTGTGTGTGTGTGTGTACTAGTAGCAAAGCCATAGGGACCAGTGTCGGATCATCTTCATCCCTTGGCATCTGAAGAGGGCTCCCGAGAAACTGAAGCACAGTCCGCAGGAGACCGCAGCTCTGAGTTCGAATCGCGGCGCGCCAGACGTTTCCTTGCTCGGAAATCGCCGCTGTTTTCACACGGGCGCCTGCAGACATTGAACGATGACTCTGTTGTCCTCTCGCACCGTAATTGTGGTGTGAAATAAGACATCGACGTTGCAAATACCCATTCGGGAAGTTCTGGGTGGTGTGATCTGAAACTTTATTCCCCACAGAAAGCATTCCAATCGCCTGATTCATATGGTTGTTGTTGTTGTTTTAATTCAGAGGCACTGAATTCAGAGCTGCCGGCAGAAAGAAGAAATGGCTTTTCCGATTCACCTCTGAGCACAGGAGTCAACTTCTAGGGGCCAAGGGATCTTTGCACCCCTCAAAAAAAAATTGAGGAGGCTGGACCCTGCAACGTTGATGTGCATTGCCAAATGGTGTGTGTCCAAAGAATCAAAGTATTCTACAGTTGGAAGGGACCCCCAAAGGGCATCTAGGCCAACCCCTTGCAAATGCAGGGACCACAGGAATTATTTTTGTGCCAAAATGCCTCTTAAGAACACGAGAGTGCCTCTCGAGACCGGCATCCTGTTTTCGACAATTACCATCTCCAAGTGTCATTCATAACCCAATAAGAGCCCTGACGGATGCGACCCGAGTTCTGTCTAATCCAGCATTCAGCTACAAACTGTCGGGTGTCTGGGAGAATCTCACAGACTGCAAAGGCCTCTAGCCTCCCCAAGTTGCTGGACCTCAGCATCTGTTGCTCGGAGGTAGACTGCCCCTATATCTGGGTGTTCTATGTCCGGCAGTTTTCAATATGTGCCTGGCTGTGCTTGAAGGTATTTTAAAGCACCGCATCATAATTTTCCAGGGGCTCTTTTCTGCCGTAACATTAGTTTTCAATCACATTTTTTTGCTCGAGTTCCTTGCTGCAAGAAAAATGGGAGGTGCCTTTTTTAAAGAAAGAAAGAACATTTAATTTTTGTGAAGGAACACCACCTCCAGCAGTAACCCGCTTGACAAAGCTCCATGAAGGTGTTTTTTAAAAAAAATAAAATAAAAATTCTTATTATTATTCTCTTAAATAGAAAAAAAAATCAGGTTGCATTGCTGCTGCATTACTGGCAAGAGCCCCTAGAGGGCACCCAAGCGACACAGCTGGTGTTGGCTGTTGCACATAAGACTGCCCTCTGCTGGACAGATGCAGTACTGATACAGAGCGAAATCTCCCAAGACTGTAGCAGTTTAGCTGATTGGTTATTATGGGATGGAGGGGGAAGCCTCACAGCAGAATCTCTGATGCACAAGGGCTTCAACTCCAAACAGAGGTTCTGTCCAGAGGCATCCGCCCCCCCCCCTTTTGCACTCTCCAGCACTTTGAAATAAAACTGATTTTGGGAAAGAAAAACAAAAAAAAATTCTGACTGGTCCTCTGTTCTTTGGGCTGTGCGCCACAGATCTGTCGTCCGCAGGAAGTGTGTTCTGGGGGTTCCTGGGCAGTGAGCAGGATTCCTCCTCTGGCAGTGTTCGAAAGGGCAGACCAGACCAATGTGTTAGATATAACCTTCATATCGCGAATCTTCGGCTAGAGGAGAGGGGGGCAGCTGCCATTGGTGGCTGGAGCTCATTGGACACGGATGGGGTAGGAGGCAGGGAGCCGGACAGCAGGTGGCGCTAGAGGCAATGAAAATTTTGAGCCAAGGGCTGCGAGCTTTGTCCGCATCCTCCTCCTCCCTCCTGTTGAGGTCTGCAAAGGCAAAACTTAGACTAAGGAGGAAGGGTGTGTCAGGGCCAACCCTGGACTGCTTGCCAGTAGGGAAGAAGGCAGGCAGCTGCTGGGGGCGGGGCCCAGTTTGCCCTTATAGATCGGCCCCCTTTGCTCCCTCGCCTGGCTAGAAGCTAATAAACTTTCACTGGGAAATCAGCAGGCGAGAGTGTATGGGTTGGTCCTTAGTCTTATAGCTTTACCTTAGTCCTACTCAGAGTAGACCTGTTGAAATCAAAGAGCGCGTCTAAGAACCTTGTTTTCTTAATAAGGGCAATGGCGCCCATCTGGGAGGTGCCAGAACTGCTGTTTTAGGGGTTGTTTTTAAAAGTCTGGAACGGATTAATCCATTTTGCATTACTTTCTATGGGAAAGCGCACCTCGATTTTGGAATGCTTTGGTTTTGGAACAGACTTCCAGAATGGATTAAGTTTGAGAACCAAGGTACCACTGTAGTGACCCCCCCCCAAATAATATGTGCCAGCAATAAATAAGCAAACAAATGAATAAGATGTGCCAGCAATTCCCCCCCAAATTAATTCGTCTTTCTAAACACTGCATCGCAAAATTCAGAGCAGTGCACATTTCAAAGGCGGCTGCCGTGTTTCAGATTGCAAAGCGTGAACATGAATCCAGAATGCGGCAGCTAGACTGGTGACTGGGAGCGGCCGCCGAGACCATACAACACCGGTCCTGAAAGACCTACATTGGCTCCCAGGACATTTCCGAGCGCAATCCAAAGTGTTGGTGTTGACCTTGAAATCCCTAAACGGCCCTGTAGACTTGAAGGAGGGTCTCCACCCCCATCGTTCTGCCCGGACACTGAGGTCCAGCTCCGAGGGCCTTCTGGCGGTTCCCTCCCTGCGAGAAGCCAATTTACAGGGAACCAGGCAGAGGCCTTCTTGGTAGTGGCACCTGCCCTGTGGAACGCCCTCCCATCAGATGTCAAGGGGATAAACAACTACGGAACTTGACTTTTAGAAGACATCTGAAGGCAGCCCTGTTAAGGGAAGTTTTTAACATGTGGCATTTTAATGTATTTTAATCTTTGTTGGAAGCCGCCCAGAGTGGCTGGGGAAACCCAGCCAGATGGGCAGGGTATAAATAAATTATTATTATTATTATTATTATTATTATTATTGTAGCATCAGTGGCAAAAGTCAACGACACAGTGAACTGCAGGAGCTTAGTTGAATGACCAAAAAATAATTTATTGAAGAAACCCAAAAGCTGTAGGAACATACAAACACACATGGAACAGCAGATAGCAATAAAAAAAACCCAAATAGAATTATTTTCTCTCTCTCTTAGTTTTCCCCCCAGTTTTTTTTCCCTTTTTTGGTTTCCTTTCAAAAATCAGTCGAGAAGTTTCAAGCAGGGTTCTCGAATGCTGAAAACCAGCTCCAAGCAACATTCTTATTCCCCACCCCAATCCCTCATAATGGTGGTGTTTTGGTTTTGGTGATATATATATATAGTGCCGAACAACTAAGACTTTGAAAAAAAAAAGAGAGCTAAAGATTAAACTGACATTTTGAAAAATAACCAAAGTATAGAATGGCAAAGACACAGAAGGAAGAGCGCATAAATACGTGTTACCCATAACATTAAAACAAAACAAAAACCAGCGAGTTTCCTAAGCCACCTGGGTAAAGAGAAGCAGGAATGAAACACAGGAGCATAAACTGGCTCTGGAATTTTGAAACAGAGTCGTTTACGTTGCTGCAAAACAGCCTTCCATGCCCATTTGGTAACAAAACCCCAAATGCTTGGTACAGATCTGGCGGGCAATGCATGGTACCCCTGCCAAAATCTCAGGTCACGCCAGTGGGCTTTTTGTGGAACACCCCCCCCCCCGGCAATGTTGGTGACCAGTGCTCCACCATGACCTCCAGGCTTCTCCCTGCCCAATTTGAAATTATATTATGAAGCCTCTTGCATTTGCTGGATTAGGAATGGATAAAATTAAAAAATACAGATTATTAGATTTGGAAGGCAACGGTGACTGGCTCGGACTGGGCAAAAGGCAGGGAGGCCAACAGCAGGTGGTGCCATAGCCAATGATGGGATGGAGGCAGAGCCAATGACAAATGTAGCCACCCCCCTGATTGGTTGTGAGTACAGTGGGACATTGGTTCTCGAACTTAATTCGTTCCAGGAGTCTGTTCAACTCCTGAAACCGTTCGAAAACCAAGGTGCTGAAGGGGAAGTCACGTTGGATGTTCAGCTTCCAAAAAAATGTTTGAAAACTGGAACACTTACTTCCGGGTTTTCGGCATTCAGGAGCCGATTTGTTCGGGAACCAAGCCGTTCGCGAACCAAGGTACCACTGTATTACTATGTTTCGTTTTGTCAAAATTCCCAGAATGGCAGCCTCGTTAGTTTGTTGCAGTGGAAGTGACAAAGGGGCCTTGACGTGCCTTAAATTTCTTGTGTGGTAAGCTTTCGTGGACTTTCAAACCCACCTTGTTAGATGTAGAAAGTGAAATCTCAATTGGCAGGCATATGAAGTGTGTGTTGGATAGCAATGGAATATGGCAACATTACAGCCGGTGACCGTTTGTTTAGGCCGACATTAAAACCCCTGCCCTGATACAGGTCATCTCAGCCACGTGGAGTAAATTATCACCAATCCCCTACTCCAAAATGTATTCTTACTCTATGCCAGGGGTGGCCAACTCCCAAGAGACTGTGATCTACTCACAGAGTTAAAAACTGGGAGTGATCTACCCCCTTTTGGGGGGTTCATGTCAAAGCTGTTGAGTTTTTTTAAGGGAAGCCCTGTTTTGGGGGGTTTAGGTCAAACTTGTTGAGCTTCTTTTAGGAGGGAGGGAGGCCCATTTTTGTTTAGGGCTTCCGGTCATAGTTCAGCTTTTTTTAGGGAGGAGGAAAATTTTGGGTGAGCTTTTTTTTTAGGGGTGCCAGTGATCTAGCAGTGATCTACCACAGACATCCAGTGATCTACTGGTAGATCACAATCTACCTGTTGGACGTGCCTGCTCTATGCATTTGTGTCCTGGCTATCGCTGACTCTCCACTTGGCCAACTCATCTCTGTTCAACTCGCGGCTTACAATTTTACCCTTCATATCTTCATCGGACTGCTAAGGTCTGATGCAGCAGGATCCAGCCCACAAAAGCTAATGCCGTAATATATATATATATATCGTTTGGGTGACCAGTTCGTACCCAGAGGAGGCCCATTCAAATCAATAGTCGTAAGTTACTGAGGTTCGTTCATTTCAATGGGTCTAACTCTGAGAACGACTAACATTGAATATCACCCTTACCTGCATCGAGGAGATGCCAGACATCTCCCTTTGGGTCAAATTAGAACAGGTTGGTGGCAATCAGCAAGAAAACCATGTCATGGAGCTAAACCAGTGGCACTGGGTGCTGATAAGACATGGTGATCGTATTACCTCTGCTTCTCTGGCTAAATTAACAGGAGAGGCTGGCTGGTTTGTGTGTGCCTTCCTTGCTAGGACAACCTTCCATATCTCCATATCTCCAATGCCTATTGAGATGCTATATGGTTTTCTATTAAAGCAAATGACCCATTCAGCCAAGTGTTGGTTGCCCCTCCTGGCTAGCTCGACATGTCAAGTGTCACCCGCCCAAAAGGATTGCATTTGAGGGATGAATGCTCCACCTATGACATTTGACACCCACGAATTCACCCTGTTTCCTGACTGTCAATATTATGATACAATCATAGAGTGGGAAGGGAGCCCAGAGGTCATCAACCTCCTGCCTTGCGGGAATCTCAGCTAAAGCATCCGTGACAGATGGCCGCCCAACCTCTGCTTAAAAACCTCCAAGGGGGGAGAGGCCACAACCTCCCAAAGGGATTGTTCCACTGTCAGACAGCTCTTACCATCAGAACATTTCTCCGTATATGTTAAGTCGGAATCTCCTTTCTTGTAGCTTGAAGCCGTGGGTTCGGCTCCTACCCTCCAGGGAGCAGGAGAAAACAAGCTTTCTCCGTCTTTCTAGGCTAAACATACCAGGCTCCTTCAACTGTTCCTCATCAGGCTTGGTTTCCAGACCCTTGATCATCTTGGTCGCCCTCCTCAGTTTGTCAATATCCTTCTTAAACTCTGTGGTGCCCAGAACGGGACACAGTATTCTGACCAAGGCAGGATAGAGCTGTACTATGACTTCCCTTGATATGGACACTAGACTTCTTTTGATACAGCCTTAGAAGAGCATTAGCTTTTTCTTCTTCTTCTTCCTTGCTGCATAAGAGCATTGATGACTCAAGCCAATGGCCCATAAAAGTCCATCACCTTGCTTCCCGCAGTGGCCCATCAGATGCCCCCAAGAAGCCACAGTTCAAGAAGGATACTGACAAGCTGGAACGTGTCCAGAAGAGGGCAACCAAAATGGTCAAAGGCCTGGAAACGATGCCGCATGAGGAACAGCTTAGGGAGCTGGGTATGTTTAGCCTGGAGAAGAGAAGGTTAAGGGGTGATATGATAGCCATGTTCAAATATATCAAAGGATGCCATATAGAGGAGGGAGAAAGGTTGTTTTCTGCTGCTCCAGAGAAGCGGACACGGAGCAATGGATTCAAACTACAAGAAAGAAGATTCCACCTAAACATTAGAAAGAACTTCCTGACAGTAAGAGCTGTTAGGCAGTGGAATTTGCTGCCAAGGAGTGTGGTGGAGTCTCCTCCTTTGGAGGTCTTTAAGCAGAGGCTTGACAGGCATATGTCAAGAATGCTTTGATGGTGTTTCCTGCTCGGCAGGGGGTTGGACTGGATGGCCCTTGTGGTCTCTTCCAACTCTATCATTCTAAGCCCACAAGCAGGGTGTAAACCCAGGAACTACCTCTGTCCCCGCAGAGTGGTATGTAGCCATCACAACTAGTCACCTTTGGACTAGCAGAAGACCCTACTGGGTAACCCCAAAAGCCTGTCACGGCTGTTCTCACAGCAGCTCAGCAGATGCGTCTTTCGTGATGCTCGCAAGCAGGGCCTGTACGCAACCTTGTTATTCCCAGCAAGTGGTATTCAGAGGCATTGACTGCCCCCCAACAGTGGAAACAGCTCGTCGCCACTGAGAGCCTTTTCCTCCAGGAATTTGCCCGTCCTCCTTCAAAGCCACCCAAGCTGGTTGCCGTCACTGCCTCCTGTAAGAGTGCTGTGTGAGAAAGTCCTTTCTTTTCTCTCTCCCGAACCTTCTAACATTCTGTGCCATCCAATAGCCAGAAGTTATAGGGTTATGAGAGAGAGAGAAGAGTTTTTCCTCCATCTGCTTTCTTATGCTCTGCCTGTTTCCTCGTCTCTTTGATATATTTTGTTTAATAAGTCTAATAAAAATTTCAGAGAATCCCAGATGTTGTTTGGACTACAACTCCCATCATCCCCCAGCCAGCTCAGGGTTGATGGGAGTTGTAGTCCAGCAGGATTCGGGGACCCAAGGTTGACCAACACTGCTGCAGACCAGTAATATCTGGAGGAGACTCCGTTGCCTGGCCGGTGAATCTCAGGGAGCAAGGCGTGTGGAAATGGTAACAACTCCAGAGGTACTTTGCTTCTCTTATTCTTACCTGTCTTGCAGTCTCTCGTGGTGTGTGTTTGGGGGACCAGATCTGCATTCAAAAATATTGCTTTGATAATAATATAAAAATCAGTTGCGCTCCCGGGAGTTGCACATGATACAGCCACACCTCGGGTTACAGACGCATCAGGTTGCGTATTTTCTGGTTGCGCACCGCGTGAACCCGGAAGTACCCAAACGGGTTACTTCCGGGTTTCGGTGCTTGCACATGTGCAGAAGCACTAAATTGCACTTTGTGCATGCGCAGAAGCCCCGAATCGCGAACCGTGCGTACACAAGACACGGGGCTGCGGGTTGCGAACGCTGCGGGTTGCGAACGTGCCTCCCGCACAGATCATGTTCGCAACCCGAGTGTCGACTGTACACTTATGGAGTCTGAACTACCTGTGGACGTGTCACACCCAACGGCCACTTCACAGAAGGAGCAATTTTGCAGGTGTGAAGAAGCAAATCTGGGTCAAAGATCAGAGGCTGAGCCTTCCCCTTCCCTCAAATGCAATGCTTGCTTGATAGAGTCCACTTATGCATTCCTTCGACATGTGGGTTGCTGTCGCAGGCTACTTTAGGAAGCAGCCTATACCAGCTCAGATCCTTGCTCCATCTAGCTCAGTGCTGTCTACACTGACTGCCAGAGGCTCCCCGGGGTTTCAGGAAGGGCGTCCCCCAGCTGGGGATCGAACCTGGGGCTTTTGGAATGCAGAGAAGATACTCTGCTGAACTAGATCCCACAGCACCAAGGTCCAAAAACCTTTCCCTCTGCCGCCCAACCTAACTAGCTGGCCCAATGGTTCAGGGAGTGCACAACATAGAAGGAGCAAAGAAGAAGTGTCTGTTTGCAGGCCAGTGGGAGACAGGGGGGGGGGGCTTAAAAGGCTGAAATTCTCAAGAGGGATGAAGGCCAGGTGAGGTGGACTGGAGGCAGATGTTCAAGGGCCTTAGTCTACCTCTGACATTTGCCACCGAGAGCTCACTGGGAGCTGTCCATGGTTCTGGCTAGGGGCACGTTTCTTGCTGGGAGCTGTCCGTGGTTCTGCCTCACCCCGCTACAAAGGCTCTCCCGCCACATCAGAACAGGATGCTCTGGATCAAAACAGACATCCAGCCAGTTCCAAAGGGCCCTGATGAAGAACCGTGAACAAACCTATCCCCGTCCACATTGACTGTGCCCGGTGAAACCAGCATTGGTTCAGAGCACATGGACAAAACATCCCACCTGCCATTAATTGATAACCTGCAATGTCATAATGCAATCATTAGGTGAGACAAGGTTGGAGAGGTAGGGCGAAACTTACTGCATTAGCTTTTCATTAACAAAGAACAACAAAAGTAATGAAAGAAAGGATGGAAGTCTGTTATTGCATTGAAAGTCTGTCTTCTAAACCATTGATATGCTGCTGCCTCCCGTCAGGTGGTGGCGTATTCCATCCTGCTCTCCTTGATGGCTGTGGACAAAACCATTTCTAATAAAAAAGGGGGGGGCGATTCCCTCTTCCTCCTCACAGTTCCCGAAATTTATACCTGAGGAACCCCACCACCACCCTTCTTGTGGTAGAGAGAATTGTCTTTAGGACAAGTTTGGATTGTCGATACCTCTATAAGGAAGGAAGGAAGGAAGGAAGGAAATGAAGATCTTTGGTATCCTGAAAAGATTGTTCCTGAAATGATTTGAGAACTGCGTGAATGATGGAGCCAGTATTGATAGGCAGGATGGTAGAAAGGAGGAGAGACGAAAGGATGCTGGTTTTGGTGCTGGGTCTTACAAGCCTTCCATCTGCTTCATCTCAGCGATAAAAGGCCAAAGTCAGAACTTCTAGAAGTTGACCAGGCTTTGGGGGAAATGTTTCTAACCCCGTGTGCGCTCAAACTAAAATCTACTCAGACCAGCTGAAACCAATGGCCTCACATATGTCATGTCCTTTAATGGGTGTACCCAGAGCAGCCCCATGGAAAGTAATGGACACAAGTAACTCGTGACCCTTTGGGCTTAAGAGGTCAATGAGATGCCTCAGAAGAAGGCCTCTTTGCCTCAAGGCTGAAAGCCAATTTGGGATCCATGTCTGTGGCCGGGCAGCCCTATTTTGGCACACAGGTACTACTGAAACCGTGGAAATTGTACAAGGGCCAATCTAGACGTGGTCATCATCCGAGGACAAAAATAAAGAAATATTGGCTTTATCCGATCAAATTCTTCTCAAGGGTAGACCCACTGAAACGGATGCGCTTCAGCTACCCCATTTATTTCAAAGGGTCTACTTTGAGTAGGACTAATGTTGGCTACAGCCCATAGGGTTGCAGTCGGTGTTAGCCCTACTCAGAGACGCTCCTATTGAAATTAATGATCAGATCCATTAATTTTAGTGGGTCTGCTCTGAGCATACAGGATATAACCCTGTCTGGATACTAACCCCCGTCTGGAGACAGACAGACAGCTTGCTTGCAGATCGATGGGTTGGTTTTCATTCTGAACGTGCATACGGACCACTTTTCTGACAAGCAATAAGCGCCCTCTCAATTACATTCAAATTCTCTTAATTTCTTAGAACTTCTTATGACCCTACTGGAAGGTACAATTTGATATTTCTGGCGGTGGGCCCTTTACACATAGGAGCATGGAAATGCTGAAGGTGTTCTAGGTCACATCGGACCATCGGTCCGTCTAGCTCAGCACTGTACACGCCAGAGTGTTCTTCCACCTTGGGTCTCCGGATGATGCTGGACTCCACAACTCCCATCATCCCCGACTATTGGCTAAGCTGCCTGGGGATGATGTCCCAACACCACCTAGAGAGCCGAGGCTGAAGAACCCTGGTTGACATGAAACTTGAAGCGTTGAGGATGTTACTGGATGACAGCTCCCATCATCCCAGTGGGGAGGAATCCTGGAGAGCGGCTGGACCTGATGTGTGCTGGAGCTCAACAACATCTGGAGGACTTCAGGTGTTTGTCATTGCCGGGCTACACTGACTGACTATCCAGGGTTTTGGAGGTGATTCTTGGCCAGCTGTAGCTGGAGGTACCAGGGATTGAACCTGTGACCTTCTGCATATGACCTTCCACTGAGCTACAGGCCCCCTTGAAGTGGAAGGCCTCAGAGACCTGTAAGACACTTTGTTCCTCAGAGATGGAAGAGGTGCGGACACTCACCCTTTAGAACATCGAAAAACTTTATGAGTAACCTCCTTTTTCCCATGCCCTGGTTGCAACTTTCCAAACTACAGAAAGAGGACCTAGAAGCATCAATTCCTGGAGGTATTTCTGCCCTGATCTGAGCTTGATTTTGGTCCAAGAGCCCAATGTGCCATGGGTCAGAGGACAAGCACGTCCATGGTGCGTGCTTCCCCTTGACCCAAAATTCACAGTGGGAGAGGTCTATCATAAAAAACATGACATCGTAAGAGCCCTGGTAGATCAGGCCAGTGGCCCATCAAGGGAAGAATTCGTCTCTCGTTCTGTTCCTTAGAGCAGTGTTCCCCAACCTTGGGCCTCCAGCTGATGTTGGACTACAACTCCCATCATCCCTATCTAGCAAGACCAGTGGTCAGGGATGATGGGAACTGTAGTCCAAAAACAGCTGGAGGCCCAAGGTTGGGGAACACTGCCTTAGAGGATGAGCTGAGCTCTGCTGAATCAAGAAGGCCCATGCTGTTGTCACAGAAGCCAACCAGATACCCCAACGGGAAGCTTGAAATTGGGGCCTCAGCTCAAGAGCAACCCCCCTCCCTGCTGTTTCCAGCAACCGGTATCAATGTGGCTACAGGTTCAGTGGCGAATTACTTGTTTATTTTGGGCAGATGATTGTCTCTTTCTCTTTATAAAGACACTTGTGATTGGATGCTAAAAGGGCCATGGGCAGAGCAGGGTCGAGGTGCTGATGTTTGCTTGCTGGAAAGGCAGGGACCATGTTGGGTTGCTGTTGGCTGAGGCTCCATTCCTTCCTTGCAGCCAACTCCAGCCCTCTTTGTCCTGACTCTGCTCCCAGCTCCCAGGAACAAGCTGTTGGGGCCAATTGGTCCAGCTAGCTCAGTAGTGCCAACACCGAATGTCAGGGTTTCAAAAATGGTGTCTATCCCCAGCTGTACCTGGATGAACCAGGGGGCTCCTGCATGCAAAGCTGGTGTCCCTCCACTAAGTTGAAGATGGCATAAGGATTCCGGTCCACATGATCTCGAATAAAAAGCTGGATTTCAACAGGGGCCTAGGAAGCTGCCTTGTACAGAGTTGGACCCTTGGTTCCGTCTAACTGAGTGCTGCGGACCAGCAGCGACTTTCCCGGATGTCGGAGGTGGGGAGCTCTAGCCTTTCTCTCTCACCTCGGCATAGCTGCCAAGTCTCCCGTTTTCCCCGGGAAACCCCCGTTTTTCCGGCTGTCCCCAGCTGAAAAAACGGATTTTTTAGTTTCCCCCCGGTTTATTCTGCCGCGGCGGCCATTTTGGAACTGAGCGGAGCATGCTCAGAAGTGACCTTTGATGCTGCTGTGCCTAGTTCCAAAATGGCCACCACGCTACTTCCGGCATGCTAATTTCGGTCCGGTCCCTTATTTTTCAGAGAGGAACTTGGCAGGTATGCACCTCGGATCAGCACCGTCCTCGTTGTCGTTTGACAATGCGCAAACAGACAATACGGAAGAAGAAGAGATGGCGGGAGAAACGAGAAAGGAGGGGGGAAAGGAAGAGGGTCAACAGTCACATGAAACGGATCCGGCCCATGCACAGACCTTTTGTCAAGTCGAAATGAAATCTTTTGTCAGACAAACAACACATCAAGCCCCTCCTCCCCCGCCCGCCCCGCCCGCCCACCCACCCCCTCAATAATTATTACGTTACTTCAAGAAAGAGTATATTTTTTTCCATGCATAAATCAAATTTCCATTTCATCTTTTTTTTTTTTTGGTCTTTTTCTTCTTCTTCTTCTTAAATTACAATTTAACACATAAACACATATAATAAATACTCTCGTAAGACATGACTCAGCAGGAGAGGAGAAGAAAAGAATAACATCCCCAAAAGCAACAGGTATTAGTCTTATTTGTGATTTTCTTTTTCTTTTAAAGGACTCGTTTAAATATGAAATCTGTAAACTCCAAGGAACCTTCATTTCCCTCTCTTTGTCTCTCCCTCTCCCTCCCTCTCTCTCTTTAAAAAATCATGAAACGAACCAGTTTTCCCTTTTCCTTTCCGAACATTCAATACGTCTCCCAATGAGGATCTTAACATAATTACAACATGCCGTCCTCTGCAAAAAAATTATAATTTAACAGTATAAAGCTTCAAGTTGCAAATTCCAAAAACTAGCTAAGTAATTATTATCATCATCATCATTATTATTTTTTGTCACATAAACTATACATTAAATATTTATTTATTTATTTTTTTGAGGTATTTCAGAGAACATTGTCAAAAGTCTTGCCAGGTTTGTGATGGAGAGAGAGGCGGTGGGGGGGGGGTCAATTGTCTGGGTTTATGCGAGGGGTTGTTGGTTTTTTTCCTCCTGAGCGGAGAATTTCTTTGGTATCAACAAGGCTATTTGGGTGTTGGGTCAAAAGATGGACGGGGGTGATTTAGCTTGGGAAAGAGGGGTCTTGGGAGAGAAGGTGGGTCGGTCGCTTGTGTTCTGGGGGGGGGGGGTCTGACACCTACAACCCATGAAAGGTGATGATGATGCAAGAGGAAACATCAATTTTCTTTTTCCAGCTGCATCTCAGGTGGAGATGGGACGGGTAAAAGGTTCTTGAGAACCTAAAACGAGAAGCCAAATTCCCATCAAGACCAGCCACCTCTTCTCATGGTAGCCAATCAAGATTCCTTCAGCAAGCACATGGGCAGGACATACAGGGAACAGCTGTTCTCTCTCCCTCCCTCCCTCCCTCCCTCCCTCCCTCTCTCTCTCATTCATAAGAACATCTGGAGAGCCCTGGACAACATTTGTTTGCTGGCAACGGTGCACAAGAACACAACAGGTTTCAGCTCCTGCTCATTCGCTGACTTCCAAGGTGCTTTGAAGACCCAAACTTTGGAGCTTCAAAGCACCCTGAACCAGGCGACTGGCAGGTGGGAGACCCCACAAGGCTCTCCAGGGTCCCACAGAACGTGACAGAGAGATGGCTTCCCTCTCACTGGCTGTGTGAGATCCGTTTCAAACCAGAGATGTTTGGGACTGGACCTGCAAGCAGATCATGTGCTCTGGCACTGAGCTATGGAGTCTCTTCTTACCAGATTCATTGGTACAGACAAAGTTCTGTCTCCACCCCTATCATTCTGCCTGGACACTGAGGTCCAGTGCTGAGGGCCTTCTGGCAGTTCCCTCGCTGCGAGAAGCCAAGTTACAGGGAACCAGGCAGAGGGCCTTCTCGGTGGTGGCGCCTGCCCTGTGCAACGCCCTCCCAACAGATGTCAAGGAGATAAACAACTATCTGACTTTTAGAAGACATCTGAAGGCAGCCCTGTTTAGGGAAGCTTTTAATGTTTAATAAATCATTGTATTTTAATATCCTTCTGGAAGCCACCCAGAGTGGCTGGGGAAACCCAGCCAGATGGGCGGGGTATAAATAATAAGTTGTTGTTGTTACTATTACTGTATTATTATATCCATGAACGTTAAGTGCCCACTAAGCACATTTTGGTTCGTGTGTGCATTCGCAAGCACTCAAGTTGGGTAGGCCAGAACTAGTCTCTTGGGAGGGTGGGTGAGAAGGGAAGGACAAGGAGTAGACTGGGCTTCTGCCCCATCACCCAAAAGCAAACGAGAGTAGCCGGGAACCATCTGATTCAGAGAACTGAGGTAAGTTACTGTGTGAGTTTATAGGACACAGAAGCCAAAAGAAATGTGGTCTGCCACCTTTGGTACAAGAAAAGGCACTCGTCTATCACTCTAAAGGTCATGTTCTCTCTCTCTCTCTCTCTCTCTCTCTCTCTCTCTCTCTCTCTCTCTCTGTCTCTGTCTCTGTCTCTGTCTTTCTCTTTCTCTCTGGGGGGAGCAATCGAAAGAGCAAGGTATGGAGGTCTTGGGAAGGAAGAAGGTTGGCTACATCATCTATGGGTCATGGTGGGGGGCTCATGGCGTAACCATCTAGGAAGGGTTATGGCAGTAGCATGGGAACGAGGATAAGGTAGGTTGGGTGGGTGGGTGGGGGGAGTGTTTAGATTCCACCACAAACCAGGCAAGGGGAACAAATCTTTGGTATCAGGTGTGATTCTCAAATCACGAAAAACTCGAAAACTCAAGTGAGGTAGCCTATATTTTTTTGGGTCTCACTACAAACGTCCTTTTTTTTCACGCTCGGGGGCCAGTCGCTCGTCGAAAGCTTCCTTGTCCTTGGGGTGCTCTTTTTTTTTTTTTAGCCAAGGTCAGGCCCCCGTTTATTACCTTTCTTTTTTTTTCTGGCGTGGCTTCTCAGCCCTTAAATACTCCACAGAATCAGGTACAGAAATCCACTGTCTTCGCCCTCCATCGTCTGTTAGCATCAACACGTCACGACAAAGACAAGACAGGATGGGGGGGGGAAATAGGGGGCGCTTGGAGGGGGGTGGGCACTGGGCGGAGAGAGAAATATATATATATTTGCTTCCCTTCCCTTTCGCACCCTCTCTTCCTCCTTTGGCAAAACACACCTCGGCATTTGCTACATTCCCCTCCTTCCAGACATGGTTCCGTCTTCTGTTTTGGTTGGTTCAACCATCTCTCCCCCTGGTGGTCACACCCCCTCAATAGCCTAGATTGGGGCATAATCTTGGGGGGTGGGGTGGGTTTCTGGTTAAAGTTATTTTCCTCTTCTTTTTAAAGTCCATCCTCCTTTCGAATTAAATAATATTATCCGATGGTGTGGCTTTCCTTCTCCTCCTCCTCCTCCTCATTCCAGAAGTCGCCTAACCGTGGATTTAACACTTCGCCTTCAACGTAAAGTCAACAGGGGAAGGGAAAAAAACTCCACACAGATGGTGCTATTTTTACCCGCATCAATTTGGTATTGTCCCATTAAAAATCAAAAATCAAAAGACACACAGACACACAAAGAACCCCACATTTACTGGGGAGGTGGCGAGGGTGAGATTCTCTTGCCCCCCAGGCCTTCTCAACTTCCTCTCCTCCAGGCCTTTGGGTTCAAACGTTTGGGAAGCTTGGTTCGTGAAAGTGTCCCTCGTCCGCCATTGTCTCGTTTTATTTTGCCTTTGCAAGTCACTCATGACTCATGGTGCCGGCCCCTGTTGAAGACAACACTCCTTCCAGGAATGAAGAAGAGAATTGTGGTGTATCTATCTTTTTTCTTTCTTTCTTTCTTTTTTAAGGCAGGCTGTTGATTGGCACACATACACCCATGCACACACTCAAAAATAGTCAGTTATCTTTCATACGTTGCCAGAGATCCCTTTTTTTTTTTTTTGAGCTTGTTGTAGAGTTTCTTTTTCCAGGGTTTTGAATGGGGACGGGGTGGGTGGGAAAGAGGATTGCATTTCTCGCCACCCACCATGTATAGATCTGTCCTTAAATATATCTCTATCTCTGTTTTAGCAAGCAGATTCGCAATTCGGGCCCCT
This sequence comes from Zootoca vivipara, assembly GCF_963506605.1. Classification (NCBI taxonomy): domain Eukaryota; kingdom Metazoa; phylum Chordata; class Lepidosauria; order Squamata; family Lacertidae; genus Zootoca; species Zootoca vivipara. The sequence goes on along the minus strand of NC_083281.1, from coordinate 2,282,646 downwards.
GTCCACCCTGAGGCCCCTGTTCCTATCCTATCGGTCATTTCTAATTCCTCACCTCTCTCTGTTGATAGCACAGGCAAGGAAAAGAGGATATAGGGGGCGGGGGGCTTGTGGGTACTCTGTGAGGAGATGGACAGAATCAATCCAGTCTGGGGGCTGTCTTCTGGAAGGGAAACCAAGGTCAAGACAGAAGGCGAGCTGCCGGTCCAGCGTCCGGGAAAAAGAGCGAAAATCCTGTCATCTCCTTTCCTTTGGTTTCATTAAAGCTTTTTCTTTCTCTCTCTCTCTTTTTCTTTTAAATACCCGAATTATGTACCTAAAATGTGCTTCGTGACCCGCTTATTTTCTCTCTCTCTCGAAGTGACGCAGTGCAACTTAGCTTTAGTTGATTCCAGGGGGAGGAGGAAGGGGTATTTTTCGGATGAGTTGCTACTCCCCCCCCCCTTCCACACTTTGGCTTGGAATTCCTTTGAGAGGAATCGTTGATAGAACAAGAACAAGAAGTCTTCTCTTCGGCTCATTCTCCTACACTTTTTGGTTGCTCTGTCTTTTTTTTCCCTTTTGGTGGATGTGAATCATGTTGTTGTGCAGTTGGCCATGAGTTAGGGTATCTATTCGTGGAGGGGTTGGTTTGGAGAGTGACGCCTTCTGTTCATGAGCTGCGTAGACAATGGGATGCAAGGAAGGGTGTTGAGCAGGTGAGCGGGGAACAAATGTGCGTGAGGACAGAATGGCAATGTTTGGTGATGCTTGCAAAGATGGTTCTCCATGCTTTCCCCTTGTTTATCCTACAAATGCCATGCTCCTGACTGGTTTTATCATCATCATCATCATCATGATTATTTTTAAAAACTTTCTCAGCCCCCTCATGCATTTTTGGTTTGCAAACTGAGAGACACCCCATAAACGCCATTCATACATTCCACCATTGATTCCACTTGCCATTGCCTAGGATGCAACAGCTTGTCCCCAAACGAATTGCAAACCATTCCCATGCGACACAGTCGCTTGCCTTTCCCCCCACACACACATCCAAAAGGGCTGTTATCAGCTTCGCGACAATGGCCCTCGTTTGAAATGGAGCTGGGGGGGGAGGAAGGGCAAGAGGTCTGGAAACTTGGGGGCTCAGCTGTGTCCTAGAATGCAAGACCATTGCTGGTGCCAAGGTAGCCATGGCAGGAAAATAGAAATCTACCTAATACTGAGTCAGACCATAGGTCCATTTAGCTCAGCACTGTCTACACTGACTGGCAGCAGCTCTCCAGGGATTTCAGGCTGGGGATTTCCCCCAGCCATACCTGCAGTTGCCTGGCATTTATTTATTTCTTCGCATGCAAAGCAAATGCTTTACTACTGAAAGGTGAATGGTCTAGGGGTTGAAACCCAGGGACAGGGGAAAGGCAGAAGGAAGGTGTACCAGTTTGACAGGGTTACATGGATACTTGCCCTCCCAACAATTGCCCAGTGCTGGGCTGTGTTTAAGGCATCCAGCACACACTCAGTTGGCCAAGGCACCCACCGACCCTCAGCGATATGGCTTTCGCCTCCCCCATAACGGGAACTTCAAAACAGACTACCTTGAGAACATATGCAATTAAATCAGCCCCTTAACCCCCTTGCCCAGCCATCAGAATGGCACAACACCCTCTGAGCTGGGTGCTTGTTTGTTTGTTTGTTTGTTTATGGGGCAAATGGCGCCTCTCACCTAAGCCAAAGATTTTGGGGGCTGCTTGGGAGATGGCGCCAAGCAAGTGCCCCTCTGCAAATCAGCCGCCAGCTTTTAGGCAAGGGCTCTTGTGCATCTAAGACGCATGGATGCTCCCAGAGGTCTAGCAGCATTCCAATTGCACCTGGTGCTGTGTTTGAGGTATGAGTGGCGCATGGCTCAAGGTGTGTGCATGGCGGTGAGGAGAAGGAGAGCCGGCATGGAGAAGGCGATGATGAGCTTTCTGGCTGCTGTGTGGAGTTGGACAGGGCGGAGGGGGGGGGAGATGTAGGGAGCAGGTGAGAAGGAGGAGGAGGAGATCATGCTTTGGAAAAAGTGCTTGTAGATGAAGAGGGAACCCCGGGGTTGGCTCCTGGGTCTTCCTGCCAACGGTTCATGCACCTCCGGCGAGCGTTCATGAAGAAGTTGCTGACGGTGTTCAGTTCCAGGCCCAGCTGCTGTGATATGGTCATCTGCATCTCCTTGGAAGGCCGCTTGTTCTCCTTGAAGATGGCGATCAGGGTGCGGCGCTGGAGGTCCGTGAAGACGAGGCGCTGCTTCTTCGGCTGCAGGTTCCGGTCCTTCTGCTGCTCCTGCTCTTTACGTTTGCATGCTAGATGTCGTTGGAGGAGGAAGCAGGGAGGGGGAGAGGAGGAGACAAAAGAACACAGCCATCAAACGGATGCAGGACAATGCTTCTTCCAACTTTTCTGGGGGCCCTCCCCCCATACAGATGGCAACAACTCTGCTCTGACCCTTCCCCTGGCAAGAGGGCACCTCCCTCCCCCCCCAAAATACATTGGCTCTTCTGTGGTCCTTCATTAAGGCTACAGTGGAACCTCGGTTTTCAGACGTCTCGGAAGTCAAACACTTCAGCTTTCGAACGCCGGAGATACTGGAAGTAACTGCGGTTTCCGAACGCTTTTCTGAAGTTGAACGTGACACGCGGCTTCCGTTTTGAGTTTCCCGTAAGTAAATGCTTCCGGAACTAACTTGCTTCAGTTTTTGAACGTTTCGGAAGTCGAACGGTTTCCCGGTACGGATCACATTCGAAAACCGAGGTTCCAATGTATCTGTGTTTTGTATTCTCCCCCCCCTTTCTTTCTTTTTTTTATAAAAAGATTCACCCAGTTTTTCCCAATTTCTGCACCCTTCGTCTACAGAGGGTGCAAATCTCACATTTGGACAAAGCCTCCTGCTTCTTTTGCAGGAACTAGGGAACTAGGCGCCAACCTTGCTCAGCAGCCCATACCATTTAACAATCCAACCCTCTTCTCGGAGATCTCTGGGAATTGTAGTTCTGTGAGGGGAATGGGGGAGATCCTGATAAACTCTCAGCACCCTTAAACAAACTGCAGTCCCCAGGATTCGTTGCAGGAGGAGGCCACGGCTGCTAAAGTGATATTATAAAGGTAAAGGGACCCCTGACCATTAGGTCCAGTCGTGACCGACTCTGGGGTTGCGTGCTCATCTCGCATTATTGGCCGAGGGAGCCGGCGTACAGCTTCCAGGTCATGTGGCCAGCATGACAAAGCCGCTTCTGGCAAACCAGAGCAGCACATGGAAACGCCTTCCCGCTGTAGCGGTTCCTATTTATCTACTTGCATTTTGACGTGCTTTCGAACTGCTAGGTTGGCAGGAGCTGGGACCGAGGAACGGGAGCTCACCCCGTCACAGGGATTCGAACCGCTGACCTTCTGATCAGCAAGCCCTAGGCTCAGTGGTTTAACCCACAGAGCTACTTGGGTCCCTAAAGTGATATTATATAGTGCTTTAAATAGCAGTTGGAAGCAACCTTCAAGGCTTCTCTATTCCAACCGCCCTGCAATGCAGGAGCCACCCCTAAGGAGTCCCCGGCAGACGGCCAACCAATCTCCGTCTTAAGACCTCCAAGGTTGGAGAGCCCGCCATCTTCCTCTCTGTCTGTCCCTAAGGTTTAGCTGGAATAATCCTGGCTTATCATTTGAATCCACTGGTTGCTCCGTCTTCCAAGTGACAGCCCCTTCAGATATTGAAAGGTGGCTATCATATCCGTCTTCTCTTCGCCAGGCTAAACGTACCCACCTCCCTCCGCCATTCCTTAGGACTTGTTTTCCAGACCTCTCTGGTGCGCGGTGGTGATGTGTCCTCTGTCTCCAAGCATCATTATCAAATTTCAATTATTAGTATGAATTTTAATTATTAGTATTTTTCTCTCTCTCCTCTCTCTCTCTCTTCCTTTTTTTTAAAGACTGGGCGAAGCTTTGGGTGTTTCTCAATCCAAAAAAAACCCAGCAGAGGAATTAAAAAACCTACCCTATGACCATCAGATGCTTGCAAGGAAAACAAATGAAAGATATAAACCTTTTTGGCACATCAACAGGTAATATTTACTCATTATTTAAAAGTCATCTTTTTAAAAGTCATTTTTTTAATTAAAAAAACACACACACGAAAATTTCAGAAAGCTTAAAAATGAAAGGGGGGGAAACAAGATTGGCAAAATTAGACATTGGGTCAAAGCATTTGCGACAGGCAAAACCGCCCTCCACCAATTCCTTCATCCCTTCTTCCCAGCCTACAACCCCCCCCCCAGCAGCTTCCCATCAACTCACAAAATTGATTTGGTCCTTGGTCTTCCATGTATACATTGGCATCATCAGTGTTCCCCAACCTGGGGACATGTGGCTCCCTGGGGGGCCCCCAGAATATTCCAAGGGGGCCACAGGTGAAAATGTGCAATGGGGGAGCTCACAGCATGCTAGGGGGCCACAGAAGGAAGTGAGAAGTGAAGAGGGGAAACATTATTTTAAAAAAAGTCCTGATTGGCTGGTTATCCACTTGGCGACCCACCAAGACCTAGTGCTCCATTTTTTTGCCACTTCCTTGGAGCAGTCCTGGTTTGTTTCTGGCAGGAGAGGGTGATCGCCGAGGCCCCCGTTTTGACCAGTAGAGCCTGTGATCCAGGACCCCCCAGGTCAGGTAAGTGTGGCTGGTGGGGTGGCAATAGGTAGGGCTGAGCGAGCCAGAGCTGCTTGTTGCTGCTGTCAGTGCTGGGCCCCGGGGGCAGCCTGGGCCTGACTCTGCAAGGCACAGAGAGCAATCCACCCCAGCGCCTACTGGATCACGGCCTTTGGATGTTGCCAGGGGGCGCAGGGCCCGCCGGGAGCGTCAGCCCAGCTCTACAAGGCACGGGTGAAACCTACCCCAGTGCCTAGCCAAGTGGGGTTGTCTGTGTTGGGTTTCTTGAATAATCGAAGTTGCTTTTGAGCCGGTCTAATGTCAATACTGTCTGTTTAAGAAAAACAGGTGCCGGTAATTTCTGTTTAATTGCTCACAGGTGTGGGCTCTACTCCATGTATATAAGGCTCTGTTGGAAAGCATTTCATGTGGGAGTTGTGTGGGAGGTTTGGAATGTGGGTATGTAAAGTTGCTGGGAGAGGGAGCGTTTATCTTTAGTTTAAAGTCTCTTCTGAGTCAGTTTGTTTTTCTGTTAGAGAAAGCCAACCTTTTGTTTTTTACTTCTGTATACTTTAAGCAGGTCTACTGCTAGTCAGGGGTTTCATGCTAGGTTCAAACTCTTGGTGGTGTATTTTAGCCAAGTCAACTTCTGTTTGCGTATTTTGTTTTTCTATAAAACTCTGCGTGAAGCGTACTTTGAAGGGCCACTGGGAAACTGGGGTGTATGGTTTATGTTAGCACTCTTAATACCCAGTGATCCCCAATATTATTTCCTAATAGTCTGCAGTCAGAGACTGGGCAGAGGAGGGAAGGTGGGTGCCTCCTCCTGCTCCTCAGCCTGGCCCTTCCAGAGAAGGAGGAGACAGTTCAGAATTACAACAGGGGTTGGAGGGGAGGTCACAGCTTAGAGGCAGGTGGGGGGGGGGAAAGCTGGGGATAAAGGGAGAGGAGGAGGAGGAGGAAGCAGCAGGAGGGTGACAGCTCAGACTCAGGGTCTTTAGAGAGCATTCCAGACCCCCCCCCCAGAACACGGCATGCCTTGGAAGTAGGTGAGCAAAGAGCTCAAAGGCAGACGGCACGTCCCGTAGTGATGACTCGTGAGGAAGAGAGAGGGGTGGAGATTCACTCGGCCAAGGCCGGGCTCAGGGCACCTAACACTAGATATAAAACAGCTGATTAAAATACAACTTAAGATTAAATACATTAAAATTAAAATTAAAATGTAGCCTCATACGGAAAGGAAAGGAAAATGGGGAAATGGGGGAATGGATCAGGTTGGCTCCAGGCCAAATGCCAGGCAGAGCAACTGTGTCTTACAGGCCCTGCGGAAAGAAATCAGGTCCCGCAGGGCCCTGCTCTCAGGAGACAGAGCATTCCAGCAGGTCGGGGCCAGCGTTGAGGAGGCCCTGGTTCTAGTTGAAGCTCATCTGATTTCTTTCGAGCCCAGGACCTCTAAGGTGTTACTATTTATGGACCTTAAGGTCCTCTGCAGGGCATACCGGGAGAGACAGTCCCGTAAGTACGAGGGTCCTAGGCCTTGGGCAAAAGCCCAAAACTAACCCTTTCGCACCACATATACTGAAGCAGCTGTGGAGGTGAAACATAGGCAGGGTTTTCCCCAAGATGATTCCTACAGTTCAACCAGGGGCCTTCCGCGTGTAAGCCATGGAAAGATGGGGCTTGGGACAATGATTCCCTCTAGGCCCAGTGTTGCCTAATCTTGATGGACAGCCCAGGTCTTCGTGTGCCCAGGGTCCAGCAGCGACCGGGATATTGAGTCACTGGCTGAGAATATAGACCAGCCTCCTGGCTCTGAGCAATGGAAACTGAGGCTGACTGGCAGGCTGCCCACCGAATCAGCAAGAACAAGCACCCCTTGGAGGTCTCCGTGGTGCTGAAATGCCCGACTTGTCTTGCTGCTCCTTGGGGCCAGAACAGGAGGTGCCAACCCTCCAAGCTGTAGGCTTCCTGAGATGTTTCTTGCCAAAGATCAGACTTAGAACATTCTGCATGCAAAGCTTGTATTCTGCCACTGAGCTATGGGTGCTCCTGGTGTACAAGGGTTATATGTGGCTATGGGCTCGCCTCTGGAGAGCGTGGGTCCAGTGGCCTGTTGTGAGGAGGAGGCCCTGCACTTTAAAAATTTACCACTGCCTGTGCTCAAGAGCCCTTTTCATGGCCATGCCTAGGTGCCAGAATCAAGCCCTAGCCCAGGCAAACCATTTCAGCCTTTTACATTTTTAGTATTTATTAAATTAATATACCACCCTTCATCAAAAGATCTTAAGGCAGTTCACGGAATAAAATGCAAGCTAAAGCACAAGCAAATAAAGGAATACAACAAACCCACCCCCTTTCCCACAGACATATTTAAAAGGCGGTAGGAATATTGATTAGCCGGGTTGGAGAGGAACATTTTCTCCTGGCACCTGAAAATATATAATGAAGGAAACCAGGCGAACCTTCTGAACATGTGCAGAGTGCCTGCCCTTTTACGAAACCGCCACCCTTCCTCATGGAGTTACTCGCTGGACAGAGTGAATCCCAACATCTCTCATCTTAAGCACAGATACCAGTAAATCTCAAATAAATTCTCCCCTTCCTTTTGGAGGGGGGGGGTCTCTCTCCAAGAAGAAAGCTTAACAGGTCCCTTTGCAATTCAATATAATTACAGCTCAGCAGAGCAGGAATCAATAGCTGCTGTAGTCGGATCTATACACAAGAGCATCACCAAAGCCTCTGTTCATATTTCTCATTCTTTGTGGATCATTGTCTAGGCAGCCTTGGTCTAGCCATTCACAGGCTCCAGGGGGCATTTGTGTTGAAGGCCACTATGTTCCTCTGCTCCACAGACTCGCCGGGGGCCTCCCCTCCTTGGCAAAAGGTAGGATTAAATAAAACGGCGAAGCTACACTTACGGCCCCAGCTGCATGCGATTCTACTTAGAGTAGACTGATTAAAAACAAGGGTGACCCTGGGCCCAGGAATTTCAGTGGGTCTGCTGCTGCAAATAGGACTTGGTTGGCTACAGCCTAATATCTAAAAGAAAAGAAAAGCTTAATCTAGCGCCAGTTTCTCCACTGTACCCCTAAATGGATCTGTTTATCCTCAGCCCCCTTTGCAATGCAACCTGTAATTTTCTGCCCTGCACACAGACACACACTCGCATGCATGCGCAATGCGCATGGCTATTATACAAGCGCTGGTGACTTAGGCAAACGACAAAAGGTTGGCGCTAGGAGGAGGGCTGGCTCTGGTTGTTAGTGGGGGAAATGTTATCAAGAGGGGTTCTTTTCCCGTTCCATGTGTTGACAGCAACGACACAGCGGTTTTTGCACAAGGGCGAAGACTCCTGCAAGCAATGGGGGTGCCTGGCAGATCAATGACCGCGAGCCCGAGGCCCGGTCATAGAATCGTAGAACTGTAGACTTGGAAGACACACACACACGGGGTCATTTAGACCCTGCAATGCAGGAATCACAGCTAGAAAATGCTCTGACGTAAATGCAGGGGTTTGGACTAAATAATAATAATAATAGTAATAATAATAGGTAAAGGACCCCTGGGTGGTTAAGTCCAGTCAAAGGCGACTATGGGGTTGTGGCGCTCCCTCAGGCCAAGGGAGCCAGCGTTTGCCCACAGACAGCTTTCTGGGTCATGTGGCCAGCAGGACTCAACCGCTTCTGGCACAACGGGACAGAAGTGCGTGACAGAGACCAGAGCGCACAGAAACACCATTTTCCTTCCTGCCACAGCGGTACCTATTTATCTACTTGCACTGGCATGCTTTCAAACTGCTAGGTTGGCAGGAGCTTGGTTAGAGTGACGGGAGCTCACTCCATCGCAGGGATTCGAACCGCTGACCTGACGTCAAGAGGGATTCCTGTAAGCCCATCTCAGTTGAAAGCATTCTGAGCCGCCACAACCCTGTTGCAATGTATTCTGCTGGCCACCAGGTGGCACTATGGCTTCATCTGCAAACTAGGCCCTTTTGCTCAGAGCCATTCACAAACTGACCTCTCAAAATCCACCAGCCAGAAAAAATTGGGAAAACAGAGGTGTGAGTAACAATTTCACCTGATTTCTCCAGGATTGAGGAGAAATTCTCAGACAGTTTCTCAGGGTCAGGGCTCACCATTGGGAGTGCGGTAGATGCACAGATTATTTTCCCTTCCCACCCTAAGAATTCTTATTTTTTGCTACATGGGTGCATTTTTTTAAAAAAATTGCAGTCGTGTTGTTAGCTATCACAATACTTGGGGGATAAGGTTGTTCTGGGCCGCCGTTTTCGGGCGAGAGGCTAGGATAGCAGGTGTCTCACAGCAGAGAAAAAACAGAGAAAGTTCTTCAAAGTGGCCTTCTCACCCCCCCCGGGGGGGGGGGTATGTGAGAACCAGGAACATCTCAGCAGGGGGGGGGAATATCTCCTGAGAAATTGCAGCTCAGTTCCACTCCCTCTCTCTTTTCCTCATACGCGAAGAAAAACTATACATAACAAACAGCTCCCCTAATTTGGCGCCAGTGGAAATGTAATTTTGGTATTCCAAGAGAAAGAAATGCAAGTCGATCCATACAAAGGATGTCATAGGAAAGGAACATCAAATTCCCCGTTGGGTCAGCTCCAGGGTCCCACAGCTTAGCACCTAGTCTTTAACACGCAGTTATGTGGGAATGTTCAGGGAGGCAGGAGAGGATATATTGTTTATTAATGTCCTTCCTAACTTGCATTTGCAAGTTCCTTTACTTGGCAGAGTTTATATTCCCCTTTTACACACACAGCAGATACATAGCTGTCAAGTTTTCCCTTTTCCTGCGAGGAAGCCTATTCAGCATAAGGGAATTTCCCCTTAAAAAAGGGATGACAGCTATGAGCAGATAGCTGGTTGCAGGCTCGTGTAAGCCTCTCACTATCATACAATTCAGTATTGAATTGTATGTTCCTGGTAAGTCCCCTTTTTAATTCCTCTTAAAAAGAATAAAGACGCGGCAATCTTATTCAAAGTCAGTAAAAGAAGTTTACTTACATCAGTTCACAGTTGGGTCCCTGAAGGCAGACTTAGTTAAAAAGTATATACATGTGGGTCTGTCTTATATGGAGTTTGTCCCTTTGTCCTCTGTTGCCAACAGAGTATCTCTAGCTAAAAAGCTGCTCCAGCGATGATAGGAAGTCAAAAAGAAGCGAGAGAGAGATATGGCTGCATGCCTTGCGCTTTTGTTACCTGCACAGGTAAGGCCACGCCCACCTATAGTCACATGCAAGAGGAAGGATGCTCCAGGCTAAGAGGAAACAGGAAGCTTTCGATTGGCTGCAACAAACACCCCCTTTTCATGTCCACTCTAGGCAAAAAAGGAAAGTTGTAACTTGACCGCTACTTATGTTTCACATCCCACAAGTTACACCTAGGCATATTTGGGGACAGGGGCATCTTTCCCATAGAGGCAAGTGGTGCAGGGCGCCAGGGCGCCAAGTTCTGGAGGGCGCCAGGGAAGAGGTGGAGGTTAGACGTGGCGCCTCTCGGCATCAGCTCGCCACCCTCGCCCGCCTCGCTGAAGCAGGGCTGCGCCCGGAGCCTCCGCCTCTTCTCCGCCAGAGGAACTGCCCTCCAGCCCTGCAAAGCTGCCGGCAGCGCCGTAAAAAGGTCAGCAACTCTGGTAAATGGGGGGGAGGGGTGCTGGAGGGATATTTGCACCACAGCGCCGGATATACTTAAGACAGCCCTGTTTGGGGACTTGATGGGGTTAGGAAAAAGTCATAGAAGACCAATGCAGCTCTCCTTCATGAAGCTACTTAACCAGAGGGTGGCAACAAAGCTTTTCTGTGGCGGTTCCCCCTTTGTGGAATGCTTTCCCCAGGAAGGCACGCCTGCGGCCTTCATATATATATATATATATCTTATTTAACTTATTTAACTGCTTATTTAACTTATATGCAGAATTCATCATGCGAAAGGCTGGACTAGATGAATCCCAAACCGGAATTAAGATTGCCGGAAGAAATATCAACAACCTCAGATATGCAGATGACACAACCTTGATGGCAGAAAGTGAGGAGGAATTAAAGAACCTTTTAATGAGGGTGAAAGAGGAGAGCGCAAAATATGGTCTGAAGCTCAACATCAAAAAAACCAAGATCATGGCCACTGGTCCCATCACCTCCTGGCAAATAGAAGGGGAAGAAATGGAGGCAGTGAGAGATTTTACTTTCTTGGGCTCCTTGATCACTGCAGATGGTGACAGCAGTCACGAAATTAAAAGATGCCTGCTTCTTGGGAGAAAAGCAATGACAAACCTAGACAGCATCTTAAAAAGCAGAGACATCACCTTGCCTACAAAGGTCCGTATAGTTAAAGCTATGGTTTTCCCAGTAGTGATGTATGGAAGTGAGAGCTGGACCATAAAGAAGGCTGATCGCCGAAGGAGGAGTCCCATGGACTGCCTGGCGTGCTATGGTCCATGGGGTCACAAAGAGTCGGACACGACTAAACGACTAAACAACAACAACTCTCTCTCTCTCTCTCTCTCTCTCTCTCTCTCTCTCTCTCTCTATATATATATATATATATATATATGAGCTGTACTAGCGTTGCTGTGGCTGAGTCTAAGATTGGATGTGAATTTTGTTGGCAGGTAAGACACAGACAGCAGGGTTGTCTTGAACATAGAGAAGTCCCCCCAAAAAGACCCCGGCTGTCTTCGTCGGAGCAGGAGTCACCCAGCAGCCACTCCCATTGACCTGGCACCCTGACCTCTCCCTCTCCCTCCCCCTCGCATACCGCATGTTCCCGGCAGTACTGCATACTCCCGCCGGGGTCCGCCGGGGGAAGGGGCAGGATCCAGCCGCCGCCCTCGGAGAAGGAGTCGCCGGGCAGTCGTTCCCAGCAGCCTCTGCCTGCTAATGTCAGGATCTGGCCCCTGCCTTCAGAGTAGCCACCGGGGAGTCACTCACAGCAGCCTCTGCTCGGTGATGCATTTAGTATAGTGTGTGTTCCTTTGACGCCCAGCAGATGGCGCTCTGTTTGCGAAAAATAGGGTTTTACCTGCCACAGGTGTGACACCTGTACAATCTAAGTATATGCAAACACTCCTGTATGCACATGCAACGTTGTGTCCAAATTTCAACGCAATCGGTCAAGCACTTTCGGAGATCTTTGGTCACCCACAAACGGACAATTACATTTTTATTTATATACCTAGATTTTTAGGCAACAGGCGAAACATTCATTTTCAGCTTAGACCTTTGGCTGATTAGCATTCTACAAATCTACGACCTTTAAAATATGTCTGCGGGGAGGGTGGGGTTATTTCACTGTTTCGTTTTCCTTATTTCCTTGTTTTTAATCCTGTGTTTTATTTTCTGTGGCAGTATACTGTACAATCAAAATAAACAAATAATGTCTGAAAGCTCTCCTCCTAAAGTTCAGTTGGAATCTCCTTTCCTGTAATTTGAAGCCTGGAATCTCCTTTCCTGCAATTTGGTCCTACCGTCCAGAGCAGGGGGGGAAACAAGCTCGCTCCATCCTCCATGTGATCGTCCTTCAAATATTGATGATTCATTCTACACAAGAGGCTTCCCTGCACGCGACAGGAGCAAGCCACACACACCCGCAATCTCTGGACTGTCTTCAAGGGCAGCCCCACATACAATGCATTGCAGTAATCTAAGCCGTTGTGCAACAGAGTCGCTGGTGGGTCTGCAGTGGGTCGCAAGAGGAACTTACAAGATATTTGGGGGCTCTGCTGCAGACTCTCCAAATGTCCCAGTTTTCCAGAGACAGTCCCAGATTTACAGAAGCCGTCCCTGTTTCTGATCACGGAATGTCCTGCTTTTCCTTAGGACATCCCTATTTTCACAGGAGAAATGTTGGAGGGGATGGAATAGGACGTCCCTATTTTCACAGGGACAAAGATGGAGCAGCCAAAGATGGAGAAGCTCTATACAGTCAGCAAAAACAAGACCTGGAGCTGACTGTAACTCAGATCATCAGCTTCTTATAGCAAAATTCCAGCTTAAACTGAAGAAAGTAGGAAAAACCACTGGGCCAGTAAGATACAATCTGAATCAAATCCCTTATGAATACACAGTGGAAGTGAGGAACAGGTTTAAGGATTTAGATTTGGTGGACAGAGTGCCTGAAGAACTATGGATGGAGGCTCGTAACATTATACAGGAGGCAGCAATGAAAACCATCCCAAGGAAAAGGAAATGCAAGAAAGCAAAATGGCTGTCCAACGAGGCCTTACAAATAGCGGAGGAGAGGAGGCAAGCAAAATGCAAGGGAGATAGGGAAAGATACAGGAAACTGAATGCAGATTTCCAAAAAACAGCAAGGAGAGACAAGAGGGTCTTCTTAAATGAGCAATGCAAAGAAATAGAGGAAAACAATAGAATGGGGAAAACCAGAGATCTGTTCAAGAAAATTGGAGATATGAAAGGAACATTTCGTACAAAGATTACCATAATCAAGGACAAAAGTGGTAAGGACCTAACAGAAGCAGAAGACATCAAGAAGAGGTGGCAAGAATACACAGAGGAATTATACCAGAAAGATATGGAGGTCTCGTACACCCCAGGTAGTGTGGTTGCTGACCTTGAGCCAGACATCTTGGAGAGTGAAGTCAAATGGGCCTTAGAAAGCACTGCTAATAACAAGGCCAGTGGAAGTGATGATATTCCAGCTGAACTATTTAAAATTTTAAAAGATGATGCTGTTAAGGTGCTACACCCAATATGCCAGCAAGTTTGGAAAACTCAGCAATGGCCAGAGGATTGGAGAAGATCAGTCTACATCCCGATTCCAAAGAAGGGCAGTGCCAAAGAATGCTCCAACTACCGCACAATTGCGCTCATTTCACACGCTAGCAAGGTTATGCTTAAAATTCTACAAGGCAGGCTTAGGCAGTATGTGGACCGAGAACTCCCAGAAGTACAAGCTGGATTTCGAAGGGGCAGAGGAACCAGAGACCAAATAGCAAACATGCGCTGGATTATGGAGAAAGCTAGAGAGTTCCAGAAAAACGTCTACTTCTGCTTCATTGACTATGCAAAAGCCTTTGACTGTGTCGACCACAGCAAACTATGGCAAGTTCTTAAAGAAATGGGAGTGCCTGATCACCTCATCTGTCTCCTGAGAAATCTCTATGTGGGACAAGAAGCTACAGTTAGAACTGGATATGGAACAACTGATTGGTTCAAAATTGGGAAAGGAGTACGACAAGGTTGTATATTGTCTCCCTGCTTATTTAACTTATATGCAGAATTCATCATGCGAAAGGCTGGACTAGATGAATCCCAAGCCGGAATTAAGATTGCTGGAAGAAATATCAACAACCTCAGATATGCAGATGACACAACCTTGATGGCAGAAAGCGAGGAGGAATTAAAGAACCTTTTAATGAGGGTGAAAGAGGAGAGCGCAAAATATGGCCTGAAGCTCAACATCAAAAAAACCAAGATCATGGCCACTGGTCCCATCACCTCCTGGCAAATAGAAGGGGAAGAAATGGAGGCAGTGAGAGATTTTACTTTCTTGGGCTCCTTGATCACTGCAGATGGTGACAGCAGTCACGAAATTAAAAGACGCCTGCTTCTTGGGAGAAAAGCAATGACAAACCTAGACAGCATCTTAAAAAGCAGAGACATCACCTTGCCGACAAAGGTCCGTATAGTTAAAGCTATGGTTTTCCCAGTAGTGATGTATGGAAGTGAGAGTTGGACCATAAAGAAGGCTGATCGCCGAAGAATTGATGCTTTTGAATTATGGTGCTGGAGGAGACTCTTGAGAGTCCCATGGACTGCAAGAAGATCAAACCTATCCATTCTTAAGGAAATCAGCCCTGAGTGCTCCCTGGAAGGACAGATCGTGAAGCTGAGGCTCCAATACTTTGGCCACCTCATGAGAAGAGAAGAATCCTTGGAAAAGACCCTGATGTTGGGAAAGATGGAGGGCACTAGGAGAAGGGGACGACAGAGGACGAGATGGTTGGACAGTGTTCTCGAAGCTACGAACATGAGTTTGACCAAACTGCGGGAGGCAGTGCGAGACAGGAGTGCCTGGCGTGCTATGGTCCATGGGGTCACGAAGAGTCGGACACGACTAAACGACTAAACAACAAATTTTCACAGGAGAAATGTTGGAGGGGATGGAATAGGACGTCCCTATTTTCATCGGAGAAATGTTGGAGGGGATGGAATAGGACGTCCCTATTTTCATGGGAGAAATGTTGGAGGGGTGGAATAGGACGTCCCTCTTTTCATAGGAGAAATGTTGGAGGGGATGGAATAGGACATCCCTCTTTTCATAGGAGAAATGTTGGAGGGGTTGGAATAGGACGTCCCAATTTTCATGGGAGAAATGTTGGAGGGGATGGAATAGGACGTCCCTCTTTTCATAGGAGAAATGTCGGAGGGGATGGAATAGGACGTCCCTATTTTCATGGGAGAAATGTTGGAGGGGTTGGAATAAGACGTCCCAATTTTCATGGGAGAAATGTTGGAGGGGATGGAATAGGACGTCCCTTTTTCATCAGAGAAATGTTGGTGGGTATGCTACTGCGGGATAGATAGGTGATAGAACAGTGGTCAGCAAACTTTTTCAGCCATGGGCCAGCCCACTGTCCCTCAGACCTTGAGGGGGAGGGGCAGACTATATTTTGAAGGGTGGGAATGAACGAATTCCTATACCCTCCAAATAACCCAGAGATGCATTTTAAATAAAAGGACACATTCTACTCGTGTAAAAACACGCTGATTCCTGGACCGTCCACGGGCCGGATTTAGAAGGCGATTGGGCTGGATCCGGCCCCCGGGCCTTAGTTTGCCTACCCATGTGATAGAATATCTGGGTTCTCTTCCAGCAACGCTACTTCCTTTTACCAGCCTCTGTTGGAGACAGAGTACTAGGTTAGAGAGACCTGCTAGCCAGGCTTTCACGATTGGTTCATTTAGAGCAGTGGGAGTTGTTTGTGATTGGTATGCAGCCTGCATGCCCTGAGCTACTGTGCTCTCCCAAGCAGACTGTCTGCAGCGACGCAAATTAAATCTTCCTCTGAACTCTGCAAATTAGGATGTTAGACAATACAAAAGGCTCCCGAGCTTTGCCATGGAATCTATTTTCACCTCTCTCTCTTTTTGTGTGTGGGGGGAGAGAACTTAGTCATCTAAGGGAAAGGAAGGAAGGAAGGAAGGAAGGAAGGAAGGAAGGAAGGAAGGAAGGAAGGAAGGAAGGAAGGAAGGAAGGAAGGATTTCTGTAGACAAGTGTGGCGTAATATACACATGGCTGCGTATCCTTCCGCACAATGCATTTTGTATGATACTCAGTGCTGGATTTACCGGTAGGTATAAGCTCCCAAAAAATTAAAGGGGAAAAACACCTGGATGTACATTTCCAAAATATAAGATAAAAAACAAATAAAATAAAACCTACACACAACAACAGTGGTTTGTGTTTTGTAGGCTCCTATGATGTAAGAATTGATGCTTTTGAATTATGGTGCTGGAGGAGACTCTTGAGAGTCCCATGGACTGAAAGAAGACCAAACCTCTCCATTCTGAAGGAAATCAGCCCTGAGTGCTCACTGGAAGGACAGATCCTGAAGCTGAGGCTCCAATACTTTGGCCACCTCGTGAGAAGAGAAGACTCCCTGGAAAAGACCCTGATGTTGGGAAAGATGGAGGGCACAAGGAGAAGGGGACGACAGAGGACGAGATGGCTGGACAGTGTTCTCGAAGATATGAACATGAGTTTGACCAAACTGCGGGAGGCAGTGCAAGACAGGAGTGCCTGGCGTGCTCTGGTCCATGGGGTCACGAAGAGTCAGACACGACTAAACGACTAAACAACAACAACAACAACATGATGTAAGTCATGGGCCCCGCCTGCTAGCCTGCTCCCTAAAATATCACTGCTCTGCTCCTTTCTATATATAGGGTGCCTACATTCTGCAGGTGCAAATGGCTTGAGATACCTATTAGGTCCATCAATGACCCTATAGCATATATTCAACACAAAATAAACAGTGACAATTTGTTGTTGACAAAGGACAGTTGGACATATAAAGGGCCCCATTACCTTCAGTAGCTGAGGGCCGCATCAAACCTAAATTCAGCCCAGGAAGGAAGGAAGGAAGGAAGGAAGGAAGGAAGGAAGGAAGGAAGGAAGGAAGGAAGGAAGGAAGGAAGGAAGGAAGGAAGGAAGGACCAAGAAAAGAGGGATAGAGAAACAGAAGGAGAGAGGAAATGATGAAAGGAGGAAGGGGATATATCTAACCGTTCTCGTTCTCCTTTCTTTTTCTTTCGTAATAATTTTCCATTGCAGTTTCAAAAATTTAACACCTGTGCTTCAATGCATCCTAAATTCACCTTCCCTCAACCTCCTGCCCATTTACCATGGTGTTTTAATTCTCTCCCCTTCTGCTGTTCAGTGCCTTTTATTTTTAAATACCTACACACCTATACTGCATTCTCTAATTCCTTCTAATAGTTCAAATCCTGCTCTCAAGTTCATCACACTATAATATTTCCATAGGAAGCCCCCAAAAGGGCTTCCATTCTTCCACAAAGCAATCATCTTATTTGGGCTGTTAACTTTGCCATTTCTGCATAGTCCGTCTCCTTACTTATCCATTCTTCTTTGGTGGGAACGCCTTCCATTTTTGCACATAGAGCCACGGTTTTCAACCCGTGTGCTGTGGCACCCTGGGGTGCCTTGAATGATGCTCAGAAATGTCGCGGGCAATCCCTCTTTCCTTCCCTCCCTCCTCCGATACCCTCTTGTGTCTCTGCCTCCCAAAGGCTGGCACAGCTGTTTGTTGCAGCAGCCCTGGCTACAACCTCCGTGGGCGAATGGTGCCTCTGGGGCAGGCCAGGAGCTGGGGCAGCCTTGGAGTAAGCAAGCAAGCCAGTGTGGGAGCCTAGCTGGCCAGTCCACCAGCCCTTGCTGTTGGGAATGGACAGACTAGTGGGAGGCCGGGCAGGCAGGAAGCCTTTCCTGTGCTTGTTGTCTGCAATGCCAGCCTGGGAGCTGAGTGCCCGGTGCTGAAGGGGAGCCTTTGTGCCATGCAGGCCTGGCAGCGCCCGTTGCTGCCTCCCCCCCCCCAAGGCAAGCTGCTGGCCTCACATCCACCTTTGTCCGGTCTCCGTTGGGCCACTGAGGCTGGGGGCCTCCTCTTCCCAGGCCCCTGTGGGGCAGTGTGAGGAGGCACCTCTCTTTGGGGCAACTCAGAGACCAGCAGCTGCCCAGAGGCCTCCCAAAGAAAGGGGAGAGAAGAGGGGGCTGAGGGAACTCTCCACAAGGGAGGGTGTTCGAAAAAGGGTGAAGGGCTGACAGCTCTGCAGGGAAGGGGGACATAACTGGGCTCCCGAGCCCCACAGGGGTGCCACAGAAAGGATGCAGTTGTTCAAGGGAGCCGTGGACCCGAAAAGGTTGAGAACCTCTGGTGTAGACAATCCTGTCCGCTGTTGTTCTTTCGTTCTTTTCTTCACTCCCCTTGTTCTCCCTTTCCTCCCTCGCCTCCTTTTCACTCTCAATATCTTCTTCCGAACCAGCCCCAGCTAATGCGACAGGAGCCAATTGCTCCTAATAAACTGCCACAGTAACACAACCTGGCAGAGGAGAGTCTGCAGAGATGCCAGAGGGTACCTGGAGAAGCCGTGTGACAGCTCAATTTGTACCTGGTGTGAAAAGGAGGAGGAGGAGGAGGAGGAGGAGGAGGAGGAGGAGGAGGAGGAGGAGGAGGAGGAGGAGGAGGAGGAGGAGAGAGACAAGAGGAAGGATAGATGGAGATGCACAAGAGGGGAGACAGCCGCTCTAAATGGAAAGAAGCTGGAAAGAACCACTAGGAATAACAGTCACCCATTTTCAGGGACAGATCACAGACCTTCCTACTATTAAAAAAAAATAGTACGGGTGATCAACTAGGTTTTACCCACAGAATCATAGAATTGTACAGCTATACTAATAATTTATTATTTATACATTTATATTTATTATCCCCAGCCACTCTGGGTGGCTCCCAACAGAATAGGAAAAACACGATAAAACATCAAACATTTTTTAAAAACTTCCCTAAACAAGGCTGCCTTCAGATGTCAGGTAGTTGTTTATTTCTTTGACATCTGACGGGAGGGCGTTCCACAGGGCGGGCGCCACCACCGAGAAGGCCCTCTGCCTGGCTCCCTGTAACCTCACTTCTCTCAGGGAGGGAACCGCCAGAAGGCCCTCGGTGCTGGACCTCAGTGTCTGGGCTGGATGATGGGGTGGAGACGCTCCTTCAGGGATACTGGGCCGAGGCCATTTAGGGCTTTCAAGGTCCACACCAACACTTTTAATTGTGCATGGAAATGTGCTGGGAGCCAATGTAGATCTTTCAAGACAGGTGTTATATGGTCTCAGCGGCCGCTTCCAGTCACTAGTCTAGCTGCCGCATTCTGGATTAATTGCAGTTTCCGGGTCACCTTCAAAGGGAGCCCTACGGAAAGCGCATAGCAGTAGTCCAAGCAAGAGATAACCAGAGCATGCACCACTCTGGTGACAGAGTCTGCGGGCGGGTGGGTGGGGGGGTCTTAGCCTGTGTACCAGATGGAGCTGCCCTGGACACAGAATTGACCTGCACCTCCATGGACAGTTGTGCATCCAAAATGACTTGCAGGCTGCGCACCTGGTCCTTCAGAGGCACAGTTGCCCCATTCAGGACCAGGGAGTCCCCCAGACCCGCCTGCCCCCTGCCCCTTCTGTCTTGTCAGGATTCAACCTCAATTTAATTGCAACTTCCGGACCAGCTGCAAAGGGCAGCCCCGCAAAAAGCACATTACAGTAGTCAAGAGCATACCAAGATTTGATTGGGGAGAGGGGGAGAGGGAGAGAGGGAGAGAGAGGGAGAGAGAGAGAGAGAGAGAGAGAGAGAGAGAGAGAGAGAGAGAGAGAGAGAGAGAGAGAGAGAGAGAAGGAGAGAACCCTCCTTCCTTGTATCAAAGATAATGTGCTTCAGGATGGATTGTGCCGTGCTTGGGAACTGGGAAACTTCCTGGCATCGCCCTTTAAAAAATGACCCCCATCTGGAGCTGTTTCTGCTGGCAAAGAACCCATAAATCACAGGAAGGAGCTGATAGATTTCCAATCAAATTTTTCTTCTCACAAGCTGCCTCACTGCAGCTGCAGGACTCCTTCTTCCCCCTCCAACATCATCCCCCCCCCACCTCTGCTGCCTTCCCAACTTCTCTGGACACTCTGGTGGGCGGAGAAGGGGGGGATGGACAACCCAGGATGGTCCATTGATTCCCCTGAACCTGTCGATTTTATTGAAACCCCCAGAAGTAGCTTTGAGAACAAAACAGGTTTGGGCCTGAATGCCTTGATGACAACAAGACTCACTCCTCGTTCCCGTTCGGCTGTGCAGACTCCCTTTTAAAACTTGGTCAACCTACACCCCTGCCATTTATTATTTATTTATTTATTTATTTATTTATTTATACCCCGCCCATCTGGCTGGGTTTCCCCCGCCACTCTGGGCGGCTTGCAACAAATACCAAAACACATTAAAATATCACAGATTAAAAACTTCCCTAAACAGGGCTGCCTTCAGATGTCTTCTAAATGTCATGTAGTTATTTATCTCTTTGACATCTGATGGGAGGGCGTTCCACAGGGCGGGTGCCACCACCGAGAAGGCCCTCTGCCTGGTTCCCTGTAGCTTTGCTTCTCGCAGTGAGGGAACCGCCAGAAGGCTCTCGTAACATTTGTCCTGTAACATTTGTGTTATACACACACACACACACACACACAGAACATGCTCCTTGTAATGGCTTTGTTATCGTTTGTATGGTTGTATGCAGTGCTGTTTTTTGCAGAAAAAAGAGGTGCCAGGTCTCATCACGAACCCTTAAAGACCTACATTGGCTCCCAGTACTTTTCCGAACACAATTCAAAGTTTTGCTGCTGACCCTGAAAGCCCAAAACGGCCTCAGCCCTGTATCCCTGAAGGAGCGTGTCCACCCCGGACACCGGGGTCCATCTCCCGAGGACCTACATTGGCTCCCAGTACGTTTCCGAGCACAATTCAAAGTGTTGGTGCTGACCTGGAAAGCCCTAAATGGCTTTGGCCCTGTATACCTGAAGGAGCGTCTCCACCCCCATCCTTCTGAGGTCCAGCTCCGAGAGCCTTCTGGCAGTTCCCTCCCTGCGAGAAGCAAAGCTACAGGGAACCAGGCAGAGGGCCTTCTTGGTGGTGGCGCCCACCCTGTGGAACGCCCTCCCAACAGATGTCAAGGAGATAAACAGCTATCTGTCTTGTAGAAGACACCTGAAGGCAGCCCTGTTTAGGGAAGCTTTTAATGTTTGGTGGATTTCTGTATTTTAATTTTTTATTGGAAGCTGCCCAGAGTGGCTGGGGAAACCCAAGCAGATGGGCAGGGTATAAATAATAAATTATTATTATTATTATTATTATTAGAGAGGCAGAAGATAGATAATAGCAGGATGCAGAAGAGAGAAAAGAGGTGTTGGAAAGCTAGAGAGAAAGGTGTAAACCATAGAATCGTAGAGTTGGAAGGGACCCCCAAGGGTCATCCAGTCCAACCCCCTTTGCAATGCATGCATCTCAGCTGAAGCATCCCTGACCATCCAATCTCTGTTTAGAAACCTCCAAGGAAGGAGAGAGGAGAGAAAATAAGGGTGTGCCACTCTCACACACCCACGGCCTGTTCTGGTGACAGAGCCTTTTAGACAAGCTCTTTGCCCCCCCCCTTGGCGCCAATCCCTCCCCCAACCCATCGCTCCAGCCAGGCCCTGCCTTACCAAAGGCCTTGACCCCAGCGCTCCTCCCACTTCTAAGGGAGAGCCTGCTCCTGCCTTCCACTGTGAAGCCGTCTTTGTGTCATTCCACTCCCCGGCTGGTGCTTGTGGTTTCTCCCTCTCTCCCCCTCCCGGTGCCCATTAGCCGTAATATCTGTTAAATATTTCGACAGCTTAACAGGGGAATTGATTGCTTGTTACTCCAAGTCGGGGTTTTTTTGATGGGGCTGGAGAAATGTCAGCGGCGCTGCCGGGCCGGTTGCCAGCGGCACCTGAGACGGGGAGATCGGAATCTCTCTCTGGGGTGCTGTTCCAAGCTGTGCCTACGCAGGAGACTCAAAGCAGATTTTCCAGGGATTTCTCTGTCCTTGCCCATCTCCCACCAGGAAAGGAGCCAAGTTTCATGGATTGTTGCCATCACAGTAAGGGTGATGAATAGATGCTCGTTGTTCCATCCTATTGCTGTTTTCTGGATTGATTCATAGAATGGTAGCGGTTGGAAGTGATACCAAGGGTCATCTAGCTTTTTTGTGTTGAATATATGTTGTTGTTGTTATTGTTGTTGAGTCGTTGAGTCGTGTCCGACTCTTCGTGACCCCATGGACCAGAGCACGCCAGACCCTCCTAACTTCCACTGCCTCCTGCAGTTTGGTCAGACTCATGTTTGTGGCTTCGAGAACACTGTCCAACCATCTCGTCCTGTGTCGTCCCCTTCTCCTTGTGCCCTCCATCTTTCCCAACATCAGGGTCTTTTCCAGGGAGTCTTCTCTTCTCATGAGGTGGCCAAAGTATTGGAGCCTCAGCTTCACGATCTGTCCTTCCAGTGAGCCCTCAGGGCTGATTTCCTTCAGAATGGAGAGGTTTGATCTTCTTGCAGTCCATGGGACTCTCAAGAGTCTCCTCCAGCACCAGAATTCAAAAGCATCCATTCTTCCACGATCAGCCTTCTTTATGTTCCTGGAGCAGGAACTGGCAAGCCACTCCAGTATCCCTACCAAGAAAACTCCATGGACAAAGACAACAGGCAACCCCCCTGCAGGAATCTTAGCTAAAGCACCCATGGCAGATGGCCGTCCAACCTCTGCTTAGTCAGCCACCTCCCGTCCCACGGTCGAACAGCTCTGACTGTCAGAAAGTTCTTCCTGGTGTTGAGTCCGAATCTCCTTCCTCGTAGCTTGAAGCCATGGGTTCGAGTCCTACCCTCGGGAGCAGGAGAACACAAGCTGTGTGGCAGCCCTTCAGATATTTGGAGATGGCTCTCCTGTCTCCTCTCAGCCTCCTCTTTTCCAGGCTAAACGTACCCAGCTCCTTCAAACGTTCCTCATCAGGCTTGGCTTCTAGGGCCTTGATCTGCACACCTTCAAGATTGCCAACATCCCAGATAGCCCTCTCCTCCATGAATTTGCTTAATTATCTTTCGAAGGGGGTACGCCTGCATTGGTAAGTTCTTAATGTTTGACATTTTATTATGTTTTTATATGTGTTGGAAGCCACACAAAGTGGTGGGGGCAAGCCAGTCAGATGAGCAGAGTATAAATAATAAACTTATTATTATTTGTAGCAGTAGTATTGGGTGGTGGAGGGGAGTTATCTCTGCCCCCTGCGGGAGAGAGTCCCATAGTTTAATCATGCCCTGCATGAAGGATGACTCCCCCTCTCAAGAAAGATTATACTGTAATTACTTAGCCAAATCCAAGATCAGCTGAGTTCAGCTGTCACAAACATTAGTTCAAAGTATTAGTTCTATGGTGAAACCAAGGAAGGAGAAGCCTTCAACTGTCATGGGCACTTAATCTGAGATTCCTGCATCGCAGGGGGTTGGACTAGAGGACCTCTGAGGGTCCCTCCGAAGTATACAGTTCTATGATTCTGTTTCTTAATGCTCAAGTAAACACCAACATACAGGCTCAAATATAGCGCGTCTCCTTGCCTTCAATTACGCTGACATATTTCCAAGCCTCGGCCTTGGAATGCACTTGGGGGGGGGGGGAGGTGGCAGCATGAGAATAATCATAAAAAATAATTTTTTAAAAAAAAAAAACCCCACATCGATTGGTGCTTCTAATGAATAGCTTTGGCTCAGGGTGTTTCTAGCAGGCCATGCACAGATTTATGGGGAAGCCCCGACCGTCTGGGGCTCAGGGTAGCAGCGCCAGGAGGAAATGTTCCCCCATCAATCTCGCCATTGATGTTGGAAGCCAGGAACCTGAGAATTTCGCCCGGCTGGCCAGGAGCTTGTTATACGCATCAGATATGCTTGTTAAGAGGCGTGAAAGGCAAGCGAGGAGGGTGGCTTTGCCAATCCTGTGTCAGGTTTATTGTTCCTGGACTCCTGGCTGACGCCGACAGCTGCAATTGCCCTCTTTTCTAGCTCAGGGTGGCAACCTCACATACCCGCCAATATTTCTCCAATGAAAATAGGGACCCAGGTGGCGCTGTGGGTTAAACCACTGAGCCTAGGGCTTGCTGATCAGAAGGTCGGCGGTTCGAATCCCTGCAACGGGGTGAGCTCCTGTTGCTCGGTCCCAGCTCCTGCCCACCTAGCAGTTTGAAAGAACATCAAAGTGCAAGTAGATAAATAGGGACTGCTCTGGCGGGAATGTAAACGGCGTTTCCGTGCGCTGCTCTGGATCGCCAGAAGCAGCTTTGTCATGCTGGCCACATGACCCGGAAGCTGTCTGCGGACAAACGCCGGCTCCCTCGACTTATAGAGCGAGATGAGCGCCGCAACCCCAGAGTCGGACACGACTGGACCTGATGGTCAGGGGCCCTTTACCTTTTATTACATAATAATAATAATGATGATGATAGCTTTATTTATTCCCCTCCCATCTGACTGGGTTGCCCCAGCCACTCTGGGTGGCTTCCAACATATATAGAAACATAACAAAACATTAAATCTTCGTGGGGTCACGAAGAGTCGGACACGACTAAACAACTAAACAACAACAACAAAGGTTGTAGCTCCTTGGTTTGGGGGCGGGGTCGCAAAGCTCCTTAGGGAAAGTGGGACATTCTGGGATTAAAAACTGGTGTTGTTGTTGTTTTTAATCTGGAACTGTCCCAGGAAAATAGGACACTTGGGGGGTCTGTTTTGAATCTTCAAGGAAAATATTTCAGATTCTTCTCGTAAGTGACATTTTGCTTTCTCCTAGCACCAACCTGGCACCCGGAGGTCTCCACGTGGCCACAACTGGACCCGCGCCAGTTGCAAAACACGTCTGGCACCTGGCTAATTTCTAACACTGGCCTTATCTTCCATCAATCTGCTGATGCCCCTAGACCAGGGCTTTCCCCCCAAGCTGAACCTTGCCAGTTCTGGCACTTCTCAGTTGGACGTCATTGCCATTATAAGAGAACAAGGGAGGCATTCATGGCGAGCTCTGGCACCTCTTTTGCTAGAAAAATAACAGGATCATCAGCAAACTTGCCCATCTCATTGCTTACCCTTAATTCCAGATCATTTATGAACAAATTAAAAAGCACGTCCCGATGCCGATCCTTGGGGGGTGGGCTTCATTTTCTATACCTCTCCATTCAGAAAACTCTCCATTTATTCCTATTCTCTTGCTTCCTGGAACTTCACCAATCCATGCTCCACAAGAGGACCTCTTCCCCTAATTCCTTGACCAGTCCAATTCCTTAACCCATTCTGCACACAAAGCAGGGGCTGTACCTTCTCCTGAGAGTGGAATTTTAAAAGAAAGAAAGAAAGAAAGAAAGAAAGAAAGAAAGAAAGAAAGAAAGAAAGAAAGAAAGAAAGAAAGAAAGAGAGAGAGAGAGAGAGAGAGAAAGAAAGAAAGAAAGAAAGAAAGAAAGAAAGAAAGAAAGAAAGCTGCAGTCCTGAACCTGCTGACTTGCAAAAGGCCTGCATTAAAATCAATAGGACTTCAGAGAAAATACGCTGCAGATGGGAGCATTAAATGTGGAATGTGCTAATATTTATTTCTCCCCCAGAAATCAAACACGGGGTACAAATTTTCACCTGCCCACAGGGAATGCTGGCTTCTCAGCCTTTGCCCGACCCCCCAGATAGATATTTTTTTCCCACCAGAACAAAGATTAAAGACACTGAAGACTGCAAGGTTCTATATAAAAATAGAATGCATGCAGAGAAATATATCTAGAGGAATATGTAGTTAACAATATCTAGAATAAGGTCGGAAACAGAAGTCGAGTAGATAGCGGAGGGAAGTCTGAGGGGGGAAATGGTGGGGGGGGTGAATCGCATTTTGTTATTTTTGATTATTATTATTATTATTTATTTCTATTTTGTTTGTAGTATATTTGTTTGATATCTACATATATATTTTTCGAAAAGAATGTATGAGATATATGTGATGATTTGTATTGATTGTTTAATTAATAAAATTCATTTTTTAAAAAAAAGATTGGGGAAGGGGGTAAGGGATAATAGTGAACACCCACTCCAAGCCAGGAAAGATTCCTGCAAGTTAATTAGATGATAGATTAGATAGATAGATAGATAGATAGATAGATAGATAGATAGATAGATAGATATAGATAGATATGGATAGATATGGATAGATATAGATAGATGATAGAGAGAGATAGATGATAGATAGATAGATAGATAGATAGATAGATAGATAGATAGATAGATAGATAGATAGATATGGATAGATGATAGATGATAGATAGATATAGATAGATGATAGATAGAATGCGTCACAGAATCGTAAGGATGTTTTAGAAACCAACCCTAACCGTAATTTTAGGCTGTTTGTTTGTTTGTTTGTTTGTTTACGTAGAGCGTTTGTACCCTGCTCTTCAGCCAAAAAGACTCCCAGAGCAGCTAACACTCTAAAAATCCTTGTGCTCTAAAAAAAAAAAAAAAGACACGGCATGAAAGGAAAAGGGGACAGGGAGGGAAGAAGATAATGAAGACTCAAACTCAGGCACCAGTTTCATGGGGAGGAGGCTGGGCTTTTTTGGAGAAGCTGATGGAGCTAAGCCTTCTGCTTCCCTTCTCTCCCACTGAGGCAGCCTGGTGGAATGGCTGCCCCCAGGCGTCAGCTGAGCGAGGCGGAGCCCTAAGCGTGGCATGTATGTTGTTGTGGGAATTCTTATAAACAACCCTGTAAGGTAGGCAAGCACTGCAATAACCGCCATGCTGCAGATGAAGGTATGAAGCTGGGAGCGACTCTTTCCCCTACGGCCCTTTCCCCTGCTTTCACTTTCACCCTGCTTCTCACTTGCCTGTAGGGTTGCCATACTGTATTTTGAAGAGCCAAAATGTCAGGAGTCCAGGTTCCCGGCTTGATAACACAGTAAGCGTAGGTAATTAAAAAGGAGGATTTATTGCAAAAACAAACAAACAGATAGCTCTGGATGGCTCTAACAAAGCCTCTGGCATCATGACTCAAGATGACCCTTCTGAAGACTGCTTCCGGCGTTGGCAGAAGATACTGAATTTACGAACTACGTCTCTTGTTTTGCTTCCTAGCTAGCAGCTCTCCCATTTGCCGACTCTTTGGATTGAGTGGATCACCTCCAACCTCTTCCTTTTCTGAGAGGCTGTCTCTGAGTTTGTTCCCGCCGGATTGTGCTTCCGGTGAGCTTTGGTTGTGTTCCAGCCTGCTCTCAGCTACTGCCTTATCAGCCTGCCTGTCAAGGTCAGGAAGGGACGAAGTCTGCAGCTGCCAGCTCTCCCCTGCCTGACTCACATCAAAGCCTCTCTGTTCCTGGCTGCTTTCTGCAGTTGGCTGCAAACCTTCGCTTGGAGCTGGCTCATTCCTGACACAAAAAGAAAACGCTACGACGACAGTCATTTTAAATACGCGTACTATATGTTGGCTATAGAAGCTGTGATTTATTGCTGAGCACAGCAGAAGAGAAAGCAAATCTCCAACCACCAGTTATGCCTGTGTCTCATCCAGAAAGCATAGCCAGAGACATTTTGGCAATTTAAAAAAAAAACCACCCAGACAGAAATTTTACCCCTTAAAAAGAGGGCATGTCCTGGAAAAAGAGAACACATGGCAACCCCGCTGGATGGAGGAGGAGGAACGCTTGAGCAAATTCCACTTTTGCTTCTGCCCCCCCCCATTCAGCAGCACAAGCCCCCCCCCCCCCCGCAGAAAGTGACCTCGAAAGGAATGCAGCCCTCAGGCTGGAACAAGCCCCCTTGCTCTTGGAATAGAAGTTCCAGTTAGCTCAAGGTCTGATTCTGCATGGAGGACTATCAGAAAGAAGAACAGGACCGGCAGGCAGCCGTGGAATCTGGGCGCTGGGTACAGGGAGCTGGCTATTGATACCTGGCACAGATCTGTGTCCACTTCAACATCGGACCGCAGTGAAACTTCATTGCATTAATCCAGACTTTTCTTCAGGGTGTTGGGGGGCGGGGCTTGAGGGAAAGGGCTCCCCACTTGCGATGGGTTTGTAAACATGTCAAGCAGTTTTGAGCTTGGTGGTTCAGACGGCTGAGCTACAGCTCCAACCAGCTCCAGCCAGCAGTCAAAGATGATAGGCTTTGTAGTCCAACCACAGGTCAGCAGCTCATCAAATCTACCTTCCGCAAACTGGCGCCCTCTAGGTGTTTTTCGGACTCCAGATCCCAGCAGCCAGCATGGTCAAGGGCGATGTTGTCCAACAACAGGTTTAAAAATGTTCAAATTTGCCTGGGGCCTCTAGGAATTTTGGACTTCAGTTCCCACCCAGCAATGGGAATCCACGGTTCAACAGAGCTGCTCAACTCTGGTTCCCATCAACCCCTGGCTCTTCACACCTAATGGTCTTGGATGATGGGAGTTGTAGTCCAAAAGCGTTTGGAAAGGAGCAGGTTGGGGAAGGCGAGCACAAAGCAGTTCTTCTCCATCATGTCTGGACCCAGAGTGAGAGAGCTGGCCCATCTAAAGGTCTCAAGCACATCGCCATGCGCCCAACCTCTAACACCATCCTAGGCGAGACACGTCCCGTTTTGGGCTTTATGATAGATATAATTTAAAGATCCGAGAGATGTTAAAACCCATCAGTCACTCCCGGGCTGAGCTTAAATCTTCTTCCAGATGATCTATATCGCTTGAGGTATTAACGAGTTTTCCAATTTCCATTCAATCAGCAGATCTTGCCCGTCTCCTGGCACACAGGCCCATGTTGGGTCATTAATAACTGCGGTGGAAATCAGTAGCCGCGGCAAAGACTCTCCCCTGCTAGAACACTTGCATTTATATATCCCATCCTATTTACGATGCAATTTCCCCATACATTGCCCCTGAAGGACCAGGTGCGCAGCCTGGGAGTCATTTTGGACTCACAGCTGTCCATGGAGGTGCAGGTCAATTCTGTGTCCAGGGCAGCTCCATCTGGTACACAGGATGAGACCCTCCCTGACTGCCACTCCCAACAGAATATTTAAAAAACGATAAAACATCAAACATAAAAAACTTCCCTGTGTCTTCTAAAAATTCAGGTGTCTTCTAAAAATCAGAGAGTTATTTATCTCCTCGGTATCTGATGGGAGGGCGTTCCACAGGGCGGGCGCCACCACCGAGAAGGCCCTCTGCCTGGTTCCCTGTAACCTCACTTCTCGCAGGGAAGTTCCTAGTAGGTCGCTCTAACCCCTACACCATGCTGACTTTCTGACTTTCCCATCAGCCACTTTGGGCAGCTTCCAGTACATATAAAACAGAATAAAACTTCAAACATTAAAAACTTCCGTAAACAGGGCTGCCTTCAAATGTCTTCTAAAAGTCAGATTTCCTTGACATCTGATGGGAGGGCGTTCCACAGGGCGGGAGCCACTACCGAGAAGGCCCTCTGCCTGGTTCCCTGTAACCTCACTTCTCGCGGGGGGGGGGACCGCCAGAAGACCCTCGGAGCTGGACCTCAGTGTCCGGGCTGAACGATGGGGGTGGAGATGCTCCTTCAGGTATACAGGGCTTTCAAGGTCAGCACCAACACTTTGAATTGTACTTGGAAAGGTCCTGGGAGCCAATGTAGGTCTTTCAGGAGGAGTCAGAGGGAGAAGACAGGGAGGGGGAGGTGTCAGGAGCTGAAGCGCTCACAGGGGGTTAGTGAGCAGGGGGAGTCTGTGGCACCCCACTTGTCACCTTTTCCCAGGATGACAAGGAACTTGTAGTGAGCACATTTGGGGTTTGATCAGTCAACCAGCTCTAAATCCACCAAGCAGTTACTTCATCCAGACCACGTTTTACCAGCTTTTCCAGAAGGATGTCATGGGGGTGGGGGGGTGGGGACTTTGTCAAGAGCCTTGTGAAATCAAGATACACTACACCTGCAGCATTCCCCTGATCCACCCAACTTGTAACCCTATTGAGAAACCCGTGCTGGGTCTGAGTAATCACACCATCCTTTTCTAAGAGCTCACAGATTGTGTAATTCAGGACCGTGAGGGCTAGGTTCTTGCAATATATTTAAGGGAATCGCAGAGTGGCATAGCACTTGCTCCGCATGCAAAATCATAGAATCATAGAGTTGGAAGAGATCACAAGGGCCATCCAGTCCAACCCCCTGCCAAGCAGGAAACACCATCAAAGCATTCTTGGCATATGTCTGTCAAGCCTCTGCTTAAAGACCTCCAAAGAAGGAGACTCCACCACACTCCTTGGTAGCAAATTCCACTGCCGAACAGCTCTTACTGTCAGGAAGTTGTTCCTAATGTTTAGGTGGAATCTTCTTTCTTGTAGTTTGAATCCATTGCTCCGTGTCCGCTTCTCTGGAGCAGCAGAAAACAACCTTTCTCCCTCCTCTATATGACATCCTTTTATATATTTGAACATGGCTATCATATCACCCCTTAACCTTCTCTTCTCCAGGCAAAACATACCCAGCTCCCTAAGCCGTTCCTCATAAGGCATCGTTTCCAGGCCTTTGACCATTTTGGTTGCCCTCTTCTGGACACGTTCCAGCTTGTCAGTCTCCTTCTTGAACTGTGGTGCCCAGAACTGGACACAGTACTCCAGGTGAGGTCTGACCAGAGCAGAATACAGTGGTACTATTACTTCCCTAGATCTAGATGTTATACTCCTATTGATGCAGCCCAGAATTGCATTGGCTTTTTTAGCTGCTGCATCACACTGCTGACTCATGTCAAGTCTGTGGTCTACCAAGACTCCTAGGTCCTTTTCACATGTACTGCTCTCGAGCCAGGTGTCACCCATCCTGTATTTGTGCCTTTCATTTTTTTTGCCCAAGTGGAGTACTTTACATTTCTCCTTGTTAAAATTCATCTTGTTTGCTTTGGCCCAGTTGTCTAAACTGTTAAGGTCATTTTGAAGTGTGATCCTGTCCTCTGGGGTATTAGCCACCCCTCCCAATTTGGTGTCGTCTGCAAACTTGCTCAGGATGCCCTCAAGCCCTTCACCCAAGTCATTGATAAAGATGTTGAATAAGACTGGGCCCAAGACAGAACCAAAAGACCCCGGGCTCCCCTGGAAAGCTGCTGCCAGTCAGTGCGGGCGGTACTGAGCTTGGCGGACCGCTGGTCTGACTCTTCTTAAGGCAGCTTGCTATGTTGCTTATGACCCTAGGGTCGCCGCTTTCCAGCCTAACCGTTAAAACTGCGCCAAATTATAACATATTGGATTTACTTAAAATTCAATATTCTGTCTCCCTGGTTCCTGGGGGAAATGAATAGCTTTTGGCCCAGCCTCCTCCATTAGGAAGGAACAGGAGAGAGGCCTCTGTAGCCTTCAGCCCTCATAATTCTTTTTTTTTCTTTCTTTCCCCAACGCTCCCCAGCAAAAGCATAATTTCTTTGTTGACCATTTCTGCCCCTGTGTCCAGGCAGACAGGGCGGCTGGGCCCTCGCCCTCGCAGGGCTCTCCCAGCCTCGCTCTGGCACCATCGATGGGATTTTAATAGGTGTATTTTCAAATTAGTTCTGGGGCTTTCAGGACTTATCAGTTAAATGAGCTTTTTCAAATTGATTCAGAGGTCACCCAGAGAAGTTTTCAGGCTCTGTTATCTCTCCCCCAGAAGGGGGCAACGGGGAGAAGAAGGAAGTCGGAGGGAAGAGGTTGGGGGGGGGAGTGGAAGAGGCCACTGGTGGTGGGAGGGAGGAAAAGAAAGAAAGAGAAAAAGAGAGAGGGGGGAGGGAGAGAAAGAAAGAAAGAAAGAAAGAAAGAAAGAAAGAAAGAAAGAAAGAAAGAAAGAAAGAAAGAAAGAAAGAAAGAAAGAGAGGGAAGGAAGGAAAGAAGGAAGGAAGGAAGGAAGGAAGGAAGGAAGGAAGGAAGGAAAGAGAGAGAGAGAGAGAGAGAGAGAGAGAAAGGAAGAGAGGGGGGAGAGTAAGAAAGAGAGGGAAAGAAGGAAGGAAGGAGAAAGAAAGAAAGAAAGAAAGAAAGAAAGAAAGAAAGAAAGAAAGAAAGAAAGAAAGAAAGAAAGAAAGAAAGAAAGAAAGAAAGAAAGAAAGAGTAAGAAAGAGTAAGAAAGAGAGGGAAGGAAGGAAGAAGAAAGAAAGAAAGAAAGAAAGAAAGAAAGAAAGAAAGAAAGAAAGAAAGAAAGAAAGAGGGGGAGGGGGAGAGAAAGAGGGGGAGGGGGAGAAGGAAGGAAAGTAGCAGAGCAAGAGAGAGAAATCTTTCTTGAAACTAAGTGGCTCAAACAGGGGGGCGAGAAACGGCCTCTTACTTAGCTGCGAGGGAATTAAATGGAAATCCTGATATGAATTTGACAAGCCCTGTGGAACAGCAAGCAAAGATTTATCCGTTAATTATTTATCATAATTAAGTCCCGCTAATAGATTGGGAAAGCTGAGGTTCTGGGGGGATATTTCTATTTATAATGAATGCACCGGGGGAGCAAATTAGCCGAGGCTTAAGTGTATCCTCTTCCCCGCCCTGCCTCCTCCCACCCACCAAGCACTTGCAAGTCAACATTTTGAGATATTTATTTATATTCCTTGAACAGGGGTGGGGAGGAAAAGAAATCTGGTTCCCAAAGAAGATCTCGGCCGAAAGAGCTCCTCGCTCGGTTATTTGTCAGTGGGCCCGCTGGAACTTCCGAGCATAGCTGCCAAGTTTTCCCTTGTCTCTCGAGGAAGCCTATTCAGCATAAGGGAAAATCCCTTAAAATAAGGGATAACTTGGCAGCTATGCTTCCGAGTGGATCCGACGCCTGGACTTGTTTCCGTGTGAACGGGAAACGAATCCGGAGTGGCTCCTGGATTTGCATCTGGAGCGAGGTGGTTGGTGTGGGGGGGAACGTTTGAGAGACTCGAAACGAGGTTCTGTCACGGCTGGGGGAGTGGGACTCGTTAAAAGCAGTTCCGAGAGAGCTGCTGGTCAGATTGCGCTGAATTATTTATTATTATTATTATTATTATTATTATTATTATTATTATTATTATTATTATTATTATTCGCCTTCAAGAGATGTTCCACAGCGATGTACAAAATATAATTTTTTTAAAGCTAAAATGAATCGTTGCAAAACAAGTACAAAATAACAGGCTGCTTCTTTTCTTTTTTTTTGCAACACACACACGCAGAAAATTCTCAACCTTTTTCAATAAAAAAACCAAACGCGCCCAGTAAATAATCTCTAGATGAATATCCCGCCACCGCTCCTCGAACCCGGATTTCTGCGTTTTTTGTTTGGGGGGGGGGGTTTATATATATGTGTGTATTTTTGAAATACATTTTTTTAAAGAAATCCCAGAGTTTCAAGGGAAACGGTAAATCCGGATTAAACGAAAGTGGTTCCAATCCGAATCAAAAGATATAAACGTGCAGTCAGGAGTAAACTCCACTGAGTGTGGGGAACTTACCCAGGAGTCAGATCGACCAGACACAGTGAAATTTACTTCTGGGTAAATATCTATAGTCTCGCTCTGTCATTTGAGTTGATTTTTGCCACTACGATAATTGGGATCCTATTTCCTTGTTCCAATCCAGCTGCGAATTTTTTGAATTTTTTTTTTTTGAGGGAGGGGTCTTATAATTTTTTCGCTCCCACCTCCCACCCAGCTTTTCCTTCTGAAAGACAAAACACGCGTAGCAAACACACCCTGTAAAAAAAAGAAAAGAACCTTTTTTCATCTGGGATGGGGGGACAAAATGATTTCAATAACCCCCCCTCTAATATGAATTCACACTATAAGGATTCAACAGAAATTAATATTCTTACTATTAATTTTAATAACAAAATTAATATTATTGATATTGAATTTAACAATAAACTTAACATTAATATTAAATTTAATAAAATTAACATCATTAATATGAATATGAATAATAAATTAATATAATTGATATTGCTTTTAATAATAAAATTAATATTGTTAATTTTAATGAAGAGGGAGCTTGGACTGGCTCTCTCTTCCTTATCTATCAGCTCGCAGACCCAGACGGGCCTTTCTGAAAAACTAAGGCGCAGGCGATAAAAGAATCAGAGAATTGGCAGGGACCCCCAAAGGTCCTCTAGTCTAACCCCCTGCAATGCAGAGGCTCCTCACTGGGCTGCTGTCAGGGCAAAACTGCCCTTTAATGGCTGGTTTTAGATACCTCGCGATGTGTTTTTACTTATTCTTTTCCAACTAGTTACTAGATGGTTTTTCCACTGTTCTGCGTTACCGACACTTTTGTGAGCCGCCTTGAGTCCCAGCTTGGGGGAAAGGCGGGGTGCAAATATATTGAAAAAACAAACAAATGAAATGAGTGTGTCCAACTGAATCCTACTCAGAGTAGACCGGCTGAAATGGGTTGGCGTGGCTAATGTGCAGAACCATTCATTCCAGTGGCGTCTACTATTGAGGAAAATTCGGGTCCGACCTTCTGTTATTTGGCAAGGTGGGAATCCATTTTCTCACTCGTGCGTCAAATGTGTCTGCGTCTGGCATACGAAAAGAAGAACAGAATCACATAATTGGCCAGTTGGGAGGGGGCCTCGAGGGTTCATCCAGTCCAGCCCCCCGCAATGCAGGAATCTTTTTGCCGCACACGGGACTCGAACCCGCGTCACCCCTGAATGAATATCTGCGGATGCAGTCAATTGGATAGGCGTTCAAAGAAAGATTTCCTGAAGGTCTCACTGTGTGGGAGAAGGATGCGAAAATAAGATCGACCGCCTCGTAAATTCTTCGCCTGACATCAAATGCTGCGTTTAATACCTCGCTTGGCTTGGCGGGATCGAGTAGCTGGGCGTCAATTCGATTTAAGGGCAGAGGCGATGCGGAGCCGGGTCATTTTCTCACGGGGTGGGGCTTGCGTGTGCGTGCGCGAGAGGGTGGGAAGGTTAACCACGCAGGTTTCCAATCGGCTTTCAGACCTCCGGGGCTCTATCCGCCCTGTGTTAGAACGTTCACAGCCGCCGCGGCCAACATGCGTGTTTAGCCGCACGTGTGAAAGCAGGCTGGGCGAATGGGGCCCGTTCTCCCGTGCAGCACAACTCCGTGCCCCTTTTAGGCTGCTCGCGGCAGAATTCTCATCAGCGCTACCCTCCACAAACCCCACATCTTTAAAGTATATGACTTTCCTTCAAAGAATCCAGAGAATTGTGGGTTCCCCCTCAAAGAACTACAATTCCCCACACCCTTAACGTGCCATAGTTCCCAGGATCCTTTGCAGGAAGCCACTTGCTTCAAATGGGGGTTACTGGGGTTTTTAAAATTATTATTATATATCTTGTGGTTTTATATTTTGTTTTTCTTCTGCGAACCGTCCTGAGACCTCCTGGTATAGGGTGGTACTGTATATAAATGATGATGATATAACAACTTTTCATTTCAGTGGATCTACCCCGAGTGTATCTAAACTCCTTTGTATACAGATTGGCCCCATAAAAATGCTAGCATTTTATATATTCCCCAATTCGAGATACGTTGAGTTAATTCCTCAGGAGTAGGGTTGCCAGACTCAATAGTGGATAGGACTTCTGTGCCTTTAATTGCCCTGCTCTCTTTTGAGTCTGGAAACCTTAAGAAAAAACCAGCAGACCCTTTGCTTGGAAATTAAACAAAGGGTCTGCTGGTTTCTCTTTAAGGTTTCCAGACTCAAAAGAGAACAGGGCAATTAAAGGCATAGAAGTCCTGTCCACTACTGAGTCTGGCAACCCTACTCAGGAGTGATTCTCAGAGTCTAATGAGCTTTCTGCCATGGAAGTCTTCCTCAAATCGAGAGCTTTTCTGGGCCAGGACTGCACCTTTCAGGGAGTGAGGTGGTACAGTCCTGACAGACAAGACAAGACTGCTTTAGTGAGATTCCAACTCTACAATTCTAGGATAACCAGTTCAAGTTGCAGTTTGTAGAAATATAGGTAAAACCCTGCATGTAGAAAGTCAGCTCGACAGGAAATGCTTCCTCCTTGATCTGCTAGCTTTCTTACTCGCAGGCAGTTTTTCCCAGTTCATTCATTTATTAGCTATTTGAGAGATTTACATGCTGATCGGGTTTTTTTTTAAAAAATAAATCCAGGTGGTTTACATAAAATGGTAAGTAAGACCAGTGCTTTTTTTTCTTTAAAAAATGTTTCAGGGTACTTTCATTTTGACTCAAGAAAATCACCATTTTATAGTTCAAATTGGGGGAAATAAATACAGTAAATGGACAAAAGTACAAAGATCCGCAAAATGTTTAGGGGTATGCGTACCTCTGTATCTCCCCCGGGGGGGGGGGAGCACTGGGTAAGGCTTGTTTTTAAAAAAGAAAAAGAAAAGGAATGAAAGCAAACTGTAAAAACAAGTCGACATAATAAAATCATCAAAAGAGAAGTAAAATAAATAAATACGCACACAACTGTACATGATAAAATTACAAATCTGGGCAGGCTAATTACAAATTAGGCCAGCCTAATATTATGTGGCAGAGGCTGTGAGTTCCAGAGACCTACATCTGCCACACTAAAAGGAAGATTTATTATTTTTTTGCAAGGGTGGAATGAACATTAAGCGACACTTATTTTTTTAAAAAAGGCCCTTGTGTCAGGCTGGTGTTCCATTTTTGTTGTTGTTGCCATTCCAATAACCACATTAGTGACATTGGAAGTTGCCAGACCGATGATCCGTCTAGCTCAGTATTTTTCAAGGCCCAGGTGGGGGGGGGCTTTCTGGCACTCCCTGAAGACCCCCAAGCACAGAACCTGGTACCTTTTGCATGCAAAAGAGATGATCTACCATTGAGCTATGTGGGACAATGGGTGGCGCTGTGGGTTAAACCACTGAGCCTAGGGCTTGCCAATCATAAGGTCGGTGGTTTAATCCCCGCGACGGGGTGAGCTCCCGTTGCTCGGTCCCTGCTCCTGCCAACCTAGCAGTTCGAAAGCATGTCAAAGTGCAAGTAGATAAATAGGTACCGCTCTGGCGGGAAGGTAAACAGCGTTTCCGTGTGCTGCTCTGGTTTGCCAGAAGCGGCTTTGTCATGCTGGCCACATGACCTGGAAGGTGTACGCCGGCTCCCTCAGCCAGTAAAGTGAGATGAGTGCCGCAACCCCAGAGTCGTCGTGACTTGACCTAACAGTCAGGGGTCCCTTTACCCTTTACCTTACCATTGAGCTATAGACACTCTCCCTAAATAATAAAGCAATAAACTAGTCCTCATGAAGGAATGGCCAATTTAATAGGAAGCTAACAGGCTGTCTCATTACCAACGCAAACCACTGGTTGATCTAGCTTGACAATGGAAGAAGAATAGAAGAGTTTGGATTTGATATCCCGCTTTATCACCACCCGAAGGAGTCTCAAAGCGGCTAACATTCTCCTTTCCCTTCCTCTTCCACAAAAAAACACTCTGTGAGGTGAGCGAGGATGAGAGACTTCAAAGAAGTGTGACTAGCCCAACCTCACCCAGCAGCTGCATGTGGAGGAGCAGGAAATCGAACCCGGTTCACCAGATTACGAGTCCACCGCTCTTAACCACTACACCATACTGGCTCTCAGTGTGTGTGTGGGGGGGGGGGGGTTTCCCAGCTCTTCCTGGAAAGTCCAGGAACTGAACCTGGAACCTTCTGCATGCAAAGCAGGTTCTCCAAGGCTCAGTCATAAAATCGTAGAGTTGGAAGGTACCCCCAAGGGTCATCTAGTCCAACCCCCTCCAATGCAGGAACCTCAGCTAAAGCATCCATGGCAGAGGGCCATCCAACCTCTGCTTAAAAACCTCCAAGGAATGAGAGTCCACAACTTCCTGAGGTGGGCGAATTTAGCGTCCGGGAGGAATTTTGGAAAACCATCAAAACATCCAGGTTGTTGCCAATATAACCAGGAACTGTGTGTTTGAGTATCACTGTTTGCCTTTTATGGATGAATTCCCCCCCCCCCCAAAAAAAAGCTCAACAACAATGGCCTCTCATGGCTTCGAGTCCTACCCTCCAGGAGAAAACAAGCTTGCTCCATCTTCTATGTGGCAGCTCTTGTGATATTGGGAGATGACTCTCCTACCTCCTCTCCGCCTCCTCTTTTCCAGGCTAAGTATCCCCAGCTCCTTCAACTGTTCCTCATCAGACTTGGTTTCCAGGCCCTTGATCTCTTGTATCATGGTTCAGAATGGAACAAATAAGCGCTGCGCCTGGTTTTCTGCCTTCAAACCCCGCCCCCTCCATCTCCCTTAACCTCCCAGCCCATCCTGTACACACACAGCCTTAAAAAAAAGGAGCCATTGTACATCTATGGATGCTATGGGTGAGTTTATTGTACCTGCGTGGAGAGGAACTCTCTCACTTAATCCAGAGCAGGCCGTTGGCCCACATACACCGCTGGCGAGTTGGGACCCATAACAGGGGGGCTTTTTAAAGAAAGAAAAATGAAGAAATGTGTTCCCGAATGCATACCGTATTTGGGTCTGAAAAGGTTGAAGACCTAGTGTTATCTCCAAGCAGCCGTTTCTCTTTTATTATGTTCTCCCTTTGCGCCAGCCGCATGGAGGCCCTTCTGTTTACCTTGCACAGATTTTTGCAGATCTTCTCGAGGCAAGCCATTTAAACTCCCTTCCCTTGTACGCATCCTTATCCCCCCCTGCCTCTCTTCCTCCTGAGATTCTGTGTGTCATGCACTGACATTCACAGCTGCCCAGAGAGAGAGAGAGAGAGAATATTATGGGTCGCAGCCAACACGATTCTAGAACCATTGACCTTAATGGGCTTGGGTTAGCCACACCGGCCCATTTCAGTTGTTCTGCTCACTTAGGATTAATTCTGGATAAAGCTCTTTCACCGAGTCCTTGTATATATATTTTCCATTCGCAGCTCAGATTTCCACTCTGTTTAACTACACATACACAAACAAAGGACACACACACAACACAACACAACACAACACAACACAACACAACACATAGATGTGTTTGCATGGAAACCCTCCCAGTTCAGACCTCTCTCTTTCCTTCTCCCTGCATTATTTTTGCTTCCCTTTGTCCTTTCCTCCAACAGTTTTCTCCCCCTCCCTCCCTCTCAAACCCCCTCCCCATTTTCTTCCCTCCCAGATTGGGGGTCTAGGAGATGTGTTTGTCAATATCCCTGCTTGCTGTTTTGTGCCTGATATCGATTGAGCTTCGCTGATATATTTTTTTCTTTTTTTTTAAGATTTCTGGCCTATTCATTTCATCTAGCAGTATACAGGGCTGAAATCCCCCCAGTTTCTTCCTCCTCTCCTTTATTTCATTTTCTTTCCCACAACCCTTGGCTCCGCCACTGTAAAGAAGTTGCAGATCCACAAACAAACAACAGCCCCCTCCCCTCCAAAAAAAGAATCTACCTTTAAAATAAAATAAAATAATCTCCGTTGGTGGGGAAATAACCTAACAGGGGAAGCGAATGCAACAGAAAGCTGGCATCCTGCAGTTAAAATTGCAACATTGAGGGAGATATGAAGAGGCATGTTGAGAGGGATTGAGGGAAGAGAGAAACACAGCTGGATGGAACCAGTCCTAGTTATAGTCACAAAATATTCTTTCACACTGTAGTAGAACGCAGGAAGCTGCATCGTTCCTGTTGAGTTATTGCTGCAGCCCTTTAAAACAGAGCTGTTTCCCAAACTCGGGTCTCCAGCCGGTGTTCGAAATTAGCCAGGCACCAGGTTCGTTTTCACCTGGCTATTGGCTGCGTTAAGGTGCCCAAATGGTGTGGGATGGAACATCAAAGAAAGCAGTCAAGGGCAACACTTCCTGTTTGCCCAGAATGGAAACACAGGGGGATGTTACTCCAGCCAGGAGGACTTCCTGTCACACCTGGTCTGTAGCATCCTCCCCCTGCGTGTGACCAGGTAGATGGGTGTGCCCCTCTGAGTGTGGGAATGTTCAGGGAGGCAGGAGAAGATAGATTGTTTATTAATATCCTTCCTAACTTGCGCTAGCAAGTTCCTTTACTTAGCAGAGTTTCACATTCCCCTTTTAAACGCACAGCGGGTAGCTGGTGGCAGACTTGTATAAGCCTCTCACTATCAGGTTCCTGGTAAGTTCCCTTATATCCCTCTTAAAAGAATAAACACGCCACAATCTTGTGTAAAGTATATAAAAGAAGTTTACTCACATTCAGTTCACAGCTGGATGCCTGAAGGCAGACTTAGTTACAAAGTATATACATGTGGAGCTCTCCCATGCGGATAATTCCAGTGTCCTCTGTTGGGTGGAAGCCAACAGAGCATCTCTAGCTAACAGCTGCTCCAATGACGGAGGAGGTCAAAAAGAGAAAGAGAGTGCAGCATGTCTTGTCCTTTTGTTACCTGGACAGGTAAGGTCACACCCACCTCTAGTCACATGCAAAGGAAGTATGTCCCAGCTAGGAGGAAACAGAGAGTTTTCGACTGGCTGGACCAAACATTCCCCCGCATGTCCACTCTAGGAAAACAAGGAATGTTGTACTTGACGTATCACATCACACAGTGAGACCCCCATAAAAGGGCTGGTCACGCATCCATCTTCCTCTCTTGACCCTTCTCCTTTTGCTGTTTCACATTGTTCCATTTTGATGTTCTTTTGCTGTCTGCTGGCTCTCAGCCAGCAGCACATGGGCTCAGTCCCCATATGGGATGAACCCACACTCTCTTCTGTAACTACAAGCTAAAGTCTGCCTTCAGGATCACACTGTGAACTGAACGTAAGTAAACCTCTTATTACTTTTAAGAGAAGGTTGTTGTGCCTTTGTTCTTTTTATGAGGGAACGAAGGGGGTTTACCAGCAACAATCCGATCTGAACAATCCAATCAAGAGATTCAAACGAATCGACCAACTAGCTTCCGGCAATATACAGGGGAATGTACTAGTTATCTCCTGCTTGGACTACTGCAGTGCGCTCTCTGTGGGGCTACCTTTGAAGGTGACCCGGAAACTACAACTAATCCAGAATGCGGCAGCTAGACTGGTGACTGGGAGTGGCTGCCGAGACCACATAACACCGGTCCTGAAAGACCTACATTGGCTCCCAGGACGTTTCCGAGCACAATTCAAAGTGTTGGTGCTGACCTTGAAAGCCCTAAACGGCCCTGTAGTGTAGACCTGAAGGAGCGTCTCCACCCCCATCGTTCTGCCCTGACACTGAGGCCCAGCTCCGAGGGCCTTCTGGCGCTTCCCTCCCTGCGAGAAGTAAAGCTACAGGGAACCAGGCAGAGGGCCTTCTCGGTAGTGGCGCCTGCCCTGTGGAACGCCCTCCAGTCAGATGTCAAAGAGATAAACAACTACCTGACATTTAGAAGACATCTGAAGGCAGCCCTTTTTAGGGAAGTTTTTAATGTGTGACATGTTAATGTATTTTTAATCTTTGTTGGAAGCCACCCAGAGTGGTTGGGGAGACCCAGCCAGATGGGTGGGGTACAAATAAATTGTTGTTGTTGTTGTTGTTGTTACTCTGCTACCAGATCACTAGTGTGAGTGAGGAAGGAGAATATTGAATCAATATATCCTCTCCTACTATCCACAAGACTCCCACAAATGGAATGCCTAGTTGCCATTTGGGGGCAAGATGGCTCTAGATCAGGCATCCCCAAACTGCGGCCCTCCAGATGTTTTAGCCTACAACTCCCATGATCCCTAGCTAACAGGACCAGTGGTCAGGGATGATGGGGATTGTAGTCCAAAACATCTGGAGGGCCAAAGTTTGGGGGTGCCTGCTCTAGAGTCTTATTTTTCAAAGGACTGTGATTGATTCCCAGTTAAACATCTGGCTAGTTCAGAGGACAATTTAGAGCTCGGTTAAGGACTCAATGCAGAAACAGTCCACATATATATATTGGCCTCTTCCAACCTCTTTCTCTTAATGGCAACATGGACAATTCATAACGTAGGGATATTCTTCACAACGGTGAGCAGAGCAGTGGGGGAAGCAAAGACAAGTGGCAACCATTAGCTAAAAGCATTGCTCCCTTCTCCTGCTCAGGCTGCACAGAAAAAGCATTTTGGTTCCAGAAATCCACTGCGATTGTACAGATAAAATATAGCAGAATTCTACAGGGTGGGGTCTTAAGTGTGTGAAAACAGTCCAGAACAACGATTCCCCAGCCACGCACCTCCAGATGGTGGGGACATCAGGTGCCATCCTGGCACCTGGGGCATCTTCACTCAGTCGCAAGTGGCCGATAGCCAGGTGCAAAACGCTCCTGGCGCCTGGCTAATTTCGAACAGTAGATGCACAAATTTAGCAGCCATGTGCGTAGCTGCAGATTAAACCAGGCCACAAGGCAATGGGAAGAGACAGCAAAGTTGCGTCAACATAAGAACCTAAGGAGAGTTGTGCAGCTGGATCAGGCCAAAGTGTGTGTGTGGGGGGGTGTCTATCCAGTGTAGCATCTCGTACTCCCAGGGGACTGCAATAAACCCCCAAAGGACCTGAGCGCAGCAGCAACTCTCCCACATCCTCCGAGGAAAATAAGGACATCCTATTCAATAATGATGGTGATATTTATACCCAGCCCATCTGACTGTGTTGCCCCAGCTAAATAAAATAATTAATTGCTTTCAGACTTTGAAAAGCTGGCATTCACTGGATTAAGCCCCTCAATGTTGCTGAATTAATTAAACTACATAGTTTTCATTGGAGTTTGAACAAATGGGCAAGCAATTGTTCCTGTTTTGTATTTCATTGCATTGTTATCTTGCGTAGTGGGCCATGCAAAACAAAACAACCCAAACCCAAACCTAAACAGCCTGGGTCCTGTATACCTGAAGGAGCGTCTCCACCCCCATCATTCAGCCCGGACACTGAGATCCAGCACCGAGGGCCTTCTGGCGGTTCCCTCATTGCGAGAAGTGAGGTTACAGGGAACCAGGCAGAGGGCCTTCTCGGTAGTGGCACCCGCCCTGTGGAACACCCTCCCAGCAGATGTCAAGGCAATAAACAACTATTTTACTTTTGGAAGACAACTGAAGGCGGCCCTGTTTAGGGAAGTTTTTAATGTTTGATGCCTTACTGTTTTTAATATTCGGTTGGAAGCCACCCAGAGTGGCTGGGGAAACCCAGCCAGATGGGTGGGGTATAAATAACAAATTATTATTATTATTATTATTATTATTATTATTATTATTATTATACCACTATCCTGAATAATGCTTTTTATAGGTACAGGTAGGTAGCCGTGTTGGTCTGACCTAGTCAAAACAAAACAAAAAAATTCCTTCCAGTAGCACCTTAGAGACCAACTTAGTTTGTCATTGGTATGAGCTTTCGTGTGCATGCACACTTCTTCAGATACCATGTGCGCATGCACACGAAAGCTCATACCTATGACAAACTTAGTTGGTCTCTAAGGTGCTACTGGAAGGAAGATTTTTATAGGGTTGGGGTGAATTTACAGAACCAAGCGGGGGGGGGGGGTTGTTTGAAGACTTGTGATTTAGTTAGTCAAACTATCTTGTGGACTGCCCCGAGATCTTTTGATGAAGGGCAGTAAATAATAATAATAATAATAATAATAATAATAATAATAATAATAATAATTCAAAACTACCTTTCAAGGTATATTTCCTCCCAAGGACTATAAGGAAGGGGCCTAACATAATTGTCTGGGAAGGATATTCCAGAGACTATGCTTGGAGGGAAATGATCCCAGTTTATTGCCGGTTGACCAGAGAACAGGCCAAGCTGCAAGTCTTTCGGGGACCTCAGCGATTCACTTTCTGATGGGGATACCCGAATTACTTAAGTCAGTGGTTCCCAACAGGTGGTCCGGGGACCCCCAGGGGTCCGCGAGCTATGCCAGAGGGGTCCGCAAGATGCTATTAGAATAAAAAATATATTAAATTTATTTCGTATGATAACAGATTTTTTGTTTTGGCCGCTTCCTGCATGAGCAGAGTCTAGCGCAAAACTAGAATTAGATAGAGGCAGTAGTTCTGCTCTATGCCGTTAGGTGGTGCTTTACAAACACTACTGTTTTGCAACGAGGCAGCACGCGCATTCTAAACGCTCACCTCCCCAAGATGCTTTGCGCGCGTCGGCTTCATTTGTGCGCTACTGCGCAGGTACGCTGTCTTCTCCATTCCTCTCCCTCCTCCCTGCCGCGTGCTGCCTCTTTGCAAAACAGTAGTGTTTGTAAACAAAGCGTTGTTTTTTGCGGAAGCTACAGTTCGCGTAGTTAAAAATGGACCATTGGTTTAAAAGTGGTTCGTTAAAACGACAAAGGCCTACAGATGAAGAGGAAGATAATGCATTTGATTTTCAAGCAAGTAAGTCAATTAATGGGGGTCCTTGTCACAATAGCGGCTCGATGAGGGGTCCTCGAGAAAATTTTGTTGGGAACCCCTGACTTAAGTACTGGGTTGGTGCAGGGGTTGGAGCAGGGGTCAGCAACCTTTTTCAGCAGGGGGCCAGTCCACTGTCCCTCAGACCTTGTTGGGGGTTGGACTATATTTTTTGGGGGGGAAGAACGAATTCCTATGCCCAAGAAATAACCCAGAGATGCATTTTAAATAAAAGGACACATTCTACTAATGTAAAAACATGCTGATTCCCGGACCGTCCGCGGGCCGGATTTTGGAGGCGATTGGGCCACATCCGACCCCTGGGCCTTAGGTTGCCTACCCCTCGGTCGGAGCATTGAGCTAGGACTTAGGAGAACAGTGCTAGGACTTAGGAGAATCAGTGCTCGGCAGTGAAGCTCAGCCTTTGGACTGGTCAAAGTTTCTGAGCCTAACCTACTTCATATAATGAGGAGGGAAGCAGGAGAGTCAAGACAAGTCTGAACTCTTTGGAGGTAAAGTTGTATATAAAGATAATGGTAATTGTCAAATAGAAAATGGAATTTGTCATGCACAGCCTATAACACTAGGCAGCCTCGCTATTAGGCATGCGCAAAACTCTTTTTATCATTTAAGCAACCATAGAATTGTAGAGCTGGAATCATTTGAAGGCAGCCCTATTTAGAGAAGTTTTTTATTTTTGATGTTTTATTCTGTTTTGAATCTCCTGGGAGCCACCTAGAGTGGCTGGGGAAACCCAGCCGGATGGGCAGGGTATAAATATAGTATTATTATTATTAGTTAGGTACACTTGCTTTAAAAATGTTGACAATCTAGTCTGTGCTTCCCATTATTTCTATTATTTTACTTTTGCCGCTTAATATTATCATTAGCATTAATTTTACAAACTCAAAATGCCTTTC
The DNA here is from genome assembly GCF_963506605.1 of Zootoca vivipara. NCBI lineage: Eukaryota > Metazoa > Chordata > Lepidosauria > Squamata > Lacertidae > Zootoca > Zootoca vivipara. Next base: position 2,237,719 of record NC_083281.1, on the reverse strand, counting down.
ACCGAAGCCTGCAGGCAGTTTTCAGTCACACCATTCAAAAAACAACCAACGATATATTTTAAAACAATACAAAACCACCACCAGAACAACAACGTAAGTTTGAAAATATGACAAATAAATTTGCAAGGTTTAGAGATGTGTGTGTACATATCAAGCAAATACCAACTTTTTTTTACTAAGCAAAACAGATTCATTCCTACAGGTATGGGACACCTGCATATTCCTGCATTGCAGGGGATTGGACTAAATAATAATAATAATAATAATAATAATAATAATAATAATAATAATAGGTAAAGGACCCCTGGACGGTTAAGTCCAGTCAAAGGTGACTATGGGGTTGCGGCGCTCATCTTGCTTTCAGGCTGAGGGAGCCGGCGTTTGTCCACAGACAGCTTTCTGGGTCATGTGGCCAGCAGGACTAAACCGCTTCTGGCGCAACGGGACACTGTGATGGAAACCAGAGTGCACGGAAACGCCATTTACCTTCCCATCGCAGCAGTACCTATTTATCTACTTGCCCTGGCGTGAGAGCTGGACCATAAAGAAGGCTGATCACTGAAGAATTGATGCTTTTGAATTATGATGCTAGAGGAGACTCTTGAGAGTCCCATGGACTGCAAGAAGATCAAACCTATCCATTCTTAATGAAATCAGCCCTGAGGGCTCACTGGAAGGACAGATCGTGAAGCTGAGGGTCCAATACTTTGGCCACCTCATGAGAAGAGAAGAATCCTTGGAAAAGACCCTGATGTTGGGAAAGATTGAGGGCACTAGGAGAAGGGGACGACAGAGGACGAGATGGTTGGACAGTGTTCCCGAAGCTACGAACATGAGTCTGACCACACTGCGGGAGGCAGTGGAAGACAGGAGTGCCTGGCGTGCTATGGTCCATGGGGTCACGAAGAGTCGGACACGACTAAACGACTCAACAGCAACAACTGGTGTGCTTTCGAACTGCTAGGTTGGCAGGAGCTGGGACAGAGCAACGGGAACTCACCACGTCGCGGGGATTCAAACTTAAATTGGATGCAAAACCCGTCTGAGCCAAGAGAATCCAGAGCATTACGCACAAAGCAAAAATCAGAACACTAGCTCACTCAGTTGCGGGGATTTGAACCGCTGACCTCCCGATCGGCAAGCCCAAGAGGCTGAGTGGTTTAGACCACAGCGCCACCCACATCCCTATTAATAATAATAATATTATTAATTTATTATTTTTACCGCACTGATGTGGCTGGGTTTCCCCAAACTCCCTTCCAACCCTAGGATACACATGTTTGATATGATATGGAAGCCCGGTTCAATCAATAGCAAGCACATCAGAACGACCCCATCCGATTGAATGGTCCAGCAGGCGGGGTTTACTTGGGCAAAGTCCTAGAAGACATTAAGAGCACCCAAACTCTGCCAGATCGCAGCCTTCCTTGGAGCTACATGCCTCCTGAGCAGGGCCAGATTAAGGTTTGGTGAGGACCTCAGCTCCTGAAGGTAATGGGGCCCTTTATATGTCCAGCTGTCCTTGGTCAACAACAAATTGTCGCTGGTTTTTTGTGTTGAATATATGCTATATGGTCATTGATGAACCTCATAGGTATCTCAAGCCATTTGCACATAACAAAATATTTTATCAAAGTAATTGTTGAACTGAAATACAATTAAGAAGTATATTAATAGTGAAATACAATTAAGAAGTTGTATATTAATAGGCTCAGCCGGTAGAGCGTGAGACGCTGAATCGCAGGGTCGTGGGTTCGAGTCCCATGTTGGATAAAAAAAGAATTAAACCACAGAATTAAACCACAGAGTCTAGGGCTTGCCGATCAGAAGGTCGGCGGTTCGAATCCCTGCAATGGGGTGAGCTCCCGTTGTTCGGTCCCAGCTCCTGCCCACCTAGCAGTTCGAAAGCACCTCAAAGTGCAAGTAGATAAATAGGTACCGCTCTGGTGGGAAGGTAAACGGCGTTTCCGTGTGCTGCTCTGGTTCGCCAGAAGCGGCTTAGTCATGCTGGCCACATGACCCGGAAGCTGTCTGCGGACAAACGCTGGCTCCCTCGGCCTATAGAGCGAGATGAGCGCAGCAACCCCAGAGTCGGACACGACTGGACCTGATGGTCAGGGGCCCCTTTACCTTTATATTAATACTGATAGTGATATTTTAGGGAGCAGCCCATTGCAGTACTTACATCATAAGAGCCTACACAACAGAAAACACTGTTGCTGTATGCAGGTTTTAATTTATTTGTTTTTTATCTTATATTTCAGAAATGTACATCCAGGTATTTTTTTCCCCTTTACATTTTTTGGGGGGGCCCAAGAGAGTGGGGCCCTGAGTTTAGCTTGTTTAGCTTATAAGTAAATCCCGCACTGGGCTACATGCCTCCTGAGCAGGTGCAGAGTGCAGTTCTGCAATATATGCCCCGCCAGCTCCACGTAAGGCTTGCAGCCCGGAGGAGGAGCAGTAAAATACAGCAGCTCCTTTAAAAAAAAAAAAAACCCCGTCTCACTCCGGATTGGCACCCGGCGGCGCATAGGGAGCGAGCGGAGGCCCTGCGCGTGTAGAAACTGGGGCCATAGCTGCCAAGTTTTCCCTTTTCTCGCGAGGAAGCCTATTCAGCATAAGGGAAAATCCCTTAAAAAAGGGGATAACTTGGCAGCTATGACTGGGGCGGGAAAGTTGGTGGTTGGGGTGGAAGCTGTATCTACGGCAGGCAGGCAGGGGTGGACGGATCGATCGGGGAGAGACGGTGATGAATTAGGGATAGGAATCGATGAGGATCGGAGCGGCCAGAGGGACGCCCCCCACACTCCACCCCCGCCCCCCCCGAGAGTCCTCGCTCTGGATAATGACGCGTTTAAATGCAATCAGGGAAATGGGAGCCGGGCCGAGAGGAGAGGGCTGGGCGCCAGCAAAAAAGAAACCGAGTGGATGGCGGGGGGAGAGAGAGAGGGGCTCCCTGCTTCTTCCTCTCTCTCTTTTACTACCATGTCCCTTCTTTATTTTACTACTTCTTTCTCTTTTCCCTCTCCTTCCCCCCTCCTCTTCCTTTCCTCTCCTCTCTTCTTCTCTTTTGTTTCTTAACTTCCTTCCGTTCCTCTCTCCTTCCTTCCTTTTTTCCTTCTCCACCCCCCGCCCCGTGATCCTTTAAATCTCCTCCTACCTTTCCCCCTCGGTTTGTTCTTCTCCTGTCTCATTTTCCATCTTTCTCCCCCCCCCAACCCGGCATTTCTTTGTAATTCCTTTCCCCACCCAACCCATTTTTCCAGCTACTATTTTTCCCCTCTCTGTGATTCCCCCCTCCCTCATACAGCGCCATCATTTCGCTCCTCTCCTTTGCCTGCACTCCCCCCATCTCTCTCTCTCTCCATTCTCTCTCTCTATTCTCTCTTTCATTCTCTCTTTCATTCTGTCTCTCCATTCTCTCTTTCATTCTTTCTCTCTCCTCTCTCTATTCTCTTTCATTCTCTCTATTCTCTCTTTCATTCTCTCTCTATTCTCTCTTTCATTCTCTCATTCTCTCTCCATTCTCTCTCTCTATTCTCTCTTTCTTTCTCTCCATTCTCTCTCTTTCATTCTCTCATTCTCTCTTTCATTCTCTCTCTCTATTCTCTCTTTCATTCTCGCATTCTCTCTTTCATTCTGTCTCTCCATTCTCTCTTTCATTCTCTCTCTCTCCTCTCTCTATTCTCTCTCCATTCTCTCTCTCTATTCTCTGTTTCTTTCTCTCCACTCTCTCTCTTTCATTCTCTCATTCTCTCTTTCATTCTCTCCTCTCTTTCATTCTTTCATTCTCTCTTTCATTTTCCCTCTTCATTCTCTCATTTGCTCTCTCCATTCTCTCTCTCCATTCTGTCTCTCTCATTCTCTCCATTCTGTCTCTCATTCTCGCTTTCATTCTCTCTCTCCCACACATTTTGCCCCTTCCTTTGCCAGCAACCTTCCCTCTCTACCCCCCTCCCCTCCCCATCTCTTTTTCTTTCCCCTTCCTTTTCCCAGTCTTAAACTTGCAAATGAACACCCTGGGCGAGGATCCCGCTTGGTTCCCGAAAACCTCTCCTTGTGTGCTTCTTCCCTAAATCCTGGCGCGTGTCTACCCAAAAGCAGAATCCCAACGGGTTCACTGAGACTTACTCCCAAGTAAACGCGCCGAGGCTCGGAGACCACGAATTCCGGCTGAGCTAGTTTGTTAGATCCGGTTTTGCCCAGAAAAAAAATACCACTGTCTCATTCATAAGAGGCATTTTTAAATCATAAGCCTTTCCGGTCTCTAGTAGTGGTGTTTGTGGTCAAAATGAACAACCAAATAAAAAAAATCTTCTTTATGTCTGCCGGCCGAGCAAACGCCAGAGTCTCTCTTAATTTAATCGTATCTTAAACGAACAGAAGCGAAACACAGCAGTCATTATTAATTGTGGCTGTTTTAACATTTGCTTTTAATGTTTACCATCTTGCCTTCCCCTTCCCTTAAAACAGGGCGTTATATCGATTCTTCCCCCCCCCCCCCAAAAATAAGCTGTGTCCAAGTAAAACCTACTCCGAGTAGACCCGCTGAAACCAATCCACACGATAAACTTGAACCCGTTGTTTTCACTGGGTAAAATTGAGCTGGTTACGATCCACACGTTTCTCGGTCATTTTAGCTGCGATGTTCGGGTTAGGACAGCCTTAGGCTGCTATTTTTTGTTTTGAGGTTTCAGGCAATACCTAGTCTCAAATCCAATGAACAGTCTCTGCAGATTTAATAATTGATTTTACTTGGGGTGGGGTGGGGTGGGGATTTAATGTTTTGTTTCAGTTGTGGGGGAGGAAACGTGTCTGGGAACTAGGAACGGTTTCCCCCTCTTTCTTCCCAATGTCTCAACAAATGAAACTGATTTGTAAACATGTTATGAGAGACATTGCATATATTTCTGTAACTCAAGAAAACCAACAACAACAACAACAACAACAACAACAACAACAACAACAACAACCCAATTTACAAATACTGCCCCCCACCCCGCCACATCCGGCCCCCGGCACATCCAAGAAAATTATTCCATCCGAAATGAAAATGAAAATTGTTTTTATTCGAAATGTAAGGTCTGCATTTCCCCCAAATGCCGAAGCGGCTGTCCTAACGCCTTTCGTAAGCGATTGTCTTGATAACCAGGGACCATGCTTCCGAGTCAACGCGTCTAAAACCGCCTGTTAGCAATTTCAGGGCAGGCGCAGGATTTTACCAGGTTTTTTTTCAGAGGGTGGCATGGAAGAAAAAGCAGCTAGGATGGGTCCCTCAACACGGATTCCATAGAAACTGAAAGAACCCCCCCACCGTCCCACCCCATTCTCAAATTCGGCCGTCTCCAATATAAATGACTCTGGAACCTACGAGTTTCAAATATTACAATTTTCTTCCAACGCCCCCCCCCCCTGTCTGCCTTCCTCACCAGATTTATTTCCAACCTTCCTTTCCACACAAACACGACTCCGATCCTATGCTCCTAGTCTCACCAACCTATTCCCTGATTTCTGTGTACACATAGTTACAGGTAGGTGGCCGTGTTGGTCTGCAATGCACCTTAATCCCATAAAAGTCTGTTAAGCGTTGGGGTCTTTCAGTGGGGAAACGAAGGACCCGATTCAACTAAAATAAAGCCCTTAGGAAACCCAGTGGCCTTAAGTTTTTTTTTAAAGGAGGAGGCTTAACAGACCGATCACAACGCCTTGCTTACTCGCAAGTAAGTCGAAACAAAAAATAAAATAAAAAAATCCTTCCAGTAGCACCTTAGAGACCAACTAAGTTTGGCATTGGTATGAGCTTTCATGTGCATGCACACTTCTTCAGATACTTCAGATATCTGAAGAATATGTATCTGAAGAAGTGTGCATGCACACAAAAGCTATGACAAACTTAGTTGGTCTCTAAGGTGCTACTGGAAGGAATTTATTTTATTTTTTGTGTACACACAGTACAGTTAGAAAAAAACATATCTCTCCCGAGAATCCTGGGAGCTGTAGTTCAACACACACCCCACCCAAATTAAAGAACTACAGTTCCCAAAATTTGAGGTGCGCGCTTTAAATGTATGTCGGGTGGACTACAACTTCCTCTACGGGTAAGCTCCGTAGAATACACTTACTGCCAAGTAAACATGCATAGAATTAATATATATGGCTGGGGAAACCCAGCCAGATGGGTGGGGTATAAATAATATATTATTATTATTATTATTATTATTATTATTATTATTATTATTAATGTATTGATTACCAAACTACCTACTTATCTGTCTATCTATCTATCTATCTATCTATCTATCTATCTATCTATCTATCTATCTATCTATCTAAAAACACTATATTCTTGCTATTGTTAGCTTCCTGCAGGCAACAAGGGTTCCCTTCCAATTCTACAGTTCTATGGACCCAGGTGGCGCTGTGGGTTAAACCACAAAGTCTAGGGCTTGCTGATCAGAAGGTCAGTGGTTCGAATCCCTGCAACGGGGTGAGCTCCCGTTGCTCAGTCCCTGCTCCTGCCCACCTAGCAGTTCGAAAGCACATCAAAGTAGATAAATAGGGACCGCTCCGCGTTTGGGCTCCCTCGGCCTATAAAGCGAGATGAGCGCCGCAACCCCAGAGTCGGACACGACTGGACCTGATTGTCAGGGGCCCCTTTACCTTTATGATACCATTAACATTAACCAAATTCAGACCAGACCTATTGACATTAATGGACCTGCCCTTTAATTTCAGTTTACCTGCTCTAATCAGGACTAGATGCAACCCCCAGGTCACCAGTACTCAAGGCAAGATTACTGTGGCCTGCACCCAACATGATTCCATGCTTAGAGTAGACCCATCACTTTAAGGCCGTGAAGTTTGATGGACCTATTCTGTCTGCAAGAAGTAGGAGTCAGGAGCCAGGCCATCATTACTGCTACTGCAACAGCAACAGCAACAACAACAACAACAACAACAACAACAACAACAACAACAACAACAACAACAATTGTTTGAGCCTGGGGGGGGCTGCAGTCCTACACACACTTCTTTGGAAACAAGTCCCATAAACTCACAGGGGGGCTTCCCCTAAACCAGGCATGGCCAAACTTGGCCCTCCAGATGTTTTGGGACTACAACTCCCATCATCCCTAGCTAACAGGACCAGTGGTCAGGGGTGATGGGAATAGTAGTCTCAAATGTATATTGTACTCTGAAGGCAGGCCAGTTTAGGGAAGTTTTTAATCTTTGATATTTTATCGTGTTTTTAATATTATTTTGGGAGCCGCCCAGAGTGGCTGGGGAAACCTAGCCAGATGGGCGGGGTATAAATAATATATTATTATTATTATCATTATTATTTGCACACTTGAAAGATCACAGCATATAAACAGACACACGAGTTTGTTAGGATCCACTCGTTTATTGGGTTAGAGCCACACTTGCTCCTACCTGGGAGTAGACTCTCCTTCGGAATCATTGCAACTAATCCAGATTGAGGGTTTTACAGTGACAATTATTATTATTATTATTATTGAAATAATTTTATTAAAGATCTTCTTGAACTCAAAAGGACGTGCAATCTCTCTCTCTCTCTTTCTCTCTCTATCATAGAGCCTCTTAGTTACTTAGATGGATAGAGGACAGACAGAAATTCAGAGATGGAAAGATGGAAATGGTTAAGGGGGGGGGGAGAGAGGAGAAATGGATGGGTGGATAGACAGAAGACAAGGCTGAATCCAGCTCAGAGTAGACCCACTGAAATCAATCAGCCCGTTAGTGATGGCTCAGTTAAGCCCATTCAATTCAATAGTTCTACTCTTGAGTTTTACTCGGGAGGTAGGCGGATTACAAACACTTCGTGGTATTTAAAAAAAAATATGGGGAGGAAATTGCATTTGTTCTATCTAAGATGTCAGAGAAAAAGGAAGTCCTTTGGTCTCGGGGAACAGGGCCGTCGCTGCGTTTATTGTTTGCCTTCTCTTAAAAGGCGCTCTGAACGTGGCTTGGGGAAGTGGGGACCGTCTAGAAACGGTTTCAAAGTGGGAGGGTGTGTTTGGATTTCTTGCAAACGGTCGCTGACTCTGCTTCCACTCAGGGCCGGATTTAGGTTTGATGAGGCCCTAAGCCACTGAAGGTAATGGAGCCCTTTCTATGTCCAGCATAGCTGCCAAGTTTTCCCTTTTCTCGCGAGGAAGCCTATTCAGCATAAGGGAAAATCCCTGTAAAAAAGGGATAACTTGGCAGCTATGATGTCCAGCTGTCCTTTGTCCACAACAAATTGTCGCTGTTTTGTTGAATATATGCTATATGGTCATTTATGGACCTAATAGGTATCTAAAGCCATATGTAGAAAGGAGCAAACCAGTGATATTTTGGGGAGCAGGCTAGCAGGCGGGGACCATGACTTACATCCAAGGAGCCCACACAACACAAAACACTGTTGCTGGATGTAGGTTTTATTTTATTTGTTTGTTATCTTATATTTTGGAAATGTGCATCCAGTTTTTCTTCTCCTTTAAATTTTTTGGGGAGTTGTGCCCTAAGCTAGAGCTTGTTTAGTTTATACCTAAATCCGGCACTGTTGCCACCACACACAAACACACACTTACACACACGTACACACGTGTGTCCCCAGGCATGGGATGTTTGGCTGGTATCTAATCCGACTCAGGTAAAAGGTAATCCGGTTTTAGGAGGGGAGGGAATGAATCCGGATTTTAGAAGTGGGAGGGGGGGAGAATCTGGATTTAGCACACTGCTTAAAATTGCACTCACTGCAAAGGCTGAACGCTCTGGAAAAGCTTGCCCTTGACAGAAGAAGAAGAAGAAGAAGAAGAAGAAGAAGAAGAAGAAGAAGAAGAAGAAGAAGAAGAAGAAGAAGAAGAAGAAGAAGAAGAAGAAGAAGAAGAAGTGGGCGGGGTATAAATAATAATAATAATTCATTGTTGTTGTTTTTTGCATGTTTGAATAACAAGACAGACGGCGACATCCAAACGGATGCAATTCAATTTATTTAAAACATCTAAAACCGTGCCTGCCAAACGCGGAGGTTCAGTTCGCGCGACAAACTTCAAACGATTATTCCTTTCCCTCCCGTCCCAGATTAAAAACACCCAAATATAGTACTGCTGGTCCACGATCTTCGCCAAATTCTGTGCCTCCCTTGATTTATGTTTTCGCGAGTCAATAGCGAAACACAGACTCCGCACAAAGATAATGAAACAAAGACGGCCTTCTCTTCCACATTCAGTTGCCTCGAGAGGCTAAGACCGCGTTCCAGCACTTTCTTACTTAGGCGCAAGCCTCGTTGCGCTCGGCGAGGCTTACTTGGTATCTGAAGAAGTGTGCATGCACACGAAAGCTCATACCTATGACAAACTTAGTTGGTCTCTAAGGTGCTACTGGAAGGATTTTTTTTGTGTTTTTTTTTTTACTTACTTGCGAGTAAGCAAGGCGTTGTGATCGGTCTGTTAAGCCGCCTCCCTTTAAAAAAAATCAATCAAGGCCACTGGGTTTAGTAAGGGCTTTATTTTGGTTGAATCGGGTCCTTCGTTTCCCCACTGAAAGACCCCAACGCTTAACAGACTTTTATGGGATTAAGGTGCATTGCACGCCGTGCTTACTTCCGAGAAAACTGCGCTCTGTAAAGCACTGTGGACTGGGGCCGATAGATAAGCTCTGTTATTTATTATATTTATTATTATTATTATTATTATTATTATTATTATTATTATTATTATTAATCTCAGAGCAAGGTACCTAAATTGGGCTGTGCACACACCATATATTTAAATCCTGGGAACTGTAGTTTGTCAATGATGCTGGAAATTGTAGCACTCTGAAGGGTACGCTACAGTTCCCAGGATTCTGGGGAGGGGTGTGGGTGCTTTAAATATTCTTACATTTCTCTGAGCATGACTAACACCGGGCACAACGATTGTTATTGTGAGGAGGGGGTCGACCGCCACCGTCCTTTTCCTAGAACACCACCCCTGTCTGTTTCTGCTTAGATATCCGGCTCCCGTTCTAAAAACCAGGGCTCATTTCCTGGTGCCTACTGGGCAGCGGTGCACATGAGAGTGTGCAGAGCGCATTTCTCACACACACCCTCAGCTGGGACGGAGCAGGAGGGCGTCTCTCCTTAAGGAATGATAAAACATAAAAGCTTCAGCTTCAGACCCCGAAAACAAGAAGTCCTTGCTTCGAGGCGCAGCAGCGAGGCGCCCAACCTTAAGCCCTACACAGAGTAGACCGGCTGAAATGAAATGGGGCGAGCCTGATTTAGGCCTGTCGATTTTTCAACGCGACTACTCTAGAGTTGGCTTCAACCAGTAGGATTGCTAGCTTGCTGGCAAGCTCTCCAAGGTGGCTTATTATTTTAATTACTTCACAGAATGGTAAGTCGGAAAGGGTCCCCCAATGGCCATCTAGTCCATCCCACTATGCATGGTTCTCCCGTCCCTCCAAGCACAATCCCTGCAAACAACCCTGTGAGGTAGGTCAGGCGGAGAGGCAGTGACTGGCCTAAAGGCACACCTGGTGAGCTTCAGGGCCAAGCGGAGATTTGAACCCGGGTCTCTCAGGTCCCAGTAGGTCGCTCTAAGTCTAACCCCTAAACCATACTGGCTATCTGACTTTCCCATCTGGGTGACTTCCAGTAGGTATAAAAACAGAATAAAACGTCAGACATTAGAAACCTCCCCATACAGGGCTGCCTTCAGATGTCTTCTAAAAGTTGTGCAGTTCTTTATCTCCTTGACATCTAACGGGAGGGCGTTCCATAGGGAGGGCGCCACCACCGAGAAGGCCCTCGGCCTGGTTCCACGTAACCTCACTTCTCGCAGGAAGGGAACCGCCAGAAGGCCCTCGGAGCTGGACCTCAATGTCCGGGATGGACGATGGGGGTGGAGACGCTCCTTCAGGTAAACTGGGCCGTTTAGGGCTTTCAAGGTCAGCACCAACACTTTGAATTGTGCTTGGAAACCTCCTGGGAGCCAATGGAGGTCTTTCAGGACCCGTGTTATATATGGCCCCCCCAGTCCCCCGGTCTGGCTGCCACAATCTGGATTAGTTGTAGCTTCCGAGTCACCTTCAAAGGGAGCCCCACAGAGAGCGCATTGCAGTAGTCCAAGCGGGAGATCAGCAGCATTGATCTGGACGGGCTTCTCCTCCTCCTCCTCCTCCTCCTCCTCCTCCTCCTCCTCCTCCTCCTCCTCCTCCTCCTCGGAGTAGGACTTGTCGTCGTCTGCCGCTCTTTCTCCTCCTCCTTTTAAATTATTATTTATTTGTTGGGATGGGGAAATAAAACACCGACGGCTCAATTAGAGCGAACAACAGGGGTACTTAAGGAGCCAATTGTGGCCAGTGTTTAAATCTTTATTTACCAGAGCCTTGTAAAGACAGGGGGACAATTTGCATCGCTATTAACTGCTTTTCAATAGGGCATTGACTGGAACTAAAGGATGCCACTCGCCCTTCCTAATTAAACACCGGCGGAATTACTCTAAATACATATGAATACCGCTTCGCCCCCCATAAATAATCCGCTCAGACACTTTGGGAAAGAGGGAGGCGGGGAGGGGAGGGGGGAGAGAAAGGCCAGGATCCGGGAGGGGCGCTCAGCGCCGACTCTGCCTCCGCGTCCCCCGGGGCTGAGAAGGAGCCGGGCTACGGCGGAGAGGCTCGGGACCACGGGGAAGCCAAGGCCCGGGCGGAGGGCGAGAAGGGAACAGGGAACAGGGCTCCGTGTGAAACCAAGGGCCCGCGTGAAGACATACGCGCGTGCGTCCCCTAACTACCGGTATAAACCTCCTCTTCTTTTTATTTTCCCTCCTCTCTCTTTCCTGTTCCCTTTTTCTCCCTTCCTTTATCTCCCTTCCTTTTTCGTTTTTTCGTCCCTCTTCATTCTTTCCCCCTTCTATTATTTTTCCTTTCCCCTTCGTCCCTCATTCTCTCTTTCCCTCTCTTCTGTTTCTTTCTCTTCCTTTTTTCTTGTTACTTCACCCTTCCTTCCCTCTCCTTCCTTCCTTCCTTCCTTCCTTCCTTCCTTCCTTCCTTCCTTCCTTCCTTCCTTCCTTCCTTCCTTCCTTCCTTCCTTCCTTCCTTTCTTCTGTCACGCATTTATTCCTTTTTAGAGTTTTCTTCGCTTTCCCTTTATTCTTTTTAATATCCCCTTCCTTCCGCCCTTCCTTCCTCTCTCTCTCTTGCTCCTTTCCTCCCTTGTTCCGTTTTCTTTCTTTCTTTCTTTCTTTCTTTCTTTCTTTCTTTCTTTCTCTTTCTCTTTCTCCCCCTCCCTCCCGCTTGCTCTTTCTTTCCTTCCTTCCCCTCCCTCATTCCACAGTAAGCCTGCCACATTTCTTTCCCATCTTTGCCCTTGCACGCAGAGAGCGACAGACATATACTCGCATCTATAAAATAAAATGGCTTTCTGCATCTTCCAGGCACACACACCACGCGGCCTTCGCCGTCCCCCCCCCCCCCCACGGTCCCCCACGACGCCCGCCTGCAGAGGCACGCGGGCAGAATCCTACCATTGTTGAAGTCAACCATTCCCCCTTCAAAACAATATGGATCGCTTATAATAAATCACGGGTGGACTGGGGCCGATAGATTCAGCTCTCTCTCTCTCCTTCCTTCCTTCCTTCCTTCCTTCCTTCCTTCCTTCCTTCCTTCCTTCCTTCCTTCCTTCCTTCCTTCCTTCCTTCCTTCCATTGTCTCTCTTCCATCTCCCTCCCCTCCTCCATCTCTCTCGTTGACTCCTTTCGCTGCCCTGCTATTGCCCGATCCAAGTACGGCTACCCAGAACAGGCTTTTGACGCTGATTCAAAAGCAGCCAGGATAGGAAACCTGATATTAAGAAATTGTATTGAATTAAAGTGATTCGGTATGATTTGTAATAATTTGGAAAACTAATAAAAATAATTTGGGGGGAAATCAAATATGTAAAGCACACACAATATCCCACACGCACAAAAATTAACTATTTGCAAATTAACTGGATAGCAATGCAACTATTTGTTAAATAGATGGGTTGTAGCCTACCAAAAACAGCTCAGGGTAGGCCCGCTGAAATTCATGGGTTTACTTTCATTGGGTTTACCCTGCCACAAATGCTGGATACATCCTGGTATACAGAATAGTAATTTTAAAAGTTGTATATACGGTATATCCAGCCATAATCATAGAGGGAACCGGCACACAGCTCACAAAGCTAACTGCTGCGTAAACCCAGACACGCAGAGAGAGCGGCTGTTCACTCCTTTTATTGGCATCAAACACATCGCTTGGGAAGACAAGCGAACTAACGCCAGTGTCCTGGAAGAAGCAAAGATCTCCAGTCAGTGTTGAAGTGATTGATTCGTCAACATCAACTTTGTTGGACTGGCCGTGTTGTGCGGATGCCTGATGATCGTCTTCCAAAGCAACTCCTCTATTCCGAACTTAAAAATGGAAAGCGTAATGCTGGTGGTCAACAAAAGAGGTTCAAAGACTCTCTCAAGGCAAATCTAAAAAAATGTAGTATAAACAGCGACAACTGGGAAGCACTGGCCTGCAAGCGCTCCAGTTGGAGAACAGCCTTGACCAAAAGTGTCATGGGCTTTGGAGACACTCGAACTCAGGACGCAAGGGAGAAACGTGCCAAGACGAAGGCACGCTTGGCAAACCCTCGCCATGATCAACTCCTGCCTGGAAAACTATTTCCCCACTGTGGAAGGACGTGTGGATCCAGAATTGGCCTCCACAGTCACGTATGGACTCATTGTTAAAACCGTGTTTATGGAAGACAATCTTGAAGAAGAAGAAGAAGAAAAGAAGAAGATCAAACAGAATACACGGAGGCTGTACTCCTTCAAGCTTGAGCTGTTGCCCCGGGGGTGCCCACCCCTCTCTCTCCCCTGGCAATGACTTCCCACATGCCAGTCCAGGCCCCTCCTGCTGCCAATGGAATGAATCTTTAATGCCTCTGTTTGACTTTCTGCTCTGAGACAGGAAGGCAGCGCCTGGTTGGAGGAGAAGGAAGGGTTTCAAGCGACATGGGGGTCTCCTGTTCCTATCACTTCTGTCTCCTGTCTCTGGTCAGAAACAAGGCATCTGCTACCGTAGCTTCTTCCTGTTCCTCACCCTCCATTATTTCCCAGCTCTTTGCTTCCTCTTCTGGGGTGTCTCCTGTCTCAAACCACCAGCATCCTAGGTCCGTACTAACTTCATCTCTCTCCTGCCCTGAAGCGTCCTGGGGTGGAGGTCTGTCTCAACCACTCCTCATCTGGCCAGCACCTGACAAGTAGACCTATTGAAGTCTACAACGAGTGTGGCTTCCCCCCCCCTTTTTGAGCTTTCTTCTCCTTTTTCTTCATTTTTATTTGAAAATAAAAAAGCTTACAGCCACAATCAATTAACATGTTTCCAATTACATATATCATTTCGCTTTTATATCACGTTCTTAAAGGTTCTTAATAATTCTTCAGACAGCACCTTCTACTTCCCTCCCTCCCTCCCAACTTCCCCTCACCCATGTGGATCTTACTGGTATTTATATGATTGTTTCTTGTTGTGTTAGCCATTGTTTGTACTTAATGATTCTATCCTTTGTACTATTATCTTGTATCCTTGCGAGTATTTCCTTTTATGTTTATATTAAAATTTATTTCCATTTCCATATTTTTCCATATATGTCTCTACACACTCCCACTCTCTCTTTACTTTTGGCTTGGAGCTGCCTCCAATTGAAGCCGTTCATTTTGCCATTGCCATAAATTCACAAATTTTGGTTCTCCATTCTGATATTTCCTGCTTTCCAATTTTTTTGCCACTAGCAGTCTTGCCGCTGCTGTCCCGTAGAGGAATATGTTCTTTTTGTCTTTGGGAATATCATTAGTTATTAAGCCCATCAGATATGCTAAGTTCTGGCTTTCTTTTTCTATCACCAGTGCTTTTTTCTGGGGGGGGGGGGGCGCAGGGGGATGCATACCCCCTAAACATTTTGTGAATCTTTGTACTTTTGCCCATTTATTGTATTTCTTTTTCCCGATTTGAACTATAAAATGGTGGTTTTCTTGAGTCAAAATAAGAGTACTGTACCCCTAAACATTTTTCGGGGGGGGGGAAGCACTGGATATCACTATGGAGCTATATAACACAATTATTATTATTTTTAATGCTTGGTGTTTTTATTATGTTTTTATATATGCTGGAAGCCGCCCAGAGTGGCTGGGAAACCCAGTCAGATGGGCAGGGTGTTAATAATAATAATAATAATAATAATAATAATAATAATAATAATAATAATACAGCAACAGTTCTGGAATAGGATATCCCTATTTTCATGGGAGAAATGTTGGAGGCTATGTGCTCTTTCAAATTTTACTCGTACAAACAGGAATGAAGGGAAGAAGACGAAATAATAATAATAATAAATAAAATATATTTGTGACTATCCTAGTGTGCAGCGAAATGTGCATTACAATCTTATAAACAAGATTTTTTTAATAAAAAAAACGGATCCTGCATTATGGTGAATAGGGTACGCGAGGTAAAATTATTTAAAACCTTTATTAATCTAGCCAAAATTAAACCTTTAATTCATAATTCGTTCCACAATTCTGAAGGATTTGGCGTGTGCTAAATCCACGCCACGCCCCCAGTAGATGGGAGTTTTAAAATACCCCTTTTTACTGGATGATGCCTGGTTCGTTCATACTTAATATGCATATAAATATCGGCATACGGTAACGTTGTGTGTGTGTGTGTGAGAGAGAGAGAGAGAGAGAGAGAGAGAGAGAGAGAGAGAGAGAGAGAGGGAGGGAGGGAGGGAGAGAGTACAGTATTCATTTCTGTTTCTCTCCTACTAGAATTCGTGGCAGACCACTTGAAACCAACTGGATCTGTTTTTAGTAGTGGTAGTAGTAGCAGTAATAATAATAATAATAATAATAATAATAATAATACAGTAATAATAATAATATTTATACCCCGCCCATCTAGCTGGGTTTCCCAGCGCGCGCGCTCTCTCTCACACACACACAAACACACACACTTTCCATTGTTTCGTAACTCTTTAAAATTATATGGAATTATGACTGAGGACGGCTGGCTCGCTGAGTATAACCTCCACACCCACCCCTTGCATAGCTGCCAAGTTTTCCCTTTTCTCGCGAGGAAGCCTATTCAGCATAAGGGAAAATCCCTTTAAAAAAGGGATAACTTGGCAGCTATGACCCCTTGACGGGAGATGATTTTCGTGCAAGGGCGACACGTGTACGCCGCCACCACGTGCGAAAACGCGCCGCCCGCCGGAAACCTGTGTCCTGAACCCCGCCAGGGCTGCTGAGAGAGGCGCTTCTGAAGATCTATGTACAGTATGCCATGCACGCAGCCTCGTGGATTGGAAGAACCACCGGGTTGGATCGCTGCCATTGGCAGACGCTGGGATGTGGACTCTGCCCAACGCTCATTAGGCAGTAGGTGTAAATGGCTTTTGGCAAGTCCCTTTGGACTTGATTATTATTATTTTTTTCTAAAGGAGCGTGTGTGCTCTTCGGCTCCAAGCGCTGACGGCGACAGAAACCGGTTTGAAACCCGTTTGCGTGGAGAGGGGCGGGAGGTTCCGACGGAAACTGTCTCAGCTGGCTCCCTTGGAGTGCAGATTCAGAGTCCTTCTGAATCTCCTGCAAGTCCTACCAGAGGCACACCGGAGAAAGCCTGAATGAGTCCCTGTACTGTACGCCAAGCTGCTCCCATGGAGTTAGCGCCACGTGCCTTAGCCCCTGGAGGGGTGGTGACCCAGATCGCTCAGCCACGCCCCCATGTTGAATTGCAGCACTCAAAGAGACGTTGCCCCACCACCGAGCATCTCTGAATGAGTCCCTGTTCTGCCTGGGTCTCCTTTCCCCATTAGAAATCCAGACTGGTGACTCCATGGGTAGTTCTCATAGGACCCACATGGCCTTTGGGATTTCTCAGGATTCCCAACAGCCCCCATGGTGAAGGCTCAGGATGACGGGGTTGGGGGTTTCAGTTTGGGGGGGGGGTGTCACTAGTTCCTTTCATCCCTGCTGCACAAGTAAAATCTGAAAGAGCAGAACCTTCCCCCCGCCCAAATTTTCCAACAAAAATAGTAAAGGGTAAAGGGACCCCTGACCATTAGGTCCAGTCGTGAACGACTCTGGGGTTGCGGCGCTCATCTCGCGTTATTGGCCGAGGGAGCTGGCATACAGCTTCCAGGTCATGTGGCCAGCATGACAAAGCCGCTTCTGGCGGACCAGAGCAGCACACGGAGCGGTACCTATTTATCTACTTGCACTTTGACGTGCTTTCAAACTGCTAGGTTGGCGGGAGCTGGGACCGAGCAACTGATCGGCAAGCCCTAGGCTCTGTGTTTAGTCGTGTCCGACTCTTCGTGACCCCATGGACCAGAGCACGCCAGGCACGCCCGTCTTCCACTGCCTCCTGCAGTTTGGTCAAACTCATGCTGGTAGCTTGAGAAAATAGGGACATCCTATTCCAGAACTGTCACCCCACCCCCACCCTCTGAATATACATAAGGGTCTGGTTACTTCTGTTTCAGTGTATCTGAAGAAGTGTGCATGCACACGAAAGCTCATACCAAAATAAAAACACTTCCTTATCCAGGGCTGCGTTCAGATGTCTTATAAAGGTCTAGTAATCAGGGGTCAGCAAACTTTTTCAGCAGGGGGCCAGTCCACTGTCCCTCAGACTTTGTGGGGGGCCGGACTATATTTTTTTGGGGGGAAAGAACGAATTCCTATGCCCCACGAACAACCCAGAGATGCATTTTAAATAAAAGGACACATTCTACTCGTGTAAAAACACGCTGATTCCTGGACCGTCCGCGGGCCGGATTTAGAAGGCGATTGGGTCAGATCCAGCCCCCAGGCCTTAGTTTGCCTACCCATGGTCTAGTTACTTATCTCCTTGGCTCCAGGGTTGCATAACCCTATACCCTCCAACATTTCTCCGGTGGAAATAGGGACGTCCTAAGGAAAAGTGGGACATTCCAGGAATCAGAAACCAGGACGGCTTCTGCAAATCTGGCACAGTCCCCTGGAAAATGGGGACCCTTGGAAGGTCTGGAGTGGGCCTGTAATTTTCTTCCTTTGAAAATCTATGCAGACAGAACCATCTTGTAGACACGTTGGCTGGAGAGGCTGCGGGCTCCAGTGAGTCTAGGGGGTCTCCATACCAGGTGTAAGAAGATACTTATGGTGTAAGAAAGAGATTGGAATGACGGCATTGCCTTTAAACGCTCCTCTCTGCATCCACCTTCTGACCAAACCACAAAAATCACAGTTCTCCTGTCAGAAAGCAACGCGATTCATCTCCAAAGTCCTCGGAAGCTTTCCCCAAGGAAAGTCCCATTGGACTCAAAAAGGGTTACTTCTGAGTCGACATGGCGTTGTTAGGTTGTTTTTGTTTTATTTATGTATTGACCAAACTCTGGGAGGCAGTGCAAGACAGGAGTGCCTGGCGTGCTCTGGTCCATGGGGTCACGAAGAGTCGGGCACGACTAAACGACTAAACAACAACAATGTATTCTGTGTTTGCATATCTTGTGAACCGCCCTGAGACCTGCAGGTATAGGGCAGTCTAATAATAATAATAATAATAATAATAATAATAATAATAATAATAATAATAATAATGTAGAGGACCACACTGTCCAAGTCTATCACTAGAAAGGGACATTCACACATGTGTCAAGATTCAGGTTTTCCTAGGTGTGACGTTTTGCTGGGGAAAGTCCTGCTCTGAAATTCTTTAAGAACCTGCAACTTTGCTGGACCAGATAAAAAGCCTATTTCTCTCACCTCTGGCAATCAGATTTCTTCATAAAGGCAACATTGCTGTTCTCATCAACTGTTATTTGGAAGAAAACGGTCTGCGAACATGGTGCTGATAGCCCTCTGACCCTCTAATTTGTCTAATAATGCCCCCTCCTCTGCTTTAAGCCGTTTCCTCTTGCAATTATTCATTGATTCATTTATACCCCACTCTGGGTGGGTGGCTCCCAACCAAATATTAAAAACACAATAATTGCACCCTCGAGCTGAATATTTTCTGGATCGTTCAGATTCTCCCCCACGGAGAACTGCGGGAGGATGGGTTCACGCGCTTAGAAGAAGGTGCCTCTTGTGTCTCAGAAGGAGTCCTTGTTCTCTACTGGAGTCCCTCCTCTCAGGAATCCTGCCCACGCCAAGGAATCCTGCAGTTGTGTCCACACCCAACACGCTTGACCTTCCTCTGATAACAAGGCTTTCTAATGATCCTATCGACAGGCCTGTGGCAACTGTTACCTACGAAATACACCTCTGTCTCCCAACCTCCTCTATATGACATTTCTCCCTCCTCTATATGACATCCTTTTATGTTCAAATATAGGGAGAAAGGTTGTTTTCTGCTGCTCCAGAGAAGCAGACACAGAGCAACGGATTCAAACTATAAGAAAGAAGATTCCACCTCAACATTAGGAAGAACTTCCTGACAGTAAGAGCTGTTCGGCAGTGGAATTTGCTGCCAAGGAGTGTGGTGGAGTCTCCTTCTTTGGAGTCTTTAAGCGGAGGCTTGACAGCCATCTGTCAGGAATGCTTTGATGGTGTTTCCTGCTTGGCAGGGGGTTGGACTGGATGGCCTGTGTGGTCTCTTCCAACTCTATGTTTCTATGATTCTATTATTCTAACCCTTCCACATACTTCCAACTTACTATTATTTGAAAGGGGAGGGGAGGAGAGCCAGTGGATTTTAGAAAAAGATAAGGGGAAGGCTTCTATAACGATCCTACCTGTGGCATTTCAAACACCTTTTAACCAGTGGAGCAGGGTTTCCCAAACTTGGGTCTCTGGCTGTTTTTTTTTGGGGGGGGGACTAAAACTCCCATGATCCTCAGCAGTCAGGGATGATGGGAATTGTAGTCTAAAAAACAGCCAGAAACCCCGGTTTTGGAAATAGTGTGATATAAATTAAATTGTAAGCTTCTAGCGGGCACAGTTTCTATTATTTACGCCCCCTTTTGCTTGTGATACTTCTTGAAGAAATCTCCTGCCTCATCATAACCATCTAATACGAATTAGGTTCCACCCCATGTGAACACAATGGGAGAGTGAGGGCATCTGCCAAATTCACATAAACACACACACACACACACATTTTGACATAAGTCTTGTGGGATATACAGGGATTGGCAGAAAACAGATCTGGAACTACGGATCAGTACATTTTCAAGGATATAAACAACAACAAAGGCAAACATTTATTTAACATGAACCAGAATAAAGAATTGGCCTCACCTTCTACACCTGAGTTTTGGCTTAATCCTCTTCTGAATTGAATTACTAGAGCCCCCAATTAAGCCAAAACTCAGGTGTAGAAGGTGAGGCCAATTCTTTATTCTGGTTCATGTTAAATAAATGTTTGCTTTCCCCCGCCCCGCCCGTCCCCTTCACATTTATAATAAAATAGTAGGGATCTGCATGTTTATTTATTTTTAAGCCTTCTCTTGAACCACCCTAAATGTGACTGTGAGGAGCTGATATTGAAAGCTAATAGATCAATTTCCTATTATTATTATTATTATTATTATTATTATTATTATTATTATTATTATTATTATCCAAGGAGGGGAGAGATAAGACAGATAGCATTCAAATCAGGCTGAGGCTACAACCTTTATTAAGGTGAGGCGGGTTATTGTTTTGCTGTTTCATTTTACTTATTTACTTGTTTTTCATCGTGTATTTTGTTCTGTGAGCCGCCCTGAGATCTTATGATGGGTGGTCTTTCAAAGAAAGAAAGAAAGAAGGAAGGAAGGAAGGAAGGAAAGGAAGGAAGGAAGGAAGGAAGGAAGGAAATTATAGATGGAAGGGGGAGGAAGGAAAGAAGGAAGGAAGGAAGGAAGGAAGGAAGGAAGGAAGGAAGGAAGGAATATTAAGACTAGCTCAAGTGTCATCAAATGTCCTGCTCTCCAAAACTGTTCATTGGAGAGATGGGGTATCAATACATATCAATTCGTAGAGCATGAGACTCTTAATCTCAGGGCCATGGGTTCGAATCCCACTTCCTGCATCGCAGGGGGCTGGAATAGATTACCTACAGGCTCCTTTCAACTCTACAGTTCTATGAGTCCACGATCTAAACAAAGAAACAGTCTTAGATGTAATTAACTTTTTGGAATCCAGGGGAATCTTATGGGCAGCATCCGATAGAGTTCTCCATAACAGTGAAATACTGGCTACAGGTAGGTAGCCGTGTTGGTCTGACGTAGTCGAAACAAAATAAAAAAAATTCCTTCCAGTAGCACCTTAGAGACCAACGAAGTTTGTCATTGGTATGAGCTTTCGTGTGCATGCACACTTCTTCAGGTACACTGAAACAGAAGTCTCCAGAACCTTAAATATAGTGAGAGGGTGGGGAGGGGTATTACTCAGAAGGGTGGTGGGAATGGGTGATTGGCTGATAGATGGGGTAAACCTATGGACTAAAGACTGCAATTGGTCTTACAGGAAAAAGCAAGGGGTGAGATGGCTAAAAATAGCTTTATCATGTATAATGAGATAAGAATCCAAAGTCTCTATTCAGACCAGGTCTCTCCATGGTGAAATACTTTTGCATGCAGAAGGTCCTGGGTTCAAATCCCTGACATTTCCAGGAAGGGCTGGGAGAAATCGTTTGGCCTTAAATCCCGAAGAACCACTGCAAGTATGTGTAGACAACACTGAGCTAGATCAAGCAATGGTCTGATTCAGCTGTTGTTGTTGTTGCTGTTGTTATTTATACCCCACCCATCTGGCTGGGTTTCCCCAGCCACTCAGGGCGGCACCCCTGAGTATTAAAAACACGATAAAACATCAAACATTAAAATTTTCCCTAAACAGGGCTGCCTTCAGATGTCTTCTAAAAGTCAGGTTGTTGTTTATTTCCTTGTCATCTGATGGGAGGGCGTTCCACAGGGAGGGTGCCACCACCGAGAAGGCCCTCCGCCTGGTTCCCTGTAACCTTGCTTCTCGCAGGGAGGGAATCACCAGAAGGCCCTCGGGAAGTGGACGGGGTGGAGACGCTCCTTCAGGTCTACTGGGCGGAAACCGTTTAGGGCTTTCAAGGTCAGCACCAACCCTTTGAATTGTGCTTGGAAACGTCCTGGGAGCCAATGTAGGTTTTTCAGGACCGGTGTTATATGGTCTCGGCGGCCGTTCCCAGTCACCAGTCTACCTGCCGCATTCTGGATTATTTTCAGTTTCCGGGTCACCTTCAAAGGTAGCTCCACAGAGAGTTCATGGCAGTAGTCCAAGCGGGAGATAACCAGAGCATGCACCACTCTGGCCAGACAGTCTGCGGGCAGGGAGGGTCTCATCCTGCGTACCAGATGGAGCTGGTAGACAGCTGCCCTGGATGCAGAATTGGCCTGTGCCTCCATGGATGGCGGCTGTGAGTCCAAAATGACTCCCAGGCTGCTTCCTGTTTCCCTCCTTTGAAATCAATGGTGCTGAATTAGCGCTGCCCATTCACTCCAATGGGTCTTTAGTCAAGTCAGGTACTGTGGGTTGCATCCAGCAGTCGCTGACATGGCAAACTGAGGTCTGCTCATTTCAATGGGTCCACTTTGAGTGGAGCTGTTGTTGTTTAGTCGTTTAGTCGTGTCCGACTCTTCGTGACCCCATGGACCAGAGCACGCCAGGCACTCCTGTCTTGCACTGCCTCCCGCAGTTTGGTCAAACTCATGTTCGTAGCTTCGAGAACACGAGCTACTGGCCCATTATAACCCTTTGTCCTACATGGGAGCAGGCCCATTATATCCCAGAAGGCTTCCTTTAAAATATATGGGATTCCAAAGTGGTTTGCTTGAGCTGAATCATACTTGAACCCCCTCCCAACCCCAACCCCCATGCACACACACAACTGACTACATTAGCACTGCAATACATTAGCAATGGTCTCTATAGATTTTAGCTCCGTGGAATTTTTTACATAGGTGGCATTTTTGCTGATGTTATTATCTGCTTTTATCTTCCTGAGTTTATAATGTTTTAACAACTACCTCTTGTTGTTCTAATGCTGCTCTGTTTTATATTTCAATATCCTATGGCTTTAAAAACAACAGCAGCAACTCGTTGTCAGCTGTTTGGATCATCTTTCAGGTCTCAAGGGCAGTATGCATTATTATGTTTATGTTCCCAGCTAAATCATACTGTTAAAAAATTTAAACACATTTATTCTAAAGTTACATCATACTCATAGCAGAACCATTGAAAGCAATAGTCTAACCCGCGGGTCCACTCCAAGCATGACTTATTACATTGAAATTGACTTAATACATCAGCCTGCAGGATAGCTCAGTCGGTAGAGCATGGGTAGGCAAAATAAGGCCCAGGGGCTGGATCTGGCCCAATCGCCTTCTAAATCTGGCCCACGAATGGTCCAGGAATCAGCATGTTTTTACATGAGCAGAATGTGTCCTTTTGTGTGTGTGTGTGTGTGTTGAATATATGCTACATGGTGATTTATGGACCTAATAGGTATCTAAAGCCATTTGCACATCACAAAACGTGTTTTATCAAAGTCATTGTTGAACTGAAATACAATCAAGAAGAAGCATATTAATAGTGAGATACAATTAAGAAGAAGTATATTGGGGGGGAGAGCAAGAGAGTGGGGCCCTAAGCTATAGCTTGTTTAGCTTATACGTAAATCCGGAGTTGGTTCCAGCTGTTTCACTCTATCCATCTCTACCCACCCTGCTCCCCGCTCACCACAGTGGCTGGTGGCCAGAGACGATGGGATCCGGGGTTCAGAAACTTCTAGAATCCACAGGTTCCCGCCTAGCCTTGCTTTATATAAGAAGTGACTTCTGTGGGATGTGAAACTCAAGAGCAGTCAAGTACAACATCCCTAGAGTGGACATAGAAGGGGATGTCTGGACCAGCCAGTCGGAACTTCCTGTTTCTCCTGGGCTGGGACAGACTTCCTCTGCATGTGACTAGAGGTGGGCGTGGCCTCACCTGTGCAGGTAACAAAAGCATAGGGCTGCCCACCACCTCTCTCTCTGACTACATTTCATTGAGGAAGCAATATCTGCTTAGCCTAAGATGCCCTCTTGGCTTCCAGTCAAGAGAGGACAAAGGATCTATCTCCTTATGGGATAGTTCCCAAATGTATGTAACTTTTTCTAAGCTAAGTCTGCCTTCTGGGATCCTGTTGTGAACAGAATGATGTGAGTAAACTCTTTTTATACTTTTATAGAAGACTGTGTCGTGTCTTATCTTTTAGGAAGGGAATAAAGGGGGAAATACCAGGACAGTTATTACAGAGGCTTTAGCGAGCCTGAGCAACGCGCCCGCTGTGTAACTTTAAAAAGGGGAAGGTAACTCTGCTAAGTTGTGGAACTTGTTAGCACAAGTTGGAATAGGATATAATCAAATACCTGCATCCCTGAACATTCCCACAACTTCACCTCCTACTTTATGCGACAGCTGGAGGAATGACTCTGTTTAAGGAGAGGCATTGTGTCCTGAGAGAGGGGGTTGCCTCTTCAGAACAGGGATGGGGGGGGGGAGAATCCGTGGGTACCCCCTCCTGATTATTCATAGAACCATAAAATTATAGAACTCCAATTATGGCTCCAATGGCCATCGCCCAACCCCCTGAAATGATCAGTCGGTAGAGCCTGAAACTCGTAATCTCCCTTTAAAAAATCATTTTTATTAATTCCCCAACTTATTCCAGAACATGATAGCATTTTTCCTACCCCATAAAGTTCCCACTCCCTCCTTTCCTGTTTGTTTTTTTACACTGTTTTATTAGCTGTTTTACAACATATACTGTATATTGTTGTTGTTGCTGCTTTACAGCATGTAAGTTTATTATTATTATTATTATTATTATTATTATTATTATTATTATTATTATTATACTTTATATACTGCCCTATACCTGGTGGGGTCTCAAGGCGGTTCACAGAATAAAATCAAGATATATAAAACCACAAAATACATAATCAAAATAAAAATATGTTTTCGCCCTCTTAACTCCAGGGTCGTTTGATTCTCTCACTAATCCACTGCTTATATCTCAAATCCTGCCAGCAACTTCATGTATAGGTGACAGGAGAACCCATCAGCGGTCTCCAATCCTCCTCGTCATCTCAGGGCCGCGGCTTCGAGTCCCGCATTGGGCGACAAATTCCTGCAATTTGCAAGGGGGTTGGACTAGATGCCCCTCGGGGGTCCCTTCCAACTCCCGCCACCCTGTGATTCTGTGATAATCGCTGGCGGGAGATGGCGCATTACCCAACTCCCAACAGCTCCGCAACTTCTGGTCTGGAGGGGCGCAGGTTGTCTATCACCCAACTCCAACATTGGACACATAGCTGCCAAGTTTTCCCTTTTCTCGCGAGGAAGCCTATTCAGCATAAGGGAAAATCCCTTTAAAAAAGGGATAACTTGGCAGCTATGATTGGACAACACTTGAGGGAAATGACTCGCAGTGTCTTGGATATGCATGTGTGTGTTTTCGATTCATGGGCAGCCGTAGTGGCTGCATAATGCAGCCCCCCCCCCCATCAAGCAAATAAATAAAAACACTTAACTAATCGACCGATTGCGTTGCAGGCAACTCGGTTCTGCATGCCCCGCCCCCGCCCCTCACAACATAAATCCCAGAAATCAGAGAAGGCCTATGGAAATCGACGGACCTAAATTTGTCACGTGTAGCAATAACACTGCCCTGAGGCTGCGTGAGCGCAGAAGCACGTTCGGATGGCCCTCTTGCCATCGAGGAATCCTGGGAACTGTAGTTTTTGCTAAGGGTCCCTGGGAATGGTAACTCTGCAGCGGCCAGAAATCTTTGGCTGCGTTTTGAAATGTGCTTTAAAAGGCACATTGCGGGGGGGGGGGCTAAGTCTGGTGAGCATTGGGTGCACAACCCAGAAACTGGATTATGGCATATCTGCAAAAAGTATTCTCACACCCTGCTCTTCAGACGTTGTTCTCTCGCTGTGCTAGAAAATGCGTGTATTCTTCGCGGTTATCTGGCGTTTGACCTCCCCATGAATTTACTACTGCATTGTACAGCGATTCCCTTTATATACGGTATATTCGAGGTCTTTCTAGTTGCCACAAAAGGTTTGCTCTTTATATATGTAAATTACGATAGAAAACTAAAAATGGTTCTTTCATCTCAGGCGAACGAGAATGAACCAGGCAGTAGCCAGGAAAGGAAAACGGGCGCTTCCTGGACTCATTAAACCACAACACACACGCTCATTATCTGCGGAACTCACCGCCAAATATGATGTTGGACTAATCGGGAGAGGCGAGAGAGCAAAGTCACGGAGGAGAGCAAAGGCTAAAAAGATGGAACCTCCCCCTTCAACGGCAGTCTAACTTTGAACACAATATTCCAGGGATAATAAAAGAGAGAGACTGGGGTCTATTCCTTTCGTGCGCTTTCCAGATACACCTGTTGGCAACGGGGGAGGGGGCGTTGGACTTCGGTCTGTTTGGGCGCTTCCCAATTTCACTGAGTAAATAACAGGTAGCAAATGAAGTAATCTCTCTTCTCCCCACGCTCACCCCTGCTATTTTAAATTAAAACAAACAAACACTGGATTGTGCGTAGGATCAAGTTCTGTGTAAACGGAGTCGTTCCGGTGCGTATAATTTTTCCGAAAGTAGCGCGTTAGTAGGTGGCTAACAATATTTTCATCAGAAAGCCTTGAAGGGCTGTGTTGTGTGTGTGTGTGTGTTTTTCGCGCGTGATTTCATTCACACAGAACCCTCTCCGAATCCGAATTAAGCCGGATTGGACAGGAAACAGAACCCTAAACTTTACCCACAAAAGGGTCTGTTTACTAGGCTGGCCTCTCTCTCCCTATCTGAGCCGCGTTGCCTCGGTTATAGATAATTGATCTCCGCCGCCATTTGTAAAATGAAGGAGCTATATACTATCGATCTGCCTGCAAGGGAGAGAGGGGGAAAGGAGGGGGTCGAGTAGGCGATGGAGGGGGGGAGAGGTCACTGAGATCAGCTGATTTTGACCTATTCAGCAACATCCAAGCCTGGGAATAGGGGGTTGGGATAATAAAACTGGCTCCATCTTTCCTCTCATATGCATATGAGTTTAGGAAGAGACAGGTGGAGGGAGGTCGAGGAAGGAGAGATTGAGAAAGGAGGGAGGGAGGAGAAGAGAAATCGAGGGTGGAAGGAAATAATGAAATATGGACAGGGACAAAGGAGGATTAAAAGCAGCAGGAAGGAAAAGTAAACTTGTAAAGAAATATGGGTGGGAGACACAGGAGGGTGGGGAACGTGTTCTTGTGCCGGTGTCCTGCTCTCAGATGTCCCCTAATAGTCATCTGGGCTGGCCATTGAATGCCACTGGCCTGATCCGGCAGAACTCTTACTGTGTTCTTCAGGCCTGTCAGTGAAGGGGGCCACCGCGTCTAAACGGGCGCACGCGTGCCAGTGTTCACTGGCGATGCCATTGTAGGTTTTGCGGACTACCATCAATCAATCATTCAATCAGTCAGTCAGTCAGTCAGTCAAACTATGGCTGTCCTCCCAGACCTTCCCTGGTCGGAAAAATGCATCTGACCAGCGTTGGAAACAGAACACTGGGGGAAAATAATGGGTTTCTGGGGCTGACTGTGTCTTGGGATGCGGTGCGACCAAACCACCCATTTATTTCTTCTGAAGTCACGGGTGGAAACTCCACACAGGTGTGCGGTACAGAGATAGCCCCCCCCCCAAGCAGGGGTGTCCCCTCACCTCTGGGCTCATTGGCAAACCTTGCAAGGCACTTAAATTCCCCCACGTCCCTCCACGCCTATTGCTAAGCGTCCCTTAGGGCACCGATTCGGCTCGCCTCTCTAACCACATGCACACGAAAGCTCATACCAGAATAAAAACTTAGTTGGTCTTTAAGGTGCTACTGAATGAATTTTTTTAATTTGTTTCGACTCAGACCAACATGGCTGCCTACCTGTAACCACAGATATTGAGACAGATTTCCCCCTATCTCCATCTTTGAAGCTATCAATGTTTGATTCCTTGTTTGTTTTTTAAGAAAATGATGATTCCAGAATCAGCAAAGTGTCCAGCATTTAATCCATCCATGCATTTATTTATTTTTAAACCCTCGCTTTTTAGAAAGGCACATTATTATCCTTTCCCCCGCGACAGAGACCCTATTGTTTATTAAGCAAAGGAGTAACGGCTACTATTGGCTGAAATGATTTGGCTAAATTCTACTCAGAGTAGCCGGTAGACCCATTGACTTGTCTGAGGCTGACTTCCTCTTCTCCCTCCATTTCAATGGGTTTGCTCTGCCCCAGGCACCAGTTACTGAAGGAAAGGGGTGTCAAAATTGTCTTTTTTAAAAAATTAAATTTTCATTTTCTCATTTTTTTTTAAAAAAACCCTAAATCTTTACATAATCAATCTGCATTTCCCTCGACTTTCCTCCCCTCCTTTCTGCGGTTACTTAGTTTATATCAGATGGGTGGCATACAATTATTATTATTATTATTATTATTAATTCGGTTCAAGACTGTTTGCTAATTTCCCCTTTGTATTCCCTTTTCATTATTTCTTACTTCACTTGTTTATGTCGATCCTGCTAATGTTTTAAGTTGTTTACATCTTCAAATAGCCAGTAAATCCCTCCCCCCCCCATTCTGATTTTTAAAAGTCTCTCTTCTTGGTTTCTTATTTCTTCCAGTAAGTTTCGCAATTTCTGCATACTCCATCAAGAAAAATTGCCTATAGGTTGGCTCAAACTGAAATGCACGGAGGTAAAGATTTTAGGCCCATCGATTTCAAGAGGTCCTACTTTTAGTATAATTTAGTTGGAGCTGACATTCGTTATTCATGTCCCTTGCTTTCATAGGGTCTACTCTGAGCAGGGCGCAACACTATATATTATTATTCGCATGCCATATATATATAATATTAAAATCGTCTAAAAGGAAACGGCGTTTTAAAGACACCACACACGCACACATTTTTCTTTACACCCATTGATCAGCGAAAATCTGCTGTGAACGAAACGCAGTTGCCAAGTTGTCAAGACCGTGTATAATCTGTCCACGCGCGCGCACACGATTGACAAGGGTACAACCAGACAGGGAGATACTACGGGCGAGCAATGGGAAATTATGTTTCGGGATTCATTTATTAATATGGCCAGTTAAAGGATCAATCTGTTTAAAAGCGAACTTTCGGCTGGCGAAAGATGGATAGATAGAATAAACGTTCAGATGGATAAGGGAAATGAGAGAAGGCGAAAATGAGTAAGGCGGAGGAGAATTCCCTCTCTGTAGGTTAAGCGTGTTCATTCATTTGACCATTATTAATATTAATATCAATTATGTTTTTAATATTCTGTTGGGAGCAGCCCAGATTGGCTGGGGCAATTAGTCAGATGGGCGTTATTATTATTATTATTATTATTATTATTATTATTATTATTATTATTATTCCCAGCCCATTTGGCTGGGTTTCCCCAGCCTCTCTGGGCGGCTTACAGCATACTGTATAAAAATATAGTAAAACATCAAGCATAAAAAACTTTCCTATACTGGGCTGCCTTCAGATGTTTTATTATTATTATTATTATTATTATTATTATTATTATTATTATTATTATTATTATTATTATTACCTGCCCGTCAGCAGGTCCCATTCATATACATATATAGCGGATCACAACTGAGTAGTGTAAATATGCGCATTCAACTGCATTCGATCCCTGAGGCAATTGCATATTTTAGACTTTGCAAGTTCCTTGCAGGCAGAGACCCGCGCGTCCTCTCTCGCCCCCGCCCTTTCTTTTTTTCATTTCCTCTTGATCCCTCTGGATCCTGAAACGGCCTATTCCCCCATCCGTCTGTGGGCATCGCAGCACGAACGGAATCGCGCGCGCGCCTGGCGCGCCATAAAGTGCCTCAGCCCTGCTCAGAGACTCACTGAGAGACGAGCGGACCCCCTGCATTTCTGTAGGTTTTGCCTTCAACGGTTACGCACTGCTCAGAGTAGACTCATGGAAACGGGTAGGCGCGGCTAGCTTGGGCCTTGGTTCGTTTCAGTGGGTATCCTTCTGAGCAAGACTTTGCTCAAAGTGGCCTACGTGGTTTTCTCTCCCGCCTCATTTAATCCTCAACAACAACCCCATGAGGTAGGACGGAGGGGACTCGGTGTCCTAAAACGTATGGATGGATGGACCGACGCGTGTTTCTCTTTCTGTGTGTGTGTGTCACTCTAACCGAAGTAGAAAACGGATCGTGCTTCGCTAGCACCCGGGTTCTGCTCTTGCGCACGTCGGAACGCTGTGCCTGCGTGTTTAACACGTGGCTCACACCAGGCATTAGCACCATCATCAATTCTGGGATAAAATATTCAGGGCTGTAGCTAAATCAGAGGAGGGACGTTGAAATGAGCGCTGCGCACCCAAGTTGGTCGTGCCCTTTCCATTCCAACCGGTCTGTTCCGAGCAGGGATGAATAAAGGAAGCTCCCGCGCTCTCTTGCCCCGGGTGTAAGGCCCATTCAACCCAAGTGGGCTTACTCCTGAGGCGGCAGAGACCCTAGGGCGCTGCAATTCTCCCCAGATGCTCCCTGCGATTCTCCCCAGATGCAGCCAGCGATCAGGACGATTCATAGACAGAAAGGAGAGAGGAATAGGCCACAATGTATATTATGCAGAAAAGCGGGGGTGGCGGGGGGGGGGGAAGAAGCCCAAGACTGAATAAACATCGATCGTGCGTTTTGGCCTTGCGCATCTCCCCCCCCCCATTTCCCTGGAACGCCGTCGCTCCCTTTTTCGACACGCGGCAACGGGCAGGGATGGAACGTGTGAAAAGACCCAAGCCCCTACCCTGGAAAGCGTCGCAAATTGAGGCGATAAAAAAGTTATGCCGTCAAGAGGGGATGGGCGGGGGGTGGGGTGGTGTCATCTCTGCCGGAGCTCATCCTCACACACGCCCGCCACTTTCCCTGAGGCTCGGGACCGCGAATCAGCATACACGCATCCTGACCCACACACCTGTAAATCATCCTCCAGCCTCTTTTCTTGTAGGGGCAGGGGTTCCTGTCTCATTCCTTTCGCAAGCACACCCCTCCCGCTCCCCAATGATTCCTCTGGTTTCCCCTAGAAGACCCCCTTCTCTTCTTTCTCTCTCACCCTCCCGCCTATGACATTCCCCGCGTCCGCTCCGCAGGGTTCAGACGACCGTTTCCCTCTTCCAGAGGCGCGCGTCCAGGCGGCCAAGTGTGTGCATGTGTGTGCGCTTGTAATGCGTGTGAAATTTACAGCTGTTTTTTTGCTCCCACCCTCCACCCCGCAGCCCTCTCCAGACCCCAACACGCAGCACCCAGGCTTCTAGTCCCTAGCGCGAAGCCACCTTACCCGCCAGCCTCAAGGCAGACATCCTCTGGAACTCGGGTTCCTGCAGCCACTTCCACATCCTTCGGAAGGTCTCGCGCCCGGACTTCAGCTTACTCCACGGCTTGGGGTTCCTCAAGAGGTCGGAGAGGGTGCCCTGCGAGCGACACAGGATCCGCTGGGCGAATATGGCCTGCGGGATGCTGTAGCGCTTCAGCTCGGCGGTGATCCGCTGGGCCACTTCCTTGGTGTTGATTTCCTCCACCTGCCCGGAGCCCCCGGCTTGCGAGCCCGACGCGGACGAAGCTTGCCTCTCCCGCTCGCCCAGCAGGGCGCCGTTGGCTTGCCCGTGGGGGTGCCCTCCGTGGGGGTGCATGCCGTTGAGGGAGGGCATCATGCCGGAGCCCGGAGCCCCTAGACCCCGCGCCAGGTGTTCCTCGCTCCTGGAAAGCATGTGAGGGTCGAAGCCGTTGGGGGACAGCAACTTGTCTCCGGCCAGGTGGGCGCCGGGCCCGTAGGGGGCCAGCGACTGCTGCCCGTTGTGTAGACTCAGGCCGTTGGAGAGGGGCGACAGGGCCTGCCCCATGGAGGGCATGTCCTTCGGGTAGTGGCCGTACAGGTTCCCCATGGAGGCGGCCAAGCTGCGCTCCTCGCGCATGAGGGTGAAGCTGCCGCTGACGCTCCCGGACAGCCGCTGGTGGTGCGGCGGGTGGTGCGGGTGGTGGTGCGGGTGGTGGTGAGGGTGGTGATGGTGGTGGAACTTCTCGGAGACGGTGGAGATGGGCGGCAGGTGCTGCAGAGGCGTCAGGGTCGTGTAGGTGCTCATCCCCGACGGCGACTCGCAAGCCATGCTCATGGCAGGGTGGAGCGGCCCGCCCAGGGTGTGCTCCGGCCGGTAGTCTCCCGCCCCGTCGAGGATGGACGCCATGCTGGAGACCATGGCTGGCCGGCCGTGCGAGGAGACGAGGTTGCGGTGCGCCGACGGGGGAGGAGGCGGAGGGGGAGGCGGCGGGGGAGGCGGAGGCTGCCTGGCGTGCGCCCCGGCGGGGCTCAACAGCTCCCCGGCCTGGTGGAGGTTGCCGAGCCCGTCGAGGCTCAACTCCATCGCTCGCTCGCTCTCCCCCTGCCAGGCGATCCTTCCTCCCCCCTCCCCCTCCCCCCCCTCCTCCTGGATCTCCGCCTCCTCCTCCCTCCTCCTCCCACCCCCCTCCTGCGTCCCCCGCCGCCTTAATCCAGATCCATCTCAGGAGATCTCCATCCGGATCTCTTCTGGGCGCGCGCGCAGGGGGAGCGGCAGGGCTCAGGGGCCGCGGAGGCGGCGGGTCCCCACCCCCCTCCTGCCCAAAGCTGCGGGGATGGGCGCTCCTTTCCTCTCGGCGCTCGGCTCTGGCTTGTCTCTCTCGCCCGTTCACCCGCTCGCTCGCTTGCTTTCCTCCTCCTCCTCCTCTGTCCGCCGTGGCTGCGAATCGCGCGGCTCTGCTCCTCGGCTCAGCCTCCCTCTACCCTTGACGTCACGGCGCCCAGCTACGGTCTGTCCGCCCCCCCCTCCACCGACACCACCCCCAAGCACACACACACACACACACACACACACGGCTCACAACCTGCCCAGCGTGCTCCTAACGAGCGCCCACCTGCCAGTCTCAGTGTGGCTTCTCTGGTGCCTGTTATGAATGTGATTTCTGCCTCTCTCTCTGTAGAGGCATCGACAAGCGACAAGGATGTGTGCCCCCTCCCCCCCTCTCTCACACACACACGCGAGGCAGGGAAAGGCGAGTGCTGGGAGGTGGGCGGGGGGAGGGGAAAGCGGGGGTGCGGGGGGAGGCAGCAGCGGGGGGCAAGGGAGAATAGCGATATAAAATCAATTGCGGCTGGAGGTTGAGCGAGAGAGTTTCAACTAGGTTGTGGGGCGGGCGGGGGGGGGGAGAGTGTGAATCTGTGGGGAAGGCAAAGGCGAGAAGGAAGGAGGGATGGATAGGAGTGAGATTGAGAGAGGGGAGGGAGGAGGGGGAGAAAGAAGGAAGGAAGGAAGGAAGGCAAGGGTTGGAGGAAAGGAAAGAAATGAATGAAACAGGAAGGAAGCAATGAGAAGAAGGAAGGAAGGAAAGGGTTGGAGGAAAGAAAGGAAGAAAAAAGGAAGGAAGGAAGGAAGGAAGGAAGGAAGGAAGGAAGGAAGGAAGGAAGGAAGGAAGGAAGGAAGGAAGGAAGGGGTGAGATTGAGGGAGGGGTGGAAAAGGAAGGAGGGAGAGAGGGGAGAAAGAAGGAAGGAAGGAAGGAAAGAAGGAAGGAAGGAGGAAGGAAGGAAGGAAGGAAGGAAGGAAGGAAGGAAGGAAGGAAGGAAGGAAGGAAGTAGGGGAGAGAGGGGTGAGATTGAGGGAGGGGGTGGAAAAGGAAGTAAGGAGGGAGGGAGAGAGAGAGAGAAGGAAGGAAAGAATAGGAAGGAAGGAAGGAAGGAAGGAAGGAAGGAAGGAAGGAAGGAAGGAAGGAAGGAAGGAGCAGGGGTTGGAGGAAATAAAAAAAGGAATGAAATAGGAAGCAGTGAGACGAAGGAAAAGAAAGAAAGAAAGAAAGAAAGAAAGAAAGAAAGAAAGAAAGAAAGAAAGAAAGAGGGAGCAGGGAAAGAGACAGGAGCAGGAAAAGAGACAGGAAAGAAGGAAGGAAGGAAGGAAGGAAGGAAGGAAGGAAGGAAGGAAGGAAGGAAGGAAGGAAGGAAGGAAGGAAAGAGTACTGGACCTCTGTGTCTTGGGACAGGTTAGCTGAGCTCTTGAGGCAAGCGCCCCGTGCCCCGCCTGCCCTCTTCGCCCCTCGGCCCCGTCCGCCTTCGCCCCCCGACTGTATCAGCCAGCCATACATCACGACACTCCATCGCGCCTAATCTCTGCTTCCATCTATCACGGGCGTTTCTGCTCTATTGGTCTATCTATCCTCGCAGGGGAAGGCTCTGAGCGCGCTCTGGCGTGTGTATGTGTGTGTGTGTGTCTGCGCGTGTGGCAGGGCCGGGGGTCCACACCGGAGGCCAACCTTGCCCACCCCCCACCCCCTACTGCAACCAAGGCTTCTCATCTGCCTAACCTTTGCGGGGGTCGTTCTACCCGCCCCACACAGTCCCAAGATGACCTCTCTGCTTCCTAGATATCCCCCCCCAACACCACCGGCCCTTGGAGACGGTGTGGAGTGGGGGGGGGGCTCACAGGAGTGGCTCGGCGCTCCGCTGTAGCACAACCGCCCTCCCCGCGCTCTGCCCTTATCGATCGCTCCAGCTCATGGGGGGAAGGGAGAGAGAAAAGATTCCGCAGATGGTCTGTGGGAAGTATTGGGGGGAGGGGGAGGGGAGCGTTTCCTAATGGGACCGGATTAAGCAGCCTGCCCCCCCTACCCCTCCACAAAGCGTCTTCTTTGATGCCTCAGGTCCAAGTACTTCTAGCTATGCTCAGAGACAGCCTCCTTAACTTACAGGGGGAGGGCGGGCGGGGTGTGTGGGGGGGGAACCACACCAAGAACAGATCTACCACTGAGCAAAAGAGCTTCCCCTAGAAAGTAAGGTCCTAGTCCTCATGTTTCTGCTTTAACGGGAACCGAAGAAACTGACAGTTCATCTAGCCCAGTATTGTCTACACCAGGCATCCCCAGACTTCGGTGCCTGCTTTCAACTGCTGGTCCTCAGCTTCCCCGCCCAGGTCCCCCCCCCCAATACCCAAAAACTCTGCTTCAGCTTTTAAGCTGAAGAATAAAGGCAGTTCTCTTTGGGTTGTCTCCAGTTACATTCTACTCAAAGTAGGCCCATTGAAATTAATGGAGCTACGTAATCCAACACTGGATTTTGTCTAATAATAAAGGAATATACAGTAGTCCTAACCTGCCCTTCGTTGATACAAGCGCAGCAGGAACTGGACATGACCTCAGAAACAATCAGATCTGTTTCCCTTTTGCTTATTCTACCTGTGGACTTTTAAGGCTCTTTCAGGAGGGAAGTATCTCATCTGGAAAAGGACAGATGTGGGCAGCTGTGAGGAAATGGTGTGTTAAAGCAGGGGGGGGGCTTTCTTTGTTCCACCCTCCCTTGCCTGGGCTTTCACTACTGATTAGACCTGGTTCAGCACTAGGCCCTCCTTTGGGATTTAATATGATCTGGCCCTGGGAGAATCCACCACAGCACCCTCTGGGAGCTGTCCCAGGTCCTGAAGTATCTGACCTTTGGTCTAAGATGGGGTCTTCTTCTTTGGCGATCCCTTGTAGCTGAGTAAGATTGTCTTCCATAGCATTGTTTTAGCAGTGAGTCCATAAGTGACTGTGGAGGCCAATTCTGGATCCACACATCCTTCCACAGTGGGGACATGGGTTTCCGGGTGGGAGTGGATCCCGGTGAAGGTTTGCCAAGCGTGCCTTCCTCTTAGCACGTTTCTCCCTTGCGTCCTGAGTTCGAGCATCTTCAAAGCCCATGGCACCTTTGGTCAAGGCTGTTCTCCAACTGGAGCGCTCGCAGGCCAGTGTTTCCCAGTTGTCTGTGTTTATGCTACATTTCTTTAGATTTGCCTTGAGAGGGTCTTTGAACCTCTTTTGTTGACCACCAGCATTACGCTTTCCATTCTTAAGTTCGGAATAGAGGAGTTGCTTTGGAAGATGATAACCATCCACACAACATGACCAGTCCAACGAAGCTGATGTTGAAGACTCAGTCATTGCTTTTGACACTGGTGATCGTTGGAAGATGGTAAGGAACCCGAGGCTCTGCAGACATTGCTGGACTGCAGTTCCCATCAACCCTGACCATTGGCCATGCTGTCTTCTGGGATCGATGAGTGCTGGAGCTCAGCAACATCCCAGAGGGCCACAGGTCCCCCATTCCTCATGTAAGAAGACAAGAAGTGACCTGCTATTCCAAGCCCCCTGTTTCCAGCAGTGGACAATTTTACAACCCTAGGAAGCTCGAAGACAGGTTATGAAGGCAATCCTTTCGACCACCATTGCTTTCCAGCTTCTGGTATTCACTGGTATCATGCTACTAAAGCTGGAGGTTCCACCTTGGTATCGTGACTTCTAGCTCCTGCTGCCTAAATGTGAATGGCTCGCATTGGAGGGTTACAATCCCTTTCAAGGCCTTGCTTTCATTTGCTGCCTGTCTGGATCGAAGCAATTTCCAACCCCCTAACGGGCCCCCACATTTCCATGAATGCTCTTGGATTGTTCATTTGTAAACTGATCGGAGGCTTCCCGTTGCGTAAGCTGCATATACATTTCACAGAATAGCTGCGAAAATGAATGAATGAATGGATGGATGGATGGATGGATGAATAAATAAATAAATATATGCACCCATATTTTTATGCTCTGAAATGTGGTTTGGAGACTCCTTCAGCGGTGTCGAACAGCTCATAAATAATAATTGGTTGTCATTATTTCTTTATTGTTTTCAGTACATTGCAAACTGTTCCGCGGGCCTGCCAATCATTGCACAGTCTTATTCTGTTGGTAGACCACGTGAGAGAAACAGTGTGGTGTAGCGGTTAGAAGGTTGGGTACTAGGACTCAGCAGACCAGGGTTTGGATCCCCTGTTTTCCTATGGCCTTGGGGGCCAGCCATTGCTTCTCTCTCTCT
The DNA here is from genome assembly GCF_963506605.1 of Zootoca vivipara. Lineage (NCBI taxonomy): Eukaryota > Metazoa > Chordata > Lepidosauria > Squamata > Lacertidae > Zootoca > Zootoca vivipara. Next base: position 2,200,756 of record NC_083281.1, on the reverse strand, counting down.
CTCTTTTTATTATGTATTTATTAAAGATTTTCTCAAACAACAAAACATACAAAACTACAAAACACACAAAGAAAATGCAAAACATAAGAAAATACAAAAACAAAAATTCTAACTACAACCCTTATTTCCAATCTATTGACTTCCTCATTCCACCTCCTGCTGCGATTCTTTACATGTCATCCGTAGTAAACTCTAAATCTTATATAATTTCTATTTATTACTTTAACAATACCACGCTTCTCACACCTAACCTACTTCACAGGGTTGTTGAGGAGATTAAATGAGATGCGAGTTGGGGTTTGTGGGGTGTGGGATGTGATCCAGGAGAAGCAGTCAAGAACAACATTCCTTGAAATGCTAGAGAAGACATGCGAGGGAATGTTTGGTCCAACCAGTTGAAACTTCCTGTTCCTCCTGACTGAATCATCCTTCCTTTTGCATGTGATAGAAGGTGGGCAAGACCTCACCTGTGCAGGTAACAAAAGGATGTGTCAGGCAGCACACTCCCCTCTTTCTGACTTCCTTCTTTGACCAGCTTCTAGCTAGGACTGCTCTGCTAGCTCTCAGCTAGCAGAAGCACTGGGATTATTCCCCCATATGGGGTAGATCCACATGTACAGATTTGTAACCTCTGCCTTCAGGAATCCAGCTGTGAACTGATGTGAGTAAACTTCTTTATTGACTTTGAATAAGATTGTGGCATCTTTATTCTTTTAAGAGGGATTCAAGGGAATTTACCAGGAACGTACAATTCAATCTGAGACAGACTGAATTGTATAATAGTGAGAGCTCACACGAGCCTGCAACCAGCTATGTGCTGTGCATGTAACTCTGCGGCATAAAGGAACTTGCTAGCGCAAGTTAGGAAGGATATTACTAAACAATATATCCTCTCCTGCCACCCTGAACATTCCCACAGGGTTAACCATGTTCATCACCTCGAACTCCTTGGGCGGGGGGAAGCTGAGCTATAAATGCAATAAACCTTGTGTGTGTTGAATAATGAATTAAAATAGCATCTCTTTTTTTCTCTCTGTGTAATATATATATATATATATATATATATATATATATATATATATGTGTGTGTGTGTGTGTGTGTGTGTGTGTGTGTATCTTTCCTTACTATTATCACAATCAGGGGGGGAAATATTTCAAAGACGGGAAAATGAAATCCCCTCTGCCCTGTTTGTTTGTTTTCCAAACGGCCTGGCTGAGGGTGCTTGCGGTGCAATCTGTCTCCCTACCCCACCCCCACTCTTGGTGACGTTGGCCGGACTTTCTTCTCCCCAACCGCTCTGTAATTAATAAAATATAATTGAGCTATGCTGGCTTGTTCTCCTTTCCACTGGGCAGTGACACCCCGTTGCTGGAGCCTAATCAATACAATGTCATTAGGCAAAAGGCCAGAAAATGTGGTAAGGCAGGGAGGGGAGGAGGACGAGGAGGAGGAAGAAGGAAGGAAGGAAGGAGGAAAGGCTGTTTTAAACCACCAGGGAAGATCTTTTGTAGAAAAAGCTAGGTGGAAGAAAAATGGATGTAGCTAAGGTGCTAAATCGCATCCTCTGTAGGATTGGAAGTCTCCTTCACGTGGCAGATGAATATTACTGTATGGTCAAGTCTTTCTGCTTCCCCACAGCCACTGATAATCCTTTGGGGGACAGGAGGGTGTTTCCCGAAGCTTGGGCCTTCCGCACACTAGCAAGGTCAATCTTTATACAATCGAAGCCAAGACATTTAGGTTTTTGCATGATTCAGTTCCCCCTCCCCTCAACACACCCACAATATTTTATTAATTTATTTAAAGCCCTCCCCGAACCTAGAAATTTATGTCTGCTGTAGTCATAGCTGCCAAGTTATCCCTTTTTTACAGGGATTTTCCCTTATGCTGAATAGGCTTCCTCGCGAGAAAAGCGAAAACTTGGCAGCTATGCTGTGTGTGTGTGTGTGTGTGTGTGTGTGTGTGTGTGTGATGTAGGCTTCGAACAGACCCCCTTCTCCCTAAAATCCTCATTTGCTGCTTAGAGGGAGTCCATTTCTTCGCACACCAGACGAATAGGAAGAACAAAGGAAATTGCTCTGTTTGAATCAGGCCAGGCCACACCTGGAACACAGTGTCCAGTTCTGGGCACCACAATTTAAGAAGAATGTTGACAAGCTGGAAGGTGTGCATGTGGGATGTGATCCATGAGAGAGGCAGTCAAGGCTAGAGAAGACATGCGAGAGAATTCGAACTGCCGACCTTCTGATCAGCAAGCCCTAAGCTCTGTGGTTTAACCCACAGCGCCACCCGTGTCTGTAGAGCAACTTAAGCCCCTCTCTTTTTTTCACATCTGCATTCCCTGGCCAATTAAGTCATGCTCTGAGCAAACTCGCTGAAATCAATGGACACGAGTCGCGTGCATTGGGCTTTATCCAACTTTAGTCATCATCAGAGCCAACCGTTTTGAATTAAAGATCATGGCTAGGGCTGCAATCCTAGCCCCATTCACACGGGATCAAATCCCACTGAATTCAACAGCACTTACTTCTGAGTAGACGTGGTTAGGTTTGCACTGTGACTTGGGTCCGTTCCGTATAGGTTGGATCTAACTTATTGATTTGAATGCGTCTACTGTGAATACAAGGGACGCGGGTGGCGCTGTGGTCTAAACCACTAAGCCTAGGGCTTGCCGATCGGAAGGTCGGCGGTTCGAATCCCCGCGACAGGGTGAGCTCCCGTTGCCGGGTCCCTGCTCCTGCCCACCTAGCAGTTCGAAAGCACGTCAAAGTGAAAGTAGATAAATAGGTACCCCTCCGGCAGGAAGGTAAACGGCATTTCCATGCGCTCTGGTTTCCGTCACAGTGTACCGCCGCGCCAAAAGCGGTTTAGTCCTGCTGGAAAGCTGTCTGTGGACAAACGTCGGCTCCCTTAGCCAGTAAAGTGAGATGAGCGCCACAACCCCAGAGTCGTCCATGACTGAGCCTAACGGTCAGGGTTTCCTTTACCTTTACTGTGAATACGACTTAGTTTGTTACCACCCATAGGGTTAAGTCCAACATTAATCTTGGTGGACATGTAAGCTAGTACAGTGGTACCTTGGTTTAGGGTGCTCTACAGACACGGGTGATGCTGTGGGTTAAACCACAGAGCTTAGGGCTTGCTGATCAGAAGGTCTTAAACCAAAGTGTGCTTTCCCATAGCAGCGAGGGACTCAATTTACAAATGGAACACACTCAACAGGAAGAGAAACATGTTCTTATTCCAAGGCAAAGTTCACAAACTGAAACACCTACAGTACTTCCGGGTTTGCAGCGTTCTTAATCCAGGTTGTTCACAAACTAAGCTGTTCTTAAACCAAGGTACCACTGTAAATGAATTTTGGGAAATGATATATAATGAACTGAAAAAAAAGTTTAAAATATTTTTTTCTTTAAAACCCCCCCGAAGCTTTTCTTTTAGGAATTTTAGGTGCCAAAATCCCAAGGCAGCAGAAAAGTCTATTTTTGTACATAACCACGGCTGCGTGGTTGCTACTAGCCCAGAGATGGGGAGAAGCTGAAGCCCCTACCAGAGAAGAACGGCAGATCAAGTTGATGGATTGTGCCGAAACGGCAAAAATGACGGGAAGAATCAGAAATCAGGAAACCAAAATTTTAATAAGGAATGAGGGAAATTTATATCTTAAAAACCATTCTAAAATGGTTAAAAATGTTAATGGAATAACACTTGTAGTTTAATGGTGATTTTTGGACGTAATGGAGATGCAAAAGATTTTTACTATTCTTTCTTACTTTTAGAAGACATCTGAAGGCAGCCCTGTTTAGGGACGTTTTTAAGGTTTAATGCTGTATTGTGTTTTTAACATTCGGTTGAAAGCCACCCAGAGTAGCTGGGGAAACCCAGCCAGATGCGCTGGGTATCAATAATATATTATTATTATTATTATTATTATTATTATTATTATTATTATTGATGCAAGAGGAAATGAATTAACCAAAGGACCCACAAAGGGGAGGAGGGAAGTCCAGTAGATTCTGTGGAATCTTGTTTCTATATTGTATGTTAATATGTTACTGTAAAAATTTAATTTGAAAAACCCAAATACTGTAAATAAATTTACCAAAAAACAAAGGTCCAATGTTAATCCTACTCCAGGCCAACCCGAATGGACAAGACTAGCCGCCGATGAATTTCAGTGCTTCTGCTTTTCATATACAGGTAATGTAAATACAACCCAAAACCTATAACACCATTAAGAAGCTGTGGTTCTTCAGATACTGTAGGACTCTCAGCCCCAGTAATCCCAGAAGCGAGCATAGCCAATAGACAGGGATTGTGGGGGTTGGAGTCCAGCAACGTCTCTTGGGTTATAGCAGGCATAGGCAAACTCAGCCCTCCAGATGTTTTGGGACTACAACTCCCATGATTCCTAGCTAACAGGACCAGTGGTCAGGGAGGATGGGAGTTGTAGTCCAAAAAAGCTGGAGGGACGAGTTTGCCTGTGCCTGGGTTATAGGTCCAGCCCCCCCCCATTCCCTGATCTAAGAAGCAGCATTCCCTGCTGCATCCAAGAGATGGAAAGAAGAACGACTGCTTAGAAGAAGCATTGGCCTCCCAAGAGAGGGGAATGCCTCTTAACAGAATAGGGATGGGAAAAAACCCCTGGTTCTCCAGATGTTGTTGGAGGCTCCTGGCAGATAGGATGGCCAATATGTGGGGTGTGAAACACAAGAGCAGTCAAGTACAACATCCCTAGAGTGGACATAGAAGAGGATGTCTGGACCAGCCAGTCGGAACTTCCTGTTTCTCCTGGGCTGGGATAGACTTCCTCTCTAGCATGTGACTAGAGGTGGGTGTGGCCTCACCTGTGCAGGTAACAAAAGCATAGGACTGGCCGCCATCTCTCTCTCTCCGACTACATTTCATCGAGGAAGAAACATCTGCTTAGCCGAAGATGCCCTCTTGGCTTCCAGCCAAGAGAGGACAAAGGAGCTATCTCCTTATGGGATAGTTTTCCAGGTGTATGTAACTTTTTCTAAGCTAAGTCTGCCTTCTGGGATCCTGTTGTGGACAGAATGATGTGAGTAAACTCTTTTTATACTTTTATAGAAGACTGTGTCGTGTCTTATCTTTTAGGAAGGGAATAAAGGAGAAAATACCAGGTTTTAGCGAACCTGAGCAACGCATCCGCTGTGTGACTTTAAATGGGGAATGTAACTCTGCTAAATTGTGAAACTTGTTAACACAAGTTGGAATAGGATATCATCAAATAATATATCCTCTCCTGCATCCCTGGACATTCCCACACAACAGTGAGGGATGTTGTGAGTTGTACTCCAGCAACATCCGGAGGGCCAAAAGTCCCTCACACCGTTTTAGTCCCAAGGTCACGTTATTCAGGACCTGGGACAGCTCCAAGGAGATGCTGTTGTGGCTCCTCCTGGGGATGATGGGAGATGGAGCCCAGCAGCCTCTAGAAGGCCACAACTCCCTCCCTCCTGTTTACAAGGTGTCACAACACCCAGCACTGGGTTCCTTTATCTGCCAAAGGTAAACAATTGTGGGATGTGATAAGTAAGCAGCAGTCAAATACAACATTCCTTGTTTTCCTAGAGTGGACATGCAAAGGAATGTTTGGTCCAGCCAGTCAGAACTTCCTGTTTCCTCCTGGCTGGGGCCTACTTCCTTTGCATGTGACTAGAGGTGGGCAATGACCTTACCTGTTCAGGTAACAAAAGCACAAGGCACACAGCACGCTCTCTCTCTCTCTCTCTGACTTCCTCCATTCGTAGGAGCAGCATCATTTTAGCTAGAGATTCTCTGTTGGCTTCCAGCCAATAAAGGACACTGGGATTATTCCCATATGGGATAGTTCCACATGAATATACTTTGTAACTAAGTCTACCTTCAGGGATCCAACTGTGCACTGATGATGCGAGTAAACTTCTTTTATTGAAATAATAATAATAATAATAATAATAATAATAATAATAATAATATATTTATACCCCGCCCTCCCCAGTCAAAACCGGGCTCAGGGCGGCTCACACCAATAAAATTACAATAAAACATAAAAAGCAATTAATTAAAATACAGATTAAAATAAAGTATTAAAATTTAAAATGCAGCCTGATTTAAGTAGTCCATAAATCCAAGCCATGAGGGAGGAAAACACAGGGGTCAGACTAAGTCCAACCCAAAGGCCAGGCGGAACAGCTCTGTCTTGCAGGCCCTGCGGAAAGATGACAAATCCCGCAGGGCCCTGGTCTCCTGCGAAAGAGTGTTCCACCAAGTCGGGGCCAATACTGAAAAGGCCCTGGCCCTAGTAGAGGCCAATCTAGCCACCTTATGGCTCGGGATCTCCAGAGTATTGTTGTTTGTGGACCTTAAGGTCCTCCGCGGGGCATACCGGGAGAGGCGGTCCCGTAGGTACGAGGGTCCCAAGCCGCATAGGGCTTTAAAGGTCAAGACCAGCACCTTAAACCTGATCCTGTACTCCACCGGGAGCCAGTGCAGCTGGTAAAGCACTGGATGAATGTGATCTCACGGCTGGGACCCCGTAAGGAGCCTCGCCGCGGCATTCTGCACCCGCTGGAGTTTCTGGGTCAGCTTCAAGGGCAGCCCCACGTAGAGCGAGTTACAATAATCAAGCCTGGAGGTGACCGTCGCATGGATCACTGTGGCCAGATCAGGGCGAGAGAGGTAAATAAGATTGTTGTGTGTTTATTCTTTTAAGAGGGATATAAGAGGACTCACCAGGAATCTAATAGTGAGAGGCTTAAACGAGCCTGCAACCAGCTATTCACTGTGCTTTTAAAAGGGGAATGTAAACTCTGCTAAGTTAAGGAACTTGCAAATGCAAGTTAGGAAGGATATTAATAAACAAAATATCATCTCCTGCCTCCCTGAACATTCCCACAGTTGTGGCTCCTCCTGGGGATGATGGGAATTGGAGCCCAGCACCATCTAGAAGGCCACAACTCACTCACTCCTGATTATAAGGCACCACAACACCCGGCGCTGGGTTCCTTTATCTGCCAAAGGGAAACAATTTCGCTGCATAAAGCTCTGCTCTCGGACAAGTTAAGCCAGGTGAGGAGCCCATGGGCCTATGAACCAAAATGAATGGAACGCTGTTGTATCAGTGAACACTGCTGGACCAGGTCAAAGGCCCATCTGGTCCAACATCCTGCTCTCACATGGACCAACCAGAAGCCTCAATGTGAAGCAAGAAAGCAGCGCATGAGCACAGAGGCCATTCTCCCCACCTGCGATCCCCGGCAACTGCCATTCAAAGGTCTACTGCCTCCGACAGGGGACAGACAACATTGCCTCCCGTGAACTTGTCTACGTGGAATGTAATCTACTGGGCTCTCTAGCCCCAGAGGCACCCTTCGCCTGGGGAGCGTGTAGCCAGGGCTGCTGTGCCAGCCTTTGGGAGGCAGAGAAGCGAGAGGGCATCGGAGGAGGGAGGGAAGGGAAGAGGGACAGGGTTGCCCGCAGCACCCCTGACTATCCTTCGGCACCCCAGGGTGCTACAGCACATGGGTTGAAAATGACTGGTGTAATGGACAGGTAGATGTGAAGAAAAATAAGTGTGTGTGTATATGTGTATGTGTGTGTGTGTGTGTGTGTAATGGAGAGAGAGAGATTTACAGAAGAGTTGTGTTTGTGTGCATTATGTGTGTGTAAGTACATAGAGCAGGCACCCCCAAACTGCGGCCCTCCAGATGTTTTGGCCTACAACTCCCATGATCCCTAGCTAACAAGACCAGTGGTTGGGAAAGATGGGAATTGTAGTCCAAAACATCTGGAGGGCAGAAGTTTGGGGATGCCTGGCATAGAGGGTGAATGGAGGAAAGAATGAGTTCCAACACTTTAAAACAGCATCCCCAAACTTGGCCCTCCAGATGTTTTGGGACTACAGCTCCCATCATCCCTGACCACTGGTCCTGTTAGCTAGGGATGGTGGGAGTTGTAGTCCCAAAACATCTGGAGGGCCGAGTTTGCCTGTGCCTGCTTTAAAACAACAACAACCCCTTAGCCGAGCCTATTAGAGCCAAGGAAGAAGGAAGAAGAAAAGAAACTGAAAGAAAAGGGAGGAGGATGGAAAGAAAGAAAGAAAGCAGAAAAAACGAAGCACAGGAAGGAGGGGTGTGTCAAAAAAGGACACCAGGGCTTTTAAATTTTATTTCATTTGTGTGTTGCTGTTGTTTTTGGCGGCGGCAGCTCCTCCCTTTCCTCCTTCCCCCTTCCCCGCAGATCTATCATAAACACTTCAGCTCTCGACACATAAAGATTTGTTTTCTCTGTTGGGGCAATCGATAGATATACCCTGGGAAAAAATTTCCTGGCGCCTCGACTCGCCCGCAGTTGTCCAGAGGCGACCGCAAGCCAGCTTTCCGAGGGTGGGTGGGGCGGTGGTGGTGGGAGAGGCGCACTGGTTGGCTGGGGGATTATCCAGGAGACCTTTACATTTTGGGGAGGGGTCGGCGGTGGGAGAGAAAGCACCTTGGGCATTTGATTTGGGGGGGGGCGGCGAGGGACTTTCCCTAAGCGACTTTTTCTTGGAATGGGCGCGCTCTGCAGACTACCCACCCCACCCCACCCCGCTTAGAGAGGAAAAAAAGTTCTCTGCCTTCGCGGCGCTTACAGTCCGCATCAATATCCCAAGACGACTCGGCTTTCAGGGAATCGAGGAATGAACTCGCTCCACAGCTGCGAGAGCAATGGGGGTAATATGTACACCTTTCAAGGATCCGCAATATATTGGGTAACATATTGAAAACACACACACACTCACACACACACACACACACACACAATCGTTATCGTTATTGTATGGACCTCGGGGCAGAGATGCGGCGTCTTCCTTTCCTTCGTTTGAAGCGTCCCAGGCAGGCCACGTCACAGTCATGAACCATCAACATTATATTTTATAATAATTCAGTGTATTATTCCGGGGGACCAAAGCTATTATTATGAAATGTTGATGGTTCTTTACTGTTACTCTGTCTGCTTAGGACACTTTTTACACACACACACACACACAGAGAGAGAGAGAGAGAGAGAGAGAGAGAGAGAGAGAGAGAGAGAGAGAGAGAGAGAGAGCGCTCTGCCCCGATGTCCTTGCAATCGCGATAATATTTCTATATGTTCAGACCCCTGATGCCCGGAACGCTAAGAAGGCATTTTGTCAGATAAGTGGCATATAAATGAATTAATTCAAAGTCTCTTAATTTAATTTACCTAGGTAAATTCCTTTCTTGGGGTGGAGAGGGGGCGGGTTGGCAGTCGACAACCAACAACCTAGAGAGTCCCTTAAAAAACTGAGTTCGGATTCCTTTTCATTTCTCCAGAAATTTAGTGGAGTTGTGCTCCACTATTGAAAGCTATGGAACTAAGTTAGGCTGGGGGGCGGAGGCAGCTGCCCCCCATCAAGTAAATAAAGAAAAAAATACTTAACTGACCAACTGTGTCCCAGATAACTTGGTGTCCCCCCCCCCTTAGCATAAAGCCTGGCAGCCTGCCCCTTCAAATAAATCATGGCTACGCCCATGAGGGGTGTTATTAGTTTGTTCCTGTTTTCACTTCTTAACTTGCTTTTATCTCGTGAACCGCCCCGAGATCTTTTGACGAAGTGTGGTGTATATAAATTTAATAAATAAATAAAAATAAACACTCAAAACCGCTGGGTTTAAAGGAGGTATCTCTGCCCCGCGGCGCCTACAATCAACATTCGGATCATCACACCGAAAATTCTCCCCCCAGGACACGACTTTCCAGATTATTTTTATTTATTTGTTTGGGTGGGTTTTATTTGTTTGTTTGTTTTGCTTGTTTTTGTTTTGCCAGACGTGTATATTTTCATATATTTGCGGTGTGGGCTGGCAAGCCAAGTGGTTAGCGCATCTCTGCCTTTGCTGACGCAACGTCCCAGCAGGTTCAGTTCCTGGTATCTTCGGGTAGGACTGGGAGCGTCCTACCAGGAGAGTCGCTTCCAGTCAGTGCAGGCACTACTGAGGGAGCCAGACCGAAACTCCAGACTTCGTAGAAGCCTGCTTCCTGTGTTCTGTTTCTCTGCCCTTTTAGAACAGAACAATGAGGACTGGCGCCTTGCACTGTTTTTAGAGGAAACGCCGTCGCTCAATAATAGAGCGCCTCCTTTGCGCACAGTGTCCCAGGTTCCATTTCCGGCATTCGCCAGGGAAAAACCCCTTCCTGAAACCCTGGAGGGCCGCTGCTGCCAGTCAGTGTCGACTAGACTGGTTGGACCTTCGGTATAAGGCAACTATCTGTCTTGGAAAGCTTCGAAAGCAAGTGGCCAAACGCGCTCCCTTCGGAACCCAAACTCAACGCTTTGGCTAGCAAACCCTGTTCTCCGCCTCCGCGGTGGGAGCCGAGGCAGTAATGCTTCTCAATCCAAGATGCTAGGAACGAAGGGGGGGGGGGGAAGGAGGCTCATGGGATCGGATCCTGCTTGTGGGCTTCCTATTGAGGCGCCGCAAGAAGCGCATGCCGGATTAGACGCTTGGACTACTGTCATGCGCTCTGCGTGGGGCTGCCTTTGAAGGTGACCCGGAAACTTCAACTAATCCAGAATGAAGCAGCTAGATTGGGGACTGGGAGCGGCAGCCGAGACCACATAACACCAGTCCTGAAATACCTACATTGGCTCCCAGTACGTTTCCGAGCACAATTCAAAGTGTTGGTGCTGACCTTTAAAGCCCTAAATGGCCTCGGTCCAGTATACCTGAAGGAGCGTCTCCACCTCCATCATTCTGCCCGGACACTGAGGTCCAGCGCCGAGGGCCTTCTGGCGGTTCCCTCCCTGCGAGAAGGGAGGTTACAGGGAAGCAGGCAGAGGGCCTTCTAGGTGGTGGCGCCTGCCCTGTGGAACGCCCTCCCGTCAGATGTCAAGGACATAAACAACTTTCTGACTTTTAGAAGACATCTGAAGGCAGTCCTGTTTAGGGAAGTTTTTATATGTTTTATCACTTTTTTAAAAAAATATTATTATTATTATTATTATTATTCTGTTGGGAGCCTCCCAGAGTGGGTGGAGAAACCCAGCCAGATGAGCGGGGAATAAATTATTATTATTATTATTATTATTACCCAGCAGGCTCTTCTGGTTCCTAAATGCTAATTGGCCAGCTCCAGATCCTACGCAGGCTTACCCCCAGGTAAACTTGCACCAGGATCAGGCAAGCCTTTATGGTTCCACTGAAATACGGGAGAGCGGTTGCTCTGGAGTAAAACCAGGCTGTAAATGCGAGAATCCTTCCGCACACAGAGACCCGAAGGAAAAAAATCCCCCAACCACAGGAGCCAACTCCTAGGGGTCGAGGTCCCTTTGAGGGGGCACCTCCCCGCACACCCAAGTTAATGGGCATTGGCATTCAAATGGTGCGCGGGCACCGTTGGCACCCTTGCGCCCAACCACTCCGACTACTGACGGATCCTCTTTCCTGTGATTGGCCTTTAGCACTGAGCTCCTGCCTCTTGAACGTCTCAGGGGTTGTACCCAGAACAAACGCGCCTTGGGATCAATAGACTCGCGCAAGCCTGCTGCGCTCCAGGCTTTTAACTGCTCCGACCCCTGAGCACGACTTAGCCCTGGTCCCCGGCTTAACATGTTGGTGGATCCAGCTCGGGAGGCAAGAGACTAAGTCTGGGGGAGAGGCAGGCGGAAGGAAAGTGCTCAGGGGTTTCTTAAATCCCATTCAGATGAGGGCCTAAGGCTCTCCCCCGGCACACATACACACACTCTCCGCAACCTGCCTTGAGGGGATTGCCATTGCTAACTTTTTCGCCTTCCTCTCCCAAACGTTGGAATCTGGGCTCCCTTGGACAAAAGTGTGTGTGAGTGTGAAAGGGGAAAAAAGGGAAGTGAGAGTGAGAGAAGATTTAACTTAAATTAATTCAATTTGCTGCATGCACATGTGGATAGTATGCCACGTATCAGTATGTGTGTGTATCTTACAAAAATACCTAACATGGGCGAGCGATGTTCTTTTCTTACCTGCGTCTGGATCTAGCTTAGCGATCCTGCTCGTTTTACAAACGCCTTGCTTCTTATAAGGAATATTAACTAGGACGACGCATTTGGGGCCAAATTTCTGAAGGGATCCAAGGTAGGAGGGGGGGATCTGCAGCACGCGCGCGCACCCGTCAATTGACCCTCGTCCGCCTTCTTTCCTCCAAACTTTTTCTAGACCGCCCCCCTTCCCCCCCCACCCCCGCCAAAGAAAGGAAAAATAATAATAAATAAAATAATAATAATAAAATTCATTTTTGAGTTCAGGCTCCCAGCGTTTGTAAGGCTTAGACAGGAGACTGGGAGGAAAGGGCTGCGCCGGGCTAAGTCCCACTCAGAGTAGACCCATTGAAAATCAATGGGCTTCAAAGACAGGCGCGCCCATTGATTTTAATGAGTCTTTGGACACAGAAAGAAAGGAAGAAAGGAAGGAAGAAAGAAAGAAAGAAAGAAAGAAAGAAAGAAAGAAAGAAAGAAAGAAAGAAAGAAAGCAAACGGGCTGTATCCAAGAGATTTATATTGGAGTGATTTAGTTAAAAAATAAAAAGGATCGCAGAGTTTTTATTTCTTATATTTGAAGGAACACATTAGTAATAATAATAGCAATTAAACAACAACAACAACAACAACAACAACAACAACAACAACAACAACAACAACAACAACAACAACAACAACAACAACGCATAGCTGGAGAATAGGCATTTCAAATTCCTCGGATTATTCTACAATCCGCTTCGTTTTGTTTCGCTTCTTTTCAGGGGATGCTATCTGAAAAAACACATTTGCTAAGGACTGGTCGCAGTGGGTTAGGGAATGGGTAGGTCCTACTCCGAGTAGATCGATTTGGATTCAGCGAGACTGATTTATTTTTTAATAATAACAATAACAATAACTTTTTTCTTTACAAAGATCTGCTAACCGCCCACCCAGCAAGGCTGCAACACGAGACGCGGAGCGCAGCGAGGCTTACTTCAGAGGAAATTATGCTTAGGGAATAGGTTTGCGGGGCTGCTGCCTCCCCGCTTTTTACACACAGCGACTAGGGACGCAATCTTACGCATCTTTACTCAAAAGTAAGCCTCGCTGTATTCACAGGCGCGCAGTGCCAAGAACCGGCGGGTAGGTCCTTTAAAAAATAAAAAAAATAAAAAGGGAATCCTACTTAGAGTAAGTCCACTGAAATTGACGGAGCTAAGCAAGCAATTTCTTTTTATTTAATGGGTCCGCTCTGAATACGGCTAAACGCTAGATACTTCTGAATAAACCTGACCACGGGTCTGCTTTTGGAAGTTGCACACGCGCGCAATAGTTTAACACTCAAAAGTCATTTCGCACGGAAGCGGGTGGGGCGTCCTCCTAGAATCTAGAGAAATAAGCTATAATCCTTAAAAAAACAAAAGCCTTTTACTATGGAGTAAAGCCCAATTCAACATATTGGGGCTTCTGGAAAACACCATATATATATTTAAACTTGCAGGGTGATATCGAAGAGTTTATCGTGACCATCACCATTAATACGAAAAACAGGTTACTGTCCAGTTGCATTCTGAGTAAACCCACTGGAATTAATGAACCTTAGTGGGGAGGAATCATGCTATTTTATTCCAGCGGGTCTTCTCCCAGTAGGGGTAATGTTGGGTACAAATCCACATTCTTTCGTCATCTCCATCTGCACACCGTGTAAGGACTTTGGCACAGTGAGTGCAAGTGGCGGCGCCTTTTATCGGGACCCCCTCGCCCGCCACAGAAGTGTGGCAAGCTTTCAGCTCCTGCAGAGCTCTTCTTCAGGCTCAGCGTTGCGCCAAGGGGGAGCTGCGCTGGGGCCTTCAGCGCAGACTGCGGTTCCTCTCCATCACGAAGATGAGCCTGTTGGTCTCAATAGCTTCAATAATCGGTCTAATTATTATTTGTACTTCTTCCGTCTGTTTTCTTTTTTAAATTATTTTTCTTCTTCCTCCCTCCCTGCTCGCCTGAGGAAGAACTCTGTAGAACTCGAAAGCCCTCCGTACTTTTTGTGACATTTTGGTGGGTCGCAATATATATTAAACTCCTCCGCGCCACACCTGATTTTCTTAAACTGAAAGCAATCTGTCGCGCATCCATACATACCGAGAAACTTAAAGTCCAGGAAGGTCTGGCGAGGAAGTTTTGTGATCACCACGGAGGAAAGGGCGCGGGTGTGTGTGTGGGGGGGGCGAAATTCAGCAAGATTTTGGAAGGAAAGGGAGACCCATTCCAAACAAGCCCTGCTTTGTAAAAGAATGAATGAATGAAAGAAGTTTGGGTGCCTGTGTTGAGATTTGTGATTGCGGGTAGCTCTAGTCATGCCGAGACCAGACGCCTTGAAATTAAAGGGCAAGCCTCATTTAAGCCCATTAATGTAAATGGGCCTACTCTGAGTAGGGCTTAGTTAGCTATAACCCACTCTATGTGTATCTACGAGCACAGGGTATATATCTACATTCCCAGATATATGACACTGCAGGGAAATTCTGCCATTGGGCGTCCAGTTTTCTTAAACTGTAACCTCCTCGCGCACAGAGACCCTCCAACGCTTCCCCAACCCCTGTTACAGCGCCTTACGGATAAAGCAAACCCTGTACATGCAGAAATAGATTCTAAGGTGCATATTAAATCTATCTCTAAAGGCCAGGACACGATCCAGCAGCTCCTAGGAGACGCGCTTCCTTAATTCTCATCGAGTTTCAGCAGGTTCCCTTCTGGTGGGAAAGTTTACCGTGTCTACTCTGAAGCAAACCCAGTTGAATCCAGTGGGCCTTACTCCCAGGTACGAGGTGGGGGGGGGAAGAGTTAGGACTGCAGCCTTCAAGCCCCATTTAAACCAGAAATCCTCTGCTAAAATGTGAACAGGATCTCCCCCAAAATCACCAGCCAGGTACCGGCTTATTCCACCTCAAAAGGGAACAGAGCCGCAGCTTCTCTTCTCTCCGAGCTGAAACCAGGCATACAAATTGGAAGGGGGTTCAGCTCGGCTGGAATG
The DNA here is from genome assembly GCF_963506605.1 of Zootoca vivipara. Classification (NCBI taxonomy): domain Eukaryota; kingdom Metazoa; phylum Chordata; class Lepidosauria; order Squamata; family Lacertidae; genus Zootoca; species Zootoca vivipara. The sequence goes on along the minus strand of NC_083281.1, from coordinate 2,185,729 downwards.
TGTTCCGTTCAAAATTACATTGCTATATGGCTATGTGCCCAAGATAGTTCTCAATGAGTTTTTTTTGGGGGGGGGAAATATGGAGCCTTCCAGCTTTCAAACGTGGGAGAATGGGGGACGGGACATTTCAGTGTGCTCAAATTATTCTCCTCACATGTTCAAAGGGCATCTTATAGGAACCCTATATGAATCTAAGATTTTATATATTCTTGGGAAAGAATATGGTCTAAAGTTGGCAATCCTTACCCCACCCCACCCCATCCCCACCCCTTTGAACCTGGGAGTAAGCTCCCTTGAATTCATTTGAGCTTACTTCTGAGCAGATCGAGTTAGACCTTGCGCTGTGTACCCGGACGTCTTCCAGCAAACCTTAAAAAGACCGATTCTCCCTACTCAATGTAAATAATATCATAACTATCGCGCTTGGAGAGGCTAGCCTCCATTTTCGTGCCAGTGGCAATCGCAGGCTCGGGGCCCTGACGCTCAAATAAGAAGTTGAAAGTAATCTAATTAAATAATATTTTTTAAAAAATATGCAAAAGAAATCAGGAACCCCCGTGCATTAATGCTGGGTGTTTTTTAATTGTCTAACGCGGTGATTTGGGGGAGGGGGGAATCATTGTTGGAAAATTTCCACATTTCCATATATTACTATTATGGTCCAGATTTCCATATAATACACACAAACGCGGGGAGGCACAGTTAGGCTGTCTCGGAAGCGACTCTGTCGTGAGCGGACGACAAGGAAATGTGTGTTAAACTCTCTAGCTACGCGAGTAAATTTTTATCTAAAGACACACACCGGCTCAGAATCGGGGCGTCTTGGAAGACACTGGCGACTTATACTTCCAAGTAAACTCGCCTTTAATTATACGGAAATGAATACAGAACTTTAATCACACACCAATAATCGTCCCCAGCTTTCTGCTCTGGGCGGGAGAATTGCCAACATTTTGGGGTACTATGGAGATGTTTGTGTTTCTGACTTCGGGTGTGTGTGTGTGTCCTTGATTTTCTCCGTATCTCCCCTTTCAGCTTTCCAGCCCTCGGAGAAGAGATCTGAAATCTTCCCAGGCCATTTCAACAGTGCATGTTGACTCTACTCAGAAGTAAAGCCCATTGTTTTTTCCTTCTTGGTGAAGGATTGAGAGGCAAGTCGGCCTACTAAGGTTTAGGAAGGAAGCAGCGGCGGCGGGGTGGGGAAGGAAAAAGATCCCTCCTGCACTGGGAATCTGCGATCTGGCCTTGACTGATCCTGTTGGGGCAATTCCGTCGCTCCGTTTTAAAACCACAGTCCTTGGAATGACCATCCAGTGATGTTGGGGGTTGTTTTTGCGGGTGGGGTGGGGGGGACTGGTCTAAAATAAAATAAAATAAACCGTATTGTCTTGGCCGCTGAATAAATCTTTGCTATAGTCTCGCTTCGCTCTGGGAAAACTCTGAGAGGCTGGTCTTGGGAGGGGCGATTTTTTACGGATAGATGATCCGTTTTATAAAAATGCAGGTGTGTGTGTGTAGATCAAAGGATACCCTCTCGAAACATATTTTCCCCCTCTTCAGAAACAACAATAATTCATCTTTTTATTATTATGATCCGGGGGTTGCAAATGGGACGATTCATTCCATCACACACACTCGCTTCCTCGAGAGTAAGCCTCCGTCCAACTTACTTCTGTGACTAGCATAGCTGCCAAGTTTTCCTTTTTCTCGCGAGAAAGCCTATTCAGCATAAGGGGAAATCCCTTTAAAAAAGGGATAACTTGGCAGCTATGGTGACTAGACGGGTCTAAATCTGCACGGTTGCCGAAGACAAGGCGCTTCCGGCTAACAGACCCATTGAAAGCAACGGTTATGCATATGACTATTTAAATACCGGTATACTCCTCTCTTTCCGTAGGGCGGCAACAAGTCTCGAAGCGACTTGTCCAACAAGCTGGGAACACAAAGAGACTATATTTAAAAAATGTCCAAACCACGCGAAGTTCTAAAAGTGTTGTAGTCCCCCCCCCAACAAATCAATAGGTCGAAAAATATCCTTCTACAACCAACTAAAAATAAATAAAAAAGAACCACAAAAAGGGCAGGCCAAAAATCAGGCATATGACTTGAGACAGCACAACAATAATTATGAGCGTATTTGAATACAGCCCATAATTTAGTTGCACACGGCCCATAATAATACCAGTGTGGCTTGTTGTTGAGCAACAGAATAGAGTAGACCCATTGAAATTGATGGGCATGCCTGATTTAGGCCCATTAACTTTAGGGGGGTTATTCTATTGTTTAGTTGGAATATTATGACGACGACGACGATGTCACGCCCAGAAATTACTTCTTCCTCTTTCTCTCTGCTTCCTTTATCCTTTTAGAACCCCTCTCCGGACAAAACTTAATTTTTTTTAAAAAGGGGAAATTTGGTAACAAGGAACCGGGCGTGTATGTGTGTGTGTGTTGTATATTTCACCTTCTTTTTCACTTTCCGGGGAAGGGTGCTTTCCTAAGGCCATCCCTTCATAGCTGCCAAGTTATCCCTTTTTTACAGGGATTTTCCCTTATGCTGAATAGGCTTCCTCGCGAGAAAAGGGAAAACTTGGCAGCTATGCATCCCTTCCGAGGCGCGCTGACGGCTTCTTAAGCAACCCTCAACCCCATCTGTTTTAGTTGGCACCCCCAAATTTATTTTGAAAGTATGACATGTAACTTCTTTGCCACCAGAAAGCAGATTTTAAAAGCGAAATCCCTCTGCGCGCCTTCGCCAACAGCTCAGAAGAAAACCGGATTGAAACCGGATTGGACCGACTTCAGAGTAAACGTGCCTTGGACCGGAACCCGTTCCTTCCCTCTGGAGTAGGAGACCTGCCGTCGCTGCCTCCTCTTACTTTTTTCTCAAAACGCCCTTTTCTGTCCCCTCCCTCCAGCTAAATCAGGCTGTAACCCCCTAAAACCCCATTTATCTAGGAGGTAAGTCCTGGCTGGGGTTGGGTGCGCGCTGTCAATCATTACCTCGCAGAAGGCGCCCTTACATCATTCTCCTTTTGTACTTGGTGCAGTTGGAAACCAAAGTCCAAACAAACCCTTCAAGCTTGGCGATCTTGCAGATTAAATCCGCCCCCCCCCCGCTCCCAGCTCCACAAATTTCCCTCTTCCAAACCTCGCGCGCACACACACAAACTTCAGGGCAAGGCAGGCTGGAGCTAGATTTCTGAAAATCATTTCATTCAACATTCTGGGCTAGCGAAGAAAAAACTTGATGTTTTGGGCGAGAAGAGGATTAGACTGAGACCATAGCTGCCAAGTTATCCCTTTTTTAAAGGAATTTTCCCTTATGCTGAATAGGCTTCCTCGCGAGAAAAGGGAAAACTTGGCAGCTATGCCTGAGAGTCTCTGGGGGCCGAAATTTGACAGGCTCGGGAATTAGCTGTCCTCCCCCCCCCCGCCCCGTGTGCAGTGCAAGTAAACTAAAAACAGCAACCCCCCCCCAAAAAAAACCATACCACCCATCGATCCCTTCCCTACAATCTAGAAAGGGGTGGCGCACTCAGAGGGAACCGTCCAAGACGCCACACACAAACATAACACAATTTCTTAAAATTGTCCATCTGAACAAGAAATAAAGGAAAGAAAAAAACCGGGATTTCTGCAACCTCACTATCAATTTTACTGCGGCATTGATTTTATTTCTTCCTCCCCCACCTCACCAGTCTGCTTTCCTCATTTCCCCGGAAGCATTTGAACCACAATTTATTTATTTTTTTGAACCACAATATAGCCATTATTCCCCCCACTTTGATGTTCAGTGCGAATAGAGGGTTTAAGTTTAGAGGACCCATAAAATTAAAAGAGAGCGCTTTCTTTCTTTCTTTCTTTCTTTCTTTCTTTCTTTCTTTCTTTCTTTCTTTCTTTCTTTCTTTCTCTCTCTCTCTCTCTCTCTCTCTCTCTCTCTCTCTCTCTCTCTCTCTCTCTCTCTCTCTCTCTCTCTCTCTCTCTCTCTCTCTCTCTCTCTCTCTCCCTCCCTCCCTCTCCCTCTCTCTCCTACAAAATACACAAACAAAAAATAATTTCCACCCACAGAGTAATACGGCCCTGCCCTTCCACCGGTTTAAGATTCTTAGTCTGGCTTGATGATTTACCTGACAGTATTTTTAAATAATAATAATAATAATAATAATAATAATAATAATAATAATAATAATAAACCGCGCGAGCGCACTCTTAGCGAAACTGACAAGGCCTTGCAGATTTCACGGGGGGGGGGGTGCGGGTGGCGGGGCTGCATCGCTTCACTCTTTTTGAGAGAGAGAGAGAGAGAGAGAGGAGGGGGGAAAATCTCTCTCCCTTTCCGCGTGAAATAGACAAGGGGCTGGTAAATTTCCTTCTGAACAGGCAAGATCCTGCGCCAAATTGATCGGAATGGGAGTTTAATCGATCGGGCTCCGCATCGATCCGCATCGATCCTCTTCCCGTCGCTTAGTAAGCCTCGCGCGCGCGCGCACCCAGCCCCACTGCAGCAAAACCAAGGGAGGTGGAAAGAATCAATGGGTGGGGTTTATTACGTGTGTGTGTGTGTGCTTGTGTCTTAACTTCCAGAAACAAGTTCCTTGGGTTGTGTTTTTTTTAAAAAAAAAAACACTTTTTTTTTTTACAAAAAAAGACAGAAAGACCCCTAACACGGGGAGGTGTTTGCGTGTCCGCATGTACCCGCCTTCTTAAATTGAAGTCGTCGAGCAGTTCACCAGGAACATTCCTGTTGGTTTCGATGGCAATATTCTGGAGGAAATCGGCCTGTGGGTTTCAATCTTGTTTGCAGCTAAAAAAAATGCATTAAAAAAAAGAGAGATAAAGGAATGTGGGGAGGGGAGGTAGGAGAAAGCCTGATCCTTTCAACAGTGTCCTGCTTTGAGTTTAGCTTCTCAGATAGGCATCGCAAACGACGCCTTTTAAAGCAGAACCCGCGCGCGCGCGCCTCGACTCACCCACTCGCCTAGGCGTAAAAAGGACACATTCGAAGTTTCTCTCCAACACAGCAAATCCCCTCCTTCCGTTCCTCTCTTCCTCTCCCTATTCTGCCTGCCTCTCTCTAACGGATGATGCCCAAATGCGCATCTTTTGACTGTGTGCGAAACAAACATTTCTGTTGCCCACGCTACTCTTTTTATCTTTTGCGGGTAGGAGGAATGCTACAGAATGTGGGCTTTATGTTGTTGTTGTTTAGTCGTTTAGTCGTGTCCGACTCTTCGTGACCCCATGGACCATAGCACGCCAGGCACTCCTGTCTTCCACTGCCTCCCGCAGTTTGGTCAGACTCATGTTCGTAGCTTCGAGGACACTGTCCAACCATCTCGTCCTCTGTCGTCCCCTTCTCCTTGTGCCCTCAATCTTTCTCAACATCAGGGTCTTTTCCAAGGATTCTTCTCTTCTCATGAGGTGGCCAAAGTATTGGAGCCTCAGCTTCACGATCTGTCCTTCCAGGGAGCACCCAGGGCTGATTTCCTTAAGAATGGATAGGTTTGATCTTTTTGCAGTCCATGGGACTCTCAAGAGTCTCCTCCAGCACCATAATTCAAAAGCATCAATTCTTCGGCGATCAGCCTTCTTTATGATCCAGCTCTCAATTCCATACATCACTACTGGGAAAACCATAGCTTTAACTATACGGACCTTTGTCGGCAAGGTAATGTCTCTGCTTTTTAAGATGCTGTCTAGGTTTGTCATTACTTTTCTCCCAAGAAGCAGGCGTCTTTTAATTTCGTGACTGCTGTCACCATCTGCAGTGATCAAGGAGCCCAAGAAAGTAAAATCTCTCTCACTGCCTCCATTTCTTCCCCTTCTATTTGCCAGGAGGTGATGGGACCAGTGGCCATGATCTTGGTTTTTTTTATGTTCAGCTTCAGACTTTATACAAAAAGTCTAAAGTTCTGGGCTTTATACAAAAGTTCTAATAGAGGTTGCTTCTTGCTGTATTATCCAGAGCAACAATAACCGGGGGTTGTACCGTATAAGTCCTGCTCAGAGTAGACCCATTGGAATGAGCGGGCTTTTCTATAAGGGTCTCAGTTTCAATGGGTTTGGTCTGATGGGTGGCCCCTAAAATGTTGTCCTCAGAGTAGACCCACTGAAGTTCCGTTCATTCATGAAGTTTGGTTCATTCATTCCAATGGCTCTTTGAGTAAGGCTGGCTTTGGGTACTCCCTCTTCTTAGTTATAGTTAATTAATTCATACTGACACGATGAATAATAATTGCAATTATTATAATAAAGCTGAATGTCGGAATATTCAGGACACATAACAGAAATCACTTCTTCACATTGTGTTATGGAACAGGAAGCAGTGTTGACCAACTTCAGACTCTCCAGGTGTCCCTATTTTCCAGGAGAAGAATCATAGAATACTGTAGAATGGAATCATAGAATAGAAGAAGAAGAAGAAGAAGAAGAAGAAGAAGAAGAAGAAGAAAAGAGTTTGGATTTGATATCCTGCTTTATCACTCCCCGAAGGAGTCTCAAAGCTGCTAACATTCTCCTTTCCCTTCCTCACCCACAACAAACACTCTGTGAGGTGATTGGGGTTGAGAGACTTCAGAGAAGTGTGACTAGCCCAAGGTCACCCAGCAGCTGCATGTGGAGGAGCAGAGATTACGAGTCTACCGCTCTTAACCACTACACCACACTGGCTAGTCCCAGATTTACAGAAGCCATCCTGGTTTCTGATTTGATCCCGGAATGTCCTGCTTTTCCTTAGGACATTCCTATTTTTATCAGAGAAATGATGGAGGATCTGGAGTTATGTGAGCCCCTGAGCCAAGGAGATAAGTAACCTTTAGAAGACTTCTGAAAGCAGCCCTGTATAGGAAAGGGTTTTTAAATGTTTAATGTTTTATTATGTTTTTATATATGTTGGAAGCCATCCAGAGTTGCTGTGACAACCCAGCCAGATGGACAGGGTATAAATAAATTATTATTGTTATTAAAAACAGACGCGGGTGGCACTGTGGTCTATACCACTGAGCCTCTTGGGCTTTCAGATCAGAAGGTTGGCGGTTCAAATCCCCGTGACGGGGTGAGCTCCTGTTGCTCTGTCCCAGCTCCTGCCAACCTAGCAGTTCGAAAGCACGTCAAAATGCAAGTAGATAAATAGGTAGGACTGCGGTGGGAAGGTAAATGGCATTTCCGTGCGCTCTGTTTTCCGTCACGGTGTCCCATTGTGCCAGAAGTAGTTCAGTCCTGCTGACCACATGACCCGGAAAGCTGTCTGTGGACAAACGCCGGCTCCCTTGGCCTGAAAGCGAGATGAGCGCCGCAACCCCATAGTCGCCTTTGACTGGACTTAACCATCTGGGGGTCCTTTACCTTTATCTTTACCTGATCTTGGTAAATTCCTCTTTTCTCCCTCCTAAAAAGAATAAAGACACAACAGTCTTCTTTTAAAAGTATAACAAGAAGTTTACTTACATTCAGTTCACAGTAGGTTCCCTGAAGGCAGGCTTTCGCTCGTAGTGTCCAGGGGTCCTTTACCTTTATATAACAAAATATAACAAAAACTTCCCTATCCAGGGCTGCCTTCAGATGTCTTCTAAAGGTTGTCTAGTTACTTACCTCCTTGTCTTGGGGGGGGGGGGTTGCATGCTTCCCTACCCTCCAACATTTCTCTGATGAAAATAGGGATATCCTAAGGAAAAGCAGGACATTCCAGGATCAAATCAGAAACCAGGATGGCTTCTGTAAATCTGGGACTAGCCAGTGTGGTGTAGTGTGGCGCTGTGGGTTAAACCACAGAGCCTAGGGCTTGCCGATCAGAAGGTTGGCGGTTCAAATCCCCATGATGGAGTGAGCTCCCGTTGCCCGGTCCCAGCTCCTGCCAACCTAGCAGTTCGAAAGCATGCAGTGCAAGTAGATAAATAGGTACCGCTCTGGCGGGAAGGTAAACGGTGTTTACGTGCGCTGCTCTGGTTCTCCAGAAGCAGCTTAGTCATGCTGGCCACATGACCTGGAAGCTGTCTGCGGACAAATGCTGGCTCCCTCAGCCCACCCAGGGAAAGCTTGGGGCATGATTTCTGCCTTGCAGGGGGTTGGACTAGATGACCCTCGGGGTCATTTCCTGTTCTATGATTCTATGATTCCTTTTGCTCAAGGTTTACCTATTGCCTAATTTTGCTTTTGTGTGATCACATGTTAAAGGCTCGGGTCAATTCTGTGTCCAGGGCGGCTGTCTACCAGCTCCATCTGGTACGCAGGATGAGACCCTCCCTGCCCACAGACTGTCAGGCCAGAGTGGTGCATGCTCTGGTTATCTCTCACTTGGACTACTGCAATGCGCTCTCTGTGGGGCTACCTTTGTAGGTGACCCGGAAACTGCAACTAATCCAGAATGCGGCAGCTAGACTGGGATCTGGGAGTGGCCGCCAAGACCATATAACACCGGTCCTGAAAGACCCACATTGGCTCCCAGGACGTTTCTGAGCACAATTCAAAGTGTTGGTGCTGACCTTGAAAGCCCTAAACAGCCGTGTTTCCATGAAGGAGCGTCTCCACCCCCATCGTCGAGCCCGGACACTGAGGTCCAGCTCCGAGGGCCTTTTGGCAGTTCCCTCCCTGTGAGAAGTGAGGTTACAGGAAACAAGGCAGAGGGCCTTCTCGGTGGTGGCGCCCGCCCTGTGGAACGCCCCCCCCCCCAGATGTTAAGGAAATAAACAACTATCAGACTTTCAGAAGACATCTGAAGGCAGCCCTATATTGGGAAGTTTTTAATGTTTGATGTTTTCTCTTCTTTTTAATATTCTGTTGGGAGCCACCCAGAGTGACTGGGGAGACCCAGCCATTATGGGTGGGGTATAAATAATATAATATTGTTGTTATTATTATGATAAAGGGAGGAGGGATTTTTTTTTTACCTCTCTGTAAGTCATTTTGGGTGTTTTTCAATAGAAAATCATTGCCCCAAGAAAGGAATCAACCAAAGAATGAACAGGCTGCAGGATCAAACCAAAGGGAGCCCCTCTAGGCCAGCATCTCCCCCCCCCCCAGGTACCCTGAAAGAAATCCTACAAGCAGGACCTAACAACATCCGCAACCCTCCTGCTTGCGATTCCCAGCAACTGGCCTCCTGCGTCTGACAGTGAAGCTGCATCATAGAATCTTAGAGTTGGAAGGGACCCTGAGGGTCATCTAGTCCAGCCCCCTGGAATGCAGGCATCTCAGCTAAAGCATCCATGACAGATGACCATCCAACCTCTGCTGGAAAACCTTCAAGGAAGGAGAGCCCCCCCAGTTCTTGAGGGAGTCCGTTCCATTGTTGAGCAGCTCTCACCATTAGAAAGTTCTTCCTTTCTTGCAACTCAAAGCCGTTTGTTCAGGCCCTACCCTCGAGGCAGAAGGAAACAAGCTTCCTCCATCTTCCATGGGACAGCTCTTGAGATATTTGAAGACGGCTATCCTATCTCCTCCTGCTCTCATCCAGGCTAAACATACCTGGATCCTAGTCCTGGTAGCTTCATGCATTTGACAAAATTGATGGCCGTTACAATATCTTGCAGCAGCAAATTCCAGTAGCTTGCAACTGCTCTTGGGAAAAGAGATTCCATGTACACCCCCCCCCTCAATTTAAAGCACGTTTAAAGCACACACACACAGTGCACCCAGAGTATTCCAAAAACTGCAATTTACCCCTCAAAGAGCTACAATTCCTGAAATCTACTACATACGACAGTTCCATAATTCTTTGCTTTACATTCTTGGGGTGCATGCAGGTAAAGTCTATGATCATTCCTCAACTGGTTACATGAACCTCAGACTGTGAGTTCCACAAGCCCAGGGTCCCTGATGCTTTCAAAAATCACAACCAACCTTCCTTCCTTCCTTCCATAAATCCTTTCGGTCGTCTTTTCCTTAGTATCGAAAACTAATTAAATAATCTGTTAGCTAACACGTTAAATTGAGATCCACTGCTAGCTTTAATGATGTCAACAGTGGAATTGACAGAGAGATGGGGACCAGCCTGTCAATATCATCCATCTCTGGTTGTGGATGGGGAGGGAGAGGGGGAGGGGGAGGGAGAGGGAGGGTCTCTCATAAGGCTAGACCTCAGGGACTTCCAACAACCCTGAATGTCAGAAGGAAGCAGGACAGGCCTTGTTCACACAACATTGAGTTAAAAGACAGGCATTTGTTCCCACAAAATGTTGGGCTGGAAAGACCAGGGTTCAAATCCTCATTCAGAAATGAAGTTCACTAGGTGGGATCTTGGGTGTGTGCGTGTGTGTGTCAATCGCTGCCTCTCAGCCTAACCTCCCTCACAGGGTTGTTGTGAGGGTAGAATTAGGGGTGAGGGTATAACCATGTACTGTATACCACCTTGAGTTTTGGAGGATGTCTAGCTTCCTGTTCTCACAGTGGCCAACCAGATGCCCTAATGGGAAACCATGAATGGAACTAAATTATTTATTTACTGCATTTATAACACAGGTCCTAAAGAATCTACATTGGCTCCCAGTACATTTCCAGGCACAATGCAAAGGATTGGTGCTGACCTTTAAAGCCCTAAATAGCCCAGTAAACCTGAAGGAGCATCTCCACCCCCATCGTCCAGCCCAGACACTGAGGTCCAGCTCCGAAGTGCGAGAAGTGAGGTTACAAGGGACCAGGCAGAGGGCCTTCTCAGTGGTGGCACCCGCCCTGTGGAATGCCCTCCCATCAGATGTCAAGGAAATAAGCAACTATTTTTTTTTTACTGTGTTCTTAATCTTCTATTGGGAGCCACCCAGAAGGGCTGGGCCAGCCAACCAACAACCAAATGTTTTTTTTTTTTAATGTCTGATGTTTTATTGTGTTTATGGGACCATTGGGATCTAGTTGTTGTTGTTGTTGTTTAGTCGTTTAGTCGTGTCCGACTCTTCGTGACCCCATGGACCATAGCACGCCAGGCACTCCTGTCTTCCACTGCCTCCCGCAGTTTGGTCAAACTCATGTTCGTAGCTTCGAGAACACTGTCCAACCATCTCGTCCTCTGTCGTCCCCTTCTCCTAGTGCCCTCCATCTTTCCCAACATCAAGGTCTTTTCCAAGGATTCTTCTCTTCTCATGAGGTGGCCAAATTATTGGAGCCTCAGCTTCACGATCTGTCCTTCCAGTGAGCACTCAGGGCTGATTTCCTTCAGAATGGATAGGTTTGATCTTCTTGCCGTCCATGGGACTCTCAAGAGTCTCCTCCAGCACCATAATTCAAAAGCATCAATTCTTCGGCGATCAGCCTTCTTTATGGTCCAGCTCTCACTTCCATACATCACTACTGGGAAAACCATAGCTTTAACTATACGGACCTTTGTCGGCAAGGTGATGTCTCTGCTTTTTAAGATGCTGTCTAGGTTTGTCATTGCTTTTCTCCCAAGAAGCAGGCGTCTTTTATTTTCGTGACTGCTGTCACCATCTGCAGTGATCAAGGAGCCCAAGAAAGTAAAATCTCTCACTGCCTCCATTTCTTCCTCTTAGTGACGCTCATATAATGGGGTCTACTCATGAGTATGGTTAATGCCCTGCTCAATTGAGCTAGCCACCCAGGGTTTTCCTGGGCCACTATGGAAGATATGGAAGAGAACATCTATCGCTTTCAGAGAAAGGTTACCTTTGAGATCCGTCTGTGAAGGAGGGAGGAAGGGAAGGGAAAATCAATGCACACTATAGTGTGAGATTGAGAAAGACAACATCCATCTATCACTTAGAGCTTCGATGGGATTAGAATAGTCTTGTCAACAACCGATGGCTTAAAGAGACCATTTTAACACCTTCTCCCTCTTCTGCGTTTGTGAGATCACGCACAAACAAACCTTTCCCCTTTCTCGATTCATCATCGCTGCCACAATAATAGCCTGGGCACCCTAATGGCCAGAACCAGAACGGGGTGGGTGGGTGGGGGGCACAATTATTTGCTGTGATTCTGCATGGTGCAGGATGTCACAAAATCGTAAGAAAGTCAGAAAAGCCCGCTGGATCAGGGCCTAACCGGTGTTAGAAACTGAGATATGCAAGCTAGGAGCTAAGAGGTACCATAAACCTAGGTTACGGGCGCAACCACGGAATGCCTGGGTGCTTTTTTATTTATTTATAATAACAAGAATACAAAGCTGAAAATGAATGAGCTGCAGCTGAAATATTATGTTCCTTTTTCACATGGTCTAGTTCAGGGGTCAGCAAACTTTTTCAGCAGGGGGCCGGTCCACTGTCCCTCAGACCTTGTGGGGGGCCGGACTATATTTTTTTGGTGGGGGGAATGAACAAATTCCTATGCCCCACAAATAACCCAGAGATGCATTTTAAATAAAAGCAAACATTCTACTCATGTAAAAACATGCTGATTCTCGGACCGTCCGTTGGCCAGATTTAGAAGGTGATTGGGCCAGATCCGGCCCCCGGGCCTTAGTTTGCCTACCCATGGTCTTAAGTGTAGGACTCTCTGTAGAAATCCAGACACTCCAAAACTTCACTGATAAAAAATAGGGACATTCCTCCTCCTCCTCCTCCTCCTCCTCCTCCTCCTCCTCCTCCTCCTCCTCCTCCTCCTCCTCCTCCTCCTCCTCTTCTTTCTTCTTCTCCTCCTCTCCCTTCTCCTTCTCCTCCTCCTCCTCCGCTTCCATCTTCTTCTCCTCCTCCTCTTCCTCCTCTTCCTTCTTCTTCATCTCTTCTCCTCCTCCTCCTCCTCCTCCTCCTCCTCCTCCTCCTCCTCCTCCTCCTCCTCCTCCTCCTCCTCCTCCTCCTCCTTCTTCTTCTTCTTCTTCTTCTTCTTCTTCTTCTTCTTCTTCTTCTTCTTTCCCGCCCATCTGACTGGATTGCCCCAGCCGCTCTGGGCAGCTTCCAACAGATATAAAAACATAACATGAAACATTAAAAAAAACTTCCCTATACCCTCCAACATTTCTCCAATAAACATTTGTTGTTGTTTAGTTCTTTAGTTCAACTCTTTGTGACCCCATGGACCAGAGCACGCCAGGCACTCCTGTCTTGCACTGCCTCCCGCAGTTTGGTCAGACTCATGTTAAGGGGTGATATGATAGCCATGTTCAAATATATAAAAGGATGTCATATAGAGGAGGGTGAAAGATTGTTTTCTGCTGCTCCAGGGAAGCGGACACGGAGCAATGGATTCAAGCTACAAGAAAGAAGATTCCACCTAAACATTAGAAAGAACTTCCTGACAGTAAGAGCTGTTCGACAGTGGAATTTGCTACCAAGGAGTGTGGTAGAGTCTCCTTCTTTGGAGGTCTTTAAGCAGAGGCTTGACAGGCATATGTCAAGAATGCTTTGATGGTGTTTCCTGCTTGGCAGGGGGGTTGGACTGGATGGCCCTTGTGGTCTCTTCCAATTCTACGATTCTATGATTCTATATTGGTAGCTTCGAGAACAATAAAAATAGGGAAGTCCTATTCCACCCCCTCCAGCATTTATCCCATGAAAAGAGGGACGTCCTATTCCATCCCCTCCAATGTTTCTCCCATGAAAATAGGGATGTCCTAAGGAAAAGTGGGACATTCCAGGATCAAATCAGAAACTGGGGTGGCTTCTTTAAATTTGGGACTCTCCCTGGAAAATAGAGACACCAGGAGGGTGTGGGAGACGCTCTCCAAAATAAGAGCGAATGGAGATGGGCGTTCGTTTGTTTCGTTTTGGCTGGGGAGGAGAGAAAACATTTGCCTTGCGGTCTGACTGCAGAAGCTGTTGTTTGTTTTTAAAAAAGCCACGATCAGAACAGAGTTATGGCATTAAACAGATTACAAAAGAAACCTCTGGGAGGAAGGAAAGGCAAGATGGAGATGGACAGAGGAGTGGGGGGGGAGGGGGGAGCCGAGGAAGGAGCAGGCTGAGGCAATTGAGTGCCTTTATCAATATTTCTCCCGAAAATGTATAATGCATTTTCTTTTCTGAAAAATTAATAACCTTGCTTTGTCTCTATCGACGTTTCCCTCTGGCTCGCGGTGGACGTCCAGTGGAAATCGAGCAGGGAGGGAGAAGGAGCTGGCTGACCCTCAACAAGTCCAGCTTTGGTACCCTTTCAGGGCTGGCAGCAGAAAATGCACCTCGTTTCCAGACATCAAATCTCGTTTCCAAACATCAAATCTCGTTTCCAGACATCAATTTTTTTAAGGAAGCATCATCATACAACACAAAGAAAAACCTAGTTGGAAACAATTTCCCCCCTACGTTTTTAGCTGTTCATATTTGATCTTTGAGTCCTGTCACGGTGGCCGGAGTGGGCTACTTCAGAGTAACGACTCTACACAGCTCTGCATTTTATCTTTTATTGGTGCTGAGTATTTACAGTGCTAATGGCAGTGCTATTTACAAAGACACATCTGTTCAGCTTGAATCAGAACCTCCAAGTGGCTTTTGGCGCGTCTTGCGCCAGCATAACAACTTGGGGAGACCCATCCTCTTCCCCCGACGCTTTCTGCGAAGTTCCGGAGTTGGGGGGACGGGTCTGCCCCCCTTCCTTCCCCCTTCCTGTCCCACCTGGGACGATGGCTCTTCTACCCTGCCAGAGCCTTGGACACCACTTCCTGTTTCCCCACTTGAGCTGGAGCTTTCCCTCTTTTCAGCCTCGCTCGGGGCTGGGCTGGAACTCAGGAGGGGAGGGGCTTCGCGATACCCCTTGTCCCTCACAAGTCCCTATCAGCGAAAAATTCGAAAGCACGTCAAAGCGCAAGTAGATAAGTAGGTACCGCTACAGCGGGAAGGTAAGCAGCGTTTCGGTGTGCTGCTCTGGTTCGCCAGAAGCGGCTTTGTCATGCTGGCCACATGACCTGGAAGCTGTACGCCGGCTCCCTCGGCCAGTAAAGTGAGATGAGCGCCGCAACCCCAAAGTCGGTCACGACTGGACCTAATGGTTAGGGGTCCCTTTACCTCTACTCAGGGCCGGATTTAGGTTTGATGAGGTCCTAAGCTACTGAAGGTAATGGGGCCCTTTATATGTCCAGCTGTCGTTTGCCAACAGCAAAGGGTCACTGTTTTTTGTGTTGAATATATGCTATATGGTCATTGATGGACCTCATAGGTATCTCAAGCCATTTGCACATGCAGAATGTAGGCACCCTATATATAGAAAGGAACAAACCAGTGATATTTGAGGGAGCAGGCGGGGCCCATGACTTACATCACAGGAGCCTACACATCACAAAACACTGTTGCTGTATGGAGGTTTTATTTTATTTTATTTTTATCTTATATTTTGGAAATGTGCATCCAGGTTTCTTTTTCCTTTAAATTTTTTTGGGCCCCCCCAAGAGAGTGGGGCCCTAAGCTGTAGCTTGTTTAGCTTATATGTAACCTGGCCCTGACAAAAAAAGAGAAAAACTAACTAAAAAAACCACACACACAAAGAAATTACAAACATATACCCATAAATCCAAAAGATCTTACAAACTCATGTTATCTTCTTTTCTATTCCCAATTCTGTTCTTATAGACTTCCTTCCTCCTCAATGCGGTTCTAATTTTTCTTTCTTGGTAAACTGTCTCTTTTCATCATCTTTCTCCATATAATATACTTGTAACCCTTATTTTGTTTTGCAGAAATTACTCAAAGCAAGTCCAGGTTTTTATCTGAGGACACAGTTGTTGTTTTTTTAAGATACTCTTTAAACATTCCCCACTCTTTTAGGGATTTTAACTTGAACTGTCCCCGAATTGCATCTGTCGTTTTCGCCAGCTCGAGATAATCGAATAATTTATCCTGCCACTCTTTTTTTAGTTGGTACTACATCACTCTTTCTCCAGTTTTTGGCAATTAATATTCTTGCTGCCGTGGTTGCGTATAAGAACATGTTCTTATTTTCATTTAAGATACTTGATTCTAGTAGGCCCAATAAAAAGACTTCTGGTCTCTTTATGAAATTTTGTATGTATATATATATGGTAAAGGTAAAGGGACCCCTGACCATTAGGTCCAGTCGTGACCAACTCTGGGGTTGCATGCTTGTCTTCCATTATTGGCCGAGGGAGCCGGCGTATAGCTTCCAGGTCATGTGGCCAGCATGACAAAGCCGTTTCTGGCAAACCAGAGCAGCACATGGAAACACTGTTTACCTCCCCGCTGTAGCGGTTCCTATTTATCTACTTACATTTTGACGTGCTTTCGAACTGCTAGGTTGGCAGGAGCTGGGACCAAGCAACGGGAGCTCACCCCGTCACAGGGATTCAAACCGCCGACCTTCTGATCAGCAAGCCCTAGGCTCAGTGGTTTAACCACAGCGCCATCTGTGTCCCTCCCCATATATATATATATATATATATATATATATATATATATATACATACACATATATACATATACATATACATATACATATATATATATACACTAGCTGGCCCTGCATGCGTTGCTGTGCGTTAGTCTGTGAAATGGAGGGTAATAGCCCCCCTTCAGATACCCCTGAGCCTCAGAGTCCCCCTGAGTCGAGGCAAGATACTGTGGAGAGGGCAGGTTTCATCCCTGTGTCTCCCCCCCTCCCCGTTCTGACCCATTACTTATCCCTGCCCTCTATTCACCCCCCCTACCTCCACTTGGCCTAATCTGGAAAGCAGCCTAGTCTGTCTGATAATGGCCGCCTTGGTGGTTTCAGTTGCTTGGTTGATGATGTCATTTGGTTTGTGGGTGTGGCTTAGATTTCACAGGAAGGGAGGGGGTGGAGGAGGGTACTACGCCACTTGAGGGCGCTGTTTGACTTGGTGGAAAACCAGGTCTACACCTGCCCAGGTGTGTGATTTGAGGGGCTTTTGCCCCCAACAACGCTCGGGGAGTGGCCTGGATCGTTGTGTCAAAATTTCAGGACGATCAGTCAAGCGGTTACGGATAAAAGTGTAGAACGCAGTTTCACGATTTATATATATATATATATTCAATTCTTCGTACACCATATCCCAGAAGCTCTTAATTTTTTGGCAGGTCCACCCCATGTCCAACGGCCCATCTAGCCTGGCATTCAGTGGTCATCCTGGTGGCCGTGGAAAACCTTTAAGCAAGAACAGCCCCCCCCCTCTGTCCGCTTTCAGCAAATGGTATTCAGCTGAAGAAAAACGGCCAATGCGTTTTTAGTTAGCATGCACCGAAGTCTAGCATTGTTATGTATTAAGCTTGGATCCTAGAACAATAGGCAAGTAGGATCCTAGAATGCAAGAACTGATTGGCTTGCGGGAGAAGACCAATCAGGCCCCAGGAGGGAAGGAAAATCAGCCAATCAGACGGGACCCATTGTGTAAATAATGTATATAAAAGCCTGAGGTTTGGAGGGCTTTTCATTCACTGTTTTACAAGCTGCAAAAAAGAGCACGGAGTCACTACTGTACAGGACTCCGAGTATATTTCAGTCGTACCTTGGATCCTGAACGACTTGCGACTCGAACGTTTTGGCTCCCGAACGTCACAAACCCGGAAGTGAGTGTTCCGGTTTGCGGACATCCTTTGGAAGCCGAATGTCCGACATGGCTTCTGATGGGCTGCAGGAGCTTCCTGTAGCCCATCGGAAGCCGTGCCTTGGTCGTCAAACGTTTTCGGAAGTCAAACGGACTTTCGGAAGTCAAGGGAAGTAATAGTACCACTGTATTCTGCTCTGGTCAGACCTCACCTGGAGTACTGTGTCCAGTTCTGGGCACCACAGTTCAAGAAGGATACTGACAAGCTGGAACGTGTTCAGAGGAGGGCAACCAAAATGGTAAAAGGCCTGGAAACGATGCCTTATGAGGAACGGCTTAGGGAGCTGGAGAAGAGAAGGTTAAGGGGTGATATGATAGCCATGTTCAAATATATAAAAGGATGCCATATAGAGGAGGGAGAAAGGTTGTTTTCTGCTGCTCCAGAGAAGCGGACACGGGGCAATGGATTCAAACTACAAGAAAGAAGATTCCACCTAAACATTAGGAAGAACTTCCTGACAGTAAGAGCTGTTGGGCAGTGGAATTTGCTACCAAGGAGTGTGGTGGAGTCTCCTTCTTTGGAGGTCTTTAAGCAGAGGCTTGACAGCCATATGTCAGGAATGCTTTGATGGTGTTTCCTGCTTGGCAGGGGGTTGGACTGGATGGCCCTTGTGGTCTCTTCCAACTCTATGATTCTATGATATGATTCTATGATTCCGTTCAGCAACCAAGGTACGACTGTAAAAGGACAATTCTGTTCTGCCTTGGCCAGGCCACACCTGCAAGACTGTGTCCAGTTCTGGGCACCACAATTTAAGAAAGATGTTGACAAGCTGGAACATGTGCAGAAGAGCGAATGTGGGATAATCAAGGGGTCTGGAAACCAAGCCTGATGAGGATTGGTTGAAGGAGTTGGGTATGTTTAGCCTGGAATAGAGGAGACGGAGAGGATATAGGAGAGCCACCTTCCAATATATCAAGGGCTTCCACATGGAAGAAGAAGCAAGTTTTTTTCTCTTGCTCCGGAGGGTAGGACTTGAACCCATGGCTTCAAGTTACAAGAGAGGAGATTCCGACTCAACATCAGGAATAACGTTCTAACATACCATCTCAGGACTATTTAATTGCTCATCTTCTAACATTGTGTATGCCATCAAATGCCAACAGTGCCCTTCAGCTCTCTATGTTGGACAAACAGGCCAAACCCTACGCCAAAGGATAAATGGACATAAATCTGACATCAGGAACCACAAGACAGAGAAACCAGTAGGAGAACACTTCAATCTCCCAGGACATTCTATACAAGATCTCAAAGCAGCTGTTTTATTACAGAAAAATTTCAGGAACAGACTGGAAAGAGAAGTTGCTGAATTGGAACTCATTACCAAGCTTAAAACCATGGAGCCACCTGGGATGAACAAAGACATTGGATTCTTATCTCATTATGCATGATCAAGCTTTCTTTAGCGCCTCAGCCCTTGCTTTCCCCCCGCAGGACCAATTGCAGTCATCAGCAGTCGTTAACAGCCATCTACAGGTTTACCACTCCCATCAGCCCATCACCCATTCCCACCCATTCCCACCACCCTCTGTATATACATAAGGGTCTGACACTTCTGTTTCTAGTGTATCTGAAGAAGTGTGCATGCACACGAAAGCTCATACCAAAATAAAAACTTAGTTGGTCTTTAAGGTGCTACTGAAGGAATTTTTAAAATTTATTTATTTTTATATTTTTATTTAACGTTCTGATGGTAAGAGCTGTTTGACAGTGGAACAAACTCCCTTGGTAGGTGGTGGGCTCTCCTTCCTTGGAGGTTTTTAAGCAGAGGTTTGATGGCCATCCGCCAGGAACATCATCCCAGTTTCTAGGAATTGCTGATCTCCAACTCGTAGACTTCCCACAGGGATCTGGCCAACCGCTGTGAGGACAGAATGATGGATCAGATACTGTGTCTTTGGCCTGATCCAGTCATCTTGCCTTCTCTTCTTGGTGCATCTAGCTGAGAACTTGCCTGCTAGGTCTTCTGCCTGCACAGTCAGCACTCATATTGTTAATATTGGTAAATAAAGGTAATGTTTACATGAATTGCTCCATCCACTTTCCCCTCTGGATTGTGGCATTCTTTGCAATGCTAGAGAAGAAATGCGAGGGAATCTTTGGTCCAACCAGTTGAAACTTCCTGTTCCTCCTGCCTGAAGCATCCTTCCTTTTGCATGTGATAGAAGGTGGCAGTGACCTCACCTGTGCAGGTAACAAAAGGATGAGTCACACAGCACGCCTCTCTCTTTTTGACTCCCTTCTTCGTTTGACCAGCTTCTAGCTAGGACTGCTCTGCTAGCTCTCAGCTAGCGGAAGCACTGGGATTATTCCCCAGTATGGGATAGATCCACATGTGTATATCTGTTACTAAGTCTGTCTTCAGGAATCCAACTGTGAACTGATGTGAGCAAACTTCTTTTATTGACTTTGAATAAGATTGTGGCGTCTTTATTCTTTTCAGAGGGATTCAAGGGAACTTACCAGGAACGTACAATTCAGTCCGAGACAGACTGAATTGTGTAACAGTGGGAGGCTCACACGAGCCTGCAACCAGCTATCTGCTGTGCGTGTAAAAAGGGGGGATGTAACACTGCTGCATAAAGGAACTTGCTAGCGCAAGTTAGGAAGGATATTAATAAACAATGTAGAAGAAGAAGAGTAGAAGAAGAGTTTGGATTTGATATCCCGCTTTATCACTACCCGAAGGAGTCTCAAAGCGGCTAACAATCTCCTTTCCCTTCCTCCCCCACAACAGACACTCTGTGAGGTGAGTGGGGCTGAGAGACTTCAAAGAAGTGTGACTAGCCCAAGGTCACCCAGCAGCTGCATGTGGAGGAGCGGAGACGCGAACCCGGTTCCCCGGATTACGAGTCTACCGCTCTTAACCACTACACCACACTGGCTCTCCAATGTATCCTCTCCTGCCACCCTGAACATTCCCACGAAGATTCCCTGCCACCGTACTCTAACTATTGCACAACACAGCCATCCTTCTGTAGTGCAATGTCCTAGTTCTTACCACTGATTTGTACACAAGGAATATTCCTCCGAATGGCTGCAGACCAACAGTTCTGCCCATCAGTACATCACATCACTCGGCCATGAGTAATGTTCGTACCAGGTACCGCTCGGGCCAACTATGCCAAGAGAATGTCTCAAGAAGACCATTAACGGTTCTCTTTCCCCCGCTCTTGGCTGTTTGTTTTCACTTAGGGCTAACATCATTGACGTTGAGCTAACATCTGCTCAATATTTGACGGGCAATCCACTGACCCTGTCAGCCACATCTCAGCCAGACATCCCTGTGTTCTTAAACCTCAGCATAAATCTTTGGTCTGATCCTGAGTCTCTGCCATCAAACTCCTCCTAATGAGGCTGGTTGTGGGCTGCCAAGATTCATGGGGGTGGGGGGAGGAGGAGGCAGGGCCCCGACTGCTGGCTGGCTTTGGAGAGTCAGTTCTGGGCATGGCGAAGTTGCTTTCTGCTCACTCCGGCTTCTCCTGGCAGTTATAGGAAGGCCTTGAAGAAGCGTTGGGCAAAGAGAGGCCCCCCCTCCCACATACCTTCCAACATTTCTCTGATGTGATGTCCTATTCAATTATTATTATTAATTATTATTATTATTAAACCCCACCAACAATATATGTCTGGGTTGCCCCAGACATATATAAAACATATATAAAAACAGAATGTAACATAAAACATTAAAAAAATAAACTGTCCCTATACAGGGCTTAAGATTGCCGGAATTAAGATTGCCGGAAGAAATATCAACAACCTCAGATATGCAGATGACACAACCTTGATGGCAGAAAGTGAGGAGGAATTAAAGAACCTTTTAATGAGGGTGAAAGAGGAGAGCGCAAAATATGGTCTGAAGCTCAACATCAAAAAAACCAAGATCATGGCCACTGGTCCCATCACCTCCTGGCAAATAGAAGGAGAAGAAATGGAGGCAGTGAGAGATTTTACTTTCTTGGGCTCCTTGATTACTGCAGATGGTGACAGCAGTCACGAAATTAAAAGACGCCTGCTTCTTGGGAGAAAAGCAATGACAAACCTAGACAGCATCTTAAAAAGCAGAGACATCACCTTGCCGACAAAGGTCCATATAGTTAAAGCTATGGTTTTCCCAGTAATGATGTATGGAAGTGAGAGCTGGACCATCAAGAAGGCTGATCTCCGAAGAATTGATGCTTTTGAATTATGGTGCTGGAGGAGACTCTTGAGAGTCCCATGGACTGCAAGAAGATCAAACCTATCCATTCTGAAGGAAATCAGCCCTGAGTGCTCCCTGGAAGGACAGATCCTGAAGCTGAGGCTCCAATACTTTGGCCACCTCATGAGAAGAGAAGACTCCCTGGAAAAGACCCTGGTGTTGGGAAAGATGGGGAGGGCACTAGGAGAAGGGGACGACAGAGGACGAGATGGTTGGACAGTGTTCTCGAAGCTACGAACATGAGTTTGACCAAACTGTGGGAGGCAGTGCAAGACAGGAGTGACTGGCGTGCTATGGTCCATGGGGTCACGAAGAGTCGGACACGACTGAATGACTAAACAACAATAACATACAGGACTGCCTTCAGATGTCTTCTAAAGATGGCATTTCCTTGGGGAGGGCCTTGGTGTATTTTTAATACAGTTGTACCTTGGCTACAGAATGCCTTGGGAGCTGAACATTCCGGCTCCCAAACGATCGAAAACCGGAAGTGAGTGTTATGGGTTTTTTTGGATGGCGAACGTCTGGTGCGGCTTCTGCTATTGTTTCCAGCGCGCCTGCGCAACCGGGAACCAGTCGGAACCCGCACCTTGGTTTCTGAACTTTTCAGAAGTCGGACGAACTTCCGGAACGGATTCTGTTCAGCTTCCGAGGTACGTATGTATTCTGTTGTTTTTAATAATTTGTTGGGAGCCACCCAGAGTGGCTGGGGAAACCCAGGGTGTAAATAATAAATTATTATTATTATTACAACTCCAATAACTTTCTGATGAAAACAGGGACATCCTACCATACGTTCCAACATTTCTCCCATGAAAATAGGAACGTCCTGAGCAGGGCCAGATTTAGGTTTGATGCGGCCCTCAGCTATTGAAGGTACCGCACCGGGGCCCTTTCTATGTCCAGCTGTCCTTTGTCAACAACAAATTGCCACTCTTTTTCGTCTTGAATATATGCTATATGGTCATTTATGGACCTAACAGGTATCTAAAGCCATTTATTCAACACAAAAAACAGTGACAATTTGCTCTTGACAAAGGACAGCTGGACATATTAAAGGCCCCATTACCTTCAGTAGCATAGGGGCTCACCAAACCTAAATCTGGCCCTGGTTTCGAGTGTTTATGTGTTGTCAAGAAATTCAATTAATAGCACTTAAAAACAAACAAACAAACAAACATGGGCCATTGACCTGATCCCAGCAGGTTTCTTCAGAGGATTCTTCTTAGATGACGCTTACGGTCCCTTCCAACTGTACAGTTCTATGATTCTATCTTTGGTTTTGAACACCAGAAGAGCCCGGTTGGGTCAGAGCAGAGGCCCGCCTTAGACACAGAAGAGAATAGCTCTAGAAACCACACTTTGCGGACCTTGCTCAACATTGCCGTTTGGACCTCCTGGAGATGCAATTGTAGGAATGTTCAGGGAGGCAAGAGAGGATATATATATTTATTAATACCCTTCCTAACTTGCGATAGCAAGTTCTATAACTTAGCAGAGTTTTAACATTCCCCTTTAAATGCACAGTGGGTAGCTGGTGGCAGGCTTGTTTAAGCAATTCTGGGCTGCATCAATAGGAGTATAGCATCTAGATCAAGGGAAGTAATAGTACCACTGTATTCTGCTCTGGTCAGACCTCACCTGGAGTACTGTGTCCAGTTCTGGGCACCACAGTTCAAGAAGGAGACTGACAAGCTGGAACGTGTCCAGAAGAGGGCAACCAAAATGGTCAAAGGCCTGGAAACGATGCCTTATGAGGAACGGCTTAGGGAGCTGGGTATGTTTAGCCTGGAGAAGAGAAGGTTAAGGGGTGATATGATAGCCATGTTCAAATATATAAAAGGATGTCATATAGAGGAGGGAGAAAGGTTGTTTTCTGCTGCTCCAGAGAAGCGGACACGGAGCAATGGATTCAAACTACAAGAAAGAAGATTCCACCTAAACATTAGAAAGAACTTCCTGCCAGTAAGAGCTGTTCGGCAGTGGAATTTGCTACCAAGGAGTGTGGTGGAGTCTCCTTCTTTGGAGGTCTTTAAGCAGAGGCTTGACAGGCATATGTCAAGAATGCTTTGGTGGTGTTTCCTGCCTGGCAGGGGGTTGGACTGGATGGCCCTTGTGGTCTCTTTCAACTCTATGATTCTATGATTAAGCCTCTCAATATTAGATTCCTGGTAAGTTCCCATATACCCCTCTTAAAAGAATAAACACCCCACAATCTTATTTAAGATATATAAAAGTAGTTTACTCACATCATCATCAGTTCACAGATGGATCCCTGAAGGCAGACTTAGTTATGAAAGTATATACATGTGAGTCTATTGCAGGCTTCCTCAACCTCAGCCCTCCACATGTTTTTGGCCTACAACTCCCATGATCCCTAGCTAGCAGGACCAGTGGTCAGGGATGATGGGGATTGTAGTCTCAAAACATCTGGAAGGCTGAGGTTGAGGAAGCCTGGTCTATCCCATATGGAGATAGTCCCTTTGTCCTCTGCTGGCCAACTGAGCATCTCTAGTGAAAAAGCTGCTCCAACCATAAAAGAAGTCAAAGAGAGAGAGATGGCTGCGTGCCTTGTGCTTTTGTTACCTGCACAGGTAAGGTCATGCCAACCTCTAGTCACATGCAAGAGGAAGGATGCTCCAGGCCAGGAGGAAACAGGAAGTTTTCGACTGGCTGGTCCAAACATCCTCTTGCATGTCCACTCTAGGAAAAGAATGAATGTTGTACTTGACTGCTACTTATGTATCACATCCCACAGCAAGGAGGTAGCAAGAATGTTCCTTCTTATGTGGTGGACCTGCAAAAGGGTAAAATAGTATTGGGAAATAATCCATAATGAATTGAAAAAAATGTTTAAAAGTATCCCGCCCCCCCCCCAAAAAAACCCCAGAGAGTCCTTTCTGTTGGGGATAATTCAGACAAAAATTCCCAGGTGTCAAAAAAGGTTATTTATGTATGTTGCTACTGAGGCCGGTGTTTCGTTAGCCCCCCAAATGGGAAATGAGCGAAGTCCCGACTAAAGAAGATTGTCAACTTAAACTGATGGAATATGCGCAGCTTGTGGACTTAACATATGGAGTAAGAGAACAAGAAGAACATATGTTTAGAGAAGACTGGGAAATGTTTATTGAATATATGGGGGGGGGATTGTGTACACTTGAAAACGTTTCTTCAGTAGCACCTTAAAGACCAACTAGACTAAACAACAACAACAAAGTTTTTATTTTGGTATGAGCTTTCGTGTGCATGCACACTTCTTCAGATACACTGGAAACAGAAGTGTCAGACCCTTATATATATACAGAGGGTGGTGGGGGTGGGTGGGAATGGGTGATGGGCTGATGGGAGTGGTAAACCTGTGGATGGCTGTTAACGGCTGCTGATGGCTGCAATTAGTCCTGGGAGGAAAAGGCAAGGGCTGAGGCGCTAAAGAAAGCTTGATCATGCACAATGAGATAAGAATCCGATGTCTCTATTCATCCCAGGTGGCTCCATGGTTTTAAGCTTGGTAATGAGTTAGTGTATCTGAAGAAGTGTGCATGCACACGAAAGCTCATACCAAAATAAAAACTTAGTTGGTCTTTAAGGTGCTACTGAAGGAATTTTTTTATTTTGCTTCGACTCAGACCAACACGGCTACCTACCTGTAACTTGAAAACGTTGGCAGCAATAAGATAAATTCAACAGTGTAAGTAAGTTTTGATGGTTGTAATAATGGAATACTGAATGGTTTAGTTTATATAAAATATGCAGGGATTCATGGCATGCAAAGTCAACCATGGAAAGAGAAGAAGGGAAGTCATTGATATTTTAAGGATGTTTAAATGAGTATTCTGCATTGTAACACAGAAAATTTAATAAAAATTATATAAAACTACAACAACATTGCCATTTGCCAAGCAAGCGAGGTCTTTGGTGCAAAATATGATAAAACGAGCAAACATTCAAATATGAATTCTTACAGGCAATCTGTTGTAATTAGTGATGGGTTCCCCCCTCCCCCGCTTTTGCTGCTGCTGTTCCAGTCCAGCCTTTGATGTGGATGAGGAATGCTTATAAAATTGGAAGTATTCATTTGCCTCTGCCCCTGTTTTGTTTTTGGGCAATATTTTTTCATTTCTGTACTCCAGCTCTCCTTTTGTTCCCTGTGCCTTTCCAAAATATGCACCCGAATGAAATCTGTGCAAAAATATGATCTGCAGGGTTAGTCCTACTCAGAGTAGGACCAGAACAGGTGTGACTCATCCTGGCCCATTGTTCATTTCAATGAGTGCAGTTTGAATAAAGCTGAGGTGGAGGCAATCCTAAGTAAATAAATGAATGTGGGATAGGAGAGTGAGGGGGGGGGGAGGTTATTAAAAGTGGGAAATGCCAGGAGGAAGAGAAAAGAAAGAGGGAGGGAGGGAATTATCTATAATTTCCCCCATCTATGGGGAGGGGGAGGGGGAGGAAGGAAGGAAGGAAATTATAGATGGAAGGGGGGAGGAAGGAAAGAAGGAAGGAAGGAAGGAAGGAAGGAAGGAAGGAAGGAAGGAAGGAAGGAAATTATAGATGGGAGGAAGGGGGGAATTATAGGTGAAAGGGGGGAGGAGGGAGGGAGGGAGGGAGGGAGGGAAGGAAGGAAGGAAGGAAGGAAGGAAGGAAGGAAGGAAGGAAGGAAGGAAATTATAGATGGAAGGGGGAGGAAGGAAAGAAGGAAGGAAGGAAGGAAGGAAGGAAGGAAGGAAGGAAGGAAGGAAGGAAGGAAGGAAGGAAGGAAAGAAAGAAAGAAAGAAAGAAAGAAAGAAAGAAAGAAAGAAGGAAGGAAGGAAGGAAGGAAGGAAGGAAGGAAGGAAGGAAATTATAGATGGGAGGGAGGGGGGAATTATAGGTGAAAGGGGGAAGGAAGGAAGGAAGGAAGGAAGGAAGGAAGGAAGGAAGGAAGGAAGGAAGGAAGGAAGGAAGGAAGGAAATTATACTGTAGATGGAAGGTGGAGGAAGGGGGGGAGGGAAGGGGGGAGGAAATTATAGATCATGGAAGGGACTGGAGGGAGGGAGTAAGAAACATGAAGGATGGATGAAAGGGAAAGGAAAGAACAGGTGAAGGACACAGGAAAAAATAAAAAAGAAGAGAAGGAAACTGGATCAAAAAAAGAGGGAGGGAGGGAGGGAGGGAGGGAAGGAAGGAAGGAAGGAAGGAAGGAAGGGGAGAAAGAAAAGAGAAAGCAGAAAACAACAAAAAGAAAGAAAGGGAGGGGGAAAGAAAGAAAGAAAGAAAGAAAGAAAGAAAGAAAGAAAGAAAGAGGATTTTCTTTCTCCTCAATCCAGCCTAGTGGTCATTTTCTCTTTCCCAAACCCCAAGCATAGAAACCAGGTCTATTTCCCACGTTTCCTGAGAAGTTGCCCCTCTCTCTCCTGGAAGGTTCTCAGGCCAGCCAAGGAGCAGAACAGAAGGCACACACACACACACACACACACACACACACACACACACGGCCATGTGCCAATCCTTGTCCCAAAGCGAGCCTGCCAGCGGCTTGGCACAGAAAACGCCTCGCCCAATCTTGCCCAAGCCGCTGCGGTGCTTCTCCTTCCCTAGGGATAAGGGAGAAGAAGTCAATATAGTTTTCGAGAAGTGCCCCCCCCCAACTCTCTTTCCTCCCCTCCCCGCACTTTTCAGAGAGGGGAAGAGGAAGAAAGGTTAAATGTGAGCTGCTATCGATTTCTCTTTTCTCTCCCCCCCCCCCCACCTCCCCACTCCCTCCAACCCCTGGAGCCAGCCTGGAGGACAGATTGCAGTCCAAACTGACCAACTGACCACAGAGGGGACATCAGAGACCAATGCTCAGATGCTGAGCCAATGGCTACCCACACGAGGCCCGTTGCTTGGCAACCTGGCTTTGTGGGGAAGGGGGGCTGGGGAGAGAGAGAGAGAGAGAGAGAGAGAGAGAGAGAGAGAGAGAGAGAGAGAGATGGATTTTTTCCCCCGAATGCACCAGCCGTGCCGGATCAATTCGGCAACACAGGCTACAGTGACCAAACAGAGTCGTTTTTGCTCGGAGCACCTATCGATCTCACCCAGCTATGGGCATTGAATGGGGTTTAATAAGCCCCGAGTAAGCAGGAACAAGCGTCTAAGTGATAGCCCAGAAGTCAAACATCAACTCCTATTGTCTCCCCTTTTCCCTTTCCCCCTTCTTTCGTTCTCCTTTCCTCTTTTTAATTTTTATTTTAATTGCTGAAGGATCTGCAACGAAAGAGGAAGCGATAAAACGCATTGACAAGGAGGGGGGAATATAACGAAGCAGTCACAAATCACACGGCCATCATACATGGGTTATATATCTATATAACCCCAAACGAACCTGGGGGGGTTAAAAAGCAGGCCGGTAATCCCCAGCGGGTGTGCCACTTGTGGGATCTATTGGGTCATTAAATGATGGAGCCCAGAGGACTCCGGTGATGAAGAGGAGAAAGAAAGAAGATTCCACCTCAACATTAGGAAGAACTTCCTGACAGTAAGAGCTGTTCAGCAGTGGAATTTGCTGCCAAGGAGTGTGGTGGAGTCTCCTTCTTTGGAGGTCTTTAAGCAGAGGCTTGACAGCCATATGTCAAGAATGCTTTGATGGTGTTTCCTGCTTGGCACGGGGTTAGACTGGATGGCCCTTGTGGTCTCTTCCAACTCTATCATTCTATGATTCTAGGAGTTTGCTTGCTGCATCTCTGAATGAGTCGCTGATCTGGCTGTGCACTGCGGGATGTAACATAAGTAGTCAAGGACAACACTTCCTGTTTGCCCAGAGTGGACACACAGGGGGATGTTGCCCCAGCCAGGAGGACTTCCTGTCACACCTGGTCTGGAGCCTCCCCCCCCTGCGTGTGACCAGGTAGATGGGCGTGACCCTGGCAGACCTTATAAAGGGGCTAGTCATGCAGCCGTCTTCCTCTCATTCCTTCTTTTTCCGCCTTATTTCACCTTGAAGCTTTTCTGTTTTCTGCTGGCTGAGAGCCAGCAGCACATGGGCTCAATCGCCATATGGGATGAACCCACAATCTCTTCTAAGACCCTGTAAAAGGACCAGTCATGCAGCCATCTTCCCTTACTCTTTTGGCTACTTTCTTCTGATACTAAAGTATTTTGCTGTCTGCTGGCTCTCAGCCAGCAGGACATAGACTCAAATCCCCATATGGGATGAAGCCACTACGAGCTAAAGCCTGCCTTCAGAGAACCTACTGTGAACTGAATGTAAGTAAACTTCTTG
Source organism: Zootoca vivipara (assembly GCF_963506605.1). Classification (NCBI taxonomy): domain Eukaryota; kingdom Metazoa; phylum Chordata; class Lepidosauria; order Squamata; family Lacertidae; genus Zootoca; species Zootoca vivipara. Next base: position 2,156,837 of record NC_083281.1, on the reverse strand, counting down.
TAATTATTATTATTATTATTATTATTATTTATTATTTATACCCCGCCCATCTGGCCGGGTCTCCCCAGCCACTCTGGGGGGCTTCCAACAGAAGAATAAAACACAATAGTCTATTAAACATTAAAAGCCTCCCTGAACAGGGCTGCCTTCAGATGTCTTCTAAAAGTCTGGTAGTTGTTTTCCTTTTTGACATCTGTTGGGAGGGCGTTCCACAGGGCAGGCGCCACCACCGAGAAGGCTCTCTGCCTAGTTCCCTGCAACTTGGCTTCTCGCAACGAGGGAACCGCCAGAAGGCCCTCGGTGCTGGACCTCAGTGTCCGGGCAGAATGATGGGGGTGGAGACGCTCCTTCAGGTATACTTTTAAAAGAAGACTGTTGTGTCTTTATTCTTTTTAGGAGGGAGAAAAGAGGAATTTACCAGGATCAGGTAAAGGTAAAGGTAAAGGACCCCCGGGCGGTTAAGTCCAGTCAAAGGCGACTATGGGGTTGCGGCGCTCATCTCGCTTTCAGGCCAAGGGAGCCGGCATTTGCCCACAGACAGCTTTCCGGGTCATGTGGCCAGCAGGAATAAACTGCTTCTGGTGCAACAGGACACTGTGACGGAAAACAGAGTGCACGGAAACGCCATTTACCTTCCCGCCAGAGCGGTACCTATTTATCTACTTGCGCTGGCGTGCTTTCAAACTGCTAGATTGGCTGGAGCTGGGACGGAGCAACACCCCGTCGCCGGGATTCGAACTGCCGACCTTCTGATCGGCAAGCCCAAGAGGCTCAGTGGTTTAGAGTTAGACCACAGCGCCACCCGTCCCTACGCAAACTGCGACGCAACATTGCAAGGGCCCTCTCAGAAGGCGTCTCATCTCAAGCACAACACTTCATTTCACAAACAAGAATTAGGAGGTAGTTGCCGAGAATGACGTGAGTGAGCTTTTCCTATGGTGGGGGGGGGAGGAGGAATGGAATTAAAAATACAAGCTTCCATCTCTGGAAGATACCGGTTGAATTCCTTCATTGTTCTCCCTGCTTTTCAAAGTCATATCAGAACGCTTTTCTGTTTAATCTTTATTACTCAGGAGGCTGTGAGATTGAGGCAGGATGCATTGGGGTGAGTGGGTGGGGCATGGAAGAATAACAATCAAATCAATATCAGGGTATGATTTTACTCTCCACGGGGGCCTAGGCACCAATATTCTGTCTCTCCTCCCCCCTTCTATTAAAGAGATATCATCAATTTTAAGCCTGAACTCTGTTAATTACCACCATTAAATGGCTGAAATCCCCTTTGCTTTGTGGGTAACAAACTTCATTATGAAAGAGGAGAGTGTGTTTAAAAAAACAAAAAAAACGACAAGCGTCACTGTTTTTATTTTAAAATACAAATCCACCCCCAACATCTTATTTCTGCCATTTTTAATCTAAGTTATGGGGTGATGTGGGGACCCTATTAGACACAGGTTGGATGGCCATCTGTCAGCGATTCTTTTGCTGAGTTTCCTGCATTTCATGGGGTTGGACTAGAATAATGATCATAATAAATAATAATGTTATTATTTATACCCTGCCCGTCTTGCTCGGTTTCCTCAGCCACTCTGGGTGGCTCCCAACAGAATAAATAGCAGAATAAAACATCAAACATTGAAAACTTCCCTAAACAAGGTCAGCATCAACACTTTGAATGGTGCTTGGAAACGTCCTGGGAGATAATGTAGGTCTTTCAGGACTGGTGTTATATGGTCTCGGTGGCCGCTCCCAGTTACCAGTCTAGCTGCCGCATTCTGGATTAGTTGCAGTTTCTGGATCACATTCAAAGGTTGCCCCAAGTAGTCCGAGCGGGAGATAACCAGAGCATGCACCACTCTGGCCAGACAGTCTGCGGGCAGGGAGGGTCTCATCCTGCATACCAGATGGAGCTGGTAGACAGCTGCCCTAGACACAGAATTGACCTGCGCCTCCATGGACAGCTGTGAGTCCAAAATGACTCCCAGACTGCGCACCTGGTCCTTCAGGGGCACAGTTGCCCCATTCAGGACCAGGGATAACACCTACCCACCCACCATGTTAAGTTCTCTCTCTTTCAGCTCCTGCCCCCTTTTAAGAAAGGGCAGCTGCTGCTTTCCCACCCCCCACCCCCCAAAAAACTCCACCCGTGACCCCCACCTTGAGTCATCGGTTGCATGAGTTTGGGATTTCAACGCAGGCAACGGCCAAATCAATTAATCAATCATAATCGAGATTCCAAGGTGTAGTCATAATTAATTTTCAAGACCTGATTGATCATGTCATGTTTCCTGCCCCCTTTCCCTCCCCCTCTGTGTATTTGCAGGAGCTGGGATGATGAAGTGGTGTTTTCGAAGGGAGCCATTTCCTCTCGCCGAACCTTCCCTTGGCTGCCCCCACCCCCTGCTCCTTCCTTCTGCAGGAGAGGAGGTGGGGAAGGGGCCAAAATCACCAATCTGGTGAAAAAGTTTAATTTAAAAAAGGCATAGCAATACAAAGCTGACATCTTCAGCTTTGCAACATCTGCAGAGAACGACCGAAATGTAATAGCCCCACTTTGTTCTGCCTTGGTGAGACCACATGTGGAATACTGTAAGGTTGCTACTAATCTTACTGTACACTTGTGAAACATGGACCACTTGTAAACACCACCTCCAACTCCTTAAAAGATTCCATCAACAGTGTCTCCGAAAAATTTTACACTTCGCTTGGGAAGACAGGGGAACTAATATCAGTGTGCTGGAAGAAGCAAAGATCTCCAGTGTTGAAGCGATGATTCTTCAACATCAACTTCGTTGGACTAGTCATGTTGTGCGGATGCCTGATGATCGTCTTCCAAAGCAACTCCTCTATTCTGAACGTAAAAATGGAAAGCGTAATGCTGGTGGTCAACAAAAGAGGTTCAAAGGTTCTCTCAAGGCAAGTCTTAAAAATTGTGGTATGAACACTGACAACTGTGGTGTCTTTCAGGACTGGCAACTGGCAGCTGACAACTGGCAGCTGACAACACTGACAACAATAGTACCACTGTATTCTGCTCTAGTCAGACCTCACCTGGAGTACTGTGTCCAGTTCTGGGCACCACAGTTCAAGAAGGATACTGACAAGCTGGAACGTGTCCAGAAGAGGGCAACCAAAATGGTCAAAGGCCTGGAAACGATGCCTTATGAGGAACGGCTTAGGGAGCTGGGTATGTTTAACCTGGAGAAGAGAAGGCTAAGGGGTGATATGATAGCCATGTTCAAATATATAAAAGGATGTCATATAGAGGAGGGAGAAAGATTGTTTTCTGCTGCTCCAGAGAAGTGGACACGGAGCAATGGATTCAAGCTACAAGAAAGAAGATTCCACCTAAACATTAGGAAGAACTTCCTGACAGTAAGAGCTGTTCGACAGTGGAATTTGCTGCCAAGGAGTGTGGTGGAGTCTCCTTCTTTGGAGGTCTTTAAGCAGAGGCTTGGCAGACATATGTCAGGAATGCTTTGATGGTGTTTCCTGCTTGGCAGGGGTTTGGACTGGATGGCCCTTGTGGTCTCTTCCAACTCTATGATTCTATGATTCTAAGGGCAGCCATATATTACGCTACTGATGCCGACTAGCCATGATGGCTATATTTTGCCTCCAATGTCAGAAGTGATATGACCACTGAATGTCAGTTGCTGGGAGAGGTAAGGTCGCACTCAGGTCGCGCTGGGCGGCTCCCCAGAAAATGCATCGAGTTGTCCACTGCGAGAACAGGCTGCCGGACTCGATGGGCCCCCTATGGCTGGATCCAGCCGTGCTTTTCTGATGTTCTTCTGTTCTTTCAACACACACACACACACACACACACACACACACACACACACACACACACACCATGCTTCCTGTCCTTCCCCGCTGGCCCTGCAGGAGCAGCTCATGCTGGCAACAACAACAACAACAAAAAAACCCCGATTGAGGCAAAATGGTTGATCAATAAGCGTATTGAGCACCTCTTCAAGCTACACTGCTTTTTGCGGATTCAGAACAGGACTCGTGTTGCAGACTCAAAGATGCCCCCTAAGGCCCAATCAAAAGCCAGCAACAACGGGGGGCCTGCACAGAGCACAGCGGGGGCCCTATTCTCTGGAAGGAGAGCCCAGCAGCTCGACATCCCAGATAGGACTCGGGCGTCTGGCTTTCCATCGTGGACCAGCTTTCCCCTGGAAGTCTCCTACCAAGTCGTATGAGGAGCATCCCCAGCAATACTCAGAGATGTCAGGGTATAAGATGATGCTATGGCCCTCCCCTAAAATACGGTAGTAGTAGTAGTAATAATAATAATATTTATACCCTGCCCATCTGGCTGGGTTCCCCCAGCCACTCTGGGTGGCTCCCAACAGAATATTAAAAACATGATAAAATATCAAACATTTAAAAACTTCCCTAAACAGGACTGCCTTCAGATGTCTTCTAAAAGTCAGGTAGTCGTTTATCTCCTTGACATCTGACGGGAGGGCGTTCCACAGGGCGGGTGCCACCACCCAGAAGGCCCTCTGCCTGGTTCCCTGTAGCTTTGCTTCTCGCAGGGAGGGAGCTGCCAGAAGGCCCTCGGAGCTGGACCTCAGTGTCCGGGCAGAACGATGGGGGTGGAGACGCTTCTTCAGGGATACTGGGCTGAGGCCGTTTAGGGCTTAAAGGTCAGCACCAACCCTTTGAATTGTGCTTGGAAACGACCTGGGTTGTAGTTTCCGGGTCACCTTCAAAGTGGGAGATAACCAGAGCATGCACCACTCTGGAGAGACAGTCTGTGGACAGGGTGGGTCTCATCCTGCGTACCAGATGGAGCTGGGAGACAGCTGCCCTGGACACAGAATGGACTTGCGCCTCCATGGACAGCAGGGAGTCCAGAAGGAAATATTCCAGTCCTCATAGTCCTGAATAGACTGTTGGTTTTAAATCTGAATATGCATTCTGCTGATTATATTGGTTTTAAACAGGACAATGCCTTATACTGATGACTTGGGTGAAGGAATCTGCAGAAGACAGAATCCGAGTTCAAGATGACCTGAACATTTTGGAGAGCTGGGCCAAAACTTAAAATGAATTTCCTTAGGGACAACTGTAAGGTTCTGCACTTGGGCAGGACGAACCAGATACAGAAATATAAATATAAAGATGGGGCACACCTGGCTTAGTTTAGGGTTACCAAATGTTCTCTTTTTCCAGGAAGCACCCTCTTTTTCATAGGTAGAGTCGCCCTAGTGATCCATAGGTAAAGGTAAAGGGCCCCCTGACCATTAGGTCCAGTCGTGACCCACTCTGGGGTTGCGGCGCTCATCTGGCTTTATCAGCCGAGGGAGCCAGCGTACAGCTTCCGGGTCATGTGGCCAGCATGACTAAGCCGCTTCTGGCGAACCAGAGCCGCGCATGGAAACGCCGTTTACCTTCCCACCGAAGCGGTACCTATTTATCTACTTGCACTTTGAGGTGCTTTCGAACTGTAGAAGTTGGCAAGTGTGTCCTCTTCAAAATATGGCAAATATGCTAGTACATGTGAAAAGGATCTAGAGGGGAGGGGGGTCTTCGTGGACCACGAGCTGAACATGAGTCAACAGTGTGATGCAGCAGCAAAAAAAACAAAAACCCGCTAATGCCAGTCTAGGCTGCATCAACAGAAGTAAAGGTAAAGGGACCCCTGACCGTTAGGTCCAGTCGCGAACGACTGTGGGGTTGCAGCGCTCATCTGGCTTTATCGCCATTCACCTTCCCGCTGGAGTGGTACCTATTTATCTACTTGCACTTTGACGTGCTTTCGAACTGCTAAGGTTGGCAGGAGATCAACAGAAGTATTCTGTCCAAATCAAGGGAAGTCACAGTATTGCTCTATTTTGCCTTGGTCAAAGCACACCTGGAGAACTGGGTCCAATTCTGGGCACCACGATTTAAGGAGGATATTGATGAGCTGGAATATGTGCAGAAGAGGACAACTAAGATGATCAAGGGTCTGGAAACCAAGCCTTATGAGGAATGGTTGAAGGAGCTGGGTGCCAGATGAAGGGGCCTGTGGCGGCCACACATGTGCCTCAGACCTGACGTTCTAGAAGAATAGGATAATGATGGCACTGAAACAAAGGTTTCAAGGGGGGGGGATAGGAACCACGTGGCTTAAAGGGCTTTCTGGCAGATTCATTCACCACGATTGAATAAAGGAGGCTGCTTTGAAGTGTGCCAATAACTGTAATTGGCCGTCCCCGTTCGAACAGCTTGTGGGGCAGGGGAGGGAACGAGGGGGCTGAGAGTGGAAAGGGGAAAGGAGCCTCTGATAGCCACCTGAGTTATATTTAGGATGACAAGAATAAAGGCAGCTCCAGGCTCTAAGTAGCCAGTAAGTGTGAAATTGATCCAGCAATTATTGTAAATATAGAGTGGGATTCTTTTTTTTTGAGGTTTTACAGGGAATCTAAGTGCTGTCAAAGACCAGGCGGTTTTAAGGAGGTGGGGGTGGGGGGGAAAGGAGGGGGGGAATCCAAACCCCATATCTGCACAGGGTCCCTTTCAACAGAGATGTGCTCTCCACCAGCACCAAAAAAAATTGTGAATTGCTCCAGATTATACAGATAAATTGAAGGGGAATAGAGAGAACCAGGCAAAACCGTTTCCCCCTGATGTGAGCGAGGTGTTGGGGGTGAAGAGGGCTGTCCACAAGAGGGTCACGCCCCATGGCAGGCAGCCCTGAGTCGGGGATGGAAAATTCCCTTTCATAATTAATAAATGAAGAATATTGCTATTCATTAACGCGGCTGCAAAGGAAGTATTGATCTCTGTCCGGCTGCTGTTTTGTGCGTGTCTGTGCGTGTGCATACACAGAAAGGGGGCATGAGAGCGACAGTTTAATGCAGCCCCCCCATCTTCCCACCGCCCCCCAAAATGGCCTCTCCAAGGAAAACTCTGAAAGGCCAAAAGAATGCAACAAAATTGGTTAAAAAAATTTGCGGAGTGGGGCTTGGAATATGGAGGGAAGGGGACGGTGCAATTTAAAGCAGGGAGGGTGGCATAACGGGAGAATCACAGTCCCATCTCGTTCCGTTCCCATTTGAATATTTGATTAATAATAGATTACAGCAAGCGTCAAGAAAAGCTCCCGCTGCCAGTCATTTTTTTTTTTAAGCAGGCGAAAAGTCAGGAAATGAGAAAGCACAGCATCACAGGGCAGTTTGCATTATTAAAACATAAAAATACATACCATAATACTAAAACAATAACATTAACCTCGCTCTTGCACACACAGTTTGAAAGGCCATAGATTGTGTGTGTGTGTGTGTGTGTGCGTGTGTTTGAAAACTGCAGCACAAAATTCAGAGAAGAAAGCCAAACGATTTATTTTATTTTTGTTTATTCATTCACTGTGTTTCCAGACACCTCCATCCCTTATTTTATTTGTTTTTTTATCTTATATTTTGGAAATGTACATCCAGGTGTTTTTTCCCCTTTAATTTTTTGGGGGGCTCCCAAGAGAATGGAGCCCTAAGCTAGGGCTTGTTTAGCATATACATAAATCCGGCACTGGTCAAATAGAAAGGTCTTTGGCACTGAAAGGGATCAAGACCTGCACCCTCGTGAGGAAGAAATGATAGGCCCTGTACAGTTACTTTCCCATTTCAAGAGACAGCCAGGGCCGGATTTAGGTTTGATGCAGCCCTCAGCTCCTGGAGGTACCGTAATGAGGCCCTTTATATGTCCAGCTGCCCTTTGTCAACAACAAATTGCCACTGTTTTTTGTGTTGAATATATGCTATATGGTCATTTATGGACCAAATAGGTACCGTATCTAAAAAGGTAAAGGTAAAGGGACCCCTGACCATTAAGTCCAGTTGCGAACGACTCTGGGTTTGCGGCGCTCATCTCATTTTACTGGCCAAGGGAGCAGGCATACAGCTTCTGGGTCATGTGGCCAGCATGACTAAGAAGCTTCTGGCGAACCAGAGCAGCGCACGGAAATGTCGTTTACCTTCCCACCAGAGCGGTCCCTATTTATCTACTTGCACTTTGGCGTGTTTTTGAAGTGCTAGGTTGGCAGGAGCAGGGACCGAGCAACGGGAGCTCACCCCGTCACGGGGATTCGAATCGCCGACCTTCCAATCGGCAAGCCCTAGGCTCTGTGGTTTAGACCACAGCGCCACCCGCGTCCCTTAATGCGTATCTAACCAGTGATGTTTTAGCAAGCAGGCTGGCAGGCAGGGCCCATGACTAACATCCTAGGAGCCTCCACAACACAAAACACTGTTGCTGCATGTAGGTTTTATTTTATTTGTTTTTTATCTTATATTTTGGAAATGTGCATCCAGGTTTCCCTTTATTTATTCATTTTGGGGGGGGGCAAGAGAGTGGGGCCCTAAGCTAGAGCTTTGTTCAGCTTATGCGTAAATCTGGCACCGAGAATCATACAAAATGCATTGTGCTGAATGATACGCAGCCATGTGAATATTATGCCAAACTTGTCTACAGAAATGCAAAAAACAACAACACCCAGAAACAACCTAGGGGAAATGCAAATGAATTTTCAATTTTTTAAAAAAGGCCAAAATCTGATATTGGAAACAGAGAGAACAGAAGGCAATAGGTGCACAACCTGGGAGTCATTTTGGACTCACAGCTGTCCATGGAGGCACAGGTCAATTCTGTGTCCAGGGCAGCTGTTTATCAGCTCCATCTGGTACGCAGGCTGAGACCCTACCTGCCCGCAGACTGTCTGGCCAGAGTGGTGCATGCTCTGGTTATCTCCCGCTTAGACTACTGCAATGCGCTCTACGTGGGGCTACCTTGGAAGGTGACCCGGAAACTACAACTAACCCAGAATGCGGCAGCTAGACTGGTGACTGGGAGTGGCCGCCGAGACCAAATAACACCGGTCCTGAAAGACCTACATTGGCTCCCAGGACGTTTCCGAGCACAATTAAAAGTGTTGGTGTTGACCTTTAAAGCCCTAAATGGCCTCGGTCCGGTATACCTGAAGGAGCGTCTCCACCCCCATCGTTCTGCCCGGACACTGAGGTCCAGCGCCGAGGGTCTTCTGGCGGTTCCCTCGCTACGAGAAGCCAAGTTACAGGGAACCAGGCAGAGGGCCTTCTCGGTAGTGGCACCCGCCCTGTGGAACGCCCTCCCACCAGAGGTCAAAGAAAACAACAATTACCAGACCTTTAGAAGGCATCTCAAGGCAGCCCTGTTTAGGGAAGCTTTTAATGTTTGATTTCTGTATTTTAATGTTTTGTTGGAAGCCGCCCAGAGTTATTATTATTATGTGAGAAACGAGAAAATGAATTTGATAAGATTTGCCCATCCCAACTTCCCCCACCATCTGTAGCGGACCCTCCTCTCCCCTCTGGAGTGAACACTCTCTCTGTGCCACCCCCACCCCCCCCCACTTTCACCGGACAGCCTCTCTCCAGCAGATCTGTGTAGATCAATGCAAAATTAATTAGAGTAATCAACTCGGCTGCGCCGCGGAGATCATACGCGCAGGCTTTTCGGTGACTAATTGGTGATAACTGACAGCTTGCATCCCAAGTGTCTTAGAGGTATTAACGCTCCCCCCCCCGCCCCCCACTTTCCCAGATTAATTACCTTTTCCCACCATCAGCCCCTTAGCTGTGGGGCAGTAGGGAGACTACGATTGCCATTCAGAGGGACTTTGCTGAGCATGATTGAGGAAGGGGGGGAGGGAGGCTATTCTGTTGTTGCATTTGAGCCCGATGTGTGTGTGTGTGTGTTTGTGTTTGTGTGTGTGTGTGTGTGTGTGTGTGTGTGTGTGTGTGTGTGAATCAAGATTAATCTTTTAAAGGGGGAGGGAGGTGACTTTCGCACACATTCAAATCCAAGAAATTACCCATTGCTGTTGGAAGTGTTATTGGGTTGCAAACAGCAAACACTGGCCCTACTCAGAGCAGCCCCCGTCTAAATTAATGAGCCTAAGTTAGCGAAGTTCATTGATTTCCATGGGTCTACTCTGAGTATTACTAATGTTGGATACAGCCCCATAAAACACTGCGCGTGCATCTCTCTCTAGAATATTTTTCTTTCTTTAAAAAAAAAATCAATTTTAATTAAGAATACAGACCGCTCTTGTGTCTTGTTTCAGATACGTAATACAGTAATACATGCGCTGTTCTTACTGGGTTGCATCCTGCTCAGAGTAGACCCATTGAGATTGCATATATGAAACCCACTTCAAAAGACAGCTATGGAAACCGATTCAAATCCAGTTCAGAGCATATCTGGGAAACCCAGCCAGATGGGCGGGGTATAAATAATAAATTATTATTATGATTATTATCTGTACCCAGCTAAATTCTATACTCAGAGTAGACCTATTGAAAATAATGGAGCTATGCCAGTCATGGCCTTTAATTTGAGCGGATCTTCTAATGTTGAGGGCAACCCAATATGTACCCTCCCTGCTCACAGCCTTTCCATCTTTGGGGTGATGTGCAGATTGATCCTGATAATAATAATAATAATAATAATAATAATAATAATAATAATAATAATAGATATCAGATAGTTGTTTATTTCCTTGACATCTGATGGGAGGGCGTTCCACAGGGCGGGTGCCACCACCGAGAAGGCCCTCTGCCTGGTTCCCTGTAACCTTGCTTCTTGCAGGGTGGGGACCGCCAGAAGGCCCTCGGAGCCTGCCACAATTCAAGCCAGGTGACTCCAACTGCAACTGCTTTGGTGAGATTAGAGCTGTCCAAGGTCCTGTATATGCTATCTACTCTATTCCGAATTCTGTATTTTAGAATTTCTGGTTTTTTGGAAGCCGCCCAGAGTGGCTGGGGGAACCCGGCCAGATGGGCGGGGTATAAATAATAAATTATTATTATTATTATTATTATTATTATTATTATTATTAGAATGGAAAGCGTAATGCTGGTGGTCAACAAAAGAGGTTTAAAGACTGTCTCAAGGCAAATCTAAAAAAATGTAGTATAAACACCTACAACTGGGGAACACTGGCCTGCGAGTGCTCCAGTTGGAGAACAGCCTTTACGAAAAGTGTTATGGGCTTTGACAACACTCGAACTCAGGCTGAAAGGGAGAAATGTGCTAAGAGGAAGGTGCGCTTGGCAAACCCTCATCGGGATCAACTCCCTCCCGGAAACCTACCAGTATGTCCCCACTGTGGAAGGACGTGTGGATCCAGAATTGGCCTCCACAGCCACTTAAGGACTCATTGTTAAAACTGTTTATGGAAGACAATATTACTCGACTACGAGTGATCGCCAAAGAAGAAAGATACTATCTGCTCCAGCTCCCCACAGAGAAAACCTCTTTGGTAGTTGCCTTAACAGGGATCCTCGGAGCTTTGCAAGGTCCTTCGTAGGCTCTGAGACATCTGACTGGATGTGTGCCCCTGCTTCTCCTGTGTGCTGCAAGTACCCACCACAGAACTGCGCAATCCGCTGGCATGCCCAGGGCACAGACTCCTCCAGAATATGCGGTCTGCCCCACAGCGCTGGCCATCGCTGGGTTTCCCCTGCTCTGAAAGTGAATGCTTAGGGGTGAGAAAGTAGAGTATGCCTCCCTTAGGGGTTCAGAGAAACAAATAAGCAGTTACCACTTGCCATCTCTCTGCCTTGCCAACCTCAAAGGTTGTCGTGAGCATAAAATGTGTCCTAGAATCATAGAATCATAGATTTGGAAGAGACCACAAGGGCCATCCAGTCCAACCCCCTGCCGAGCAGGAAACACCATCAAAGCATTCCTGACAGATGGCTGTCAAGCCTCTGCTTAAACACCTCCAAAGAAGGAGACTCCACCACACTCCTTGGCAGCAAATTCCACTGTCAAACAGCTCTTACTGTTAGGAAGTTCTTCCCAATGTTTAGGTGGAATCTTCTTTCTTGTAGCTTGAATCCGTTGCTCCGTGTCCACTTCTCTGGAGCAGCAGAAAACAATCTTTCTCCCTCCTCTATATGACATCCTTTTATATATTTGAACATGGCTATCAGATCACCCCTTAACCTTCTCTTCTCCAGGCTAAACATACCCAGCTCCCTAAGCCGTTCCTCATAAGGCATCGTTTCCAGGCCTTTGACCATTTTGGTTGCCCTCTTCTGGACACATTCCAGCTTGTCAGTATCCTTCTTGAACTGTGGTGCCCAGAACTGGACACAGTACTCCAGGTGAGGTCTGACCAGAGCAGAATACAGTGGTACTATTACTTATTACTTATTGTTCTGTGCCGTTCTATGGAAGCACGAAATCCAAACACAATAATGAATAAGGAGGGGCAGGGACTGTCTTAAGTGCAGAGACAGTACAAGTGTTTGGATTACTCCCCCTCCCTCCTACACATTATTTAGTGTTTTCCTCTATTGTTTGTTATTGGAGGTTGTTGTTGTTTAGTCATGTCCGACTCTTCGTGACCCCATGGACCAGAGCACGCCAGGCACTCCTGTCTTCCACTGCCTCCCACAGTTTGGTCAGATTCATGTTGGTGGCTTCGAGAACACTATCCAACCACCTTGTCCTCTGTCGTCCCCTGTCGTCCCCCTCTGTCGTCCATCTCGCCCTCTGTTGTCCTCTTCTCCTAGTGCCCTCCATCTTTCCCAACATCAGGGTCTTTTCCAGGGAGTCTTCTCTTCTCATGAGGTGGCCAAAGTATTGGAGCCTCAGCTTCACGATCTGCCCTTCCAGTGAGCACCCAGGGCTGATTTCCTTCAGAATGGATAGGTTTGATCTTCTTGCAGTCCATGGGACTCTCAAGAGTCTCCTCCAGCACCAGAATTCAAAAGCATCAATTCTTCGGCAACCAGCCTTCTTTATGGTCCAGCTCTCACTTCCATACATCACTACTGGGAAAACCATAGCTTTAACTATACGGACCTTTGTCGGCAAGGGGATGTCTCTGCTTTTTCAGATGCTGTCTAGGTTTGTCATTGCTTTTCTCCCAAGAAGCAGGTGTCTTTTAATTTCGTGACTAAATATCTCCATAATTGTCTAGCGAGCTAGCTAAGTGCAATCGAGCCATTGTCACAGACTTGAATGGCTGGTGATGCCGTAATGATGGCAGCAGGAGAAAGAGGGAGCTCAGTGCTGGTTAGAGGGGCCCTTGGTTGGAGTGTTGGGCCAAGAGGCAGTGTGGTGCAGTGAGCAGATCAAGGCGAGATCTGGGTTCAGCCACACACACACACACACACACACACACACACACACACACCACTGAGCCATGCAGCCCTGTGAGTGGCTGTGGGCCACTCGCTAATCTCTCAGCCTAGCCTTCCTCACAGGGTTGTTGTGAAGATAAAAAGGGAGGGATGTGTGCATTGCTCTGTGTTACTTGGGAAAACAAGGGGATCCAGCCAGGATTTAATATCATTTATTTCCAGAAAAATACACGGTTGTTGCCGGGCTGGCAGTGGCAACTGAAGTCCTATTTGTCCAGCTTGACAACATTTCAGCCTTCAGGTATATATAATAATAGTAATAATAATAGTAATAGTAATAGTAATAATAATAATAATAATAATAATAATAATAATAATAATAATTTATTTATACCCCACCCATCTGGATTTCCCCAGTCACTCTGGGCGGCTCCCAACAGAATATTAAAAACACGATAAAATATCAAACATTTAAAAACTTCCCAATACAGGGCTGCCTTCAGATGTCTTCTAAAAGTCAGATAGTTGCTTATTTCCTTGACATCTGATGGGAGGGTGTTCCACAGGGAGGGTGCCACCACCGAGAAGGCCCTCTGCCTAGTTCCCTGTAACCTCACTTTTCACATTGAGGGAACTGCCAGAAGGCCCTGGGGAGATGGACCCCAGTGTCCGGGGTGGAGACACTCCTTCAGGGCCAAGGCCATTTAGGGCTTTCAAGGTCAGCACCAACACTTTGACTTGTGCTCGAAAACGTACTGGGAGCCAATGCAGGTCTTTCAGGACCGGTGTTATGTGGTCTCAGGGCACGCTCCCAGTCACCAGTCTAGCTGCCGGATTCTGGATTAGTTGAAGTTTCCAGGTCACCTTCAAAGGTAGCCCCATGTAGAGCGCATTGCAGTAGTCCAAGCAGGAGATAACCAGAGCATGCACCACTCTGGCCAGACAGTCTGCAGGCAGGGAGGGTCTCATCCGGCATACCATATGGAGCTGTTGGCAGGGGAAGGGTATCTTCAATTCAGCCTGAGAGCCACATTCCCTTCTGAGGACCGAATGCCAGTGTTGAGCGGGTCCGGAAACCAAAGTGGGCGGGGCTACACATACACTTCCCCCCTTTGTACAGGAAGCTGGTCTCTACGCGGAGTGACTTTTATTGGCCTTGAATGTGTCCTTGAGCTCAATTCAAAGTGTTGGTGCTGACCTTTAAAGCCTTAAACGGCCTTGGCCCAGTATACCTGAAGGAGCGTCTCCACCCTGGACACCGGGGTCCAGCTCCGAGGGTCTTCTAGGGGTTCCCTCCCTGAAAGAAGTGTGGTTACAGGGAACCAGGCAGAGGGCCTTCTCGGTGGTGGCGCCCGCCCTGTGGAACTCCCTCCCACCAGATGTCAAGGAGCTAAATAACTATACAACTTTGAGAAGAAATCTGAAGGCAGCCTCGTATCGGGAAGTTTTTTGGTGTTTAATGTTTTATTTTGTTTTATATATGTTTGGAAGCTGCCTTGAGTGGGCTGGGTATAAATAACAAAATGATGATGGTGGTGGTGACATCAGGCGATTGACAGGTGGGTCAAACATGGTGCATGGGCATTGGGCAGGATCAGAGGCGATCCAAAACCAGCCCTGATCCCACAACAACTTCTGGGTTTCTCTCTCTCTCTCTCTCTCTCTCTCTCTCTCTCTCTCTCTCTCTCTCTCTCTCTCTCTCTCTCGTCCTTAATAATTACAGCTGCGAGTCAATAGCAATTAGGGCTAACAGCCACTCAACGGAATTGACGCAAATTATTTTAATTTTATGTTTCCATTGACCATCCCTTTCCAGGTTGCTGCCCTGCTTCCTCTGCCTTTTTCCCCTGTCCCCATTTGGAGCAGACAAGGGGGGGTGGGGAGGAGGATGGAGCAGGGGGGTGGCAGAGAAAACCCCAGCATCATTAATTGCCCGTCCGCAACCCCCACCCCAAACTGACTAGCTGCAAACCTCCTTAAGGATAATTAATTCTGCGGGGGGAGGGCTGCCACACCTTTCGCTGCTTGCCAGAAAACAAACCCCACGGCCTCTCGAAAGGTCAAACACCCCCACTCCACTAGATCGTCAAGACACAAGAGTGTTGTGGGTTGGAAGCAATGCTGCCTAGGGGTGAGTGTGCTTTGGACTGCAGAGTTTACACTCAACCACGAAGCTCAACAGCAGATTTGGGGACAATCTCTCTCTCTCTCTCTCTCTCTCTCTCTCTCTCTCTCTCTCTCTCTCTCTCTCTCTCTCTCTCTCTCCCCTCCTGTCTCAGCCAAACCTACCTCGCAGGGTTGAGGTAGGGATAAAATTGAAGGGGAGAGCCATGTATGGTCCTTGAATTGAAAGACAGGAAAGAAACAGATAGATAGATAGATAGATAGATGATAGATAGATAGATCTAGATAGAAGAAACAGATAGATAGATAGACGGATTTAGATTTGATGAAGCCCTAAGCTTCTGAAGGTAATGGGGCCCTTTATATGTCCAGCTGTCCTTTGTCAACAACAAATTGTCACTGTCTTTTGTGTTGAATATATGCTATATGGTAATTTGTGGACCTAATAGGTATCTCTAGCCATTTGCACACATTGCCATGGAACCGGTTCATGCAGAATGTCGGCACCCTATATATAGAAATGAGCAAGCCAGTGATATTTTAGGGAGCAGGCTAGCAGGCGGGGCCCATGACTGACATCATAGGAGCCTACACAACACAAAACACTGTTGCTGTTTTGTTTTTGTTTTGTTTTTTTATCTTATATTTTGAAAATGTACATCCAGGGTTTTTCCCCTTTACATTTTTTGGGGGCCCCCAAGAGAGTGGGGCCCTAAGCTATAGCTTGTTTAGCTTATACGTAAATCCGGCACTGGTTAGATAGATAGACTGATAGATAGATAGATTGATTGATCGATCGATCGATCAACAGACAGACAGCTATAGTAATCTGGTTTTAATTTTTCGCAAGGGGAGGTGGGACTCAAGTTGCTAGTCCCTATGACTATTGAGAACACACTTACCACTGCCTGAAATGAATGGATCACTTCGGCTAGATTAGCTTGGAAGGACACTCACAGTATGTTTTTATTTCATTCCTTTCATTTATACTTTGCTTTTTCCTCCAAGGAGCTGAAGTCGGTGTCTCCCTCCTCTGTTTCTATCTTCAGGGAGAAAAAGAGAGAGAGAGAGAGAGAAATTAAGCTTCTTTGAAAGAAATGAAATGCTGCTGTGTTGTTATTTTCTGGCACGCAATCCTGTTTTGCTGTTTGCCATTATGAATGTTTAAAAATGCATTGTGAATGATTTCCCCAGGCTTTTCACAGTTCCCATTGCCAACACTGGCTGGCAGCAGATCTCCAGGTTCCTGGCAGGAGGCAGACTAACCTGGAGATACCACTGGGGAGTGAACTTCTGCATGCCAAGCAGGTGCTGTACCCCTGAGCTGCAGCCTTTCTCTAAAATGTGCATTCCCTGAAAATAAAGACTCTAATCATCACGGTTCTCAGTGAAGCTCTGTCTTATAGAATCATAGAGTTGGGAGGAATGCTAAGGCTCGTCTCGCCCAACCTCCTGCAATGCAGGAATCTCAACTAAAGCAGCCTTGAGAAATGGCCGTCCAATCTCTGCTTAAAAACCTCTAGGGATGGAGAGCTCACCACCTCCTGTTTGACCGTGGAACAGTCTCCCTCAGGAAGCTTTTGACATCTCCCTGTACAAATCTGCCCCCAGGGCTCAGATCTTCGGATGAGCTCCTTCTCCTGGTGCCGACATACAGCTGGCAGAGAGACAAGACAGGGCCTTTTCTGTGGCTGCCCCCATATTGCAGAATTGTCTCCCTCCTTGTCATCCGTCCTCCGGCATGCAGAGATGTTCCTTTTAAGACTGCCCTTTGGAAACAAAGGCCAGAGGGTTGCTGTGAGACCCAACTGGATTTTGATTGCTGGTTCTGAATTGTTGTTGCTGTTGCTTACTAAATTTGCATACCACCCGTCACCCGGAGAACACGGGGCAGTTTGCAACGTGAAAATACAAAACACAAAATGGAAACACAAAAGCAAAGCAAACCAGTGACTGCCCACCTCCAGGACCTTCAAAGTTCCCCTGTTTTTCAGGGACAGCCCCAGATCTGCAGAAGCCACCCCAGTTTCTGATTTGACCCCAGAACGTCTCACTTTTCCTTAGGATGGAACAGCTCCTTAGGTGGAACGGTCTCCCTCAGGAGGCTGTGGACTCTCCTTCCTTGGAGGTTTTTAAGCAGAGGTTGGATGGTCATCTGCCCTCGCTGCTTTAGCTGAGATTCCTGCATTGCAGGGGGGTTGGACTGGATGACCTTTGGGGGTCCCTTCCAACTCGATGATTCTACGATCTCTATGATTATAAGTCTGGACCGCTGCAACAGGGGCAGCTACTGAGTGATCGGTGCAAGCGTAATTCTTGTGGCGTGTGGTTTTGCAGTTTTGAAACCACACCTGACACTGATCTGCAGTGAAACCAGCCCTAACCCTTTCCTCCGGCTTCGAATGATTAATACCCCGTGCAGTAAAAAAAAACCCTCATTTCCCCGCCCTAACACGATTACCATTTTCCAGAGACGGGGATGCAGGCTGGGCGTGGGCCAATGAACTGAAATCACATCCGGGCAGTACAGGGATTGCAGGCTTGCAGAGCGAGCAGAGGACCTGCCCGGGATGGAGGTTACTCTCCCCAAAGAGATCAGGTGCCTGGATCAAGGAAAGTCGCGGGGGGGGGGGTGCCGAGTGTCACCGCCCTCCAGGGTGTCACCCGGGGCAGACCGCCCCCAATGCATCCCCTTTGCTATGCCCCTGTGCGAGAGGGCATCAGAGGTGGGAGGGAAGGAAAGAGGAACAGAGGCCAGAGTTGTCCACGGCACCCCTTCAAGGCACCCCAGGGTGCCACGACACACGGGTTGGAAACCACTGCTGTAGACAATATGGAGCTTAGGTGGACCAGTTGTCTGACTCAGTATTAAGGCACCGTCCTATGTTCCTTTTTGCAGATGTCTTGGGGAGGGTGGGTGAGAAGTAGCTGGGAGTCTCGCTCCTACGGCTGCCCGGCCTCCTTGCTTTCTGATTACACTGTTAATCAATGGTTTGGTGTTAATTCGCCAAAGGGGTTTGCTTCCTGTCTTCGGCTGGGTGCAACCCTCCTCGAGACAGAGACGCAGTGACGTCTGGAAGTAAATAACAAATAACCCCACAATAACCTGCTAGCATTAATTTTGACCGGTTGCTGTGGATGCGTCTGAGAAAACGCAAGGACAGCAGACAAAGGGATGGAGAGGGGTGGGTTTTGGTTTTTTTTTTTGAGGGGGGGCAGGCTACAGTCTTAAGCAGCCTACCATCTTGTTGCTCAGATCTGGGACAGACCCCTAGCAGCTGTTTGCCTTCAGGCCCCCCCCCCCGTTTCTTAGGAAGGTGATCTCCGAGCCATGCAACAGCCAGATCAATAGGCCCACAGCCTTTCTATGGATCATACATGCAGAGAGAAGATTTCTGGAATCGATGAAGAGGGAGGGGAGCGAGACGCTGCCCCCGTTTCACGGGCTGTTTCCACAGCAACGGGGCCGATTCTTCTTCCCCACCTTCGAGCTCCCCTCCTGAAACCTTTCTTGAACACACAAAGCCGACTCAGCCTTGGGGAAAGAACGCAGCTGAAATTACGATATTCACTCCCGCAAGAAGCAGTGACGACCATTAACTTGGATGGAGGCTTCGACGAAACCATTGATATGGAGGGTGCTCTCAAAGGCTGCTAACCGTAGCAGCTGTCTTCTGCCTCCAAAAACCAGGGGTTGAGAATCATTACTG
This sequence comes from Zootoca vivipara, assembly GCF_963506605.1. Lineage (NCBI taxonomy): Eukaryota > Metazoa > Chordata > Lepidosauria > Squamata > Lacertidae > Zootoca > Zootoca vivipara. The sequence continues at coordinate 2,137,876 of NC_083281.1, read as the reverse complement.
CAGAGACTGGCTGTCATACCCTCCAATGTTTCTCCCATGAAAATAGGGACGTCCTATTCCATTCCCTCCAACATTTCTCCCATGAAAATGTTGTTGTTGTTGTTTAGTCGTTTAGTCATGTCCGACTCTTCGTGACCCCATGGACCAGAGCACGCCAGGCACTCCTGTCTTCCACTGCCTCACGCAGTTTGGTCAAACTCATGTTCGTAGCTTCGAGAACACTGTCCAACCATCTCGTCCTCTGTCGTCCCCCTTCTCCTAGTGCCCTCAATCTTTCCCAACATCAGGGTCTTTTCCAGGGAGTCTTCTCTTCTCATGAGGTGGCCAAAGTATTGGAGCCTCAGCTTCACGATCTGTCCTTCCAGTGAGCACTCAGGGCTGATTTCCTTCAGAATGGATAGGTTTGATCTTCTTGCAATCCATGGGACTCTCAAGAGTCTCCTCCAGCACCAGAGTTCAAAAGCATCAATTCTTCGGCGATCAGCCTTCTTTATGGTCCAGCTCTCACTTCCATACATCACTACTGGGAAAACCATAGCTTGAACTATACGGACCTTTGTCTCTGCTTTTTAAGATGCTGTCTAGGTTTGTCATTGCTTTTCTCCCAAGAAGCAGGCGTCTTTTAATTTCGTGACTGCTGTCACCATCTGCAGTGATCATGGAACCTAAGAAAGTAAAATCTCTCACTGCCTCCATTTCTTCCATTTCTTCCCCTTCTATTTGCCAGGAGGTGAAAATAGGAACGTCCTATTCCATCCCCTCCAACGTTTCTCCCATGAAAATAGGGACATACTATTCCATGGTGATAATAGTAAAACAATATTATTATTTATACCCTGCCCATCTGACTGGGTTGCCCTGGCCACTCTGGGTGGCTTCCAACGTATATGAAAACATAATAAAGAATTAAACATTAAAAAAACAAACCTCCTTATACAGGGCTGCCTTCAGATGTCTTCTGAAGGTTGGCTCGGGCGTTAGCTAATTCCATCCCCTCCAACATTTCTCCAACAGGAAGGAAAAGCAGGACATTCTGGGATCAAATCAGAAACCGGGACGGCTTCTGTATATCTGGGACTGCCCCAGGAAAACAGGAACACTCCGGGGGTCTGTGTTTTGCCCAGCTCCTGCTTCCAGGCTTCTCATTGGAGCTTCTTTTTGGCCTCTGTGTGAACAGGATACTGGACTAAAACAATCTGATTCACCTGGGGCTCATCTGATGTTCTCATTAATGCATAGCTGCCAAGTACCCCGTTTTCCCTGGGAAACCCCTGTTTTTTCATACTGTTTCCCAGCGGTCCCCCGTATCAGTTTGTCTCCCATTATTCTCCCTTATTCCGCTCCTGCCGGCGGCCTTCCCCCCCCCCCTGCTTTGCCCATCTATGGGCACCGAAAATGGCCGGCACCAGCGCCGGAAGTCGCATCTACGCATGTCCGGAGGTGTGTAGGCGCGACTTCCGGTGTTGGCGGTGGCCATTTTCGGTGCCCATAGATGGGCAAAGCGACACCAGAAGTTGCGTCTACGGAACTTCCGGTGTCACGCGGCTGCCGGTCCTGGATTCTGCAGTCCAGGACTTGGCAGGTATGCATTACGGGCACCCATCTGGGGAGATGACGATGATGATGATGATGATGATGATATCATCCTACCCATTTGACTAGGTTGCCCCAGCCACTCTGGGCAGCTTCCACCATAAACAAAAACATTAAAAACTTCCTGATAAAGGGCTGCCTTCAGACGTCTTCTAAAAGTTATGTAGTTCTTTATCTTTACAATTCTACGATTATGATTATTGAATAGGATGTCCCTGTTTTCATGGGAGAAATGTTGGAGGGTATGAACTGGCTTCTTTTAATGAGTGGTTTGGTGCTGTGCCGTTTTTGTTGCAACTGTAAATTTTAATAGGATAGATCGCTAGATAGATAGATACATAAATAGATAGATTTTATTCTATCAGTTTTTAGTTGTTTTAATGATTGCCCCCCTATGTTTTCAGCCGTCCTTGTTTTATCTGTAAGCCGCCTTGAGTCCCTGCCAGCCGAAAAAGGTGGGATATAAATAAATATCTAATAATGATGGTGATTGATTGATTAACTGTTTACTAGGGGGAGGGGTTCCCATGACATTTCTGCCTCTCCTGCTTTTATGGCGCCAGTTTTAAGGAGGAAGGTTTGTGGGGCTAAATTCTTCGGGGGGGGGGCACATTTTTATTCTGCAAAATGCCTGGCTTCAATAGTTATCATTTCGACTGTGCAACGTGCTTCATTCTCTGTTTGGCATCTTGCTTTGTAACGTAGCTTCAGCTGCACAACAAAACCATAACATTGTTCCTCTCATGATGCTCCCTTTTGGGGGGGGGCATAACTGTTGCTTTAAATGTGGCCTGCATGACATCTGATAACAAGTGTTGTAAACGTAAAGAAAGAGAAGGAACTTTTTACCACCTGTGGTGGACGTGCCCCAAAGTAAAAGACTTCAGGGAATAGATTTATAATGAGTTGAAAAAGGTGTTGAGAAACACTTTTATTAAGAAACCAGAAGCCTTTTTACTTGGAATAGTAGGGGAAGAAATTCCCAAAAAAGATGTTACATTATTTCTGTATGCCACAACTGCTGCGAAATTATTATTAACCAAGAACTGGAAGACCCAAGACTAAAAACGACTGGCAAATGAAGATGATGGACTTTATGGAACTTGCTGAACTGACTGGGAGACTCCGCGACCAGGAAGAAGAGACTGTGGAAGAAGATTGGAAGAAATATAAGTTATATTTGAAAAAACTACTGTAATATTTAATATATTATTCCTTAGGGAAGTTGTTATAGGCTTATGGTGTGAAATGTAAGATGTAGGTTAGCTTTAAGAGGTTTAAGGGTAAAAATTTGATGATTCTGAAAATTGCCAAAGATGATTAGAATTGAAATTCAGATGGGGGGGGGGAATCCAAGGAAGTCATTTAATAATGTTTAGAAAAAGTTATGAATTGTAAGAATTATCTGTATGCTAATTTTCTGGGTTTTTTTGTTTGTTCTTAGAAAATGCATAAAATTATTTTTAAAAAATAAATAAATGTGGCTTTCATGTCGTACGATGGATGTGAAGAATCTATCTCTGAATGCCTTTCTTTTTGGGGGGGGGTCTGTCTCACCTCAGCCCATCTTTTCTACCTCCCTGATTTTTCTTGCAGGAGATTTGACGGTTTAAGGAGTTGGCTAAGCAGAGAGGAGAGGGATCTTTGTTGCTAAATCCATATTTTGTGTGTGTGTGTGTGTGTGTGAAAAGAATTTTTAAAAAAGAAAAATCAAGCCTCTCCTTCTGAAATTAGATTCGGCGGGGAGCCTCGCTGCTCTATCTCGCGGGGACCGGCTCTGCCTGTCGATGAAATCGATAGCTGATTGCAGCAAGCTGGAAGGAGTCTGGAGGGGGGGGGGAGGAGGCGGAGGTTGCTCTGGGTGGACCAGCAGAGGCAGGGAAGGAGGGCAGAAGGAGGCGCGTGTCACCTTGAAGCCTCTTGAATGTTGCGGGAGGGGTGTTCGAAGGGGCTGGAGAAACCTCTTGCCTGCGAGAAACACTGGCCTGCGAGCGCTCCAGTTGGAGAACAGCCTTTGCCAAAGGTGTCGTGGGCTTTGAAGACACTCGAACTCGGGACGCAAGGGAGAAATGTGCCAAGAGGAAGGCACACTTGATAAATCCACACCAGGATCAACTCCCACCCGGAAACCAATGTCCCCACTGTGGAAGGACGTGTGGAGCCAGAATTGGCCTCCACAGTCACTTACGGACTCACTGTTAAAACTGTGTTCATGGAAGACAATCTTACTCAACTACGAGTGATCGAAGAAGAAGAAGAAGAAGAAGAAGAAGAAGAAGAAGAAGAAGAAGAAGAAGAAGATTGATTCAATTTACACACTGGCCTATATGCTGCCAATGTAGCAGTTCAAAAGCATGCCAGTGCAAGTAGATAAATAGGTACCGCTGCGGCGGGAAGGTAAATGGCGTTTCCGTGCTTGGCTCTTATCACGGTCCTCTGTGTCCCGGCGACGGGGTGAGCTCCCGTTGCTCCGCCCCGGCTCCAGCCAATCTAGCAGTTCGAAAGCACGCCAGGGCAAGTAGATAAATAGGTACCACTGTGGCGGGAAGGTAAACGGCGTTTCCGTGTGCTCTGTTTTCCGTCACGGTGTCCTGTTGCACCAGAAGTGGTTTAGTCCTGCTGGCCACATGACCTGGAAAGCTGTCTGCGGACAAATGCTGGCTCCCTCGGCCTGAAAGCGAGATGAGCGCTGCAACCCCATAGTCGCCTTTGACTGGACGTAACTGTCCAGGGGTCCTTTACCTTTTTTTTACCTTTAACTAAGGGAGTTGTTTTTACATCCTGCCCTTATCAGCCAAACAAAAGGCAGAGGAAGACCAAGAGGGCTGGCGTATCTTCAAGAAATCTTGATGGCCTCATATGTGGTGGTCATGTAAGATAACAAAGTCTTTTTGGGAATTGATATGTAATGAATTGAGGGGAGGAAATGTTTAATAATAATAATAATAATAATAATAATAATAATTTATTTATACCCCGCCCATCTGGCCAGGTTCCCCCAGCCACTCTGGGCGGCATCCAACAAAATATTAAAATACAGAAATCCATCAAACATTAAAAGCTTCCCTGAACAGGGCTGCCTTAAGATGCCTTCTAAAGGTCTGGTAATTGTTGTTCTCTTTGACCTCTGATGGGAGGGCATTCCACAGGGTGGGTGCCACTACCGAGAAGGCCCTCTGCCTGGTTCAGGGGCACAGTTACCCCATTCAGGACCAGGGAATCCTCCACACCTGCCCACCTCCTGTCCCCCACAAACAGTACTTCTGTCTTGTCAGGATTCAACCTCAATCTGTTAGCCACCATCCATCCTCCAACCGCCTCCAGGCACTCACACACGACCTTCACCGCCTTCACTGGTTCTGATTTGAAAGAGAGGTAGAGCTGGGTATCCTCCGCATACTGGTGAACACCCAGCCCAAACCCCCTGATGATCTCTCCCAGCGGCTGCATATAGATGTTAAAAAGCATGGGGGAGAGGACAGAGCCCTGAGGCACCCCACAAGTGAGAGCCCAGGGGCCCGAACACTCATCCCCCCCCCACTTTCTGAACATGGCCCAGGAGGAAGGAACGGAACCACTGTATGACAGTGCCCCCAGCACTTGTTTAAAAACCAGAATCATTTCTATTGGGAATTCCAGGTTCCGATGTCCAAAAAGAACCTGAAAAGACTGTTTATGTCCGCGACCACAGCGGCAAGGATGTTAATAGCCCAAAGATGGAAAGAACCAACAGTTCCGACTAAGGAAGAATGGCAAGCCAAATTGCTAGAATATGCTGAAATGGCAAAACTGACTGGGAGACTCAGGAATTGAGAAGACAAGGACTTTAAAAAAGAATGGGGGAAATTTATAACTTACTTAGGGGACCATTGTAAACAAGTAAAAACATTAGCTGGATTTTAAAAACGACTTGTAAAGAAACGGTGTGTGTGTAATTTAGAGAGATGAAAACTGTGAAGAATGTAATGATATGTAGTTTTAGAACAAGTACCCTATTTTTCTGTGTATAACACGCCCCCATGTATAAGACATTAATTTGGGGGACTCCAAATTAAGAAAATGGGGGGAGGATTGCCCAGAGTTTTTGAGCTTTCCTTAGGGGGCATTGCAGAAAATCGCTCGCTCACCCTCTCTCACGCATCACAATAGCCGCTTATCTCCTGCCCAGTTGACACAGCCCCCGCCAATCAACAACACAACAATACAAACACAACACATAGACTAATAGTTAGTAGAGAATATGTTCTCTACTAACTATTAGTCTGCGTATTGTGTTTGTATTGTTGTGATTGGTTCTTATTGCAACACAGGGGTTTGATTTTGGCCAATCAACAACAGCCCTTGCCACACTCAACAATAAAAAGGTAAAGGAACCCCTGACCATTAGGTCCAGTCGTGACCGACTCTGGGGTTGCGCGCTCATCTCGCATTATTGGCCGAGGGAGCCGGCGTACAGCTTCCAGGTCATGTGGCCAGCATGACAAAGCCGCTTCTGGCAAACCAGAGCAGCACATGGAAACGCCCTTTACCTTCCCGCTGTAGCGGTTCCTATTTATCTACTTGCATTTTGACGTGCTTTCGCACTGCTAGGTTGGCAGGAGCTGGGACCAAGCAACGGGAGCTCACCCCGTCGCAGGGATTCGAACCGCCGACCTTCTGATCAGCAAGCCCTAGGCTCAGTGGTTTGGACCACAGCGCCACCCACATCCCATATCTGTGTATAAGACGACTCCAAATTTTAAACATTGGGGGGGGTATAAAAACCTCATCTAATGCACAGAAAAGTACGGTATGTTAAGGAGACTCTCATACATATGGTAAAAGTTTCTTCTTTTTATTACTTTGAATTTGTTTTTGTAAAAACCAAGAAAAATATATATTTTAAATGAAATGAGACGAAAGGCACAAGCCGGCCCTGGATCCAAGCCAAAGTGCCTGGCCTATCGTGGCGCGCACGGAGGTACAGGATTAACATGGGCCATCCCCGGCCGCTCTTGAGATCTATATACATGTCAGCGTTAAAAGGATCCTATCCATCTCTTTAAACAATATATTACCGCTGTCCATTATTCCCATTAATGCATAAAAAATCATTAGGCATTTCTATGGAGACCCGGGGCCATAAACAGTGCCCTCAAAATGCACTCCTCAAAATGTTGTGTGGGTGGGTGGGGAGAGATAAACTAGGGTCCATTTTCAGTAGGGCTCGCTTCCCCCCCCCTTGCCCATAATTCCCCCAAGTTCTCTCCTCTCACTGCTGGTCCTCCCCCCACATCCCCCACGTCCTTCCGTCCCGTCCCTCAATCAATTTTATGATACCTGCCCGGGGTCCGTTAATGTTTCCGGAACATCCTCCTGCTTACTGTCTCCCTTCCCCTGTTTAAAAATTCTTAATTAACCAAGGGGCTTGTTTTTTGTTTACACTTGAACTAATTACACTTTTAAAAGAGATAATAAAACATCAGAGATGGCCCATTAGGGCTTTGCCAGCCGCAATGTCGGGGGCAATACAGGAACTGACGGGCTCCGGAGAGGAGATAGGAGGACTTGCTTTGCTTAGCTTCGATGGAGAGGGCTCCTGGTTGGCGCCTTCAGGGGAGGAGATGAGGTGGCGACCATATGTCCTTCTAAGCTCCCCAGACGATCGTTGATAGCCCAGCTGAGTGCGGTGGGTATCGATTCCCAGGTTGCCAAACACTTCTTGATAGCTACCACGCTTGGGTGATCTCCCGGTGCTCAGTCTCCCGTTCCTGCTTCTGATAACCCAAGCTAGGACAGGTTGCCGTCACTTTCAAAGCCCTGTGTGGTGTCTCCTTGGTTCTCCAGATCTGGGTCTACCATCAACAGTGGCTAAAAAGACCCATGTAATGGGAGCTGAGAACCTTTAAAAGACCACCTCCCCAAAGACCCACCATATCTGACCCTACAGTCTGCAGGAGAAGGTCCTGTTGCTGGTGCCGTTGATAGGTTCTGCCTTGTTGGTATTGACCCATGGTGTGGACTTCTCGGTGGAGATTTCCCCTTTGCATAACGCCCTTCCTATTGTGGTGCACCTGTCTCCCTCACTACTGACACCCAAAAGGAAATTTTGGACCATTCCTGGCTCACTCAGGCATTGCGTAGCTCAAAGATACCTTGACATTATTCACTGTGAGGGAATGTGGCTGTTGTTGTCGTTGTTTTTCCATGTTCTTGATGTTTTTAGATGTTTATTATTATTATTATTATTATTATTATTATTATTATTATTATTTAAACAAAACGTGTTTCTGTTTTAATTCTGTTTCCTCCCTACTCTGCTGGAGAGACACGGTAGAGGCTTAACAAATGAATGAATGGAACAAAGGAGATTGCTAGTGAAGCATTTGTGACTGAGGCCTGAGGTGAGAGTCTTGACCCGGAGGTCAAGGAAGCAAGGAGATGGCTTTAAGAAGTATTGCCCATGAGCTCAAGACAGGGCAGCACAGAACTGGTTCAGGACCACGGACAGAGCTCAAGAAGCCCCAATGCAGGAACAGAGCAAGGAAACTGGTAGATTTAAGGAGTTGCTCCCCTCCCCTCTTGGGAAAGGCTGCAGTACTTGGGACGTTTTCGTTTGGAGAAAATACAGGTGAGATACGGTTTATAAAATTATGCAATGCATAGAAAGTGGATAGGGAAAAGTTTCTTCAATTCAAAGTGTTGGTGCTGACCTTGGAAGTCCTCAACGGCTTCAGCCTAGTATACCTGAAGGAGCGTCTCCACCCCCATCGTCCATCCCAGACACTGAGGTCCAGCTCCGAGGGCCTTCTGGCAGTTCCCTCATTGTGAGAAGCAAGGTTACAGGGAACCGGGCAGAGGGCCTTCTCGGTGGTGGCGCCCACCCATCAGATGTCAAAGAAATAAACAACTATCAGACTTTTAGGAGACATCTGAAGGCAGCCCTGTTTAGTGAAGTTTTTAATGTTTTATTGTGCTTTTAATCTTCTGTTGGGAGCCCCCCAGAGTGGCTGTGGAAACCCAGCCAGATGGGTGAGGTATAAATAAATTGTTGTTGTTGTTGTTGTTGTTGTTGTTGTTGTTGTTGTTGTTGTTGACAAGGCTGTCAATGGCTACCAGTCATGATAAGTAGGTTCTCCCTCCACTTTCAGAGGGATTTGAAGAACCACTTCTGGAAACAGCAGGAAGGGAGAGTCCCTGTTCAGCTCAGGTCCTGTTTGTTGGTTTCCCAGAGGCCTCTGGTTGGTTGTTGCGAGAATAGGATGCAGGCCTGGATTGGTCCAATCCAGCAGGCTCAGCTTCTGTCCGTCAGTGGTTGAGAGCAGCCCCAGGGAGGTGTGTGTGGTTTGCCTGCCTGGAAAAAGAAAAGTCATCTAACACTTGGTTGTGGGGCCCATGGCTTCAGCTCAGTTGGCAGAGTACAAGGCTCACTATCCTCTCAGGGCCATGGGTTTGAGCCCCACGTTGGGTAGAAGGTTCCTGCGTTGCAGGGGTTCGGACAGGGCAGCCCTCCTGGTATCTTCCGACTCTACAATTCTGTGATTCTATGATCAGGGTTGGGCAAAGGAGGTGGCAAAGGAGGAGAAAGAGGAGATGGGGAAGTGGAAGGCTGGCTGACACCCACGTGCGTAGCCAGGATTTTTGTTGGGGGGGGGAGGTCTTTTGTGGGTGGGAGTTTGCTATGTATTTTTATTGATTTGGGGGGCCAGCTATGCCCATGCTGACACCCAGAGATGGAGGAGGGAGGTCCTCTCCTTGTGACTACAGCTGCTTGCTCTCTCATCCAACACCTCTTTGCCAGACACCCTTCCCCGCAGGTGGCGCTGTGATCTAAACCACAGAGCCTCTTGGGCTTGCCGATCAGAAGGTTGGCGGTTCGAATCTCCACAACAACAGGGTGAGCTTCCGCTGCTTTGTCCCAGCTCCTGCCAACCTAGCAGTTCGAAAGCACGCCAGTGCGAGTAGATAAACAGGTACTGCTGCGGTGGGAAGGTAAATGGCATTTGCGTGCGCTCTGGTTTCCGTCATGCGCCAAAAGCGGTTTAGTCCTGCTGGACACATGTCCTGGAAAGCTGTCTGTGGACAAACACCGGCTCCCTCGGCCTGAAAGCGAGATGAGCACCGCAACCCCATAGTTGCCTTTGACTGGATAATAATAATAATAATAATAATAATAATAATAATAATAATAATAATTTATTATTTCTACCACCATAATTTATTATTTCCCCAACCATTCTGGGCGGCTTTCAACAGAACATTAAAAACAGAATAAAACTTCAAACATTAAAAACTTAACCATCCAGGGGTCCTTTACCCCACACCTGACCGACCCCCCCCCCACTCTTTACACCTTGACAATCCCCCCATAGCTCACCCCACCTTCTCCTCCCATGGCTCACCCCAGCGCCACCCCCCCCAGCTTTCCCCAAGCAAGGGGCCGGCAGCCTCGTAACAGGGTTTATGTATATAGGATGATAGACACACACAAACACACATGCCTATATAAATAACCCATGCAGACCGTTCTGCATGGCGGATGCTGTGTTTCCCTTAGAATTCCCTGTGGGCGCTCCCTCTCTCTCACACACCACCATCTCCCCAAGTCCCCAAATGCCCGAGCTAAATCCAGATGCTTATAAAATATGGAAGAAGCCTCTGGGCTTGGGACAAGGGCTTCGCGATTCAGGTTGTTCTCCAGTTCACATATAGAGAAAAGGGGGGTGGGAGAGAGAAAGAGAGACAGAGAGAAGAGAGAGAAAGAGAGTGGGGGCCTGTATTGTGCAGGACAGGTAACAACCTGTCGTGTACAGAGTCAGCAGTGTGATGCAGCAGCTTAAAAAGCCAATGCAATTCTGGGCTGCATCAAGAGGAGTATAGCATCTAGTTCAAGGGAAGTAATAGTACCACTGTATTCTGCTCTGGTCAGACCTCACCTGGAGTACTGTGTCCAGTTCTGGGCACCACAGTTCCAGAAGGATACTGACAAGCTGGAACGTGTCCAGAAGAGGGCAACCAAAATGGTCAAAGGCCTGGAAACGATGCCTTGTGAGGAACGGCTTAGGGAGCTGGGTATGTTTAGCCTGGAGAAGAGAAGGTTAAGGGGTGATATGATAGCCATGTTCAAATATATAAAAGGATGCCATATAGAGGAGGGAGAAAGGTTGTTTTCTGCTGCTCCAGAGAAGCGGACACGGAGCAACGGATTCAAACTACAAGAAAGAAGATTCCACCTAAACATTAGGAAGAACTTCCTGACAGTAAGAGCTATTCGGCAGTGGAATTTGCTGCCAAGGAGTGTGGTGGAGTCTCCTTCTTTGGAGGTCTCTAAGCAGAGGCTTGACAGACATATGTCAGGAATGCTTTGATGGTGTTTCCTGCTCGGCAGGGGTTGGACTGGATGGCCCTTGTGGTCTCTTCCAACTCTATGATTCTATGAGGGGGTAATGGGGCCCTTTATATGTAAAGCTGTCCATATTGTCACTGTTTTTTGCACACAGAATGTAGGCACCCTATACAGAGAAATGAGCAAACCAGTGATGTTTTAGGGAGCAGGCGAGCAGGCAGGGCCCATGACTAGGACCCAGGTGGCGCTGTGGGTTAAACCACAGAGTCTAGGGCTTGCTGATCAGAAGGTCGGCGGTTCGAATCCCTGCAACGGGGTGAGCTCCCGTTGCTCGGTCCCAGCTCCTGCCCACCTAGCAGTTCGAAAGCACATCACAGTGCAAGTAGATAAATAGGGACCGCTCCGGTGGGAAGGTAAACGGCGTTTCCGTGCGCTGCTCTGGTTCACCAGAAGCAGCTTTGTCATGCTGGCCACATGATCCGGAAGCTGTCTGCGGACAAACGCCGGCTCCCTCGGCCTATAGAGCGAGATGAGCACCGCAACCCCAGAGTCGGACACGACTGGACCTGATGGTCAGGGGCCCCTTTACCTTTAATAGATATCTAAAGCCATTTGCACACAGAATGTAGGCACCCTATATATAGAAATGAGGAAACCAGTGATGTTTTAGGGAGCAGGCAAGCAGGCGGGGCCCATGACTAGGAGCCTGCACAACCCAAAACACTGTTGCTGTATGTAGGTTTTATTTATTTTTTATCTTATATTTAGGGAGGTTTTTAATGTTTGATGTTTCATTGTGTTATAATAATAATAATAATAATTTATTATTTATACCCCGCCCATCTGGCCGGGTTCCCCCAGCCACTCTGGGCGGCTTCCAACAAAACAGAAATTCTAAAATACAGAAATCCATCAAACATTAAAATACAGAAATCCATTAAACATTAAAAGCTTCCCTAAACAGGGCTGCCTTGAGATGCCTTCTAAAGGTCTGGTAATTGTTGTTCTCTTTGACCTCTAGTGGGAGGGCATTCCACAGGGTGGGTGCCACTACCGAGAAGGCCCTCTGCCTGGTTCCCTGTAACTTGGCTTCTCGTAGTGAGGGAACCGCCAGAAGGCCCTCGGAGCTGGACCTCAGTGTCCGGGCAGAACGATGGAGGTGGAGACGCTCCTTCAGGTATACCGGACCGAGGCCGTTTAGGGCTTTAAAGGTCAACACCAACACTTTGAATTGTGCTCGGAAACGTACTGGGAGCCAATGTAGGTCTTTCAGGACCGGTGTTATGTGGTCTCGGCGGCCGCTCCCAGTCACCAGTCTAGCTGCCGCATTCTGGATTAGTTGTAGTTTCCGGGTCACCTTCAAAGGTAGCCCCACGTAGAGCGCATTGCAGTAGTCCAAGCGAGAGATAACTAGAGCATGCACCACTCTGGAGAGACAGTCAGTGGGCAGGTAGGGACTCAGCCTGCGTACCAGATGGAGCTGATAAACAGCTGCCCTGGACACGGAGTTGACCTGTGCCTCCATGGACAGCTGTGAGTCTAAGATGACTCCCAGGCTGCGCACCTGGTCTTTCAGGGGCACAGTTACCCCATTCAGGACCAGGGAGTCCTCCACACCCGCCCGCCTCCTGTCCCCCACAAACAGTACTTCTGTCTTGTCAGGATTCAATCTCAATCTGTTAGCCGCCATCCATCCTCCAACCGCCTCCAAGCACTCACACAGGACCTTCACCGCCTTCACTGGTTCTGATTTAAAAGAGAGGTAGAGCTGGGTATCATCAGCATACTGATGGACACCCAGCCCAAACCCCCTGATGATCTCTCCGAGCGGCTGTATATAGATGTTAAAAAGCATGGGGGAGAGGACAGAACCCTGAGGCACCCCACAAGTGAGAGCCCAGGGGTCTGAACACTCATCCCCCACCACCACTTTCTGAACACGGCCCAGGAGGAAGGCGCGGAACCACTGCATGACAGTGCCCCCAGCTCCCAAGCCCTCTAGACGGTCCAGAAGGATGTTATGGTCGATGGTGTCAAAAGCCGCTGAGAGATCCAGCAGAACAAGGAAACAGCTCTTACCTTTGTCCCTAGCCCGCCGGAGATCATCGACCAGTGCGACCAAGGCAGTTTCAGTCCCATGATGAGGCCTGAATCCTGACTGGAAGGGATCCAAATGGTCCGCTTCTTCCAGGCGTGCCTGAAGTTGTTCAGCAACCACTCGCTCAATCACCTTGCCCAAGAATGGAAGATTTGAGACTGGGCGATAGTTGGCCATATTGGCCGGATCTAAAGATGGTTTTTTAAGAAGCGGTTTAATAACCGCCTCTTTCAGCGGGTCTGGGAAGGCTCCCTCACGGAGAGAAGCATTTACCAACCCGCGAAGCCCATCGCCCAGCCCTTCCCGGCTAGCTTTTATAAGCCAGGATGGGCAAGGATCAAGGAGACAGGTGGTTGGTTTCACTCGTCGAAGCAGCCTGTCCACATCCTCGGAGGTAACAGATTGAAATTGATCCCACAAAACTTGACTAGACAGGACTCTAGCACTCCCCCGCCCCGGCCCTGCTCCCACGGTGGAGTCTACCTCTTCCCGAATCTGAGCGACTTTATCTGCAAAAAACTTTGCAAAATCATTGCAGGAGATCATGTGGCCCGTACTGGGCCCGGATGGAGCAGGTGGTTCCGCTAAATTGCGAACCACCTGGAAGAGTCTCCTGCTGCTGTTTTCTGCAGATGCGATGGAGACGGTGAAGAAGGTCCTCTTCGCCGTCGCCATTGCCACTTGGTAGGCTCGAAGTTGAGCTCTAGCCCGTGTCCGGTCTGATTCAAAATGAGTTTTACGCCACCGGCGCTCTAGCCGTCTCAATGACTGTTTCATCGCCCTCAGCGCCGGGGAAAACCACGGGGCTGTCCGGGCTCCATGCAATCTGAGAGGGCGCTTCGGAGCCAGACAGTCAATAGCGCTGGTTAACTCCGCATTCCAGCGGGCCACCAGGGAATCAGCTGAAAGGCCATCGACATGGGATAAAACATCCCCTACCACTCTCTGGAAGCCAATTGGATCCATTAAGTAGTGGGGGCGGACCATCTGAATCGGTCCCACCTCCCTGCAGAGGGGAAGGGTTGTGGAGAAGTCCAGTTGCACCAGAAAGTGATCTGACCATGGCACTTCTTTTGTTTCGCTTTTACTTAATGTCAGATCACCAACATCCATAGAGGTAAACACCAAGTCCAAGGCATGTCCGCGGCTATGAGTTGGGCCAGACTTATTCAGGGACAGCCCCATGGTGGCCATGCTTTCCACGAAGTCCCGAGCGGCACCTTGTAAGGTCGTATCGGCATGGATGTTAAAATCCCCTAAGACAACCAAGCTAGGTGTCTCCAGGAGCACATCCGACACGACCTGAAGCAGCTCGGGCAGGGAATCCTTGGTGCAGCGGGGAGGTCGGTACACCAAAAGGAATCCTGTACTGCCCCTATTGCCCAACTTCCAGAACATGCACTCAGAAAACTCAGTCTTACCAATAGGACGCCTGGTGCAAACTAATGACTTCCTAAAAATCACTGCAACCCCCCCTCCCCGCCCAGATGGCCTGGGTTGCTGTGCATAAGAGAAACCTGGTGGGCAAGCAGCGCCAAGAACGGGCCCATCGGCTTCATCCAACCAGGTCTCTGTCACACATGCCAGGTCAAATCCTCCATCCACAATCAGGTCGTGAATGGCAGTGGTCTTATTCGTCATCGACCTGGCATTGCACAGCAGCACCTTCAGGTCATGTGGGTATCCCTTGCTGATTCCAATATCCGTCCGGTCAGGACCAGACCCGGAGGCAGGGATAGTCCTCAGACAACGACTAAGTCTGCCTCCTCGGTAATGACATGGTCTGGTCTTAGCGTAACTCCTCCTCCTACCCGTGACCACTGAGATCGGTTGTCCCAGTGCATCACCCCCTGTGGAATCTGCCCCAGCCATTTTGCTTGCTGGGACCCCCTCCCGGGCAGCCCTGACCCCTCCCCTTAAAAACAAAATAAAACCTCTGTAAAAAACAGCAAGAACAGAACAAAAGAAAAACACAAAAAACACAATAAAACCCAAAACAATAAAAATTACAAATACACTAAAATTTAACAGATTCCCACACCCAACTAAAAAGCCCTCCCTAAAACCTATGTAAATAAAAAAATACAGTAAAACAATACAAAGACCGAAAATTACAAACTAAAATTGACCCCTCCCCTTAAAATCAAATTTAAAACCAATACAGAAAACAAACTAATACAATAAAACAATACAAACAAAGACAGAAAATTACAAACTAAAATTAACCCCTCCCCTTAAAATCGAATTTAAAACCAATACAGAAAACAAACTAACAAACTAAACGATAAACAACAAAAACCAAAAACAATAAAAGTTACAAACACATCAGAATTACAAGCCCCAGGTGGAAGTGTGCTTCAGGGGGAGCAGTCCTCCCAAACACTCCCTGGCAGAGCAGCAGCAGCAATGTTCCAGGCCTCCCAGGAGCCTTAAAAGCTGTGGTGGAGTGGGGGACCCGCCCCAAGCCCAAGGTGGAAGTGGGCTTCAGGGGGAGCAGTCCTTCCAGTACTCACAGCAGCAGTGATGTTCCAGGCCTCCCAGGAGCCTCAAAAGCTGTGGAGGAGTGGGGGACCCGCCCCAAGCCCCAGGTGGAAGTGGGCTTCAGGGGGAGCAGTCCTCCCAAACACTCCCTGGCAGAGCAGCAGCAGCAGCAGTGTTCTGTTGGGAGCTGCCCAGATGGGCAGGGTATAAATATATTATTATTATTATTATTATTATTATTATTATTATTAGGCCTCTGCCTGCCCTCCTGGAATCTTTCAAGGCCCCTTCCCAGACCACACCCACTTTCCTCAAGCCACGCCTCTTACTGACCTGGGCTGCTCCCAGACTTGTGAAAATATGGGACGAGATGGAGCAGTGCCCGTTGGGGTTGCCTGGAGGCTCTTTCAAGAGAGCATCTAGCCTTAGGCACCTGACATCCTGGCAGCTGCTATAACTTATTCAAGGCTCTCTGGACCATAGCAGCTGCATCGTCAAAGCACAAGGGGAGGGGAATCCGGCCGTGTGAGCATGGAAAGGGGATGGCGAGGACAAAAAACAAAGAGGACAAAGATTGCGAGCCAGTCGGAGAAGCTGGTGGGGGAAAGGAAGGTGGAGAAGAACTTGTTCCCGGTAATGTCTTCAGAATAAAGGTAAAGGGACCCCTGACCGTTAGGTCCAGTCGCAAATGACTCTGGGGTTGCGGCGCTCATCTCGCGTTATTGGCCGAAGGAGCCGGCGTACAGCTTCCAGGTCATGTGGCCAGCCTGACAAAGCCGCTTTTGGCGAACCAGAGCAGCGCACGGAAACGTCATTTACCTTCCTGCCGGCGCAGTAACTATTTATTTACTTGCACTTTGATGTGCTTTCGAACTGCTAGGTTGGCAGGAGCTGGGACCAAACAACGGGAGCTCACCCAGTCATGGGGATTCGAACTCTTGAACGCCTTGGTACTCGTACATTTTGGCTCCAGAAGTGAGTGTTCCGGTTTGCGAACGTTTCTCAGGAGCACAATGTCCGTCGCGGCTTCCGCGGCTTCCGATTCAGTGCAGGAACCTCCTGCAGCCAATCGGAAGCCGCACCTTGGTTTTTCAAACCGTTTTGGGAGTCGAACGGACTCCCGGAATGGATTAAGTTAGACAACCAAGGTACGGCTTTAAGATCAACTGAACCCTACCCAGTCAGACTTTATGGGTGCTTTAGCTGAGATTCCTTAGGGATCCATTACAATTCTACAATTCTGTGATTCTGTGGCTTGGCAACTGTTTGTCTACTGTTAGTAAACCAGGATCTGAAGCCATGGCTTGCTGTTGGCTTATGAACCATGGTTTGCTTTCAATTGGTGCTATGCACTCTTCCTCAATGGGTGGCCTTTTTTGCACACCCAACCTTGGATGGCCCTCAGGCTGCAAAAGGGCAAGGTGAGACTGGCTGGGAAGTGAGTCACATTTTGGAAAAACTAGTAGCCTTATACCTGGCGCTTCTTAAAAACCAGTGCCGTTTTGAAAGGCTCTGTCTGCCATCTTGGTTCAAAACGGAGTCCAATGGCAATGCAAAATTTGCTCACAACCAGTTCAGTTTTGAAAGGGTAAGGTCCCTCCTTATTGTACAAGTGAATATTGTTTCATTCCAACAGGTGTTTGGGAACCGACTGCTTTTAAGGAAATGGCTCTTAACATCACTGATCTGTTTCTAGTGTTTTACTACCTGTATTATATTTTTAAAAATGGCTTGAGACCTGATCGACTGTTTCTCATTTACAGTGGTACCTCGGTTCTCGAACGTAATCTGTTCCGGAAGACCGCTCAACTTCCGAAATGTTCAAACTGAGCCGCAAAGGGCTGGCTGCAGGTTAAATTGGAAAAATGGAAAAATGTGCAGCGGATGCCATTCAACTTCCGAGGCGCGTTCAAAAACAGAAGCAATTCTGGGTTTTCGGCACTCGAAAACTGAAACTTGAAAACCGAGGTACCACTGTATTTATTTTCTCCCATCAAGTTTTGCCATTTCCCCGAACATTCTCAGGAAAACCCATGAACTTTTCATCATCCTTCTCTCCTTATATATAAACGTTCCTATGCCGTTTTGCCGGAAGTACCCGTTGTTTTGCGAAGCGGTATTCCCTAAAATAAAACATGTTTACGTGTTGTGGTCACCGATCTATGCATTCAAATGCACACCTTGACATTATTTATGCATCTTTGCAAACATTACTGGGCCGCTGAAATGCAGTGCAAAATTCAGAGATGCGGTTACATGAAAATCAATTAAAATTATTTGGATGAGAAGAAATGAGGAGGGCCATGTACACAACCTCAAGGTCCTTGGAGGAGAGGCGGGATATCAACAACAACAACAACAACAACAACAACAACAACAACAACAACAACAAAGGTTATTTATATACAATGCAATCAATCAACGAAGGCTAGTACAGTGGTACCTTTGTTTTTGAACAGAAAGTGTTCCGGGAGTCTGTTTGACTTCCAAAATGTTCGAAAACCAAATCGTGGCTTCTGATTGGAGTTTCCTGCAGCCAATCAAAAGCTGCACCGGATGTCCGGCTTCCCAAAACCATTCGAAAACCAGAACACTCACTTTCGGGTTTCAATTGTTCGGGAGCCGATTTGTTCGGGGGCCAAGGCGTTTGGCTTCCAAGGGACGACTGTAATTAACAAATGCAGGGACAACAATAAATGTAATAACTCAGCCCAAATATGTTTGATCAATGAAATAGTGCTTCTCACAGGTTTAGTGGAAGTTTGGGGGTTCGAGCGAGCGAGAGCCTCCACTGCTGCTTTTTCTGAGAAATGTCTTTCAACATCAAGGCCTCGAGGAAGCAAACAGCTACTGGAAATCTCGAAGCGTTCTTCCACTCAGCGCGTGTCTTCGGGGATCGGCGTCTCGGGAAGAGCAGTCGGCGGAAAGAGAGCCCAGGGGTGTCTGAGGCGGGACTCGCTTCCTGTCAGCGGCAGGAATGAGGTTGTCAGACAAAGTCCTGCAGATGCATTACTGGGGCCCCGTTGCGGCCGAGCCTGACCTGGCTCTCAGAGTGAGGCACTGAGGTGGGTGGGAAGGAGGAGGGGAGGAGGGGAGCAGAGGAAGGCGAGAGCCAAGAAAAGAGAAGGGGGGGGAGATGCAGCTTCGGGGAAAGGTGCCTGCAGCTCAAAGGCTCCCAAAGAATCCCAGGATCCTGGCTTAGGCTTTAAATTCAATAAAAAGTGTTTCTTGGATCCCCTCACTCAATAACACAAGGAGAGCCTGCGGCTGGATCAGGCCAAAATCCCGACAAGGCAGAAGTACTGTTTTGGGAGGGACAGGGGTAGGTAGGTGGGGGGGCTCGCTGGTCCTGAACGGGGCAACTGTGCCCCTGAAGGACCAGGTGCGCAGCCTGGGAGTCATTCTGGACACACAGCTGTCCATGGAGGTGCAGGTCAATTCTGTGCCCAGGGGGGCTGTCTGCCAGCTCCATCTGGTATGCAGGATGAGACCCTGCCTGTCCGCAGACTGTCTCGCCAGAGTGGTGCATGCTCTAGTTATCTCTCGCTTAGACTACTGCAATGCGCTCTACGTGGGGCTACCTTTGAAGGTGACTCGGAAACTACAACTAACCCAGAATGCGGCAGCTAGACTGGTGTCTGGGAGCGGCCGCCGAGACCACATAACACTGGTCCTGAAAGACCTACATTGGCTCCCAGCACATTTCCAAGCACAATTCAAAGTGTTGGTGCTGACCTTGAAAGTCCTAAATAGCCTCGGCCCAGAATCGCTGAAGGAACATCTCTCCCCCCCCCCGAACACCTGGGTCCTCCTCCTGAGGGTCTTCTGGCAGTTCCCTCCCTCCAAGATGTGACGTTACAGGGAACTAGGCAGAGGGCCTTCTCGGTGGTGGCGCCCTCCCTGTGGAACGCCCTCCCTTCCAATGTCAAGGAAATAAACAACTACCTGACTTTTAGAAGACATCTGAAGGCAGCCCTGTTTAGGGAGGTTTTTAACGTTTGAGGTTTTCTTTTGTTTTTATATATGTTTGGGAAGCTACCCAGAGCTGCAAACAAATAAAATAACTATAATAATTATAAATTATTGTTGATTTCAACAACACCACCTGAAAGCCTGAAATTGATTAATAAATCCACTAAATCCACAAAAAAAACACATCTACCTGCCTTAAATCTCCAGCAGCAGCAGCAGCGAACAAGTCTCTGTCTGAGTGATAGCCGGCAGTGTTGATTGGTTATTTATCTGGCTTTGATTTCTTGGGTTTACAGACTCCCTGCTTGGCGGTCCATAATGTCATAGTTTAATATTTATGAAGTGTCAAGCGTTCTATAGATAATGTGCGCCGGGGCCTGATTGTTGCAGTCTTCCATTAGGGATTTGGGGGCAGAGCGGAGGGGAAGAGATGCCGGCTTAGAGGAACGCCATTTCCCCCCTGCATTCCAGAAGGCGTAAATGTTTTCCGCTTCCCGGCCAGCTCAGGGAGGGGAAAACGAAATGTCAGACATCAGCACAGACAGCATTGAGAAGCTACCTCTCAGGGCCCACATGCTTGCCACTGCCTGTCTATTATTTCATAGAATCATAGTTGCATTTACAGAAGCTGTCCTGGTTTCTGATTTGATCCCAGAATTTCCCACTTTTCCTTAGGATGTCCCTATTTTCATTGCAGAAATGTTGGAGGGGATGGAATAGGACGTCCCTATTTTCATCGGAGAAATGTTGGAGGGGATATGCCCCACAAATAACCCAGAGATGCATTTTAAATAAAAGCACACATTCTACTCAGTGTAAAAACTCGCCGATTCCTAGACCCTCCGTGGGCCGGATTTACAAGGCAATTGGGCTGGATCTGGGCCCCAGGCCTTAGTTTGCCTACCCATGGAATAGGACATCCCAATTTTCATGGGAGAAAAGTTGGAGGGGAAGGAATAGGACGTCCCTATTTTCATGGGAGAAATGTTGGAGGGGATGGAATAGGACGTCCCTATTTTCACGGGAGAAACGTTGGAGGGGATGGAATAGGATGTCCCTATTTTCACGGGAGAAACATTGGAGGGGATGGAATAGGATGTCCCTATTTTCACGGGAGAAACGTTGGAGGGGATGGAATAGGACGTCCCTATTTTCATGGGAGAAAAGTTGGAGGGGATGGAATAGGATGCCCCTATTTTCACTGGAAAAATGTTGGAGGGGATGGAATAGGATGCCCCTATTTTCATTGGAGAAATATTGGTGGGTACTGAGTTATACCATCCCAAAGTCAAGGAGTTAAACAACTATATAGCCTTTAGAAGACATCTGAAGACAGCCCTCTACGGGGATGGTTTTTTTAATGCTTAATGTTTTATTATGTATCTATATGTGTTGGAAGCCGCACAGAGTTGCTGGGGCAACCCGGTCTGATAATAGAATCCGTAGCGTCGGAAGGGACCCAAGGGTCATCTAGTCCAACCTCCTGCAATGCAGGAATGTCAGCTAAAGCAGACTGATGGGCAGGGTATAAATATGTTGTAGTTGTTGTTGTTGCTGCTGCTGCTGCTGTTATGGAAGACGACATCCCCATATCGTTCTGGTTGCCATTTGCTTCCAGCATAGCCCCAAATCTCCCCAGAAAAGTTGTGTTTTGAGGCAGAATTCGAAGCAAGGAGAGAAGGATTCACAGGTGTTTATTACCGAAAGGCTTCCAGGCAAGCGGCAAAACTCACCTCCCATCCCCCTCTCTCCACCCCCAACTTCTTGGCCGACTTCTGCCCCCACCCTCGAAATTTTATGGCTTCCCTACCCCCACTCCTATAAATATGCTTTTTTCAGGGCCCCATTTATCAGCGCAAGCGGCTATCGAGCAGGCTCCGCTCATGACAGGTTGAAATTGACTTGTATGATATTGGAATTACTATTGATTGTTTTGGCACCTGGCGACGTGACGAGCTTGGCGACCGGAATTTCTTGGGGGGATCTGCTTTCATGTGGCCGGTGGCTGTCAGTGACCATTGGGAGTGGACCAGGAGCCAGTGGACCAGGAGCCATCTTTGTTGTTTAGTCGTGTCCGACTCTTCGTGACCCCATGGACCAGAGCACGCCAGGCACTCCTGTCTTGCACTGCCTCCCGCAGTTTGGTCAAACCCATGTTCGTAGCTTCGAGAACACTGTCCAACCATCTCGTCCTCTGTCGTCCCCTTCTCCTTGTGCCCTCAATCTTTCCCAGCATCAGGGTCTTTTCCAGGGAGTCTCCTCTTCTCATGAGGTGGCCAAAGTCTTGGAGCCTCAGCTTCAGGATCCTCCTTCATGGATCACTGCTCCTTCATGGATCACTGCCTTGTCGTGGCGAAGGGGCTTGAATAACTCAGAGGAGCTATGAGCTATGCCGTGCAGGGCCACCCAAGATGGACAAACTACAAGAAAGAAGATTCCACCTAAACATTAGGAAGAACTTCCTGACAGTAAGAGCTGTTCGACAGTATAATTTTCTGCCAAGGAGTGTGGTGGAGTCTCCTTCTTTGGAGGTCTTTCAGCGGAGGCTTGACAGCCATCTGTCAGGAATGCTTTGGTGGTGTTTCCTGCTTGGCAGGGGGTTGGACTAGATGGCGCTTGTGGTCTCTTCCAACTCTATGATTCTATGACAGGTCGTAGGGGAGAGTTTAGACTAAACGTGACCCACCTGGAGCAGGAACTGGCAAGCCACTCCAGTCATAGCTGCCAAGTTTTCCCTTTTCTCGCGAGTAAGCCTATTCAGCATAAGGGAATTTCCCTTTAAAAAAGGGAGAACTTGGCAGCTATGACTCCAGTATCCCCATAGCTGCCAAGTTATCCCTTTTTTTAAAGGGATTTTCCCTTATGCTGAATAGGCTTCCTCGCGAGAAAAGGGAAAACTTGGCAGCTATGAGTATCCCTGCCAAGAAAACTCCATGGACAAAGACAACAGGAGCCATCTAGTCCTTGCAATGAAGGTAACCAGCTGATCCAGGCTCCCTGGTGGGTTGGGACCGACGTACAATCTCTGCTTCCAAGACAGCCTGTCTTTCACTGCAGAATAGCTCAGTCTTCTTAACGTTCAGATGGAATCCCTTCCCTCCCCCCTCCCAACCCTCTGAGTGTCCCTATTTTCCAGGGAAACCCCTGGTTTAGAGAAGCCACCCCAGTTTCTGATTTGATCCCGGAATGTCCCACTTTTCCTTAGGTGGGGAAAGGCCAGAGGGTGGCTGCCAAGAGGGACCCCTCTTAAGGCCCAGAAGCTTAAGACGTTCCATCAGCTGGCTTCTCGAGAGCTGAGAGTGTTATGGATGGAGATGAAACAGACTTGGATTTCTGTAAAAAGCTTGGAGGTCGTGGCAGAGGGGCTTGAATAACTCAGAGGAGCTATGAGCTATGCCGTGCAGGGCCACCCAAGATGGACAAACTACAAGAAAGAAGATTCCACCTAAACATTAGGAAGAACTTCCTGACAGTAAGAGCTGTTCGACAGTGTAATTTTCTGCCAAGGAGTGTGGTGGAGTCTCCTTCTTTGGAGGTCTTTCAGCGGAGGCTTGACAGCCATCTGTCAGGAATGCTTTGATGGCGTTTCCTGCTTGGCAGGGGGTTGGACTGGATGGCCCTTGTGGTCTCTTCCAACTCTAGGATTCTATGACAGGTCATAGTGGAGAGTTTAGACTAAACGTGATCCACCTGGAACAGGAACTGGCAAGCCACTCCAGTATCCCTGCCAAGAAAACTCCATGGACAAAGACAACAGGAGCCATCTAGTCCTTGCAATGAAGGTAACCAGCTGATCCAGGCTCCCTGATGGGTTGGGACCGACGTACAATCTCTGCTTCCAAGACAGCCTGTCTTTCACTGCAGAATAGCTCAGTCTTCTTAACGTTCAGATGGAATCCCTTCCCTCCCCACTCCCGACCCTCTGAGTGTCCCTATTTTCCAGGGAAACCCCTGGTTTAGAGAAGCCACCCCAGTTTCTGATTTGATCCCGGAACGTCCCGCTTTTCCTTAGGTGGGGAAAGGCCAGAGGGTGGCTGCCAAGAGGGACCCCTCTTAAGGCCCAGAAGCTTAAGACGTTCCATCAGCTGGCTTCTCGAGAGCTGAGAGTGTTATGGATGGAGATGAAACAGACTTGGATTTCTGTAAAAAGCTTGGAGGCCGGGCAGGCTATTGATTGAGGAGGGAATCTCTCCATCCTCGCGCTGCGGCCGGAGGATTAATTTATGTTTGTCAAGAGAACCCTAATTAAGTCTCTTTAAGAGAAAGTTAACTTTAATGCAGCTGAGTTCAACACTCAGAGAGAAACAGGATTGGATGGAGACAGGAAAGGGATTGCGAGAATGGGAATGACTGTACGAAACTGTTGCCGTGTTTGCTATAAATATTTTGCTCCAAGGTGGAGAACCTACAGCTTTTCAGACGTTCGTAGTCCCGCTCTATTCTGCCTTGGTCAGACCACACCTGGAGTCCTGTGTCCAGTTCTGGGCACTGCAATTTAAGACCGAAGTTGACAAGCTGGAAGGTGAGCAGAGGAGGGCAACCGAGATGGTCAAGGGTCTGGAAACCGAGCCTGATAAGGAACGGTTGAAGGAGCTGGGGGTGCTTAGCCTGGGAAAAGAGGAGACAGAGAAGAGATATGAGAGTTGTCTTCCATTATCTCAAGGGCTTTCCCATGGAAGACGAAGCAAGCTATTTTCTCTGCAGGACTCGAACCCATGGCTTCAAGTTACAAGAGAGGAGATTCCGACTCAACATGGAAAAACTTTCTGATAGTCAGAGCTGTTCAACTGTGGGATGGAAGGCGGTGGACTCTCCCTCCTTGGGGGCTTTTAAGTTGAGGTTGGATGGCCACCTGTCCTGGATGCTTTAGCTGAGATTCCTGTGTTGCAGGGGGTTGGACGAGATGACCCCTCGGGGTCCCTCCCAGCTCTACAATTTTATGATTCTATGGAATAATATTGTTAAAATATCACATGGAAGGGAGGACCCTGTTCTATTTATCACAATTTCTTTATTTTATTTTTTGCTGATATCCAGCCTTGGACTTGGCTACACAGCTGCAAATAAAACGTGTTGCAAAGTGCAATATACAAATGTGACTCTAGATGGCGACAGTGAGCTATGCAGAATCCAATATATTTTTCAAAACGTTTCCCCTCTCCCCCCAAAAAAATGCATTTTCACAGCATTTTTAAATATGAGTGTTGATTCCACCCTTGTTTATTCCAAGTAGCTCAAGGTGGCATGTATGATGGAATGATAGAATCGTAAAAGTGTAGAGTTGGAAGGGAAACCCAGAGGTCATCCAGTCCAACCCCGAGCAATGCAGGGATCTCAGCAAAAGCATCCATGGCAGTCCATCAGCCCTAGCTAACCCTGGCCTTCCAGCTCCTTGTCCGGTACTCCAACCACTGCATCACACTGCCTTTCAAGACTAGATGCTCTGCTTGGGGGGGGGAGCTTTCCGACCAAGGCTTCCTCATGCCAGAAAATTTTGCAAAACAACAAGCGCCCCACCCTCGCCATCCATTCATGGAGAATGCAGAAAAGTCTCCTCCAAGCTCCTCCATCTTCTTCCTTGCTCCCTGCAATCTCCCATCTGCCCGGCCCACCCCCCATCCCAGGAAAGCAAACATCTTCATTACAGCTCCGAGTTGTTTAAATAAATGAATTAATATTGACAAACCATCAGCGGCCCTAATAAATGATTAGTTAAAGGCATATATATATCACATTACGGTTAGCAGTAGCCCTTTCTTAATTACTTCAGCAGAGGATTCCATTAGCCAAGGAGCCGGCCGGACGTATCCAGGAGCAAGCCTGCTCCCCTTCCCCCCCCCCAACTCTCTGTTCTCTGAGGCTTCAAGCTCCGTTCCGCTGCCCCTCCCCTAGCCCTAGAGTCCTGTGGTCACCGGAAAAAACAGCAATGAAAGGCGGGCAACGTACCTCTGCAAGCGGGAAGCAATTGAGAAAGGGAGAGAGAAGGAAAGACCAGCTAAATGCAATGGCCGACTTGAAGAGACTTACATGGTGCTGTCTTTAGAGCATTATTATTATTATTATTATTATTATTATTATTATTATTATTATTATTATTATTATTCTGCCCATCTGGCTGGGTTTCCCCAGCCACTCTGCGGTTTCCAACAGAATATTAAAAACACGAGAAAACATCAAGCATTAAAAAACTTCCCTCAACAGGGCTGCCTTCAGATGTCTTCTAAAAGTCAGGTAGTTGTTTATCTCCTTGACATCTGACGGGAGGGCGTTCCACAGGGCGGGCGTCACCATCGAGAAGGCCCTCTGCCCTGTTTCCTGTAACCTCGCAGGGAGCTGGACCTCCGTGTCCAGGGCTGGACAATGGGGATGGAGATGCTCCTTCAGGTATTCTGGCTTTAGAGCTTTAAAGGTCAGCACCAATGCTTTGAATTGTGCTTGGAAACGTACTGGGAGCCAGTGTAAGTCTTTCAGGACCAGTGTTATATGGTCTTGGCAGCCGCTCCCAGTCCCCAGTCTAGCCGCCGCATTCTGAATTAGTTGCAGTTTCCAGGTCACCTTCAAAGGCAGCCCCACGGAGAGCGCATGGCAGTTGTTCAAGCGGGAGATAGCCAGAGCATGCTTTTCGATGTCTTCTAAAGGTTAAATAGTTACTCAACATCTGGTGGGAGGGCGTTCCACGGGGCAGGCGCCACCACCGAGAAGGCCCTCTACCTGGTTCCCTGTAACCTCGCTTCTTGCAGGGAGGGAACCGGCAGAAGGCCCTCGGAAGTGGACCCCAGTGTCCGGGCTGGATGATGGGGGTGGAGACGCCCAAGAAGTCTGCAATATGGCCACCCCGACAACCTGCCCATTTGACAAGGCATGGTGTTTAAATCACTCTGACGGCAAGGTAGTTAAAGTGCCCGGCTAATGAAATCAATTTCAAAACGGGTTTAATTAAAACTAGGGATGCCTCAATGTTCAACATCACCGTTCCTCTGATGTGACGGAAAGCTTGACGGAAGGAATATCCCACTTGAGTTTAGGACATTTAGGGCGCGGCGAGCAATTTTGAGTCTCAAAGATGTACACCGCAGATCTGGGGGGAAATGGCAACTTGCCTGATCATTCAGTCACGCATTTATCTAGGATGTCCCTATTTTGATGGGAGAAATGTTGGAGGGGATGGAATAGGATGTTCCTATTTTAATGGGAGAAACATTGGAGGGGGTGGAGTAGGACGTCCCTATTTCCATGGGAAATTTTTTGGAGGGGATGGAATAGGACGTCCCTATTTTCACGGGAGAAATCGTGGAGGGGATGCTGAACAAGAGAGGCAAAAGTCTGGTGAAAAATGAGACCGCTAGCTCCTCAGATCGTGGCGTGGTGGCACTATCATCACTCAACCGGCAGGCCATCATGACTCCGGAAGGCGTAAGGGACCCGTTTAGAGACCTGTCCTTTCACGGGCCGCTGACCTGATAAACCTCCCTCCTATCTCTGCATGTTCCATGGGGTCACTGCAAGGTCTGGCCATGCTCCATAAACCCGATGTAATAGACCTTCCTCGGAAGCACCCTCAACCTCTTGACGTCTCTATGGTCGGAGAACAAACCAGCCGTGGCGGACAGATGTTGCTCATCTTTCAGAGGACTGGCTTAACACTGGCCGACTGCCTGCAAGGATTCTCTCTACTTAGAAGAAACACACACACACACACACACACACACACACACACACACACACCTTGCCTCTGCAGAGGGTGCCCACAGCTCACTTCCATGAGAGATTTCCATCATTTAAGGCATTGGCTTGAAAAAAAGAAGACAGAGAAATGGAAAGTCAGTGAAATACAATGGTGCCTTGATTCTCAAACTTCATCCATTCCGGGAGTCCGTTCGACTCCCGAAACGGTTCGAAAACAAAGGAGCAGCTTCCGGTTGCCTGCAGAAGCTTCCTGCTGAAAACTTGTCTGTCACAGTGGCCGGAGTGGACTACTTCAGAGTAACGACGCTACGCAGCTCTGCATTTCATTCTTTTATTGGTGCTGCGTATTTACAGTGCTAAAGTCATTGCTATTTACACGGAGTGATGTGATCAGTCGGTTTCAGAACCTCCTAATGGCTTTTGGCGCGTCTTTCTCCAACACAAAAGCTTTGGCAGACCCATCCTCTTTCCCCTCCTCTTTCTGCGTAATTCCGGAGTTGGGGGGATGGGTCTCCCCCCCTTATTCGCCCCTTCCTGTCCCACCTGGGACCCGGGCTCCTCTACCTTGCCTGAGCCTCGGCCCCGACTTCCTGCTTCCCCACTGGCATCGGAACTCTCTCTGCTTTCCCCTGTGCTCGGGGATGGGCTTGAACTCAGGAGGGGAGGGACTTCGCGATATCCCCTGTCCCTCACATTGTCTATTGAGAGTTCACCCAAAGCTCGTGGGTGCTTGTGGTTAACTTTTTTGAAACGCTTTTGTTGCAAATTTGCAAATTTTTGGATTTAGTGGGATGCAAATATTTTTAAGGAAGGAAGGACTTTAAAGGTTCAGTGCAGAATGCGGCCCTTTCACCTGATCTTGCGGAGTGCATGCCCTGGTTATCCCCTGCTTGGACTACTGCCATGTGCTCTACATGGGGCCGCCTTTGAAGCTCCATATGGTATGTGGGATGAGACCCTCCCTGCCCGTAGACTGTCTCGCCAGAGTGGTGCATGCTCTGGTTATTTCCTGCTTGGACTACTGCAATGCGCTCTACATGGCAGTAGTCCATGAAGTAGTACATGAAGGTGACCTGGAAATTTCAACTAATCCAGAATCCGGCAGCTAGACTGGTGACTGGGAGCAGCTGCCAAGACCATATAACACTGGTCCTGAAAGACTTACACTGGCTCCCAGTACGTTTCCAAGCACAATTCAAAGCATTGGTGCTGACCTTTAAAGCTCTAAAGCCAGACTGGGAGCAGCCGCTGAGACCATATAACACTGGTCCTGAAAGACCTACATTGGCTCCCAGCACATTTCCAAGCACAATTCAAAGTGTTGGTGCTGACCTTGAAAGCCCTAAATGGCCTCGGCCCTGTAGACCTGAAGATGCGTCTCCACCCTGGACACCGGGGTCCATCTCCCAAGGGCCTTCTGGCGGTTCCCTCCCTGCGAGAAGTGAGGTTACAGGGAACCAGGCAGAGGGCCTTCTCGGTGGTGGCACCCACCCTGTGGAAATAAGCAACTATCTGACTTCTAGAAGACATCTGAAGGCAGCCTTGATTAGGGAAGTTTTTAATGTTTGATTCTATTTTTAATATTCTGTTGGGAGCTGCCCAGAGTGGCTGGGGAAACCCAGCCAGATGAGCGGGGTATAAATAATAATAATAATAATAATAATAATAATAATAATAATAATAATATATTATTATTATTATTATTATTAAACGATCAGGAAACTTAGGTGCTGGTTCAGAGGCGTTGCAAAATTTCGGGGTTCGTAGCTAATGGAGCCCTCGCTGGTGCGCCTGTTCTGCTTCCGACAAATGTCCGAAACGTGTCTCTTGATTTGTCTGGGGTGAGTGCAGATGGGGGTGGGAGAGAAAAGGAGTGGAGGGAGGTGAGACGGATAGATTAAGAGGGGGGCGAAACAAAAAGAGAGAGGAGAAAGTGTAATAAGATTAAAGGCAGGCTTGTGCGAGAGGCGCGAGTGTCCATCTGCATCTCTCGCTTTCAAGAGCCTTCGTTAGGCATGAAAAGCTCCTTTTATCCCGTTCCAAACGCGTCGTGACGGACGCGCCGGTCGGGGCTTTCATCTCTCGATGTGTGGCGCTTCTCACATCGAGCCTTAATGAACTTGATGGGGAAATGGCTCGTGTCTTGATGGGGTGAGCAGAGAGAGAGAGAGAGAGAGAGAGAGAGTATTGTGGGGAGGGAGAACAGGGGAGAATTGTTGCCGCAAAGATGTTATGGGGTGGGGGCGCCCAGCCGCAGCTCTCAAACCACTCTGCGCCGCCGCTAATTAAGGGATCGAGAGCGAGGGATGAAGTGGATATTTTCGGGGGAGGAAAGGAGCGTGCCATACGGCCTTTGGTTTGCAGATGCAGTCTGTGTCTCTGAGAGGCACCCCTTTTTCACCCAAAGAGTTACTCTTGCTGCCCCACCCGTGGTAAAGATGCTTATGGGTTTTTGAAGACCAGCCTTGCATCTCCAGGGATGGCGACAGGCTGAGCATCTAATACCCTTGCTCTGAGGTCTGCACCGGTTGAATTTGGCTACCAGACCAGGCTCAAGGTGCTGCTGTTAGTCTACAAAGCCCGCAACAACTTTACGAAATGTATTGAAATTTTCGATGCAATGCGGGGAAACCGAAATGCAGCCGCCCTTTGAAATTTGCACTCGTCCGAATTTTGCGATGCTGTTCTCCGACGGGCCAGTGTTTACAAAACTGCATACGCTAGGAACCAGATCCGGATTTAGGTTTGATGAGGTCCTAATGGGGCCCTTTATATGTCCTGCTGTCCTTTGTCAACAACAAATTGCCACTGGTTTTTTGTGTTGAATATATGCTATATGGTATAATGGACCTCATAGATGTCTAAAGCCATTTGCACATGCAGAATGTAGGCAAATAATAATAATAATAATAATAATAACAACAACAACAACAACAACAACAACAACAACAATATATTTATTATTTATACCCCACCCATCTGGCTGGGTTTCCCCAGCCACTCTGGGCGGCTTCCAACAGAAAAATAAAACACCCAGGTGGCGCTGTGGGTTAAATCACAGAGTCTAGGGCTTGCTGATCAGAAGGTCGGCGGTTCGAATCCCTGCAACGGGGAGAGCTCCCGTTGCTTGGTCCCAGCTCCTGCCCACCTAGCAGTTCGAAAGCACATCAAAAGTGCAAGTAGATAAATAGGGACCGCTCCGGCGGGAAGGTAAACGGCGTTTCCGTGCGCTGCTCTGGTTCGCCAGAAGCAGCTTTGTCATGCTGGCCACATGACCTGGAAGCTGTCTGCGGACAAACGCCGGCTCCCTCGGCCTATAGAGCGAGATGAGCGCCGCAACCCCAGAGTCGGACACAACTGGACCTGATGGTCAGGGGCCCCTTTACCTTAATCTATTAAACATTAAAAGCCTCCCTGAACAGGGCTGCCTTCAGATGTCTTCTAAAAGTCTGCTAGTTGTTTTCCTCTTTGACATCTGTTGGGAGGGCGTTCCACAGGGCAGGCGCCACCAGCGAGAAGGCCCTCTGCCTAGTTCCCTGCAACTTGGCTTCTCGCAACGAGGGAACCGCCAGAAGGCCCTCGGTGCTGGACCTCAGTTATATATAGAAATGAGCAAACCAGGGAGCAGGCAGGGCCCATAACTTACATCATAGGAGCCGACACAACACAAAACACTGTTGCTGGATGTAGGAATGTTTTACTTGACTGCCTCTCATGGATCACATCCCACAGAACCTACATGCCCATTGGGGTGAGGGATTTTACATTTTAAAGCAAATGTCCTGGATTTTGGGTTTTTGTGTGCGTGGGTAGCGCAGGCTTGGCGGAGGGGCTGCTGAGCAATTACACTCAAAAATCTCAACAGCAACTTTTTGTGTCTCTTGCGATAGGGCAACCTAATTTAGGAAAACACTACTTTGGAGCGGACTCCCTCTCGCTTGCTTGTAGGGGGTGGCAGAGAGCAGCATGGGAAAGTTGTGTGTAGGAAACAGCCAATAATACAAAGTTGAAATCTACATTTGCTGCCCCACCCACTTCCCCTCTGGCTCCGCCCATCATGGACACGCCCCTCCCCTGCCCCAATTTTGCCCAGACCTGATTGTGACCCTTAGATTGCCAAAAGTTTCGTTCAGCCCTGATCCAAATATTTTAAAAAACCAAACCCATCAAAATAGCAAGATGCTTGATTCAACACTTTTTCTTTCTTCCAAAGAACACCTAGATCTTTTGCAGAACAATATGGGAACTTCTAAGCCTTCACAATCCACCCTTATCTGAATTATCTGAATTTCCCTTATCTGAAGAGAAGGTTAAGGGGTGATATGATAGGCATGTTCAAATATATAAAAGGATGTCATATGGAGGAGGGAGAAAGATTGTTGTCTACTGCTCCAGAGAAGCGGACACGGAGCAATGGATTCAAACTTCAAGAAAGAAGATTCCACCTAAACATTAGGAAGAACTTCCTGACAGTAAGAGCTGTTCGGCAGTGGAATTTGCTACCAAGGAGTGTGGTGGAGTCTCCTCCTTTGGAGGTCTTTGAGCAGAGGTTTGACAGGCATATGTCAAGAATGCTTTGATGGTGTTTCCTGCTTGGCAGGGGGTTGGACTGGATGGCCCTAGTGGTCTCTTCCAACTCTATGATTCTATGATTCTATGAATTTTGCAGTCCAATTCTCCAACCAAACAACATTGAAATAGAAACATATATTAGGGGAGAGTGTACAAACCCATGAAGGCATTACTGAAGCTAACATAAACATGGATTGTATTGGGAAACATCGCTTGCAAGAGAGTCACATGTAAATGGTGTCTATCCGGAGAAATTTGCAGTAAAGCCTGAGCAAATTTTCGTGAGCTTTTAAAATTATTATCTCAGATTGAACTGAATTTCAGATTTAAGTGAGCCAGTGTGGTTTGGATGTCCCTATTTTCAGAAGAGAAATGTTGGGGGGGGGGTACGCCGCTTCCTTTACATGCTCATGAACAAGCAAGTCTTGATCTATTTCAGAATCGCTTCTCCCCCCCCCCCATCCCGTCTTGATGCGTTGACCAAAGTAACAAGGTTGGAGGCATGATGGTGAGGGCGGGGGAATGGAGCTTATTAGAAGCTTCTCCCTTTTCAGAGCTGCTCAGACAGATCCTTTAAATAGATCTGAAGGAGTCCCAGCGCCTCGGCCAGATCGATCTGGCGTGCTTGATGGAAGATCGTTCGGGAGATGTGGTTTGTCTATCGGGGGCTGCTCCCCCCCCCCGTCTGCCCGTTCCTGGTACACTTCTCTCTCATCTGCCTGATTTCTTCATCCTTTCCCACAGAGCCCATCTTCCCCTCACCTCCCACTCCCTCTATCTGGGAGCTAAAACTATTTCTGAAAGGAAGAAGAAAAATCACTGCTTTGCAATCAGCCTGGATTGGGAAGGGGGCAGGAAGACCTGGGAAAATCCGTCTCTCTCTCTCTCTCTCTCTCTCTCTCTCTCTCTCTCTCTCTCTCTCTCTCTCTCTCCGTTTCTTGATTTTCAAACCCTATATTTGCCATTTTACGTTTCTGTGGCATGTCCAGGCCACCTTTCCCTTGAAGTTCCTCGAGGTGGCCGTAGATGGATCTATTTATTTCGTTTATTTTTTAATTTTATTTTTTTTTCATTTTCAGCTTTGGCAAATACGTTAACTTAAAAACAAAACGAACCCTGCAAAACGTTTACAAATCCCATTTAGCTTCCCCCTTTGACTTCCTTCTGTGGCTCCTTATTTCATATCTTTTTATTGCTGCATATCCAATACATTTACATATTTCTCCCCCTTAATTACCTCTCACTGTTTGTGTTTATATCGGTCCTACTAATTATTAATATTATTATTTGTTGAATTTATATACCCGCAGGTCTCAGGGCCCGAATGTTTTAATTTGTTTACAATGTATCTTCAAATAGTCGATCGATTCTATTTTTAAAAGCCTCTCTTCCTGATTTCTTATTCTTCCGGTGAGTTTCGCCATTTCTGCATGTTCCGTTAATTTTAATCGCCAATCTTCCTCGGTCAGAACTGTTTCTTCTTTCCATCTTTGGGCATAAATCATTCTAACAGCCGCGGTAGCACACATAAACAATTTATTAAAAATTTCTGTTCGGTGGACACTTCTCCAATATCTCCCATCCTCATTTCACCCCCACACATAGGGTCCAACTCCCAGGGGCTGAAGGGGTCACATTCTGCCCCACAAAATAAAATATTTGCAAGGACCGGGCCCCCACAAAGTTGACAGGCATTGTCATTCAATTGTTGTGTACGTATCACATCTTGTGATCTATTATGCAGGGCAAGGCTTACCTGGGCATATGGGCATAACCGGGGGGGGGGGTTTTGCAAATCAAGTGAATGAATAAAAATGCTTACCTAACTGACCAATTGCACCGCAGATAACTCGGTTCTGCCCTCCTGCAAAGCAAAGCCTGTCCCCCTAAAATAAATCCTGGCTATGCCCGTGCCTGCCCCCCCAATTTTTTATTCAAATTGGCACCCCTGAACCCCGCAACAAGGTAGGTTAGGCTGAGAGAGGCAGTGACTGGCCTCCAAGGCTAACCACTGAGCATCGTGACCAAGAGAGGATTTGAACCTGAGTCTCCAAGGTCCTAGTCCAACACTTGATCCACCAAACCACACTGGCTTGCTTAAATCTGAAATTCAGTTCAATCTGAGATAATCATTTAAAAAGCTCACGAAAATTCGCTCACGCTTTACTGCAAATTTCTCCCGATAGACACCATTTACATGCCACTCTCTTACAAGCGATGTTTCCCAATATAATCCATGTTTATGTTAGCTTCAGTAATGCCTTCATGGGTTTGTACACTTCCCCCTAATATATGTTTCTATTTCAATGTTGTTTGGTTGGAGAATTGGATTGCAAAATTCAGATAAGGGTGGATTGTGAAGGCTTAGAAGTTCCCATATTGTTCTGCAAACTTCGGAAACTCAGCTTTCAGTGCCTGTTAAATCAAAATCCGCCCCCCCCCCAATCTCTAGTCCTGAACTTGGTTGCTCCCTGTCTTTTGAAGAATCTCCCTTCCTGACGTAGGTGCTCTTTGGAAGAAAGAAAAAGTGTTGAATCGAGCATCTTGCTATTTTGATGGGTTTGTTTTTAAAAAAATATTTGGATCAGGGCTGAACGAAACTTTTGGCAATCTAAGGGTCACAATCAGGTCTGGGCAAAATTGGGGCAGGGGAGGGGCGTGTCCATGGCGGGCGGAGCCAGATGGGAAGTGGGTGGGGCAGCAAATGTAGATTTCAACTTTGTATTATTGGCTCGTTCCTACACACAACTTTCCCATCCATGCTGCTCTCTGCCACCCCCTACAAGCAAGCGAGAGGGAGTCCGCTCCAAAGTAGTGTTATCCTAAATTAGGTTGCCCTATTGCAAGAGACACAAAAAGTTGCTGTTGAGATTTTTGAGTGCCATTGCCCGACAGCCCCTCCACCACGCCTGCCCCACCCGTGCCAGAGCTAGGCACACAAAAACCCAAAATCCAGGGCATTTGCTTTAAAATGTAACACCCCCTCCCCCAGGATGGGCATGTAGGTTCTGTGGGATATGATTCATGAGAGGCAGTCAAGTACAACATTCCTTGCAATGCTAGAGAAGACATGCGAGGGAATGTTTGGTCCAGCCAGTTGAAACTTCCTGTTCCTCCTGGCTGGAGCACCCTTCCTTTTGCATGTGATAGAAGGTGGGCAAGACCTCACCTGTCCAGGTAACAAAAGGACGAGTCACGCAGCACACCTCCCTCTTTTTGACTTCCTTCTGAATTTGCCCAGCTCTTATCTCTCAGCCAGCAGAAGCACTGGGATTATTCCCCCATATGGGATAGATCCACATGTGTATATTTGTAACTAAGTCTGTCTTCAGGGATCCAACTATGAACTGATGTGAGCAAACTTCTTTTATTGACTTTGAATAAGATTGTGGCATCTTTATTCTTTTAAGAGGGATTCAAGGGGACTTACCAGGAACATGAGAAGAGAAGACTCCCTGGAAAAGACCCTGATGCAGGGAAAGATGGAGGGCACAAGGAGAAGGGGACGACAGAGGACGAGATGGTTGGACAGTGTTCTCGAAGCTACGAACATGAGTTTGACCAAACTGCAGGAGGCAGTGCAAGACAGGAGTGCCTGGCGTGCTATGGTCCATGGGGTCACAAAGAGGCGGACATGACTAAATGACTCAACAACAACAACACCAGAAACATACAATTCAATACTGAATTGTATGATAGTGAGAGGCTCACATGAGCCTGCAACCGGCTATCTGCTGTGCATGTAAAAGGGGAATGTAAACTCTGCTAAGGTAAGGAACTTGCCAGCGCAAGTTAGGAAGGATATTAATAAACGATATACAGTATCCTCTCCTGCCTCCCTGAACGTTCCCACAGGGCCCCCAAAAGAGGACATGCCTAGGAATTCCCACACAATATGACAACCCTAGAAATACACACAGCTTAAATTTTATATATAGTGTATATATGAATTATTATTATTATTATTATTATTATTATTATTATTATTATTAAATGTATACCGCCCTTTATCAAAAGATCCCAGGGTGCTGCGCAACATTAAAAACACATTACAGGACATCAACAATAATAATAAACATAATAAAGAGCATACTGACAGACAGGCAAATAAGAAAATAGTTAACATCAACGTGCTATTAGCCCAGAGATGGAAAGCAGAAAGAGGCCCTAGCAGAGAGGAATGGCAAACCAAGCTGTTGGATTATGCCAAAATGGTAAAACTGACCGGAAAGCTCAGGAACCAAGAAGACAAAAACTTCAGAAAAGAATGGGGTGGGATTAATAATTTATTTAGGAGACCTGCTGTAAGCAGATGAAAACGTTAGCAGGATTCTAATTTCACTTGTAATGTAACCAACACCTTGGACAATATGAACAGGTACAAAATATTTGTTGTTGTTGTTTAGTCATGTCCGACTCTTTGCGACCCCATGGACCAGAGCACGCCAGGCACTCCTGTCTTCCACTGCCTCCCGCAGTTTGGTCAAACTCATGTTCGTAGCTTTGAGAACACTATCCCACCATCTCGTCCTCTGTCGTCCCCTTCTCCTAGTGCCCTCCATCTTTCCTAACATCAGAGTCTATTCCAGGCATCCCTAAACTTCGGCCCTCCAGATGTTTTGGACTGCAATTCCCATCATCCCTGACCACTGGTCCTGTTAGCTAGGGATCATGGGAGTTGTAGGCCAAAACATCTGGAGGGCCGCAGTTTGGAGATGCCTGGTCTATTCCATCCCCTCCAACGTTTCTTCTGTGAAAATAGGGACATCCTAAGGAAAAGGGGGACATTCCAGGGTCAAATCAGAAACCGGAGTATCTTCTGTGAATCCAGGACTCTCCCTGGAAAATAGGGACACTTAGAGGGTCTGCAAATCTGTGACCATCGAAAGATAATAAAATCACCACATTGTCAATAAAGGGTTCCATCCAGCTAAGTCCTACAGTCCTAAGTCGATCGTGTCTGCACATTTGAACTGACTGACTCCGAGAGAGGCTCCCATTGGACACAATTTGATTGCCCAGCGTTTTCCAAAAAATGAATGCACCACATGGAATGTCTACTCTTATTCCTGGTGAATAAGCAGCTGTTCTTCTGAGGAGCCACAGCATCATTTTCCATCGTGGGAGAATCCTTCCTCTTAGCCGACCCCAATCTGCACCTGTCCCTCTTGGGTCTGTGCTGGCCAAACCCCCCACATAACCCCCCCTTCCCACCCCTCATTTCCGTCTTACAGCTCGCAAGCTGAGCGGATCGATGCATTTTTATGTTCGATTTAAAGAAAGGGGGGAGAGACGGGGGGGGGAATCTCTCCCCACGCATTTAGCAACACACCAATTGAAGATAATTGCTTCCCAACATCTCGGGCTCTGTAATTTGTGTTTTTTCTCGTTTCCACAAAAAGAAGAAGAAGAAACACTTTGGGTTATCGCCCATGTTAGCCCTGCTCAGGGTAGACCCAATGGAATCAGTGAGCCTCAGTTTGCCATTATTATTATTATTATTATTATTATTATTATTATTATTATTATTATACCCCACCCGTCTGGCCCATGGAATAGGACAGGCTTCCTCAACTTCGGCCCTCCAGATGTTTTGAGACTACAATTCCCATCATCCCTGGCCACTGGTCCTGCTAGCTAGGGATCATGGGAGTTGTAGGCCAAAAACATCTGGAGGGCCATGGTTGAGGAAGCCTGGAATAGGACATCCCTATTTTCATGGGAGAAATGTTGGAGGGGATGGAAAAGGACATCCCTATTTTCACAAGAGAAATGTTGGAGGGGATGGAATAGGACGTCCCTCTTTTCATGGGAGAAATGTTGGAGGGGATTGAATAGGACATTCCCTATTTTCATGGGAGAAATGTTGGAGGGGATTGAATAGGACATTCCCTATTTTCATGGGAGAAATTTTGGAGGGGATGGAACAGGACATTCCCTATTTTCATGGGAGAAATGTTGGAGGGGATGAAATAGGACGTCCCTATTTTCATGGGAGAAATGTTGGAGGGGATGGAATAGGACGTCCCTATTTTCATGGGAGAAATGTTGGAGGGGATGGAATAGGACGTCCCTATTTTCATGGGAGAAATGTTGGAGGGGATTGAATAGGACATTCCCTATTTTCATGGGAGAAATGTTGGAGGGGATTGAATAGGACATTCCCTATTTTCATGGGAGAAATGTTGGAGGGGATGAAATAGGACGTCCCTATTTTCATGGGAGAAATGTTGGAGGGGATGGAATAGGACATTCCCTATTTTCATGGGAGAAATGTTGGAGGGGGTGGAATAGGACATTCCCTATTTTCATGGGAGAAATGTTGGAGGGGATGAAATAGGACGTCCCTATTTTCATGGGAGAAATGTTGGAGGGGATGGAATAGGACATTCCCTATTTTCACGGGAGACATGTTGGAGGGGATGGAATAGGACGACCCTATTTCCATGGCATTCAACCTGCAGTCTCTACATTTAGTCAAAGTAGACCCCTGGAAATGGATGGGCACAGCTAGGTATGTTGCTATGTCCCTTAATTTGAATGGGTCTACTCTAAGGAGTGGGACCCAGGTGGCGCTGTGGTTAAACCACAGAGCCTAGGGCTTGCTGATCAGATGGTCGGCGGTTCAAATCCCTGTGACGGGGTGAGCTCCCGTTGTTTGGTCCCAGTTCCTGCCAACCTAGCAGTTCGAAAGCACGTCAAAATGCAAGTAGATAAATAGAAACCGCTACAGCAGGAAGGTAAATGGCGTTTCCATGTGCTGCTCTGGTTTGCCAGAAGCGGCTTTGTCATGACCTGGAAGCTTTACGCCGGCTCCCTCGGCCAATAATGCGAGATGAGCGCGCAACCCCAGAGTCGGTCACGACTGGACCTAATGGTCAGGGGTCCCTTTACCTTTTTACTCTAAGGAGTGACTCAAGAACCCAGTGATCACACCGGGTGAGCGTAGCGGTTAAAGCATTGTTCTAGTACAGGCATCCCCAAACTTCGGCCCTCCAGATGTTTTGGCCTACAACTCCCATGATCCCTAAGAGGACCAGTGGTCAGAGATGATGGGAATTGTAGTCCAAAACATCTGGAGGGCCAAAGTTTGGGGATACCTAGAAGACCACAGTACCCAGAAGACCACTCTTCTAGTACCTAGAAGACCACTCTTATAAAGGCAATGGTGCCCACCAGAGAGGTGCCAGAACTGACTGAATAACGCCATCATCGTCATCATCATCATCATCATCATCATCATCATCATCATCATCTTGGAACCAGTCTCTTGAGCAAGCGCTCAGCAGCACGAAAATACCAGAAGGTGTCCCTCGGCTCTTGCTCCTGTCCGGATCACTCTGCGTCACCCAGCCTGAAGATATTTCTTGATTTCCCCTATCTGTCTATTCTTCGGCTCTCTGCGATGACAGGACATACACAGAAAGTGAGAGAGAGAGAGAGAGAGACACTTGTCTCTCATCCCATCCATACCAGGCACTACTTTGCACTTACGTATTGATCTGGTTTGCCTTCAGAATGTCGCTAAGAGGGTGCAGGACAGCAAGGCAAAAGTACCCCCATTGTATTCAAGGTCAAAGCTAGCTCTCTCTCCTTCTCTCTGTTTCTGTGTGTGTGTGTGTGTGTGTGTGTGTGCGCACACACACACACACATGAAAAATCTCAATGATGAAGGGGGTGGCGGCTGTGTTTCTCAGGAACCAAAGTGCTCCTTTTGAAAGGCGCTCGCTAAATGCAGGTAATCATCCCAGCATCTGGGATTATACAAGGCTGGCTGGGGTTTTTTGTGTGTGTGCGTGCGATTTCTCTCCCTTTCTCCATCTTGCCTTGCCGCACTCGGGGCGGACGAGGAACCCCCTGAAGCTTGAGGTTCCGACACAAGCTAGAAGCCCTGGGCGGGAAGTGGGGGGGGGAGCAGGATGCGAAAAGGCAACCTTTGCTTCTGAATGCATAGAATCGTAGAGTCGGAAGGGACCCCCAAAGGTCATCCAGTCCACCCCCCTTGCGATGCAGGAATCTCAAGGAAGGAGAGTCCATAAATTCCCAAGACAGTCTGTTCCACTGCCAAACAGAAATAGCAAAGCCATCATGCCTAGTAAGATAGCCTTATCCTCAGAGGGTTTTTCCGATCCCCTTTCCCTTCCTTCCTCCCTTCCCTCTTTCTTTCTCTCTCTTTCTTTCTGTCCTTCCCCAAGTTCCCCCCGCGTTCCTGTTTTCCGTTTCCAGGCTTGCCCCTTTCCCGATGGAACGGAGAAAAACTGCCTTCCGTAGTTCAGTCTTGTCCACACCGACTTGCCAGCTGCTCTCCGGCGATTCAGACACAGGGGTCCTTATCAGTGGTGTAGCGTGGGTTACCAGTGCCCAGGGCAACCCCCTAGCCTGTGGTTCCTGTCAAGGCCAGGCGGCCATAGCAGTGGGGAAGGGTCTTCCTAGCAGGGAGAGGAAAGCTGGGGAGGTGACAGCTACGGTGGCTGCTTATATTATTATTATTATTATTATTATTATTATTATTATTATTATTATTATCTCCCTTGATTGAAAAAACCTCGAAGCGGTTTATTTTTCTGTTGAAATTTGGCATGCGCACCCTGAATTTTGCCCCGTCTGGGCCCCTCCCATGCTATGCCACTGGTCCTAATCTCAGCCCTACCTCGATATGCCAATGAGCTCTGAACCTGGGGCCTTCTGGGGCTCAAACTGTTGCCCATTCCCTAAAACTTTAAGGAAGATTCTAGTCCTCATGGCTACGAATTAAAGGCCTGCTTAATAGGAACAGAGAGCTGCCTCACACAGAGTCGCACCATGGGCCCCCTTTGTTGCCTTCGTCGGACTTTCTCAACCTCGGGTCCCCAGAAGTCAATTGACCACAACTTCCATCGTGCCTAGCCAACATGACCAGGGGTTAAAAACCCCTGGGGACCCGAGGTTGAGAACCAGCTGTCAGCAGCTCCTTGGAGTTTTAGATGGGACATTTCCAGCCACACTTGGATATTATTATTATTATTATTATTATTATTATTATTATTATTATCATTATCATTATCATTATCATTATTCCATCCATCTGGCTGGGTTCCCCCAGCCACTCTGGGCAGCTCCCAACAGAATATTAAAAACACGATAAAACATCAAATATTAAAAGCTTCCTTAAACAGGGCTGCCTTCAGATGTCTTCTAAAAGTCAGGCTTATTTCCTTGACATCTGACGGGAGGGCGCCACCACCGAGAAGGCCCTCTGCATGGTTCCCTGTAACCTCACTTCTCGCAGGGAGGGAACCGCCAGAAGGCCCTCGGAGCTGGACCTCAGTGTCCGGGCTGGACGATGGGGGTGGAGACGCTCCTTCAGGGATACTGGGCCGTTGTGGGCTTTCAAGGTTAGCACCAACACTTTGATTTGTGCTTGGAAACATCCTGGGAGCCAATGTAGGTCTTTCAGGTCCGGTGTTATATGGTGTTCTTGGAGATACCACTGGGGCAGAACATTGTTGTTGTTTAGTCGTTGAGTCATGTCCGACTCTTCATGATGCCAGGCCCTCCTGTCTTCCACTGCCTCCCGCAGTTTGGTCAAACTCATGTTCGTAGCTTCGAGAACACTGTCCAACCATCTCGTCCTCTGTCGTCCCCTTCTCCTTGTGCCCTCCATCTTTCCCAACATCAGGGTCTTTTCCAGGGAGTCTTCTCTTCTCATGAGGTGGCCAAAGTATTGGGGCCTCAGCTTCAGGATCTGTCCTTCCAGTGAGCACTCAGGGCTGATTTCCTTCAGAATGGAGAGGTTTGATCTTCTTGCAGTCCATGGGACTCTCAAGAGTCTCCTCCAGCACCATAATTCAAAAGCATCAATTCTTCGGCGATCAGCCTTCTTGATGGTCCAGCTCTCACTTCCATACATCACTACTGGGAAAACCATAGCTTTAACTATACGGACCTTTGTAGGCAAGGTGATGTCTCTGCTTTTTAAGATGCTGTCTAGGTTTGTCATTGCTGGGGCAGAACATAGGACCTTCTGTATGCAAAGCGGGTGGTCTGCCCCTGAGCTGCAGCCTTCCCTTCCCCCCTCCCTCTCTCTTTCGCCTTCCTCTTCTTTTTCTTTCTTTTATTAACCCGGGCAAGATCAGGCCCCCTCGCCGCCAGCCCCAAACGACATGCCGCAAGCCCTCTCCAGCCCCGAGACGTTCTGCAGGGAGCCCGTTTACAAGAACAGCCCCGGCTCCCTTTCCCAAACAAGCCCTCCCAGCCCACCACACATTTCCAGCTATCCATAATCTAATATACGTTACCATAGCGCCAATCAATAACCCAGCAAGCCAGGGCTGGATTTACGAACCCCCCCCCCCCAATCCCTCCTTCTCTTTTAAAGGAACAGCGTGCCGCAGGCAGTTTCCCAGTTCTTCCTCCTTAGCCTTTTCAAGAAGGCAAAAATGCAAGTCCTGAACGCTTGGACAGGTAAAAAAAAACCACACACACACAACCCCTGGTCATCTAACTGCACTGGCCGAATGCAGCCCCTCTAAGCCTCTCTGTCTGGCCTGGGGGTTCTTGCCAAGCCACACCCCTTTTCCTCAGGCCACACCCTCCCCCAGCTCTGTCTTTGCACCCTTCTTGAGTTTTTGGCCGGGCTGAAATGTTGCCCCGGAACCATGCGAACTCCTCTTGCTTGCTTGTCTGGCTGGTGCAGTGTCAAAACTAGCCTCCTTGGTATCACAGAACCGCAGAGTTGGAAGGGGGTCACGTGGGTCATCTAGCCCAACCCCCTGTTTTTGCCCGGTGCGGGTCTCAAACTCACGACCCTTGAGATTAAAAGTCTCATGCTCTGTGGATTGTGTGAGTGCCTGGAGGCAGTTGGAGGATGGATGGCGGCTAACGGATTGAGGCTGAATTCCGACAAGATAGAAGAACTGTTGGGGGGGAGGGGCAAGCCAAAGGTGCCAGGAGGTAGCCAAGATATTGCCTGACCACATTTCCAAGGACACGGCAAAATGTATTCTGCAGATACTCCTCTGGGAGCCTGGGAGATTCCTCTGCATTTTGGCCTGTCTCGTTTATTGGGGAAGGAGGGAAATCACAGACTGTTGGAGGATGGATGGTGTCTAAACAGATTGAGGTTGAATCCTGACAAGGCAGAAGTGCTGTTTTGGGGGGACAGGGGGCGGGCAGGTATGGGGGACTCCTTGGTCCTGAATGGGGCAACTGTGCCCCCCAAAGGACCAGGTGTGCAGCCTAGGAGTCATTTTGGACTCACAGCTGTCCATGGAGGCGCAGGTCAATTCTGTGCCCAGGGCAGCTGTCTGCCAGCTCCATCTGGTATGCAGGATGAGACCCTCCCTGTTCGGAGACTGTCTGGCCAGAGTGGTGCATGCTCTACTTATCTCCTGCTTGGACTCCTGCCATGCGCTCTACGTGGGGCTACCTTTGCCGGTGACCTGGAAACTACAATTAATCCAGAATGCGGCAGCTAGACTAGTGACTGGGAGTGGCCGCTGAGACCACATAACACCGGTCCTGAAAGACCTACATTGGCTCCCAGCACATTTCCAAGCACAATTCAAAGTGTTGGTGCTGACCTTGAAAGCCCTAAACGGCCTCAGCCCATTATACCTGAAGTAGCGTCTCCACCCCCATCGTCCAGCCCGGACACTGAGGTCCAGCTCCGAGGGCCTTCTGGCGGTTCCCTCCCTGGGAGAAGGGAGGTTACAGGGAACCAAGAGAGGGCCTTCTCGGTGGTGGTGCTGGCGCCGCCCTACCCACCTTTGCCCCCGCCCCAGAAGCCACTCCCTGACCTGAGTCAACGTCATGTTTTGAACCAGCGACCAGTCCCTGGGAAATCTACCATGGGGGACGAAAACTGGGCTGGAAACCAGATTAACCCTCCAGAAACAACTAGTCTGCAACTCCATCCCTTTGAACATTCAGTGCTGCTGGGACAGAGGTTTGACCTCACCCCTGGAGGCGCACTCCATTGTCTCTTGCCAAC
Organism: Zootoca vivipara; assembly: GCF_963506605.1. NCBI lineage: Eukaryota > Metazoa > Chordata > Lepidosauria > Squamata > Lacertidae > Zootoca > Zootoca vivipara. The sequence continues at coordinate 2,094,178 of NC_083281.1, read as the reverse complement.
AGCTGAATATTGTAACCCACTCTGGCGTCTTATCATGAAGAGTAAAGGTAAAGGGACCCCTGACCATTAGATCAAGTCACGGACGTCTCTGGTGTTGCGGCACTCATCTCGCTCTATAGGCGGAGGGAGCCGGCATTTGTCCACAGACAGCTTCCGGGTCATGTGGCCAACATGACTAAGCCGCTTCTGGCAAACCAGAGCAGCGCACGGAAATGCCATTTACCTTCCTGCCGGAGCGGTACCTATTTATCTGCTTGCACTATGACGTGCTTTCGAACTGCTAGGTTGGCAGGAGCTGGGACCGAACAACGGGAGCTCTCGCCGTCACGGGGATTCGAACCACCAACCTTCTGATCGGCAAGCCCTAGGCTCAGTGGTTTAAGAAATGTTATAAATGTGGGGGGGTGTTTGCCAGAGGCTTAAGCCACCTCATCTCAGTGACACAACAGAAACCGTGGCCCCCTAAAATGCACCCATCAAATATCATCCCAATAGGTCCTCAGTCAAGGGAGAGAGGAAACCAGTGGCTTGTCGACAGCACGACTTTCTCCTGATGCAGGCAGTTTGGGGCTAATATCCAGAAGAGGGCAACCCAAATGGTCAAAGGCCTGGAAACGATGCCTTATGAGGAACGGCTTAGGGAGCTGGGTATGTTTAGCCTGGAGAAGAGAAGGTTAAGGGGTGATATGATAGCCATGTTCAAATATATGAAAGGATGTCATATAGAGGAGGGAGAAAGGTTGTTTTCTGCTGCTCCAGAGAAGCGGACACGGAGCAATGGATTCAAACTTCAAGAAAGAAGATTCCACCTAAACATTAGGAAGAACTTCCTGACAGTAAGCTGTTCAACAGTGGAATTTGCTACCAAGGAGTGTGGTGGAGTCTCCTTCTTTGGAGGTCTTTAAGCAGAGGCTTGACAGGCATATGTCAAGAATGCTTTGATGGTGTTTCCTGCTTGGCAGAGGGTTGGACTGGATGGTCCTTGTGGTCTCTTCCAACTCTATGATTCTATGATTCTACACATTTTCACCAGCAACTTTCCCTGACCCAATGCATTTTTTTGCAGTTGCTGTTCTCACTGGCATATGCATTCCCCCCCCCCCCAAAAAAACCCACAGACAAACAAACAAACAAACAACTTTCCCCTAGTATCACGTGGCCGGAGAATCGCACCATGAAATCCACATAGCTGCAAATTTCGGAGGGTGAAATCTCTGCGTCACATCCTTCTCTTTCTTTCCAAACACGTGGATCTGGGTCTGCTTGACACGAATGGAATAAGATGTCTCTACCAGGGCCGGATTTAGGTTTGATGCGGCCCTCAGCTCCTGAAGGTAATGAGGCTGTTTATATGCCCAGCTGTCCTTTGTCAACAACAAATTGTTGCTGTTTTTTGTGTTGAATATATGGTATATGTAAACTGATGGACCTAACAGGTATCTCAAGCCATTTGCCCATGTTGCCCTGCAACCAGTCCATGCAGAGTGAGGGCACCCTATATATAGAAAGGAGCAAACCAGGGATATTTTAGGGAGCAGGCGAGCAGGCGGGGGCCCTGATTTACATCCTAGGAGCCTACACGACACAAAACACTGTTGCTGGATGTAGGTTTTATTTTATTGGTTTTTATCTTATATTTTGGAAATGTACATCCAGGTTTTTTTCCCCTTTCATTTTTTGGGGGCCCCCCAAGAGAGTGGGGCCCTAAGCTAGAGCTTGTTCAGCTTATGCGTAAATCTGGCACCGAGAATCATACAAAATGCATTGTGCTGAATGATACGCAGCCATGTGAATATTATGCCAAACTTGTCTACAGAAATGCAAAAAAAAAAACAACACCCAGAAACAACCTAGGGGAAATGCAAATGAATTTTCATAAGCTATAGTTTATTTAGCCTATACGTAAATCTGACACTGGTCTCTACGCCACCCTGTCGCCTCCAGTTTACAGCCTTGGGTCTTTCCTGGCTCTAAACCTCAGGCCAACCAGTTGGATTCTGGTTCAGATATTAAATGGGCAGCCGTGGGGCAATGCCCCCTGTCTTCTTCTTATCTGCCCTGGTGGGGTTGGATTTAGCCACAGCCACGTCCCAGAGGGAGTCTCTCCCGGTCTTCATCTCCCCTTAACATCCCAGGCTCCGTGACTTCCATTAATTCACTTCACACCCCGAGCATTGATCCTGAGCGTTCAGCGCTCTCGCTCTTTCTCCTATGCTCAAACGCAGCTTTCACGCTCCTCTCTGCGCTTGCCTCCTGCATGTATGTACCCAATACATGCGTACCCAGACACACCATCAAATCTCTCAGCCTCCCATCTCTCTTTCCCCCCCCCAAAAAAATTCTCTCTCTTTCTCCCCTTCTCCATCTCCCCTTCTCCTAAACCAATGGGCAGACCCAGCCTCCCTGCTGAATGATCCATACAAACTCATTTACTCCGGGAGAAATCGATGGGCGCGAAATAGCGCATGAGGCAAGGCAAGGAATCTGTCTGAGGATCGACCGGGCTGGTCAAAGAGGCATGGAGGGACCCTGGCCAGGAATCGCCCTGATTCCACCCCATGTACAGGGAGTGAAGGGCCAGCAGTAAGATGGGAGCTAGATCTTACAACGGCGGAATAAGGGGAGAGACGCAGAAGGGATATTTGTCTCCTCTTCCTTTGGCAATGATAATAAAACACTGTGGGAGCACGAATGTCTTTCTGCGCGCAGGGCTGGATTTATGTACAGTGGTACCTCGGGTTACGAACTTAATTCATTCTTAACCCGAAACTGTTCTTAACCTGAGGCGCGCTTTTGCTAATGGGGCCTCCCGCTGCTGCCGCCACCGCCGTGCAATTTCCGTTCTCATCCTGGGGCAAAGTTCTCAACCCGAGGTACTACATCAGCGGAGTTTGTAACCCAAAGCGTTTGTAACCCGAGGTACCACTGTATAAGCTAAACGGGCTACAGCATAGGGCCCCACTCTCTTGGGGGCCCCCAAAAAGTTAAAGGGAAAAACAACAACTGGATGTACATTTCCAAAATATAAGATAAAAAACAAATAAAGCAAAACCTCCATCCAGCAACAGTGTTTTGTGTTGTGTCGGCTCCTAGGATGTAAGTCATGGGCCCCGCCTGCTAGCCTGCTCCCCAAAATATCCCTGGTTTGCTCCTTTCTATATATAGGGTGCCTACATTCTGCATGAACCGGTTCCATGGCAATGTGTGCAAATGGCTTGAGATACCTATTAGGTCCATCAATTACCGTATAGCATATATTCAACAACAAAAAACAGTGACAATTTGTTGTTGACAAAGGACACCTGGACCCCCTACTATATGTTGGCTATATAGAGAAGCTGTGATATATTGCCGGGGGTGGGAGTGGGAGAGAAGAGGAAAGCGATTTTTCAGCTGCCAGCCATGTCTATGTCTCATCCAGAAAGTATAGCCAGAGACATTTTGGATATTTTTACAAATTCAAGCGGACAGAAAATTCGCCCCTGAAGAAGAGGTCATGTCCTGGAAAAGGAGGACACATGGCAACCCTATGAGAGATGCAACTTCCTCGAGTGTTGCTAGACTCCAACTCCTACCAATTCTGATAACAGGACTTGCAAGCCAGAATAGGAAGTCCAACAGCGCCCTGAATGCCTTATCGGAAGTCCCCGGAGCCCTGTCTCTGGGGATTGACTGCCTTTGATCACAATTCACCTTCGAAAAAAGAAAAGAAGGGAAAAGAAGGCAAAGCTGCAATGTAATAATAATAATAATAATAATAATAATAATAATAATAATAATATCTTATTTATACCCCGCCCATCTGGCTGGGTTTCCCCAGCCACTCTGGGCGGCTCCCAACAGAATATTAAAAAGACGATAAAACATCAGACATTAAAAACTTCCCTAATCAGGGCTGCCTTCAGATGTCTTCTAAAATTCAGGTAGTTTTTATTTCCTTGACATCTGACAGGAGGGTGTTCCACAGGGCGGGTGCCACTACCGAGAAGGCCCTTTGCCTGGTTCCCTGTAACTTGGCTTCTCACAGGGAGGGAACTGCCAGAAGGCCCTCGGAAGTGGACCTCAGTGTCCGGGATGGACGATGGGGGTGGAGACGCTCCTTCAGGTATACTGGGTCGAAGCCATTGAGGACTTTCAAGGTCAGCACCAACACTTTGAATTGTGCTTGGAAATGTACTGGGAGCCAATGTAGGAACGGTGTTATATGGTCTCAGTGGCTGCTCACAGTCCCCAGTCTGACTGCCGCATTCTGGATTAGTTGTAGTTTCCGGGTCACCTTCGATGGGAGCCCCACTTAGAGCGCAGGGCAGTAGTCCAAGCGGGAGATAACCAGAGCATGCACCACTCTGGCCAGACGGTGCAAGGGCAGGGAGGGTCTCATCCTGCGTACCAGTTGGAGCTGGAAGACAGCTGCCCTGGACACAGAATGGACCTGCGCCTCCATGGACAGCGGTGAGTCCAGAATGACTCCCAGGCTGCGCACCTGGTCCTTGGGGGGCACAGTTACCCCATTCAGGACCAGGGAATCCTCCACACCTGCCCGCCTCCTGTCCCCCACAAACAGTCCCTTTTCCATCCTCTTCTTTTGCACCCAGTGAGAGTCATTCTCAGAGCAACTCCTGGAAACGTCTAGTATAGGTTGGATTATCAAACCATCAAAATGCAAGGATACCCGTCACCTCCGTGGGTCTACTCTGAGGTTAGCTGGCCACAGCCCAGATGACCCACAGCTTTTCCAAATACATCTGCCCTTGCCTCCTTCATCTCCTCTAACTCTCCTTCCCACTCTCCCTGCCCCAACGCCAGCCCTTTTTCTTCTTCTTCTTCCCCCCCCCCCCCCGGCAACCGGCCAGCCCCACACGTGCCTATCGATCGCATTCTGCAATGACCTTTTTCATTTGAATGCAATCTATTGACCTTCTTGACCCTGGCAGAGAAAAGGTCTCTTCTGAGGTCTCAGAGGTCACTAAGATGCTGACCAGCTCCCGTTGCCAAGGCGACGGACATCCATCCCACCCCCCTCCGCTGCCCACTGTGCAATGTGTCGGCGTGGTTGACGCAAGCAGGTGTGGAGGGGAGAGGGTGCTTGGACAGTGCAGGTAGGGGATGTGGAGTTGGAGGGGACCCCCAAAGCTCATCCAGTCTCACCCCCTGCAACCCAGGAACCACAAGTAAGGAGAACTTTGTGGGCCCAGGGCAGGCTAGTCTCCAACCTTAAATCCAGCTCCACAGCGTTACTCAAGCAGCTCTCTGTTTCTTCGCCGGCCTCGGTTGTTCCATCTGCAGCCTGGGGCTAAGGCTGACCCAGCCTCTCTCCCCAGGAAAGTCCATCGGGTATCCAGATCAATAGCCTTTATTGGACAGGTTTTTTGTTGTCCAGGTTGGGGGACAGGTGCTCGTTCACTCCTACTAATAATAATAATAATAATAATTTATTATTTATAGTCCGCCCATCTGGTTTCCCCAGCCACTCTGGGCAGCTTACAGCATATATAAAAACACAGTAAATCATCAAATATTGAAAACTAAATAAAGATTAAACTATTTACAATCTGCTACTTTAAGGCCACACCGTAAGAGTTAATCTTACACCACAATTGTTTCTAATTCAGAGTTAGAGTTTGACCACCTGTCTCTCAAATAGAACACCAGGGATATCCCTCACTTTATTGCCAGATTTATGTACAAGCTAAACAAGCTATAGCTTAGGGCCCCACTCTCTTGCCCCCCCCCCAAAAAAAATTAAAGTTTGCTCATTTTTATATATAGGGTGACTACATTCTGCATGTGCAAATGGCTTGAGATACCTATTAGGTCCATCAATGACCACATTACATATATTCAACACAAAAAACAGTGACAATTTGTTGTTGACAAAGGACAGCTGGACATAGAAAGGGCCCCATTACCTTCAGTAGCTTAGGGCCCCATCAAACCTAAATCTGGCCCTGTTCACAACCAAAAGGAACAATCTCGGAAGAGGAAACTCTGAACTTCTAAGCCACGGACTGCCTTAGTGTCAGGCTTAAGTGGGAGAGGGTTGCATGCCGTGGAAATTTATCAATTGATTGTCTCACTCAAGAGGAGAGAGAGAACCGCTTTTGCCACCAACTAGCTAATGCAGAGCCACAACTAGACTTTTAACACTGTTCATTGTGCAAAGCTGTGATTGCAGCATGTTCCCTTCTACGGCAACCTAGCCAAGGGGGCACACGACCCCCCCAGGGGCAAAAGCTGGCCAAGCGACAAATGCAGGCTCCACCTTAGCAGGGCAGAAACTCGCACAAAACAATTCCATCGCCGCTGAGGCGAGAGGCATTTTCAGAGTTCAAAGGCAGCATCGCGGCAGAGGAGAATCCTAGACTTGCCCACCCAGGACCTGCACAAGAGCCTTTTTCGGGGGGGGGGGGGACAGCTCGGCTTCGACCGCCACCTTCAAAGGTTTGCCGTGCCAACGATAGAGCAGAGCCGTATTCAAGACTGTCCCGGTTCGGATGCTCTTATTCCCTGGCTGGCAAACCCATGTTGCCAAACACCCTTTCTCACACACCCACCCAAAAAAGACAAAAAAGACGAAGGGCTCTGGATCAAACATTTCCTAACCCTACCCAGCTGCACCCCCTACAGTTCGATGTGAACATTACACCTCAACTATAGGAAAAGGATGTGCAGATCGTACCTAAAACCTAGGTAAAGGTAAAGGTAAGGGTAAAGGGACCCCTGGCCATTAGGTCCCAGCGCTCATCTCGCTTTACTGGCCGAGGGAGCCGGCGTACAGCTTCTGGGTCATGTGGCCAGCATGACAAAACCGCTTCTGGTGAACCAGAGCAGCACACGGAAATGCTGTTTACCTTCCAGTAAACTATTTATCTACTTGCACTCTGATGTGCTTTCGAACTGCTAGGTGGGCAGGAGCTGGGACCGAGCAACGGGAGCTCACCCCGTCACGGGATTCGAACCACCAACCTTCTGATCAGCAAGCCCTAGGCTCAGTATTCTTGGAGGTTTAAACAGGTGGGTGGATCTCCCCCCCCCATATATGATGGGGTGGGGTCATAGCTGTCAACCTTCCCTTTTTTTGCTGGAAATTCCCTTATTCCAGCACCGTTTCCCACTGCTATCCTGGATTGTTAGATATACCGTAGACTGTCCCTGGGACAGGCGAGGCTGCTGATCCCTTATTTTCAAATCCAAAAGGTGACAGCTATGGGTGGGGTCCACAAAAGTTATCCCAGGTCCCAAGTTCAAGCGCTGGCCTCTCCAGGTACCGTAGGATCGGGGCCACCCTTTGCCTGAAACGGCAGACAATTCTGAGCTCCGTGGACCAATGTTTTGACTCGCTATAAAGCATATTTCTGTGTTTTCTCTCCCTCCTGAGAAAGCCCCTTCCACTCCTTTCTCCCGCCTTCCCATTTCAAGCCCCCACAAGGTCTAGGAACTTGAGACGCCCAAGAGCAGCGGCGGTGAAACCCAAGATTCCAATTTCAAGGCAACGTCGCCCAAATCGGTATCTTTTTATGAATTGCACAGAAAAAAAGGCTGAATAAGCGAGTCATATTCAATACTGGACTTGGGGCACGGTTGGAAAGCTGAAATGGGGTCAGAAAATGAGGAAGGACCTGTTAGAATCCATGAAATTCTTTATGTGGACCTGAAGCCTCGCGACGGAAGTGAGCTCATCTGTTCATAGAATTGAAGAATTGTAGAGAAGTGGACTCAGGCTTCCAGGTATGCCCTGACCAAGGCAGAATAGAGAGGGACTATGACTTCCTTTGATCTGGACACTAGACTTCTGATAGCTTTTTTTTTTTGCTGCGGCATCACACACAGAGACAAGGGGGCCTCCACCCCTTGGAAGGTGATCCGGAAACTACATCTAATCCATAATGCAGCAGCTAGACTGGGACTGGGAGCGGCCGCCAAGACCATATGACACCGGTCCTGAAACACCTACATTGGCTCCCAGGACGTTTCCGAGCACAATTCAAAGGGTTGGTGCTGACCTTGAAAACCCTAAACAGCCCAATATACCCGAAGGAGCGTCCCCACCCCATCGTCCAGCCCAGACACTGAGGTCCAGCTCTGAAGGCTTTCTGGCGGTTCCCTCCCTGTGAGAAGTGAGGTTACAGGGAACCAGGCAGAGGGCCTTCTCGGTGGTGGCGCCCGCCCTGTGGAATACCCTCCCGTCAGATGTCAAGGAAATAAACAACTATCTGACTTTTAGAAGACATCTGAAGGCAGCGCTGTTTAGGGAAGTTTTTAATTTTTGATGTTTTGTTGTGTTTTTAAAATTCTGTTGGGAGCCGCCCAGAGTGGCTGGGGAAACCCAGCCAGGTGAGCGGGGTATAAATAATAAATTGTTGTTGTTGTTGTTGTTGTTGTTGTTGTCATTATCCACCCGCAACAACTTTTTAATCCGGCATTGACCCGAACCGAAGGCTAAAAGGGAGGCCAGGATGCACTGCCCAGTTCCCCTCAATTTAAGAGTCGTAGAGTTGGAAGGGGGATTCCAAAGGTCATCCAGCCCAACCCCTCTGCAATGCAGGAATCTCAGCTAAAGCATCCCTGACAGATGGCCATCCAACCTCTGCTTGAAAACCTCCAAGAAATCGAATCCCTCTCTTCCTCTCTCCCTCCCTCTCTCTCTCCCTCTCTCTTTCTTCTGCTCATCCTCATCCTAACCCCCTCCCTGTGGGGCTGGGTCTCGTGCCCACAAACTGCAGCTGCCTCGCCACCTCGTAAACGATCTCCCCCCACCCCCCTCCGAACATCCAATTTCCGAAACGGTGACGTCCTAAACGGAAAGGTCACAGCGAGGAGGGGAGAAGATCAAGCTGAAAGGCCAAGAGGTCAGAGGTGGCGACCCAGGGGTTCGCCAGATGCCAGCAAAATCGTTTAAGGTGGGGGGTTGGGCGGGCGAGGAGCGACGTCCGAGTCTCTGGCCTCATCCGGATGGTCCTTGAAGGTGGGGAGGAAGTACCCCATAATTCGAGACGTCCTCCGTAATTCCCCCATACCTTGTTCTCCTCCAAATGACGACCGCTGCACATTTCCCCATCCCTCAAACTGGATTCCCTCCTGCTTTCAGAGCAGGGTTAGGGTAGCAGGAGGGAGAGGCAGCGGTTGTGTAGTGGTTAGAGCGCCGGATTTGGGCTACGGAAACCCACACTCATCCCATGGCGCTCATTGAGTGTGACTGTGGAAGCTGGGCACTGCCTTTTTAGGTGGTTTTCGGGTTTAAACGAGGAAGGGGAGAACCTAATAATAATAATAATAATAATAATAATAATAATAATAATAATAATTTATTACTTATACCTTGCCCATTTGGCCAGGCCACCCCAGCCACTCTGGGCAGCTCCCAACAGGATATTCAAAACACGATAAAACATTAAAAACTTCCCAAAGCAGGGCTCCCTTCAGATATCTTTTAAAAGAGGGGGGGTGGGATACGAATGTCGTCAATACCTAAATGATGGGAAGGTGCCATCAACGTTGTAAATTGGGTGCCACCATTTAAGAAGGATGTTGACAAGCTGGAAGGTGGGCGGAGGAGGGTGACCGAGATGATCAAGGGTCTGGAAACCAAGCCTGATGAGGAACAGTTGAAGGAGCTGGGTATGTTTAGCCTGGGAAAGAGGAGACGGAGAGGAGAGAGGAGAGCCATCTTCAGGTATCTACAGGGCTATCACATGGAAGAGGGAACAAACTTGCTTTCTCCTTCTCTGGAGGGTAGGACTCGAACCCGTGGCTTCAAGTTGCAGGAAAGGAGATTCCGACTTAACTTTCTGACAGTCAGAGCCAATCGACCATGGAATGGAAGGCGGCGGACTCTCCTTCCTTGGAGGTTTTTAAGCAGAGGTTGGATGGCCATCTGTCACGGATGTTCTAGCCGAGATTCCTGCATTGCAGGGGGGTTGGACTGGATGACCGCTGGGGGTCTCTTCAAACTCCATGATTCCATGAAATAAAATTGTTTAAAATGTCACATGGCAGGGAGGGCCCTGTTCTATTTATCACATTCTTTATTTATTGTGCTGATATCCAGCCTTGTTTATTCTAAGGAGTTCATTTCATGGAGTCTACTCTGAGAACCATTTGGCCAGAGCCGACGCTTTGGCTTAGGCAGTTTTATTTTCTGGGCATCTGCCGCCCCTTAGTGGAAAATCGTTGCTAACACTGGGACTTGCAGACATCGAAGGAAGCTGAATGTCGGAAGGTTAGGGAACCAGTGCCAGATTTATGTATAAGCTAAACAAGCTCTAGCTTAGGGCCCCACTCTCTTGGGGGGCCTCAAAAAATTAAAAGAAAGAAAAAACTGGATGTACATTTCCAAAATATAAGATAAAAAACAAATGAAATAAAACTTACATACAGCAACAGTGTGTTGTGTTGTGTTGTGTAGGCTCCTGTGATGTAAGTCGTGGCCTGCTAGCCTGCTCCCTAAAATATCACTGGTTTGCTATTATTATTTCATGTTATAGCAAGTTTCTAGAGACCGGATTATGAGTCTTCGCAAATTCTGTTTCTAAAGGAACTTTTGTTCTTGCCAAATGCCAATGTATTTGCATTATTAAGTTTGTTAAGAATAAAAAATAATTTTTAGTTACGGCTGGATTATCATTTCCCTATTAATATACTTCTTAATTATACTTCCGCATTAATATACTTCTTCTTAATTGTATTTAAGTTAAACAATTATGTACTTGGATAAAATACATATTTTGTTATGTGCAAATGGCTTGAGATCCCTATTAGGTCCATCAATGACCATCTAGCATATATTCAACACAAAAAACAGCGACAATTTGTTGTGGACAAAGGACAGCTGGACATATAATATAATAATAATAATAATAATAATAATAATAATAATAATAATAATAATAATAATTTATTATTTATACCCCGCCCATCTGGCCGGGTTCCCCCAGCCACTCTGGGCGGCTTCCAGAAAAACAGAAATTCTAAAATACAGAAAAGGGCCCCCATTATATAAAGGGCCCCCATTACCTTCAGCCCTGGGTTTGGGAAGGGTGAAAGAAAGTCCTGCTTCAGGAAGCACTTGGTTAAACTACGGAACTCACTGCCACAGGATTGGGCAGATCCATCTGTCACGGATGCTTTTGCTGAGATTCCTGAATTGCAGGGGGGTTGGACTGGATAACCTTTGCGTACCTTTCAAAGAATCTATCATTCTATGATTCCAACCATGGTGGCAGAGTACAGCCCCCATTGAGAGCCTTCTCCTCCTCCAACAATTTGTCCCATTCTCTGTTAAAGCCATCCAAGTTTGCAGACCTTCCAAGTGCCCCTATTTTTCAGGGATTTACAAAAGCTGTCCCGGTTTCTGATTTGATCCCTCAATGTCCCACTTTTCTTTAGGACATCCCTGTTTTCACAGGAGAAATGTTGGAGCGGATGGAATAGGACGTCCCTATTTTCATGGGAGAAATGTTGGAAGGGATGGAATAGGACGTCCCTATTTTCAGGGGAGAAATGTTGGAGGGGATGGAATAAGACGTCCCTATTTTCACGGGAAAAATGGAGGGGGTGGAATAGGACGTCCCTATTTTCATGGGAGAAACATTGGAGGGGATGGAATAGGACGTCCCTATTTTCATGGGAGAAATGTTGGAGGGGATGGAATAGGACATCCCTATTTTCACGGGAGAAACGTTGGAGGGGGTGGAATAGGATGTCCCTATTTTCATGGGAGAAACATTGGAGGGGATGAAATAGGACGTCCCTATTTTCACGGGAGAAACATTGGAGGGGATGGAATAGGACGCCCCTATTTTCTGGGGAGAAATGTTGGAGGGGATGGAATAGGATGTCCCTATTTTCACGGGAGAAACATTGGAGGGGATGGAATAGGATGTCCCTATTTTCACGGGAGAAACATTGGAGGGGATGGAATAGGATGTCCCTATTTTCATGGGAGAAACATTGGAGGGGATGGAATAGGATGCCCCTATTTTCTGGGGAGAAATGTTGGAGGGGATGGAATAGGACGTCCCTATTTTCATGGGAGAAGCATTGGAGGGGATGGAATTTGTTGTTTAGTCGTTTAGTCGTGTCCGACTCCTCGTGACCCCATGGACCATAGCACGCCAGGCACTCCTGTCCTGCACTGCCTCCCGCAGTTTGGTCAAACTCATGTTCGTAGCTTCGAGAACACTGTCCAACCATCTCGTCCTCTGTCGTCCCCTTCTCCTAGTGCCCTCCATCTTTCCCAACATCAAGGTCTTTTCCAAAGATTCTTCTCTTCTCATGAGGTGGCCAAAGTATTGGAGCCTCAGCTTCACGATCTGTCCTTCCAGTGAGCACTCAGGGCTGATTTCCTTCAGAATGGATAGGTTTGATCTTCTTGCAGTCCATGGGACTCTCAAGAGTCTCCTCCAGCACCATAATTCAAAAGCATCAATTCTTCGGCGATCAGCCTTCTTTATGGTCCAGCTCTCACTTCCATACATCACTACTGGGAAAACCATAGCTTTAACTATACGGACCTTTGTCGGCAAGGTGATGTCTCTGCTTTTTAAGATGCTGTCTAGGTTTGTCATTGCTTTTCTCCCAAGAAGCAGGCGTCTTTTAATTTCGTGACTGCTGTCACCATCTGCAGTGATCAAGGAGCCCAAGAAGGTGAAATCTCTCACTGCCTCCATTTCTTCCCCTTCTATTTGCCAGGAGGTGATGGGACCAGTGGCCATGATCTTGGTTTTTTTGATGTTGAGCTTCAGACCATATTTTGCGCTCTCCTCTTTCACCCTCATTAAAAGGTTCTTTAATTCCTCCTCGCTTTCTGCCATCAAGGTTGTGTCATCTGCATATCTGAGGTTGTTGATATTTCTTCCAGCAATCTTAATTCCGGCTTGGGATTCATCTAGTCCAGCCTTTCGCATGATGAATTCTGCATATAAGTTAAATAAGCAGGGAGACAATATACAACCTTGTCGTACTCCTTTCCCAATTTTGAACCACTCAGTTGTTCCATATCCAGTTCTGACTGTAGCTTCTTGTCTCACATAGAGATTTCTCAGGAGACAGATGAGGTGATCAGGCACTCCCATTTCTTTAAGAACTTGCCATAGTTTGCTGTGGTCGACACAGTCAAAGGCTTTTGCATAGTCAATGAAGCAGAAGTAGACGTTTTTCTGGAACTCTCTAGCTTTCTCCATAATCCAGCGCATGTTTGCTATTTGGTCTCTGGTTCCTCTGCCTTTTCGAAATCCAGCTTGCACTTCTGGGAGTTCTCGGTCCACATACTGCCTAAGCCTGCCTTGTAGAATTTTAAGCATAACCTTGCTAGCGTGTGAAATGAGCGCAATTGTGTGGTAGTTGGAGCATTCTTTGGCACTGCCCTTCTTTGGAATTGGGATGTAGACTGATCTTCTCCAATCCTCTGGCCATTGCTGAGTTTTCCAAACTTGCTGGCATATTGGGTGTAGCACCTTAACAGCATCATCTTTTAAAATTTTAAATAGTTCAGCTGGAATATCATCACTTCCACTGGCCTTGTTATTAGCAGTGCTTTCTAAGGCCCATTTGACTTCACTCTCCAAGATGTCTGGCTCAAGGTCAGCAACCACACTACCTGGGGTGTACGAGACCTCCATATCTTTCTGGTATAATTCCTCTGTGTATTCTTGCCACCTCTTCTTGATGTCTTCTGCTTCTGTTAGGTCCTTACCACTTTTGTCCTTGAAAATAGGATGTCCCTATTTTCATGGGAGAAACATTGGAGGGGATGGAATAGGACGTCCCTATTTTCATGGGGGGAATGTTGAATAAAAGCCCCCCATCCAAACAATGACTATCATCAGTGCATTTTCAGTTCATTTTCTTATTTATTTTATAGTACAGTACATTGATTATTGCTTTCATTTTATGGATCAATGGTCTCATAAGATAGTAAAATCCATGTTAAATTGCTGTTTTAGGGTGTGTGCTTTTAAGTCTGGAACGGATTAATCTCTTTTGCATTCACAATTATCATCATCAAATTAATTTATATACTGCTTATATTCCAAAATGGGTTCTAAGCAGTTCACAACTATAAAATCAATGTATCATTAAAATGCCCAGCCACTATGGGCGGCCTCCAACAGAAAAATGAAAAAATAATTATTATTAAACATTAAAAGCCTCCCTACACAGAGCTGCCTTCAGATGTCTTCTAAAAATCTGGTAGCTGTTTTTCTCTTTGACATCTGATGGGAGGGCGTTCCACAGGGCAGGCGCCACTACCGAGATGGCCCTCTGCCTGGTTCCCTGCAACTTGGCTTCTCGCAACGAGGGAACCACCAGAAGGCCAATGCAATTCTGGGCTGCATCAATAGGAGTATAGCATCTAGTTCAAGGGAAGTAATAGTACCACTGTATTCTGCTCTGGTCAGACCTCAGCTGGAGTACTGTGTCCAGTTCTGGGCACCACAGTTCAAGAAGGATACTGACAAGCTGGAACATGTCCAGAAGAGGGCAACCAAAATGGTCAAAGGCCTGGAAACGATGCCTTATGAGGAACGGCTTAGGGAGCTGGGTATGTTTAGCCTGGAGAAGAGAAGGTTAAGGGGTGATATGATAGCCATGTTCAAATATATCAAAGGATGCCATATAGAGGAGGGAGAAAGGTTGTTTTCTGCTGCTCCAGAGAAGCGGACACGGAGCAATGGATTCAAACTACAAGAAAGAAAATTCCACCTCAACATTAGGAAGAACTTCCTGACAGCAAGAGCTGTTCGGCAGTGGAATTTGCTGCCAAGGAGTGTGGTGGAGTCTCCTTCTTTGGAGGTCTTTAAGCAGAGGCTTGACAGCCATCTGTCTGGAATGCTTTGATGGTGTTTCCTGCTTGGCAGGGGGTTGGACTGGATGGCCATTGTGTTCTCTTTCCAACTCTATGATTCTATGTTTCTATGAAATCGCAGGAGACAAAGAGGAAGGAGAGTGGCTTTGGGAAACTTATAATACAAGGAAAACAAAAGAAATCAGGGAAGGTGGGAAAGGGAAGACCCATGCTGGGTTTGTCTGTTTGTCATTAGTCACTAATAGTTTATTTTTTAAATTTACCTAGTTCTTTTTTACATGTTACTTTTGAATCGTTTGTACAGGTACAAAGAAAAAAAATTATTAAAAAAATTGGGTGTCATTATTATTGTTATTACTACTACTACTACGATACTACTACAGTAGGATAATATAAAACAGTTTGGTTTTAATGTGAACCTTCTTCTTCTTTGGCCATCCCTCATAGCCGAGTAAGATTGTCTTCCATAAACACAGTTTTAACAGTGAGTCCGTAAGTGACTGTGGAGGCCAATTCTGGATCCACACGTCCTTCCACAGTGGGGACATAGGTTTCCAGACGGGAGTTGACCCCAGTGAGGGTTTGCCAAGTGCGCCTTCCTCTTAGCACGTTTCTCCCTTGCGTCCTGAGTTCGAGTGTCTTCAAAGCCCAGGACACCTTTGGGAAAGGCTGTTCTCCAACTGGAGCGCTCGCAGGCCAGTGTTTCCCAGTTTTCGGTGTTTATACTACATTTTTTTAGATTTGCCTTGAGAGAGTCTTTGAACCTCTTTTGTTGACCACCAGCATTACGCTTTCCATTTTTAAGTTCGGAATAGAGGAGTTGCTTTGGAAGACGATCATCAGGCATCCGCACAACATGACCAGTCCAACGAAGTTGATGTTGTTTGCTTCTTCCAATACACTGGCATTAGTTCGCCTGTCTTCCCCAGTGATGTGTAAAAATGTTCGGAGACCCCGTTGATGGAAGTTGGAGATGGCGTTTATAAATGGTCCATGTTACACAAGCATACAGTAAAGTTGGTAGTACAATAGCTTTGTAAACAAGTGAAAAGGACAAAAGTAAATCTGTTTATATCACAAGCATTTTGGTTTCCCTGCGAATGTCCCGGTCCTCAAACACTTTGCACTTCAATCGGGAGAAAGCCGCACTCGCAGAGCTCAGGCAATGCTGGATTTCGGCATCAACGTCAACCCTTGCGGAAAGATAACTGCCCAGGTAGGAGAAGTGATCAACATTTTCCAACATTACACCATTGAGTTGGATTTCTGGCGAACCAGCCTGTTTTAGTTTAGGCTACTGTAATAAGAATAATAATAGGCTGTCATTCTGCACTACTGCTAGCAGGTGGCGCAAGAGACTTTATCATGATGAGGACAATTGATGATTTGGGAAGAGCTGCTTGAAGGCTCCGGGGGATCTGGGGGCGGGGTGCAGGGAATTTGGGGGTTTCCGCCTAAAAGAAGCTGGAATTTGGCATGCAGGGAATTCTCCCTTGCTTCCTGCAACCTCTGTCGGTTGTCTCTTGAAACGCGAGAGTAACTGTACAGGGTCTATAATTTGCTGTGTGTTCTTTTCTGGGAAATGTCTGAAACTAGCCACCCTCTAAGGTCCAGGTTTGGTAGGTGCAGGGGCCGAGCAGCCTTGGGGGCCTGCTTGGCTTGGATGCTCCAAAGATGCTCCAACCCCCATAAAAAAAAGACAGACCCAGCCCTGCAGCTCAACATATACATTCCGAATAAAAATCATCGGCTCAAACGGGGATGGGACACCAATGGCCCTTGGCTTCCTTTTACATGGCCCTTGGGCTAGGTTCCAGACCCTCCAAGTGCCCCTATTGCCCAGGGACAGTCCTGGATTTACAGAAGCCATCCCAGTTTCTGAACTGATCCCAGAATGTCCCGCTTTCCTTTAGGACGTCCCTCTTTTCATGGGAGAAACATTGGAGGGGATGGAATAGGACGTCCCTATTTTGAAGGGGGGAATTGTTGGAGGGGATGGAATAGGACGTCCCTCTTTTCACGGGAGAAATGTTGGAGGGGATGGAATAGGACGTCCCTATTTTCACGGGAGAAATGTTGGAGGGGATGGAATAGGACGTCCCTATTTTGATGGGAGAAATGTTGGAGGGGATGGAATTATGGAACCCCCAAGTCAAGGAGATAAGTGACTAGACAACCTTTAGAAGACACTTGAAGGCAGCCCTTTAGAGGGAAGTTTTTTAACATTTAATGCTTCATTGCGTTTTTATAGAGGTTGGAAGCTTCCCAAGAGTGGCTGGGGCAACCCAGTCAGATGGACGGGGTATAAACAGTAAAATTATTATTATTATGGAATAGGATGTCCTTATTTTCTTCGGAGAAATGTGGGAGGGCGTGGAGTTACGCGACCCCCCGAGCCAGGGAGATAAGTCACAACTTTTAGAAGACATCGGAAGACATCGGAAAGCAGCCTTGTATTGTTATTGAATAGGACACCCCCATTTTCATTGGAGAGCATATGAAGTTCACGAGGGTGGGAAGGAATGTGGGGACGGGCGTTGGCAGAGGGAGGGAGGGAGGGAGGGAGGGAGAAAAAGGGGCTGAGAAAGGAAGAGAGAGGAATAATAATAATAATAATAATAATAATAATAATAATAATAATAATTTATTATTATTTGTACCCAACCCATCCGGGTGGGTTTCCCCAGCCACTCTGGGCGGCTTCCAACAAAGATTAAAATACATTAAAATGTCACACATTAAAAACTTCCCTAAACAGGGCTGCATTCAGATGTTTTCTAAATGTCAGGTAGTTGTTTATCTCTTTGACATCTGTTGGGAGGGCATTCCACAGGGCAGGTGCCACCACCGAGAAGGCCCTCTGCCTGGTTCCCTGTAGCTTGGCTTCTCACAGGGAGGGAACTGCCAGATGGACCCCGATGCTCCTTCAAGGATACTGGGCCGTTTAGGGCTTTCAAGGTCAGCACCAACACTTTGAATTGTGCTCGGAAATGTATTGGGAGCCAATGTAGGTCTTTCAGGACCGGTGTTATATGGTCTCGGCGGCCGCTCCCAGTCCCCAGTCTAGTTGCTGCATTTAGAATTAGTTGTAGTTTCCGGGTCCCCTTCAAAGGGAGCCCCATGGAGAGGCATTGCAGTAGTCCAAGCAGGAGATAACCAGAGCATGCACCACTCTGGCCAGACAGTCTGCAGGCAGGTTGGGTCTCATCCTGCATACCAGATGGAGCTGTGAGACAGCTGCCCTGGATACAGAACTGACCTGTGCCTCCATGGAAGCTGTGAGTCCAAAATGACTCCTAGGCTGCGCACCCGGTCCTTCAGGGGCACAGTGACCCCATTCAGGACCAGGGAAGAGTGTCAGTGATTCATCTTGCCACTGGGGGGCAGCAGCGAGTGGCTCCTGGAAGGGTCTCCAGACCTAACAGGTGTGGGAATGTTCAGGGAGACAGGAGAGGATATATTGTTTATTAATATCCTTCCTAACTTGCGCTAGCAAGTTCTATAACTTAGCAGAGTTTTAACATTCCCCTTTTAAACGCACAGCGGATAGCTGGTTGCAGCCTTGTTTAAGCCTCTCGATATTAGATTCCTGGTAAGTTCCCTTATACCCCTCTTAAAAGAATAAACACTCCACAATCTTGTAATAAAGTATATAAAAGTAGTTTACTCACATTCCGTTCACAGTTGGATCCCTTAAGGCAGACTTAGTTACAGTTTATATATACATGTGAGTCTATCCCATATCCCTTTGTCCTCTGTTGGCCAACTGAGCATCTTTAGTGAAAAAGCTGCTCCAACCATGAAGGAAGTCAAAGAGAAAGAGATGGCTGCGTGCCTTGTGCTTTTGTTACCTGCACAGGTAAGGTCACGCCCAGCTCTGGTCACATGCAAGAAGAAGGATGCTCCAGTCCAGGAGGAAACAGGAAGTTCCAACTGGCTGGGCCAAACATCCCCTTGCATGTCCATTCTAGGAAAACAAGGAATGTTGTACTTGACTGCTACTTGTGTATCACATCCCACAAGAGGCACCAAGGGACGATAGCATCTCACTGATCCCAAGAAACAACTGCAAATCACAGTTTGAACGGAGGCCTCTTGGCCAAGAGCTCCTTGTCATCAGATGTCAAGGAAATAAACAACTATCTGACATTTAGAAGACATCTGAAGGCAGCCCTGTTTAGGGAAGCTTTTAATATTTTATGAATTATTGTATTTTTAATCTCTGTTGGAAGCCCACATGGGCAGGGTACAAATAATGAATTATTATTATTATTATTATTATTATTATTATTATTATTATTATGCAAATTGGGAAGACCACCCCCTCTCAAGAGAGCATATTCCTCCCCCCCCAATTATAAACGCAGGAATTAAGAAAGAGGAGGGTCCAATCTGATGGGTCAGGGGGGGGGAGTCTGAGCAAAAAGGTGTCTTACGGATGAAGCCACCTGTACCCCGATTTCCCCCAGGGACGGAGCAGTTGCCCCTCTCCAAATGTCGCTGGTCTCCAGCTGCCACCGTCCTCTCTGACCATTGGTCATGCTGGCTGTTGGGAGTACTAAGACCTCAGATGGAGGTGCCCCGGTCGTGATCTTAGAGACAAGTCTTTTAGGCCACCAGGTCCCAAGTTCTTCAGGTAGCCAGATGTCCGCCGTGGAGAACCTGCGTTTCACACAGTTTCTGCCATGCTGGCATTCTGGGGAAGCGACCGAATCTCAGCCAGTGTCTTAGAATCGTAGAATTTATGCATCCCTCTGATGCCTTCAGTTTTATATTTTTATATTTGTATTGAGAAATGTTTTTCTTTCTGACTATCGGCCGAATAAAGTGTTTTGATTGATTGAATCGTAGAGTAAGAATAGACCTCAAGGGTTGTCTGGTCAAACCCATGCATGACAGGTGGACATCCGTCCTTGACTTAAAAACCTCCAAGTAAGGAGAGTCCACCGCCTCCCATCTTATGGGGAGAGCAGCTCTTACTGTCAGAAAGTTATTCCTGACGTCAGAGTCTCCTTCCTCATCACTTGAAGCCACGGGTTCGAGTCCTACCCCGTGGAAATTGACTTTCTCCAACAGCAGAGGGAGAACAATACCCATCGCAACCGTGAGCTGTTGACGAGACGGACCAGAGATAGACAAGCCACCAACAGCTCACTAGTCCCAACCCCAGAAGCCATATCAGAGGCCCGTCGAGTGCGGGGTTTGGTGCGCCACGGGTTCGAATCCTGACCTCCAGAGCAGGAGGGAAACAAGCTCGCTCCATCCAGCCCTGGAAATATTCGAAGGCGGCTCTCATATCTCCCCTTTTCCAAACATACCCAGCTCCTTCGACCGCTCCTGAGGCTCGGTTTCCAGGGATCACGTTGGGGGGAATGGGGAGAACAAGCCAGCCAGCTGCAACCAGTGGTTTGAAATTGACTGAGTATCCCCCCCCCCATACACACACACCCAAAAAAGCCCCTTGCCACCATGAACTTTATCTGGGCTCGTGTCAAACTCAGTTAAAGCCTCCGCCTGGGGCTCAGCGTCTGCCTTGGCCGAAGGCTGCGGTTGGGCTCCCTCGGGCGGAAGTAATGGCCTGTGACATACCAGCCAAAAAAGCCGCTTGCCAAACAATGGGGACCGATGGCAAGGACGCGGAAACTCCTTTCTCAGCCTGCGGTTGGCCCTTCCTGCAATTTGCCGCCACTGGCCTCCAAGACCTGCCGGTGTTGCAAGACTCTCCGGAGCACCAAGACTGGTTCCAGCAGCTGTCCGGGCCGAAATCATAGAACCATGGATCTGTCGGGTCAGAAGGTACCCCCTGCGGTCATCTAGTCCACCCCCTGCAATGCAGGAATCTTCTGCCCAACGTCTTTAAGCAGAGGCTTGACAGGCATATGTCGAGAATGCTTTGATGGTGTTTCCTGCTTGGCAGGGGGTTGGACTGGATGGCCCTTGTGGTCTCTTCCAACTCTATGATTCTATGTGACGCTCAGCCCAGTATCCCTGAAGGAGCGTCTCCTCCCTGGACACTAACAACAGTCCTGAAAGACCTACATTGGCTCTCAGGATGTTTCCGAGCACAATTCAAAGTGTTGGTGCTGACCTAGAAAGCCCTAAACGGCCTCAGCCCTGTAGACCTGAAGGTGCGTTTCCACCCTGGACACCGGGGTCCAACTCCGAGGGCCTTCTGGCGGCTCCCTCCCTGCGAGAAGCGAGGTTGCAGGGAACCAGGCAGAGGACCTTCTTGGTGGTGGCGCCCACCCTGTGGAACGCCCTCCCACCAGATGCCCAGGAGATAAACAACTACCTGACTTTTAGAAGACATCTGAAGGCAGCCCTGTATTGGGACATTTCTTAATATCTGATGTTTTGTCGTGTTTTCAATATTCCGTTGGGAGCCGCCCAGAGCGGCTGGGGAAACCCAGCCAGATGGGCAGGGTGTAAGTAATAAATTATTATTACTAAAATTATTGTTACGGTGCCTTTGTCTGAGGGAGGAGGAGGAGGTTTGTGAGACTCTGAGAGCTGCAGGCATGAAAGTCAGGCAGGAAGGAAGGCGCAAAGTTGGTGGAGAGAGGGGGGTGTCTTTGGGACACCAGTCCTGGGGGTGCAGAGGTCACAGGCGGGGGGGGGGGGGTTAATGGAAAATAAATGAGGGCAAAAGGTTTTGCAGCCATCAAGGAAATTGGCTTCTGCAGTTGAACCCACGGAATTTAAGAGAGATCCTTGTGGGCTCAGGGTGCCCCTTTTGTCCTCGGGGGGGGGGGGTCCAGCCACAGTGCCGCCATCTGCAGAGAGGGAAGAAAATGGAGGGCGTTCAAAGACAAGGACCCTAGCAAAGAACTCCACTCTGTCTTCGTCTTGGAAAAACACTGCAGCAAAAAAAGAAAAAAAAAATTAGCAGCACTGCAGTCATTAATATGCAAAAATGCAAATGAGGAGGTAATTAAGCTGCAGTCCTCTGGAGGATATTTCCATCATAATGAATTCTATTGTCAGGGAGGAAAAGGCAGCCAGGCGCAGTGATGGTAGCCTTATATTCGGGGATCGGAATGGGGTGCCCTCGACACCCTCTTTTTGGGGGGGTGGGAGAATCTAGGAGGAACAGCTGGCCTCTCTGCTCAGGTGTGAAGTATGTGCGGCGATGTGGGGCTCCTGAGTGGGGCGAGAATAAAAAAGCCTCCTCTTCTTCTCTTTCCCTCCCACCGTCGCGAGCTCAGAACATTGGAAATCACCACACGTGGAGAATGTTGTGAGGCTGCACGGCGAGGATGTGGCCTCTTGCGCGGCAATAAAATTGCAAGAGTGTCGAGTCGGGAAGGGATCTCGGGGGGTCATCTAGACCAACCCCCTGCAATGAAGGGGTCACGACCCGAGAATCCGTACGACTTCCATTTAAAAACATCGCTGGGTGGAGAATCTGGCACCTTTGACCCTTGTGTTCCCTTCCAGCTATGCAATTCCATGATTCTGAGATTTTATGGCCTTCCGAGGTTGCTCGTTCCGTGGTCAAACAGCTCCGACCCTTGTAGAGGCCGCCTTTGTTCTTAGCTCGGCGCTCCTTC
This sequence comes from Zootoca vivipara, assembly GCF_963506605.1. Taxonomy (NCBI): domain Eukaryota; kingdom Metazoa; phylum Chordata; class Lepidosauria; order Squamata; family Lacertidae; genus Zootoca; species Zootoca vivipara. Next base: position 2,071,822 of record NC_083281.1, on the reverse strand, counting down.
CTTGTCGTGTGAATCCATCGGTTTGGGTCTGACCTTCAACAGAAAGGAAGCTTGCTCCATCTTCCACACAGTGGCGTGCGGTGAAATTTTTCATTGGGGGGGGGGGACAGTTAAGGCCGTAGTCAGCAGCTGGCGAGGGCGATTAGGGGGCCAACATTGTGCAGGTGACAGAAGCTTCTCAAGCTTTGGGAAGGAGGCACAAGGATTTAATGCATACAGTTGAAATTTTCAACCTCCCATTGCAGATCGACATTTGCAGGCTTCCAGCTGTTTGCAAGCGGCAGATTGAACAGAAGCCATTGAAGTCGCTCAACACAACGGACGCCTCGAGTGGCTCCCCCAAATTCAGCTGGAAAGTCAAACCTTGCTCTGCTTATTGCAAACAGCCGGACGTCTGCAGATTTCGAAACTCATCCTGATTTGCAATGGGGGTTGAATAATCATAGAATCATAGAATCATAGAATCATAGAGTTGGAAGAGACCACAAGGGCCATCCAGTCCAACCCCCTGCCAAGCAGGAAACACCATCAAAGCATTCCTGCCAGATGGCTGTCAAGCCTCTGCTTAAAGACCTCCAAAGAAGGAGACTCCACCACACTCCTTGGCAGCAAATTCCACTGCCGAACAGCTCTTACTGTCAGGAAGTTCTTCCTAATGTTTAGGTGGAATTTTCTTTCTTGTAGTTTGAATCCATTGCTCCGTGTCCGCTTCTCTGGAGCAGCAGAAAACAACCTTTCTCCCTCCTCTATATGACATCCTTTTATATATTTGAACATGGTTATCATATCACCCCTTAACCTTCTCTTCTCCAGGCTAAACATACCCAGCTCCCTAAGCCGTTCCTCATAAGGCATCGTAATTCCGATTGCAACTGGAATATGGGGACGTTTAGGAGACTAGCTTGGTCAGTCCACCGACTGCACGCCACTGCAGATATTTAATGATAGCTATCGTATCTCCTCCCTGTCTCCTCTCCTTCAGGATGAAGATACCGTTACTCAACTCCCCCAACTATTCATAATAATAATAATAATAATAATAATAATAATAATAATAATAATAATAATAAATTTATGCCACCCATCGGGTGGCGCTGTGGTCTAAACCACAGAGCCTGTTGTTGTTGTTTAGTCGTTTAGTCGTGTCCGACTCTTCGTGACCCCATGGACCAGAGCACGCCAGGCACTCCTGTCTTCCACTGCCTCCCGCAGTTTGGTCAAACTCATGTTCGTAGCTTCGAGAACACTGTCCAACCATCTTGTCCTCTGTCTCCCCTTCTCCTTGTGCCCTCAATCTTTCCCAACATCAGGGTCTTTTCCAAGGATTCTTCTCATCTCATGAGGTGGCCAAAGTATTGGAGCCTCAGCTTCACGATCTGTCCTTCCAATGAGCACTCAGGGCTGATTTCCTGAAGAATGGATAGAACCACAGAACCACAGAGCCTACGGCTCGCCAATCGGAAGGTCGGCGGTTCGAATCCGCGCGACGGGGTGAGCTCCTGTTGCTCGGTCCCAGTTCCTGCCAACCTAGCAGTTCGAAAGCACATCAAAGTGCAAGTAGATAAATAGGTACCACTCCGGCGGGAAGGTAAATGGCATTTCTGTGTGCTGCTCTGGTTCACCAGATTTCAAACTGTACAACATGTATGTGCTTTCTGAAATCCTTCACATTCTTAGTCATGCTGGCCACATGACCTGGAAGCTATACGCCGGCCAATAAAGCGAGATGAGCGCCGCAACCCCAGAGTCATCTGTGACTGGACCTAATGGTCAGGGGTCCCTTTACCTTTATAATCTATGTTTAATAGATTATTTTATTTCTTTTTTCTGTTGGAAGCCACCCAGAGTGGCTGGGGAAACGCAGCCAGATGGGCGGGGTATAAATAATAAATTATTATTATTATTACCTTTATGCCACCCATCTGATATAAACAAAGTAACCACAAAAAGGAGGGGAGGAAAGCTGAGAGAAATACAGATTGATTTTGTAAAGCTTTGGTTTTTTTGTTTAAGCTCATTGAGTGTGACCTTGGAAGCTGGCCACTGCCTCTGTAGGTGGTTTTGCGATTGAACGAGGAAGGGGAGAACCATCATCATCATCATCATTTATTACTTATACCCCGCCCACCTGGCTGGGTTTCCCCAGCCACTCTGGGCCGGTCCCAACAGAACATTAAAAACATGGTAAAAGATCAAACATTAAAAGCTTCCCTAAACAGGGCTGCCTTCAGATGTCTTCTAAAAGTTGGGTAGTTGTTTATTTCCTTGACATCTGATGGGAGGGCGTTCCACAGGGTGGGAGCCACCACCGAGAAGGTCCTCTGCCCTGTTCCCTGCAACCTTCAGGTCTACTGGGCTGTTTAGGGCTTTCAAGGCCAGCGCCAACCTGGTCAGAGATTCTGGGAGTTGGGGTTTGGCAACATCTGGAGGGCTGCAGATGTTCTCTCCCATTCCTGATAGGCGAAGCAGCATTTTCTGGCTCTTCTTTTCAGGAGAGGCATTCACTCCTGAGAGAGGGGGAATCACCATGATTACGATCATCATCTGTACCAGGAAATGCCGGGGACCCAAGCACCAGGCCCCGGTCCTTCTCCTAGAAAGCATGCAAGATCCTAGTCCTCATGGTTTTGAATAAATGGGCCGGTTCACATCGGAATCTAGGAAGTGGCCTTATTATACCGAATCAGATCGCTGGTACATCAAGATCAGTATTGTCTACACTGGCCGGCAGTGTCCCTCCCGGGTTGCGGACAGCAGGATGCCCCCAGACCTACCTGGAAATGCTCGGGGGTCTCGTGCGTCCGTCCCCGAGCCGCAGCCCTTCCCCCGTCCCCCCCCCCAAAAAAATTCCCTGCCCTGCCCCCCCCCACCCAGCCATCAATCTTCTGTCTGGCACATGGAAGGCAGCTGGCTTGACGTATCAAGTTATGGGTTCCTTTGCTGGGAGATGGGCGAGAGATTTCACCCCCACGCACACAGCCCAGGGAGGGGGGGAGCCCACGAGGTGGCAGAAAGCAGGTTGGGAGGGGGGGAGGGAGGCTGGACCCCAAGGAAGCACGTCGGGGGAGGGGGTTGGAACCGACACACTGCATAATACACACACGCATGCACAATTCTTCCTCCGAGAGGGAGAGGCTCTTGGTTTTTACAATGGGAGGAAAAATAGGAACTTGTGGGGATGCCTATGCTGGAGCAGCTGTGGTTGTGGGGAGGGGGGAGGGGGAGAAAGGAGATGACAGGTGCGTGGCAAGAGACTGTGTGTGTGTGTGTGTGTGTGTGTGTGAGAGAGAGAGAGAGAGAGAGAGAGAGAGAGAGAGAGAGAGAGAAACCGTGAGCGCTTCCGCACAGCCCTGCGACAGGCCTCTGCAAACCCATCCCCTGTTCTCTCCTATTGCACCCGTTGTAAAGTCCTTTGTCGCGTCTCTGAATTTTGCCACACCTTGGCCTGTCTGTCTGTCTGTCTATCAGGAGTGCCAGCTCGTCCCAGTGACCGTGGGTGCCCGGTGGGTGCCCGGGGTCATGTTGTGTGGGTGCCCGATGATCGTCTCCCAAAGCAACTCCTCTATTCCGAACTTAAAAACGGAAAGCATAATGCTGGCAGTCAACAAAAGAGGTTTAAAGACTTTCTCAAGGCAAATCTTTGAAAATGTAGTGTTTGTTGTTTAGTCATTTAGTCCTGTCTGACTCTTCGTAACCCCATGGACCAGAGCACGCCAGGCCCTCCTGTCTTCCTCCTGGAGTTTTGTCAAACTCATGTTCGTAGCTTCGAGAACACTGTCCAACCATCTTGTCCTCTGTTGTCCCCTTCTCCTAGTGCCCTCAATCTTTCCCAACATCAGGGTCTTTTCCAGGGAGTCTTCTCTTCTCATGAGGTGACCAAAGCATAGCTGTCAAGTTCTCCCTTTTTTAAGGGAAATTCCCTTATGCTGAATAGGCTTCCTTGCGAGAAAAGGGAAAACTTGACAGCTATGGGCCAAAGTCTTGGGGCCTCAGCTTCAGGATCTGTCCTTCCAGTAAGCACTCAGGGCTCATTTCCTTTAGAATGGAGAGGTTTGATCTTCTGTGTTTATGGAAGACAATATTACTTGGCTACGTGGGATGGATGGATAGAAGATAGGAGGAGGAGGAGGAGGAGGAGGAGGAGGAGGAGGAGGAGGAGGAGGAGGAGGAGGAGAAGAAGAAGAAGAAGAAGAAGAAGAAGAAGAAGAAGAAGAAGAAGAAGAAGAAGAAGAAGAAGAAGAAGAAGAAGAAGAAGAAGAAGAAGAAGAAGAGGAAGAGTGCACCAAAATTTGTGGATGCCCGGCCCCTTCACGGAGAATTTTGTGGGTCCTCGGGCACCCAGGGAGTTGGTACCTATGCTGTCTATCAATCTATATCCTTCTTCCTCTTCTGCCTTCTTCCTCTTTATCTATCATCTATCTCCTTCCTCGTCAATCAATCTGTCTTAATTTCTTACACATCTTACACATCTCCTCCACAACACTTCTCTGGTGAAAATAGGGACGCCCCGTTCCATAACGATAATGTTGGTGGGGGCGTTACGGAAATTATGGGGGGGGCACATCTTTAAAAGTTGTTAAATGTTACAAATATTGTGCCTAAATGTATCCTTCCGACTTGTCAGCTTAGGGAAGTTACCTACCTTTAAAAATCATATAATACATATCCTGTAACCGCCTGTTGCCCCAACAGATTCCTCCTATGTTAATCGTGTATAACCCTCCCCTTTTCTGATGTAGTGATGATGCTTAGTGAACTGTATGCTGGGATAAGATAGAAACTTTTAAAAGTCCTCATCACCCTTTTCTCGGGGTTCAAAATTCCTCTTTGAACCTGTTGCGCAATAGACTTTGGTCTACAGCTATTTGCTGTGGTTGGTGGCTGGATTCCTTCCTTTGTTCCGCAGGGACCCGCGGGCTCTGCCCAACGAGCTGGGTGGCTGAGCAGCCTGGCACCTAGATTTTTTTCCGTAACATGGGGAAATGACCTCCAGCACATAACCCCCTACTTGCGGGATTTCCAATGGCTGTCGGTGCACGCTACATGTTAGGATCAAGGGTCCAGGAAGCACAGGACCTGACTGCTAGGCAAAGAGGCCCTGCATTGTCCCTTACACACCCAGTCGATCACTGCGGTCGGCAGGAAAGGCTTCTCTGCCAAAATGTGAGAAGCCCATTCCTTGGAAGGGCTTGTAGTGTAGCTGCCCCTGTTCCGTGGAGCCACCAGCATCCACAGCCTGCCGTTTCAGGGAACAGCTAAAGACATTTTTGTTCCAAAAGGCCTCCCTGGCTTGATAAGGGGGTCCTCACCACGGGGGTCCGCTTGCCAGGGTTTTGGTCTTGTTCTAAGCATATTTATTGTTTGCATCTTAAAGGTAAAGGGACCCCTGATCATTAGGTCCAGTCGCGGACAACTCTGGGGTTGCGGCGCTCATCTCGCTCTATAGGCCGAGGGAGCTGGCGTACAACTTCCAGGTCATGTGGCCAGCATGACAAAGCCGCTTCCGGCGAACCAGAGCAGCGCACGGAAACGCCATTTACCTTCCCGCTGGAGCGGTACCTATTTATCTACTTGCACTTTGACGTGCTTTTGAACTGCTAGGTGGGCAGGAGCTGGGACCGAGCAACAGGAGCTCACCCCGTCGCGGGGATTCGAACCGCCAACCTTCTGATCAGCAAGCCCTAGGCTCTGTGTTTTAGACCACAGCGCCACCCATGTCCCTGTTTGCATCTTACTTTATTCATAAAGGCGTTTATATATTGCATTGCTAAATCACAAAAACATACCAAAGCAGTTTGCAATGTTACAAAAAGTAAAAGCATGAAGAAAATTAAAAATAATTTAAAAGCAAAAAGGGGTTTGACTGGTTTTTGCCTTGAGAGGTGGGAGTTTAGAAGGAGATTAATGAATCAATGGTCACCGAGAGTTTAGACTAAATGTGATTCACCTGGAGCTTTCTTGGGCTCCTTGATCACTGCAGATGGTGACAGCAGTCATGAAATTAAAAGACGCCTGCTTCTTGGGAGAAAAGCAATGACAAACCTAGACAGCATCTTAAAAAGCAGAGACATCACCTTGCCGACAAAGGTCCGTATAGTTAAAGCTATGGTTTTCCCAGTAGTGATGTATGGAAGTGAGAGCTGGACCATAAAGAAGGCTGATCGCCGAAGAATTGATGCTTTTGAATTATGGTGCTGGAGGAGACTCTTGAGAGTCCCATGGACTGCAAGAAGATCAAACCTATCCCTTCTGAAGGAAATCAGCCCTGAGTGCTCACTGGAAGGACAGATCCTGAAGCTGAGGCTCCAAGACTTTGGCCACCTCATGAGAAGAGAAGAATCCTTGGAAAAGACCCTGATGTTGGGAAAGATTGAGGGCACAAGGAGAAGGGGACGACAGAGGACGAGATGGTTGGACAGTGTTCTCGAAGCTACGAACATGAGTTTGACCAAACTGCGGGAGGCAGTGGAAGACAGGAGTGCCTGGCGTGCTATGGTCCATGGGGTCACGAAGAGTCGGACATGACTAAACGACTAAGCACAACCACTATACAGGATTGGCTTCATATGGCTCGGGGGAGGGGGGACAGATAACTCCATCCCCTCCAACATTTCTCCAATGAAAAAGGGACATCCTAAGGAAAGCGGACATTCCAGGATCAAATCAGAAACCAGGACGGCTTCTGTAAATCCAGGATTGTCCCTGTAAACCAGGGACATCTGGAGGGTCAGAACTGAACTCTAGCTTGCGGCAAGGGGGGTTGTTCTTCATTCTTCCCCACACCCAACAACAACCTAACCCACCCACGTCTCTGAGAGAAACGAAGGCATTGGAGGGGTGAGAAACGCGCTCCTGGATCAGGCCAATCGCCCGTCTAGACTCACATCCTGTTCTCACAGTGGCCAAATACCCCTAAAAAACTTGGAATTGAGATAGACTGCCTCTAGAGCTGGAGGTTCCAGAGGAGCCTCAGAAGAGCCTGCTGGGTCACCTACACCAGCAGCGTGTTTCCTCTAGGGCTGCCTTATTTCCCGGTTTTCACAGACACATCCGGGAATCAGGCAGAAAAATAGCGTCCGGGTGGGTTTTCAGCCAATCAGCAAAATATCCGGGCATATGACAATGAGAGAGGGGGGGTCCTTTTTAAAAAAAACATTAAAAAATCGAAAAAGGCCAAAAACTTTGGGGGGAGACGTCACCCATGCCTGCGGGGGGGGGGGGGAGCTCAACAACTTCCGGATTTTCATTCACAGGGACCATTACTGCTCTGACCATGGACACAGGGGCCACTGCCGTAGTTCTTAGAGAGGCATTTCGCCTTCTTCTAAGATAATTTCCCCTCTGGGGAGAGGATGGTGCTGTTCTGGAAGCGCTGCTTAGAAAGAGGAAGGGGGAGCTGGCAGACCCCAGAGACGCCACATGCTAATTTGGACGGCAGTCTGGGTTTCCCCCAACCCAGTTGTGGGATCGAGGGGGTGGCAACCTCCACCCTCTGGGCCAAATCTTTCCTGCCAGGTGACTCTCACCAGGCCCTTCAGGGCTTCCCCTCGGCCTTTGCCCTTTTGCAAAGCCATACTCCTCTCTAGCTCTCTGCAGCACACTCCTTAAATGTGGAATATAACTTTTTGAAGTGGGGTAAAACTTATTGCTTCACTGGACAAAGGAGAGACAGACAGAGAGAGAGAGAGGTTTTGTTGTGCTGTGTTGTTTAATCCTCTCCAACATTCCTCCCGTGAAAATAGGGACATCCTATTCCATCCCCTCCAACATTTCTCCCCTGAAAATAGGAACATCCTATTCCATCCCCTCCAACGTTTCTCCCCTGAAAAAAGGGACGCCCTATTCCATCCCCTCCAACATTTCTCCCATGAAAATAGGGACATCCTATTCCACCCCCTACAACATTTCTCCCCTGAAAAAAGGGACGCCCTATTCCACCCCCTCCAACATTTCTCCCCTGAAAATAGGGAGATCCTATTCCATCCCCTCCAACGTTTCTCCCGTGAAGATAGGGGCGTCCTATTCCATCCCCTCCAACATTTCTCCAGTGAAAATAGGGACATCCTATTCCATCCCCTCCAATGTTTCTCCCGTGAAAATAGGGACATCCTATTCCATCCCCTCCAACATTTCTCCCCTGAAAATAGGGACGTCCTTTACAATGCAATGCAATAACCACGTTACAAGGCAATGCAATAACCAAGAATCTGGGGGTCCTCAGCACAGCCTCCGAGACCAGCTCAGGCCCTCCAAGCGCCCCTATGTTCTAGAGATGTCCCTGATTTAGAGAAGCCATCCCAGTTTCTGATTTGATCGTGGAGTGTCCCGCTTTTCCTTAGGAGATCCCCCTTTTCATGGGAGAAATGTTGGAGGGGATGGAATAGGACGTCCCTATTTTCACGGGAGAAACGTTGGAGGGGATGGAATAGGACGTCCCTATTTTCACAGGAGAAATGTTGGAGGGGATGGAATAGGACGTCCCTATTTTCACGGGAGAAACGTTGGAGGGGATGGAATAGGACGTCCCTATTTTCATGGGAGAAACGTTGGAGGGGATGGAATAGGACGTCCCTATTTTCATGGGAGAAACGTTGGAGGGGATGGAATAGGACGTCCCTATTTTCATGGGAGAAACGTTGAAGGGGATGGAATATGGGCCCTGCCTCAAGCGGACTAGAAACTTCAGTGCGAGAAGGCAAGTAGCCGGCGAGCGGAGATCCTTCGGTTTGGCCTTCATCCTCTCTCTTTCTCCATCTCCCCCTTTTTTCTCCCGAAAGACAAAGTCTCGCTCAGAACGAAGGAGGTGTTGGCTCTGTGCCACTTCGCAGCTGCTGTCTCACATCTTCAGCTCGCCGGCTTTTTTCATGCGTCAGCCAGAAAGGGAGACAACCCTGGCGAAGGCTGCTTTGCCTCCGTTCTAGGGGGAAGGGTGGCCGGCGGGAAAGGGAGAAGGATGAGGAAATCACACTTGGGAGAGAGGGAGAAAGAGGGGAAGAAGGGAAGGGAACAGTGCGATGAGGAGGGAGGGAGGAGTGGGGGACTCCATAAGTCTTGCAGCTGTTGCCAACAGAGGTGGAAAGGTTTGCCAGAGAGAGAGAGAGAGAGAGAGAGAGAGAGAGAGCAGGAAGATCACCTTCCATCTTCCTAGGTCTTTTGCGGTCAAGCCAGGATTCGCACTGGAACCCCATGCAAAGCTGTCACTGTCACCAAAGCAAAGACTTTTCCATGCATGGAATTTATTTATTGAATTTATATACCACCCTATACCCAGAGGTCTCAGGGCGGTTCACAAAAAAGATCACGATGTATAAAATCAAAATGAGAACAGTAACCCAATCACACACACACACGAGAGAGAGAGAGAGAGAGAGAGAGAGAGAGAGAGAGAGAGAGAGAGAGAGAGAGAGAGAGAGAGAGAGAGAGAGATGTTTTATATAGGATGTCAATCAGGTCAACCAAAGGCCTGCTTGCAAAGGAATGTTTTTGCCAGGCGCCTAAAGGTGTATAATGAAGGCGCCAGGCGAACTTCCTTGGAGAGAGTGTTCCCACAAACAGGGAGCCACTGCAGAGAAGGCCCCGTTCTCGTCTTGCCTCCCCTCTGGACCTCTCAAGGAGGAGGCACACGAAGGAGGGCCTCAGAAGATGATCTCCAAGATCAGGTAGGTTCATATGGAAAGAGGCAGTCCTTGAGAGATTCCGGTCCTGAGCCGTTTAAGGCTTTATAGGTCAAAACCAGCACTTTGAGTTGGGCCCGGAAACTAATCGACAGCCAGTGCAGTTGAACCACGATTGGCAGAATATGCTCAAACCGTCTCGCCATCCGGTGAGCGACCTGGCCGCCGAATTCTGCACTAGCTGAAGTTTCCGAACCGTCTTCAGAGGCAGCCCTACGTAGAACGCATTGCAGTAATCTAAGCTGGAGGTTACCAGAGCATAGACAACAGGAGTTAGGCTATTCCTGCCCGGATAGGGTGGATTGTGCCCCAAACCATGCCCAAAATCAGGGCCGGATTTAGGCTTGATGAGGCCCTTTCTATGTCCAGCTGTTCTTTGTTCAACAACAAATTGCCGCAGTTTTTTGTGTGTTGAATATATGCTATAGGGTAATTGATGGACCTAACAGGTATCTCAAGCCATTTGCCCATGTTGCCCTGCAACCAGTCCATGCAGAATGTAGGCACCCTATATATAGAAAGGAGCAAACCAGGGATATTTTAGGGAGCAGGCGAGCAGGCAGGGCCCATGACTTACATCACAGGAGCCTACACAACACAAAACACAGTGGCTGTAGGTAGGTTTAATTTTATTTGTTTTTTATCTTATATTTTGGAAATGTACACCCAGTTTCCCCAGTTTAAATTGTTTTGGGGGCCCCAAGAGAGTGGGGCCCTAAGCTAGAGCTTGTTTAGCTTATACGTAAATCCGGCACTGCTTCCGTGAGAAACGCTCGAAAAGCTCTGTTGAAGACGCGGCCTGGAGAGGTAAGTCTGTGGTTAACCTCGGATGGAAAGAAAAGAGTTCCACATGGGTAGAAAGCTTGCCGGTCCCTTGCAGGTGGCATAGCTTCTTTCTGGTTAACCCCCCCCCCCCCCGAAAAAACAACACACGCAAAACCCGGTCGCTTCTCTTTTCGTTTCTCCACCGCCGCTCGAGGGAACGGTGTGTGGGTGGGGGTGCCAACGGCCCTCTGCCACCTCTAAATTTAGGTGTGGGTAACCCTCCATGCGGTGGGTGCCCCCTCACTTTGGTGGGGGGGGGAGGGTGCAGAAAGGAGAAGCAGTTCAAGAGCTGGGTGACAGTGTTGAGGAGGGAGGGGGTGGGAGTCAGACCTTTCTTTGTTCAGGCCTTTAAACATGTGTCATAAATGGATACAGTGGTCCCTTGATTCTCAAACTTTATCCGTTCCGGAAATCCGTTCCAAAACCAAAGCGTTCCAAAGCCAAGGCGCGCTGCTTTCCCATAAAAAGGAATGCAAAACGGGTTAATCCGTTCCAGACTTTTAAAAGCAACCCCTAAAACAGCAATTGAACATGAATCTTGCTATCTAACGTGACCATTAATCCATAAAATGAAAGCAGTAATCAATGTGCTGTACTATAAAATAAATAAGACAGTATTGTGGACGATAAAAATTAAAATTATTTTTTTTCTTCTTACCTGCACTGATGATAGTCATTGTTTGGATGGGGGGCTTTTATCCATTTCTGCAGTCACACAATCAATCATAGAATCATAGAATCCTAGAGTTGGAAGAGACCACAAGGGCCATCCAGTCCAACCCCCTGCCAAGCAGGAAACACCATCAAAGCATTCTTGACATATGCCTGTCAAGCCTCTGCTTAAAGACCTCCAAAGAAGGAGACTCCACCACACTCCTTGGTAGCAAATTCCACTGCCAAACAGCTCTTACTGTCAGGAAGTTCTTCCTAATGTTTAGGTGGAATCTTCTTTCTTGTAGTTTGAATCCATTGCTCCGTGTCCACTTCTCTGGAGCAGCAGAAAACAACCTTTCACCCTCCTCCATATGACATCCCTTTATATATTTAAACATGGCTATCATATCACCCCTTAACCTTCTCTTCTCCAGGCTAAACATACCCAGCTCCCTAAGCCGTTCCTCATAAGGCATTGTTTCCAGGCCTTTGACCATTTTGGTTGCCCTCTTCTGGACACGTTCCAGCTTGTCAGTATCTGAACTGGGTTCCACACAGTCACAAAAGCAAAGGAACTGAAAAATCCTCAAAAACAAAAACACAAAATAAAGAGCAAAAACAAAAGCGCCAAACTTAATCCATTGCGGAAGTCCGTTTGACGTCCGAAATGTTCAGAAACCAAGGCACGGCTTCTGTTTAGCGCACGTGCCCTGGAAACAAAAGCCGACAGCCACGTCGGAGGTTTGGCTTCTGAAAAATGTTTGAAAACTGCAACATTTACTTCCGGGTTTTCAGTGTTTGAGAACCAAGATACCACTGGAGGGGGTGGAATAGGACGTCCCTATTTTCACGGGAGAAATGTTGGAGGGGATGGAATTATGAAACCCCCATGCCAAGGAGATAAGTAACTCGGGAACTTTTAGAAGACATCTGAAGGCAGCCCTAGTTTTTTTAAAGGTTTTGTGTTTTATTCTGGGTATTCTGCTTCACATAAATAAATAAATGTTTCGGGTTTTCTTTCTTTCTCTCCATTTTCCATTGGGTGGAGATTCCCCTTTGCCTCTGTGATCACACAGCGAGCGAAAGGGGCTTCCTGTCCGTGGGCGACTTCTATACTCGGTGCGCATTTGCATGTGTTTGCGAGAGAGGAGGGAACACCGTCTGAAACCAAGAGGTGACGAGGGTTCACCCTCCTCCCCATCGTTATTTCTCAAAAAAAATGAGATCTTTTCAAGGCACCGTTCAGGCTTTCATTGACAGCCCAACAATGAGACTAGCAGGACTTCCCTCAACAGGGCTGCCTTCAGATATCTTCTAAGAGGTCAGATAGTTGCTTGTTTCCTTGACATCTGACAGGAGGGCGTTCCACAGGGAGGGCGCCACCACCAAGAAGGCCCTCTGCCTGGTTCCCTGTAACCTCACTTCTCGCAGGGAGGGAACCACCAGAAGGCCCTCGGAGCTGGACCTCAGTGTCCGGCAGAATGATGGGGATGGAGACGCTCCTTCAGGGATACTGGGTTTTTTAGGCTGTTTAGGGCTTTCAAGGTCAGCACCAACCCTTTGAATTGTGCTCGGAAACGTCCTGGGAGCCAATGTAGGTGTTTCAGGACCAGTGTTATGTGGTCTCAGCGGCCGCTCCCAGTCACCAGTCTAACTGCCGCATTCTGGATTAATTGCAGTTTCCGAATCACCTTCAAAGGTTGCCCCATGTAGAGCGCATTGCAGTAGTCCAAGCAGGAGATAACCAGAGCATGCACCACTCTGGCCAGACAGTCTGCAGGCAGGGAGGGTCTTCCTCATGGAAGAAGAGGCCTTCTCCTTCTCCCAAGCTCACCTTCTGGCTGCAACCGCTTCCTCTTGGAGAAACGACCCCGCTGTTCACTCTTCAAGACTCCTGTTGGATCGATCCCCGTGCCTCCTCCTCCCTCCCTGCCTCTCCTCCCCACGGGGAGATATTTACTGTCATAATTCAGCTGATAGAATTATAATAGCGCCGAAGCCGCTCCAACGCTCTCCCAGAGCCTGTCAGAGTCTGTCGCTGATAATGAACGAGCCCCAAAGGAAGGTTTCTGAACAGCCACCAAGCAAAATTAATGATCCTTTGCAGAGAGCGCTTGTTGGCGCCTCCGCCAGTCTCGGAGGGGCCACTTTTCCTGCCGTCCGTGGGCAACGCCGCTCAAGCAATGTTTGTTCCGTGTGATGTGGTCGGAGGATGGATGGTGGCTAACAGTTTGCGGTTGAATCCTGACAAGACAGAAGTACTGTTTCGTGGGAACAGGGGGCAGGTGGGTTTGGAGGACTCCCTGGTCCAGAATGCGGTAACGGTGCCCCTGAAAGACCTTTCCTGTCACTTGAAGCCATGGGTTCGAGTCCTACCCTGTGGCATTGACTGTCTCCAAGAGCAGATGGAGAACAATACCCACCATGACGACTGATGAGACAGACCAGAGATAGACAAGGCCATTGACAGCTCACTAGTACCAACCCCGAAATCTTCCATCACATCAGAGGTCCATCAAATGAAGAAATTAGTGTGCCAAGAAAGGCCCTTCTAAGATTGAAGTGCAGAGTGTTTGAGGGCTGGGACATTCACAGGGAAACCCAAACGCTTTTTTAGAAAGCTATTGTACTACCAACCTTACTGTACGCTTGTGAAACATGGACCACTTATAAACGCCATCTCCAACTCCTCAAAAGATTCCATCAACGGTGTCTCTGAAAATTTTACACATCACCTGGGAAGACAGGCGAACTAATGCCAGTGTACTGGAAGAAGCAAAGATCACCCATGTCAAAGCAATTCTTCAACATCAACTTCGTTGGACCGGTCATGTTGTGCGGATGCCTGATTCTCGTCTTCCAAAACAACTCCTCTATTCCGAACTTAAGAATGGAAAGCGTAATGCTGGTGGTCAACAAAAGAGGTTTAAAGACTCTCTCAAGGCAAATCTTTAAAAAGGTAGTATAAGCACTGACAACTGGGAAACATTGGCCTGCGAGCGCTCCAGTTGGAGAGCAGCCTTTACCAAAGGTGTCCTGGGCTTTGAAGACGCTCAAACTCAGGACGCGAGGGAGAAACGTGCTAAGAGGAAGGCATGCTTGGCAAACCCTCACCGGGATCAACTCCCGCCCAGAAACCAATGTCCCCACTGTGGAAGGACGTGGGGATCCAGAATTGGCCTCCACGGTAACTTAAAGACTCACTTTTAAAACCGTGTTTATGGAAGACAATCTTATACTCGGCTACGAGTGATTGCCAAAGAAGAAGACGACTTATAAGAACATCAGAACATCCCTCCTGTATCAGCCCCAATGCCCCCCCCCTCATCCAGCAACCTGTTATCACAGCAGTCAACCAGTTGACCAGTGGTTACAGGACCTGTGTGCAAGAGCAACTCTCATCAATGGCTCCTTTTCATCCTGGAGAGAAGTGACTAGTGGGGTGCCACAGGGTTCTGTCTTGGGCCCAGTCTTATTCAACATCTTTATCAATAACTTGGATGATGGGCTTGAGGGCATCCTGAGCAAGTTTGCAGACAACACCAAATTGGGAGGGGTGGCTAATACCCCAGAGGACAGGATCACACTTCAAAATGACCTTAACAGATTAGACAACTGGGCCAAAGCAAACAAGATGAATTTTAACAAGGAGAAATGTAAAGTACTACACTTGGGCAAAAAAAATGAAAGGCACAAATACAGGATGGGAGACACCTGGCTTGAGAGCAGTACATGTGAAAAGGATCTAGGAGTCTTGGTAGACCACAAACTTGACATGAGTCAACAGTGTGATGCAGCAGCTAAAAAAGCCAATGCAATTCTGGGCTGCATCAATAGGAGTATAGCATCTAGATCAAGGGAAGTAATAGTACCACTGTATTCTGCTCGGGTCAGACCTCACCTGGAGTACTGTGACCAGTTCTGGGCACCACAGTTCAAGAAGGATATTGACCAGCTGGAACGTGTCCAGAAGAGGGCAACCAAAATGGTCAAAGGCCTGGAAACGATGCCTTATGAGGAACGGCTTAGGGAGCTGGGTATGTTTAGCCTGGAGAAGAGAAGAGAAGGTTAAGGGGTGATAGCCATGTTCAAATATAT
Organism: Zootoca vivipara; assembly: GCF_963506605.1. NCBI lineage: Eukaryota > Metazoa > Chordata > Lepidosauria > Squamata > Lacertidae > Zootoca > Zootoca vivipara. The sequence continues at coordinate 2,056,571 of NC_083281.1, read as the reverse complement.
GAAAGGATGTCATATGGAGGAGGGAGAAAGATTGTTTTCTGCTGCTCCAGAGAAGCGGACACGGAGCAATGGATTCAAACTACAAGAAATAAGATTCCACCTAAACATTAGGAGGAACTTCCTGACAGTAAGAGCTGTTCAGCAGTGGAATTTTATACCAAGGAGTGTGGTGGAGTCTCCTTCTTTGGAGGTCTTTAAGCAGAGGCTTGACAGGCATATGTAAAGAATGCTTTGATGGTGTTTCCTGCTTGGCAGGGGGTTGGACTGGATGGCCCTTGTGGTCTCTTCCAACTCTAGGATTCTATGATTCCCCATTTGTGATTCCCAGCAAGTGGAGGTAGAACGTAGCCACTCTGGCTCTTCGCCATGGATAGTCTTATGGCGGTTACATTTGTTGGCTATGATTGTTGAGCATCCAGTGCTCAAGGCAGTCTACCTTGGAGCCTTGAGGACAAACAGTACCACAGGGCAGAGAGGATAAGGGACTAGAGCTGCCTCCAGTCTGACCCAGCAAGGAACTCGAAAGCGATGCTGATCAAGTACAGGGAACAGAAAGGAGGCGATTCAACAGGGAGAGAGACCATCTGTCCGAAAAAGAGAGAAGTCAGCGTTGAGGTATGTTGGCCACAGAAGTTTTGGGATGCCTGATTCACAGTATGACTAAAAAAAAAATTATTGTGCAGAGCTGCCTGGATGGGGAGAGAAGCTGGCACAGAAAATCTGGGCGAGGGTCCAAGGCAGTGCCGGATTTATGTATAAGCTAAACAAGCTCTAGCTTAGGGCCCCACTCTCTTGGGGGCCCCCCAAAAATGAAAGAGAAAAAAAATCTGGATGTACATTTCCAAAATATAAGATAAAAGAACAAATAAAACAAAGCCTACATACAGCACCTGTGTTCTGTGTTGTGTAGGCTCCTATGATGCAAGTCCTGGGCCCCGCCTGCTCGTCTGCTCCCTAAAATATCCCTGGTTTGCTCCTTTCTATATACAGTGGTACCTTGGTTCTCAAACTTAATCCATTCCAGAAGTCTGTTCCAAAACCAAGGCACGCTTTCCCATAGAAAGGAATGCAAAATGGATTAATCCATTCCGGACTTTTAAAAACAACCCCTAAAACAACAATTGAACATGAATTTTACTATCTAACGAGACCATTGATCCATAAAATGAAAGCAAGAATCAATGTCCTGTGCAAATGCCTTGAGATACCTATGAGGTCCATCAATGACCAGAAAGCATATATTCAACACAAAAAACAGTGACCATTTGTTGTTGACAAAGGACAGCTGGACATATAAGGGGCCCCATTACCTTCAGTAGCTTAGGGCCTCATCAAACCTAAATCTGGCCCTGATCAAAGGCCTATTTCACCACGAGCCATGGCTTGAAATTCGCCTGCCACTCACAAAGGTATGAGAGTTCCTTCTCCCTCGCTACCAATCGCCCCAGAACTTTGAATTCTCTCTCTCTCTCTCTCTCTCTCTCTCTCTCTCTGCCCTTCCTTTCCTCTTTCAAATCTTGCACATTGCCTTGTTGGTTTCCATCGCTCTCCTCAATCAGCCGTTGGACGAACTTCTGTGACATCACGGTACGTCCGCGAGCATCCTAGCCACTCAAGTTGCAGAATGTCGGCGACATCACAGCAGCCCAGCCAGTAGGCAGGGAGGACATTTTAAAAGTAACACACACACACACACACACACACACAATTTCCTCCTCTTTTTGGAAGGAACACCACCAAAAAGCTTTTTCAGCATTGCGGCTCAGACATACCTGCAAACGAACCTACCAATTTAAGTTCTTATTGTTCTAATCCTCGGCTTTTTCGTACCGCTTTGCGATGATGATGATTTGAATGGAGAAAGAAAAAAAATCCATCCACATCTTAGTGTGCATTTCTTATATATATACATTTTAGAACACAATCTTTCCTTGCATATATACCTCTTGCAAACAATTTCCCCGAAGAGTATCTGGTCCTTTTTGCTAATTAATCTGTGGCCTTATTATTATTATTAAAGGTTTTCTTGATTTACAGAAATATATGCAATGTCTCTCGTAACATTTTTACAAATCAGTTTCATTTGTTGAGACATTGGGAAGAAAGAGGGGGATAGAAGTAAATGGGGAGAGATGGGGGGTCAGGTGACGGTGTTTCTATTTTACTTAATATATGGGGGGGGGTCAGCTTCGCTTGCGCAGGTTCTCTGTTGTTCCCTTGTGTTCCTTTGGTGGTGAGAGAGGTTGGGGTTGGCCTAGGGTATGGTTGTTCATTTGTGGCTGGCTGTGGTGGTCTTCGTTTCATGTGTGAGTGGGGTGGGTGGGTATTTTGGATCAGGTTAGCCATATTGATTTGTATGCTGTTGGTGGATTTTTCTCATTGTCTTGTTGGGCTGTGTATGTGATAAAGGGGAGCCATACCGGGGTGAAGTCGTCGTCTTCTATTTGTCCCCGTGTCAGTTTCAGCTTATTGGTTAGTTTTTCTAGTAGGGCTGTTTCCCATACTATTTGGTACCATTCGTCCATGCTTACTCCTGACAGGTCTTTCCAGTGTCTGGTTATGGTGTTTCTGGTTGCTGAGAGTATGTGGGTCATGAGTTCTTTAATCTGTGGCCTTTTAAATGGTGTGTGGTGGGGTCTTGTTTTGCTTGTCATCTTTTTGTTTTTATACTGTAAACCGTACTGTGATCCTTTGACAGAGCTTAGCAATTAATTAATCAACAACATAACAAACTTTAGAACTAGCAAGGGCAAACGCTCCCCATGTATGCAATTTTTAAGCTGGAGAAAATGTAAAAATTGCAAAATTCGGACAAGGGGGCAGCTTCCAAAAAAATTGCTGCGTTTTGGTTAGCGTAGAGTGCAGAATGAGGTAGAACGAGACCCAAATTGAATTTCTCCCATGCCCCCCCCCTTCAGATCTTCCCAAAAATAATTGCCACACATCTCCTGCTACATGTGGCGAAGGATTAGATTTGTGACAGGTATCGCCCAGAGTCCAGGGGTCAGCAAACGTTTTCAGCAGGGGGCCAGTCCACTGTTCCTCAGACCTTGTTGGGGGCCGGACTATATTTCTTTTTTTGGGGGGGGAGGAACAAATACTTATGCCCAACAAAAAATCTAGAGATGCATCTTAAATAAAAGGACACATTCTACTCAAGTAAAAACACGCAGGCCAGATTTAGAAGGCGGTTGGGTCGAATCCGACCCCTGGGCCTTAGTTGGCCTACCCACGGTATAACCCAAACATCACGAACCTTCTGCTTGCTTCTTTCACGCAGAGAAGCTCCCAGAACCCTTTTGAATTAAGTAGAATAGGAAAGATCTCTCCAGATCAGATCAATACTGGCCCAGACAGATCGACTCAGGCCGTAGTTCATAGGTAGAGCACCTGCTTTGCATGCAGAAGGTTCGATTCCCGGCCTCTCTGGACAAGGCCGGGAGTGCCTTCAGCCCTGAGTTGCTGCTGCCAGTCAGTGTCAACAATAGTGAGCTTGATGGATGTGTTGTTTGATAAGGCAGCTCCCTCTGGCCATTGAGGACTAGATTTATCCCATAATTTATGTGAAGTAGCATTGTTCGGTCCTTTGCACGTGGGCTGAATTCCTGAAGGCATCTCTGCCAACTCGTGGGGATAAATGGCGGACTCGCCATGCGGCATACAGCATCTTCCTATGTTCCTAGACACCATAATAATTATATACGTAATTTATTATTTGTACCGCACCCATCTGACTGGGTTTCCCCAGCCACTCTGGGTGGCTCCTAACAGAACATTAAAAACATGGTAAAAGGTCAAACATTTAAAATTTCCCTAAACAGGGCTGCCTTCAGATGTCTTCTAAAAGTCAGATAGTTGTTTATTTCCTCGACATCTGGTGGGAGGGCGTTCCACAGGGGCGGGTGCCACCACCAAGAAGGCCCTCTGCCTGGTTCCCTGTAACTTCGCTTCTCGCAGGGAGGGAACCGCCAGAAGGCCCTCAGGAGAAATGATGGGGGTGGAGACGCTCCTTCAGGGATACTGGGTCTTTGAAACTGTTTAGGGCTTTCAAGGTCAGCACCAAAACTTTGAATTGTGCTCGGAAACGTATTGGGAGCCAATGTAGGTCTTTCAGGACCAGTGTTATATGGTCTCTGCGGCCGCTCCCAGTCACCAGTCTAGCTGCCGCATTCTGGATTAGTTGTAGTTTCCGGGTCACCTTCAAAGGTATCCCCACGTAGAGCGCATGGCAGTAGTCCAAGCGAGAGATAACCAGAGCATGCACTACTCTGGCCAGACAGTCTCTGAGCAGGGAGGGTCTCATCCTGCGTACCAGATGGAGCTGGCAGACAGCTGCCCTAGACACAGAATTGACCTGCGCCTCCATGGACAGCGGTGAGTCCAAAATGACTCCCAGGCTGCGCATCTGGTCCTTTAGGGGCACAGTTGCCCCATTCAGGACCAGGGAGTCCCCCCACCTGCCCGCCCCCTTGTCTCCCCCAAAACAGTACTTCTGTCTTGTCAGGATTCAACCTCAGTCTGTTTAGACGCCATCCATCCTCTGCAGAGAAACAGTCTGTGATTTCCCTCCTTCCCCAACAAACGAGACAGGCCAAAATGCAGAGGAATATCCGAGGCTCCCAGAGGAGTATCTGCAGAATACATTTCGCTGTGTCCTTGGAAACGTCGTCAGGCAATATCTTGGCTACCTCCTGGCACCTTTGGCTTGCTGGGAGCATGATTCCACATTCACAGGAATTTTGTGGTCTGCATGGAGGAGAAGCGCTGTCAATTATCCTTTGCTCGGTGGACGGATTCCTCCCTCCCTCCCCATTTGGACCGCGGCATCGTCCATCTCTGCCCAACTCTGTTGGGTTTTTCATCTGTGAGGCCTTCATCGATCCTTTATTGCTGTCTGGTTTTCCACCCAGGGCTTCAAAGAGCAAGATTGAATTATCCACATATTCACAAAGCAGATGCCTAGCTACGGAGCCCTTGAAAACTTTAAAATAATAGAATCATAGAGTTGGAAGAGACCACAAGGGCCATCCAGTCCAACCCCCTGCCAAGCAGGAAACACCATCAAAGCATTCTTGACATATGCCTGTTAAAGACCTCCAAAGAAGGAGACTCCACCACACTCCTTGGTAGCAAATTCCACTGCTGAACAGCTCTTACTGTCAGGAAGTTCTTCCTAATGTTTAGGTGGAATCTTCTTTCTTGTAGTTTGAATCCATTGCTCCATGTCCGCTTCTCTGGAGCAGCAGAAAACAACCTTTCTCCCTCCTCTAAATGACATCCTTTTCTATATTTGAACATGGCTATCATATCACCCCTTAACCTTCTCTTCTCCAGGCTAAACATACCCAGCTGCCTAAGCCGTTCCTCATAAGGCATCATTTCCAGGCCTTTGACCATTTTGGTTGCCCTCTTCTGGACACGTTCCAGCTTGTCAGTATCCTTCTTTGGGTTCGGTCAGTAAGCCAGTTACAAATCCACTGAATGGTAGCATTGTCTAGCCCGCATTTTACCGGCTTCTTTACAAGAATATCATGGGGCACCTTGTCAAAGGCCTTGCTGAAATCAAGATAGGCTACATCCACAGCGTTCCCTTCATCTACCAGGCTTGTAATTCTGTCAAAAACCAAGGCGCGCTTTCCCACAGAAAGTAATGCAAAATAAATTAATCCGTTCCAGACTTTTAAAGACAACCCCTAAAACAGCAATTGACAAAAAGAGCCACGAAAACAAAAATGCAAAATAAATAAATAAATGATGCTATTTATATCCCGCCCTTCCCAGTTTAAAAACTGGGCTCAGGGCGGCTAACAGCAAATATAAAACATTGATTAAAATGTGCCTTTAAAACAGTATAAAACAATATAGAATAATACAACATAAAATGCAGCACCAATAAAATTCTAAAATTCATGGGTCATTTTTGAAAAAAGAAAAAGAAAACGTCAGTAGACATCGAATGATCACCAGGGCTAACTGGACATGTTGGTCCTACTAGGGCCAGCAAGGAGGTATGTGAATAAGAATTTAAATGTGGGGTCCCAGAAAGGGTTTCTTCATAAAAGAGGAAAGCGGAATAGAAGATCAGGCAAACAGCAAAAACAGGCAGAACAGGTAAAAAGGCAAACAGCAAAAACAGGCAGACCTCTGCGTAATGCTCAAATCGAAAGTGTGACACTCAAAACGGAGCACGTTTGGCTTCCGAAAAAAGTTCGCAAACCGGAACACTTGCTTCCGGGTTTGCAGTGTTTGGTTTCCGAGCACCAAAGGCATTTGAGAACCAAGGTAGCCCTGTATGTGTCAGGGAACACATCCTGGCAGTGATGGGTGAAGATATCATCATCATCATCATCATCATCATCATCTATTGGATACAATCCCTTATCAGAGTCCACATTCTAGCCAGAGAAAGCACAGAGCCGGCAAGAGTCATAGGCTTGGGAGATTGGCCAGAGGGCCACATTCCAAGGGCCACATACTGGTGGTCATAGTTTCGGTCCAGGTCAAAAGTGGGTGGGACGCCCCTTTTTCTACCTACCCACTTTCAATCAAGCGCATTCCCTTACTCTCCCAACTCTTTCTCTGGGCTTCTTTCCAAGGTAGAGGAGAAAGGGGGGGGTGTCCCTGTCTTGGCTTGAGGAGGACACCCCATCTTCCTACACTGCCAATCCTACTGCCAGCCTGAGGACGTGGCCTAGCACAAATCTCAGACTTGGATTCCTTTGCAACCAGAGAGGTGTGTGACACTCCAGAACTGGTAGCAGCCCCTTCGGATCCTGCAAACAGTGGTGGAGGCACTCGAAAAGGTCCAGCCCTGCAGCGTTTCTTTCCGAGCTTCTGGGCCTTTGCTGAGACAACGTTTTCTCTAGCTCAGCCACAGCAAAGCCCATTGGGAACTGTCCGAGGTCCTGAGCTTCCTCTCCTTGCCTCTGGGGCCCTGGTTTCCATTCCAGACCCAAATCCGCCAGGAAAATAGGATGCCCTCCAGGGTTTGGGATTGCAGGGGACCAGCCAGATGACAGTTAGTTCAGAGGCTCGGCCAAGGCAGCTGGCTAGATGGCGATAACACTGCGGCTTCTGCAAACCCAGAATTGGAAAGCCTTTGAGCACTTGGAGTGGAGAGAGGGAAAATCCAAGGCTCAGAATCTCCTTCGAGCCAGCGCAAAGCTTTCCCAACAGGGGCAGTCTATCTTAGCAAGGGGAGGCCTGGGGGTTCCTGCAAGGGCAATTCTCCAGCTCTTGAGTGGAGCCAGAGGAGGACATGGGGGAAAGCTTCAAACACGTTTCGGAGTGTTTCCAGCTGCTGCTTTTGAAGGCACAAGAGCAGGGATGAGGTGCGGGGAGTTGGCAACCCACCAGGAGACCTGAAAGCGGATGGACATGCAATCCTACCCTAGGCCTTGTGCTCGGAACAGGAAACAAACAGGGGGAATACCAGCGCTGGGTGTTTCATCGGGAAGATAGTTGCCAAATGACCACGTTTCTAAACGCGGCGTTTCGGAAGGGCGTGAGAGGAAGCATTTGAAATATTTCTCAGCCTCTCATCAACACGGGTGGCACACGAAAACAGAGATACTCCACCCCCCCCCACTAAAGATTTGGAAGTAGGGGCACTTTTAACCAAGTTAAAGCAATCCACTTCTTAAATTCGTCGAGGTCGGTCGGAGACTTGTTCTCCCCCCAACCCCCCCTCTGTGGTTTAAATAACTACCGTATTTTTCAGTGTATAAGGCTGGGGTTTTTCCCTTAAAAATAATTTTTAAAATGTGGGGGCATCTTATACACAGAGGCCATCTCCCTCCATTTTCTTAAATCGGAGTCTCCCAAAATAGGGGGTGTCTTATACATGGGGCGTCTTATAGACCGGAAAATACGGTATTTTTTGCTCCTATTACTAAGAAGGGCATAGATCCTTCTTTCCCAATAAACTTAAACTATGCTAGTTGCGGGAGGGGGCGATTCTCGTCGGCTCCTCCATCGGAGCGGATTGGATCATTTTCAGTCCCTCCCACTGCAAAGACTCTGCAGGATCACGTTCAGAGGAGGCCGCCTGCAGTGTCTCTGAACGAGTCCGGCTCAGTCTCTGCAGGGGAGAGAGGCGATTCCCTTCTGTCCGTGACAGGTGCGAGCATGCCGTTCAGCCGCCTTCAGCGTGGAGGGGACGTTGCAGAACCGCCAGCCCCTGGGAGGAGGCTCCCCGTCGCTCCTCCGTTTGAGTCTCCGATCTCTTTTGCGGATCTGAAGCGTCGAGGCCATTCTTCCGCCTCCATGCTCTCCAGAACTCAATCTTTGGGGAGACACGGATGCCATTTGGCATCGGACTCCGCCAGCAGGGCTTTGAGAAACCCTAAACAAGTTCAGAGGTTTCCAAACATTGGGAAAAAAACAACAAGAAAACTGTGGCACAGCTTTTGGGGGGATTCCTGGGGGCACGTTTCCTCGCAAGGGCAGCTGAGAAACTTCCAAGGAACTTCCCAATGCCCTAATACTATAACTGAAGGCACTTTAGAACCGGGAAAAATTTCTCGACTCTGGAATGAAGCACAAAGTCTGGGTGCGAGAGAGTTTGTTTGATCAGTGGGGTCATGATGTTACTACAACTTTAACAAACCCAACTCTCGCCTTCTCCCCTCCCCCTATATTTTCCTCCAAAGTGATTCTGCACTCCACTCCACCCCCACTCCTCCTTTCTTTCATTCTTTTCTCTCCACCGCTGGTCTATGAATCAGCCTCCCCAAACAGCCAGACGGATTGGTTTTTTGTTTGTCACTGGGGGACTCCTGGAGGAAAGGAACGGGTAGGGCTGGAAAGTTAAATTAAATAACGAAACACGGATTCAAAAGATGCAGTGGCTCAGCACACTGAGCCCGGAGGGAGGCCCATGGGGTAGACAGGTACATGATATTGCCCTGTCTGATGCTTTCAGGCAGGGCCCTGAGTTGCCCCAGGATACTCCAGGAGGGTTGCAACATACCGGTATATAATAAAACATCCCAAAAATTCCCTATCCAAGTCTGCCTTCAGGTGCCGTCTAAAGGCTGTATAGTGACTTATCTCCTTGGCTCGGGAGGTCACATAACTCCATACCCTCCAACATTTCTCCCGTGAAAATAGGGACGTCCTATTCCATCCTCTCCAACATTTCTCCTGTGAAAATAGGGACATCCTATTCCATCCCCTCCAACATTTCTCCCATGAAAAGAGGGACGTCCTATTCCATCCCCTCCAACGTTTCTCCCATGAAAATAGGGACGTCCTATTCCATCCCCTCCAACATTTCTCCCATGAAAATAGGGACGTCCTATTCCATCCCCTCCAACATTTCTCCCATGAAAATGGGGACGTCCTATTCCATCCCCTCCAACATTTCTCCCATGAAAATAGGGACGTCCTATTCAATCCCCTCCAACATTTCTCCCATGAAAATAGGGACGTCCTATTCCATCCCCTCCAACATTTCTCCCATGAAAATGGGGACGTCCTATTCCATCCCCTCCAACATTTCTCCCATGAAAAGAGGGACGTCCTATTCCATCCCCTCCAACATTTCTCCCGTGAAAATAGGGATGTCCTATTCCATCCCCTCCAACATTTCCCCCGTGAAAATAGGGATGTCCTATTTCATCTCCTCCAACGTTTCTCCCATGAAAATAGGGACGTCCCATTCCATCCCCTTCAACATTTCTCCTGTGGAAATACGAACATCCTAAGGCGAGCACCTCCAAACTCGGCCCTCCAGATGTTTTGGACTACAATTCCCATCATCCCTGACTGGTCCTGTTAGCTACGGATGATGAGAGTTGTAGTCCCAAAACATCTGGAGGGCCAAGTTTGGGGGTACCTGTCCTAAGGGAAAGCAGGAAATTCCTGGATCAAATCAGAAACCAGGACCGCTTCTGTAAATCCGGGACTGTCCCTGGAAAATAGGGACACTGGGTGGGTCTGAAATTTTGGTTGCCCTTTTCTGAACCTGCAATGTAACAGCATTATGATACCTGCAGCTTTGTTTTCAATTCCTTTCCTAACAATTGCTAGCGTGGAATCTGCTTCTTCAAAGTTGCCGCAGCGTCATCTTTGAGATATCTGCTACAACCCTAAGGTCTCGTTCCAATGAAAGAGAGTCCGACCTCTCTAGAATAGTTCTGGAATTTAGTTACAGGTAGGTAGCCATGTTGGCCTGCCATAGTCAAAACAAACAAACAAAAAAATCCTTCCAGTAGCACCTTAGAGACCTACTAAGTTTGTCATTAGTATGAGCCTTCGTATGCATGCACCAAAGGATAAATGGACATAAATCTGAGTCAGGAATCACAAGACAGAGAAACCAGTAGGAGAACACTTCAATCTCCCAGGACATTCTATACAACATCTCAAAGTAGCTGTCTTATTACAAAAAAATTCAGAAATAGACTGGAAAGAGAAGTTGTTGAACTGCAACTCATTACCAAACTTAAAACCATGGAGAGACCTGGTCTGAATAGAGACATTGGATTCTTATCTCATTATACAAGATAAAGCTATTTTTAGCCATCTCACCCCTTGCTTTTTCCTGTAAGATCAATTAACAGTTGTCAACAGGTTTACCACACCTATCAGTCAATCACCCATTCCCACCACCCTTCTGAGTAATACCCCTCCCCACCCTCTCACTACCGGTATATATAAAAGGGTCTGGTAGAAAAGATATGTGAAGAAGTGTGCATGCACACAAAAGCTCATACCAATGACAAACTTAGTTGGTCTCTAAGGTGCTACTGGAAAGAGTTCTGGCATTTGTTGCTCTTTAGTGACACCTCGACTGGTCCCAGTAAAAAAACTATTGTTTTCGATCGTGGATTTTTATTTCAGAGCATTGTAGCTATTGCAAAGATTGCTCGCCTTCACTGAATTGTTTTGGGGGTTGCCAGCTTACCAGAAAGGAAGACACGAACGGCTGCTCCTGAGCCTTCAGCCAATAGCTTTATCTGCAGGAATTAGCAGCTTGTTTCATCCCTCAAAGGCAACAACGCAGAACTCTTAGCACGGTCTCCTCCTAGAACAACTGAAAAGCAAATGCACAGGAGCCAAGGCTGTTTAACAAGTTGGCAACTGTATTTGGGTTGTACAGTGCCTGGCATCAAGGCACTTTATATATAATTATTTAATATTCCATTGGGAGCCCGCCGGAGTGCACCCAGTCAGATGGGCAGCATATATATATAATAAAATTATTGTTGTCATTGTTATTTTGCACCCATTTTGTAAGCATCATGTCGGGAATCGGTGTGGTCCTACAACCTTCTTTTAAAGCAGTTTTTAAAAACCACCAATAAAAAAAATGTTTAAATAAATAAAAAGCAGAAATCCAAACAGCATCCAATCATATGAATTATATTTAATTAGGTTCATATTGAAGAAGAAAAAAATGCTACTAATTGTTTTGGGGTGGTTTTTTTAAAAAACCCACAAACAAACCATTTTCGAAAAAGTAGAATTTTAGGCCTGCATTCTGTCTGCAGTCAAACTCAAGAGCAGCCCCGTAGAAATCCATCCACAAAAGGCAGCCGACTCTACTAAGCTCAGGGCCATGGATTCGAGTCCTGGGTTGGGATTAGAGTGGCACAGACCCAACTGCGGTTCTGTGAAGCCCATTGATTCCAACAGGTCTTCCCGGACATTACAGTTGCCATTGAAATTATCCACACACACACACACACCCCATTGCAAATCAACAAAATTTGCAGGCTTTCTGCCATTTGCAAGGAGCAAATCTAAAGTTGCATTTTTCCTGTTGAATTTGGGGGGAACCAAATTCAAATTCTGACTTGTTTGAAGCAGAAGCCACAGGGGTGGGAAATGCCTGCATTTAATTCCCACAGCCTACCAATTAATTCCTGTTTATTTGTTATTAAGTGCTAGCAGGGCCATTAAAATTTGCACCCCCATTGCAAACCATCAAAATTTGCACTTTCCGCCGTTTGCGAGGAGCAAATCTAACGTTGCATTAACTGCTGAATTTGGGGTGGACCGAATTCTAAAATTCGGACTTGTTTAAAAGCAGAAGCCACAGGGGAGGGGAATGCATGTGTGTTTCAATTCCCGCAAGCCTCCCCATTCATTCCTATTTATTCGTTTACTCAGCGTCGGCAGGGGCCATTGAAATTTGCCAAGGCGCAGGTAGCGCTAAACCAATTGACGCCTGAAACCGCGGGAGGCGCGGGCGGCGCACTCGAAACGAAGAATCGCGGCAGCTGCCTGCGGGGCCCCTCCCCCTTGCTCAGTGGGCGAAGAAGGGCTCGCAGGGTTAGGCAGGCAGTCCGAGGGGAGGGGCGGACGGGAAAGGAGGGGGGAAAGGGAGGGGGCCTCTCCCATTGGCCGGCGCTCACGCTACTCCGCGCCGCCGCGCCCTCCCATTGGACCCTGCCCCGCGGCCTTATCATTCCATCTCTCTCTCCGGTGCTCCCATTTCGTCACGCTGCTGCTGCTGCTCTCGCGGTCTCTTCGCGCACCTTCTTCTTGCTCGTGTCCCTCCGCCAAGGGAAAAGTAGTTCCTATTTCTCCACCCTCTAGCGTGGCTCCTCCTCGCTCCGCCCACTCTCGGGAGCCACACCCCCACTGTGATTATTTATTTATTTACTTTACTTTACTACAGTATTTTGTTTTGCTTCCCCCCCCTTTCCTTTAAGCGTTGCGGGCTTTTCTCTCCTAACTCCCAACCCGCAATTTTTATTTTTTTAAAAAAATTTTGTGTATAGGTTATTCAAATTATGGTTTGTACTCCTTAAATAATTTTGTGTATTTGACAAATATTTTTTCTTTCTTTTTTTTCTTTTATGTATTTTTTTCTTTTCTTTTTGGTATAGGTGAATTTTAAAGAATGCAAAATAATATAAAAATAAATTTTAAAAAGAAAGAGAGGAAGAAAGCAACCAATTATATCGATCTTACCTTATTATGTAATTATACTTCTATAGGGTTGCATCCAGCAGAACCGCTGCAATTTTCATAGAATCGTAGAAAGGTGGAGTTGGAAATGGGGACCCCAGAGGCCATCTAGCCCAATCGGCTTGCAATGCAGGAATCCCAGCTAAAGAATCCCGTGGCAGATGGCCATCCAACTTCTGCTAAAAGACTTCCAGTGAAGGAGAGTCCGCAACCTGCAGATCATTCCACTGCTGAAGAGCTCATATTATTATTATTATTATTATTATTATTATTATTATTATTATTATTATACTGTCCTGTACCCATAGGTCTCAGGGCAGATCACAGGATAAAATCATAATATAAAACCACAAAATACATAATCCAAATAAAAACCAACCAACTCAATAACCATCACCACCACCCCTAAAAAAACCAATAGAATTGTTGAGTTGGGTCAATTTATTCCAGGAATTTTGGGGAATCTTGAACCCACAACCCTGAGATTGATAAGTCTTGTGCTCTAACGACTGAAGATTTAGTCATAGACCTAAGTTCCTAAACCTAAATTCATGGCCATAGGACAAATCATACCTATTAATTCCAGTGGGCCTACTTTTGAATATTTTATTTTATTGATTGAATTTATACACCCTCCTATACCCGCAGGTCTCAGGGTGTTTCACAGGATAAAATCAGAATATAAAACCACAAGATACATAAAAAAAATAAAAACGAAAACAACACATTTTAAAAGGGCCTAGGATGTCAAGGAGAAGAAGACATATCATAAACGTGGGATATGAATATATCTAATAATAATAATATTACAAGGAGTGGTAATAATGGGCTGAAGGGATAGTTGAGCCGATAAGAGCACAAGACGAAGAGTTATGGCTTCGAGTCTCAGGTTGGGTGATCTGCGTTGCACAGGGTTGGACTAGATGACCCATGGGGTCCCTTCCGATTCTACAATGCTATGAAATAAGCAGCACACGAAACCAATTACGCTTCCATAGGGGAATAAGGATAGATCTGGGGACCTTCAGGGTAAATCATTTGAGGTGGGAATCATAAATATTTTTTTTTTTTAAATAATTTTAGGAAGTTCACTTGGTATCACTTGTGAAAAGCAGGTGGTTGCAGGACTATTTTCCCCAAGGAATTCCTTCTTCTCACAAGTTCTAAGACTGCCAGCCTCTCTCTGCCACAGGGGGAGGTCACAGCCACCAGCTTCTGGGGGCTTCGAAAAGGTCTAAGGGAAATAAGCAAACAAACGGATTATGCTCAAAAGAACAGATGAGTCCTGCTCCATAATGGAACAATTTGCTGCATGAATAAGTCATTTCGTTTACCTGTCTCAAAGCTCCCAGCACTCAGCTTCATAACCTCCAACATTTCTCAGATGAAAAATAGGGACGCTTTGTTCCACAATATTAATAATAGTTTTATTAATCATACCCCGCTCATCAGACTGGGTTGCTCCAGCCAACTGGTTTCTGATTTTATCCCAGAACGTTCTGCTTTTCCTTAGGGAATCCCTAATTTCATCAGATAAACGTTGGAGGGGATGTTACAGGTAGGTAGCCGTGCTGGTCTGACGTAGTCGAAACAAAATAAAAAAATTCCTTCCAGCAGCACCTTAAAGACCAACTAAGGTTTTTTTATTTTGGTATGAGCTTTTGTGTGCATGCACACTTCTTCGTTGGAGGGGATGGAACAGGACACCCCAATTTTCACGGGAGAAATGAAGGGGATGGAATAGGACGTCCCTATGATCGCCGAAGAATTGATGCTTTTGAATTCTGGTTCTGGAGGAGACTCTTGAGAGTCCCATGGACTGCAGTGGAAGACAGGAGGGCCTGGCGTGCTCTGGTCCAGGGGGTCACGAAGAGTCGGACACCACTAAACAACAACAATTTCATCAGAGAAATGTTGGAGGGCTTGTGATGTGGGTCTCAGGGATGGCAGGAATGGGAGATCTGTTCTGTGGGGCCCTGTGAGTCACCACTAAATGCCGAAGTCCACTCTTGGGGGCCCCCCCGGGGAGCACAGGAGGGGGGATTGGGGAGTGCAGAACACAGGAGGCCGATATGTAGACTCGAGGGGTTTGTGAGAGATCATTTAGGAGGTTCTGCTTTGTGGGGTTTCCCAAAGGACCCTAACTCAACCTCTGCCAGTTCTTTGTGGTTTTGGGGACCCCTGATCTGGTGGGGTGGGGAGGGAGGCATCCCCCAAACTCCCTATAGTTTTAGGGTGGAAGCAGGAGGCACCCGTAGGTCTGTGTAGTGGGGGCTATTTTGTGTGTGTGTGTGTGTTTTGTGAGGGTGGGGGAACTGCTTAAAGTTGGGGGGCTTCTGGAACTTGTTTGGGGCTGTCACGGAGAGCAGGTGGCCCTTGACCCTGGAGTGTGAAGATTGAAATCCAGATGGGGGGGGGCTTTACTCTCACCCCTCCCTCTCACTTTACGGGATGAGAGAGTGAGTTTATATATAAGAGTGAGTGAGCTCTTAATATGGGGGGGGAGCCTTAATATTGCTGGATCTTCCATAAAAGTGGAGGGGGGACCAGTTATTTTGAACCCCTTGCCACCCTTCCTCCCCACACACCCCTCCATTTGCCGATGGAAGAAGAGTGAAGAGTTGCAAGTGTGTTTTTGGCTTGGGGGGGGGGTGAGCGGCGGACCAACGGCCCTCCGCACTGCGTCCCCTTTAAAAACAAAAAAACACACACACGAGGGCAGCCATTTAATCGACCGCTTCCATCTCTTCCACGGCCCCCACACCCCTAAAAAATAAAATAAAATACATTTGGATCTGTAGGGGAAAAGAGCGTGTATTTTTTTTAAAGGGAAATAAAAAAAGCGCGCCCTCTGCTAGATAGAGAGAGACCATATTCTGGGGAGATAGCCCTTTTAAATCATAATGATGAAAAAAATCCAAATTTCTCCCTCCCCCCTCCTAAGTATTTGGGAGCTGGAGAGAGGAGGAGGAGGAGGAGGAAGGCGGGTGGGGGACGGGCGAGGGGGACGGAGCCTCGTGGGCAGAGCCCAGCCATCCTAACTCTTTCCTTCCCTCCCCACCCCGTTCATTTTTTTTTTAAACTTGTGCAGCTGGTCGTAATGGTGGTTGATGCGGCGGAAGGATACGTCGGGGAAGGGAGGCCTTGATGCGTGTGTGTGTGTGGATGCGTGTGTAAGCAGAGGAGGAGAAGGGGGCGCCCGTCCGCCTTTGCCTGCCCCAGCGAGCGAGACGCGGGGGAGGAGGGGGGGAGAGAAACAGAAACCCACGGAGAGAGAGAGAGGGGCAAAACCAAAGGCTCTTGCAACGATGAGCCAGCGAATCAAGCGCTAAAAAGAGGGGGCTCGGAGCCGGAGGAAAGAGAGAAAGAAAGAGGGGAGAGAAAAGAGAGAGAGAGAGAGAAAAGAGAAAAGAAAAAAAGCAGGAGCGGCGGCACTTTTACTTTCCTGCCCGCCCCCCGCCTTCCTTCCTTCCCTCCCCCGCGGCCGCCGGGAAGCGGGTGGAACGTTGGCGAGGGCACATCAAAGGGATCGAACGTCGGGGCGCACATCCGATCGAACGCTCGGCGCGGGCCAAACATCCGATCGAACGTTCGGCGCGGCCAATCCGGGCGCCGGGACGGGGCGCGCGCGGACCCCGAACGTTCGGAGCCCGTCCTCTCCTCCCCTTTAATCTCTTTCCCGTTCCTTCCTTCTCTCCCTCCCTCCGCTCCCGGTTCTTTCCCCCCCCCTCTTCCTCTCTTTTTTTAAATTCCTCTTCTCCTTCCTTCCTTCCTCCCCTTCCCCCTCCCTTTCTTTTTTTGCTACATTGTAGCCATTTCCGTTCGCCTCTGTATCTCTTTTTTTATTACATTGTTATTAAAAAGCTGGGAGAGGGGGGGGAAGAAGCCGCCTCCGTCAGCCTTGCCACAGCCGCCGCCGGGAGAACAATAGGAAGGGTTAGGAGAAGGGACCGGGGCGCCCAGCCCGGCTGCGCCCCGGGGATCAACGCCACCCAGTCGTGGATGTGACGCGGTTCCCGCACCCCGCGCCCCCCAATTTCACCGCAAACTGAGCAGGTAAGCTGGAGGGAGGGGGGAGGGGCTCCTACTTTTAATTTGAGGGGGGGAGAATGTTCACTTTTGACTCCTCCCCCTCCTCGGAACTATTTTGTGTGTAATGTGTGAGGACGTGGGGGGGGGGGCGGCTCAGGTCAGACTTAAATCTCCCACCGTGGAAAACTAACTTGGCCGTTTCTTCGCGACTTTCCTCAGTGGCCCCCCCCTCCCCCACATCCCTATCGCCGCCCCCACCCCCTG
The DNA here is from genome assembly GCF_963506605.1 of Zootoca vivipara. NCBI lineage: Eukaryota > Metazoa > Chordata > Lepidosauria > Squamata > Lacertidae > Zootoca > Zootoca vivipara. The sequence goes on along the minus strand of NC_083281.1, from coordinate 2,039,354 downwards.
CGATTGATTTATTTTTTATTTTAAAATGGTGAGGGATTCCTTCCCCCTCTCTTGCCCTTTCTTTCTCTCTTTCTCTCTCTCTCTCCCCCCCCCGGAAGTGGTGTTAAACTTTATGGGGCGGGAAGTTAGTGGAAGCAAGGAAGGGGGGGCGAGAGGGGGTCTCCCTGTTCCGCTAACACAGTTAATGTTCTTTTGGGGGGGGCTGCTGCTACTGCTACTGTATCTAAAACTATTTGAAAGTTCTGTTTTTGTGGGGGGGGGTCCAGCCCCCCATTTTCCTGCCTCGTGGACTTTAGGAATAGAGTCAGGTCACATTGTGCTTGTTGGCGAGTGGGGTGGGGGGTTGTTCATGATGTCTTTATTTTATTTTATTTTGAACCGGTTACAGTAGCAAGCTTTTGAATTCCAGGCGTTTCTTTTCCTTGAGGTGTGGGGGGGGGACCCCGAATTTCACACCCAATTCACCCCATTAACAACCACTGGCCTTTAATTGTACAGTTCCCTGGCTGTTAAACTTTCCGCCCCCTTAAATTTACATGTGCGAAAAGAGAGGCTTGATTGTTGGGGGGACGGAGGACGGACAAACCAGAGAGTTGTTCCCAAAGGTGGTTGTGATCCAGAGTTGTCTACCAGAGGTTTTTTTTAAACAGTCCCTTCGAACATCTCCACATATACACTTCAGCCGACCGGGCTACTGCTGGTGGCTGGTGCGTTTGAGAAAGTATCATAATCTCTCCTGTTTTAATCTCCCATTTTTATTCCTCCTGCTCGACGTTCCATAATTCACCATCCCACGCCCTGCCCACTGACCCTGAAAGATCCAGTAAATAAAGAGTTGGGAATGGCTTAAGTTTTGTTTTTTTCAGGTAGGCCTCTACCACATGGACAGATTATTCGTCTTTTACAGGTTCCCAGGCTCCACCTTCCCACAAGCCAGCCTTTCCGACACAGGCTGGCCGGCTCCCCGAATTTAATATACCATTTTCCACCGCAGGTTTTATTCTCTGCCTTTCCCCCCCACCCCCCCCCCACCCACAGCTCCCCTTATTGTTAGCAAAATGAAGGATAGATTGTCTCGTTCCTTCAAAATCCCCTTTTTGCACAAAACAACCTTAATTTCACGAAGGAGCCCTCCGAATAAGGCCGAGCTTTTGGACAAAAAGAAACGACTCAGGGAAGTTTGGGCCGGTGGTGGTTTTCTTAAAAGGCTGTTTAGTGTTTTCGGTGTTTTTGTTTTTTGTTTGCACGTGTTTGCTTGTCTGAAACAATCTTGATTTGGCCTGTTTGTGGGCACCAGGTTTGCCTTCCTCTGTCTCCTCCCCCCTCCCAAACACACACACACACACACACACACACACAAACACAACACCATCCTAAGTTTTGTCCCAAATCCCATTGTGTGTGCAAATTTTCCATACCTCCTGGTAGTCTGTGTCTTAACCAGGGAGTCCAAAAACTCTTCCAAAATACATTTTATTCTGCCTTGTCTATGCAGACAATCTGGAAGCTTGTTTTGCATAAGTTGCTGTTGGAAGGAAGATATATTTACAAACAAATCTTTAATACGGCCTCCGACCAGCACAGTAAATTAATGCATTGCATCAAAGATCTATTTATATTTCTGCGTGCATGTGGAATTATGAGGACTAATAGTCAATGGAGTCGCCGCTTCCTCCCTTCCCCACACCCCAGCCCTACACTCCCAGGTTTAAACGTGGAAATACATATTTATGGTATTTCTGCCTGTGCTGCTGATCTTTCAGAAACCAGTAAGGTTTGTGCCGTAAGACACCTCCGATTTAGTGCCTCTGTGTGAGTAGCTTGCAAAAATAGGATAGATCAACATTTGTCACCGTTGGCTGAACTGTAGTACCATAATGGTGCCCCCCCCCCTAATATGAAAGTGTTTATCTCCTTGCAATTATTTTTATTTTTATTTTGGAGGGCTCCAAGACAGCAGCTGTTTGCATGCAAAAGAGATGTCTTGCCTGCTGAATTAAACCCATTTTTTTTGGTGGGGGGGGGAGAGGTCTGCCTGTCTGTGGATAGTAGTAAAAAGCTCTCTGTATGAATGGCAGCTGCTGGGAGCTTTGTGTGTGCCTCTCTGCAAACTTTTCTTGCTGAGTGCACGAGGCTGGACCTGCCCCCTTCTTCTGCTTTGTGTGCGATGCCTTCCCCCATCTCTCTCTCCCCCCCTTCACCCTCTCAGCTCCCACCCCCATTTTTTCCCAGATTTTCCAGAGAGTGTGTTAAATTGCACTGGGGTCGAATGCTTCGATAGCAACTCCGCAAAGTATTGGCAACCCTGCCTGGTGGGTTTTTTTTAAAAAAATTAATAATAATAATAATATTACGAAAATGGGTGCTGTGGGAATTGGTTTTGGAGGACAAGAAAGCAGGGGGGGAGAGAGAGAGAGAGAGAGAGAGATGGAGGAAGGGAGAAGGGGGAGTTGAAAAAGGAGGAGGGTTGGGTGAGACTGGCTAGAAACTCTTTGTCCTAAAGTAATAAAACTCCCGGCCTTGGCAGGAGGAGACTCAGGAACTGAGTCAGGTTGAAGTGCAATAGGGAAGGGAGTTTTCTTTTCTTTTTTTCCTTTGGGGGGGTGGGCGCACCGGGAAGGTAGAAACCCCCCTTTTAATTCCGCAGTATTTTTGTGTGTGTGTGGAGGCGTGGCATTTCCATACCAAATTGTGTTTTTATTTATTTTTATGGAGGCAGGTGCAGGGCAAAATCGGGCCTTGCCTGTGTCGTCGTCCGGTCCCATCCCGTCCCCCGTCCCGTATTATTTGCCCTTGGGTCTTGCTCCGTCCTTGCCCTTTTCACGTGGGGGGGGGGTTTGCAAAGAGCAAAAGGAAGCTGTTCTCGCAGGCCTTAACACTCACCCACCCCCAAGGTCTGGGACCCCCGTCTCCTTCCCAAACTGGGGGAAGTCCTTCCAAAACGCCTTAGGGTGGCAAGACCCATGTGCTGTTTGGGCACTCGAACGGCGTGCCACCGGGTGGAGGAATGTCCGCAAGGGATAATCTTCCCCCACAGCTGCCCCCCCTCCATCATCCCAGAATGCAAGGAAGCAGTCAATATTGATGTTACCTTTTTCGCCCATGCAACAATATCCATATCTGTAGAAACATTCGATGGGGAAGCGAAATTCTCTGTGGGTGGCACGCCCCCCCCTTCCCTGTGTCCTGAAACCCCCCCCATGTGTGATTCTATACATATTTACCTTGCTTTCTCCCCCCCCCCTCACACTGCCACCTGCTAGCAAATTTGTATTCTCCCAACCCAGGAACACGGGTCTCCGGATCAGCAAAGATATATCGCTTTGAGCGCAGGGTTTTTTTTTTAAAAAAAACCCACACATTATTTTTTGCAGTCCCCCACCCCCAGTTGGCTTCTCAGTTTTAAATGCGTCGCTGGAGCCGAGGAAGGCCGGTGTAAAGAATAATTTTAAAATTGCCAGGTGTTTTTGAAGATACTAAATTCTTAAACATGATGTAAAATAGAAGCTGGGTTGTGTTTTTTTGGGGGGGGCACACAATCTAAATAGCAGGTTTGTTTTTTGTTTTTTTAAAAATGAAGGCTGGTTTGGATGTTGTTTGCATACTCCAAAGTAAGGGTGCCACGTTCAACGAGGCTTAATCCTGCGCCAAGTAAACAGGGGAGATGTTGTGTTGTTGTTGTTTTTCAGTCCGGAGCCTGCTTACATGGGAGTAAGGCTCACTGGACCCAGTGGGATTTCCCACTGAGTAAACATGCATTCGATTCTTCCACTCTTCAAATATCTTTTTAATGTGGACTAGCAGCTTTGCAAGTAACTACATTGTTGTTGTTGTTGTTGTTGTTGCATTTATCTCCCACATTTTTAGCAAGGCTCAGGGTGGGCATATTTTCTCCCTCTGCACTTCATCCTCACAACAACCCTGTGAGGTAGGTTAGCCTGAGAGATGGTGGCCGCGACCAGGTCTCTTTGGGGTCAGCTTTGGGGCCGAGTGTGGCCCTAATTTCCGTAACAGAACCCTGCTCTCCCGGGTTCCTAGTCCAGCACTCTTAACCACTGCACCACACGAAGAACGACAAGTGGGCGAAAAGCACTTTGGAGCAACTGAGCACATTTCAGGGAGGCCAGAGTAGAAATGGACAGCTATCTCATTTTAGCGTGGCCATTGTGGTCAAGAGGAAATGTATTTCCTACCAAAACAAATGAAAAGTAAATAAATCTGGGGATCCGGTCCCGCTGCTGTAATTCTCTGAGATGTAAGCCAGTCCTCTCTCCTGCGTGTGTATCGAGCAGTGTTTGCTGGCAGCAGAGCATGTGCAAAGTACAATTTCCTTGCAACGCCACCCCGGCCTTTCTCAGGAACAAGCCTATCCCTCCATGCATTCTTGTTTTGTTTTTGCATTACATCTTACGGCAGTCAGTTCCGCAGGTTTCGTTCTGCGTCTGTTTCCTTTTGTCCGTCGCATGACCCCCGAGTTTGGTGTTGTTTCTCGAGCCGGCAATCGCAGGCCCACTTTGGGCAAAAGTTTCCTGCGTTGACAGGGGGTTGGACTAAATCAAGGGTCAGCAAACTTTTTCACAGCAGGGGCCCGGTCCACTGTCCCTCAAACCTTGTTGGGGGCCGGACTATATTTTGGAAGAAGAAAAAATGAACGAATTCCTATGCCCCACAAATAACCCAGAGATGCATTTTAAATTAAAGCACACATTCTACTCATGTAAAAACACCAGGCAGGCCCCACAAATAACCCAGAGATGCATTTTAAATAAAAGGACACATTCTACTCATGTAAAAACATGCTGATTCCCGGACCATCCGCGGGCCGGATTTAGAAGGCTTTTGGGCTGCATCCGGCCCCCGTGCCTTAGGTTGCCTACTCCTGGACTAAATGACCGCAGTTCCATTTAAATTTTCTAGAAACTTGTGGATCTGTGAGCCTTAACTGCGGATACATTATGGACCAAAGGAGTGTAGGATAAAAAACCTCGATTGCAGCTTTTGAGGGTCGGATCCAGAAATTGCTCCAGCAGCTTCTGTGCTGGGGGGAAAGCTGCCGTTTTTGCCTGGCGGCTTCGAGATATTTCTGGTCTCTTGTCTTTTGGCCATGCTGGCTGGCTAGGGTACTGGTGAGGGAATCCTTCAACATCTGAAGGGATACAGATTTCATAGGATCCTAGAACCTGTGAGTTGGAAGGGAACTCCGAGGGACATCCATTCCAGCCCGCTGCAATCCCAGGGGGTCTCAACACGCGGTCTCCCATCCAATTCCAAACCATGCCGGGCCCTGCTGAGCTTTGCAAAGGTGCTAGCGGTTTTATCGCTGAATGAAGCTGTCTTTTCTCTAAGAAGAGAAGAGAAGAGGCATTCTTTTCCCTGGGGGAATTTTCAGGCCAGGGTCTTGTGAGGGGTGTCAGAACCTGGAACCTTAAGCATTCAAAGTAGGTACTCATGATGCTTTCTCATAAAATGAGGTTCTAGTCCTCATGGTTTCCGAAGTGAAACCTGCTTTAAACTGAATCAGATCCTTGCTCAGGGCTGTCTTCACAGTATAACACCGGTCTTGAAAGACCTGCAATAGCTCCCAGGACTTTTCCAGGCACAAGTCAAAGTGTTGGTGCTGACCTTGAAAGCCCTAAACCAGGGGTCAGCAAACTTTTTCAGCAGGGGGCCGGTCCACTGTCCCTCAGACCTTGTGGGGGGCCGGACTATATTTTGGAAAAATATATACGAACGAATTCCTATGCCCCACAAATAACCCAGAGATGCATTTTAAATAAAAGGACACATTCTACTCATGTAAAAACATGCTGATTCCTGGACCATCCGAGGGCCAGATTAGAAGGCAATTGGGCCGCATCCGGCCCCCGGGCCTTAGTTTGGGAACCGTGCCGTAAACGGCCTCGACCCAGTATCCCTGAAGGAGCATCTCCACCCCCATCATTCTGCCCAGACATGGAAGTCCATCTCCGAGGGCCTTCTGGCGGTTCCCTTCCTGCGAGAAGTGAGGTTACAGGGAACCAGGCAGAGGGCCTTCTCGGTGGTGGCACCCTCCTTGTGGAACGCCCTCCCATCAGATGTCAAGGAAATAAACAACTCTCCGACTTTTAGAAGACATTTGAAGGCAGCCCTGTTTAGGGAAGATTTTAATGTTCGATGCTTTACTGTGTTTTTCATCTTGTGTGGGGCATAAATTTATTATTATTATTATTATTATTATTATTATTATTATTACACTGACCGGCAGCAGTGCTCCAGGGTCTCATGTGTGAGTCCTCGTCCCATCCCCCTGCCTGCCCTATATAGAGACGGTGAGAATTGAATTGAATCTGGGACTGCCTGCATTCGGAGCAGGTATTCTGCCACTGAGTTTTGCTCATTCCCCCAATATGTTGGAAGCCGCCCAGAGGGGCTGGAGAAACCCAGTCAGATGGGTGGGGTAATAATAGTAATAATAATAATAACATTTATAATAATAATAATCCTTCATCAGGCTGCCTTTTTGCAAACTGGCTGACAAGGGAATAAAATCTGATGACGGCTTCAGAAAAACCAAAGCCTGGCAGAAAAATTTAACTCCCCACCCCACCCCTTTATCTCCTCCTTCCCTCTGAGGAGAGGTAGCCCTCACGACACCCCTGGTGTTGTGGCCAGTTGGGACTAGTCGAGACCCAAGTTCAGATCTCTGCTAGACCTTGCAAGTCTTGCTGGGGGGGGGAGCCCAGGGCCCACCGGTGTCTCTCAGCCTGGCCGACCTCGCAAGGTTGTTGTGTAGGTAAAATGAAGGGCAGCACACTGTTTTGGGCTCCCTGGGAGGAAAGGGAACGAAGGAAATGGAATCATTTGAGCTGAAGTTCTATTTTAGAAAGTTTCCCGAAATTTCATACATATATTTCGATACAGAATACCCCCCCCCGCGACTTCCCACCCCCTTTCCCGCGGTGTCTCTGTTTCTCTCCCTCTGCCGCAGCTTGCTTTCTATCTCTTAAACCTTAACAAAACTATAATCTTTGATCCCTTCTGTCGCTCATAGTTCGAATCCTGCTCGTGCGTCCACCATACAATGACACCACTTTAAATAATCCTATTTCCATCCTTCCACAAAACCTTCTCCATTAGCTTCTGTTATTTCAGCTTTGCCAGTTCGGCAGAACCCAAATCACCTTTTACTGATTATAGGTAGGTAGCCGTGTTGGTCTGACGTAGTCGAAACAAAATAAAAAAAATCCTTCCGGCAGCACCTTAAAGACCAACTAAGTTTTTTATTTTGGTATGAGCTTTCGTGTGCATGCACATATCTGAAGAAGTGTGCATGCACACGAAAGCTCATAGCACAATAAAAAAACTTAGTTGGTCTTTAAGGTGATGCTGGAAGGATTTTTTTTTTTATTTTGTTTCACCTTTTACTGATCCGTCCTTTTTTTTTAGTGGGAATATCTTCCTTCCTTCCGTTTTTGAGCCTATAAAATTCCTAGCTGCTGCCTTAATGCGCATAAACAAATTAATCATCCTTTTCAGGGACTTCTCTCCCTGTAATCCCTAAAAGGAGTTTTTGTTTTTGGGTATAGTCATTTTAAACATTTTTTTATCTTGTTATATATTGTCTCCCAAAATGCCCTTGCGTTCTTGAAAATCCACCACATATTGGGGGGGGGGGAGAAGAGCCTTTGATCTGGTTACGGAAAAGGTAATCGTTTGAACCTGGATCTGTTTTCTGCCTTCCCCAGTCTTAATTCAAACATCCGATCCAAAGTTGTTGTTTTTTAAAGCTGTTTTTAAGGAAATTCGCCCCCCAAAACATGGGTTGACACATGCCCGGGTTTCCCCCGACATTTTTACCTTTTTCTCCTTTTTTTTTTGGAATTTCTGCCCAACAGATGAATCCCAGATATATCTGGCAGCCCCAGGCAGGATAACCCCTCTGCCCCAAGGAGATTACAATCAGACCCTTTCGACCAAGGGGCCCGGAAAATGGCGAGGGTTGGCCGCTCAATCCTGAGGGCCACACTCCCTCTTGGAGAATGGGGGGGGGGCGTGGATGGCAGCGGTGAGGGAGGGGCTACAGGCAAAAGTGGGTGGAGCCAAGATCAGACAGAACCTAGCCAGTGTTTGAAATTCGCCAGGTGTGCTTGGCGACTGGCGCCGGTCTAATTGCAACTACATTAAAAAACTTCTTTCTTAGTCCACAGTTAATGCTGTTTCCGTTTCCAATGTGTGTGTTTTTTCTCCTTTTTTGCATATCGTAGGGTTGCCATATTTCAAAAAGGTGGTGGTTTGGGGCGGGCCAAAGTTGTCGTGCTTTTTTGTTGCAGAATCTCCCCCCCAAAAATGTAAGCTGCTTTTTTAAAAATCAAAATTGCCACACACAAAAAAATCAACACTTCTGTCAGGGGGCCTTCCTACAGGGAGCCTCCCTCCCCTCTTGCTGACCAGCCCTTTGCCCAGGGAGAGCAGCAGCAGCGGGTCAGGTGAGGGGAATCGGGAAGTGAGCGGGGATGGAGGTGCCAGGGCTCAACGGTGTTGGAGAGCCTCTGCGCCGCCAGGACCAAGAGGTGGAGGGGAGCAGGCAGCCCCTTCCGGCGCCCGAATTAAGGCGCGCCACCAAACGTGAGGTCGGGAGGAGGCGTTTCGGGGTGCCCAAACTCTTATGCTGGTCCCGTAGCCGGAAACGTCCACTCCCGGATTCTGCGAGTGACTAGGAGGTCATGTTTTCCGCTATCTCTGCACTGTAAATACTATGCACAAAAAAACTCTTAAAGACAGAGCGGACTTGGGCGCCTTTACTCAAGAGTAGCCGCAACAACGCCATGACAACTTCCAATAGGGGTTGCTGGACATTTCCCCAGACGTTTTGACCACTTTTTGGAAATTCTGCTCGGACGCCATTGCCAGCGGACGGATCCCGGCTGTGCCCGGGGAAGTTCCAGGCATATGGGAGCCCTGTTGGACCCGGGACAAGTGAATTGTTGTACTAGCAAGCGATATAGTTGAGATAATAGACTTGTAGTATTGGGAGGGGCCCCCGCCGAGGGTACCTAGCTTATATATTGTTTCCTATCACACTGCACAGTGAGGTTTAGGCACCTGTCGGAGACATTTTGATTCAGGAAGGCTTTCCCTAAAGGTGTAATCTGCAAGATCCAATTCTTTACCTGATTAAATATTTTGTTGGCGCTTGTATTTGTGTGTGGGTGTGTTTGTGTTTGTGTTTGTGTGGGTGGGTGGTTTGCAATAGGGCAGGCATCCTCAAACTCGGCCCTCCAGATGTTTTGGGACTACAATTCCCATCATCCCTGACCACTGGTCCTGTTAGCTAGGGATGATGGGAGTTGTAGTCCCAAAACAGCTGGAGGGCCGAGTTTTGGGGGGTGCGTGCAATAGGGTATTGGGCTGTGGCCAACTCATTTCTCCTCTTGAGTAGACCCACTGAAAGCAAGGGAGCCATGCCTTCCTTTCTAATGGGTCTATTCTGAGTTGGACCGGCTCTGGATAACAACCCATTATCAGAGTTTTAAGGGCTCGTTCCGGCTGGACGTAAGTGTTCCACGGAAGATTTATTTATAATATTCCTGTGCAGATAATTAAAGGATGATCTGATTCCGTAGTTGTGTGTAGGTTTTCTTGTGCAAATATGTGTAAAAGGAAGCAGCCCAGCCTGCAGCTTTGAACCCCAGACGGCCAAATGCATGTGTATTTCAGAAAAGAAGCCAGTCGGTAACACCCAGGGGTGGGCCCAGGCAATGTAACAGGGCAGCCCCTGGTGGTTCGTCCTCCCTCCATCTCCTAAGCTTTGGAGATGGAGGTTAATTGGGAGAAGGGAAGTGGTGAGGGGCAGCCACTCGCTCTCAGAGTCCATGCAATGCTTTGCGGCCTGTTCCTGCCATGCTGAAGCTTGCAAGCGGTGGCCGCAGTCTCCTTAATAGCTTTATGGTTGTTCTTAAAGACCCTCTCGCTCTCACCTGGAGATTCCAGCCCACCTGGCAGTCTGACAACCCTAGAAGCCAGAGCAGGGGGTCTCCAACGTTGTGCCCACAGTGGGCTTTTCCCAGTGTCCGTGCCAGCGTTGGAGATCCGCAAGGTGCATTTTCTCTGGGTAACCTCTTCCACGCCGTTCAAAATTTGCCAGGCGCATTTTGCACCCTTGCAACCGAGTGAAGATGCCTGGGTGCCAGGATGGCACCTGAGGCCTCCAGAATCGGGGGGATCCTTGGGTCTGGACTGTTTTCACACACTTAAAACCCCACCCTGTAGAATCCTATCTGCGATATTTTATCCGCACCATTGGAATGAATTTCAGGACCCAAAATTCTGAGCAGGAGCTGTGAGCGACGTTATAGCAGATTCTTGTCGCTTGTCTTCACTCCCCCCCTGCTCACCATTGTGAATGATATTCCCACGTTATGAATGGTCCATGTCCCCATTGAGAAAGAGAGGTTGGAAGAGGCCAATATATACACTGACTGGCCTTGGATCGAGGGACTTTCCTTCTTTCAGTTCCCAAACCTCGTAACCCAGCTCAGGGTTGTCCTCCAAAGTCCTAGCCAGATGTTCAGCTGAGACTCTATCCCAGCCAGTCCATCATTTGAAAAATAGGACCCTAGAACCATCTTAGGTTCCTTTTTGGTAACTGCAACCCTACTTTAAGGAGCTATTGGGCGCCTTGCTTATATATCTGGGTTTCTAACACTCACACAAATGCACAAACGTGAGAAAAGCATTCTGCTATCGTCAACAGAATAAGCTTTGTTCATGGTTATGTGAAGGCTTGTGGGGTAGTTCCTGCCCCCCCCCCCGTTCTCATGCCTATTTGGGGGGGTGAAATGGAGGGAGGAACCGGCTGTACCCCTTCTTTTTCTGATCTCTCCCCCTTCCCAAGGCCTTAGCATCCCTATCTACGTCCTGTTTTCTCTCTGGGTAGTGATAGCTTCTCTGATTTCCGAGGATGGCCAAAGGCATTTATTTGATGCAGAGTCTCAAACAGTACCCAGGGATAGAAGTGGTCTCTATTTTCCCCTCCCTTAAAGGGTAAAGGAACCCCCGACCGTTAAGTCCAGTCGCGGACGACTCTGGGGTTGCAGCGCTCATCTCGCGTTACTGGCCGAGGGAGCCGGCGTACAGCTTCCGGGTCATGTGGCCAGCATGACTAAGCCGCTTCTGGCGAACCAGAGCAGCGCACGGAAACACCGTTTACCTTCCCGCCGGAGTGGTACCTATTTATCTACTTGCACTTTGACGTGCTTTCGAACTGCTAGGTTGGCAGGAGCAGGGACTGAGCAACGGGAGCTCACCCTGTTGCAGGGATTCGAACCGCCGACCTTCTGATCGGCAAGCCCTAGGCTCTGTGGTTTAGACCACAGCGCCACCCGCATCCCCGGTACCTTCACCCTCCCTTCCCTTCCTGCAAAAATAAAAATCCTGTTTTCATTTCACATATTCGCTGCCCACCCCCTTGCAAAAACCTGTGGCTGTCACCTCGCAGCCCGTCTGGCCCAGAAATCGGGGGGGGGAGGCACATTTTTTTGGGGGGGGAATTCAAGTCATTGGTGGGGGTGAGTTTGCACCCACCGATTCTCCCCCCCCAAAATCCTCCATTCTCCATTCAATAACTCACTTGTTGTGGATTTGAACGCAGATCCCTGCAGGAGGGGATGGTATCGCAAAATGAAACGTTTATTTCTGGGTGGTTTTGTTCCTCCGTTTCACAAATATTCTTTTAAATAAATAAATTCTCTCTTTTTCTTTCTCTCCCACCTCCCCTCTCTGCTCCCATCCCTTCCTCTCCTCCTCCATCCCTCGCCCCTCTCCTTTTCTTCCGTGCGGAATAATAATAATAATAATAATAAGGACGGACTACGTTTGAATCTGGGGGGAATATGAACCAGCAGCAGAGAATGGCCGCAGCCGGGACCGACAAGGAGCTGAGTGACCTCTTGGATTTCAGTATGGTAAGTGAGACTCTAGTTATTTATCTCTTGCGGGGTTTGCGCACATGTGAACATGAGGGGAGGGAACGGTGGCGTTACGCTGGATGGGTGTGTTTGTGTGCGTGAGGGAGTCGGACGGAGGCAACTCACAAGGAGGCAAAAGCGGTTGCTGGTACCAACTTGTTTGTTCCTCGTCGCAGTATCAAGGGGGATGCATAATTGCTACGGTCTCCTTGTTGTGAAGACTTGGAAAGGGTGGGGGCGGAGTAGGGGAAGGAGGGAGGGAGAGAGGGAGAGAGAGAGAGAGGGAGAGAGGAAGGAGAGAGAGAGAGAGAGAGAGAGAGAGAGAGAGAGAGAGAGAGAGAGAGAGAGAGAGAGAGAGAGAGAGAAAGGAAGGAAGGAAGGAAGGGAGAGAAAGAAAGAAAGAAAGAAAGGAAAAGGAAAGAAAGGAAAAGAGAGGGGGGAGAAAAGGGAAGGAAGGAAGGAACATAGCTGTCAACTTTCGGATTTGAAAATAAGGGATCAGCAATCCAGGATAGCAGCGGGAAACAGCGCTGGAATAAGGGAGTTTCCTGCAAAAAAAAGGGAGGGTTGACAGCTATGGGGAGGGAGGGAGGGAGGGAGGGAGGGAGGGAGGGAGGGAGGGAGGGAGGAAGGAAGGAAGGAAGGAAGGAAGGAAGGAAGGAAGGAAGGAAGGAAGGAAGGAAGGAAGGAAGGAAGGAAGGAATCTCAGCCAAAGCATCCATGGCAGGTGGCCAGCCAACCTCTGCTTAAAAACCTCCCAAGGAGGAAGAGTTCACCATCCCACCTCCGAGCGCCTCTTACTGTCAGAAAGTTCTTCCTGATGTTGAGTCGGAATCTCCTCTCTTGCCACTTGAAGCCATGGGTTCAAGTCCTGCCCTCCGGAGCGGGAGAAAACAAGCTTGCTCCTCCTTCCATGTGGCAGCCCTTGGGAGATATTTGAAGGCGACTCCTCCTCTCTCCTCTCAGTCTCCTCTTTTCCAAGTTGAACATACCCAGCCCCTTCGACCGCCAGGCTTGGTCTCCAGACCCTTGGTTCTCAACACCCTTCCTAAAATAAGCTTCCAGTTGTGTGGAGTTGCTCCGGCTGTTTGTTTACTCCAGAGAAGAGGGAGTTGGGACTCCGGCAACGAACATCTAGAGGGCTGTAGGTTTTCCCATTCCTGGCATAATAAGAAGAGGCTTTCTCCTCTCTCAGAAGGGAAGGCCTCTTTTAAATACAGTGGGTCCCTTGGTTCTCAAACTTAATCTGTTCCGGAAGTCCAAAACAAAAGCGTTCCAAAACCGAGGCGCGCTTCTTTCCCATAGAAAGCAATGCCGAATGGATCAATCCATTCCAGACTTTTAAAAACAACCCCTAAAAGCAGCAATTTAACATGGATTTTACTATCTTAACGAGACCACCGATCCATAAAATCCCCCAAAAATCCAAGCAATAAAGAATGTACTGCAGTCACACAATCGATCGATCAGGAGCTGAACTAGGTCCCACGCAGTCACAAAAACAAAACAAAAAAGAGCTGCAAAAATGCAAAATAAGTTGCAAAAACAGACAGACCTCGGCGTAACACTCAAATCAGAAGCGTAACACTCAAAACGGAGCACATTTGGCTTCCGGGAAAAGTTCGCAAACCGGAACACTTGCTTCCGGGTTTGCAGCTTTTGGGTTCCGAGTTGTTTGCGTACCAAGGCGTTTGAGAACCAAGGGACCACTTGTAGCGATGTTCTTCCATCTGTCGGCAGGAAATGCCTCTCTAAACGGAGGCACCTACACTATTGCATGCAGTCCAGAATAAGGGACGGGGAATCTCTGGTTTTTCCAGATTTTTTTCCCCATTGGCTATTCTGACGGGAGTTGAAGCGGGGCCGCCGTCAGTAGGGGGACAGATCCCCCGGCCTAGGAAGAAGCTTTCTCCTTTCTCAAGAGGGAATGCCTCCTCTTAAAAAGAGGCATTCTTCCATTTTTGGGGCGCCTTCTGTTGATTTTACTGAGGGAAGCCGAACGGAGGCAAACTTTCGGCAGGCAACGTGCGGTCGGAGGAGAGCGTTGTGTCATGCAGGCTGAACTTGGACGGTCGTGTGGTCTTGGCTTTTTAAGATAAGGAGCCTTGGAAGGAGGCCAGGGACGGAGAGAGATAAAACACAACCCAGGGAGGGACAGCGGACAGCGTCACTCTCTTTTCTCTACTCTAGTCCATTTCAACTTTGGTCAGGCCAAGGGGTCACCCGGGTTGCTAAATTCTGCACATGATATTACTGTACACGGTTTCTCGAAATTCGGTGCCCTTGGGCTATCTGTTGGATTCATAGAATTGTAGACTTGGGATTCTGGCTGGTTCCTTTCATGTCTCTGTGCCAGCTCTCTCTGTGTTTATATGGTGTTGTTGTTGTTTTAGCACACTGCATCATGGGAGCTGTAGTCCTCGAGCACTGCATGCATTAAAGGTGGATTTTTTCACACTGCATGGAAAATTTTACAAAGAGAGGGGGGGAGAGAAAAAACTTAAGGGAACTCCTGCCTTCTGTCGTTTAATTCGTTTCTTTCTTGTTTCCTTTGCACATTCGCAAATCTGTTTCTTTCTCTGACGCTGCGTAAAAAGGAAAAAGTTAAAGGTGCGGTTTTGCATCCCTTGAATTGCAGGAAATATCTGGGCTTTCTTAAAAGCCTGGTGTGCTTACGATACTTTAAAGCGCCACAGGTGGAATTGATCCTAAGCCAGAACATAGCTCAGTCCATCTAGCTCAGTATTTCTTGCACTGACCGGCAACACTAGGGGTTGTCCTATGTCTGGTATTTCCTGGACGTAGCCGGAATACTGCAGTTCCCGGAAGCAGCGTCTGGGCAGAAAGCGCTGAAAGGTCCGTGAAAATCCAGTGTTGGAAGTCTAGATTATGGCGAATCTCCTTTAAAAAATAGCTCAAAAACTTCATTTTTCTTTTGCAAAGAAAACCCCCTAAGCTCAACATCGTTTGCGGCTGGGTGTTCGCTTTTTGAAATGTGGCAACCCTACGCAGCAGGGTTTTTTTTTAGGCAAGTGTGTTTCTGGAGAGGCGGGGGGGGTGCGCGAACCCGGGATCTTCAGTATGGAAAACAGCAAGCTCCTTTCCTAAAAACAGAGCAAGGCGCTAGTCCTCAGCATTCTGAACCTAGGGATGCTCCATCTATGGGCAACTTCCTTGGTGCTCCAACGCATTTTGCGACAGGTGTGAGTTTATTCATTGCATTTATAGCACACCTTTTTCTCCAATGAGTCCATGGTTCGCTCCCCCCCAGTTAATCCCTACAACGACCCTCCGAGGTAGGTCAGGAGGCTGCGATTGACCCCAAGGTCAGCCAACGAGCTTCCTGGCGGAGAGGGGATTTGAACCCTGATCTCCCAGGTCCTAGTCTGACCCCCTAACCACTGCACCCCACTGTCTTCCTAGAGTCTTTCTGCTATGGGGCAGCTCCATAAATTAAATAGGTAGATCAAGATGTGGAAAGGAAAATGTCCCCTTAGAGAAGGACCTGAAATATTTTCCTGGGGGCTTGAATTTGTGTTTTGGGAACTTTCTGAATCTTATCTTTCTTTCTCTTTTAACCTCTTTTCTAGTCTTTCCTTCCTTATTTCTCTCTTTCGCCCCTTTTTGTTTTTTTTTATGGTATCTATATGAAAGTTGGTTTGGTTAAAAAAGAGAAAAGAGAGTAACTTTTGTGTGTTTTTCTCTACAAACCATAATAAAATTTATTTAAGCAGAAAAGAGTCGCTGTGAATGGCCCTTGGAGCCATAACTCGGCGAATGTTGAACTTGCAAATGCAGTCTGCTTAAGCTTCTGGTCCACAGTCATTTCCCACGCAAACCACCTGTTTGCTGATAACCTGTGCCATATCTGAGGGATGGACAAAATCTTCTTTTTAGTCCCACAACATCATGGTACCAACTAAGTTGCAGAAGGCTGCCTGCTCTTTCTTTATTTTTTAGAAATCTACACTGCCTTAATTTGCACAGACAACATTGTGATTCAGGTGCATAGTTTAAATATGCCCCTATCATTCCTCTTCCCAGATCTTCCCAGCGTTGGGAGAGAAAGCACAGAAGAGAAAAATCAAAAATGCATATTTTCACAGGTCTTTCCTGCAAAACTTTGACCAGGAAGGCTGCAAGAGTGTTTGGAGCTGGAGAGATATTTGCTTATGCATTGATCTGGGGCCAAAGCATGTTTATATTGCTGTGATCACAGGGGCAGTTTCCGGTTTATCTGAATGTTTTCGGGGGGGGGGGGTTGAGGTTAGGGTTGCCATATGTCAAAACCTCATTTGCAACTTTGGCCAAAAAAAAGAAGCTCAACTTTTGTGTCCAAATTTTTGCTGTTTGAAATACAGTGCAGGTATGTCAACCCTAGGTGAAGTTCACCGAGTAAATTGAAATTTTGCTTCTTTGACTGCAGCTCTTGTTGGGGAGGGGGTTGCGTGTTCAAAAAAGGGAGATTACTTTCGTTTGCAACTAGAGGCGAGAGGAAATTTATTGGGCGAGTTTTTTAATTTTTATTTTGCTCCCCCACCCCATATATTAAAAAGCAGTACGACGGACTTCCTTAGAAGGTAAAGGTAAAGGGACCCCTGACCATTAGGTCCAGTCGCGGACGACTCTGGGTTTGCGGCGCTCATCTCGCTTTACTGGCCGAGGGAGCCGGCAGACAGCTTCCAGGTCATGTGGCCAGCATGACAAAGCCGCTTCTGGCGAACCAGAGCAGTGCACGGAAACGTCGTTTACCTTCCCGCTGGAGTGGTACCTATTTATCTACTTGCACTTTGATGTGCTTTCGAACTGCTAGGTTGGCAGGAGCATGGACCAAGCGACGGGAGCTCACCCCGTCCGTCGCAGGGATTCGAACCACCGACCTTCTGATCGGCAAGCCCTAGGCTCTGTGGTTTAACCCACAGCGCCACCCGCGTCCCTCCTTAGAAGGTGGTGGACCTTGCTTAGAAGTTTTGAAGCAGAATTAGGGAGGCTGCGTTTCATGGCCGCGTTAGCTGAGGTTCATGCACTGCAGAGGGGTTGGACTAGATGACATCAGGGTACACCTACCAACTCTTATGATTGTGTGTGTGTGTGTGTGTGTGTGTGTGTAAGCCCAGAGAGGAGAATCTGTGTCAGATTTTGGGTGCTGTTAAATGCTGCCTCTGCCTGCACCCCCCCCCTAGCACCCCCTTCTCCTTCTCTGGCTAACCTCTTCCCCGGTGTACAAAATTTTCCAGGCACATTTTGCGCCCAGCTATTGGCCACTTGCGGCCGCCAAGTGAAGATGCCCAGCTGCAGGGTGGATTTGATTGAAATCAAATCGTTTTAAATCATGATTTAAATCACTATAGTCAGTAAGACTTTTTTAAGTCACTAGTCAGTAAGGCTTGATTTAAATCATTATTATTTTTTACAGAAGGACTCATTCTTGCTGGTATCATCTTAATATTTACAACCAGAGGAAGGCTTCGTTTTTGGAATAATGAATTTTCAGAGTTGTTTTTACAGTTACATCAAAAATGAATGATTTGGTTCTACTGTTGTATTGTGAGGGGAATAGTGTTTGTTCGAGGTATGTTTCTTCTTTACATTGCAATGTACCGTATATTCCGGCCTACAAGGCGACTGGGCGTATAAGACGACCCCCAAATTTTCGAGTTAAAATATAGAATTTGGGATATACTCTATATTTTAACTCGAAAATGTCTGCAGCGATTTCTGGTGCCGCGCTGCCCATATCCAAAATGTCCACAGCGCCAGAAATCACTTCTGAGCATGTGCGGACATGCTCAGAAGCAATTTCTGGCGCTGCTTGGTGAGTCCCCGGTTTAGCGCAGCGCACGGGGGACTTGCCGAGCAGGCAGTACCTGGCGTATAAGATAACCCCTAAATTTTGAGGCGATTTTCTGGGCTTAAAAAATCTTCTTATACGCCCGAATATACGGTAGTCAAAGCAAAATTCCAAGTATGGTTGATACTTGGCCAATAAATCATTCTATTCTATTCTATTCTATTTGAAACATGTAGACAGATAATTATGAAATTATTTGGACAACTTTTCTGCTGTACTTTATTGGAAGGAGAAAAATAACCATTTCCTTAATAACTGAAACAATTTATTGAACTAAAGTGATAATATTACAACATATTTATCCATGTTTGTCAACTGATGTGGTTAAACAGTTAAAAAGCAACAACTTTGACTGTGTTTTAGCGCACATGAAAAGTTTAAAACAAATACTGATGAATAGCCTTTGGACTGTAATGTAATTTAAATAGAAAACTATATTTAGAAATATTTTTTCCTCCGAAAGCATTTTCTTTTAAAAATCTGATTTAAATCAAAACAATCTTATTTTTGAAAAAAATAAATCCAATTTTTTTGGAAAAAAAGAAAAAGATTTTTATCTACGCTGCCCGACTGCCAGGATGATGCCTGACATCTTCGCTATCTGGGGATCCTTGGGTCTGGACCATATTCGCACACTCAGACCCTATCCTGTCGGATTCAGTCTGTTATATTTTATCTGCACAATCGGAATGACTTTCAGGAGAAGTGTGCATGCACACGAAAGCTCATACCAAAATAAAAACTTAGTTGGTCTTTAAGGTGCTGCTGGAGGAATTTTTTAATTTTGTTTCGACTCAGACCAACACAGCTACCTACCTGTAACCATTTCAGGAACCAAAATTCTATTTCTGCGCAGAGAACGGCGTCATAGCGAATTGTTGCTGCTTGCCTTCACTTCCCCCTGCTCGGAGTTGTGGATAATATTCCTACATTATGAATGGTCTGTGTCCCCATTCAGAAAAAAAAAAGGTCGGGAGCGAAGGCCGAACTAAAAAAGAATCGCAACATAAACTGATGGAATATGCGCAACTTTGTGGATCTAACATACAAAATAAGAGAACAAGAAGAACGATTGATTGATTGATTGATTGATTGATTGAATATATGGGGAGGGGGGATGTGTACACTTGAAAACATGCCCACCGCCCAGCATTAAGATAAATTCAACAGTGTGAATGAGTTTTGAATGGTTTAGTTCAGGGGTGGCCAACTTCCAAGAGACTGCAATCTACTCACAGAGTTAAAAAAAATCTACCCCCTTTTTGGGTTCAGGTCAAAGTTGTTGAGCTTCTTTAGGGAGGAGGAAAGTGACGCTGAGCTTTTTTTAGGGAGGAAAGCCCCGTTTTTTAGGGGTGCAGGGCAAAGATGTTATTTTTTTTAAGGGGAGCCAAAGTTTTTTAGCTTCTTTGGGGGGAGCTGGTGATCTACCGGTGATCTGCCACAGACATCCAGTGATCTACTGGTAGATCATGATCTACCTGTTGGACATGCCTGGTTTAGTTTATATAAAATAGGCAGGGCGTATTTATGTTGTGCAAAATGTTTTAAGGTGGTTTAAGTGAATTTTCTAAGATGTAAAACAGAAATTTAATAAAGATTATATTAAAAAAGAGAAAAAGAGGTCGGAATAAACCAAGATACAGTGGTACCTCGTTTCTTGAACGCGGAAAACCCGGAAGGAAATGCTTTTCTTTCCGACTTTTCTTGGATCAAGGGACTTTTCTTTAAGTTCTCAAAGCTCTTAACCCAGCTCAGGGTTGTCCTCTGAACCAGCCAGATGTTAACTGAGAATCCATCACCATCCTTTGAAAAAAAATCAAGACTTTAGAGCCGTCTTGCCCCCCAAACAGC
This sequence comes from Zootoca vivipara, assembly GCF_963506605.1. Lineage (NCBI taxonomy): Eukaryota > Metazoa > Chordata > Lepidosauria > Squamata > Lacertidae > Zootoca > Zootoca vivipara. Next base: position 2,019,707 of record NC_083281.1, on the reverse strand, counting down.
AACGGAAATTTCATTTTGGCGACCGCAACCTTGGTTTAAGGAGCTGCTTGGCGCCTGGCATATATATATCTGAGTTTCTAACGCTGCTTTCCCCCTCTTCTTCTTCTTTCCCAGATGTTTCCGCTGCCAGTAGCCAATGGGAAAAACAGGCCTACGACACTCGCTAGCACGCAGTTCGGAGGATCAGGTAACCTTGAATATATCTCCCCGTGTTTCTGGTTTTTTTTCCTCCAGGGTTGCGCAAACGAGGAGCCTAAGGTCTTGCGCTTGCTATTGCCGGGACTCCAGCTTCCTGCATGGCAATAATAATAATAATTATATAATAATTTATAAAAATATAATTGATGCAAGCAGCATCAGAGGTGTTGATGGACGTTGTGGGGATTTTGGCACAACATCTGGAGAGGGGCGACATGTGGGAATGTTGTGGGTAACAGGAGAGGATATATTGAGTAATATATCCTCGCTAGCAAGTTTCTTTATACAGCAGAGTGCATTTCCCCTTTTACACAGCAGAAAGCTGGTTGCAGACTTGTGTGAGTCTCAGAAGCCTATTTAATCTGGCTTGCCCAGGTTGAGATATGTTCTGTTATTCCTGGTGATACCCCTTTGATCCCTCCTAAAAGAATAGAGACACCACACTCTTATTCATAAGGAACAAAAGGAAGTTTTGCTCATGATCAAGCAGAGCACAGTCCGATCCCTGAAGGCAGGCTTTCGGCTTAAAGTTACAAATGCAGGTGAAACTTGGAAAATTAGAATATCGTCAAAAAGTGCATTTATGTCAGTAACGCAGCTTAAAAGCTGAAACCAATATATGAGATAGAATTAAAACAGGAAAAGCAAAATATGTCAAGCCTTTATTTGTTATTGTAATTATTTGTAGTTAGGCGGGTCAATTATAAATGGAATGCAATGAAGGAAATGTAATAGCAATGTTTATTCTTGTTTATTTTTGTATTATTGTAACTATTTGTTTTATTACTGTGGAATTTCCAAAAGAAAGCATTTGTAAAAATTAAAAGGAAAAAAGAATAAGTTGCATTACTGAAATAAATGCACTTTTTGATGAGATTCTAATTTTCCGAGTTTCACCTGTACAGTGGTACACCTTGGTTCTCAAACTTAATCCGTTCTGGAAGTCCGTTCCAAAACCAAGGCATGCTTTCCCATAGAAAGGAATGCAAAACGGATTAATCCATTCCAGACTTTTAAAAACAACCCCAAACCAGCAGTTTAACATGAATTTTACTATCTAACGAGAGCATTGGTCCATAAAATGAAAGTGATAAATACAGTCATACCTCAGGTTATGAACACTGCGGGTTGCGTGTTTTCGGGTTGTGGATCGTGCCGAACCCGGAAGTAGCAGAACGGGTTACTTCTGGGTTTCAGCGCATGCGCAGAAACGCAAAATGACGTCACGCGCATGCGCAGACGTGGTGCTTCAGGCTGTGAACGCTGCGGGTTGCGAACATGCCTCCCGCTTGGATCACGTTCGCAACCGGGGGTATTGCTATAACGTACTGCAGATACACGATCAATCAATCAATTAGTAGCTGCGCTGGTTTCCACGCAGTCGCAAAAACAAAAAAGAGCCGCAAAAGCAAAAAAAAAAAGCAAAATGAAAAGCAAAAACAGAAAGACGTCAGCGTAACACTCAAATCGGAAGCGTAACACTCAAAACGGAGCAAACCGGTGTTTGGGTTTCAAGTTGTTTGAGTCCCCAGGCGTTTGGGTTTCAAGTTGTTTGGGTTTCAAGTTGTTTGAGTCCCCAGGCGTTTGAGAACCAAGGGACCACTGTATGTACAAACAGGTTTAGCCCATATGGAAGATCACCTGGGTGAAGTCCAGGGGAATCGGGAATCAGGCAGGATGGAAAAGAAGGGAGGTGGCTGCGTGACTTGGCCTTTTAGCAGGTCTGGAAAGGTCACGCCCACCTACTAGTCACAAGCAAAGGAAAGATGCTCCAGCCAGGTGTAACAGGAAGTTCTGACTGGTTGGACCAACATCCCCTGCAGGACCACTCTAGCAAAACAGGTAGTGCTGTACTTGACTGCTTGAGTGGTTTCCTTCCCCTCCTGCCCGCGAGAGAATGCCTCTTCTCAGACCAGGGGTGTCTTCCAGAGGTTGTGCCAGACCCCCCCCCAACTTCCAGCAGCCAATCCCGGGCCCAGGGGGTCTAGGGCAGGCATAGGCAAACTCGGCCCTCCAGACGTTTTGGGACTACAATCCCCATCATCCCTGACCACTGGTCCTGTTAGCTAGGGATCATGGGAGTTGTAGTCCCAAAACATCTGGAGGGCCGAGTTCGCCTAGGCCTGGTCTAGGACAATGGGGTTTGTAGCCTGGCCACACCTGGAGAAAACCGGTTTGCAAGAACGGTTCGTTAGAAGTCTACGTTTTTATTTTTAACTGCAGGTGCAAAAGTTCAAGGTGCAGGGGGGAGGGAAACCCCCCCCTTTCCCCCATTTTTTTGGATCTCCCAACTTGGGTTTTTTGTGTCCTTTGATTTTGAGCATGAAATGTGCTTCGTTTGATGGAGGGGGGTTGCTTTGATATGGGGCGTGTGCTCTAGAGACTTCTGCGCCCGTGCGTGTCTTGCGAGTGGGGCGAGTCGGCGCACGTTCCCGAATTTTGAAGCTACAGGTGGTTACAACAAAGTGGAATCTCTCCCTCCCTCCCTCCCTTCCACCCCCACAACACACAAATATACTGCCCACCCCCCTTTCCACTCCCTCTGCCCGGAGCTTGTCACCTCTGAGGAGGTTTCTTCAACCCCCCCACCCTACCCCACCCCACCCCCGGCTTTGATGCTTTTCGCAAAATAATTTGGGCTTCTTGCCGCAACCGCCCCAGCTGCGTTTGAGATTCCGGGCTGGGCTGAGCGGGCTGGGCTATTTCTTTTGCCTTGGCAGCGCTTGTCCTTTCTGAGAAAGAGGGAAAGGAAAAGGAAGCTTCTGTTTAGTGCAGGGTCTACCCTCGGAGAAAGGGCCGAGTATCATGAAGGGGCGAGCTTTTGCTTAAAAGGTAAAGGTACCCCTGACCGTTAGGTCCAGTCGCGGACCACTCTGGGGTTGCACACTCATCTTGCTCTATGGGCCAAGCGTTTGTCCGCAGACAGCTTCCTGGTCATGTGGCCAGTATGACTAATCCGCTTCTGGCGAACCAGAGCAGTGCACGGAAACACCGTTTATCTTCCCGCTTCGAGCGGTACCTATTTATCTACTTGCACTTTGACGTGCTTTCGAACTGCTAGGTTGGCAGGAGCTGGGACCGAACAACGGGAGCTCGCACCGTTACAGGGCTTCGGGTTTTCGGAGCTTGAGAACCAAAGCGTTTGAGAACCAAGGTACCACTGTAGAGGCATCCCTCCACTATGGTCGCGATGGATACAGGTTCCTAACCTAGGAAGAGGCATTCTTTTCGAGAATAGAAGCATTCTTCCGCCTCTTGCCTGGATCTAGGGAACGTGGCATCTTCAATTGCAGGTGGCAAAGTCTGCCATCCCCTGGATATTGCTGGGCTAAAGCTGCTGGGCTTTGGGGGGGGGGCAGAAAGCAACATCTGGGGTTCTGCATGTTCCTTCATCCTTTGTCTAGATCGGCGGTTGTTGTTGCTGCTGCCTTTCCAGCTAGGCTTCCTGCTTTTTCGGGTGGATGGTATTTTTGCGTTGCCAGTTTCCCACGAGGATCCGTTTCGTTGGGCGACGCCCCCTCCCAGGGCGGCCGTCTCCAACCTGGTGCCCTCCTGATATTTGGGCTGGTGTGAAACATCTGGCGAGCCCTAGCTTGGCGATGGCTGTTCCAGGATAGCAGGAGGGAGAAAATGATGTGGGTTTTTTTTTTTTTTAAAGTATATATCTTTATTGTTTTAAAATAACATGCATTCATAGAATGGAAAAGGAAGAAAAACAGACAACAAATAAACAAGTATACAAACAAAGAAACAAACAATAAAAGAAACAAACAAATAACAACATCAGAATCCGCAAAATTAATGTAACATATATCATTTGTTTACAATGCAAATAATTTTAAAACTTGTAAAGAAAAAAGTTAAAAATGACTTCCAATTAGTCTCACTATATTTATTGGTTACCTTATACCGCACAGTTACATATTTCTTGTATAGTTTCTTTATACATCCCTACAAACTTATAGTTATATAATACAAGGGTCAGTTTAGTTCTGTCAAAATGTTTCATTTTATACCATAATTTTTAAAATATTCTTTAAAAATCATCCACTCCTTATAGACTATTTGTGTGTTTTTTTTGTTGCTTTTGCTAGCTGCAGAGAAAATGATGTTTTAACCCCACCCCATTTAACTTTTTCCCTTTTTTTGGCTGAGAAGTTTCTCCCAGGAATTGCAATTTGCTGTTCTGTGCAGAATTGATTTCCTGTTTGTTGCAAAGGCTGCTCAATAGCTTCAGTCTTTGGTTTGGTATTTACTTTACTTTCTCTGGTCATATTTGGGGCTTTTTTGGGGGGGTGCCTTCTTTCTGAGTACAGTTGTGCTTGCTGTATTGTTACCCCCAGTGCCTTTTGGGGAAGGGGGTGAGTGCTCACACAAAGTCTGGGACAGGGTTTCCCAAAGTTGGGTCTCTGGCTGTTTTTGTACTACAACTCCCATCGTCCATTGCTGGCAGGACCCAGCGCTCAGGGATGATGGGATTTGTAGTCCAAAAAAACAGCTGAATGCCCGAGTTTGGGAAACCCTGGTCTAGGATGTTTCCTGGGCTCAACTTCTTGCAGGTTCCCTGAACTTATTATAGGTTGCGGGGAGGCAGCAAAGCTGAGATTCAGCTAGAGCATGGGGAAAAGAACGGAAGTGGTGCAGAAAATCCAGCTTTCTGGGCGCTTTTGTTTTGGGGGAAATGGTCCTTGGGTTGTGTCCAGTGTAAAGGTAAAGGTAAAAGGACCCCTGATCATTAGGTCCAGTTGCAGACAACTCTGGGGTTGCGGCGCTCATCTCGCATTATTGCCCAAGGGAGCCGGCGTACAGCTTCCAGGTCATGTGGCCAGCATGACAAAGCCGCTTCTGGCAAACCAGAGCAGCACACAGAAACGCCGTTTACCTTCCCACTGGAGTGGTACCTATTTATCTACTTGCAATTTGACATGCTTTCAAACTGCTAGGTTAGCAGGAGCTGGGACCGAGAAACGGGACCTCACCCCGTTGTGGGGATTCGAACTGCCGACATTCTGATTGGCAAGCCCTAGGCCAGGCATCCCCAAACTTCGGTCCTCCAGATGTTTTGGCCTTCAACTCCCATGATCCCTAGCTAACAGGACCAGTGGTCGGGGAAGATGGGAATTGTAGTCCAAAACATCTGGAGGGCCGAAGTTTGGGGATGCCTGCCCTAGGCTCTGTGGTTTAACCCACAGTGCCACCCGCGTCCAGTGTAGTAAGACTAAATTAGCGGTATTCTTGTTCCGCTGGGTAAATTGTTTTGTGGGGCACTGTGTCCTAAGTGGGTCGCTACCGACTTTGTGGTACAATAGGCTGTGATCTGTGGCGAGGGATCGCCGGCCTAGAATTTATTTGTTGCGGGAAATTTCAATTCCCTCCTCCAGGGTGGATTTGATTTAAATCAAATCTATTTAAATCACGATTTAAATAACTAGTCAGTAAGACTTGATTTAAATTATTATTAATTTATTTTACAGAAAGGCTCGTTCTTGCTGGTACATTCTTAATATTGACAACTAGATGAAGGTTTCATTTTTGGGGTAATAAATTTTCAGAGTAGTTTTTACAGTTATATCAAAAATTACTGGTTTGGCTCTATTATTAGAAATACAGAAGACAGATCATTATGACATCATTGTGAGGTTTAATGAGTTAACTGTTAATATTTGGACAACTTTTCTGCTGTGCTTCATTGGAAGGAGAAAAACAATCATTTCCTTCATAACAATTCAAACAATTTATTTAACTAAAACAATGACATTGTAGGACGTGTATCCATGTTTGTTAACTGATGTGGTTAAACAATTTTTAAAACTTAAAAAACAAATTCTTATTTCCTGATGGATAGCCTTTGGACTATAATGTAACTTTCTCCAAAAGCATTTTATTTTATAAAAATCCAGTTTAAATATATAAAAAATATTATTTGAATATCCGATGGGAGGGCATTCCACAGGGCAGGTGCCGCCACCGAGAAGGCCCTCTGCCTGGTTCCCTCTAACCTCACTTCTCGCAGGGAGGGAACCGCCAGAAGGCCCTCGGAGCTGGACCTGAGTGTCTGGGATGGACGATGGGGGTGGAGACTCTCCTTCAGGGATATTGGGCCGTTTAGAGCTTTCAAGGTCAGCACCAACACTTTGACTTGTCCTTGGAAACGTCCTGGGAGCCAATGTAGGTCTTTCAGGACTGGTGTTATATGGTCTCCACTCCCAGTCCCCAGTCTAGCTGCCGCATTCTGGATTAGTTGCAGTTTCCAGGTCACCTTCCAAGGTAGCCCCACGGAGAGCGCATGGCAGTAGTCCAAGCGGGAGATAACTAGAGCATGCGCCACTCTGGCCGGACAGTCTGTGGACAGGGAGGGTCTCATCCTGTGTACCAGATGGATATTAAAAGCACAGTAAACCATCAAACATTAAAAACTTCCCTAAACAGGGCTGCCTTCAGATGTCTTCTGAAAGTCAGCTAGTATTTTATTACCTTGACATCTGACGGGAGGGCGTTCCACAGGGCGGGCGCCACCACCGAGAAGGCCCTCTGCCTGGTTCCCTGTAACTTCGCTTCTTGCAGGGAGAAGGCCCTCGGAGAAGGTCCTCTCCAGAAGGCCCTCGGAGCTGGACCCCAGAGTCCAGGCTGAATGATGTTTCTAGACTACAACTCCCATCATCCACAGCCAGGGACCATGGGATCTGGAGTCCAGTTACACCTCTAGGTGGGGAAACCTTCGCTATTCCCATCCGGGCACCACCAGTTTGACTCCGCTGTTCTGTGGGTCCCCCAAAATCTCCCTCCTCCCTTTGACCCCCAAGTAAAACAGCAGCTTACCTTCTGGCAAAACCCCCAAAACACAACAACCCAAAACCAACAACCGCATATCAAGGGAGCAAGCGCCTGTTTTCTTTCCCCCCATCTTTAATTGTTAATTTGGCACACTTTGATCTCTCTCCAAAAAGGAAGGTTGGCTTTGCATCTGAGGGTTGTTCCATCCCCCCCTCCTTTCTCCCTGCCCGCCCCCTCCGTCTCCCAAACAAAGAATTAAAACGCCAGCCTGGATTACACCCGTGGAAAGATATATTTATATGTACGCACACACCTAGGTATAAATCTCTTCCGCCCTTTATTGAGGAGCTGTGTGTGTGTGTGTGTGTGTGTGTGTGTGTGTGTGTGTGTGCGCGCGCAAAAAGTTCACCTGAGCTGTAAAAAGCTTCAAATGGGGCTTCTTGCCAGCTTGTTCCGGATCCCTTTCTAATATATACGCTGCTGTGATTAAGGAGACAGAGGGCTTTTTTAAAATAAAAATAAAAAACGTTGCAAAAGGGTTCTGCCTTTCCCCAGCCGCTCTAGTTTAAAAATAAAATAAAATGAGCTCTTTTCAAAGGTGGCAGCTCTTGAGTTTTGAGGTTGCAAAGCCATAAAACCTGCCGTTTTTTGTGTGTGAAAAAATACCTTTTTTTGGTTTTTCCGTATATACATCCTCTAACAGTATTTCTCGTAACAGTTTTCCGTATTTTCCTACTCCCTCCCCTGGACTTCGCTCATACTCATTTTGTTTTATTTCCATATTGTTCACCCTGCATATTGTTTCCCCGAAATTTTCCCAATACATATAATCTTATATTTTTATTATTATATACAATTGTGTCCAATTCTTTATGTTGCCGTTTTGAACTTTTAAAAAGCAGCCGCAGGCTAAACATTTCAGCTCTGAGAATTTCAGCCATCAAAAAATGGCTGTACTGAGAGGTTGGGGATTGAGCAAAGCCAGTAAGGAAGGGAGAACCTCTAGATTGCACATGCTGGACACATGAACATCAGCCTCCAGTGGACAGCTCAGCTGACTAGAGCGTGGTGCTGATAACGCCTAGGTTGTGTGTTCGATTCCTGCCTGGGGCAGCTGCATATTCCTGCATTGCCCCGGGGGTGAACCTCAGGGTCGCTTCCAACTCGACAGTTTACTAATTCAGCAGATTGAAGCTCTTCTGAGCTCTATACCTGCCATGCAAACTGCAGCGTGACGACAGCCTTACGATTTTATGTCTATAGGCAGATATAGGCATGTCCGTGATGGATGGGCTATAAGATGTGCTCGTCTTCGCTAGTACTTTCCTTCAGGAAAGTCCATACGTGAAACAGTTTAATAAATTGTTCTGTGCACACTGATGTTCCCAAAGAGGGGAACATGAGCCCCAGTACTTGGATGTGGCAAGCGAGGGAGAAATAGGTATTATTATTATTTTGTTGTTGTTGAATCTGAAGAACTTTGCTACTAGCCTGTTTCTCAAAAAATAAGACGTAGCCATAAAATAAGACGTAGGAGGATTTTTAAGCATTCAAGGAATATAAGCCATACCCCGAAAATAAGACATAGTGATAGGCGCAGCAGCAATGCCGGCCGCGGCAGGCGGAGGAGGAAAAAAATAAGACATCCCCTGAAAATAAGCATGAAAATAAGCCATAGTGTGTTTTTTGGAGGAAAAATAAATATAAGACGGTGTCTTATTTTTGGAGAAACACGGTAGCAGGGCCAATTTTTCTTGAATCCAGTGCTCACCTTTTTTGGCCAAATGACATTGCGAAAATTGTGGTGCGCTTTAGATTCGACAGCGCTTGAGACTCAAGTAAATGCGATGTATCGCAGTTTCTCAAGCCCTACCTATAGGAAGGGTATTTAGAACGAGTCTGGTCATAAAATGTCATTTACTGCAAATCGTGTTCATTTTCGCACATGCTGTGAAATTGGAAGAAGCGCGTTGTCGGTCTCGTTTTGAATTGCGTATAAATCTGAAATTTGCGAATTAGAGTTGACACGCTTTAAAAGTGAGTGTTACTTCCTGGTTAAACTCTTTTCTTTTCTTTTTAAAGCAACACATTCTCTGCCCCCCCCCCAGTGAAAAAAACACACTTCGTTTCATCCCCTGCTCCACTCCTTTGTATTGGGCCAATCTAAAGATTAAAATCATAGGCTGCATCCGATGCTTGCCTTACTCAGAGTAGACCCAGTGACGTTAATAGACCCCGGTTGGGTACGCCTGTTGTTTCCGGCGGGTCTACTCTTGAGTAAGGCCAGCATTGGTTGCAACCCCGCTGATTTTAATTTTACAGAAAACCCTTCCGGGCCGTTAAGGTTTTTTAAAATTTATTTTTTAAAAAATTGCATAAATTGCACGTTGCATAAGTCAGACTGAGGGTTGGAACCGGGCACATTTTCGCAGAACAACAACTAAATGAAATGGGTTTGGCAACCCGTCCTGGCATGTCGAGTCTTCCCAGGGTTCCAGGTCTTCGCAATAAAAATTTGCCACCTTCCTCGCAACAGCCACAGTTGCTATTTAAACCAGGAGCCTGAGGACTAGAACCTTGTTTTACCTTTTGACCAGGCACGTTTTGCGACTTGGCACGGGTCCCGTTGTGGCCACACGGAGATCTCTGGACGCCAGGTTCACAGCGGCCATCTCTGCCCGCCTGGCCACTCCACCTTTCTCAGCAGGTCAGCAGAAGGAGGTCTTTAAGCAGAGGCTTGACAGGCATATGTCAGGAATGCTTTAATTGTGTTTCCTGCTTGGCAGGAGGTTGGACTGGATGGCCCTTGTGGTCTCTTCCAACTCTAGGATTCTATGATTCTAAGAGCTTCTTCCTAGTTCTCCTAGCCCATGATCCCAAGCTAACAGGACCAGTGGTCAGGGATGATGGGAATTGTAGTCCCAAAACATTTGGAGGGCAGAGCTTGGGGATGCCCGCTCTAACCACTACAGCCCCCACTGCCTTCCTAGAGTCTTTCTGCTGTGGGGCAACCTTGCTGGGTTGTTGTCGCGAGTGCGAAACGGCTGCTTTTCGAAGCCCTCGGAGGAAAGGCAGGCTATAAAATCTAGTCGATAACGAAGGATAATAAGCTGATGGACTTCAGACTTTCCAGCAAAAGAGTTTAAAAGGGAAAATTGGATCCAGACTTCCAGAGTCTTACATCCCCCCCCCTTTCCTTTTTGAAAAGCAAAACCCTGCACTTCAATACAGTGGTACCTTGGTTCTCAAACTTAATCTGTTCCGGAAATCTGTTCCGAAACCAAAGCGTTCCAAAACCAAGGCACGCTTTCCCATAGAAAGGAATGCTAAACGGGCTTTTAAACACAACCCCTAAAACAGCAATTCAACATGAATTTTACTATCTAACGAGACCATTGATCCACAAAATGAAAGCAATAATCAATGTACTGCAGGCACACAATCAATCCATCAATAGCTGAACTGGGCTCCACACAGTCACAAAAACAAAACGAAAAAGAGCCGCAAAATAAATAGCAAAAACAGACAGAACTCAGTGTAACACTCAAAATGGAAGTGTGGCACTCAAAACGGAGCACGTTCGGCTTCTGAGAAAAGTTCGCAAACCGGAACACCTCCTTCCGGATTTGCAGTGTTCCACGTTGTTTGAGTACCAAGGCGTTTGAGAACCAAGGTACCACTGTACCTTGCAAAAAACCAAAAAGTCTGCGCTTCAGTAATGGGTTTATGAAAAACCCAAGATGGAAAAACGAAAGAAAATCCTGTCTAACTAGGAGTTTGGGTTAGCAGAATGGTTAGTTGCTGTTTTGAGTAAATAAGTTTCTCACGCAACACTCCCTTTAATCTCGACTGGATGTTAATATTTTTTTAAAAAAAGTACAGGGTGTTTCTAATCAGAGAGATCCATCTCGTCAGGCAGGGCCCAGGTGGCACGTTGGCATCTCCCAGCTGCTGCCAGCTCGGCAGGTTTGGCAAAGTTGGCACCGCTGTGAAGCCAGCGCCGAGCGAGGGCGGCGCTTGCTTGCCCTCGCTCCGAATGGGCGCAACTCTTTTGTCCCCCCGCACCGTTTTGTGGGAGAACTCCAAACTATTGCTGAAATCAGGTCGGGCGGAGCGGGGCTTACTTTGTGGCAGTGTATCGCTGTCAGATGTGGGCAGGTTTGAGAGATGCAACCATTCCACCTGATTTTTGGGCAGGACTTTCAAGGGGAAAATTTTCCGGCTGGGGGCCATATTGGGTCCTTGACTGCAATCCAGCGTGGGGGCGTGCGGGGCCGATTTACTAGGGAAATTTAGGAGAAGGGTTTAAGCCAACTTTTATCCCAGAAATCACAGCCTAATGGGCACTTATAATACAGTGGTACCTTCATTTTCAAACGCTTTGGTTCTCAAACACCAAAAACCCGGAAGTAAGTGTTCCGGTTTTCGAACGTTTCTCGGAAGCTGGACGTCCGACGCGGCTGTCGGCTATTGTTTCCGGGGTGCCTGCACCCGTCAGAAGCGCCTTGGTTTCCGAACATTTTGGAAGTCAAACGGACTTCCAGAACGGATGAAGTTTGGCGCTTTTGTTTTTGCTCTTTATTTTGCGTTTTTGTTTTTGAGGCTTTTTCGGTTCATTTGTTTTTGTGACTGTGTGGAACCCAGTTCAGCTACTGATTGATTGTGTGACTGCAGAAATGGATAAAAGGCCCCCATCCAAACAATGGCTATCATCAGTGCAGGAAAGAAAATTTTTTTTTATTATTTTTATCATCTACAATACTGCCTTCTTTATTCTACAGTACAGTACATTGATTCTTGCTTTCATTTTATGGATCAATGGTCTCATTCGAGATGATACATGTTCCATTGCGGTTTTAGGGGTTGTTTTTTAAAAGTCCGGAACGGATTGAACCATTTTGCGTGACTTTCTATGGGACAGCGAGCCTTGGTTTCGGAAAGCTTTGGTTTTGGAATGGAATTTCCGGACCGGATTAAGTTTGAGGACCAAGGGACCACAGTATGCCCATTGGAAAATTCACCCAATTAGGTGTCCATGTTCAGCATGCGAATCTGCGAGGACGGGGTGCGTTTTTGCCAAAGGGAGGGAGGTTGCTTTTAGCGGTCTGAAAAAAAAAAGCAGCAATGGGATCTGAAGGGGACTATTCTCCCCCCCCCAAAACACCCCTAAATTCGGAACGTGCCAAACCACCGTGTTGATATCAAGGAAGATCGGGGACGGGGTGTGTGTTTCGCTGCCTTCAGTTTTCTCTGCCAATTGCCGCCTCTCTCTTAAAAAAATGGGGGGGGGGAGAGACACCACGGCCTCCCTTCCGAAAGCTTGCAAATGCCCTATTAACATTGTTATACAAAACAGCAGTGCGCCGTTTAATTAGGAAAAATAAGAACTAACCTCCACCATATGTTCCTTCTCTGTCGCTATTTGCATTTGAAAGTCCGGCTGTGTTTCAAAATGGGATTTTCGCCATATTGAAAAGCCTCCAGGTTTTGGGGTTGCTATGGGGAACGCAAGCATGTTTGCTGTTTTTTTTTGGGGGGGGAGGCAGCGACACACTGCTTTCCTACCGACTTGAAATCTCTGTGGATTTTCTGCATGGTTTTTGTTTTGAATTACTGTTCTTAGCGGGGAATTTACTTTTATCCTTGTTGTGGCATCTACAAATGATCATCGAGGGAAGAGATGGGTGCCCTGGGTTCGATGCCTCCCCCAAAACATCTGTACCGCACCCTAATATATGATAGGCGAGCAGTTCTGCTTGGGTTTTTAAAAAGCAAATTGCGGCCTGCCCTGTGGCAGTGAGTTCCGCAAGTCAGCCTTGCATCCTCCCTCCAAAAATGAAAGCTTCCTCTGGTTGCAAATGTTAAGATGATACCAGCAAGAATGAGTCTTTCTGTAAAAAAAGGATTTAAATCAAGTCTTACTGACCAGTGATTTAAATCGTGATTTAAATTGATTTGATTTAAATCAAATCCACCCTGGCGGCTTGTAAGGAAAATAATGGGGAACGTGGGTCGATTTTATGATAAATCGGTTTTATGATAAAATAGATTGGTGGGCGAGGTGGGCCGGGGGGGGGGCAGACATTCCCAGTCTCAGCTAGAACCTTCGACATCCAATATCGAATTTACAGTCCTTTGCCCTAATGATAAAGCAACATTCTAGTCCTCATTGTTCTCAGCAAAGAACTGATTTAAGCACAGTGGTACCTTGGTTCTCAAACGCTTTGGTTCTCAAACTCCAAAAACCCGGAAGTAAGTGTTCCAGTTTTCGAAGGTTTTTCGGAACATATGATGCGGCTGTCGGCTATTGTTTGTGGGGGGGGGCTGCGCCAATCAGAAGCTGTGCCTTGGTTTCTGAATATTTCGGAAGTCCAAAGGACTTCCGGAACGGATTAAGCTTGGTGCTTTTTTTTTTTTCTCTTTATTTTGCATTTTTGTTTTTGAGTCTGGAACAAATTGATCCGTTTTGCATGACTTTCTAGGGGGAAGCGCACCTTGGTTTTGGAACGCTTTGGTTTTGGAATGGAATTTTCTAAACAGATTAAGTTTGAGAACCAAGGTACCACAGTAGATGCTCAGGATTGAACCTCCTGCAAGCAGGACAAGCCTGCCTTTGCGGGAGGGGGTTGGGGGTAGGGGACGTTCCAGGCAAATTTATCCAGCAACGGCCAAGAGTTTGCATCTCAAAACGTGCCAAGTCTTTTTTATATACCTGATGATCATTCCAGATTCGGAGAGCCGCAGTTTCAAGTCAGGAAGCCGTCCCGAAACCTAAATTTAACTCCGTTCTATTTTAAATCGGCTCGGGAATTCTCTCTCTCTTTCTCTCAATGCCCCCCCTCCAAATTTGGTAAACTTATTTTTTAGAAACAAAACAAAACACACATTCGTAGTTCGGCACACGAGAACCAGAAGCCGATGGGTGAATGAGCTGCCGGTTATTTTATTTTTTTGGGGGGGACGGCCGTTTGGGGTTTCACTTAGCTCCTTTGGACAAAATCCCAGCTTAGCAATCTTTCCTGTTAACGTATCATCAGGCAATGAAAGGACCCCTGGGAATCTCAGGGGAAGCGCGCAAAGGCAGATGGGCGGGATATAAATACAGGGGTACCTTGTTTCTCAGACTTATCCGTTCCGGAGGTCTGTTCCAAAACCAAGGCTTGCTCCGTTTCCAAAACCAAAGCGTTCCAAAACCAAGGATTGATAAGTTTTGCATGGCTTTCTATGGGAAAGCGTGCCTTGGTTTTGGAACGCTTTGGTTTCGGAACAGACTTCCGGTACGGATTAAGTTTGAGAACCAAGGTACCACTGTAAACAGAACTGAAGAGGACCTGGGCATGGCAGGATTTAGAATTTCCGGGCAGCCTCTTTTAACGCAGACTATTTTTGAAGTGCTGGATAATCTACATTTCTCGGTATCTCTTTCTCTCCTCCCTCCCACCCCCCACCATTTAAGCTCAGAAGCTGGTCTGCAGTACAGTTAAATGGTTGCAGAGAGACTTAGACTGGTCTGTCGCCATCGCCTGCAAACGAAAATGCAACTTTTTATATTTTTTAATTTGCGTGTGTCCCTCGAGACCTCTCCCAGGCTTCGTTTCGTCAGTCTCTTGTTTCTGTCAGACGTTCTGGGCTCCCCACCCCCAACAAATTGCCATATTTCTGGGCACTGGTAATGTATATTTTGGGTGAGATTCCTACTTGCCTGTAAATCACAAGCCGGCCTAAGACTCTGGAAAAGTAGGAAGCAGGTGTATTCATTTCCCAGAAGTAGGAAATACTTTTTCTCCGCCACAAACGGCCAAACGTGGTGTTGCGGATTCCGACTTTAGTAGGCATCAGGTGGCACAAACGGGGACCATCCTAGTTTTTCCAGGTCTGTAAAACGGCCACCTTGGGCCTGGCATCCTTTTTGGGCTTTCTCTGGGACCCCTTTTTTTCTGGGGATCAAGTCAGCCGCTCTTTGCTGTGACGGCTGAATCAGCTGCATGAAAGCCTCGTGTTCAGGAGCAGTCTACCTTGGAATATCGTAGGAGGGGAGATATGATATTCCTTCCTTGGAGTTTTTAAAGCAGAGATTGCGTGGCCGTATGTCAGGGATGCTTTAGCTGAGATTCATGCATTTGCAGGAGGTTGAGCTAGATGACCGCTGCAATTCTACGATTCTACGATTCTAACGAACTGGAGGCAAGGCATGCAGATGTTCCCAGTTTGAATGAATCTTTATTCGCGTCAGCCATCGGCCATAGCAATAAAACAACAATACGATATACAAAGAATAGAAATAAAAAGTCAATTTTATAAAATACATTTTAGGGTTTTGAATCAGTAGTCAAATAGTGGACCTAATTCTGATTGCTCCAGCTAAAAACCTTGCCACCTTTGCTGTCCCCTGCTCCTCTTGATCTGCCCAGAGAAAGGACACTGGGGCAGTGGCTGGGCGACTCGGAATGGACAATAAAAGAGGGGGGATAACCTCATTCCTCAAGTCTTTATCAAGAGGGCAAGCCAGAAGGGCATGCACCACCGATTCGGGACTGCCATCTCCACAGGGATGTTTTTTGTGTGGCATCTGTTGGAATCGTCTCTCAAGTCCAGCTGAGGTTCAATACATTCAATCTTGCGAGAGTCAAAGCGCGTCTATATTTTGGAATATATATTTTGGAATTGCTCAGTTATGCAGATAGGGTGCCGGAGAGTCAAAATGGGAAGGTGGAAAATAGTCATGCCATGGGCAAAATGTCCTGATTGGGCCAAGTTGTTCTGACGCCCAAAGTGTGTAGCTGTTGTGGGGATAAACCACAAGAGTGAAGTTTTGATAGACAGTTTTAGTCCAGGCGCTCTTGTGACAATGTGTTCCCGGGTTCAATCTTCAACCACGTCCAGGTGCCCAAATTTAGAAACCAAGACTGATGAGGAACGGTTGAGGGAATTGGGTATGTTCAGCCTGGAAAAGAAGAGACAGGAGCGTCAACTTCCAGTATCTCAAGGGGTGTCACACGGAAGAAGGGAGCTAGCTTGTTTTCTCCTGCTTCCGAGGGCATGTCTCGAACCCATGGCTTCAAGTTGCAAGAGAGGAGATTCCAGGTTGGATTAGATGCCCCTCAGGGGGTCTCTCTTCCAGCGCTGCGATTTTACGATCTCAACTCAACTGCTCGACTGCCACCAATTCACTTGTCCTGGGATGCGAGAGGGGGAAACGGGACACAGTTCGAAACGGAAATGGTACGAACTCTGGACTAAGGCAGAGGTTTTTAAACGTCGGTCGCCAACTAGTGCCCGGAAATGGCCCCGTAGTCACCTGCCGGTAGCAAAACACGGCTCGGGGATTCCGAATGCTGTTAGTGGGCCGCGTCCGCCGCCTGGACCCGAGGACCCCCAAAGTGGGGGAAGCAGCCTGGCCTACTTCGCAGGGATGTTTTGCATGTGCAGGAGGGAGGGAGTGAGAAGCTCCTGGCTCCGGAAAGCAGGGTGCAAATGCGGGAACGGAATAAGATCTGCAAACGGAACGGGTCCTGCCTTGCCAAGCTGCTTTGCCGAGCTTCTTTGCAAAGCCAAGCTGCGTTCCCCAAGAAAGGAGCGCACCGTATTGTTGTGGTAACTGCAGCTTAGGAAAAACAGTCTTTAAGACAAAAGATTTCCCAGGCTGCCTGCCTCCCCCTTTATTCCCACCCCCCTTGTTTTTTTGTTGCAAGCAGGTGGCAGCGAGGGAACACTTTGTTTACGGAAGAAAAGAAGTTTTCTTTCTTTCTTTCTCGGAGGGGCAAGCTTGTTTTTCTGGGCGCAGGGAATAGGCCCTTCCTGGCAGGAGCAATTCTCCTCCTTATTTCCTTTTCCTGCTCCGTGAGTCACCCGTCTGACGGCGGGGCTGCCCGCGCAGCAGATCGTGACCCTGCGCAACCTCCAAGCAGTGCTCCGCTCGGCTCGGCTCGGCTCCATCCCGTAAAGATGGGCCAAGATTCTAGTCCTCATTACCAGCCTTCTATCGAGCTCAGGGTTGCCTGCTCTGACTGGCAGCAGCTCTCCAGGGTTTCAGACAGGGGCGTTGCATAGCCATACAGGGTGACACCATGGAATGATTATTAGTTTATTTACTTCCCCAAAGCCGGAGGATTGAACCTCAGACCTTTGCATGCAAAGCCCAAAATAAGATTCTAGTCCTCAGCGTTTGAGCTGATTCATGTAAGATTTTGCTTTGCTTAGGATTTCAATTGCAGAATTAGCATCCGGGGGGGGGGGAATTTAGGGAAATTCAACAGTTTTCTTTGGCTGGATTTTTACTTCTTGAAATATGGCAAACGCCTGGACATGCAAGTCTCTGATCCAGTTTGAAACCAGGCCAGCCCCTGCTTAGCTTTGCAAATTCGCTAGCAGTTTTACTGCTTTTAGCCACTAGGTTTATTTGGAACCGATAAGACCAGGCATCCCCAAACTGTGGCCCTCCAGATGTTTTGGCCTACAACTCCCATAATCCCTAGCTAACAGGACCAGTGGTCAGGGATGATGGGAATTGTAGTCCAAAACATCTGGAGGGCTGAAGTTTGGGGGTGCCTGGATAAGACCTTTTAGCTGTAGCTGTTGCCAGTCAGTGCAGGCAGTATGGGGCTAGATAGGCTGTTTCAGTATTAGCTGGGGAGAGAGGTTAAAGCTTAGCAGCGGTAAAATAATAATAATTCATTCTGAAAATTGGAAAAACTTCAACCCAGTTTTCCCGAAACTTACGTCGCCCAGGTCAAAAAGCAAACTAAAAACTCCCTGTTCTTAAAATCATGTTGTTGTTTAGTCGTTTAGTCGTGTCCGACTCTTCGTGACCCCATGGACCATAGCACGCCAGGCACTCCTGTCTTGCACTGCCTCCCGTAGTTTGGTCAAACTCATGTTCGTAGCTTCGAGAACACTGTCCAACCATCTTGTCCTCTGTCGTCCCCTTCTCCTAGTGCCCTCAATCTTTCCCAACATCAGGGTCTTGTCCAGGGAGTCTTCTCTTCTCATGAGGTGGCCAAAGTATTGGAGCCTCAGCTTCAGGATCTGTCCTTCCAGGGAGCACTCAGGGCTGATTTCCTTAAGAATGGATAGGTTTGATCTTCTTGCAGTCCATGGGACTCTCAAGAGTCTCCTCCAGCACCATAATTCAAAAGCATCAATTCTTCGGCGATCAGCCTTCTTTATGGTCCAGCTCTCACTTCCATACATCACTACTGGGAAAACCATAGCTTTAACTATACGGACCTTTGTCGGCAAGGTGATGTCTCTGCTTTTTAAGATGCTGTCTAGGTTTGTCATTGCTTTTCTCCCAAGAAGCAGGCGTCTTTTAATTTCGTGACTGCTGTCACCATCTGCAGTGATCAAGGAGCCCAAGAAAGTAAAATCTCTCACTGCCTCCATTTCTTCCCCTTCTATTTGCCAGGAGGTGATGGGACCAGTGGCCATGATCTTGGTTTTTTTGATGTTGAGCTTCAGACCATATTTTGCGCTCTCCTCTTTCACCCTCATTAAAAGGTTCTTTAATTCCTCCTCACTTTCTGCCATCAAGGTTGTGTCATCTGCATATCTGAGGTTGTTGATATTTCTTAAAATCATGGATTTCTAAAAATTCAGGTTGGAAAATGGTACAGTCCGGAACACACAGCCACCGCCCCTCCCACCCAAATATTCCTGTCTACTCCAAATTTTGGGTGCAAGTAAACAGGTTTCTCTGTTACGCACAAACAATTCATTAGAATCTAATAGCAAACTGTAAAGTTGAAACCAGCAAATGATAACAATTCAACTGTCTACACTTATCAGCCACAACGGAGGGTTACCAATCCATAATCAATAAATCAGCAGCGAATCTCAATGCATAACCTCTCCCCCCCCCCCGCAAAGCGTGCAAAATCACATAAAAGGGTCAAAGTTGAGAAAGAAGCAAAAAGACTGATATGGATGAAATTGAAAAAATAAAACGCAGCTCCCTTCTACGATTGGATTGAAGGCTTGTACAAACTCACAAACGTGTGAACAACTTGCATATAAACGCAGACCTGCCATGGGACGAATTCAACGATATTTGGAATCCATTCTTAATAGGCTAAGATCTGGCGAAGTACAATAACCACTTTGCTAAACTGTACAGTTTGGGGATTTTCCTTTTCCCTTCGTTTTTACTTACTCCTTGCCATGTTTAGCGCACATGTGATTGAGTCCTTTTTGAATTTTCAGTAAAGATGTTAAAATAATAATAATAAAATAAGGGGGGAAGGACACACACCTTGCAAAACTATTATTATTAATAATAATAACAACAACAAGTGGGGAACACAACTTGCAAAACTATTTTTAAATATATGTGTGTGTGTGTGTGTGTATATATATATATAATCTATGCATAGACATATGGACAAGTATTTAATGGCTGGTTCCGTCTTGGTGTTAGCGTTCTTTAAATAAAAGAACCACACAATTGATTTTATTGTGTTGACTTAAAAAACTCCCCCCTTTTCTCAGCGGCGTTCTCCTTTGAGGTCTTTTGTTTGGTCACTGTGGGGCGACCTTGTTTTCACAGCTGCCAGGAAGTGTTTTGGGGGCCGCAGAGTTTTTTTTTTAAAAAATTGTTTTCAACCCTCCGGCTTATCTGCGCTCCGCTCCTTGTCATCTCTCCCCATCCCTCCCCTGCCGGATTTCTGCGTTGCCAGAGCCTGAGTTTCTTAATCTCGGGGTCGCGAGTTCAAGTCCTGCAACAGGCAAAAGATTCCATGCATGTTCTGCGGTTGGTTCCATGACTTTGCAAGAGCTTGGCTGGTAGAGTGTGTAACTTTTAATCTCGGAGTTACGGGTTCGAGTCCAGCGTCGGGCAGAAGAATTCCTGCATGTCAGGGGGTTCGGCTAGATGACCCCCAGGGGTACTTTCTCCTCTCCTCCCTGCGGTTCCTAAAATGCCCCAAACGATGCAACCATTTGAGCCAGAGACTCTTAATCTCAGAGTCGCGGGTTCAAATTTAACCTTCTCAAAAGATTCCTGCCTTGGGGGGGGGGCTAGATGTCCCTCCTGGTCCCTAGGATTATTTTTGTGATTAATATTATTGGTTAAATTTGTATACAGCGCTCTCTCCGCAGTCATTCTGCCCCCCCTTGTTGTTGTTTAGTCGTTTAGTCGTGTCCGCCTCTTCGTGACCCCATGGACCAGAGCACGCCAGGCACTCCTGTCTTGCACTGCCTCCCGCAGTTTGGTCAAACTCATGTTTGTAGCTTCGAGAACACTGTCCAACCATCTCATCCTCTGACGTCCCCTTCTCCTAGTGCCCTCAATATTTCCCAACATCAGGGTCTTTTCCAATGATTCTTCTCTTCTCATGAGGTGGCCAAAGTATTGGAGCCTCAGCTTCAGGATCTGTCCTTCCAGTGAGCACTCAGGGCTGATTTCCTTAAGAATGGGTAGCTTTGATCTTCTTGCAGTCCATGGGACTCTCAAGAGTCTCCTCCAGCACCATAATTCAAAAGCATCAATTCTTCGGCAATCAGCCTTCTTGATGGTCCAGCTCTCACTTCCATACATCACTACTGGGAAAACCATAGCTTTAACTATACGGACCTTTGTCGGCAAGGTGATGTCTCTGCTTTTTAAGATGCTGTCTAGGTTTGTCATTGCTTTTCTCCCAAGAAGCAGGCGTCTTTTAATTTCGTGACTGCTGTCACCATCTGCAGTGATCAAGGAGCCCAAGAAAGTAAAATCTCTCACTGCCTCCATTTCTTCCCCTTCTATTTGCCAGGAGGTGATGGGACCAGTGGCCATGATCTTAGTACTGTACTCCTTTCCCAATTTTGAACCACTGCCCCCCTTAACCCATTTTAAAAGGGCATTTGAGGCCTCCTCTCCTTGTGTTTCCTCTCGGGCTTAAAAGCCCCAGATGCTGCAACCGTTTTGAGCCAGAGACTCCTAATCTTGGAGTTGCGGGTCCAAGCCCCATGTGGGGCAGAAGATTCCTGCATTGCAGGGCGTTGGGCTAGATGACCCACGGGGTCCCTTCCCGCAGTGGCGAACCTTGCCGCTTGGCTGCCCAGGGCGGCAAAGGCAAAGGCGCGCCATGGGGGCGGGGTGTCACGACGCATGCACCGTGACGGCGCAACTTATGCGCGGTCCGTCCAGGCTGCCGCTGCTGCTCCTGTGTAAGGAGAGTGGAGCCCGGGGCGCCCCGCCCCCACCGCCCCCACCTTGCTACGCTACTGCCTTCCCGTTCTAGTACGATCTGCGTCCAATTTTGCCTCCACCCTCTGGCTTTCTCATCCTCAGCCTCCCTAAAAAGTAAAAGTTTTCTTCTCCCCTCCCCCCATCTCTAAAATGTGCGTGGGGCCAGTGGGTGGGGCAAAGCCAGACAGTGTGGGGTGCAGCCCGGTGGCCGGGGGGGACCACATTTAAGCTGCCTCCCCCCTTGATCTTAGTTAGCTTTCTCACTCTAGGAAGATCTGGGTTCGAATCCGCTGCCCAGCCACAAACTCACTTGGCAACCTGGCTGCAGTTCCCCGCCTGCCTGGCCTACTTTGCAGGGCTGGTATGCAGGTAAAGGTAAAGGGACCCCTGACCATTAGGTCCAGTCGCGGACGACACTGAGACCCAGTGTGGTATAGTTGTTGAGAGCCATAGACTTGTAATCTGGGGAACCGGGTTCGTGTCTCCGCTCCTCCACATGCAGCTGCTGGGTGACCTTGGTCTAGTCACGCTTCTCTGAAGTCTCTCAGCCCCACTCACCTCACAGAGTGTTTGTTGTGGGGGAGGAAGGGAAAGGAGAATGTTAGCTCCTTCAGGTAGTGCTAAAGTGGGATATCAAATCCATACTCTTCTTCCGGGTCATGTGGCCAGCATGACTGATGAACCAGAGCAGCGCACGGAAATGCCGTTTACCTTCCCGCCAGAGCAGTACCTATTTATCTACTTGCACTTTGACGTGCTTTCGAACTGCTAGGTTGGCAGGAGCTGGGACCAAGCAACGGGAGTTCATCCCGTCGCGGGGATTCGAACCGCTGACCTTCTGATCAGCAAGCCCAAGAGGCTCTGTGGTTTAACCCACAGCGCCACCTGCATATGCAGGTAGAGATATCTTCTTTTCCACACTATGAAAATATGATTATTATTATTATTTAAAGGCAGTCTTTTGTCGTTTTCACTTTTGGTTCAGAATGGATTTCGAGCCGTACGTCTAACTGATCGCTAGAACCGAGCCCAAATTGCTGCCGGAGATTGCTGTCGGCATTTGGCTGAACTTTGCTGTAGGGATTTCAAAGGGAGGAGGACGGGATTGTGTTGTGCGGAAAGGGAATCGAGTTGGGGTGGTTGCCGTGGCTAGGTCTACTCTCGAGTAGAATGCATTTGGCCGCAACCTTATCGCAGCTGTTCCCAAACCTTTCCCATAAATCCGTACCCGGTTGCCCCCTTATCCTGTAAAAAAAACATGCAAAAATACTCCCTGCTAAGGAAGAGCGTAACGGAATACGATTCGAAACAGCAGCAGTTAATTGCACATTAATCCAATTAAAATGGTTTAGTTTAATTAATTCAACGGAACTGATGGACTTGATCCAGCGATAGCAAGCTTTGCAAAATCTGGTAGTTAGTCTTTTGCACCTCCAGCCCCCCTCCCAGTTATCCCACTGCCCACATTGGGAGCCACTGGTCTGTGGTTTAGTTTGTGAATGGCTTCTTTCTGGTTCGCCAGGAGGAGATCCTTGACTCACCCCAGGCGAGCAGCTGCATTAAACCTCTGGCTTGGAGTTTGCTTCGGGCTGCCCGACCCGATCCTGTGCTTTCAGACTTGGAAGCGACCCTCTCCGAAGGGTCTCTCCAATAAAAGGGTGGTATTTCTTCCCAGCTTCAGAAGTTCTCTCTCTGCGGGTTTTTATATTTTTTTGTGTGGAAGTGTTTAGAATGCAGCAAAAAATGTATACGGTGGTACCTTGGTTCTCAAACTTAATCCGTTCCGGATAAACAATGTACTGCAGCCACACAGTCAATCCATCAGTAGCTGAACTGGGCTCCACGCAGTCACAAAGACCAAAACGAAAAAGCCGCAAAAACAAAAATGCAAAATAAATAGCAAAAAACCAGACAGACCTCAGCGTAACACTCAAACCGGAGCACGTTTGGCTTCTGAAAAAAGTTCGCGAACACTTACTTCCTGGTTCACAGTGTTTGGGTTCAAAGTTGTTTGAGTACCAAGGTACCACTGTCAAAGAAAAAACACTTGTGTCCGGATTTTCACTTTTTGAAATATGGCAATCCTATCTTGATGCGGGTGGCGCCGTGGTCTAAACTACTGAGCCTCTTGGGCTTGCCGATCAGAAGGTCCGCAGTTCGAATCCCCGCAACGGGGTGAGCTCCTGTTGCTCGGTCCCAGCTCCTGCCAACCTAGCAGTTCAAAAGCACAGCAAAGTGCAAGTAGATGAATAGGTACCGCTCCGGCGGGAAGGTAAACGGCGTTTCCGTGTGCTGCTTTTGTTTCGCCAGAAGCAGCTTTAGTCATGCTGGCCACATGACCCGGAAAAACTGTCTGCGGACAAACGCCGGCTCCCTCAGCCAGTAAAGTGAGATGAGTGCTGCAACCCCAGAGTCGTTGCAACTGGACTTAACTGTCAGGGGTGTCTTTACCTTTATTTTAGATTGCCCTTCATCCATAGATCTTCGGAGCGGTAGCTTCCTTTTAAACTACCAAACTGATGGGCGAATTTCCTGTCGCCGTGGGTTGGGCGTCTCCTCTGCTGGCCCCCAAAACCAGGTTCTGAAATGCGAGCCCCTGTTAAGTGGGAGAAAGAGCCCGGAAAAGGGTGCACATTTTGGTCGGAAAAGGGTTCAGCGCTGTCCTGCCTTCCTGTTCACCTGGAAGAGAGATGTAGCTCGCCCCAGGCGAACGGCAAGCCCCCTTATTGTTGAGTAGGTGCCGTTTCAACGCAGGTGGCGCTTTGCTGCTGAGTTAAAGGCCCTGCTGATCCGTCATGCGGTCTGTGTAAAGGTAAAGGGACCCCTGGCCATTAGGTCCAGTCGTGGCCGACTCTGGGGTTGCGGCGCTCATCTTGCGTTATTGGCCGAGGGAGCCGGCGTACAGCTTCCAGGTCATGTGGCCAGCATGACAAAGCCGCTTCTGGCGAACCAGAGCAGCGCACGGAAATGCTGTTTACCTTCCCGCTGTAGCGGTTCCTATTTGTCTACTTGCACTTTGACGTGCTTTCGAACTGCTAGGTTGGCAGGAGCTGGGACCAAGCAACAGGAGATCACCCCGTCGTGGGGATTCGAACCGCCGACCTTCTGATTGGCAAGCCCTAGGCTCAGTGGTTTAGACCACAGCGCCTCTAAGAGTGTTCGTTATCACCACCCTCATCATCACTTTTAATTTGTGTCCCGTCTTTCTATCTTTCAATACCCAAGGCGGTTTACAAGCGGAAGAAACAAAGAATGTACACCTTGTAACAATCGAATGCAATACAAAAGGTGATAATAAAACATAATTTTAAAATAAACAGCTTGCATCAAAAAGTAACACTCAACAATCATTAGAATAGTATAGAATAATAATATCTGCATATAAAAATTAAACAGAAATTCACTCTTGACATTTGCAATAAATAATTTTCAAACTGCAATCAATAAAACAACGGCGAGCCACAGTGCATAAAATGATACGATGCAAATTGAAGTTGAAATCAATCAACACACCCCCGCCTTGCAAATCGGGTGAGATTCAGCCAAACATGCAACTTATCCTGGCTCCTCCAGTTGCATTTTCAGCTCAATTTCCATGACTTTTGTGAGATTCGCTCCTTGCAAACAGCCGAAAGCCCAAAATGTTGAGAATAAGACTGATTTGCAATGGGGGTGGGGGCGGAATAATTTCGATTGTGACTGTATATGGGCCTGTCCATTGCAACCTGTTTAATTATTATTTGCCTATGTTTGATTTTCCTGTTTACTGTTCGATTCGGATCGATGGCTGAATGATGCTTTGTTTGCCGCAAGCCGTTTATGTCTAAAGTAATTGCGACTTTTTACATTGCATCGTTACTATTGACGTTCAGTGTTTTTATTGCGTTTTTATATGTGTTGGAAGCTGCCCAGAGTGGCTGGGCCAACCCAATAAGATGGACGGGGTATAGAAAAATATCATTATTAAATTATTGTAACCTGATTGTGCAGGATGAGGGCAGGGGATTTGAGCATAGTGGAAAACAACTTTGCTGCTCGTGACGGAAGGCTAAACCTAATTATCGGCCGGCTTCTTTTATTGATTCCCCCCTCCCCCGCCCTTCCCAAATCTCGCTCCGCGGTGTCTCCCCCCCCTCCCCATTGCAGCCCCGATTAGGCACTTAAAAGCAGCTTAATAGGGAAGTGTTTATCATGGCAGCCGTCTGCTACCTTCGTTTAAATCAAATTATCGTCCCCACCTGCCTTGGGGGTCCTTCCCCCTTTAAGGGGGGGAAAACACCCCAGGAATCTGAGCCCAACTCAGTGCAAAGGGTCAGATTGCTCTGCTGAACATCTGTTGTGCGTCTCTTAAAGTTTCCTGAAAAAATTCACGTGTCTCCCATGCGCGATCCTCCGGCGTTTGTGGCCCCGAAGGACGCCCTCTAAAAGGAGCAGGAGGTTGGCCAGCCCTGAAAGGACAGGATCTGCAGGGGCTTTTTGTGTTTTAAATGGGAAAGTCGCCGGGTGGATCTGCACTTCTGCCTTCTGGCCAGCTTCCTTGGAGGGGGCGCTCAAGAGCAACCAGCAATGGAATGGTAGAGTTGGGACCCCCGACTAAAGCATCCAGGACAGATGACCACCCAACTTCTGCCTAAAAACCTCCAAGGAAGGATTTAGCTCAAAAGAACATGAGACAACTCAGGACAGGGTGGATTTGATTTAAATCAAAACGGTTTAAATCATGATTTAAATCTCTAGTCAGTGAGACTTGATTTAAATCACTAGTCAGTAAGACTTTATTTAAATCATTATTATTATTCACAGAAAGACTCATTCTTGCAGGTATAATCTTAATATTTACAACCAGATGAAGGTTTCATTTTTGGAATAATAAATTTTCAGAGCGGTTTTTACAGTTCTATCAAAAATTACTGATTTGGCTATACTATTAGAAATACATTGACAGATCATTAAGAAATTATTGCGAGGTTTAGTAAGTTAACTGCTTATATTTGGACAACATTACTGCTGTACTTATTGGAAGGAGAAAACATAAACATTTCCTTGATAACAATTTAAACAATTTATTTGACTAAAACAATAACATTATAGCATATATATATCCATGTTTGTTAATTTGTGGTCAAACAATTTAAAAAAAATGGACAAATGATTCAGTTTGAGAGAGGGGATCGCAATCCCTTTTTGCCCGGTTCACCCTTCTTCCTTACCTACCTTCTCAGATTTTGCCACCAGACAGGGCAGTCTCGAGCAGGTCATGCGGCCTGTTGCTGAGGGGCAGAGATCGCTCCGGCGCCCTTGCAGGGCGCAGTATGGTTGCCGCCCGGCGCCCTACTTACCGGCCCGGCGCCCTGGCGCACCGCGCCACCGGAGGTCTACCTAGAGCCGGCCCTGCCACCAGAGATACGCTTAGCAACTGTGTTTTCGCATCATAGAATCATAGAATCCTAGAGTTGGAAGAGACCACAAGGGGCATCCAGTCCAACCCCCTGCCAAGCAGGAAACACCATCAAAGCATTCTTGACATATGGCTGTCAAGCCTCTGCTTAAAGACCTCCAAAGAAGGAGACTCCACCACACTCCTTGGCAGCAAATTCCACTGCCGAACAGCTCTTACTGTCAGGAAGTTCTTCCTAATGTTTAGGTGGAATTTTCTTTCTTGTAGTTTGAATCCGTTGCTCCGTGTCCGCTTCTCTGGAGCAGCAGAAAACAACCTTTCTCCCTCCTCTATATGACATCCTTTTATATATTTGAACATGGTTATCATATCACCCCTTAACCTTCTCTTCTCCAGGCTAAACATACCCAGCTCCCTAAGCCGTTCCTCATAAGGCATCGTTTCCAGGCCTTTGACCATTTTGGTTGCCCTCTTCTGGACACGTTCCAGCTTGTCAGTATCCTTCTTGAACTGTGGTGCCCAGAACTGGACACAGTACATCCACGATGAGGACTAGGAACTTGCGAGTTTTAAAAGAAAGGGGAAAGTTTAAACTCCCCTGCTCACCGTTGTGAATGATATTCCCACGTTATGAATGGTCCGTGTCCCCATTCAGAAAAAGAGGTTGGAAGAGGCCAATATATATGCAGACTATCCTGGATCAAGGGACTTTTCCTCTTTAAGTTCTCTTAAGTTCTTAACCCAGCTCAAGGTTGTCCTCTTAAACTACCCAGATATTTAACTGAGAATCCATCCCAGCCAGTCCATCCTTTGAAAAATAAGACTTTAGAGGCGTCTTGCCCCAAAATGGCAACTAGACCTTCCTTTTTGGTGACTGCAACCTTGGATTAAGGCAGGGCTCAGCAACCTTTTTCAGCAGGGGGCCGGTCCACTGTCTTTCAGGCCTTGTGGGGGGCCGGACTATATTTTGAAGGAAATAATAATAATGAAGGAATTCCTATGCCCCACAAATAACCCAGAGATGCATTTTAAATAAAAGGACACATTCTACTCGTGATTCCCGGACCATCCATGGGTCAGATTGAGAAGGGGTTGGGCCATATCTGGGCCCCGGGCCTTAGGTTGCCTACCCCTGGTTTAAGGATCCTAGGCTATGCACCCGAGTTTCTAACCCTGGTTAGGAGGGCCACTGACCGAGGTGGGTTTTGTGAATGTAAGAATGCAATTTGGGAAAGCAATGCAGAGGCAGCGGAAAGCCATCATGGCTAGTAGAAAAGTTGGAGGGGATGGAATAGGACGTCCCTATTTTCATGGGAGAAAAGTTGGAGGCTATATGAACATTGAAATGGAATTTGCACATAACAGTGGTACCTCGGTTTACAACCACAATTGGTTCCGGAAGTCTGTACTTAACCTGAAGCGAACTTTTCCATTGAAAGTAATGGAAAGTGGATTAATCCGTTCCAGACGGGTCCGCGGAGTACTCAACCTGATGCGTACTTAACCCGAAGTATGAGTGTAATTGGTTCTGGAAGTCTGTACTTAAACTGAAGCGCACTTTCCCATTGAAAGTAATGGAAAGTGAATTAATCCGTTCCAGATGGGTCCGCTTTGTTTGTAAACCGAGGTGGTTGTAAACCGAGGTATGAGTGTATTGATAGTCTTATCGTCCAACCTAGCAGTTCGAAAGCACACCAAGGTGCAAGTAGATAAGTAGGTACCGCTCCGGCGGGAAGGTAAACGGCATTTCCGTGCGCTGCTCTGGTTCGTCAGAAGCAGCTTAGTCATGCTGGCCACATGGCCCAGAAGCTGTACGCCGACTCCCTCGGCCAATAATGCGAGATGAGCGCCGCAACCCCAGAGTCAGCCATGACTGGACCTAACGGTCAGGGGTCCCTTTACCTTTATCCTCCAGGAATCTTAAGAGTCACAAGGGACCCAAGTTTTCTAATCTTCATTTGAAGCCATCAAGGTCATTGGCCATCCCTCCCGCTTGTGGTGGGGAGTTCCATAGTCTTAACTCTGCACTAAGAATTTCTCCTTTTGATCCGTCCCAAACCTTCCAGCGTCCAGCTTCTTTGGCTGACCCCGAGTTTGAGTGTTACGACACTCTGTGTTTGTGTGTGTGTCCACTTTCTCTCCACCATAGGCGGTGGGTTTGCATGCGAGCTTTGCAGCGCCAAAACCCTTTAATGGGGGGTGGGGGGGAGGACACACTCCCCCCCCGACAAGCTACATTTTATATTATTAGTACGTATTTAATTAGAACACGAACACACAAATGCTATATGAATATTCATGATCAGGGTTATTAAAATGCATAATTAATCTGTGGGGTCTCTCTCTCTCTCTCTCTCCCCCCCCCCCCCCCGTTTTAATAACTCTATTAACGTAGCCAGGATGGGAGGGGCAAAGGGAGCCCTGTATCATTGCCCCTTCCTACCTACGGGACGGGACGTGGCGTTTAGAAGTTCTTTGCGAGCTGGAAGCGATCGTATTTTTTTATTTCACTGGTCTCTGCTTAAAGAACAATATTGATTTTTATTTGCAGTGGACCGTATAGCCAGTTAGGTTTTTATTTAGAGAAGACATGTTGGAAGAATATAATCCATGCCTGCTCATTTCAGCAATAACAACAACAGCAATAATAAATTTATTATCAATCAATCAAATACCTTTATTGGAATCGCAGTGTAAAATGTTTCAAGTAACTGGAATAATTTAAAGGACAAAGGGGACGCTGTCAAGGGTTTTAAGGTCACAATATGGTCCTGTGCATTTTGATATTCTGCTGCTCCCTGTGTTGTTTTCCACGCGGGTGGCGCTGTGGTCTAAACCACGGAGCCCCTTGGGCTTGCTGATCGGAAGGCCGGCGGTTCGAATCCCCGTGACAACAGGGTGAGCTCCCGTTGCTCGGTCCCAGCTCCTGCCAACCTAGCAGTTCGAAAGCATGTCAAGTGCAAGTAGATAAATAGGTACCGCTGCGGCGGGAAGGTAAATGGAGTTCTGTGCGCTCTGGTTTCCGCCATGCACCGGAAGCGGTTCAGTCCAGCTGGCCACATGACCCGGAAAGTTGTCTGCAGACAAACGCCGGCTCCCTCGGCCTGAAAGCGAGATGAACCCTGCAACCCCATAGCCGCCTTTGACTGCACTTAACCGTCCAGGGGTCCTTTACCTTTACCTGTTTTCCGAAAGGATAGTTCGTTGGGAACCCTTTCGGGTAGAATTGTGGCTAAAAAGGAAGCTACTAAGACAGTGATATCTTTGTCCCGATCTGCTAGGAGAAACCTCGTTTGGCTTCCCCTTGGGACTGTGGGCTGGAGGTCCAACATTTTGCTCAGCATCAGTTGACGAGGTCTGCCGTGTAAAAGGCAATCTTAAGAGAATGTGGTCCATTGAATCGGGTCTTCCTTGGTTGCAGGCAAAGAAACGGGCTCGATATGGAGTATGTGAGAATCTGCCTTTGGTCACTGCAGAAGGGAAAGCCTTTACTCTCACGAGCATAAATGCTCTTCGATGGGAAACATAATTTTAGTATTTGTACCCTGCCCATCTGGGTTAGGCTAGGTTTCCCTGGGTCCGCTCTGTGACTTAGGGCTGCATACAACCCTATATATCTTCTTCTTCTTTGGCAATCCCTCATAGCTGAGTAAGATGGTCTTCCATAGACATCGTCTTAACAGTGAGTCCGTAAGGGACTGTGGAGGCCAATTCTGGATCCACACGTCCTTCCACAGCGGGGACATAGGTTTCCGGGTGGGAGTTGATCCCAGTGAGGGTTTGCCAAGCGTGCCTTCCTCTTAGCACGTTTCTCCCTTGCGTCCTGAGTTCGAGTGTCTTCAAAGCCCAGGACACCTTTGGTCAAGGCTGTTCTCCAACTGGAGCACTCGCAGGCCAGTGTTTCCCAGTTGTCAGTGTTTATACTACATTTTTAAAGATTTGCCTTGAAAGAGTCTTTAAACCTCTTTTGTTGACCACCAGCATTACGCTTTCCATTCTTAAGTTCGGAATAGAGGAGTTGTTTTGGAAGACGATCATCAGGCATCCGCACCACAAGGCCAGTACAACAAAGATGATGTTGAAGAATCATGGCTTCAACACTTGAGATCTTTGCTTCTTCCAGTACACTGGCATTAGTTCGCCTGTCTTCCCAAGCGATGTGTAAAACTTTTCGGAGACAATTTGCTGCCTCCCAGCGCAAAGCAGCAGGACACACCCCTTGCAGGAAAGGCAACTTGCAAATGAAATCCATGGAACCCCAAAGCTGGGAGATTCAGGACAGTTATAAAAGGAAGGATTTCTTCATACAGCAAGGAGTTTAACTACGGAACTTGCTGCTGCAGGAAGTAGTGATATCCACCGAGATGTTGTCCTAAGAGCATTCAACGATTTTGTGCAGGAGAAGGCTCTTGATGGCATCTAGACATGACAGTCGGACATTCCTATTTGCACGGGAGAAACGTTGGAGGGGATGGAATAGGACGTCCCTAATTTCATGGGAGAAGTGTTGGAGGGGATGGAATAAGACACCCCTATTTTCACAGGAGAAACGTTGGAGGGGAGGGAATAGGACGTCCCTATTTTCACAGGAGAAATGTTGGAAGGGATGGAATAGGACGTCCCTATTTTCACAGGAGAAATGTTGGAAGGGATGGAATAGGACATCCCTATTTTCACAGGAGCAATGTTGGAAGGGATGGAATAGGACGTCCCTATTTTCACAGGAGAAACGTTGGAAGGGATGGAATAGGACGTCCCTATTTTCACCGGCAAAATGTTGGAGGCGATGGAATAGGACTTCCCTATTTTCACAGGAGAAATGTTGGAAGGGATGGAATAGGACGTCCCTATTTTCACAGAAGAAATGTTGGAAGGGATTGAATAGGACGTCCCTATTTTCACCGGCAAAATGTTGGAGGCGATGGAATAGGACTTCCCTATTTTCACAGGAGAAATGTTGGAAGGGATGGAATAGGACGTCCCTATTTTCACAGAAATGTTGGAAGGGATGGAATAGGACATCCCTATTTTCACCGGCAAAATGTTGGAGGGGATGTGAACATTGAAATACAATTTGCACCTTATTTTTACTGTTAAGAGGGGGGACGTTGGGGAGCAACTGTGGAAACTTAATAGGAAACGGCAGCATTTGGACAATACAACACAGAAAGTACCTTTAAGATGTCAAAGCAATGTATATACATCTATAAGGCCAAGCGTTAAAAGTTCCCAGCGATGTGTGAAGTTCAACGTTGCCTAGTGTTTTGGAGTGCCTGTCTTGCTATATCTTTTGGGGGAGATGGCTCTGTGTTTGGACACCTTGTAAGAGATGGGCGGCAATTTTTGCGTTCCCTGAGATTGAGGAGCAGGTTTTCCTGCCATCAGATGCTGTTGGGTTGCAGACGGACATTTTCAAAACTGGTTTGGGCTTTTATTAGAATATCTGAGCAGCGCTGGGTGGGAGGCTCCTAGTTCTTTATAAAGAGACTGGCAGTGGCTTCTTCGCTTTATTTCCCAAAACACCCTCCCTGTAAGGTTGACCGGCGTTTATTGTACCCAGGTTCCTTTCCAGGCAGTCTCTGTTTTAATGTCTGCATGGAGAATATTCTGCTAACACTATTCTAGACTGCATCCACAGAAGTCTAGTGTCCAGATCAAGGGAAGTCATAGTCCCCCTCTATTCTGCCTTGGTCAGACCACACCTGGGATACTGTGTCCAGTTCTGGGCACTACAATTTAGGAAGGATGTTGACAAACTGGAAGGTGGGCAGAGGAGGGAGACCGAGATGATCAAGGGTCTGGAAACCAAGCCTGATGAAGAACAACGGTCGAAGGAGCCGGGGGGGGGGTGTTTAGCCTGGAAAAGAGGAGAGAGGAGAGCCATCTTCCAATATCTCAAGGGCTGTCACATGGGGGAGAGAGCAAGCTTGTTTCCTCCGGCTCTGGAAGGCAGGACTCAAACCCGCGGCTTCGAGCGACAAGAAAGGAGATTCCGGCTCAACATCTGGGAAAGCTTTCTGGCAGTCAGAGGTGTTCTGAAGCCCCGGGTGGCGGCGGACTCTCCTTCCTTGAAGGGTTTTAAGCAGAAGTTGAATGGCCCTTCTGTCCTGGATGCTTTAGCTGAGATTCCTGCATTGCAGGGGGTTGGACTAGATGACCGTTGGGGTTCCCTTCCAACTCTACAGTTCAATGATTTTATCATATGATCTGCTCCTTTAACCGGTCCTCTGTGTTGGAATGTAGATCTGTAAGCTCCTTGCTGGCAGAGCCCCATGTATAGGTGATTTAGAAGTTTCTCGGCGGCTCCCAATCCTGCATTATTAGCGTGTTTTGTAAATTTCACGTTTTTGGCCAATGCAGATTAAACTCTTCTAGAGCGGAGCATCGAAAAAAGGGAATCACCGTGGGGGTGGGGGTGGGAAGGAGTAAATGGTGCAGGAATGCACAGCTCCCCGCCCCCGCCGCCACCCCCCCCCCCAAAATACTATCCCAAGTCGCATTAGCATCTTTTTCCGGCACCTCAATTCCGCAAAGTAATCAGATTGGAGAGAGCAGGGATTGGTGAAAGGAATTGGGGGGGGGAGGATTTTTATTTTTTTGATTAGAAAACAAAATCTAAATGAGAATTATGAATATTCATTAGGCGTGGAGATTAATATGCATAATTATGCAAATTAGACAGCAATTAAACACCGATTCTCCGGGGAAATGATTAACACAAAAGGCTGCGGAATGGAAGCCTTGCAATTTTGAAAGAAGTTTCTGGTTAAATGAACAGCGAGGGGAGATTGGAAGCCTGCAAAGGCTGCGATTCACATAATAATAAGCTGGGGGGGGGGACACACGATGCACACAATGGGGTGGGGGTGGGGTTATTGCGTGTGAGTGCAGCGTTGCACTTTTGCACACCCAGCCTTGCACACTCACATCGGGGCTTGCATTTCGGCTCCTCGGAGTCTCGAGCAGGATGGAATCAAGGACCTTGGTTCTCAGACTTAATCCGTTCCGGAAATTCCGTTCCAAAACCAAAGCGTTCCAAAACCAAGGCACGCTTTCCCATAGAAAGCAATGCAAAATGGATTAATCCCTTCCGGACTTTTAAAAACAACCCCCTAAAACAGCACTTGAACATTAATTTTACTATCTAACGCAGGCATCCCCAAGCTCCGGCATTCCAGATGTTTTGGACTACAATTCCCATCATCCCTGACCACTGGTCCTGTTAGCTAGGGATCATGGGAGTTGTAGGCCAAAACATCTGGAGGGCCGCATTTTGGGGATGCCTGATCTAACGAGACCATCGATCCATAAAATGAAAGCAAGAATCAATGTACTGTACTGTAAAATAAATAAGACAATATTGTAGATGATAAAAATTATTATTTTTTCTTCTCCTGCACTGATGACGGTCATTGTTTGGGTGGGGGGCTTTTATCCATTTCCGCAGTCACTCAATCAATCAATCCACCAATAGCTGAACTGGGTTCCACACACAGTCACAAAAGCAAATGAACTGAAAAAGCCTCAAAAACAAAAACGCCAAATAAATGGCAAAAACAAAAGCGGCAAACTTTTGGCAGAAACCTCGGGATCCGGCCAGAGGTACCACTGTATTGACACCCACAGAAATTTCGTAAATCGAAATTGCTTGGCCCAAAACATCCCTTCAAAATCCTCTCCTGCATATATGTGTGTGTGTGTGTGTGTGTGTGTGTGTGTGTGTGTGTGTTCGTGTTCGTTCCGCTTCCGTAGTTGGTATTTTTTTGGGGGGGGGTCTCCTACTCAGGGAGCCTGATCCTGTCCCGGCTCTTGTCAGCGGCCACATTCCCACTTAGAGCTCTTTTCCCGAGCCTCCCCTGATGTTGCTTTAACTCCCTGCAAGCAGAAAGCTAGCAGCACAGGGCGTGGGCCAACAGGGTCTGCTTTGTGTGTTTCAAACGTAGCATTTAACAAAAGGGACTGGCTCCCGCGGGTGACCTCAGGGGGAACAGACCACAACGAACAACCTATTTTCGGGGGGGGGAGAGCCTGTACCCACTTTAGTAATGGTGGGATTTGCATTGGGGGAGGGGTCTTCTTCTGACTGCGTGTGAGAATACGAAACCACTGGAACTATAACAATCCAGGGAAAAGAATTCAGTTTAACCAAATTCCTCCCCCTCCCCCCTCCCTCATCCTGACACCCTAACTTTCTGCATGCAAGGCTTTCCAGGGTGGGTGGGTGGGGAAAGAGGCGGCCCGGCCCATGACGAAATTCAAGAAGCTATCATCCCCCGGTCAGCTGTGCTCTGAAGCTGGGAATCCCTGCATGGGAACTTTGCAAAACAGGAAAAAGTCTCTTTATTCTCTCTTAAACATCCAAATATTGTTCTGTTTTTGGAAGGAAAGCGGTTTTAGCTTCAGGAGAGCACTGTCTTTGTTTGAAGGGGCTGCTTATCAAAGCCGATTCCTTTTTTTTAAAAAAAATAATAATAATTTCCTGGGCTTGTTTAATTTTTATTTAATCCCCTTCTCCAGCAGGTTTGGACGAGCGGCCGGCCTCTGGCTCCTGGGCAGCAGGAGATCAAAATAACTCCACGTTTGACCAAGTCAGGGTAAGGATTTTTTTAAAAAAACCACACACTTTGAAATGGAGAGAAATAAATAAATAAATCTCTTGCCTTTCGAGAATCTTTTTTTTTGGGGGGGGGCGGGTTTGCAAAGGGTGCAAATAGGGTTGCTTGCAATTGAATGAATGAATCTTTATTTGCGCCAGCCATCGGCCATAGCAACAAAACAACACAATACAATATACAAAGAAAAAGTCAATGATATAAAATGCATTTTGGGGTTTTGAATCAATAGTCAAAGGTTGCATTCAATTAATGCGGCCCGCCAAAACTCTCAGCCTGGACCTCGCCAGCCTTGCTTCAGGTTTTGGCCGG
Organism: Zootoca vivipara; assembly: GCF_963506605.1. Lineage (NCBI taxonomy): Eukaryota > Metazoa > Chordata > Lepidosauria > Squamata > Lacertidae > Zootoca > Zootoca vivipara. The sequence continues at coordinate 1,984,249 of NC_083281.1, read as the reverse complement.
GGAGGGTGGGATATTAATAATAATAATAATAATAATAATAATAATAATAATAATATCTTGGCATGCTCTTGCACCAGCAAAGAGGAACCCCGGGCCCAGAGGCAGAATGTGGCCCCCATCTCTCTCTTTCCGGCCCCCAGCACTCTCTTCAGGCCGCGCCCCCACCGGGAGCCCAGGTCCAGGCCTTCCTGGACGGTTCGCCCGGGTTGCGACGTTCTCCTCGAACTCGTGCCTCTTGCTTGCCTGAACTGAAGTTCAATCCGGATAAGACAGAGAGGTTCTAGTCCAGGGGTCAGCAAACTTTTTCATCAGGGGGCCGGTCCACTGTCCCTCAGACCTTGTCGGGGGCCGGACTATATGTTGAAAAAGAAAAAAATGAGCAAATTCCTATGCCCCACAAATAACCCAGAGATGCATTTTAAATAAAAGCACACATTCTACTCATGTAAAAACACGCTGATTCCTGGACTGTCTGCGGGCCGGATTAAGAAGGCGGTTGGGCCGGATCCGGCCCCTGGGCCTTAGTTTGCCTACCCATGTTCAAGTAGGATCAGGTTCACAATGGGGGAGGGGCTTCATTTTTGGAATAATAAATTTTCAGAGTAGTTTTTACAGTTATATCAAAAATGACTGATTTGGTGATACAGTTAGAAATACATAGACAGATAATCATGAAATTATGGTGAGGTTTTTTAGTAAGTTAATGTTTTAGTTAAATAAATGGGTCAAATTGTTATTTAGGAAATGATTATTTTTCTCCTTCCAATAAAGTACAACAGAAAAAGTCGTCTGAATAAAAACAATTTGGGCTACTTTTTCTGCTGTACTTTACTGGAAGGAAAAAATAATCATTTCCTCAATAACAATTTGAACAATTTAACTAAAACAATAACATTATAGCATATGTATCTACGTTTGTTAACTATTTTTTAGAAAATACCTTAGAATGGAAATAATAATAATAGTTGTTGTTGTTGTTAAAAACTTAGGCTGAGTTTTTGCACACATGAAAAGCTTAAAACAATAATGCAACTTAAACAGAAAACTATCTTTAGAAAGATTTCCCCCCCAAAAGCATTTAATTTTAAAATTTTGATTTAATTTTTTTTAATCCAATTTTAAAAAATCATTGATGTTTATCCACTCTGTCGGAAAGTGACCCGTGTCGTGTTTGTTTTTTAAGGACCCACTCCTACAATGTTTTCTTTCTCCTCCTTCCAGCAGGGCTACGGCGAAGGCTCCCACTACGGCGAGCACAGAGAACTTCCATCCCATAATAGCCTATCTTCGTCATCATTCCTGGGGTCTGGGATTGTAGGTGAGAGCCGCTGTGTTGGTGGGAGAACCTAACTGCACAAAATGTTTCTCGGCGAGGGTGCTCGGCAGCGGGGTGGGCTAGATTGCCGCTGGGGGTCCCTTCTGGTTCCGGGTTCCACCCGAGGTGACCATCAGGACGACAAACTTGCTTTCTTTTGCGGGGTACAGGACCGCAGCCCCTAGAGCACCTGCTTTGAACGCAGAACGCCCCACGTCCAGTCGCAAGGTAGGGCTGGGAATGCCCCTCTCCCCCCCCCCCCGCTTGAAACCCTGCAGAGGCGCTGCCAACCAGTGCGGACACCACTGAAGTCAATGGGACATTTGGTACAGCGAGCAGCACAGACCAGATCTAGCTTTCTGCGTTTGGGTTAGCAGAGGGCGGTCGCTTCAGGTGTGCTATTTCGTTTTGCGGCCTGAGCGCGATCAGGTCGGGAGAACAAGGGCGCCTCTGAGCATGCCCCGAGTGCCGCAAGGAGCGTTTCCGGTACCGGGACGGCTGCTTTCGCACACAGGGCCGGGCAGCTGAGTTTTGGGGTTTGAACCCAGCTCCTAGTCTGCCACCCTAACCTCTAAACCACATGGGTGGGGTCTGCAAAGATTCGGAATAGGGCGATTCATTTTTATTTTTTAATGTCTGCTCCGAAGGTCTTATCTCACTACACTAGGGATTATATAGCTATACCTGAAATTTCATGCGCATCAGTTTATTTCTCGACCCTCCTCCACGAAAATAGCTGTTTACTTGGCCGTTTTCCTACTTTATGTCATCGTGAAGGCTGACATTTCAGTTCAGTGGAGCAGGGTCAAGATAGGAACCGATAGGCATGAAATTTCAGATAGGCTATATAATCCCTAGCGTAGTGAGATAAGACTTTTTAAAAAGTTTTTTTTTTTATAAACCGCCCTAATGGGGGAACCCCAAAGTGAATTTTGGCCTTTTCCCATCTCTGCCCGTCAGCAACAGTCTGCGTCTGCCCTTCCCCTCTTCCGAAACGCCCCCCCCCAGTCTGAGACACTGCTAATCCCCGCAAATCCGGGTGTTCCGGGGGGGGGGGAGAAAGAGGGAGGGCCGAGGGGGTGTCTGTTAATTCACCTGTGTCGATAAACAGATAGATACCAATAAAATCTCCATTGATCTCTTCTCCCTTTTGCAAACTTGCATATCTGCAAAGGAATCATCGGGTTTGGTTTTATTTTATTTTGGAGGGGGGGCGGGGGCAGCAAATAGTGGTTAAGTAGCCTGGGAGCCAATAAGCCCTGGGTGGGGATCCCTTTCAAGTCATTATTTCTCGCAATTAACTCCTTTTCCAAAAAGACCCAGCCTGCTAATCTGAGCCGACACCGTATTGGACAATGTTTTTTAATCGGTTCAGGCTGAGCAAGACACACTCACCACTACCCCCCCCCCCCCGCCTCCACCCCCCACCATGCCAATCACCGCCTTTAATCTCTCCACCTTATCTCGCCTCCTTCCTCTCTCGCCACTTCCCCCCCCCCAAAAAAGCATGCCATGAATTGCATTTTTAATAAAGTTATTCCACGGGTGGCCAACTCCCAAGAGACTGTGATCTACTCGTAGAGTTAAAAACTGGCAGTGATCTACCCCCTTTTGGGGGTTTCAGGTCACAGTTGTTGAGGGTTTTTTTTAAAGGAAGGAAAGCCCTGTTTTTAGGGGTTCAGGTTGAACTTTGTTGAGCTTTCTCTTTTTTTTAGGGAGGAGCCAGTGATCTGCCACAGGCGTCCAGTGATCTACCGGTAGATCACGATCTACCTGTTGGATGCGCCTGAATTATTGGATCCAGGCATTTTTTCGTTCTGGTTCCTGGAACCTGGGGCAAAGATGTTAGCTGTGGGTTTTGCGCCTACTTTTCTTAACCACGGTTTAGCGTTAACCCTGGTTTGGTTTGGTTTAAAAAAATAATAGATCTTCAGATGATCTGGACATTTTTCGTTCTGCTCCCTGGGAAACTGAGCAAACGCGCCAGCTCTGGGTTTTGCGCCTATTTTTCTTAACCGCGGTTTAGCCTTAACCCTGGTTGTTGTTGTTGTAATGTAATAGATGTTCAGACATTTTTCGTTCTGGTCCCTGGGACCCTGAGCAAATGCGCCAGCTCTGGGTTTTGCACCTGCTTTTCTTAACCGTGGTTTAGCTTGGGATTTTTGCGCCTGCTTCTCTTAACCATGGTTTAGAGTTAACCCTGATTAGATAGATAGATAGATAGATAGATAGATAGATAGATAGATGTTCAGACATTTGGTCCCTGGTGGACTTCCCTTCCTTGAAGGATTTTAAGCATAAGATGGAAGGTGGGCAGAGGAGGGCAACCAAGATTATCAGCGGTCTGGAAAACAAGCCTGATGAGGAACGGTTGAAGGAGCTGGATATGCTTAGCCTGGGAAAGAGGAGACTGAGAGGAGAGAGGAGAACCACCTTCAGATATCTCAAGGGCTGTCACATGGAAGGTGGAGCAAAGCATCTTCTGTCCAAAAACCCAAGTTGTCCAAGATAGTTGCAGGTCGTCCCTCTCCCCGCCCCCCTGCGTGACTTATTCGGGGTCTCTTAAACCCCGGTGCTCGGTACGCAGGTGGCGCTGCGGTCTAAACCACAGAGCCTAGGGCCTGCCGATCGGAAGGTCGGCAGTTCGAATCCCTGCGACGGGGTGAGCTCCCGTCTTTCAGACCCAGCTCCTGCTCACATAGCAGTTCGAAAGCACATCAAAGTGCAAGTAGATAAATAGGAACCACTCCAGCGGGAAAGTAAACGGTGTTTCCGTGCGCTGCTCTGGTTTGCCAGAAGCAGCTTACCATGCTGGCCACATGACCTGGAAGCGGTCAGCGGCCAAACGCTGGCTCCCTCGGCCTATAGAGCGAGATGAGTGCCACAACCCCAGAGTCATCCGCAACTGGACCTAAGGGGGGTACCTATATCTTTACCTTTAAACCCCGGTGCTAGATTTGCAAGGCGATTGGAGGGAGCGAAATTTCAGGAAACGCTACTCTCCCCCTTTGGACTCATCTCGCATCCTCGTCTCACAGAGATTGATGTGCACCAGGACATCACATTTGGAAAACTGGGGGGAGGGGGGGCGGCATGTGTGGAGAAAAGAAATAAGGGAAAACCTCGCGGTTCTCTCTCCCGGCAGAGGGGATTTAGGCCCTAGATCAGCCTGGTGACGAAACCCGGCGGCATTCATTTTTTTTGCGCATAGAGGAGGGAGAAATAAAGGGAGGGCGTGCGAGAGGCCGTCCTCCGCGTGGCAAATTTAGCTCCTAAACCGCTTTGAGAGAGGCGGGGGGGGGGGGGAATTAGGTCAGTTAAAAGATTTTGCCCTGCAACCCCGTGACCTCTTCCTGACTTAACGCTAAGCCTCTCGAGAGAAGAGTCGGGGAATGTGGGCGTCGTGGAGAAGCACACCACTTGTAGGGTGGTCATATTTTGACATTTGTTTGTGGGTGGTTTTTTTGGGGGTTTTTTTACACACACGCCCCCCTTTTTTAGGGACACCGGCAAAAAAAGTCAGTGATTCTGATAAGGGCTGCCCTATGACTGGGTTCCTCTCCGGACATTTTAGCCGTTTTTCGGAAGAATTCCGCCCGGGCGCCATTTTCGGCGGACAGGTCCCAGCTATGTCTGGGGAATTCCGGACGTACGGCAGCCCTAAGCTTTACATTTATACATTTTTGGCAGTTGGTGTGAGATACCAGGATGATTCCCAGTTCTGCCTCCCCTTCAAACTGGAACCAGGGAAGGCAGTTGGAGAGTGCATGGCAGCGAATCTTGCCATGTGCTTTCCTTTAAAGGCGACCCGGAATCTGCAACTAATCCAGAATGTCGTCCATCCTGGACACTGAGGTTCAGCACCGAGGGCCTTCTGGCGGTTCCCTCCCTGCGAGAAGTGAGGTTACAGGGAACCAGGCAGAGGGCCTTCTCGGTGGTGGCGCCCTCCCATCAGATGTCAAGGAAATAAACAACTATCTAGCTTTTAGAAGGCATCTCCACCTGCGGCCCTCCAGGATTTCTTGCCTTAAAGCAGCTAGCTCCCTTTTGCCCCAGCCATCGTGAGAAATGGTTGGGGAATTATGGGAGCCACAGCCCAATCATGTCCCCTCCCTGCCCGCGGACTGTCTGGCCAGAGTGGTGCATGCTCTGGTTGTCTCCTGCTTGGACTACTGCAATGCGCTCTCTGTGGGGCTGCCTTTGAAGGTGACCGGGAAACTACAACTAATCCAGAATGCGGCAGCTAGACTGGGGACTGGGAGCGGCCACCAAGACCATATAACACCGGTCCTGAAAGACCCACATTGGCTCCCAGGACATTTCCGGGCCCAATTCAAAGGGTTGGTGCTGACTTTGAAAGCCCCAAACGGCCCAGTAGACCTGAAGGAGCATCTCCATCCCGGACACTGAGGTCCAGCTCCGAGGGTCTTCTGGCGGTTCCCTCCCTGCGGGAAATGAGGTTACAGAGAACCAGGCAGAGGGCCTTCTCGGTGGTGGCGCCCGCCCTGTGGAACGCCCTCCCATCAGATGTCAAGAACTATGCAACTTTTAGGAGACATCTGAAGGCAGCCCTGTAGAGGGAAGGTGTTTTTTTTAAGGTTTAAGGGTTAATTTGTTGGAAGCCACCCCGAGACAAATAACAATAATATTTATTTATTTATTTGACAACTACATCCTGTCCCATTTCCACATTAATCTGCGTTTTCCTTTTTTCTTTCCGAAAACCCATATGCAAATGTATATTTTAAGTCCCAATTTCATCACAAAATATGTTCTTTGACACCTCCTTTTATCTCCAAAAATGCACCGTCTGTGGCGTAATACCTTTCTCAGTGGAGGCAAAATTCGGAGGAGTGCGAACTCCAGAACGGCAGAATTTCGCCCTGATCTGTGCATTCATTCGGGAGGTGTGAAGTTTTGGGTAAAGGGTGGTATAATAATAATAATAATAATAATAATAATAATAATAATAATAATAGGTAAGAAGAAGAAGCTTTGCTTAAAAACGTGAACTCAAATGCTCCCAGACCTGTTCACCCTCACTTCTTTGCCCTGTTCTCAAACATAAAAGTTGGAATGGGAACCCCAGAGGTCATGCAGTCCAACCCCCATTGCCTGAAACGCGGGTTCAAGAATGTTGACAGCAGCTCCGCAAGCGGTCCCCTGGTTTTGGGTGCTCACAGACTCTTTCTTTCTTTCCTCCTCTTCTTTTCTCTAGGGAAAGGCACAGAAAGAGGTGCCTACCCGTTTGGAAGAGACATGCCGGCTCTCAACCAGGTGAGCAAAATGTCCTTAACTTAATCCTTATCTGCTTTTGCTGTTAGTAGGGTTGCCAGTACAGAGCTTGGCAGGGTTTTGGTCACCCAGAGCCCGCCAGCAAATGGCACAAAGGCTTGGGTATACGCGGGTATTCACAGGTAGACTGCTGCAGAATGTGGAGTTTTCGTTCGGCTACGAGACCCCCAGCAGTTTTCGGAGAAAATCTGGCGAACTCCCAACTCAAAGAGGCAGGCAGCCCCTTTGCACTCCTGAAATCAGATTTCCCTGCTCCTTTTTAGTTAGATGCTTTCGCTGAGATTGCCCGCATTGCAGCGGGTTGGGCTACATGAGCCCTGGAGGGCCCTTCCCGGCTCTGCACTCCTATACTCTCTCCCCACCAACCCTCCAACCAAGATGCTGTTTTAAAACCCACACCGTTTTTCCCCGGCGTTGCGTTTCCAAAACAGCTGCGTGGGGACTAGCACCTCGTTGCCAGCGAGGATTTAATTTTTTTAATCGGAGGCGCATAAATGCCAGCCGGCAGTGGGTTTTAATGTTCTGCGTTTCTTTGCGGGGTTGGGGCGGGGATTGTTTGCAGGGAGGAGGCGTGAGGGTGGGGGGCAGGATCTGAATGCAGCAGCAGGCAAAGCTGCCCCTATAGCTCGGGGGGGTCTACACTGACCGGCCGCTGCTCCCCAAGAGTGTCTTTCCGTGTCTCCCCAAACTAGCGCAGGGCGCCAGTCCTCATGGTTTCAAGGGGAAGCAGAAACACACAGCCTTCTCTGAAGCCGAGCCCTGGCTCTCTCTAGGTCAGAATGGTATATGCTGCCTGCCTGCTTCTCTCGCACCCACAACCGGGTGCCCCCGTTCCTCGTCCTCTAGGTGAGGTAGGGTGGGGGAGAGAATGGGCCTGCCTTCTAGGGTCGGCGCGTCAGCCGCTTTTTCTCTGCTCTCTTTTTCACGGACGGCGTTGTTTTCCTCTCTCTCATCCCCGCAGCCCGGCTTCCTGCCCGGTGAAATGGGGATTTCGAGCCCCAGCGCGTTGTCGCCGACGGGGGTGAAGGGCGGCTCGCAATATTACCCGTACGCCAACAACCCTCGCCGGAGAGGGGCGGACAGCAGCATAGGTATATATGGGGCCTGGCGGGGTTTGGGGAGGCCGCCTTTCCGCGGGGCGTTTGTGGTGCTGCTTCTGCGGAAATCAGTATGTTGGCCCATCTGGCTGATGTTGCCTGCACAGACCGGCAGCAGCTCTCCTTCCTCACCCTGCTTGGAGAGGCTGGGCATCAAAGCTGGGGCCTTTCTGCATGCAAGGCAGGTGTCCCACCACTCAGCCACGGTGGGGGGTGGGGGGGGACAAGTTGCACACTTTCCATCAAAAACCCTCCTGGTCCCAAATGCCCCCAAACCTGCCCTACCTAGCTTGCCAGGGAACGGGGTGAATTTGCAAAGGCAGCGAGCTGCTGCATCTCCTGGGGGCGGGGAGACCCTCCCCCCCAGCTCTTCAGAAGCCCCCCTCCCCATTTATTACAGTGTGGGGCGGAGGTGCCTACAGGAAACGCTCTGCTCCGGTTCCAGACATCTGGCATTCATTGCGGGAAAGGAATCTCAGGAATGGAGACTTGTTGGAGAACTCGGCCATGTGCAAAAAAAAAAAAAAAAAAAAAGCTTCATTCTCCCCCCCCCCCTTTTCCACTTTGCCTAAGTTATTCTGCTTTATTTTGGGGCGGTAGTAGTCAAGGAAGCAGGCAATACCCACCCACCCCCACCCCGAAATAAACCAGGCCTTCAATAGGTGCCCTTTTCAGTGCATTTTCTCGGCACTGTGAGGTCTAGAAACCTAAAAACACAACCGAGATTCTCCAGAAGTTGGCAAGCCCAGCTATCTTGCACCGAGTTGAAACATCTCTTCATCCAGCTCTGGCTGGCAGCAGCTCTTCGGGTTTCTGGCAGGGAGTCTCTCCAGAAATGCCTCCCCAGCGAAGACACATTTTCTCGCAAAATGCCCCCAAACCTACGCTTTTTTTCTGCCTGTGGCCCCCTCACCAGCGAAGAGGCGTTTTCTTGCAAAACCGTTTTTTTGCAAAAAATAATAATGATAATAATAAAATCCCTTGAACATTCCCTGTCTGGAAAAGGGCGTGGGGCCGCTCTGCCTGCGCAACGCCCTCCCCCCATGGTCTCCCTCCTGCACAATTTCCTGCCCCTTCCTCTCCCCATTTTTTGCTTTCATCCTCCCGCCTTGGAACTAATGAAATCCACCTGTTCTGTGGCAGCAGGTTCACTCTGTAAAATGCCTCTCTCTCCCCCCCCCCAACCCCTCCAGCCCGCTCTGGCCTGCCGGGGTCTTAGTGCCGAGCTTTTTGGGATCCGTCTCCCAAAGGGGGTCGTGCCTGAAGAAAGGAAACTTAAAACGTTCCCGGATGCCTGGAGCCCCTATCCACCCGAGGGGCTGTCGTGTCTCTGTGCGACTCCCTGTTCCGAATTCTCAGGGCCGGGTGCAGGTTGCGCGTTTTGGCATTCAAGGTTTCGCAGAAGGGATAACCGTTAGAAATTCAAGCTGCAGGAATACGGCAGTACCTTGGTTCTCAGACTTAATCCGTCCCAGAAGTCCGTTCCAAAACGAAATAAAGGATTTCCAGAAGATATCCGGCACTGGGGGATTCTGGGGCAGGTGGGACAATGGTCACCTCCACCCACCTGCAAAGGGAAGGGCCCTTTTGTCCCTGGGGCAGGGAGAGATGGGCAAGTGAGATCGTTGTGCCCAGGGGGAGATGGAGGAGACCTTTGTTCCCGGAGAGAAATGGGGAAGAGAGCCCTTTGTCTCCCTGGGGATATACAGTGGTACCTTGGTTCTCAAACTTAATCGGTTCCGGAAGTCCGTTCCAAAACCAAGGCGCGCTTTCCCATAGAAAGGAATGCAAAACGGATCAATCCGTTCCAGACTTTTTTTATTAAAAAAAACCCCTAAAACAGCCATTGAACACGAATTTTACTAACCAGACCATTGAGCCATAAAATGAAAGCAGTAATCAATGGGCTGTACGATAAAATAAAGAAGACAGTATTGTAGATGATAAAAATTAAAATTATTATTTTTTCTTTACCTGCACTGATGGCGGTCATTGTTTGGATTGGGGGGGGGGGCTTAAGAACCAAGCTAAATCCGTTCCGGAAGTCCGTTGGACTTCTGAAATGTTTGGAAACCAAGGCGCGACTTCTGATTGGCGCAGGTACCCTGGAAACAATAGCCGACAGCCGCGTCGGACGGCCAACTTCTGAAAAACGTTTGAAAACTGGAACACTTACTTCCGGGTTTTTGGCATTTGGGAACCAAGGTACCACTGTACACAGGTAGCAATATACTTGCCTCCCCCCCCCTCCGTGAGAACAAGATGCTTGGCAGGAGTCTCTTTTATGCAGCTTGGAGGGCTTGAGTTCGAGAACGAAACCCTCGAGATTACAGCACGGAAACCAGGAATGCTAAAAATACCCCCGCCCTGAAATAGTGAGTTGCACGGTCATAACCGGAAGAGCGGAAACGTCTCGGGGGACCTTTTTCAAAACGGATCATGGCCTCTGTGCGCCCACCCAAAGCTTGCGCCCGTAATAAATCCACTGGACTTTGAGCGCGGCTTGGAAACTTATTCTTATTCATTGAATTTATATGCCGCCTACGCATGCAGGTCTCAGGGTGGTTTGCAGAAAGAAATCTGAATATAAAACCACAAAATACATCATCAGAATAAAAACAACAACCCAATAGCACACACACAAACAAAAAAACACCCCCAGTATTCTGACTCCAACAGAAGTCGGTGAGCTTTTTTCGCCCCTTCAAACCCCAAAATGCATTTCTTAATCCTTTCGAGATCTGCTTGTGAATCACCCCCGAGACCTGTGGGTTTAGGGTGGTCTATGAATTCAACAAATAAATAAAATACCGTACTTTTTCCGTGTATAAGGCTAAGGTTTTTTTTTTTACTCTAAAATAATGTCCAAAATCTGGGCTTGTCTTACACACAGATAGTATATACCTCCCCCCCCCGTCTTCTTAAATCGGAGTCCCCCCAAATAGGGGGCATCTTATACATGGGGGCATCTTATAGACGGAAAAATGCGGTGATAAGAATTAATAAATCTGGGGCACAACAGGTTGGGGACCTCGGTTGGCAGAAGGCATCCCCCTGGCGCTACGAAATCTATTCTGCCACATTAGGAATGGCTTTTTAAAAAAATCTGTAATTATGTTTGCTAATGCTTAAAAAAAACTCTCCCCCCTTTTTCTCCCCTTCCTCCTCGCACCCCAAATTCAGATGGACAACCGAAAAAAGTCCGGAAAGTTCCTCCAGGACTCCCCTCTTCGGTAAGCAATTTTCCGTTTTACTCTTTGGCAAAGTCGGCCCAGCTGGGGGTGTTTTCCCCCCCTTGTGCTGTCAGGGGGGGGCGCTACCAGCCTGTGCCTGCCATTGGCCGGACTTCTGTGATGTCACCGAATGCCCGGCGGTTGCAAACGTTAGGAATGCGTCGAGTTCGAGAGGGGTGGGCTGCAGGCAGGGCTGGCCGGAGACATTTGGGCACCTGGCGGGGAAAGGGGGTGGGGTGGGAATTAAAACTCTATATCGGGAACAAGGTGGGAAGTGGGGAATCCCTTTATGGATCAAGGGATCCCAGACCCTGAGATCTTTGGATCCCTTTCTCCGTGTGCCTCTTCCAGGAGAGGTCCGGACGGTGGCAACTCGAGAGCAGGGCCTTTTACGCGGTGGCTCCTCGTTTGCAAGATGCTCTCCCCAGGGAGGTTCGCCTGGCGCCTCCACTAGGTGCCAGGCGAAAATGTTCCTCTTCAACCAGGTCCCTTTTGAAATGTGTTTCATTTTCATTTGGGAATGGGGGTTAGTTTTTATTTCAACGGTGTATTTTGTGTTTTTGATGTTCCGGTTTTATCTCACAAACTGCCCTGAGAGCTATAGACATCATCATCATTAAATGAATATACCCGCAGGGCTCAGGGCGGTTCACGGAACAACTACTCAATAACAGCAACAACTACTCAATAACACACACACACCCCAAAAAAGATTAACAAATTAAATAAATAAAGAGGGAAAATCTATATTGGGGAGAAGCGGGGAATAAGCCCACCGGATAGCTCGGTTGGTTAGAGCCATGGATTGCCATATTTCAGAAAGTGAAAATCTGGACACAGAAGTTGTTGAGGTTTTTGGCCAAAGTGGTTGATCCAAAATCGACGCTTCTGACATGGCTTGGCAGATGGGCAGGGTAGAAATAATATATTAGTAGTAGTCGTCGTCGTCCGAATTTCCCCGGACATTTAAGCCATTTCCACCAGGACACTGTTTCTGACGGCAGAATACCCACCAAAGTCCAGGAAATTTCGGGTGTATGGCAACCCTAAAGGTTGAGCAGGACAAATAATAATAATAATAATAATAATAATAATAATAATAATAATAATAATAATAATACGAATGAACTCTTGATGCCGGCTGGGACTTTAAAGACATAAAAATCTCAGCTCAGAAGCCTCGGGGGGAGTTTCTCCCCTTTCCTCATCCTTCACCCCAAACTTTTAGGACGATAATATATAATAATAATTTATTATTTATACCCCGCCCATCTGGCTGGGGTCCCCCAGCCACGATGTGGGGGGGACACCCTCTTTCCCCCTGAATGCACATGTACGGATAAGGCGTGTCGGTCACTTAACTCGCGCTTGACCCACCTGTTCTCTTGCTTCCCCTCTCCGTTTTTATTTTAGGGTCACCCCCCTGCAAGCAAAGACATTCCCAAGCTGCGGGTTTTCAGGGGGCGAGCAGCCGGGGGGCCCCAGAAACGCCTCTGTGCCTGAGTTTTCTGTTTTATTTTCCGGATGAGGGGAAGGGGGTATATGCCCAGAATTTTTGGGGGGTGCATAATGAAACCCTCAAGCCCCACCCCACCCCCCAATCTTATCCCCCCCCCAATCTTATCCCCCCCCCAAAAAAAGACAGCAGGCGGAGGAGAATTCTCATTTCCTCTGATTCGAGAACTGCATGGTTATTTTTTTCCCCGGGAAGAGGGAAGGAATCATCCTTGCTTCAGTTTGCATAATTTTTTTTGGGGGGGGGGGATGACAACGACACATTCCCATTGCATGCACAAACACACCGTCCTGTTTGCAGATTGCCCTTATATTGGGATTTTCTCCGTTTGCACCCCCTGTTTTTTGAAGCTGCTCTTTTCTCCTCTCTCCCGCTGCCCCCACCGTCTTTTTTATTTTTTTGGTCTCGTCTCCCCTCCTCCTCGTGTTCCCCCCCCCATCCCCGCCAGCCCCACGCAGCTGCCTGCAAATCTGGCCGCTTGCCAACCCCTGGCAGATGGCACGGAGCTATTATTCCTGCTCGGCTCCCCGGCTCCTGCTATGTAATCAAATTATAGGAAAAGGCAATTTGCTGGATTTCTTATTCTTTGCAGCCGGCTACGTTCCCCCGCTCTGACTCCCCTCTTCTCTCTCTCTCTCCCCCCACCCCAAAAACCTGCACCTCTCGCTCCATTACACAGAACACGCTGCAGGGGGGGGAGGGGGGTGGGTCGTATTTTTATTTTATTCCCTGCAAACCTGTCCCCCTCGAGTTGGGTGGTTTAAAAAATATATATGCAAGATGATTATTATTTTTTAAAGGCTGTTTAGCAAGGGTGATCAAAACTTGGAGGGTAGAGCGTGTACGATTTTGGAATCGTTTATTATTATTATTTGTTCCTGGTTCCCTGCAAACCCGCCCCCTCCCCCCCCCCCGAGTTGGGTGGTTTAAAAAAAAAGATGCAATTTTTTTTTAAGGCTGTTTAGCATGGGTGCAAGATTCTCATCATCGAAATTTGGAGGGGGGGCGTGTACGATTTTGGAATCATTTATTATTATTATTATTATTTGTTCCTGGCTTCCTGCAAATTCGAGTTGGGTGGGTTTTAAAAAAGAAGAAGCTGTTTAGCATTGGTGCAAGATTCTCATAGTCAGAGCTTGGACGGGGGGCGGCGAACCGTTCTAACCCCATTCCCCCCCCCCATGATATATGCAAAGCGAGCGAAAAACCCACGTCATTTTAAAAGAGCTTGAGAATCTTCCCAGAGGCCTAAATTCTGCTCCTTTTGAAACTCTGAGGCCAGTTTCAGCTTGTGGTTTTTTGGTGTCTCAGAATCGGTCATTTCTGAATGAACACCCCCCCCCCCAAAAGGCGCCCTGGGTACAATTTAGAAGGAATGAGAAGCGCATAAAGGAACCATATGGGTGGGCAAATGAGTCCCAAGATCATTCCCCAATGGCATGCAGGCATGGCTGGGAATGCCCCCCCCCGGCAAAAAAAATCGCTAGAGAGTAGCTGCTGGTCAGAGTAGGCAACACTGGGCCAAAGGGACCCTGTGGTCCGACTCTGAATAAGGCACCATCCAGTGTTCCTGTTCAATCGGCTCTTCAGTCGCCATGAGGTCAGGTGAGGGAGAAGCTCCCTTGCCCGTGGAGTCGCTGCCGGCCCGTGCAAGCAGTATTGAGCCCCGGGACAGAGTCGGAGACCCAGCCCCTGAGACGCTGCCGTGCGATGAGTCTTTGGCGCAGCGCAATGCTTGAACCCATGGCCCCGAGGTTTAAGGGCTGTGCCCCGTAGGGGGTAGGAGGCAGGCGGCCGTTCCCTGCTCTGACCGGCAGCTGCATGCAAGAAATTGGGAGAACGCCTCTCGCTTTCTGCATTGCAGGGGGTTGGGCTGGATGACCTTTGGGGTCGGTTCCGCGATTCTACGATCTCCTCCAAATCTGGACTCAAGAGGCTTGAATGAGCTTTGCTAACCCCTTGAGCAGACCTGCTGCCCATGGCTTCCATGTTGACATTGAGGGGTTATTCCTGCCCTCCCTGGGGGTCTCCTAAAAGGATTCGGTGGGCAGGGTCAGCCTTAGCCCCACCCCAACATTTTACCAAGCTCTGCCCCCAAGCCGCCACCCTCTTAAAAGACTAGGCTCCACCTTCTCTTGACAGGCCCCGCCTCTTTTGCTCCACTGCTGCTGGAGAATGCTGGGCTCGGGGAGACCCGAGTTCAAATCCTCAGCTCGACACCAAGCTCATTTGGTGGGGGGGGGGGCATGCAACTTCCCTGCTTCCTGGCTGGACCTACCTTGCAGGGCTGTTGTAAGGATGACATGGCTGGCAAGGGAGAGGGGGAGAGAAGTGCGCCACCTTGAGGTCTTCGGGGTGAAGGGCAGGAGGTTAATTAAGTACAGCGGTATCTTGATCTTCAAACTTAATCCGTTCCGGAAATTCCGTTCCAAAACCAAAGCGTTCCAAAACCAAGGCGCGCTTCTTTCCCATAGAAAGTCATGCAAAACGGATTAATCCGTTCCAGACTTTTAAAAACAACCCCTAAAATGGCAATTTGCCATGAATTTTGCTATCTAACGAGACCATAGATCCGTAAAAAGAAAGCAATATTCAATGTGCTGTACTATAAAATAAAAAAGGCAGTATTGTAGACGATAAAAATGTAAATTGGTTTCTTTTCTTTACCTGCACGGGGGACGGTCATTGCTTGGATGGGGGGCTTTTATCCATTTCCGAAGTCGCACAATTAATCCATCCCACATGACCTGAAGGTGCTGCTGTGCAATGCCAGGTCGATGATGAATAAGACCACTGCCATTCACGACCTGATTGTGGATGGAGGATTTGACCTGGCATGTGTGACAGAGACCTGGTTGGATGAAGACGATGGGCCCGTTCTTGGCGCTGCTTGCCCACCAGGTTTCTCTTATGCACAGCAACCCAGGCCATCTGGGCGGGGAGGGGGGGTTGCAGTGATTTTTAGGAAGTCATTAGTTTGCACCAGGCGTCCTATTGGTAAGACTGAGTTTTCTGAGTGCATGTTCTGGAAGTTGGGCAATAGGGGCAGTACAGGATTCCTTTTGGTGTACCGACCTCCCCGCTGCACCAAGGATTCCCTGCCCGAGCTGCTTCAGGTCGTGTCGGATGTGCTCCTGGAGACACCTAGCTTGGTTGTCTTAGGGGATTTTAACATCCATGCCGACACGACCTTACAAGGAGCCGCTCGGGACTTTGTGGAAAGCATGGCCACCATGGGGCTGTCCCTGAATAAGTCTGGCCCAACTCATAGCCGCGGACATGCCTTGGACTTGGTGTTTACCTCTATGGATGGTGGTGATCTGACATTAAGTAAAAGCGAAACAAAAGAAGTGCCATGGTCAGATCACTTTCTGGTGCAACTGGACTTCTCCGCAACCCTTCCCCTCTGCAGGGAGGTGGGACCGATTCGGATGGTCCGCCCCCGCTACTTAATGGATCCAATTGGCTTCCAGAGAGTGGTAGGGGATGTTTTATCCCATGTCGATGGCCTTTCAGCTGATTCCCTGGTGGCCCGCTGGAATGCGGAGTTAACCAGCGCTATTGACTGTCTGGCTCCGAAGCGCCCTCTCAGATTGCATGGAGCCCGGACAGCCCCGTGGTTTTCCCCGGCGCTGAGGGTGATGAAACAGTCATTGAGACGGCTAGAGCGCCGGTGGCGGAAAACTCATTTTGAATCAGACCGGACACGGGCTAGAGCTCAACTTCGAGCCTACCAAGTGGCAATGGCGACGGCGAAGAGGACCTTCTTCACCGTCTCCATCGCATCTGCAGAAAACAGCAGCAGGAGACTCTTCCAGGTGGTTCGCAATTTAGCGGAACCACCTGCTCCATCCGGGCCCAGTATGGGCCACATGATCTCCTGCAATGATTTTGCAAAGTTTTTTGCAGATAAAGTCGCTCAGATTCGGGAAGAGGTAGACTCCACCGTGGGAGCAGGGCCGGGGCGGGGGAGTGCTAGAGTCCTGTCTAGTCAAGTTTTGTGGGATCAATTTCAATCTGTTACCTCCGAGGATGTGGACAGGCTGCTTGGACGAGTGAAACCAACCACCTGTCTCCTTGATCCTTGCCCATCCTGGCTTATAAAAGCTAGCCGGGAAGGGCTGGGCGATGGGCTTCGCGGGTTGGTAAATGCTTCTCTCCATGAGGGAGCCTTCCCAGACCCGCTGAAAGAGGCGGTTATTAAACCGCTTCTAAAAAAACCATCTTTAGATCCGGCCAATATGGCCAACTATCGCCCAGTCTCAAATCTTCCATTCTTGGGCAAGGTGATTGAGCAAGTGGTTGCTGAACAACTCCAGGCACGCCTGGAAGAAGCGGACCATTTGGATCCCTTCCAGTCAGGATTCAGGCCTCATCATGGGACTGAAACTGCCTTGGTCGCACTGGTCGATGATCTCCGGCGGGCTAGGGACAAAGGTGAGAGCTGTTTCCTTGTTCTGCTGGATCTCTCAGCGGCTTTTGACACCATCGACCATAACATCCTTCTGGACCGTCTAGAGGGCTTGGGAGCTGGGGGCACTGTCATGCAGTGGTTCCGCGCCTTCCTCCTGGGCCGTGTTCAGAAAGTGGTGGTGGGGGATGAGTGTTCAGACCCCTGGGCTCTCACTTGTGGGGTGCCTCAGGGTTCTGTCCTCTCCCCCAAGCTTTTTAACATCTATATGCAGCCGCTGGGAGAGATCATCAGGAGGTTTGGGCTGGGTGTCCATCAGTATGCTGATGATACCCAGCTCTACCTCTCTTTTAAATCAGAACCAGTGAAGGCGGTGAAGGTCCTGTGTGAGTGCTTGGAGGCGGTTGGAGGATGGATGGCGGCTAACAGATTGAGATTGAATCCTGACAAGACAGAAGTACTGTTTGTGGGGGACAGGAGGCGGACGGGTGTGGAGGACTCCCTGGTCCTGAATGGGGTAACTGTGCCCCTGAAAGACCAGGTGCGCAGCCTGGGAGTCATTTTAGACTCTCAGCTGTCCATGGAGGCACAGGTCAACTCGGTGTCCAAGGCAGCTGTTTATCAGCTCCATCTGGTACGCAGGCTGAGTCCCTACCTGCCCACTGACTGTCTCTCCAGAGTGGTGCATGCTCTAGTTATCTCCCGCTTGGACTACTGCAATGCGCTCTACGTGGGGCTACCTTTGAAGGTGACCCGGAAACTACAACTAATCCAGAATGCGGCAGCTAGACTGGTGACTGGGAGTGGCCGCCGAGACCACATAACACCGGTCCTGAAAGACCTACATTGGCTCCCAGTACGTTTCCGAGCACAATTCAAAGTGTTGGTGTTGACCTTTAAAGCCCTAAACGGCCTCGGTCCGGTATACCTGAAGGAGCGTCTCCACCCCCATCGTTCTGCCCGGACACTGAGGTCCAGCTCCAGGGGCCTTCTGGCGGTTCCCTCACTACGAGAAGCCAAGTTACAGGGAACCAGGCAGAGGGCCTTCTCGGTAGTGGCACCCACCCTGTGGAATGCCCTCCCACTAGAGGTCAAAGAGAACAACAATTACCAGACCTTTAGAAGGCATCTCAAGGCAGCCCTGTTTAGGGAAGCTTTTAATGTTTGATGGATCTCTGTATTTTAATGTTTGATGGATTTCTGTGTTTTAGAATTTCTGTTTTGTTGGAAGCCGCCCAGAGTGGCTGGGGGAACCCGGCCAGATGGGCGGGGTATAAATAATAAATTATTATTATTATTATTATTATCCGTAGCTGAACTGGGTTCCACACAGTCGCAGAAACAAATGAACCGAAAAAGCCTCAAAAACGCGAAATAAAGAGTGAAAACAAAAGCGGCAAACTTAATCCGTCCCGGAAGTCCGTCGGACTTCTGAAATGTTTGTAAACCAAGGCGCGGCTTCTGATTGGAGTAGGTGCCCCGGAAACAATAGCCGACAGCCGCATCGGATGTCCGGCTTCCGAAAAACGTTCGAAAACTTCTGAGTTTTTGGTGTTTTGGAACCAGATACCACCAGCCTGTTGCGTTTCATTGTAATTTATACTGTATTTGGTGTTAGCCATCCTGAGCCTGGCCCTGGCAGGGGAGGCCGGGGCATAAATAAAATTGTTATTATTATTATTTATTATATTCCATGAGCCGCCAATTATTAATAATTTTTAAGTTGTTATTTATGTCCTGCTCATTTGGCTGGGTTGGCCCTCTAGAAAAAGAAAGGAAAAAAAACAGACTAAAAAAAGAAACGGAATAAAATTTCTAGGCTCGGGAATCGCAGGTTCCTCCGGAAGTCGTTGGGATTCGCACCCGGCACGGACTCTGTAGATGCTGCTGGCTGGGGAAAAGCGTTGACAACTTTCCCTCTTTTTTTCTCTTTTAACAGGTATATCCACCCAACTCAGGTGACGACTATAGCAGGGAACCGGCCAGCTACCCCCCCTCCAAAGCCCCCAGCACTGTCTACCCTGGAGCCTTTTACATGCCAGGTAAGGGCGGAAGAACAAGGGGGGGTGAACTTTTGGGGTGCCTTGCGGTGGGGGGCCAGAGAGAGAAAACCTGGCCCCATGGAGCTGTCCCTTCATTTTTACCAACCTCGAAAGATTAAATTGGATTCAATTGGACTGAGCCTTTTTTAAAAAACCCCGTACGACCACCCTGCGAGGTGGGCCCGGAGCATGGGGATTCGAGCCTGGTCCGACTCGGGGGCGGGGACCGGGACCCTGACCCGAGGGGGAGACATTTGTGGCCCTCTGGTTGTTACTGGGCTACAACTCAAAATGGCCCTTGGCCTCAGGACCTACTGGGCTCTAGGAGTCCCCACAGCATCTCTGGAGGGTCACAATTTTCCTTCCTTCCTTCCTTCCTTCCTTCCTTCCTTCTTCTCTCTCCTTTTTCTTTCATCTCTCTCTCTCTCTCCCTCTATCTCTTTCTTTCTCTCCCTCTCTTTCTTTCTTTCTTTCTTTTTTTCTCTCTCTCTCTCCCTCCTCTCTCTTTCTTTCTTTCTTTCTTTCTTTCTTTCTGTCTTTCTGTCTTTCTGTCTTTCTGTCTTTCTGTCTTTCTATCTCTTTCGCTCTCTTTCTTTCTCTCCCTCCTCTCTCTGTCTCTCTCTCTCCCCCTCTTCTCTCTCTTTCTTCCTCTCCTTCCTCTCTCTCTCTCTCTCATTTATTTCTCCCTTTCTCTCTTTCTGGACTCAGCTACACAGCTGCAAGTAAAACACCTTAAATGTGTTGCAAAGCACGAAATACAAATGCGACACTAGGTGGCGAAAGTGAGCTATGCCAAATTCAATGTAATTTTCCAAACTTTTTTTTTAAAACGTTTTTTTTAAAAAATGTTTCACTGAGAACAAGAGGAACAAACGTTTAAAGTAGATTTATTTATCTCCTTCCTCCCTCTGTCACTCTCTCTCTGTGTGTGTGTGTCTCTGTCTCTTTCTATCTATCTCTTTCTCTCTTTCTGGACTCAGCTACACAGCTGCAAGTAAAACGCTTTATAAACAGGTTGCAAAGCGCAATATACAAAGGCAACACTAGGTGGCAAGAGTGAGCTATGCCAAATTCAATGGATTTTTTTCAAAATTAGTGAAATGTATAAATTTGAAAAGCATAAATAATTTCTTTGAAAAATGGAGAGAGAAAAAGAAACCCTCTTTTTTTGTCCTCATCTCGCAGATGGACTTCACAACTCAGCGGATTTGTGGAATTCCTCCACCTCCATCAGCCAGTCCAATTATGGGGCCATCCTGGGAGCGTCGTCCTCCCCTATCCCGCAGTCCGGCAACTTCAGCAGTCTTCATCAGCACGAAAGAATGGTAATTTTTTTAGGGGGGGAGGTAGTAGTAGTAATAATAATAATTATTATTTATTTATTTATTTATTTTTACCCCACCCATCTGGCTGGGTTTCCCCAGCGATTCTGGGCGGCCTCCAACAAGAGATTAAAAGCACCATAAAACATCAAACATTAAAAACTTCCCTAAACAGGGCTGCCTTCAGAAAGGCAGGTCGTTGTTTACTGCTTTGACATCTGATGGAAGGGCGCCACCACCGAGAAGGCCCTCTGCCTGGTTCCCTGTAACTTCGCTTCTCGCAAAGAGGGAACCGCCAGAAGGCCCTCGGCGCTGGACCTCAGTGTCCGGGCAGAACGATGGGGGTGGAGGTGCTCCTTCAGGTCTACTGGGCCAAGGCTGTTGAGGACTTTAAAGGTCAGCACCAACCCTTTGAATTGTGCTCTGAAACGTACTGGGAGCCAATGTAGGTCTTTCAAGACCGGTGTTATGTGGTCTCGGCGGCCGCTCTCAGTCACCAGTCTAGCTGCCGCATTCTGGATTAGTTGTAGTTTCCGGGTCACCTTCAAAGGGAGCCCCATGTAGAGCGCATGGCAGAAGTCCAAGCGGGAGATAACCAGAGCATGCACCACTTTGGCCAGACAGTCTGCAGGCAGGGAAGGCCTCATCCTGCGTACCAGATGGAGCTGGTAGACAGCCGCCCTGGACACAGAATTGACCTGTGCCTCCATGGACAGCTGGGAGTCCAAAATGACCCCCAGGCTGCGCACCTGCTCCTTTGGGGGCACAGTGACTCCATTCAGGACCAGGGAGTCCTCCACACCTGCCCGCCCCCTGTCCCCCCAAAACAGTCCTTCTGTCTTGTCAGGATTCAACCTCAACCTGTTAGCCGCCATCCATCCTCCAACCGCCTCTAGCCACTCACACAGGACCTTCACTGGTTCCGATTTGGGGTTTGGGGGGTGAAAACCTCCAAGGGCATCCGGGGTCCCTGAAGGACAGAGCGGGGCTGCACCCCACAATCACACGCACACCCAGTTTGGTCTGGTATAGACAACCACGTGGGGGTCCCTGAGATGTGTCCATCCGTTCCAGACCAATGGGGCTCATTCATAGCCCATTTTAGGAACGCAACAATGGCAGGTTTGAATGCCCTGAACCCAAGAAAAAGGGGTTGTTGGGTGTTTATTAGCATTATTATTATTTTTTGAATTTATATACCGCCCCATACTTGGAGGTCTCGGGGCGGTTCGCAAAGCAAAAGCAAAATATAAAGCCAAATAATATGTAATCAAAATAAAAGCAACAACCCAATCATTCCCCCCCCCCGGGACCAATAATAATAATAATAATAATAATAATAATAATAATAATAATAATAATAATTTCATTTTGGTACACCTAGGGCTGCCATACATCCAGAATTTCCAGGTGTATCCAGGACTTGTCCGTCGGAAAAAAGCGCCGGGCAGAATTTCTGAAAATCACTAAAAAATAAGCTCAAAAACAGGCACCCCCAAACTCGGCCCTCCAGATGTTTTGGGACTACATTTCCCATCATCCCTGACCATTGGTCCTGTTAGCTAGGGATGATGGGAGTTGTAGTCCCGAAACACCTGGAGGGCCGAGTTTGGGGGTGCCTGCTCAAAAACGTCACATTTTTGCGTGGGGGGGAAGAGATTTGGGGGGGGATTAAGGCAAGAATAAAATATTGCCCTATTGCCATGGAGTAAAGGGGATGCGGTTAATGTAGGGCTGCCGTACGCACAAAGTTTCCCAGATATAGCCAGACGAGAATGTTGTCCGGGTGGAATTATCAAATGGCAGCGAAAATATCCTTTTGGGGCAATTTTACTAAAAAACAGGTCGACCACTTTGTCCCCTTCCAGAATTACCCGATGCATTCAGGGGAAGTGAATGGCGGGATCCCCTCGGTCTCGGGGTTTTCCTCGGCCTCCAACCAGTACGGAGTTTCCAGCCACACGCCCCCCATCAGCGGAACGGAGAGTGTCATGGGTTCGTATCCAAACCCTTCCCTTTTATTTTATTTTGTTTTTTCCTATTATTGCTGATATAATTGAGGATCCGAGCTGCCTCCCTTTCCCAGAAATTTACAGGCCAAAGTTGGAGGCGCATGCATGCTCCGGCAACCGAAATGCCACGAGGGCTGCAGCTTTCTAAAACAAAGATGGGAATCCTAGAATCATCCAAGGAAGGAGAGAGGGTTGTGGTTTGATCTAAAAGGAATCTTAACCTTGCTGAGCTGAGTTGTTAGACTGCGGAATTCCCTGCCACAGGAGGCAGAGATGGGTGCAGCCGTGGATGGTTTTACAAGAGGATTGGATGCATTCGTGCATCCACCCCACCCCACCCCACCCAGGGCTCCATTTGGGATAGTATTTAAAGGGCTGTAGAGCTGAGGCCTAGTCTGTAAAGTGGAGCCGAGGCCTAGTCTGTAGGCTGTAAAGTAGAGGCGAGGCCTAGTCTGTGAAGTAGAGGCGAGGCCTAGTTTGTAGGCTGTAAATTAGAGCTGAGGCCTAGTCTGTGGGCTGTAAAGTAGAGCCGAGGCCTAGTCTGTAAAGTGGAGCCAAGGCCTAGTCTGTAAAGTAGGCTGTAAAGTAGAGCCGAGGCCTAGTCTGTAAAGTGGAGCCGAGGCCTAGTATGTGAAGTAGGCTGTAAAGTAGAGGCGAGGCCTAGTCTGTGAAGTAGAGGCGAGGCCTAGTTTGTAGGCTGTAAATTAGAGCTGAGGCCTAGTCTGTGGGCTGTAAAGTAGAGCCGAGGCCTAGTCTGTAAAGTGGAGCCAAGGCCTAGTCTGTAAAGTAGGCTGTAAAGTAGAGGCGAGGCCTAGTCTGAAGTAGAATTGAGGCCTAGTTTATAGGCTGTAAATTAGAGCTGAGGCCTAGCCTGTGGGCTGTAAAGTAGAGCCGAGGCCTAGTCTGTAATGTGGAGCCAAGGCCTAGTCTGTGAAGTAGGCTGTAAAGTAGAGGCGAGGCCTAGTCTGTCGGCCTTGGCTTGGGCTAGTATTTAAATGCAAGCTAAGGCCTCCACCCTGTATCTCCATTCCTTGGTCCCGGCCTGACTGGGTTGTCTGGTAATGGCCGCCTGGGTGGTTTCAGTTGCTCGGTTGATGACGTCATTATTTGGCGCCGCCCTTCAGAGCTTTTGCTGGTGACAGCGCGCGATCTGCCTTTCTATTGGATGCTGCTGGAGTCTTCTGGTGATGTGTAATTTGCGTGCCACTTTTTTGTGTGTTTAATCATTATTTTAGGTATGAAAGGTGTGCTTTTTTGGATTTTATAAAATGCCAGATCCCTCCCTGATGGGCAAGGTACGCTTTGCCCTAATTTGATGCAATTCAGTTCAGCAGTTACGGTGCAAGGGTGTTACCTCCGCGCACGCAGTGTCTACATTTTTATATATATAGATAAATCTTAGGGCTTTGAATCAGTACTCAAATAGTGGATCTTATTCTGATTGCCCCAGCTCTTGTGACAATCTTGCAGCACTGGGGATATTAGACCGGGGTGGGTGGGTTGAGTTTAGGCAAAGCCAATAGCTAAGTGTCCTACGCAGGATCCGTCATTCTACCGGGGGAAGATTAGCCTCTAGGCCAGGGGTCAGCAAACTTTTTCAGCAGGGGGCCGGTCCACTGTTCCTCAGACCTTGTGCGGGGCGGACTATATTTTGAAAAAAAATATATGAACGAATTCCTATGCCCCACAAATAACCCAGAGATGCTTCTATATATATAAAAATGTAGAATGTGTCCGTTCGTTCGCCGTTCGTTCTGCTTGAATGATCTACAAAACCGCTTGACCGAATGCGTTGAAATTTTGACACAACGTCACATGCGAATAGGAGATTAATATAAGACACTTTGCGTGGACAGGTGTAACAGCTGGGCCACGTAAAAAACCCCAAACCCCGTGTTTCAGAACACACAACTCACCCAATAGTGCATGCTGGGGAAAAGAAGCCAGAAGAGGTTTCAAAAGAGCACCCTCTAGCGACAGCAACATGTTACTGCAGCTATAGAACCTTCCCTCTCAACAGCACCTCTACTGCAGTTTACATACTAGGCCGAAGCCTTTACAGACTAGGCTGAATGGAGGCACTGACTCGCCTGGGTGGGGGTTGGGGGGAGGTGGGGACGGGATAGGTCAGGGCACAATGGGACCAGTCACAGGGATGAGCCAGGGGGTGGGGGGAAGAGGGGGCATGATGTGTCATGGGACAGGACAGGGTGGCGGGAATCACAGGGATTACCCACAGCAATGCGTGGCAGGGTCAGCTACTTTTTTTTTAAAGGACACATTCTACTCATGTAAAAACATGCTGATTCCCGGACTGTCCGTGGGCCGGATTGAGGAGGCAATTGGGCCACATCCGGCCCCTGGGCCTTAGCTTGGGGACCCCTGCTCTAGGCGCAATGATGAGTTTGAGACACAGGGCGGGACAGAGAAAATTGGCCTTATTATTATTATTATTATTATTATTATTATTATTATTATTATTATTATATTTATACCCCGCCTTTCCCAGTCAAGACCGGGCTCAGGGCAGCTAACAGCAAGAATATCAAAGCAAGCATAAAAGAAACAATTCAATTAAAATGTAGATTAAATTCAATTTTAATATTTGGAATCTACAAGTGCAACCTCATTTAAATATCTGTAGGATAAAGCCTTAGGGGAGGATAACACCGGGGTCTGACAAGAATTGAGTCAGTCCAAAGGCCAAGCGGAACAGCTCCGTCTTGCAGGCCCTACGAAAAGATGACAACTCCCGCTGGGCCCTAGTCTCCTGAGAGAGAGCGTTCCACCAGGTCGGGGCCAGTACTGAGAAGGCCCTGGTCCTGGTCGAGGCCAGCCTAACCACCTTGTAACTCGGGAACTCCAGTATGTTATTGTTTGTGGACCTTAATGTCCTCCGCGGGGAATACTGGGAGAGGCGGTCCCGCAGGTACGAGGGTCCTAAGCCGCATAGGGCTTTAAAGGTCAAAACCAGCACCTTAAACCTGACCCTGTGCAGCTGGTAAAGCACCGGATGAATGTGATCCCGTGGTAAGGACCCTGCTCATCATTGCATAAGTTTCGCGATCAGAAAAATGAATTTCCCAGCTGCCCCGATGACCCCGATGATGAATCGGGGAGGGGGGCTGGTTTATTTGCAGCGACAGGGGTGGTGGTCCCGCAGGTTTATTTCCCTTCCGTCACCTGTCTCAGGTGCCAAAACCCCCCCCTCTTCTGGCCTTTTCTTCCTCCTGCTTCCTTCTGCCGGCTCTCCGCCCCCCCCCGCGCCCCCCCCCCAAGTTCTCGTCCTTTCCTGCTTGGATGTAGGTTAATCCCTTGGGGAGTGTCGGAAAGCCATTAGTGCTACGGAAATAGATGCGTTTGGGTCTAAGCCGCTGTCTAGGGGCCGCCCGACACTAATGCCTCCCCCTTGTACGGCGGCCGCAAGCACGCAGCCTCCCTCTACTTGGAGTTGGAAGCAGGTTTATATATAAAAAGCACAAAAAATATTTCATTCATAGATAGATAGATAGATAGATAGATAGATAGATAGATAGATAGATAGATAGATGATAGATAGAAGATAGATAGATAGATAGATAGATAGATAGATAGATAGATAGATAGATAGATAGATAGATAGATAGATGGAATATTATTTGTGCTTTTGAACGCCTGTCTTTGCCATGGGGTAACCAGACAGCGTCTTTGCAGGGAGAGCGATGCATTTTTATTTTTATTTTATTTTTGCACCCGGGACGGTGGAGGGTGCCCGTCTCTGAGCATGCAAATTCCAACCCCCCAAAAAGAAGCAATGGGGGGGGCAGGGGAAATGCAGACCCTTTGGACGAGATGAGGAGGGGATTACACGGATCGGGTTGGGGGGAAGGGGCGTCGTGGTCGGATCAAGGCTCGGAAAGGCTGAGGGTTCTGTTGTGAAACACACACACACATACACACATAAACACGAGGGGGGGGGGCTGGAAACGCAGAACGTGCTAATCTCCCTCACCCTACAATGAACCTGTTGCAAAACCCGGTTGCAAAACCCCAGTGGCTATTAATCTCTTTTCTTTCCTCGGCTTTTATTTTTGCATTTTCGGTTGCAAACCTTCGTTTCTTTCCCTATAATATTCCATTAGCCCAACAACCGATGCAACAACCTAATAACAATGGCAATTATCTATCGCAACCGTGAAACGTCTCTAGGTATTTGCTATCGCGAGGAGGCCTATTTTTCCTTGACATCCTAAATTTCCATTTGGTTTCGCTGCAACATTTATCTCCCTTTTTGCCCTTGGGGTAACAGGTGTTCATAAATCCAGTGCTTTTCCCCCCCACAAAAAATATATGTTTAGGGGTACTCTCCTTTTGACTCAAGAAAATCACCATTTTATAGTTCAAATTGGGGGAAATAAATACAGTAAATGGACAAAAGTACAAAGATTCACAAAACGTTGAGGGGTATGCGTTCCCCCCAGGAAAAAAAAGCACTGCATGAATCTATCCCTGCTTGAATATTTAAAATGAATTGGGCCTGATCGAAGCAGCTGCCTCGGCTCCCCATTTCCGCGGGCGATTCTCCTTTTGCGTGTGCGCGTTTTCCTCCTCCCTCATCCTCCCCCTCTCCTCTTGTGCCAGGTAACCGAGGAACCACGGCTGGAAGTTCAGGAGATGCGCTTGGAAAAGCATTGGCTTCGGTAAGTTCTTCTTTCCACAAAAACTTTGGAGAAGTTTTTCCTTTGGGGAATAAAAGGGCCCACCCCGTATTATTTGCCTGGCTCCTGGAAAGAAAAGAAAACCTTTTGTTGTTGTTGTTTCCCCATTTTTCAGATCTACTCCCCAGATCACTCTAGCAATAATTTCTCTTCGAACCCATCCACACCGGTGGGCTCCCCTCAGGGAATAACAGGTGAGTTTTTTGCATTTTTTGCGGGGGGTTATGTAGCAACCCTAGAGCAGGTCAGCATCGCTTCTGGAGTGCCCACCTAGAGCATGAGATTAGAAAACACCCCCCACCCAAGAAGCAGACTTTTTAAAAAGAAAAAGGCTATTACAGTAGTACCTTGGTTCTCAAACTTAACCCGTTCTGGAAGTCTGTTCCAAAACCAAAGCGTTCTGAAGCCAAGGCATGCTTTCCCATAGAAAGTAATGCAGAATGGATCAATCCGTTCCAGACCGTTAAAACTTTGGCCGGCCCTCACGCATGTTCACTTCATCAAATCTGGCCCTCGATAGCCTGTCTCCTCTCCGCACACAAGAGAGTTTCTTCGTCGGGGTGGGGGGCTAACTGCCCTGCTCAGAGAGCCGCGCTGCTTGCCAGCTTGCTCCCGGGCCGAGTTTGAGGGGTTACTTTGGGTATACAAAGCCCTTAACAGCTTGGGAGCAGTTTGCTTGCAGGATCGCCTAGCCCAGTGGTTTTGAACCCGTGTGCCGTGGCACCCTGGGGTGCCTTGGAGGATGGTCAGGGGTGCCGTGCGCAACCCTGGCCTCTGTCCCTTTTTCCTCCCTCCCTCCCTCCCCTGATGCCCTCTGGCGTCTCTGCTTCCCAAAGGCTTGCAACAACTGTTTGTTGCAGCAGCCCTGGCTACAAGCTCCGCAGGTGAACGGTGCCTCTGGGGCTGGCCAGGGGGTGCTGGGTGCCAGGAGCTGGGGCGGCCTCAGAGTAAGCAAGCAAGCAGGTGAGGGAGCCCAGCTGGCCAGTCCTCCAGCCCTTGCTGTTGGGAATGGACAGACTAGTGGGAGGCCGGGCAGGCAGGCAGCCTTTCCTGTGCTTGCTGTCTGCAATGCCAGCCTGGGAGCTGAGTGCCCGGTGCTGAAGGGGGAGCCTTTGTGCCATGCAGGCCTGGCAGCGCCCGTTGCTGCCCCCCCCCCCCCCAGGTAAGGTGCTGGCCTCACATTCACCTTAGGCCAGTCTCCGTTGGGCCACTGAGGCTGGGGGCATCCTCTTCCCAGGCCCCTGTGGGGCAGCGTGAGGAGGCACCTCTCTTTGGGGCAACTCAGAGACCAGCGGTTGACCAAAGGACTCCCAAGGAGAGGGGAGAGGAGGCTCCTGAGCCCCACAGGGGAGCCACAGAAAGAATGTACCGGTAGTTGGTCAAGGGAGTCGTGGACTCAAAAAGGTTGACAACTGAGTCCCACACTCTTCCCCTTCGATCTCCTTTTATTCTTTCTCCTTTTGCCCGCACTTCTGAAACTCCCTGCTTGTTGACGCCCGTCTCCTTCGCTCTACTCTTCCCGGCACCTACTTAAAGCATTTTTGCTTAGGCAAAACCTTCAGATATGTTGGGTGTTGGCATTCATTTCAATCTCCACCCACCCTATTAAATTTAATTATTTTTGCACGGTTTTACACTGTGGCTTTGGATTTATTATTTTGACCAGAAATGTCACGGCTTTGCTTTTTTCGCAAGCGGCCTCGAGGTTGCCTTTTTAAAGTTTTAAGTGTCAGTTTTACGAAAGAAATAAATCTCGCCAGCGGTAGACGCCTCTGGGTTTTGTCCTGGGACCCTGGCACCAATTCTCTTGTTTTTATTCCCCCCCCCTAGGTTCTTCGCAGTGGCCCCGGGCTGGAGGACAGGGTGCCTTATCCCCAAGCTACGAAGGGACACTTCATACTTTGGTAAGCCTCCTCCTTCCGGTCCCCCTCTGCTTCTGCTCCCAGAAAAGGGAGCTCGTAACATGATTCATAGACTCCTAGAATTGTAAAGTCAGAAGGGACAAATTGGCTCCGCTGCAGGAATCTTTGGGCCAACGTGGGACTCGAACCCATGAACCTGAGATGAAGAGTCTCAGGCTGTAGCTACTGTAGTTTGGGGGGTTGGGGATTTCACCGTCATCTAGGTGTCCCTCCAGCTGGGATGGGTGGGAGCTCTAGCCCCAAACATCTGTACGAGGAAGCTTGCTTTGCACAGTCATGGGATCGTCGAATCTTTAGAGTTGGAAATGGTCATCCAGCCCAACCCTTGGCGGGTGGGTGTGGGGAACTCCCTGATCCTGAATGGGGTAACAGTGTCACTGAAGGACCAGGTGTGCAGCCTGAGGGTCATTTTGGACTCAGCGCTGTCCATGGAGGCGCAGGTCAGTTCTGTGTCCAGGGCAGCTGTCTCCCAGCTCCATCTGGGACGCAGGATGAGACCATCCCTGCCTGCAGACTTGCCAGAGTGGTGCATGCTCTGGTTATCTCCCGCTTGGACTACTGCCATGTGCTCTATGTGGGGCTCCCTTTGAAGGTGACCCACAAACTGCAACTAATCCAGAATGCAGCTGTCTTCACCCCCATCGTCCAGCCTGGACACTGGGGTCCAGCTCCGAGGGCCTCCTGGCGGTTCCCTCCCTGCGAGAAACGAGGTTACAGGGAACCAGGCAGAGGGCCTTCTCAGTGGTGGCGCCTGCCCTGTGGAACGCCCTACCGTCAGATGTCAAGGAAATAAACAACTATCTGACTTTTAGAAGACATCTGAAGGCAGCCCTGTTTAGGGAAGCTTTTAATGTTTTGTGAATTATTGTATTTTAATATTCTGTTGGAAGCCGCCCAGAGTGGCTGGGGAAACGCAGCCAGGTGGGCGGGGGATAAATAAATGAATAAATATTATTATTATCAACCCCCTGCAATGCAGGAATCTCAGGTGACAGATGGGCACCCAACTTCTGCTTAAAACCCTCCAAGGAAGGAGAGTCTGCCACGTTGAGTTGGAATCTCCTTCCTCGTCCCTTGGAACCATGGGTTCGAGTCCTACCCTCCGAAGCAAGTAGAAAACCAGCTTGGCTCCGCCTTGTCTGATACCCTCTCTCGTTTCTCTCCCCAAGCAAAACAAGATGGAAGACCACTTGGACGAAGCCATCCACGTCCTCCGGAACCATGCGGTGGGGCAGAGCAACCACAGGGACATCCACGACTTGCTGGCATCGGCGGCGGCGGCGGCAGCCCACGGCACCACAGTCGGCAGCCTCAGCCAATCCTTCCCCCCCGCCTCTGTCTTGCCAATCGCCAATCGGCACTCAAACCTGGTAAGGGGCGAGCCGAGGGTGCCAGACCACCCTTTTGCCATTTCGAAAGTTTTCGTGGGGATTTTCGATATATTATAATATTTTATTCTCTCCTTTTTTCCCCCATAATGAAAGTTAGATAGGTTACTCAAACCGTTATATGGTGGTACCTTGGTTCTCAAACTTAATCCGTTCCGGAAATTCCGTTCCAAAACCAAAGTGTTCCGAAACCAAGGCGCGCTTCTTTCCCACAGAAAGTAATGCAATACAGATTGATCTGTTCCAGACTTTTAAAAACAAAACAGCAATTGAACATGGATTTCACTATCTATCAAGACCGTTGGTCCATAAAATGAAAGCAATAATCAGTGCGCTGTACTACAAAATAAATAAGGCAGTATTGTAGATGATAAAAATTAAAATTACATTTTTTTTCTTTACCTGCACTGATGAGAGTCATTGTTTGGATGGGGTTTTTTTATCCATTTCCACAGTCACACAATCAGTAGCCAGACTGGGTTCCACACAGTCATAAGAACAAATGAACCAAAAAAAAAAAAAGCCTTAAAAACAAAAACGCAAAATAAAGAGCAAAAAACAAAAGCCCCGTTCCAGAAGTCCAATTGACTTCAAAAAAGTTCGGAAACCGAGATGCGGCTTCTGATTGGTGCAGGTGCCCCAGAAACAAAAGCCGACAGCCGCATCGGACGTTCGGTTTCCGTAAAACGTTCGGAAACCAGAACACTCACTCCCGGGTTTTCAGCGTTTGAGAACCAAGGCGCTTGAGAACCGAGGTGCCGCTGTCATGAAATGTATAAACTTGAGAAGTATAAATAAAAACTTTTTAAGAAAATAAATAACGCCTGGCTCTCCCTTCGCTCTTTCAGGTGGCAGGAGGGCATTCGGAAGACGGCCTTCCCAGCAACCCCAGTCTCCTCCACAATCACGTCCCTCTCCCAGCCCAGCCCAGCTCGCTCCCGGACCTCAACAGAGGCCAGTCTTCGGATGCCTTCAGCGGTAAGGTTGAGTCACGGGCCTCGCCGTGCCGTCCTTCCCCTCAAAAGTCCCAACGTCCTTGCTGGGGCAACCGAGTGCCATCTATCCCAGCCCCCTGCAAATGCAGGGGTCGCAGCTAAACCGGCGTTCTTGTCCAGGAGGACCGTTAGGGGCGGGCGATGTATTGTTGGATCGGAATTTGCCAGGCGCATTTTGCACCCGGCTACCGGCCATTGAGGTTACCCAGGTGGCGCTGTGGGTTAAACCACTGAGCCTAGGGCTTGCCGATCAGAAGGTCGGCGGTTTGAATCCCTGCGACGGGGTGAGCTCCCGTTGCTCGGTCCCAGCTCCTGCCAACCTAGCAGTTCAAAAGCACGTCAAAGTGAAAGTAGATACCATAAATAGGAACCGCTACAGCGGGAAGGTAAACGGCGTTTCCATGTGCTGCTCTGGTTTGCCAGAAGCGGCTTTGTCATGCTGGCCACATGACCTGGAAGCTGTACACTGGCTCCCTCGGCCAAAATCGCGAGATGAGCGCCGAAACCCCAGAGTCGGTCACAACTGGACCTAATGGTCAGGGGTCCCCTTTACCCTTTACCTTTACCGGCCATTGGCCACCGAATGAAGATGCCTTGGTGCCAGGATTTAGGTTTGACAAAGCCCTAAGCTCCTGAAGGTCATGGGGCCCTTTCTGTGTTGAATAAATGCTCTATGCTCATTGATGGACCTCATAGGTATCTCAAGCCATATATAGAAAGGAGGAAACCAGGGATATTTTAGGGAGCAGGCGAGCAGGCAGGGCCCATGACTTACATCCTAGGAGCCAACACAACACAAAACACAGTTGCTGGATGGAGGTTTTATTTTATTGGTTTTCTATCTTATATTTTGGAAATGTACATCCAGTTTTTTCCCCTTAAAATGTTTTGGGGGGCCCCAAGAGAGTGGGGCCCTAAGCTAGAGCTTGTTTACTTATACGTAAATCCGGCACTCATGGCGCCTGACGTCTCCATCTGGGGATCCTTGGATCTGGACTGTTTTCACACACTAAGACCCCCCCATCCTGCATGACTTTATCTGTGATATTTTATCTGCACAATCGGAATTAATTTCAGGGACCGAAATGCCTTTTTTGTGCTGCCTGAGAGGAGCTGTGAGTGACGTTATAGCGAATTCTTGTCGCTTGCCTTTGCTCCCCCCCCCCCCGCGCTCTGCATTGGGAAGAATATCCCTACGTTATGAATGGTCCGTGCATCTCATCATTCAAAAAAGAGACCGGAATATGCACACACACACACACACACACACACACACACACACACACACACACACTGTCCCTGGATCAAGCGACTTCTTTCAAATCTCTTAACCTAGCTCAAGATTGTCCTCTGAGCTAGCCAGATGTTTAGCTGAGAATCCATCACAGTCTATCCTTTGGAAAACAAACCTTTATAGCCACCTGGCCCCAAAATGGCAACTGGACATTCCATTTTTGCAATAGCAACCTTGGTTTAAGGAGCCTAGTTTATATATCATAAGTTTCTAACACCGCATTCAAAACTGGTTTGAAGTTCTTTTGTGATATCTGTTTCATGATTTTTGACCTGGCAATACATCGTGATGTTTTTGTGTGTGCTTTGCAAAACTCACGATGCAGGAGAAAACACGAAGCCAGCTTCTTCCTAGCTCCATCCTTATTTCGGACATCACGATACATCCATATATAACGATATATCCGTATATCACGAGGCTGATCGCACACGCAGAGGTTTTATTGCAGTCCCTAGACCCCTGCCCCCAACGCATTATGTACAGCAGTGGTGGCCAAACCTGGCCCTCCAGCTGTTTTGAGACTACAATTCCCATCATCCCTGGCCACTGGTCCTGTTAGCTAGGGATGATGGGAGTTGTAGTCCAAAAACAGCTGGAGGGCCAAGTTTGGCCACTACTGAGTGTGTTGTTAACCCTTGGGGTCCCTTCCAACGCTACAATTCTCCGATTCTACAACACCCATCCCTGTCAACCCAGAAGATAAAAGTTTTGGGTTGGGGGGGGGAGATATTTCGTTTTTAAAAAAGAAAAGAAAAAGGGAAGCAAATTTCTAGCCCTTTCGCTTCAGCAGATCCGCCGAGATCTCGAAGGCTCCGGTCCCCTGCCTTGCCTCTCATCTTTGCCTGTCTGATTCCCTTACCAGGCTTGACGTCTGGGCTTGGCCGGGCCAGCGTCTCGTCGGGCACCAGCGAGATCAAGCGGGAGGACAAGGAAGACGATGAAAACACGTCGGTGGCCGACAACTCGGAGGAGGAGAAGAAGGAGCTGAAGGCATCGCGGAACCGAACAAGGTGCTCTTTGAACAGGTCTCAGCCCTTTCTCTGTTCCCTTTCCGGGGGGGAGGGGCGGGGGGGCCCACCGGGATCCTAGGCCTTTTGGGCAGCCGGGCAACAAAGCCCCTTGACAGACGGGAGGTCGGGCGGCGGCGACTTGGTGAGCAGGGCTGGAAAAGCGAAGAAACCGGCTTGCTTCAAACACCCCCAGGAGAGACTCGCTTCTTTGGGGAAGGGGGAGAGCGGGGTGGGGGGTGGGGAGAGGCGCCCTCCGAGCTTTCTAGGGGTGGTGGCATTTTGCAGCCCCGCTGATGAACCTATAGATGTCTGCATGGGTGTGTGTGCATGTATGTTCAAAATTTATTTATTGTTGCCCATGTGTGTGTGCGTGTGTGTTTCATATTTTGCCCCCTACTCACGGGTGGTTTGGGTAGGGAGACAAAAAGGTGCTGCGTTCGTCCCCACAGCCGTGAGCTCGGTGGTTTCCAAACTGTGTCCTCACAGCACTGATGGGAATCAGTTTTCCCGGAGACGGTTCACACATCCCTCTTCCGATTCTGAGCATCTCCTGGGGGCTTGGGGGGGTGGACACCGCAAAGAGGCTTTGTTGTACTAGCCAGAGGCCACGGTGAAACCATACAAACCCTATCAGGAAAAAGAAATACCCGTACCTTGGATCCCGAACGCCTTGCGACCCGAACGTTTCGGCTCCTGAAACACCACAAACCTGGAAGTGAGTGTTTTGGTTTGCAAACATTATTTGGAACCCAGACGTCCAACGCGGCTTCCGGTGGGCTGCAGGAGCTTCTCGCAGCCCATTGGAAGCCGCGCCTCGGTTTTCGGGAACAGATTCCGTTTGAGAACCAAGGTACGGCTGTATAGAAAAACGGAAACCGCCGAAAATAATAAAATTGCAGTCACACGCCTATATGGTTCTCTGGCTAGCATGCACTATTTTTCTCTTTAGACTTCTGAATCCCCCTTCCGGTTTACTGCCGTTTTACCCAGTCAGCTTCTTCCTTTCGGGGTGTGTGTGTGTTTGGGGGACACGCTTTGCAAACCATCTGGCCCTGAGACATGCGGTGGGTGCTTGGGGTGGGGGGTGGGGAATGTTGGGTTTACGTTCGTTCCAGTTATTGCAAATAAATAAATAAATAAATTGTGGCGGGTGGTGTGTTGCCCTGTTGTGTTTTGTGCATCCCTTCCCCCCCTCCCCCTTATTTGTGCACGATTCCTTCCGGTGCCGAGGTGTGCCCGCGAGAAAAAAAATGTCCTCCCCCTTGTCTCATTCTCATTTCAAATCATCAGTCAAGATGAGGACGAGGATGACGACCTCCTCCCCCCAGAGCAAAAAGCCGAGCGCGAGAAAGAGAGGAGGGTGGCCAATAATGCCCGGGAGCGCCTTCGCGTCCGCGACATCAACGAGGCTTTTAAAGAGCTCGGGCGCATGTGCCAACTGCACCTAAACAGCGAAAAGCCGCAGACCAAACTCCTAATTCTACACCAGGCCGTGTCGGTTATCCTGAATCTGGAACAACAAGTTAGAGGTCAGTGGAGGCTTCCGATGTGGTGACGTTTTCCGAGCGGCAAGGGGCTGTCTGTCTCGTCCTCCCGAAACCCCTCATTCCCTGGCGCTCCTCTCCGAATCCTGCTGATGTCCTCCCCCTCGCCCGCCCCCCGGCAACCCCTTGAAACTCTCACATCTTGGTTTATTTTTTGCCCATTTTGGGGTCTCTGTTGTCGTGGGTTTTTAGCGGGTTGTCATTGTTTTGCTTTTCTCTGCTCCCCTTTCGCACCACTCGCTTTTCCCATTTGTTGTTTTCCCCGCGCCGGAAATAATAAGGGAAAGCGAGCGTTGTGCTTCCTGCATGCCGCCACCCCTCGCGCCCCTACGGGGGTACTTGCACACATTGTTGTTTTCCTCATCTGCCCCAAACTGCCACATACAGCTGCAGTCGGAATCCTTTGCAACCCACTACCACCACCACCACTGCAAAATCAGGTTTATGAATCAACATTTGCAGGCTTCCAGTGGTTTGCAAAGGAGCAAACGAAGCCATGGAAATAAGCTCAGCGCAAGAAGCAGCTGAAAAGGCTTGTTGCAAACCACTGAAAAGTGCTGCAAATCTGCTGATTTGCAATCAGGGTGGTGCTGTGGGTTAAACCACTGAGCCTAGGGCTTGCCGATCAGAAGGTCGGCGGTTCGAATCCCTGCGACGGGGTGAGCTCCCGTTGCTTGGTCCCAGCTCCTGCCAATCTAGCAGTTCGAAAGCACCTCAAAGTGCAAGTAGATAAATAGGTAGCGCTCCAAGCAGGAAGGTAAACGCCGTTTCCGTGCGCTGCTCTGGTTCGCCAGAAGCGGCTTTGTCATGCTGGCCACATGACCTGGAAGCTGTATGCCGGCTCCCTCGGCCAATAACGCAAGATGAGCGCCGCAACCCCAGAGTCGGTCACAACTGGACCTAATGGTCAGGGGTCCCTTTACCCCTTTTTAATCAGGGGGTGGGATGATTTCAATTGCAGCTGCAGCACTAAAGGGGTGGCTGTTTGGGGCTCTAAATTGCTGCCTGTCAACGATGGGAGGTGTGTGTTTTTTTCCAGAGAGGGGGAAAGATCATTCAGGTTATGCGAAGATCCCACTGGACGAGTTTCCAGCAAATCCCTATGTATTTTCCCATGTATTTTTTCATCCAATTTTTGCACGGTGGCAAGGCCTTGCTTTTAAAGAAATACTTCATTGTGTTTCTCGCCTTGTAGCAGTGAGTTTTGAGATCAGCTCCTCGCCGTAGGCTGCTGTTCCTTACGTTACTGGGCTACTGGGGATGGGAATAAATAAGAAAACTATTTCCATCCCTCGAGACTTTCGGACTCGGAAGGATGGGGTAGCCCTTGGCTGAGCTTAGGAGATTCACTGAGCATCAGGGGGGGGCTGCAGGAAGCATGCCACAAATTTAATAAATACAAATTCGATAAATGACTATGCTAATCCAAACAAGTCATTCTGTCCGCACGAGGATTTCCTCTTGTGGAGTGAAACTTCCTCGTCCTTCCTCTCCTCTGTGAGTTTCCCTCCATACCAGAGTTAGGGGAACTCCCTGCAAAGATTTTGGGGGTGTGCAAGAGGGAAAGATCCACCACGCGAGAGGAAACCTATTCACATGTTGTGGGAAAGCCGCTCAGTCTGAGCTTTGTTGGGTTTTTGCTTTTTTTAAAAAAGTCATAGCGGGAACCAGCGAAAGATGCTCTGGAGAGATGAGCCTGGTCTTTTTTTATTACAGCCATACCTTGGTTCTAGAACGTAATCCGTTCCGGAAGTCCGTTCAACGTCTGAAAACCAAGGCGCGGCTTCCGATGGGCTGCGGGAAGCTCCTGCAGCCCACCAGAAGCCGCGTCGGACCTCCGGATCCCAAAGAACATTTGCAAACCAGAACATTCACTTCTGGGTTTGCGGTGTTCGGGAGCCAAAATGTCTGAGTGCCAAGGCGTTCGTGATCCAAGGTACGGCTGTATTTTGAAAACCACCTGCCTGGGTCCCTCAATCCCAGCTGCCAAGTTAGGGATGAAGGCATCTGCGCAGAGATAGCCGGGGGCTGGGTGGGGAGCTTGGCTGGAGGCTAAAACGCGAGTCCACTTCTCTGCCAGGCAGGCTCCCACGGAAGAGAGTCAGGCTGCTTTCCCTTCCTCTCTGCGAATGTCTTTTCCCCATGCTTGGCTGTGCATGCAAGCCCTTAACTTTTCCTTCCTCGGAATCTGCGAAATGGGTGCATCTTGAGTTCAATGCAGTTTCCCCTTCTCCTCTTCGACAGAGGCGGTCGGAGGGCGGGAGGGCAGCGCGCCTCGTTTCTTGGCAGTACAGAACCTGTGCCCCGTCTTTCTGCTAAGCTCCTTCGTTGCTGCAGCCCCCGTTGTGCTCCTCTCTCCCCTTCCATCCTGGAGCTTCCTTTTATTTACATGTATAACTCTTTTTATTTTATTTTTCCTGGTCTCTTTTCTCTCTCTTGCGTATATGCCTCATTTGCTGCCATCCCTTCTCTGCTTTCCTACAGACAGACCCCAGCCGTGACCCCCTCGGTGGTTCCAACCCTGTACCTTGTACTTGCTGCGTCCTCAGAGAGACAGGAAAACCCGGGTGGGCAGAAGGCAGGCGGGCGGGGGAAGGAATAGCCTGTGAGCAGAAAGGCGGGCGCACCCTCCCCTAACCTTGAAGTCTCTGGTGCATCTCCTTTTTAAAGCTATTATTTCGCCACGTTCCTGAAGGCAGCAAAGTTGGGGCGTGTCTGGGATGGGTCGGCCACTGGCGCCCCCCAAGCCTAAAACCGGCCAGCTGAAGAGCTCTCCGATTTGGCCCACTCTCTGGCTGTAGCCTTTTGGCACAGACGGGTCGCCTGTGGAATCGTAGAGTTGGGGGAAGGGACCCTGAGGATCATCCAGTCCAAACCCCCCGGTGACATGGTTGTCCCATATGTCATGCCCTCCAGATAGTGGGCTTCTGAAGTCCAGCCACAGGCAGGCAGCATTCCCTACAAATACAAGAGAAGGGGATGCGGGGAATGCCTCTCCTTAGAAGGGCACATACGTATTTAGGAAACCACGTTGCACTGTGTTGGATGGGATGTGTCTCCCAAGCATGTGCAGAGTATAGGGAGGACTGGGTTGCCGGTCCTGTTCTTGCAGGTGCCCCAAAGTGAACAGGCCTCTGAGCTCCCCACTTCTGTTCTCCGCAACTGGCATTCGTAGGCAAAATACTGATACTGGAAGGAATAGACAGCCGGCGTAACTTGTACTTACCAATAGCCTTATAAGAACATCAGGGATGCGGGTAGCGCTGGGGTCTAAACCACTGAGCCTCTTGGGCTTGCCGATTGGAAGGTCGGCGGTTTGAATCCCCGTGATGGGGTGAGCTCACATTGCTCTGTCCCAGCTCCTGCCAACCTAGCAGTTCCAAAGCACACCAGCACAAGTAGATAAGTAGGTACTGCTCTGGAGGGAAGGTAAACGGTGTTGCTGTGTGCTGCTCTGGTTTCCGTCATGCGCCAGAAGCGGTTTAGTCCTGCTGGCCACATGACCCGGAAAAACTGTCTGTGGACAAACGCCGGCTCCCTCGGCCTGAAAGCGAGATGAGCGCCGCAACCCCATTGTTGCCTTTGACTGGACTTAACCATCCAGGGGTTCTTTACCTTTTTATAAGAACATCAGGAGAGACCTGCAAGCGGGGTCAGACCCAAGACCCATCCATCTGCTGGGATAGCTCAGTCGGCAAAGCACGAGTCTCTTAATCTCAGGTTCGCAGGTTCAAGGCCCACTGGGCAAAAGGATCCCTGCTTTGCAGGCGGAACCTTGTATAATTTCATGATCTAGTCCAGATTCCTGTCTTTCCGGAGGCCAACCAAGGGTGCCTCTTCTGAGTAGCCCCCCAAGCAAAATCCCATGGCAGCAACACCTCTCTCCACTACTTCTTTTTTTTCCCCTACAGGAATTTCCCCCCTTCTTTTTGAATTAGGGTTTATAAAGAAACATACAAAACGCAATGCCAGATATCTTTTTTTTATCCAACGTGAATCTAAATAAAATAGAAACATAGGGGGAAAGAAGAAAAGGGAAGGAGGAGAAAAGGGGAAATGATAAGAAGTAAGAGATAATAATAATAATAATAATAATAATAATAATAATAATAATAATAATAATAATACCATGCCCTTCTGGATAGATAGATAAGAACTTAATAGGAAAGATGAAAATTTGTCCTTTAACAAAAGTTAAAGAACTTCCGGTTTTTCATCTGTCTGCTACGTATAAACAATAGTCTCTATTGTTTTGATTCCATCTTTATTTCAGACGTCATGATATACTGATACATTGCGATGTTGGAAACCAGGTATCGCCCAGCCCTTGTCATTTCATCTACCCCGATATAACACACACACACCCAAAAAACACCCTGCTTGCTATAAACCAACATAAAACCTTTGCCCCCCCAAATCCATTTGTTTCTTTTTCTTTTCCGTGCAAAAAGGAGGTCCCCAATATTTTAATCAACATTCTCTGATGTCAGTTTTTCAAATCTCCACCAAGCCCCGTTAATTTCGACAAGCATTCTCCCGTGATTTTCAGCTTTATCCTTCTTCCGACTTCGGAGGAAGAAGTTAGCCATGAAGGCTAATAATAATAACAATAATAATAATAATAATAATTCTACCCCACCCATCTGGCTGGCTTTCCCCAGCACTTGTATGTGCAGCTTCTAGCACATATGAAAGCATAATAAAAGTCAGACATTAAACATTTGTCTGGGGTAGCACGTCCCAGAGACTAGCTATGTCGCTATGTGGAGAATCGCTACCTTTTCTCTGAATCTTCCAGCATCCAGCTTTGTGGGGGAACAGTCGCAGCAGCAAGACAGGTTCCTCTCTGAAACCCTGAACGATTGCTGCCAGTCTGTGTGGATGACACTGGTCTCGATGGGCCTATGGTAGAAGGTAGTTTTCTAAGGTTCGCCCGGTGACCCCCGTCGCTTTCGTAGCCACAGAGAGACTTAAGCATTTTCTGCACCTGCTGCGTAA
Source organism: Zootoca vivipara (assembly GCF_963506605.1). NCBI lineage: Eukaryota > Metazoa > Chordata > Lepidosauria > Squamata > Lacertidae > Zootoca > Zootoca vivipara. Next base: position 1,944,158 of record NC_083281.1, on the reverse strand, counting down.
CTTTAAAAATGAATCGCTTATTGCATCGCTAACCTTCCCCCTGGAAATTATTTCATAGAATCCTAGAGTTGGAAGAGACCACAAGGGCCATCCAGTCCAACCCCGTGCCGAGCAGGAAACACCATCAAAGCATTCTTGACATATGCCTGTCAAGCCTCTGCTTAAAGACCTCCAAAGAAGGAGACTCCACCACACTCCTTGGTAGCAAATTCCACTGTTGAACAGCTCTTACTGTCAGGAAGTTTCTAAAGAATTATTATTATTATTATTATTATTATTATTAGTTACAAGCCTTCATGGCTAACTTCTTCCTCCGAAGTCGGAAGTTCTTTATTTCCCCTGGAAATAAAGTGAAACATTAATATTTCTAGTGTTTCAAAACCACTGCATTATCTTTAATAATACAATTTTCATCCATTATTTTTTTTTACATAGTTCTGGTTACAGGTAGGTAGCCGTGTTGGTCTGGATCGAAGTAAAATAAAAAATTCCTTCAGTAGCACCTTAAAGACCAACTAAGTTTTTATTTTGGTATGAGCTTTCGTGTGCATGCACACTTCTTCAGATACAGTGAAATGGAAGTTTTCATTTCACTGTATCTGAAGAAGTGTGCATGCACACGAAAGCTCATACCAAAATAAAAACTTAGTTGGTCTTTAAGGTGCTACTGAAGGAATTTTTTATTTTTTTACATGTTGACTTCAAATTAAATAGTTTTGTGGATTGGCTTCCTGCCCTCCACCTCCACAGTGTTTTCGTTCGAACCCTTTCCTTATACAGCGGTACCTCGGTTTTTAAACGGTAATCCGTTCCGGAAGACCGTCCGAGTTCGGAAACGTTCGGAAACCAGAAACCAGAAACACAGGAAGCTTTGAAACGGAAAACTCAACATGGAAGCCGTCTCGGAAGTTCGACTTCCGATGGACGTTCAAAAACGGAAGCGTTTACTTCCGGGTTTACAGCGTCCGGTTTCCAAAACGTTCGTCAGTGGAGACGTTCGGAAACCGAGGTGTCACTGTATATATATCAAACTCTTGCTTAATACGGAAACCCCTCTAATATTTCCCCTCCACTGCTTCTGTCTCAAATCCTGCATGAGGTTTCAGGGGTTTTTCCCCCCCAAAAAACCAGTCCCCCCCACCCCCCAAAAATAAACCAGGGGGACTCCGAAACAGCTCTGCGTTCTGAGTCAGGTGTCACCTTCTCAATCCGTCCCGCAGACAGTCCAGAAATTAGAGTGTTTTTACATGAGTAGAATGCACCTCTGGGTTATTTGTGGGGCATAGGAATTCGTTCATTTTTTTTCTTTTTCAAAATATAGTCCGGCACCCCACCAGGTCTGAGGGATAGTGGACTGGCCCACGGCTGGAAAAGGAGGCTGACCCCTGATTTAACCCCAAAGTTTTTGAGCTTTTTAATGGGATTTTACCCCAGGACATATACTGCCACAGGGGCCGAGCGAAATTTTGCAAGCAAGCAAGCCACAAGGCCCAGTCCGCTTGCCGGAGGCGCTAGACGCCTCTGGGTACCACGTACTTTGCACATAGCAGGTGAGGGGGGAGTCGTGACCACTTGTGGGCTCCCTGGACGAATCTGATTGGCCGCTGCGAGAACAGGATGCTGGCTTAGATGCTACCCCCCCCCCCCCAGCCCAGCTTTGGCCGGATCAAGCTTCGGAATTCTGACGTTCTTTACACATTTTGAGGGTAGGCATAGGCCGTTTTTTCCTGCCTTGGTCCGGATATCAAATGCCAAGAGACGGGAGAAAGGAGAGGAGATAGATTCTAGGCAACACCTACAGGTGCAATCAAAATTGTTCCACCCCCCCACCCCTTGCAAATCCTCTGGAAAGGCAACTTTGACGGGCTTCTCCAGTCTCTTAAGTTGCATTTTCAGCTGAATTTGGGGGGAACTGCTGAGGGCGTATGTTGTGCGGAGCATATGTTTTCCGTGGCTTTTGTGGGATTTCGCTCCTTGCAAACAGCTGAAAGTTTGCAAATGTTGAGAATAAACGTGGTTTGAAATGGGGGGGGGGGGCTGGATGATTTCGATTGCAACTGTAAATAATAATAGTAATAATAAATAATAATAATAATTAATAATAATAATAATAATACTTTTTCTAAGAGAACAAGGTGAGCTCCAGCACCTTTTTCTAGAAAAACAGCACTGGTTGTTATGAATATTAATATTATTAATATAATAACCTCCTTCTGGGAAACCCAGCCAGATGGGCGGGACATAAATAATAAATCGTTGTTATTATTATCTTCTGACAGTAAGAGCCATTAAACAGACTCCCTTGGGGTTTGGTGGATTTTCCCTCCTTGGAGGTTTCTAAGCGGAGGTTGGGTGGCCACCTGTCGTGGATGCTTTAGCTGAGATTTCTGCATCGCAGGGGGTTGGACTAGATGAGCCCTGGGGGTCCCTTCCAAGTCCACGATTCTACAAGTAAACCGCATAATGCTTATGTGGCAAATATTTAGGGAGGGACCGCAACCTCGAAGGACGGAGCTTCTCCTCCAGTCGCAGTAGACCTGTCAGTTGCGGGGTGGGTGGGTGTCATCGCCCAGCCTTGACACATCCAACCCCCACCCTTTCCAGCTGTGAACAGATCTCCCTGGAGGCAGGACACTCACCTTCCTTCCAGATGCCGAGGTTCAGATTTCCAAAGGCCGGCACAGTTGGTTTGGACTGTTGTTATTGAAACGTCCAAAATCGACATCACAAAATAGGGACTCCGGGGGCTAGGCTTAGATAAACTGCTAAGCGACTTACCCAGATCTGGTGGGACTCTGGCTCCCATTGTGACCATTGGCCACGCTGGCTGGCTGGGGCTGATGGGAACTTGAGTCTAAAAGGCGGGGAGCCATCCCCGATTTTATTGTATTGCTTCTGCAATCGGCTGCCCCAAGAGGGACGGTCTCCCTTGGAAGGTGGCGGCCTCTCCTCCCTTCGAGGGTTCCGAGCGGAAGCTGGGTGCCCAACGGTCCCGGGTGCTTGAGCCGAGATCCCAGCATTGCTAGGGGGTTGGACTGGATGACCGCTGGGGAGGTCCCTTCTGCCTCTACGATTCCACGGTTCCAAGGTGTCAAAAGAGAGGCGGTGCCTGTATCGTCCCAGAGGATAGGGGGACAACCTGGTTTATAAGTTTGATTTTGCCCGTGTTGCAAAATGGCACGCACGGCAGGGTGACCAGGCCTCTGAAGCGTTCGACAGCTCCTTGTCTCTGAGGTGGAACAAAAGGGCTCTCCTCCTCCTCCGTCAGTTGTGCCATGCCGCCTTGGCTCACCACTGACGTGGACTTTTCCCCGCGCTGCCCACCTTGGCACCGTCCCCCCTGCCCCCGCCCGCCCCGCGGAGTCCCTCCGTCGCTCCCCAGACTAACCCCCGTGGTGCTGTGTGAACCCAGCAGTACAGATGAGGCGCTCTCACTGGAAGACAAAGACCTGAGGGACCGAGAGAGGCGCATGGCCAATAATGCAAGGGAGAGGGTGCGCGTCCGGGACATTAACGAGGCCTTTAAAGAGCTGGGACGCATGTGCCAAATTCACTTAAAAACAGACAAAGCGCAGACCAAGCTCATCATCCTCCAGCAGGCGGTGCAAGTCATATTAGGCTTGGAGCAGCAAGTACGAGGTACGGCGCCGGGGGGCTCCCCACCCCAAGTTCTCGGCCCCCCGCTTTGCGCACATCTCCCATCTGTGCTCTCTCGCTCACTCACACGAGTGTCTCTGCTTCTCTCCCTTCCACCCTTTGCTCTGGGCTCGAGGTTTTGCGTCGCTGCTCTTCCCTTCCCAAAACCCCCCGCGCTCTGGTTCGCGGTCCATGCAGAGATCCCCCATAACAGCGAGGGGGGGGCTTACAGCTTTTGAGCAGCAAGGTGGGGAGGGGGCCGACGCCCGGGTGCCAACCCTCTTGCGCTTTGTGCAATCCTTATATCCCTCTCTCCGTCTTGCCACTTTCCCTCGGATGCTCCTTGGTTTGGGTTGGGGTTGCAGGTGGCTCTTGCCAGACCCGAACGTCCAGAGTTCCTCCTCCTCCTCCTCCTCCCCACCGCTTCTCTCTCTTCTCTCGTCTCAGAACGTAACCTGAACCCAAAAGCAGCCTGCCTAAAGCGCCGCGAAGAGGAGAAAGTGTCTGGCGTTGTTGGAGACCCTCAAATGGCACTCTCGGCATCTCATCCGGGTCTAGGAGATGGACACAACCCCGTGGGGCATATGTAAAGGTACTCTCTCTCTCTCTCTCTCTCTCTGCACCTGTTCTGGGTCTTTACTTGGGAGCAGTGGGAAATCTTCAGGTTGGGAAGTTTCGTTTCTTCTGGAGTGGGCTTTGGTCAAACCTGGTACCAAATCATGTAAAAGAATTACTGTGGGCCACCTTTTTTTTTCAAAAGCTAAGCCCTGGACTCCCTACTTTGGAACATTTTGACATCCCTATGGTCATTACCTGTGGTCCCTCGGTTCTCAAACTTAATCCGTTCCGCAAATTCCGTTCCAAACCAAAGCGTTCCAAAACCAGGGTTCGCTTTCCCATAGAAAGTAATGCAAAATGGATTTATCCGTTCCGGACTTTTAAGAACAACCCCTAAAACAGCAATTTAACACTAATTTTTACTATCTGACGAGACCATTGATCCATAAAACAAAAGCAGTATACAATGTACTGCAGTCACACAATCAATCCATCAGTGGCCGAACTAGGTTCTTGTTGTTTAGTCGTGTCCGACTCTTCGTGACCCCATGGACCATAGCACGCCAGGCACTCCTGTCTTCCACTGCCTTGCCTGGCGCAGTAGCATCCTCCTGGCACAAAATGCCCCGCCAGCAGAGCAAGGATAGGGCTAAGCCATGGGTAGGCAAACTTAAGGCGCGGGGGACAGATCCGGCCCAATTGCCTTCTCAATCTGACCCACGGACGGTCTGGGAATCAGCATGTTTTTACATGAGTAGAATGTGTGCTTTTATTTAAAATGCATCTCTGGGTTATTTGCGGGGCATAAGAATTTGTTCATTATTATTTTTTCAAAAATATACTCCGGCCTCCCACAAGGTCGGAGGGACAGTGGACCCAGCCCCCTGCTGAAAAAGTTTGCTGACCCCCTGGGCTAAGCGATTCAGAGCTGAGTCGGATGCAGCCTTGGATGGTGGAGTATGCAGGCGACGCTTTTGAGATTTGTGTTTTTTGCGCTGTTTCTCTCTCACCTTTTCCCCCCCCTCTCTCTCTCCCTCCGCAGATGAATTCTTTTATTCGCCCTGCAAGCAGACATCTGTAGGAAGAAGGGAAGGCTCGATCTCCCACATATCCCCCCTCCTCCATTCCCCGACAACCGCCGCGTGTCCGCACCAGAAACTGTAGTCCTGTTTTAAATACCGATGTGCGGTCCCTTTTTGGGGAGGGGGGGGAACAGGTGGAGAAAAGTTCAGCGTGCTAGAAGGAACTTTTCTCTCTCTCTCTTTCTTTCTCTCTCTCTCTCTCTCTAAAGGAAAGGAAAAGCAACAAGTTTTATCGAAACAAAACAAAAAAATCAACAGCAAAGATTGCCTTAAGTCTATATTCTTGAACTTTCAGTGCATATCCTTCAGTTACCGAGTTTGGGGGGGGGTTGTTTGCGGGGATGTGTAACATTACAAATGGCTTGTGTTCACATAAGGCCAGCAAAAAGAAAAAAGAAATTGTGCCTACGCATTTTGTTTTTCTTTTCTTTCTTCTTTCTTTTTTCTTTTTTTAAAAAAGAACATTAGTTACAATAATTTTTTTTAACGTAGAACAAACATAGTAATGCCTTTTGTGGAGGGGGGGGGGTTTTCGTTTTGGGTTGTTGTTTTTTTAGCTTCTTTTGCGTATATGTTTTGTAAGCAACGAAAAAAGACGTGTAAAAAAAAAAAGAACGAAGAGATTTGTTTCCCCCCCCATCGACCTGCTTTCTCCCCCCCCACCTCTATCTCTTTTCTCTGCTGCTGTTTCTATAGTTAATGTTGCATATTATTTTTTAAAAAATTAAGATCAACCAGAAATATTAAAAGTTTGTATTAAGAGGACTGGATGTTTGAAAACAAAACACAAAAAAAGGAAACTAAATTCGAGGACGGAATGGGGGGGGGACACACGGACCGTGAGAGTGTTGTTGTTTTTCCGCTACGAAAATGTCACAAACGTGAATTGAAATAGGCGGGCTCATTTGGCTAGGAACTTCCACAGCGAAGGATGTACTCATATAATCTCTGTCGAATGTTGAAAGGGGACAGGGGGAGAGATGGCAAAGCGATCCGGAAAAGTTTCCTCCATCCCGCAGGGTTCTCAAAAAGTCTTACATTGTGCCCTTTGCTTCCATCTTAAACCCCACAAAAAAAAAGTCATCTGTGGTCCCCCTTTAATGGAACGCAAAGACACTACAGGCAACATGAAGTCCTCTTCGCGGAAGACGTGGATCTCAAGACGGCGGGAATCGGAGGACTTTGAAAGGCAGGATGGAGATGGAAGGACCAGCTCACGTTCCCACTTAATCTTCTTCATTTTTTTAAACAAGCACCTGAGCAAAACCGGCGTGGAACAAACAAAAGGAGGGAGGTTGGGAGCGATTTAAATATATATATTAAAAGAACTGCTGGAGGCAGAACGAAGAACAAATGAGCCGCATCGAGGAAAAGACGAGATGGCGAGATTTTGGGGTGGGGTGCGCGTGACGGAAGGGGGTTCTAAGCCGGAGAGGCCACACGGAGGACTTCCTACCGAAGACGGACCCGCCTTGCATTTTGCGAGCTCGGGAGGAACTGCCGGACGGTGGGGCGGCCCCCTCGCCGGATACTTCTGACCCCCCGCCAGCTTGCGGACAGAAAGCAACTTTGCGCCCCTCTAGAGAAGGCCGTGCCTGGGCCGCTGTTTCTGGCAAGAGGAGATCGCCGCCGCGGTCTCGGATTTCGGGAGGGCGCGTCGACTTGTCCTGGTATCTCGTCCAGGCGTCGTCCTCCCAAGTTTGCCCTCTGGGGGTTGGGGGGGCAACAGGTCTTTGGAAACTCTCGCATGGGTCGCTGCAACCTTGGAATCGGAGGTTTCGAATATCCCGGAAAGTTGACTTTGGGCAAATTCTGCTCGAAACACACACACACACACAACTCCGACAGCAGAGAAGCTGAGCGTGGCATCCCGGGGGGGGGGGAGGGGGCGCTTGCTAGGGTGGGAACAGGGGCCCCTTTTTGCAGCGTGGGTATCCCCCGTGCCACCCGCTGCTCGGCCCACGGTCCCCCCTTTTCCACCCGTCGCCTGGCTTGATTCATCTCCCCTTGCAGATCTGATTTCTGGCCCTGTTCCCGCTGTTGGCAATTCTGCGCCAAACTGGAAGTTTTTTGGGGGGACGGGGGTGTTCTCTGGGGTCGGCCGAGGATGCGGAGTAGACAGGATAACATTTTGCATCTCCTCGTTCCCACCCCACCCTGACTAAATCTCTCTTTAAAGGAGAGTCGCGACAACTTCCTTGTCCAGTGCCAGTTCATACACCCCACCCCAGGGGAAAAAAAACACTTTCCAGTCCACTGTCTCAAAATAAGTTCTCCTCCTCCTTCCTTTCAAAGTTGTATTTTATTTTAACAATTTTGGTTCTGTTTTTATTGTGTTTTCGTTCCGTTCAGGGAAAGGGTGGGGGGAGCTCGCCTTTTCGGTAGGGGCGTGTCTACACTACAAACTCTTAAACCAGTTTCAGACCGGTTTTAACTATCTAAAGGAATCCTGCCATTTTCGTGAGGGCGCTCGGAGGCTCAGTACCTCCCTCCCTGCGTCGCGCCCCCTCCCCACTCCATGCAACCCCCAGACGCCCTCTGCATTTAGGTCACTATGATAGCTTAAAAACGGGTTTGAAACTGTCTTTCTTTCTTTCTTTCTTTCTTTCTTTCTTTCTTTCTTTCTTTCTTTCTTTCTTTCTTTCTTTCTTTCAAGTTTGTAATATAGATATGTCCCAAATGATCTTGGGATATTTATTTTTGTTGCGGGGTTAGGAAATGTAAGAAAGGGACAACCAGCAAAACAAAAAAACAGGAGGGGGAAAAAAAACCCCTTTTTTTGTTGTGGGTGGGAGTGTCTTAGGAGAAACAGCACCATGGGAAAATGTTAACTTTTTGTTTAAAAAAAGTGGTTTCACGCTCTGCAGAGAACAAATTGTACCTTGATTCCCGTTAAGCTATATTTTTTTAGGTGGGGTGGGGGAGGCTGTTTATCCTTTTCAGCCTCTATTAGATTGTTTTCGGGGCTCTCTCTTTGTTGTTATTGGGGTTTTATATATATATATATATTAAAAAAAGATAAAAATGGATCCTTGCTTTTTCATGGGGGGCGGGAGGGGTGAGTGGCCCCGATCCAGGTACAGTTAGCTATGACTTAAGTCTTCATGGGAAATGAAAGGACTCGACGAACCCCTCTCTCTTTTGCTTTCAGTGGACAAGGTGGGGGTTAAGTCATGCCTAGCTGGTATTTGGATTTGGGGAGGGGGCTATGGGGAGTTTTTCTTTTCTTTTCTTTTCTCCTTTTGCTGCCTACATTGTAAAATCCAGCTGTACGTAAGTGGCTGAGAATCCTTGTTATTAAATCAGATACACATTATAGTTTTGAAAGATATATATATGGTATAAATATATATATAGGCCTAACCCCAGTTTAAGAAGAAGAAGTAGAAGGAGGAGGAAAATGGAAAGAAAAGAGTATTTGGTGGGTGGGGAGGGCACCACAGAATGGAGGGGAGGGGACCCACATTTTTGGACTGAATCACAAATTTCTGGGATCGGGCGGGTGGGGGTGGGGGAGCACGGGGGTTAAAATTGTGTTTCCGAGTGCCTCAAGATATGGATTGTGTTCATTTTTTAAAAAAATAATAATAATAATTTTATACAAGTGTCAAGAAAAAAAAACAGCTGGCTGGATTATTTGGAATTTTTAAATAATCCTTAACTTTTTTAAAAGTAGAATTTTGAGAACTGTCCTGTATATAACAGTAATGTAGCAATAAATTTGACATTTTATAACAATATTACCTTTTTTGTCCCTCTCCCCGTATCTGTCTCTCAGATGTTGTATACCTATCAATGAAAAAGTTGTAATAAAGGTTCTACCTTGTACTAAAATCGTTTTTTTTCCCTGGTTCTCTCTCTCTCACACACCCTTCATTCCTGACCTTGATGGGAACGTCGAGTTCTTGCTTTAATTTTTTTAGGTAGGAATAAAAGCCTGCCATCCTAGATTCCACTTATTGAACTCAATAGGAATTACTCCTGAGTAGATAATGGCGTGAGGTTGCACTGTTTTAGGGAGTTTTTATCTAGGGTTGCCATGCGTCTGGGATTTAACCGGCGAAAGCAGCCTGTTAAATCGGCAAAATGTCTTGGATTTTGAAGTTGTTTGCAGTAACTTTTGTTGGAGTTTAGGAAACTCAACAGCTTTGAGTTTCTTTAAAAATGAAAAAGAAAAGGCTTGTTTTGCCGATTTTCTGAAATTGCCCCCAGACGCTATTTTCACCGCTTTAGTCCAGGACATTCCTTGGCAGCCCAAGAAGAAGGATTTCCTTTTGTCCGTGAAGGAATCTCTATTTTAAAAGACTTTGGGGGGCTGCAGCCCTAACACCCATTTACCTGGGAGCAAGGCCTATTAAATACAGAAGGTCCCGGGATCAACTCATAGGCAACTCCTTTCCTGAAAGCTTGGAGAGCTGCTGCCGGTCAGTATAGACAATATTGAGATTGACCCAAGGGTTCCTGGCTGCTAACATCCCATTTGAAACCGGCAACTTGCTCTGGGATAAACTCTTTCCACCAGGAGTGCCAGCATGGCCCTGCGCCCCGGGGGCACTATGCATTGGGCATAGCGCTGGCGCCGCACCGAAATTTGTGGGTGCCTGGCTCCTTCATGCGGAATTTATTGGGTGCCCGGGGCCACGTGCAGTTGGCACGTTTGGTTGTCACCGTTGCTTGCCATACTCCGACCGGCTGAAATGAAAAGAGATTGCTTTGCCTCCGTCTTGTTGATTCCAACGGGTGGAACTTAAGATGGGTGCAGCCCTGTAAAAAGGGTCTGGAAACCAAGCCCGATGAGGAACGGTTGAAGGACCTGGAGATGTTTAGCCCGGAAAAGAGGAGACTGAGGAGAGATAGGAGAGCCATCTTCAAATCTCTCAAGGGCTGCCACACGGAAGATGGAGCAAGCTTGCTTTCTCCTTCTCCGGAGGGCAGGACTCGAACCTGTGGCTTCAAGTGACAAGGAAGGAGATTCCGACTAAACATAAGGAAGAACTTTCTGTTGGCAAGAGCTGTTTGACACCGCGATGGAAGGTGGCGGACTCTCCTCCCTTGGAGGTTTTGAAGCAGAGGTTGGATGGCCATTTGTCGTGGATGCTTTAGCTGGAATTCCTGCATCGCAGGGGGTTGGACTGGATGACCCCTGGGGTTACCTTTCCAATGATTCTATAATTCCCAGCTTCCATTAGCCAGCCAGCTCCATGGTCAGGGGTGATGGGAGCTGGGAGCAACATTTTGAGAGCCGCAGGTTCTTCTGCCTCTAGCTAAAAGGAAGGGCCTTGAAATCTGTCAAACGCAGGCAAGTTGCGGAATAAATTATTATTGATATGCAACAATGGCTGGGGTGGGGTTTAGGAAGCTGCCCTTGCTAGGAAGAATGGGATGCTGCCTTTACTAATATTTGCATAACACTTTTTAAACTTCTCGGTGGTGGCGCCCGCCCTGTGGAACACCCTCCCACCAGATGTCAAAGAGAAAAACATCTGCCAGACTTTTAGAAGGCATCTGAAGGCAGCCCTGTTTAGGGAAGCTTTTAATGTTTAACAGACCATAGTATTTTAATATTTTGTTGGGCGGGGTATAAATAAAATATTATTATTATTATTAAACTGAAGCACCAACCGGAAAGAAAGAAACATGCCGCTTAGAGGTCAGTTGCAAAGGCTAAATGCGCTTTAAAATGCATATTTTATTTTAATTAAAAGTGCTTTTAAATAAAGTCCTTGTCTAGGTGTTTGGTGCAATGTGCAGCTGTGAGGAGGGTAGCTAGCACCAATATATATTTAAATTAAATTAAACAGTGGCCCAGCTGCACAAGGCTAAGCACAACTGGTTAACAAGTTTATTTATCTGAAGAAGCGGTATCTGAAGAAGTGTGCATGCACACGAAAGCTCATACCAAAATAAAAACTTAGTTGGTCTTTAAGGTGCTACTGAAGGAAAGTTTATTTAGTGCGATTTAGAAATGTGGAGTTTTTGAAATGGCTGGTGGGATCCTGGCTGATCTCATTGTTTTGAAAACTCAAAAGCGTATTTGGAAATCATGTCTGGTGCATTGCTTTTTGCAGGCATTTTGTTAAGTCTTGCTGCCCTTAATAGTGCTTTAAGAAGTTTGAGGTTGTGGCCACAGTCCCTCTGAACATTATTGATATTAATCAGGCACTGCAGTAGGCAGCGCACTCCCCGCTCTCCTTGAAAACAAAACAACTTGCCAGGGGTCCTTCGACGAGGAGGGCAATGGAATGAGGCAGAAAGCTAGCGCCGCGCAGGCGCGTTAAAGCAAAGCGGGCCATGTTTGACCATAGATCTTTTTTCAAAATAGAGCCGCGCAACCACAGTCGTCTTGCGAGGTTGATTCTTTTTTTAAAAAAATTATACCGGTAGATACAGTATACAGTATATATATTTACGTGTGATCTCTCTCCCATTCAATAAAATGGGATTTCCTTCAGAATGGAGAGGGAGTCTTCTCTTCTCATGAGGTGGCCAAAGTATTGGAGCCTCAGCTTCACGATCTGTCCTTCCAGGGAGCACTCAGGGCTGATTTCCTTCAGAATGGATAGGTTTGATCTTCTTGCAGTCCATGGGACTCTCAAGAGTCTCCTCCAGCACCATAATTCAAAAGCATCAATTCTTTGGCGATCAGCCTTCTTTATGGTCCAGCTCTCACTTCCATACATCACTACTGGGAAAACCATAGCTTTAACTAGACGGACCTTTGTAGGCAAGGTGATGTCTCTGCTTTTTAAGATGCTGTCTAGGTTTGTCATTGCTTTTCTCCCAAGAAACAGGCGTCTTTTAATTTCGTGACTGCTGTCACCATCTGCAGTGATCATGGAACCATGTTCTATCATAATAATAATCACCATCATCTATGATAGAGCATCACGAACTTTATCATTGATTGATTCAGGTAGGTAGCCTTTTTGGTCTGTCGTAGTCATTATAAATAACAAGATGAAAGATTTTTTTAAAAAAAAATTATTAAAAGATGATCCAAAAAGAACTCCCTTAAGAGAATCAATACTTTTTGTCTTAAGCCAATCTTTAAAAGAATCTTTCCCGAATTCTTTTTAAAATAATTCCAGTAGCACCTTAAAGACCAACTAAGTATAAGCTTTCTAGGTATGAGCTTTCACGAAAGCTTTCATCTTATAATCCTTTTTTTAATCCTTCATCTTAGAATCATAGAGTTGGACGAGACCACAAGGGTCATCCAGTCCAACCCCCTGCCAAGCAGGAAATATCTGATATTATTATTATTATTAATGTACTACACTGCAGGGCTGTCGTCCAGCTCAACGTGCCTGGCTTTACGCAGCTATGGCCGCTAGATGGCGCTGGATTCAGGTCTATGGACAACGTTCCCAGGGAGGAAGGATGGGGCGTTATCCCGAAGCGCGCGCGGAAAGCGATCTCGCAATCCTGCGGCGCGTTTGCGACGCTTGCTGGAGGTCTATAGGTACGAGGAGCTGCCCAGGCGGGCGTCGCGGCTCTGCGCACGCGCGCACGTGAGAGCGGGGCGGAAGGCACGCACGCACGAAGGAAGGAAGTGAGCGCACGTCGGAGGGGGAAGGCGCCGTTTGCGCACGCGCGAGGGAGAGGTGACCTTCCAGGCGGAAAGCCGCAAGGATGCTGAGCAAGCTCATGGGCCCCCGTTACGGGCAGCTCCTGCGCAACTGGTGAGTGAGTGCTCGGGAGTGGGGGTGGGGGAAGGGGCGGGGGCTCCCTGTGGCCCCGCCCCGCCCTGCTCCAAAGGGTGGGGGGTTCAGCCACCCCACCCCCCAAAATTAAACCCCTCTTAAATTGGAGGAAGTAGAAGACACGTGGGCTGGCTTGCTGGGAAATCCAGGGCCAGATTGTTAGAAGAATGTTAAGGTCTTAGGGATGTCTTTAGATATGTCATAAATGTTCATAAACGTACAAGGCAAACACGTACATAAATATATAAACCAATGACTGAAAATAGTACAGAAAATGTCCTGAAACCGTTTTGCTCCTCCCAAATTGACCTCCCAAGTCCAGCCCCCTGCAATGCCTGTTTAGCCTGAAGAAGAGAAGGTTAAGGGGTGATATGATAGCCATGTTCAAATATATAAAAGGATGTCATATGGAGGAGGGAGAAAGGTTGTTTTCTGCTGCTCCAGAGAAGCGGACACGGAGCAATGGATTCAAACTTCAAGAAAGAAGATTCCACCTAAACATTAGGAAGAACTTCCTGACAGTAAGAGCTGTTTGGCAGTGGAATTTGCTGCCAAGAAGTGTGGTGGAGTCTCCTTATTTGGAGGTCTTTAAGCAGAGGCTTGACAGGCATATGTCAAGAATGCTTTGATGGTGTTTCCTGCTCAGCAGGGGGTTGGACTGGATGGCCCTTGTGGTCTCTTCCAACTCTAGGATTAATGCAAGGATCAAAAACGCTTGTGCCCTTATTCCCATATGGGGTACACAAGAGCCTTTATAGAGTCCTTTGTAGGTTCTCCATTGGTAGGAGAAATAACAGAGGCCAAGCAGAGAATATTGAGAAGCAAAGCAACTAGTAAGCCTGATCTTTATTGAACTGTTGCAACAGGGTGCTCCCCTCACACGCAGGAGAAAGGAGGAGGACCCACAACAAAGGTGTACCTGCCCTTATATAGACATTTTGAAATTCCCTGCCCTGGAGCTCAAGACCACCTCTCCATACATCATACATGCATCACAGAAACTGCGGTTTACAACAGAAATTTGAATGTTGTTTATCTCCTGTCTGGCAGGTTACCTGTTAATGGTCACTTGATTGCATTACCTGGGGAGCCTGGCCAGTGTTTTTGTAATGATAAGTACTTACTTCCTGAGCCAGGTCACAGGCTCACACCCTATTCATACACAGACATACCCTTAAGACAGGGGTTTGTGAACGAAAAGACAATGGGGAGGCCTTTTCCATTTCCCTTCGACCTTGCAGAGAAATATTTGAGGTCAATTTGGGAGGGACACATTGGTTTCAGGACTTTTTCTGTGGGGTTTCAGACATGTGTTTTATATATTTATGTACGTGTTTGCTTGGTACATTTATGAACATTTATTACATATCTAAGAGCTTAAAACTCTTATAGCACAGTTAACCTGCGGAACTCACAGCCACAGGAAGCAATCGTGGCCAGCAGATGGTGGGTGGCTTTGGAAGACAGTTCCTTAGAGGTCCCCTTCCTTCTCCCCAAAGCAGGATGTGGGGGGGGAGCCATCTTCAAATATCTCACGGAATGGAAGAGGGTAGCAAGGAAGGTGGGACTCGAACCCGTGACTTCTCTGTGACGAGGAAGGAAATTCCGACTCAAATGCCGGGAAGAGCTACCTGACAGTCAGAGCCGTCCGGCCGTGGGATGGAAGGTGGCAACGCAGTATCCCTGAAGGAGAGTTTCCACCCCGGACACCGGGGTCCACCTCCCGAGGGCCTTCTGGTGGTTCCCTCCCTGCGAGAAGGGAGGTTACAGGAAACCAGGCAGAGGGCCTTCTTGGTGGTGGCGCCCACCTTGTGGAAAGCCCTCCCATCAGATGTCAAGGAGATAAATAACTTTGCAACCTTTAGAAGACCGCTGAAGGCAGCCCTGTATAGGAATATTTATAATATCTGATCTTTTAGTGTATTTTTAATCTTTTGTTGGAAGCCGCCCAGAGTGGCTGGGGAAACCCAGCCAGATGGGTAGGGTATAAATAAATTACTACTACTACTACTACTACTACTACTACTCTCCTTCCTTGGAGGCTTTTTAAGCAGAGGTTGGGTGGCCATCTATGTCAGGTATGCTTTGGCTGAGATTGCTGGAGGGGGTTGGACTGGATGACCCTTGGGGGTCCCTTCCTATGGTTCTGAAAGCTCAATGCGAACATGCCCAGAGGTATGCTAGCACCGCTTCTGTTCTCTCTCCTTCCCGCAGGGTGCCTACGATGACCATGTGGGGCACCGTGGGAGCTGTGGGGCTGGTATGGGCCACGGACTGGAGGCTGTTCCTCGACTACGTACCTTGGATCAACGGCAAGTTTAAGAAAGATGACTGAGCGGCAAGCCCTTCCCTGCAAGGAGGTGGGTCCTCTTTGGGTAATAAATGTGGGCCTTTTGCGGCTGCTCCCTTCGGGAGGCGGCTCTCGTTCTTTGGCATCGGTTCTGGGGTAAACCACGACTTTCCAAGGCAATGATTCCATCCCCCACCTGAACCACAAATAATAATAATAATAATAATAATAATAATAATAATAATATAATTTATTATTTATACCCTGCCCATCTGGCTGTGTCTCCCCAGCCACTCTGGGCTGCTCCCAACAGAATATTAAAAACATGATAAAACATCAAACATTAAAAACTTCCCTAAACAGGGCTGCCTTCAGACGTCTTCTAAAAGTCAGATAGTTGTTTATTTCCTTGACATCTGATGGGAGGGAGGGCACCACAACTGAGAAGGTCCTCTGCCTGCTTCCCTGTAACCTCGCTTCTCGCAGGGAGGGAACCGCCAGAATGCCCTCGGGAGATGGACCCCGGTGTCCGGGGTGGAGACGCTCCTTCAGGTATACTGAGCCAAGGCTTTTTAGGGATTTAAAGGTCAGCGGGGTTGTGCACTGCCGGGAACGACTCCCCTTCTGTGTAGGCACGGAGCCCAAGCGAGGCCCTTTGCAAGCTGCGAGGCAGAGAGCGAGGGGAGTCTGTGTCTTGTGCTTCTCTTGAGAAACAAATGATCACGTTGGCGGGAAGGGGAAAACGGATAGCTCCGTCGGTTGGAGCGTGGGTGCTGATAATGCCAAGGTTGCAGGTTTGATCCCCGTATGGGACAGATGCATCATCCTGCATTTGTCAGGGGGTTGGGGTAGATCATGGGTAGGCAAACTTAAGGCCCAGGGGCTGGATCCGGCCCAGTCACCTTCTAAATCCCGCCCACGGACAGTCCGGGAATCAGCGTGTTTTTACATGAGTAGAATGTGTCCTTTGATTTCAAATGCACCTCTGGGTTCTTTGTGGGGCATAGGAACTCGTTCATATATATATATTTCAAAATATAGTCCGGCCCCCCACAAGGTCTGAGGGACATTGGACTGGCCCCCTGCTGGAAAAGTTTGCTGACCCCTGGGGTGGATGTTCCTCGGGGTCCCTTCCAACCCTACGATTCTGTGAAATAGCTCTGCGCAATGGGTGCTTCGAGCCGTTTCCCCAAATTTGACTGAAAATGCAACTCGTTGCAAAAAGCTGAAACTCTGCAAATTTTGGTAATGAAACTGATTCTAAGTGCGACACACTGTGGAAAGTGTTAAAAATTCAGATATATGCTAGGTGCCAAACGGCTCCTTAGACCAAGGTTGCAGCTGCCAAAACAGAACGCCTAGTTGCTATTTAGGGGCAAGATGGCTCTACAGTCTTGTTTTTCAAATGATGGTCTGGCTGTGATTGATTCTCAGTTAAATATCAGGCTAGTTCAGAGAATAACCTTGAGTTGGGTTAAGAGCTTGGAGAACTTGGAAGAAGGAAAGTCCCCCGATCCAGGGACAGTCCGCATATCTATTGGCCTCTTCCGACCTTTTTCTGAATGCCAACACGGATCATTCATAACGTAGGGATGTTCTTCCCAACGGTGAGCAGGGGGGGAAGCGGAGACAAGCGACAACAATGCGCTATAACGCTGTTCTCTGCTCCTGAGCAGGCTGCACGGAAAAAGCATTCTGGTTCCAGAAACTCATTCCGATGGTGCAGATGAAATATAACGGATGGAATCCTACAGGGTGGGGTCTTAGTGTGTGACAACAGCCCAGAGCCAAGGATCCCCAGATGGCTGACGTGTCAGGCGCCCGATAGCCAGGTGCAAAATGCTAATTTCGAACACTGGCTGCGGGAATCTGCTTCAGCTATCCTCATTGTCTGAGCGATTCCTGCAAAGCACCAAAGCTTTTTGTGGCATCCTTTTTAATTGTTCTCCTTTTCCCTCCCTTTGCAGCGCAACCTGTTGGGTCTCGGAGAGACTTCCTTTCCCCTTTGCCTGCTGGCACTTCGAACTGTGAACCCCTGAAACTGCCCGGAACCTTCCTTTTCCTCTCGTCGAACGGGCAGATGCTGCGCCGATAATTTCAAAATGAATAAAGCCTCTTTTAGCGCACGGGGACGTGCTGGTCTTATAGACGTTTTGCTTCCCTGCGGAGACGCGCTCCCCCTGCAGAGTCAATGTCGCACAAATCACGGCGCAAAATCTCACACGTTGGCGGATGTTGGAGCCTTTTTTTGCACACAGGCCTGTGGTTGGAAACACCACTTTGCGGTTGCGTGTTTTACATTGCCGACTGGGATGCACAGGAGGGAGAGACAGCCTTCTTCCTCCCGTCAGAATTTCAGCAATTTAGCTCCCATCTCCCCTTTACATTTGAAGCTGAATCATTGAGGCTTTTGCCCCCCAAAACTCCTGGGAACTGTAGTTTGCAGAGGGCTGTTAGGAGACTCCCGTTCCCCTCGCAGAGCTGCAGTTATATTCCAGAAATCGTAGTTCTTGGGAGGGGGGTGGATAAAGGTCTTCTAACAATGCACAGGCTGCAGTTCCAAGGATTCTTTTTGCGGTAAGCCATGTCTGTCTATGATGCTGCCTTAAATTCTGGATTCACTCATATATAAGCCAGGCGCCAAATGACTCTCTAAACCAGGGTTGCGGTCACCAAAACGGAAGGCCTAGTTGCCATTTTGAGGCAAGACGACTGCTCTAAAGCATGGGTAGGCAAACTAAGGCCCAGGGGCTGGATCCGGCCCAATTGCTTTCTCAATCCGGCCCGCGTACAGTCCAGGAATCAGCGTGTTTTTAACATGAGTAGAATGTGTCCTTTTATTTAAAATGCATCTCTGGGTTATTTGTGGGGCATAGGAATTCCTTCATTTTTTCCCCTTCAAAATATAGTCCAGCCCCCCCCCCCCCAAGGTCTGAGGGACAGTAGACCGGCCCCCTGCTGAAAAAGTTTGCTGGCCCCTGCTCTAAAGCCTTATTTCCCACCCAACTTTCTGCTTCCTGAAATTCGTCCCGATAAAATACCACGGGTAGAATCCTATAGGGTGTGTTGTGAGTGTGTGTGGAAACAGCCTGGATCCAAGGATCCACCAGGCAGGCCAGCTCCGTCACAAGGGGACCGAGAGCTGGGTGCGAAATGCACATGGCAGATTTCGAACCCAGAATTTTTTGGGTTTGGGTTGAATTTGAACCCTGGCGAGCCCAGAGAATCCTAGTGCGGCATTCGATCTGTCCCGCAGGAGGATAGCAGGTGGCCATCTTTTCTTGCTTTGAATCCCATTTTTAAGAAGAAGCCGTTAATCCAGATACAGGTAGGTAGCTGTGTTGGTCTGCTGTAGTCAAAACAAAATAAAAAAAATTCCTTCCAGTAGCACCTTAGAGGCCAGCTAAGTTTGTCATTGGCATGAGCTTTTGTGTGCATGCAGACTTATCTGAAGAAGTGTGCATGCACACGAAAGCTCACGCCAATGGCAAACTTAGCTGGTCTCTAAGGTGTTACTGGAAGGAATTTTTTTTATTTTGTTCCATTAATCCAGAATGGGGGAGAAATCTCTGGGACCCTCGCAGCACTGAAGGACTCCAACTCCCATCAGCCCCTGCACCCAGAATGGCCCGTAGTCAGGAAGTTCTAAGCCAGCAATGTTTGGAGAGACATTTTCCCACCCAGAGGCAGATTTAGGAGAGCGTGGCGCCTAAAATGGGGGTGAGGGTTATAGGGGGGCTCTCAGGCCCACGACCCAAAGCAGCTCTGCATCATCGGCCCCTTAGGTGTTTTACCCAGGATGCACTTTTGCCTTGCACACACGGAGGAGTGTGTGCAAAAAATCTTTTGCGGGGCTGAGAAGCCCCAACCACGGTTGCACCCCATTTTAATATATATATATTTTTACATATGCTAGGATTTGTCTATCTTTCAGCAGCCTGCTGGACAGGGGTGGGGTGGGGTGGAGAGATGGAGGGGGAGAGAGGTGCCCCTCTCCCCACGGCTGGCCTGTGACCCCTTTAGAGTTCTCCCCCAGTCCCGGGGAACGTGACCCACAACAGAAAAGAAAAAGATATCCCAACCTTGCTCTGAAATCCAGTTGGCTTACAACAAGCCTGCAAGGTAGGCCAGTAGCGACGTATTGCAGGAGGAGGAGTGTGACCTGCAAAAAATTAGGAAGCCTCGAGTCACGTCGCGGGGAGGCCGCTGGGTGCTGCCAAACGGCACCCCGGCAATTAGCCCTCCTGCCTGGCACGGCCCTTGGGAGTTGTAGTTCGGCAGCACCTGGTGGACTAAAGGCTTCCCCCACATGAAATTCAAGGCAAGAGCTTGGCGATTTCATGGCTTTTTTGCCTTTTAAAAACCTGGCTATAAGAGTTGAGAGATCACCTCTGGGAATCGTAGCTCAGTGTCGGAGCACCTGGGAGTTGTAGCTCAGAGCTTGCTTTGCATTCAGAAGGCGCCAATTTCGATACATAGATGTACATCGGACTTGTAAAAGGACGCATAACCTTTTCAAAGAGCTTATTTGTGAATTTTAAAAGTCAACATTGCTTGAACGAAGGGAAGGGGGTCTATTTTATGCCCTAGAGGAGGGGGGTCTATTTTATTCCTAGAGATGGAGGGTACGACATGCCCCCCCTCATTTGGGACCCAGGCACATGGTTTCCCACACACACCCCCCCCCAAAAAATCCTGGGAACTTGTGGAGTTTGCTGGGAATTGTAGCTCAGTGAGGCTGAAACTACAGTTCCCAGGATTCTTTTGTCCGTTAAATGTTGGGTTGGAACGCAGCTTAGGAGTTTATTACGTCTTCCTCTGCCGAGTTGAGGGCGACGCTTTTGCAAATTCGGGGGTCGCCAGGCGAGATGTGGAAGTATACCACTGTCCTATCACGAAAGCTATTTTTTTTAAAAAAAATTGTTTTTAAAAAAGACAATTTTCCTGTTTTGGAGCATTTCTATACATAATTTATAGTGTTATTCCATCATGTCAAGGCCAAGTCATTCCTAAATTGCGATGCGTACAATTTACGAATTGCCAGAGCGCTCCGAATAAGCATGTCTACTTGGAAGTAAGTTCCATTCCACTTTTTCCTCCAGGGATGAGCATCTCGCCTTCAGCTGAGATTCTTGCATTTTCAGTGGGGTTGGACTAGATGACCTAGGGGGTCCCCTTCCAACTCTGCCATTCTAGGATTCTACGATTCTCTGAAGTAAGCAAACCTGGGATGCAACTCCAAAGGGCTTACTTTTGAGTAGCACTGTAAAAGAGTCCCAGAAAGCCTTTCACATTCTTTCATATTCTGAGTTGCATTTGTGCTTCTATTGCAACATTTAGAGGTAATAATAAGAATAACAACAAGTATTAAATTAATTAAATTAAACACCTAATGGAAACTGTGGGTTTTGCCAATATTTAGGGGTTTTTTCATATTTCAAAACGTGAAAATCCAGACACACAGGCTTTTTTAAAATAAAAAAAAATTGGCTCAACAGCCAAAATTTTATTTTTATTTTAAGAAGCTTTTTTTAAAAAAGGAGAATTGCCAAAAACAGTTTCCGACGGCAGAATCAGGAAAAATCATGGATGTATGGCAACCCTAACCAATATTGAGCTGGTCAAGGTTAAGCGGAAGGAGAATTTGCACCTCGTATAGGAAAGACAGAAATTCACTAGGTTAAGCGGGTCCCCCCTCTTAGCACCGCAATGGTATGCGCTTGGAGAGAAAACCTCACCTGTTGAATTTCTTCCTGCTTTGATTGCACAGGAGCCCTAAAAAAGGGGGGGTATTGTATATTAGGTGAAAATGCTTTTTTTTAAAAAGGGGGGTGCAGTATAGAAACTTTGGGCTTCTCTTTCACACCTGGGGGTTTCCGTTCAATTAAATCACACTCTTAAGGAGCCCCACTTAAATGATTGGCCCTCAAATTCAGTGGGTCTACTCTGTGCAGCTAGGATGGGAAATTCACCAGGTTAAGCCACCCCCCCACCTCTTAGCACTGGGATGGTTTGCCCTTGGAGAGGAAACCTCACCTGTTGAACTGATGGATCACGTGTTGAACTCCTTCCTGCCCTAAAAAGAGAGAGAGAAATGTTGCATACAGGTGAAACTCGGGAAATTAGAATATTGTCAAAAAGTGCATTTATTTCAGTAATGCAACTTAAAAGGTGAAAGCAATATATAGATGCATGACATGCAAAGCAGGTATGTCAAGATTTTATTTGTTGTAATTGTAATTATTTGTCATTAGGCGGGTCAATTGTAAATGGAATGGGATGAATGAAATGTAATAGCGATGTTTGTTTTTGTATTATGGTAACTATTTGTTTTATTACTGTGGAATTTCCAAAAGAAAGCATTTGTCAAAATTATAAGAAAAAATAAAAAGTTGCATTACTGAAATAAATGCACTTTTTGACGATATTCTAATTTTCCGAGTTTCACCTGTATTAGGTGGGAAGTATTTTTGGTTGGGGGGCGCAGAACAGAAACGTGGGGGGCTTCTCTCCCACTTTGGGGGGGGGGTCCCATTCCATTAAAGTGACAACAAGGAGCCCCACTGAATTCAGTGGGTCCGTGCAGGTGTCAGCTCCTAGCCCCCATTCTTAGGGGAGGAGGTTTTAAAAAAAAAAAAGAGTGGGGTGCTTCTCGCCCCCCATCCCATCCCACCTTATTGCTTCTTCTCCCCACCCCACCCCCTCGGGGCTGGCCGGCTGGCTAGCTGGTTGCCGTGGGGCGGGGCTTGTGGGGCGGAGAGGGGCGGGGGTCGCGTGCTTTGGGACCACGTGGCGGCCTCTCGACTGCCGGGGGTGGGGGGGCGAGGAAGATGGCCAAGGCGCCGGGGGGAGCTGGGGGGCCGAGAGGAGGAGGAGGAGGGGGCCCCCGGTGCCCTCCTTTGGGGTGAGCTTGCAATATCTTGGGGGGCGCGCGGGGAGGCACTTTTGCAAGCGGGGGGGGGGTCACGCATTGCATGCATGCATGCAAAGGGGGCGAAGGTCCCGCTGCTAACAATGGGGTCAGTGTGGGTCACCGTGCATGCAAGGGGAGGGGGGGATCTTGCAAAAGTGGGGGTCCGGGGTGGGTCGGGAGGGAGCTTGGAGGGCAGGGGGTGGGTCGGGGGAGCGTGATATGGGGCAGGTGGGTGTTACTGGGAGGGAGGGGAGTTGCAAGGGATCCAGGGCAAGGGATATGGGGGTCAGATCTAGGGGGCAGAGGCTTGTTTTGGAGGTGGGGCTGCTGCTAAGGGGGGTGGGGTGCTATAGGGGAAGGAGATGGGGGCTGTGGGGTGGAAGCAAGAGGGCAGGGCTGGGGGGCTGCTATGGGGAGAGGGAACAGGTGGGTGGGGGAAGCTGGTGGGGGTGAAATGTTAGGGGGGTCTGGCAAGGGTTCGGGGGCGGGCGATGGGATCTGTGGGGCAGAGAAGGGAAAGGGGAGGTTAGGGGGCGGAGGGAGGGGCTCCCTTTGAGCCAAGGGGGCAGTTAGGGGGCGACAGAGGTATAGGGAGATGTGGGGTGAAGGGTTCGGTTCATAAGGGGGTGTTTAACATCAAGGGGGCTAGGGAAGAGTTCTGGGGAGGAGCCATAGGGGGCGGGGTGGTGGTTTGGGCGGGGAGGTGTGGGGTGGACCAGCCCTATAGGGTGGCTGTGGGGATTCCAGAAGAGCCATAATCATCATCATTAATTGAATTTAGATATGGGGAGAAGAGGAGGCTTGCCATGGGGCGAGGGTTTTTGGTTTTTTTAGTGCGAGTGGCAGGGAGCCGGGGGCCGCATTCACACGTTCTGGGTTTTCGCGTCGAGCGGAAGAATATTGCGCGCGGGAACAGAGCGAGGCGGAACCCTCGGAACACGTGCCCGGCTTTTTAATCGGAGGGGGGGTCTTATGCGGGGGAAAAGCGAGACGCACGTGTCGAGAGCGTGTCCCGACGTTGAATACGTGTCGAGCATTTTTATGCGGAGAGACGGGGCGGGGGGGACTTGTCTTCGTGTGTCACCACGTCGTACACGCGTGTCCTGCCTTTTCATGGGGAGGGAAAAGGCGAAACTCGTCTTCGGGCGTTGTTGGTTGCGTTCCGACGTTGTCGGACTTTTGCCTTAATGGGAAGAGGCTTTGTTCACGCGCGTCGGGGCATTTTGTTGTGATCGGGTGTCGAGCTTTTTATTCCCGGTGTGTATTGGGGGGGGGGGAGAGTGTGTGTTTTCGTTCCGCGTTCACGTGTCTTTGGCGAGACACGCGTTTTCCCTTCCTGAGGGAAAACACCTGGGGACTATATTTCCTCCCTGGAGCGGAGGGATACCGCCTTCGAAAAAGTGCGTTTCGCCTCGAGCGAATTGGCGGGAATCAAGGCGGACGCTTTAGAACTTTTTTAAAAAACTAGCTCGCCAACGGCTTCCCGTGCGCGCGCTTTCCCCCGCTCTCGCCCACGGCGGGGGGGGGGGCAAGTTAACGCGAGAGGATGGAACAGAGCAGCTTGAGGATCGCGCGCGGGACGATGAATGGAGCCGCCGCGGTGAGCCAATGGGGGCCGAAGCGCGACGCACCCACGCACGGCGCGACGTTCCGTGCGTCGGTCGCGTAAGGCAGCGCAGCGCCCCCTTCCGAGCAGGTGGAGGAGCGCTTGGGGGGGATGCGGGCGTGATTGACAGCTCGCTTTTTTCCCGGGGAACGTTCCATTCCCTTGAGCAGCCGGCGGAGGCGCCTTTGCAAGCAGCAGCAGCAGCAGCAGCGAGCCTAGCTTGGCCTTGCAAGCCCGAGCGGACCTTTCAGTCGCCTGCAGCAAGCAAGCAAGCAGAGCCAGCCAGCCAAGCCCAGCGCCAGCCGCAACCCTGGCAGGGAGAGAGCACGGAGCTGCCAGGCAGGCAGGGGCCAGAGGAGGAGGAGGAGGAGGCTGGGCCGAGCCCGATCCCGACCCGCCGGGCCTCATGGAAGCTATGGATCGGAAGAGGTGGGAGTGCTCAGCCCTCCCGCAGGGATGGAAAAGGGAAGAAGTGACCAGGAAATCGGGGCTCTCCGCTGGCAAGAGTGATGTCTATTATTATAGGTGAATGTGCCACGGCGGAAGGAGGTGGGGGGGCCGGGAGGAAGGAGGGTGGGGGGGTTGGAGGGGGGGTACGCTGCCTGCAGCCGGCCTTTCTTCCTGCCTGCTTCCTCGCTGCTGTCGCAAAAGGCGCTGTGAAGACATCACACAGACAACCG
Organism: Zootoca vivipara; assembly: GCF_963506605.1. Taxonomy (NCBI): domain Eukaryota; kingdom Metazoa; phylum Chordata; class Lepidosauria; order Squamata; family Lacertidae; genus Zootoca; species Zootoca vivipara. The sequence goes on along the minus strand of NC_083281.1, from coordinate 1,919,690 downwards.
TGGACATGCCCTTTCGCTGCACCACTGCCTGGCAGCACCTCGGTGCATGGCGCGGGGTGTGTGTGTGTGATCTGCTTGCCGCTTGCTTATGCAAGAAGGGGGTCCTGCGGCGGGGGAACCCCGGTTTGCACTGGCACGGATCGGAGCTGGGAGGCGTTGCTGCTTGTAGGGGGGGGGGAGGCCGCAAGTGACAGTCCCGTTGCGAGTCGCTGCCACCCAGTGCTAGTTTTGATTTTGCAAAAGATTGGGGGGGGAGCAGGCAGGTTGGGGGTGAGTTTGAGATTGAATGGGCACCCTATTGAATTTTTTGCGGGAGGGGGGGGAGAATACGTGGATTATTGCCTGTGTGTGCTTTAGATGGTTGCAACCCCGTTGCACTGGTGTTGGGAGGGGTGAGTGGGAATATTTTATTTATTTTTGCATTGAGGTTACGGGGTGCCTGCATTGGATGAGGGGTGTCTCTGATGCACACGAACCCCCCCACCCTTGGCAACGTAAACACAGATCTTGTTAGTCTAGAAAATCGTGGCTCTGCTGCATGGGAGCACTGTGACAGTTCGTGAACCTTTAACATAGCAACGGACTGACAGATGGATGCAGGAAATAATAAGGCCCACCCCACCCCGGTGCTTCTTGCACCGAGGTTTATTATTGGGGGGGGGAGTCAGGAACAGAACCCCTGTTGCAGCCAAGTTCTGGGTATTAGAAAGGAGGAATGCAGCCCTTTGAAATGAAATTAAAAATTGGGAAGCTGCTTGTCGCTGAGGATTGCCTCCCAGTTATTGGCTCCCTTGGCAGGTGAGGGTCTTTGGGGAGGGGGCTGAATGGTTCATAGGTGTCACATTTCCACAGCCAACCTGGGGTGGATTGTTTTGTTGGGGAGCGGGTCTCTCAAAATACTATTGCATCCAGGTTTTTGGGGGGTGGGGTGGTTGGGACTGCAGCTGTCACAGGTTAGATATGTGGTTGTGCAGACTTACAGGTGTGCTGTGGGGCATTGGGGGGGTGGGTCCTGTCCAATAAGAACCATTATAGCCAGCAGGGCAGTAGAAGCAATTTCAGCTGGTTCTTTATTGGGGGGTGGGGGTGGAGTGTCAGCCTGTTGCATAGATGTCTGTTAAAGAGCATCTTCCTTGGCTGAAGGAAATTGAATATGAGCAAATAGCATAGTTTCCTGTTGTTTACATGGGGGGGGCATGCAATGTTTTGCCTGCACAGGAAACTTTAGGTGGGTGGTGGGGGCTGCCTTGGATATGCTTTTGCCAGTTTGAAGCAATGTTTGTTCCGGCTAACCGCGGCATTCATGCAACAATCATGTTGTTTGTTCCAAGGTCGGTCATGTTTTCTAGCCCAGAGTGCCTTTTGCACCGCGGCAAAGCACTTGCGAACCCCTCTCTATCCTCCAGCCCACGTATAAGCATTTGAGTTGGGAGGGACCCCCAAGGGTCATCAAGTCCAACCCCCTGCAAAGCAGGAATCTCGGCTAAAGCATCCATGACGGGTGGCCATCCAACCTCTGCTCGGAAACCTCCAAGGAAGCAGAGTCCTCAGCCTCCAGGGAGGAACCATTCCACTGTCTCTTACTGTCAGAAATTTCTTCCTGGTGTCAAGTCGGAATCTCTTTTCTTGTCACTTGGAGCTCTGGGTTCGAGTCCTGCCCTCCAGAGCAGGAGAAAAAACAAGCTTGCTCCCTCTTCCGTGTGGCAGCCCTTGAGATATTGGAAGATGGCTCTCCTCTCTCCTCTCAGGCTCCTCTTTCCCAGGCTAAGCATCCCCAGCTCCCTCAACCGTTCCTCATCAGGCTTGGTTTCCAGAACCTTGACCATCTCGGTCACCCTCCTCTGCCCTGCTTGTCAACATCCATCTTAAATTGTGACGCCCAGAACTGAACACAGTATTCCAGGTGTGCTCTGACCAAGACAAAAAAGAGAAGGAAGGTATGACAATAAATATTGGGGACAGGTAAGCCCCCACCCTGCAAAATCTATCACAAGATGTGGCAACACATTTGGGTGGCAATGTGTGTCTACTTGGTGGGGGGGCTCAAAACATTTTAAAGGGGGGCCATACTGTCCAGCATTTCTCCTGTGAAAATAGGGACGTCCTATTCCATTCCCTCCAAAGTTTCTCCCGTCAAAATAGAGACATCCTATTCCATCCCCTCCAATGTTTCTCCCATGAAAATAGGGACGTCCTATTCCATCCCCTCCAACATTTCTCCCGTGAAAATAGGGACGTCCTATTCCATCCCCTCCAACATTTCTCCTATGAAAAGAGGGATGTCCTATTCCATCTCCTCCAACATTTCTCCCATGAAAATAGGGACGTCCTATTCCATCCCCTCCAACATTTCTCCCGTGAAAATAGGGACGTCCTATTCCATCCCCTCCAACATTTCTCCTATGAAAATAGGGACGTCCTATTCCATCCCCTCCAACATTTCTCCCATGAAAATAGGGACGTCCTATTCCATCCCCTCCAACATTTCTCCCATGAAAATGTTACCTTTCTCATCACTTGAAGCCATGGGTTCGAGTCTTACCCTCCGGAGCGGGAGAAAACATGCTTCCTCCATCTCCCACATGACAGCCTTTCGGATATCGGAAGATGACTCTCCTCTCCAGGCTCAGTTTCCAGACCCTTGACCATCTCGGTTGCTCTCCTCTGCACACCTTCCAGCTTGTCAACATCCCCCTTTAAATTGTGGTGCCCAGAACTGGACACAATATTTGAGGAGGGTGGAAAGCGGGACTGGCGAGGGGAGTAGCCTGGGAAAGTGCCTTGAGGGCTGGATAAGGGGGCCCGGAAGCCCACGTTCGCCAGCAGCTTTTCCTTTGCACATCAAAACTTAAAATTCAAAACTTAGGAATTCGCTTCCACAGGAGGCAGCAAGGAGGATTGGGCAAATTCTTGGAGGCAGCTGGTGGCTACTAGCTAGGATGGAGACCTTTGGAGCCCCAAAGCACTTAAAAGATTAGGGTGCATCCCATATCTATCGTATTTCTCCATGTATAAGAAGGGCCGTATTTTTTTGAACCCCAAATTAAGAAATCAGTATTTTAAACATCAGAGAGAATAACTTTGAGGGTTGGGGTTTTTTTTGTGGGGGGGAGGTCGCCTAAAGTTGTTAGAAAATATGAAAATTCAAAATATAAGCAGTCCTAAAACCGTAAAATAGAACTTATTTTCCCCAAAAAAACTTTTGTTACTGATTTTCACTTTTTGAAATATGGCAACGCTAACCCGGACCAATTCAGAGGTCTAAATAGAATTCAAATAGGATTCAGAGGTCTAAAGAAGAAGAAGAATTTGTACCCTGGCCATTTGACTGGGTTGCAATAAAAATATTGAGTCCCCAATCTGTACTTTATAGGCAGTTATATAGGTATTCCTTTTCCTGACTGCTTTTGTCGTCACGGCCTAGCACAATAGAGATTATTTGGATGTGATTTGGGAGCCCGGCATAGACGGGAAAACTCTGCATGCCGTCGATTCTGGTCTTGTGTTTTTGGACCTAGAACAGGGGCTGTGGGAGCTCTTTGCATCCTGGGGGGGCCACTTTTCCTTCCTGTCAGCCTCCTGAGGGCCGCATGCCAGCCAGCGGTGGGCAGGGCAAAGGCTTGCAATTTTTGCCTTTGCCCAGTACAATTTTCATGCCGGGGGCGGGGGGGGGGGGGCTGCATGGAGCCTTTCCCAGAACCCTCTGCAAGGGCTTTCCTTGCAAAAAGAAAGTTTTGAAACGGCCCCTCTGCATAATCCATTGTTTAATTCTCAGGGGTTTTTTTGCAGTGGCGGGGGGGGGGGGTGTTCTTGAAAAAAGCAAGCCCTTTGCATGGGCTTTTTTCTTTCTTTTCCAGGCTCTAAAAAATGTCTGGTGTCTGGAGCTAGAAAGGGGAGGTGCAACGAAGCTGGCTTTTATTGATAATAGGAGCCGGGATCCATTTACAAAACCTTTTTTTTCCCCTTCCTCACTAAAGAGGGAAACAAAGAGATTTTTGCTTGCCCGTGCAGAGTTGGACATATGGAAGTTTGTTTGGGCACCTTGAATAGGGGCTGCATTCATCTTAATCTCCCGCCCCGTGCTCCCAAAAGTCTGCGTTTGCAAGTTGAGCGCCTTAAATAAAAGAGTGAAAGAATTGCAGGGGAGGGGGAAAGGCCTCCCCCTTTTTATATTTCGTTCCTCGGCGGCTGGGGCAAGCTATTGAATACCTCACAAAGCGAGCGTACTTTGAGGAGCAGGAGGGGAGCATGCAGAATCGTTTCTCAGCTGCTTTCTCCTTTTTTCTTCCTTTACAATAAAAACAACCTTGGTTGTGGTTGCCGGGGGGGGGGGGAGAGTCACGCAGGCAAAAGTCGCTTTGCGCTTGCTTTTCACAAAGGGGAGACATTCTCTCGCTACGACGGGAGGCTTCTCTCTCCTGCCGCAGCTTCAGAGTTGTGCGGGTTTCGAGTTTCGGAGGCTTTTTATGCATTTTTATTTTTGCAGGCGCTGAAATTTTGCATTTGCTCGGCTTTTCGTGGGGTGTGTGTGGGTGTGCCTAGGGGGTTGTGAATTGATAGCTCCGGAAACAGCATTGGAAATTCAGCTTGTTGGGAAAGTTGGATCGGTCCTAGGAGGTCAGCTGCCCACACATCCTTGGATCCTGACTGTTCTCACACACACAAGATTCCATCCCGTAGAATTCTCTCTGTTCTACAGTGGCAACCTTGGTTCTCAAACCGAATCCATTCCGGAAATTCCGTTCCAAAACCAAGGCGCACCATTCCCCATAGAAAGCAATGATGCAGAATGGATTAAGTCTGTTCCAGGCTTTTAAAAACAACCCCTAAAACAGCAATTGAACATGGATTTTACTATCTAACGAGACCGTTGGCCCATAAAATGGAAGTGATCATCTATGTATTGTACTATAAAATAAATAAGGCAGTATTGTAGATGATAAATACTAAAATTGTCAATTTTTTTCCTTCCCTGCGCTGATGACTGTCATTGTTTGGATTGGGGGGGGCGGCTTTTATCCATTTCCGCAGTCACACAATCAATCAGTAGCTGAACTGGGTTCCACACAGTCACAAAAGCAAATTAGTTGGAAAAAGCCTCAAAAGCAAAACACAAAATAAAGAGCAAAAAACAAAAGCGCCAAACTTAATCAGTTCCAGAAGTCCATTTGACTTCCAAAACCAAGGTCCAGCTTGGAAACAATAGCTGTAATGGATGTTCAGCTTCCAAAAAACGTTTGGAAACCGGAACACTTGCTTCCAGGTTTTCGGAGTTTGAGAGCCAAAGTGTTTGAGAACCAAGGTACCACTGTATTTTATCTGCACCCTCGGAATGAATTTCAGGAACGAAAATGCTCTCTTTTATTTGTGCAGCCTAGCAGGAGCAGCGAACGACATTAAAGCGAATCGTCACTGCTTGTCTTCGCTTCCCCCCCGCTCACCGCTGTGAATGATATTCCAACGTTATGAATGGTCCATGTCACCATTAAACTAGGTGCCAAATGTTTCCTTAAAACTAAGATTTCAGCTCTGTGTCTGTGCTCAGCCTTGTGATATACTGATATATACCACGATGTCCGAAATAAGGATGGAACTAGGAAGGTATTGGCTGGCTTCATGGTTTTTTTCCTGCTTTGTGATTTTTGCATAGCACACACAAACATCATAATTCACAATAGATTCCCAGGTCAAAAATTATGAAACGGATGAAGTCACAAAAGGACTTCAAACCAGTTTTGGACGCAGTGTTAGAAACTCAGGATATATAAACTGGGCTCCTTAAACGAAGGCCGCCATCACCAAAACAGAATGTCCAGTTGCCGCTTTGGGGCAAGACGGCTCAAAAGTCTTATTTTTCAAAGGATGGACTGTGGTTGATTCTTGGTTAAACATCTAGCTAGTTCAGAGGACAACCTTGAGCTAGGTTAAGAGCTTTGAAAGATGAAAAGTCGCTTAATACATGGAAAGTCTGCATATGGTTGCAATTGAAATTGTTCTACCCATGTTGCAAATCTTATTATCAAAATGTACAGACTTTCATCTGTTTGCAAAAGCCATTGAACAAAAGCCATTGAAACAGCTCGACACACAGCAAATGCTTCGAGCGGTTTCCCCCAAATTCAGCTGAAAAATGCAACTTTGATTTGCTCCTTCCAAACAGCGGGAAGCCTGTAAATTGTGGTAATAAACCTCATTTGGAATGATTTCAATTGCAAATGTATATATTGGCCTATCCCACTGCTTTTTAAATGTGACGTGGGCCATTCGGAACGTGAATTCTACAGGATGGGGGTCAAAGTGTGACAAAACGGTCCAGATCCGAGGATCCCCAGGCATGTGCCTCCAGATGGTGGAGACGTCAGGCGCCTGGGCATCTTCACTTGGTCGCAAGTGGCCGATAGCCAGGTGCAAAATGCGCCTGGCCCCTGGCTAATTTCAAACAATGGCTCTCTCCGCAATCTCCCTCCGCCAGTTGCTTTAGCGGTAAAGCACTTCTCTTTCGCGCTTGTGGGTTTTGAGTCCACCTGCCAGAGGGATATAGGGATTGGATGTGACCCTCCGTGCCTTTTCCCCCTGGCCCCTGGGACTCCCACCCCCTCACAGGGCCTGCTCCTCTGCTTTTGGCTGGCTGGAACCAGCGATAGTTCCTCTTGCTCGCTGGACAAGGGTTTGGTGTCCAGAAACCTCGTTTTGTGCCTCCGGGGTGTCTCCCGTTGCAAAAAAAAAAAAAGGTAAGAGCCTCACCCGAATTTGCCTATGGCCCTGCCCTCTAGAGAGACACGGCTCTCAGAAAATTCCCTGTGATGGGGATTTGGCCCCTGAGACGGAAGAGGTTTCCTCCTATTTCTTTGCTCTGCGGCTGTGTTGTTTTCGTAGGGCAGCTGTGCCCCGAACAGATTTTCTTTCCCCACACCCGGTTTGCCCTCGTGCTAACGCCCCCAGAAGCCATAATTCCTCTCCCTCCCCGCCCCTCTTTTTTTTTCCCCCAGCCCGAGCGGGAAGAAATTCCGGAGCAAGCCGCAGCTGGCCCGTTACCTGGGCAATTCCATGGACCTGAGCACCTTCGACTTCCGGACGGGAAAGATGCTCATGAGCAAAGTCAACAAGAACAGGCAGCGGATGCGCTATGACTGCTCCAGCCAGGCCAAGGTGAGCCCCTTAGCGCTTGACCAGGGATCCCCAGACTTACCCGCCTTCGGGCCGGAGGGCGGGGGAGTGCGCGCGCAGTGGGCCGGAGGGTGGGGGAGTGCGCGCCAGTGCGCATGCGCACACCCCGGAAGAATTGCCGAAAATTGTGCGCATGCGTATGGACCTCCCCCGACCCGGAAGTGCACCGGAAATGACCTCTTCTGGGTCGGGAGAGGCCCATACGCATGCACAGAAACGATTTTCGGCAATTTTTTTCAGATCTGGAAGTGCGCCGCCGCGCAGCGCGCCGCAAGAGGCGGCAGCGGGGGTCGTCGCGGGCCGGATTGGGAGGCCAATTGGGCCGCATCTGGCCCGGGGGGCGTAGTCTGGGGACCCCTGCGCTTGACCCTCCCCGTGCCAGCCTCCCATAGGCCTTTTGTGCGAAAGGCAGCCCTGCTACGCTGCAGGCGACGCAAAAAAAAATCCAACTTGTTCCGTTAGGGCAAGGAGGCTTAACTTCTGCAATCTCCATAAATCTTCACTCTGCTCCTCTCGAGGAGGAGGAGATTTGGGGAGGACTTGGGGCACGCACATGGGGCTGGGGTTTCGTTACCCAAGCACAAATCTTCCCGCTGTGCCAAGAAATGCACTTTGTCGTCTCTGTTCCGGAAGAACGGGGCCTTCTCTGCAGTGGCTCCCCATTTGTGAGATGCCTGGCGCCTTCATTGCACACCTTGAGGCGCCAGGCAAAAACGTTCCTTTTTAACCAGGCCTTGGGTTGATCTGATTGACATCTAACACCCTATTAGAATGCGGTTCTTTTTTTGGGGGGGGAGGGTTATTGCTTTTGGTTTTATTTTATATGTTGTGGTCTTGTTTGTGAACCGCCCCTAGACCTCCGGGTTAGTTGTCGTTTAGTCGTTTAGTTGTGTCCGCCTCTTCGTGACCCCATGGACCAGAGCACGCCAGGCCCTCCTGTCTTGCACTGCCTCCCGCAGTTTGGTCAGACTCATGTTCGTAGCTTCGAGAACACTGCCCAACCATCTCGTCCTCTGTCGTCCCCTTCTCCTTGTGCCCTCAATCTTTCCCAACATCAGGGTCTTTCCCAGGGAGTCTTCTCTTCTCATGAGGTGGCCAAAGTATTGGAGCCTCAGCTTCACGATCTGTCCTTCCAGGGAGCACTCAGGGCTGATTTCCTTAAGAATGGATAGGTTTGATCTTCTAGCAGTCCATGGGACTCTCAAGAGTCTCCTCCAGCACCACAATTCAAAAGCATCAATTCTTCGGCGATCAGCCTTCTTTATGGTCCAGCTCTCACTTCCATACATCACTACTGGGAAAACCATAGCTTTAACTATACGGACCTTTGTCGGCAAGGTGATGTCTCTGCTTTTTAAGATGCTGTCTAGGTTTGTCATTGCTTTTCTCCCAAGAAGCAGGCGTCTTTTAATTTCGTGACTGCTGTCACCATCTGCAGTGATCAAGGAGCCCAAGAAGGTGAAATCTCTCACTGCCTCCATTTCTTCCCCTTCTATTTGCCAGGAGGTGATGGGACCAGTGGCCATGATCTTGGTTTTTTTGATGTTGAGCTTCAGACCATATTTTGCGCTCTCCTCTTTCACCCTCCGTAAAAGGTTCTTTAATTCCTCCTCACTTTCTGCCATCAAGGTTGTGTCATCTGCATATCTGAGGTTGTTGATATTTCTTCCGGCAATCTTAATTCCGGCTTGGGATTCATCTAGTCCAGCCTTTCGCATGATGTATTCTGCATATAAGTTAAATAAGCAGGGAGACAATATACAACCTTGTCGTACTCCTTTCCCAATTTTGAACCAATCAGTTGTTCCATATCCAGTTCTAACTGTAGCTTCTTGTCCCACATAGAGATTTCTCAGGAGACAGATGAGGTGATCAGGCACTCCCATTTCTTTAAGAACTTGCCATAGTTTGCTGTGGTCGACACAGTCAAAGGCTTTTGCATAGTCAAAGGCTTTTGCATAGACCTCCGGGTATAAGGCAGTGTATAAATTGAATGAAGGAATGAATAACGTTTGAAAACTGAAGATCAAAGGGCGGTCGGCAAAATCCATTGAAAAAAATGGAGACGTGCGCCTCGGAAGCCGTTCGACTTCCAAGACACGTTTGAAAACGGACGCATTCACTTCCAGTTTGCCAGTGTTTGGGTTCCGAATTGTTTGTCAACGGAGACGTTCGAGAGCCGAGGTTCCGCTCTAAAATCCAATGGCTATAAGTTTAGTTTGGGGGTGGTATCGAACACCAGCCAGATCAAATCAAAGAAACAAGGAATATTTGTGTGACAGGAAAGCGGGACTTACGTTCACATTTGGTGGGGGTGTAAATATGTACGTTTTATTTTTATTCTATTTTATGCAAAGTTTGTTTAAGGAGATGACAGAAAAACCACTGGGTTAAAAGCTGACCGAAAGTCCAGAGGCAGCATTATTATTATTATTATCGATTTACGACGGGGTGGAAGGTTCACAGGCTAGAAGGGCTTGCTCGCAAGTTTATCGACATTTGCATGAGTTTAGGAAGTGGGAAGGGCCTTTTTCGCTCTGTTGGAGTCACCTGCCTCTTCTGTTTTCAGGGCAAACCCGACCTGAACACGGCGCTCCCCGTCCGGCAGACGGCTTCGATCTTCAAGCAGCCCGTCACCAAGATCACCAACCACCCGAGCAATAAAGTCAAGACGGACCCCCAAAAGGCAGTTGATCAACCCCGCCAGGTAAGCGGGTCCTGTTGCAGGACACCTGCGTGCTATGTATTCAGTGGGTCTGTGTTTGCCTGAGCTGGAGTCTGGATCAGGGGGTCAGCAAACCTTTTCAGCAGGGGGCCGGTCCACTGTCCCTCAGACCTTGTGGGGGCCGGACTATATTTTTTGGGGGGGTGGTGTGGAATGAACGAATTCCTATGCCCCACAAATAACCCAAAGATGCATTTTAAATAAAAGGACACATTCTATTCATGTAAAAACACGCTGATTCCCAGACCGTCCGCAGTCCGCATTGAGAAGGCAATTGGGCCGGATCTGGCCCCCAGGCCTTAGTTTGCCTCCCCATGGCCTGGACCAGGCACCCCCAAACTCGGCCCTCCAGATGTTTTGGGACTACAGCTCCCATCATCCCTGACCACTGGTCCTGTTAGCCAGGGATGATGGGAGTTGTAGTCCCAAAACATCTGGAGGGCCGAGTTTGGGGGTGCCTGGTCTGGACTAAGGATTCTGAGCTCCCTTGTTCTGATTCGATACATGACGTCCAATCACAGGACATTTTCAGGATTTGGGCCTCTGCCATTGGCCCCATTGAACTCTTGAGTTGTGATTCACGTTGGGAGTGGGAGTGGCCCAGACTTCCAGGAATGCATATAAGCAGTTGTTGTGCCCCTGTTGCCCCGTTATGTAAACGGGTCCTGGTGAGGGACATATTGTGCGAAAGGGAAACTTTATTTAGGCGGATAGAACTCTATCGTCACATGTGTTTTCTTGCCTTTGAAGATGTCTAGGGCCTCTTGGTCTTCTTTTTTCCACCCCTCTAGTGGGGAACTTCAGACCCAGGGACCAGATGCAGCCCCAGATGGCTCCCAGTACGTTTCCGAGCACAATTCAAAGTGTTGGTGCTGACCCTGAAAGCCCTAAACGGCCTCAAAGGCCCAGTAGACTTGAAGGAGCGTCTCCACCCCAGACACTGAGGTCCAGCACTGAGGGCCTTCTGGCGGTTCCCTCCCTGCGAGAAGCGAGGTTACAGGGAACCAGGCGGCAGAGGGCCTTCTCGGTGGTGGCGCCCGCCCTGTGGAACGCCCTCCCATCAGATGTCAAGGAGATAAACAAATATCTGACTTTTAGAAGACATCTGAAGGCAGCTCTGTGTAGGAAAGTTTTTAATGTTTTATTATGTTTTTAATAGTAAGAGCTGTTCGGCAGTGGAATTTGCTACCAAGGAGTGTGGTGGAGTCTCCTCCTTTGGAGGTCTTTAAGCAGAGGCTTGACAGGCATATGTCAAGAATGCTTTGATGGTGTTTCCTGCTTGGCAGGGGGTTGGACTGGATGGCCCTTGTGGTCTCTTCCAACTCTATGATTCTATGACTACAGATGTTACAGAATCAGAAAAGGGTCGGTAGTGTTTATTTCACGTGATTAGCATTCCTCTCGTTTGCAATGAAACCTCAAAGCTGTTAACGAAAAGGATCGTTAGTGGTTCTCTTAAAGCTATTGTCGTTCCAAACCGTTAAATCTTTTCCCCTTCCCTTTTACCCATAAAATCCAACTGGCATGCAAGTCGTAGTTAATAATTTTAAATAAATGACACTTGGAAAGGATTTTCTCTGGCTGAGAGCCAGCATTGGACTGTGTACATGTGTAGACTTAAAAGCACATGGCTTCTCCCCACCTGCACCCAAAAAAAGAAAGAACCGTGGGAAATATAGTTTTCTACTCGCACAGCTACAGTTCCAAGTGCCCTTAACAAACAACACTTTCCCATGTGCTTTTTAATGTGTGGGCAGCTGATGTTTTTGTGCCCGTCGTGATGTTCAGAGAAATGTGCTTAACGGGCCGTTCTTTTTCTCTTTCCCTCCTTTCTCTCCTCCTCTCCCCAGCTCTTCTGGGAGAAGAAGCTGAGCGGCCTGAATGCCTTCGATATCGCAGAGGAGCTGGTGAAAACCATGGACCTCCCGAAAGGTTTGCAAGGTACTGCGCACCTTTTTGATCGCTGCAAATACCTCGTCCAGCATCCTGGGGTCAAGTAAATACCATCAGAGGGAATATAATAATAATAAACATTTATTATTTATACCCCGCCCATCTGGCTGCGTTTCCCCAGCCACTCTGGCCAGCTCCCAACAAAATATTTTGCTGGTAAAATCTTAATACTGACAACCAGGTGAAGGTTTTGTTTTTTGAATAATAAATTTTCTGAGTCATTTTTACAGTTATATCAAAAACGACTGATTTGGTTATACAATTAGAAATACATAGGCCGATGATGATGAAATTATGGTGAGGTTTAATAAGTTAACTGTTTACATTTGGACAACTTTTCTGCTGTACTTTATTGGAAGGAGAAAAACAATCATTTCCTTAATAACAATTTAAACAATTTATTTAACTAAAACAATAACATGATAGCGTATGTATCCATGTTTGTTAACTGGTGTGGTTAAATGGGTTTTAAAAAAAAAAAAAAAAAAAACTTAGACACACATGAAAAACTTAAAACAAATCCTTATTTCCCGATGAATAGCCTTTGGACTATAACTTAAATAGGAAACTATATTTAGAAAGATTTTTCCTCCAAAAGCATTTTATTTTTAAAATCTGATTTAAATTTTTAAAAAATCCAATTATTATTTTTTAAAAAATCATTTTTTATTTTTTTTAAAAAATAACCATTGATTTTTATCCACCCTGATTACTATAAACCTATATCAATGCCAGTTCCGCAGATCCAAGTGGCCAAAACGGGCTAAGCTGATGGTGGTCCGAAACAGCTATCGGCTTTAGTACCGTGTTTCCCCTATTTTAAGACGTAGCCATAAAATAAGCTGCAGCGGGATTTTTAAGCATTTGCGAAATATAGGCCATGCCCTGAAAATAAGCCATACCTCCGCACTGCGCGTAGAGAGACTGCTGAGCGCCCCAGCCATCCAGTGGGACCCAGCACAATGGCCGCAGCAGGAGGAGGAGGAGGTGGCCTGCCGCGTCGGCGACCAGCAGCACCGCGCAGAGCTCCCCGAGCCTCCTGCCACGTTGCTGCTGCTGGCTCCCGGAGGCTTGGGGCGCGGCGCTGCTGGGCGCCTACCTGGCAGGCTGCCTTCGGGATCCAACAGCAGCAACGCAAGAGGAGGAGGAGGAGGCCTGCCAGGTCGGCGCCCAGTAGTGCTGCGTGGAGTGCCCCCAGCCTCCAGGAGCCAGCAGCAGGAACGAGTCCGAGGATTAACTTCACGAAAGAAGATTCCACCTCAACATTAGGAAGAACTTCCTGACAGTAAGAGCTGTTCGGCAGTGGAATTTGCTGCCAAGGAGTGTGGTGGAGTCTCCTTCTTTGGAGGTCTTTAAGCGGAGGCTTGACAGCCATCTGTCATGAATGCTTTGATGGTGTTTCCTGCTTGGCAGGGGGTTGGACTGGATGGCCCTTGTGGTCTCTTCCAACTCTATGATTCTATGATCTCGCCGGCTTCCTCCGTCCCCTTGTTTTTTGGGTTGATGAGTTGGTTTGGAGAGGCAGGCAGCAGAAAGAGTGAGTGTGTGTGTGAGAGAGGGGGGGGGGACAAGCCCTCCCTTGCCGGCCAGGGGGTGGGAGAAAGGTCCCAGATTTTCAAGGTTCCCCCTCCTCCCTCTCCAAGTTTAATGGGTGTTTGGTGGCGGCGGCGTTATCCCCTGTCCGCCGATGTGAACCAGAGGAGAAGAGCAAGAGCTGTGAAGATGAGAGGAGGTGGAACAATGAGTTTATAGTGGAATGCCACCCTCCAGTGGCAATTTTGACAATTCGTCATTGCAGGCTGTCTCTTAAAGGGAGACCTTCACAGCCTCCACTCCCACACTTCCTTCTCATTTAATTAGACACAGGAGCACGGGTGGGGGGGGCTAGGTCCTCGCCATTCGGAGGTGAGAAAGCGAGCGAGGCAACGGAGCAGGGAGGGGACACGTTTGTTCAAGCGGGGCGGGGGAGGAAACCCACCCGATTGCTTCTGGGAGTCATTTAAAGCCACAGCGTCCCCTGGTAAAAGGTTGAGATTTCTTCACCATCCCTGTTTACTTGCTACAGCCTTTCGCTTTCTTCCCCTGTGTCCTGCCAGGTTGGCCCCTGATCCTGTTATGGCACTTAAAGTCTTTATTGGGCGGGTAATGAGACAACTTTATAGGGACAGGAAAAGGCTGGATCTTCCTGGAACTTTTTCTTTCTTCTGCCGCCGTCTGTGCGGCAGGAGGAGGCAGGCGCCTGGAACCATGCAGTACTTAACGGTAATTAAAAAAATAAGACACTCCCCCCCCCCCCGAAAATAAGCCATTGAGTAAAATAAATATAAGACAGTCTTAAAATAGGGGAAAGACGGGTAACGTTTTGAAACTTGGCCTGGCCTACGATAGTCTCTGACCAGGGGTGTTCTAGGCGGGCAAGGCCTCGCCCCCGTCAGCAGCCCTGCAGTGACCGCTTGCCCCCTGTCTCCTCTGGCACCCTTTCCCCACACAGGCGTGGGGCCCGGCTGCACCGACGAGACCCTCCTCTCGGCCATTGCCAGCGCCCTGCACACCAGCACTATGCCCATCACTGGGCAGCTCTCTGCCGCTGTGGAGAAGAACCCCGGAGTCTGGCTCAACACTTCCCAGCCCCTCTGCAAAGCCTTCATGGTGACCGATGAGGACATCAGGTCAGTGAGGCTCCCTGGAGTAGGGAAAGGTTCTTTCTCTCTCTCTCTCTCTCTTCCTTTATCTCTCTCTCCCCCTTTCTTTCTCACTCCCCCTATTTATCTCTCTGTCTCTGTCTTTATCTTGATCTCTCCCTCTTTCTTTATCTCTCTCTCTTTCTCCCTTTTGTTATCTCTCCCTGTTTATCTCTTCTTTCTTTCTTTCTTTCTTTCTTTCTTTCTTTCTTTCTTTCTTTCTTTCTTTCTTTCTTTTTCTCTTTCTTTCTTTCTTTCTTTTTCTCTTTCTCTCTCCCTTTCTCTCTGTCTCTTTATCTCTCCCTCTTTCTTTCTCCCCCTTTTTCTCTCTATTTCTATTTTTTATCTATTTTCTCTTTTTATCTCTCTTTCTCTCTCCCCCCTTTCTTTCTCTCTCTTTATTTATCTCTCTCCCCCCTTCCTTCCTTCCTTCCTTCCTTCCTTTCTCTCTCTCTTATCCTCTCTCTCTTTCACAATTACTACTACTACTACTACTATTCAATCTCTGCAATATCCTTGTTGAGCTGAGCTGGCCTTAACTGCGCCCAGTATTCCAACCGCCAACCTTTTCTTCCTCTTGTGGCCGTTTCTGTTCTTGCTCCTTGAGGGTCCCATCTCCTTGACCGCAAAGGGGTCTCCGCACAGGTCTCCCAGGCATGCGGCGGAAAACGCAGAGCAGCTGCCGAGACAGGCGGTTGTGGAGAGGGGGGCTATGCCACTGTCCCCCAGCCTCATTCAGCTTTCCTTCCCTCCGCAACAGGAAACAGGAAGAGCTCGTACAGCAGGTACGGAAGAGGCTAGAAGACGCTCTGATGGCTGACATGCTCGCTCACGTAGAGGAGATCGCGAGGGACGGCGAGGCGCCCGAGGAGAAGGCCTTGGGGGACGAAGACGGGGAGGAAGAAGAGGAGGAGGAGGAGGAGGACGTGGATCGCGGGCCGGAGGTGGAGAGCGTATAGTCCAGGTAACAATACCCTCAGTTGCTCCAAGGGAAACTCTGTAGCTCCGTGGCAGAGCAGGCAGGCAGGAAAGAAAGACTTCTTCCATGTCTGAATCCCTAGAGGGCTGCTGCCAGTCAGTGCAAGCCAGGGTCCGCAGCTCCCTTGACCAATTGTGTTATTTCTGCGGCAGCCCTGTGGGTCTCAGGAGCCCAGTTATGCCCCCCCCCTTCCCCACAGAGCTGGCAGCCCCTCACCCTTTTCTGAACACCCTCCCTTGTGGAGTGTTCCCTCGGCCTCCTCTCCTTGGGAGTCCTCCGGGCAGCCGCTGGTCTCTGAGCTGCCCCAAAGAGAGGTGCCTCCTCACGCTGCCCCACAGGGGCCTGGGAAGAGGATGCCCCCAGCCTCAGTGGCCCAACGGAGACCGGACAAAGGTGGACGTGAGGCCAGCAGCTTGCCTAGGGGGGGAGGCAGCAGCGGGCGCTGCCAGGCCTGCATGGCGGAAAGGCTCCCCTTCAGCACCGGGCACTCAGCTCCCAGGCTGGCATTGCAGACAGCAAGCACAGGAAAGGCTGCTTGCCTGACCGGCCTCCCACTAGTCTGTCCACTCCCAACAGCAAGGGCTGGCGGACTGGCTGGCTGGGCTCCCTCACCCACTAGGTTGGTTACTCCGAGGCCGCCCCAGCTCCTGGCACCCAGCACCCCCTGGCCAGCCCCAGAGGCACCGTTCGCCTGCGGAGCTTGTAGCCAGGGCTGCTGCAACAAACAGCCATGCAAACCTTTGGGCAGCAGAGATGCGAGTGGGCATAGGAGGAGGGAGGGAGGGAAAGAGGGTCGGAGGCCAGTGTTGCAGACCCAAAATGTTTAAACAAGGTGCTAGTCCTCTGTGATGGATCAAGTCTCTTTCTATCTCTCTTCCTTCAGGGAGTCCCTCTTGAGAATCCTAGCCTTTCCTCGCTCCGCGATGGGGCGAGCTTGCCATCGGACAGCATCGCATGCCATCTCCGCAGCCGCCTGGAGGTGCCTCCAGCCTCCGGTCGTCTTCAGCCTTTATTTGCCGGAAGCTTGAGAATCCAGTGGCTCAGTAGATCCTGGCTAGCTTGAAGATGGACTTTACTAAAATCCGTACTCTTTCTCTCTCTCTCTTCTCTCTCTCAACCCACCCCCACCACCAATTGTTATTTTCTCAAGTGTTAACAGGGAAGGAACTCGGAGAAACTCCAAACATGAACTACTCCATCTTTTATTTCCAGGGCAGCGATGCAATTTGCCCTGGTGGTGGCTGTTTTTAATTATTAATTAGCAGACACGTACCCAAACTTAACGTCCTCTTTCAGCTTAAGGTAGAGGCACCGTTTTTAAATGGGAACCACCTGTCCCATACTTTGTTTGTTTGCTTCAGTTGTAGATAATCCTTCCTTCTGCGAAAGCTTGCCATGGGATTTTTGTGTGTGCGTTGGTGTGTTTCCATCTGACTTGGGGGGGGAGGGCATTTTCAAGACTTGTCCGGTCTTCCCAGAGGTGTAACGGGGGGGGGGGGTCCTTCCCATAGGAAGGGAACGATAACCGTCTCGGGGGGCCCAAAAGCTGCCAGACGTTTTGTGTGGATCTCTCAAAAGTGCAGACATTTGGGGTTACACACACAAAGTCCATTTATCCAGTGGCAATGTCGGAGGGACCCATTTGGAGAAAACTTTCGTAAGCTTAAAGGTGCTGTATCATTTGTGTTTTTAATGACCAGTGCATTGCGAGGGCGGTATATACTGACCTCTCCAAATCCGTTTTACTAGATTCAAATCATTTGCTTGGGGGTGGGGCAGGTGGGGGGCCTTTTTTGCTCCTCGCACGCAATTAGAAGCAATAGATTGAAAGTGCCGCTTGTCCTTGGAAGAGGGGAGCTGAGCTCATCCGGTTTTGCAGCGATGCAGAATCTGCCTTATTAGACGTGTTCAGCATCGTACACGGAGTAAACCTCACAACACAAAGCTGTCACAAAATTGGGCTTGCTTGGAATTAGCGCAACGCTTGCGCCGAGGAGCCGGCACGTCGCCGTGCAAAACCATGCAAAAATCTGCAGGTTTTAATTGCACCGTTGCTGTACAATAATCTGTAGGTTTTAATGGCACTGTTGCCGTGCAGAAATATTTGGGTTTAAATTGCACCGTTGCTGTGCAGAAATCTGGGTTTTAATCGCACCGTTGCCATGCAGAAATCTGTTGGTTTTAATCGCACCGTTGCAAAAGTCTGTGGGTTTTACTTTTTACCCGCGCTTGTTCTGAACCTATTTAAACCATTGCTTTCTGGAGCCACACACAAGGACGGGAACCTGTGGCGGAAAATCCTGGCTTGTTTTTGCCGCCCGGGACCCATGCAGTTTTCAGCTTTGGTTCAGCGTAGCACCTGCCCCCTCCCGCAATCCCATCTCCAGTGCTGGGGTTTTTTGCCATCCCACCTGCCAGCTCCACATTGGTGCTTCCAAACCACTTATGGGATTGTTTCTGTGGGGCTCCGCACTGCACCCGGTTCATTGACCATCCCTGCTACTGAATTTTGTCCATTTCGGTGTGGGTGGGTGGGTGGGTGGGTGTGTGTGTGTGTGTGTGTGTGTGTGTGTGTGTGTCAGTGTCATAATCCCAGAAGCGCGAATTTTCACTCCGTTCCGAAGCAGTTTTTGAAGACTCCCTTTTGGGTAGGGGAAGTTAGGAGAGGCACATTCTTACAATGGAGGGATTTACCCGTTTTGTACACACACAAATGCCTGTCTTTCCTTTCCTCCTCCCTCTCCTTTTTTTTCTCCACCTGCGGTTCCACCTTTTCAGGTAACTCCATGCAAAGCTTCTCCTTTTAAGGTTTCGCCGGAAGTAAAAACGGCACCGCGAGCTTCTCTCGCTCCCTGCGATGTTGCCATAGCAGAAACCTTGTTCCTGCCGCACGGACAGGAACTTTTGCGGTGTCTGGTCACTACCCGGTGGTCCCCGTCCGAAGCGAGTTTCTTTTATTCCTCGAAGCGACTTTTCTCTCTACTGCTTTTGCGGGGTGGGGTATAGTGCGGGGTTTTGCAGCTTTTAGAAATTTCGCGGCAATTCAGGAGCCCCTTCTCTTCCCCCCCCCCTCGCCTCCTTAGCACTAACTGATGGTGTCCTTTCAGCCGTGATCATATTTGTAATATTTGTTTGGGGGGGACTATTAGTTTTGTAATTAAAAAGGGAAAAAGAAAACACTGTTTTCCGTACCTTCTTCCCGTCTGTTTCTTTTAACGCTTGGCAAGAAAACATCGAGCTTGAATGCAAGCTGTTTTGCGACCTCAAGGCTGTGGAGTTGGAAAAGGATTGGGAGGTGGAGGAACGTCGCTGAGAAAAGGATCAAGCATCTTGCCTTCTAAAAAATTTGCCGCAACTGCTCTTGTGATCTCCTCCTGGCGCTCAGGAAATCTCTGTACCCGCTGGGCTTTTGCTCAATGAGGTGGTAGAACAGTTCACCACTTTCCCCATTTGGAAATAATAATAATAATAAGTGTTGGAAGGAGGAAGTTGGGAAGAGTGTCACTCTGTGCTTTTTCCAAGGCTCGGATTAATTCTACCAGATCTGCATTTCCCCCAGATCACTTAGAAAGCTCACTCTTTGCTTTTCCCCTTCCTTGGGTGGGTGCAGCTGATCCAGTGAAGTAGCGGGGGGAATCCCAAACGTTTGGCACCCTCCACGAGGGGTTTCACTTTTAATTTGTATTCCGCCTTAAGGCGGTTTGCAAGCTGCAAACAAAATAAACGGCAAGGATTGTGTACATTGTACCGGTAGTACAGTGGTACCTCGGTTTATGAACACAATTGGTTCAGGAAGTCTGTTCATAAACTGAAGCGTTCATAAACGGAAGCGAACTTTCCCATTGAAAGTAATGGAAAGTGAATTAATCCGTTCCAGATGGGTCTGCGGCGTTCGTAAACCGAAAGTTCGTAAACCGAGGTGTTCATAAACCGAGGTTCCACTGTAGAGGTGAAACACTGAAAATTAGAATATCGTCGAAGAATGCATTTATTTCAGTAACGCAACATAAAAGGCGAAACCAATATCTGAGATAGATGCATGACATGCAAAGCAAGATATGCCAAGCCTTTATTTGTTGTAATTATTTGTCGTTAGGCAGGTCAATTATAAATGGAATGTAATTAATGAAATATAATAGCAATGTTTATTTTTATATTATTGTAACTAATTGTTTTATTACTGTGGAATTTCCAAAAGAAAGCCTTTGTAACAATTAAAAGAAAAAGAAAAAATAATAAGTAGCATTACTGAAATAAATGCTCTTTTCGACGATATTCTAATTTTCCGAGTTTCACCTGTATAATAAAGACTGGGGGGGGGGATTTGTGGACTATTTGAAATGTCACTGTACATGTAGAAACTCGCTAGCAAGATTAAACCAGGCATAGGCAAACTCTGCCCTCCAGCTGTTTTTGGGACTACAATTCCCATCATCCCTGACCACTGGTCCTGTTAGCTAGGGATGATGGGGGTTGTAGTCCCAAAACATCTGGCAGGCCGGAGTTTGCCTACGCCTGACTTAAACCAAACACTTAAAATTAATGTTAAAAAAAATAACTAGGTGATAAATTACGAATTGTAGGAAAGGCAACGTTACAGATTTTAAAAAATGATAAACCGTAAAAGTAGTGCAAGTCAAAATAGATATATTTGCTGGGAAACGTTGGGTTTTTATGTCGAAACATTCCTGAAGAATTGAAAAGTAAAATTTATGGAAAACTGCATCGGCCCAAGCTATTGGAGGTGTTGTTCTGGTCAAAAGATCTTACTCCCAGATAAATTACAGCAGTTGCATAGCTTGGTCCCAGATACAGGTCCAAACATGATATATCTAAATAGGGCTAGGAAGGACCTTTTGCCCAGAAAGAGACTTGCTAATAGCCAGGGTGGGAGATAGGTCTGCATGCAGCCCAGAGCACACACAAAAAAATATATACATATAAAAGAGCCCCTGTTAAATCTGGAATCCTTTTGTAAGTAATTGGGGAGGGGGAAACACACACACACCCCAAAAATGCCCAACTTCCTTTTGGATGGCATCGCCATCCTTTAAAAAAGAGGAGGGACGGAGGAAGGAAGGATGAAAGGAAAGGTAGGGAGAGAAGGAAGGAAGGGAAGAGGGAAGGATGGCAGGAAAGAGGGAGGGGGAAAGGAAAGAAGGATGAAAGGGGAGGGAGAGAAGGGATGGAAGGAAGGAGGAAAGTGAGGGACGAAAGGGAGGGGAAGGAAGGAGGAAAGAGGGCAGGAAAGGGATGGATGGAAGGAAAGAGGGAGGGAAAGAAGGAAGGGACGGAAAGGGAAAGAAGGATGGCAAGAAAGAGGGACTTATGAAGAAGTGTGCATGCACACAAAAGCTCATACCAAAATAAAAACTTAGTTGGTCTTTAAGGTGCTACTGAAGGAATTTTTTTATTTAGGAAAGAGGGAGGGGGAAAGGATGGAAGGAAGGAAAGGGACGGGAAGAAGGAAAGAGGGAGGGAGGAAAGGAAGGAAAGGGAAGAAATGAAGGAGGGAAGGAAGGATAGAATGAAGGGAAGGAGGAAAGGAAGGGAAGAATGAAGGAGGGAGGGAGAGAAGGAAGGATAGGGAGGGAAGGGAAGGAAGGAAGACGATCCGCAGCAGCAGCAGCAATCCCCCCCCTTCCCGTTGCCCCCCCCGGGTCCAGGGAGGCGAGGAGGGCGTGGCTGTGATTTGCCCTCCCTCCCCCTGCTTCTCCCCCCTGGGCGCATGCGCCCTCCCGGCCGCTCCTCCCGGCGCCGGCTCTCATTGTTGGGCACCGGGTGACGCGCGGGCGTCGCGGGGCGAGGCTGGGGCGCCTTGTGGGTGCGGAGGGGTGGCAGGCTTGGCTCCCCTCCTCCTCTTCCTCTTCCTCCTTTCCATCCTTCCTTCCTTCCCTCCCTCTCTTCCTTCCTTTCTTTCTCTCCTCCTCCTCCCTTGGATGGGCTTGCAAACCAAAGCGGGGGGCTGGGCGAAGGGGCTGGGTCTGGGGCGCGCGCAAAGGCGGGCGGCAGCTGGGGGCGGTGCGGAGCCCCCCCCAAAGCCGGCCGGGCTCCCAGGCTGGGGGGCCAGCAGGAGGAAGAGGAGGAGGAGGAGGGAGAGGGAGGAGGGGGCCGGGTTCAGGGGGAGGACCCGCCTGCCATGCCAAGCGCCCTCTGCCAGCTGGAGGGGGGCCCCGGCACCTGCTGCCCCCCTCCCGGCTTGGGGAGCCTGCTTCTGAACCCCCAGGTCCTGCCCCCCGCTTGCTTCGACCCCGACGCCATCCTCCTCCCCAAGGGAGGTGGCTCAGAGCATCCTTCTCCTCCTCCTCCTCCTGCGCCGGAAGACCACCAGGGAGATGAGGATGCTGAGGATGGAGATGGAGATGATGGAGAAGAGGACCCCTCGGCCGCTCTCCGCTTCGCCCTGGACCAGCTCTCCATCTTGGGCTTGGCCAAGGATGGGGAGGAGGAGGAGGAAGCGGCTAGAGGAAAGGCGGAGGAGGAGGGTAGAGGAGAGGAGGAGGCGCAGCAGCAGCAGCATCAGGAGGAGGCAAAGGATGGAGATCCTGGACCACTTGAGGCAGAGGGGCTGGACCACTTTGCCTATGCCGGAGGAGGAGGAGGAGGAGCAGCGCTGCCCCTCCTGGGGCCCGAGGGTGGCAGCGCCCGCCCAGCCGAGATCTTTGGGGCCTTCCCGGCCCACTTGGGGCACCCCCACACCCCGCAGCCCCCCCTGCTGGCCGGGCCCCTGGGCAGCATCGGCAGCCGCAAGAGGAGCGTCAACATGACCGAGTGCGTCTCTGTGCCCAGCTCGGAGCATGTGGCCGAAATCGTGGGCAGGCAAGGTAAATCCACAAAACCGTCAATGGATAGGTAACCGTGGGGGTGGGGGCGGGGGGGGGCTTCTGGTTTGCTTTGCCCACCTTGAACAGGAGCCCAGCAGGTAAGGAGCGACGGGGAGACACTTTCCGAAATGCGCAAATAATAATTTTATTGATTATACCCCACCCACCTGGGGTTATTCCCATTTGCATTGCCAGGACACCCACCTAGTAAAATTCACGTGGGGGTGATGGTCATTATTATTTTTTGCATGGGGGGGGCTGTGTTTTCCCGGAGCAGCCTCTCTCCTTAACTTTCTTTTAACCAAGAAATAAAATGGGCATCTTTTAGGCAGCGCCTTGCGAAGAAAAATCCCACTCTCTCTTGGAAATGGGACTTTCGTGGAGGGAGGGTGGAATTAGAGAACAGGCATGCTTGGGGGAGCTAAGCTAGAGGACACCCCGCCCCCAAATGGTCTAACATAAATATATGTTTACTGTTTTCAACATAGGATGGAAATTGAGGGAGGGGGGTATCTCTGACTTCCTCCCCACCCACCCCAAAAAAATCCCCACCACCACCACATTGCTTACCACCTGAATTTATAAATGCAGCCCTATAGAGCTTTTTCTCACAGGTTTTAAGGCCTCAAAAGATCCCTCCAGCCAGGAAATGCCTTAAACTTCAGGCCTATCTCATTTCTGCTTTGGGGTGAGGGTGGGGGGAAATCCCAAACAAACCCCAAATCCTTTTGTTCTTCTGTATCCTAGGAACAGAGAGAAGGGAAGGAAGTTTGGGGAGCGCTTGACTTTTTTTCATCCCAAAGTGAATTAAATCAATGTCTCTTTTATATCTGTCTCTCGCTTTTATAATTCGGAGAGAGACACACACACAGAGAGAGAGTTTAGGGATCTATGATTTTGGAAGGGGGCGGGGAAATCCCTCCTCTCTGGGAGACCCATGTCTGCCTGGGGGCAAGGCTTGCCTCACTTTGCAGAGCAACAAGACCCAGGTAAAACTGTCGAACACTTTGAACCTTCCACCAAATTTAAATAATAATAATTAAAGAAAAATGGGTTGCATCCAAACGAGCTCTGCTCAGGGTCGATGGGCCTGGAACGAACGGGCCTGAATTTCAGTGGCCTTACCCTGAGTAGGATGAACTTTGCCATCAGTCCTTTCTCCCCCACCGGAAAAAAAAACCCCTCCCCAAATTCCTGATGGACCTCCGTGTTGCCATTTGCTCTGTGGGCAGCTTTCTATCTTGTGGTTTTGAGATGCGCTTCCAAACTTCACCTTTTCAAAACAAACTTCACCCCTTTTTAAAAAAACAAACAAACCGACCTGTCTTTTGATTCCCTGCTTGGAAAAAGGGAGATATATATTTTAAAAACGGGCCAGAAAGGAGAGTAGGTCGAATATGAAACCTCCGCCCCTTTCCTTTTTGCAAAAAAAAAAAAAAAAAAATTACGGATGAAAGCAAACCTGCTTTTAAAGCATCTGTTTAGGTTTTGCAAACAACTGAAATGGAACAGTATCACACTCTTCCTGCTTTAAGCGTGGAACCGGTTGTGACGTACAATTCCCCCCACCCCAACATTTCCCCAAATCTATATATCTAAGGCTGGGCTTCCCGTGTACTGCAAACTTCCCTTCCTTTGTCCCTTCAGCCCTCCATCCTTAAGAGGCCTGAGCTGCTGTGCAATGTTCCTGGATTTCCAACTTATCGTTTTGGGTTTTGCTTGGGTGCAAATATTTTTATTTTCCCTAACGTTTTTTTTGGGGGGGGGTGCATCTCTCAACCCCCCCCCCCTTTAATCTTTGCTTTGTTCCCTTTGTGAGAGGGGCATGCTGTCTGGGAAGAAGTGACATCACGTTCCCTGCTTCCGATTGGGCTGTTCCGGGAGCACACACACCCTCTGCCCGCCCCCTGGACCACGCCCCTCTTAAATTCAGCTCCTATGCCCAGCTTCAATTTTTTGCACACAAGAGGGGATGGGGGGTGGGAGATGCATTGGGGTCAGGGCTGGATTTACATATAAGGTAAACAAGCTCTAGCTTAGGGCCCCGCTCTCTTGGGGGGGGGGGTCCAAAAAAAAATTAAAGGGAAAAACAACAACCTTGATGTACATTTCCATAATACAAGATAAAACACAAATAAAATAAAACCTTCATACAGCAACAGTGTTTTGTGTTGTGTAGGCTCCTGTGATGTATTATTATTATTTCATGTTATAGCAAGTGTCCAGAGACTAGAGTATGAGTCTTTGTAAATGGTGTTTCTAAAGGAACTTTTATTATTACCAAATGCCAATGTGTTTGCATTATTTAGTTTGTCATGAATAAAAAAAAATCATTTTAAGTTAGAGCTTAATAATTATTTCACAATTCATATACTTAATTGTATTTCACTATTCGTATTTTTTGTTTGTTTGTTTAGTGGTTTAGTCGTGTCCGACTCTTCGTGACCCCATGGACCAGAGCACGCCAGGCACTCCTGTCTTGCACTGCCTCCCGCAGTTTGGTCAAACTCATGTTCGTAGCTTCGAGAACACTGTCCAACCATCTTGTCCTCTGACGTCCCCTTCTCCTTGTGCCCTCCATCTTTCCCAACATCAGGGTCTTTTCCAGGGAGTCTTCTCTTCTCATGAGGTGGCCAAAGTATTGGAGCCTCAGCCTCAGGATCTGTCCTTCCAGTGAGCACTCAGGGCTGATTTCCTTCAGAATGGAGAGGTTTGATCTTCTTGCAGTCCATGGGACTCTCAAGAGTCTCCTCCAGCACCATAATTCAAAAGCATCCATTCTTTGGCGATCAGCCTTCTTTATGGTCCAGCTCTCACTTCCATACATCACTACTGGGAAAACCATAGCTTTAACTATACGGACCTTTGTAGGCAAGGTGATGTCTCTGCTTTTTAAGATGCTGTCTAGGTTTGTCATTGCTTTTCTCCCAAGAAGCAGGCGTCTTTTAATTTCGTGACTGCTGTCACTATCTGCAGTGATCAAGGAGCCCAAGAAGGTGAAATCTCTCACTGCCTCCATTTCTTCCCCTTCTATTTGCCAGGAGGTGATGGGACCAGTGGCCATGATCTTGGTTTTTTTGATGTTGAGCTTCAGACCATATTTTGCGCTCTCCTCTTTCACCCTCCTTAAAAGGTTCTTTAATTCCTCCTCAATTTCTGCCATCAAGGTTGTGTCATCTGCATATCTAAGGTTGTTTATATTTCTTCTGGCAATCTTAATTCCGGCTTGGGATTCATCCAGTCCAGCCTTTCTCATGATGAATTCTGCATATAAGTTAAATAAGCAGGGAGACAATATACAACCTTGTCGTACTCCTTTCTCAATTTTGAACCAATCAGTTGTTCCATATCCAGTTCTAACTGTAGCTTCTTGTCCCACATAGAGATTTCTCAGGAGACAGATGAGGTGATCAGGCACTCCCATTTCTTTAAGAACTTGCCATAGTTTGCTGTGGTCGACACAGTCAAAGGCTTTTGCATAGTCAATGAAGCAGAAGTAGACGTTTTTCTGGAACTCTCTAGCTTTCTCCATAATCCAGCGCATGTTTGCTATTTGGTCTCTAGTTCCTCTGCCCCTTCGAAATCCAGCTTGCACTTCTGGGAGTTCTCGGTCCACATACTGCCTAATCCTGCCTTGTAGAATTTGAAGCATAACCTTGCTAGCGTGTGAAATGAGCGCAATTGTGTGGTAGTTGGAAATCTGCATTCAGTTTCCTGTATCTTTCCCTATCTCCCTTGCATTTTGCTTGCCTCCTCTCCTCCGCTATTTGTAAGGCCTCGTTGGACAGCCATTTTGCTTTCTTGCATTTCCTTTTCCTTGGGATGGTTTTCGTTGCTGCCTCCTGTATAATGTTACGAGCCTCCATCCATAGTTCTTCAGGCACTCTGTCCACCAAATCTAAATCCTTAAACCTGTATCTCACTTCCACTGTGTATTCATAAGGGATTTGATTTAGATTGTATCTTACTGGCCCAGTGGTTTTTCCTACTTTCTTCAGTTTAAGCTGGAATTTTGCTATCAGAAGCTGATGATCTGAGTTACAGTCAGCTCCAGGTCTTGTTTTTGCTGACTGTATAGAGCTTCTCCATCTTTGGCTGCAGAGAATATAATCAATCTGATTTCGATGCTGCCCATTTGGTGATATCCATGTGTAGAGTCGTCTCTTGTGTTGTTGGAAGAGAGTGTTTGTGATGACCAGCTTGTTCTCTTGACAGAACTCTATTAGCCTTTGCCCTGCTTCATTTTGAACTCCAAGGCCAAACTTGCCAGTTGTTCCTTTTACCTCTTGATTCCCTACTTTAGCATTCCAATCCCCTGTAATGAGAAGAACATCCTTCTTTGGTGTCATTTCTAGAAGGTGTTGTAAGTCTTCATAGAATTGGTCAATTTCACTTTCTTCAGCACCGGTAGTTGGTGCATGAACTTGGATTACTGTGATGTTAAAAGGTCTGCCTTGGATTCGTATCGAGATAATTCTGTCATTTTTGAGATTGCATCCCATTACAGCTTTTGCCACTCTTTTGTTGACTATGAGGGCCACTCCATTTCTTCTACGCCGCGGGATTCTTGCCCACAGTAGTAGATATGATAGTCATCCGAACTGAATTCGCCCATTCCCGTACATTTTAGTTCACTGATGCCCAGGATGTCAATATTTATTCTTGCCATCTCATTTTTGACCACATCCAGCTTACCATTATCCATGGTATATTCATATACTTCTTCTTAACTGTATTTCAGTTTGACCATTACTTTGATAAAATACATATTTTGTTATGTGCAAATGGCTTTAGATACCTATTAGGTCAATCAGTGGCCTTATAGCATATATTCAACACACACACACACACACACACACACACACACACACACACAAACAGCGACAATTTGTTGTTGACAAAGGACAGCTGGACATAGAAAGGGCCCCGTTACCTTCAGTAGCTGAGGGCCACATCAAACCTAAATCTGGCCCTGGCCGCAGTAGTGACATACATAAATAACCTTTTTTGACACCTGGGTATTTCGGTCTGAAATATCCCCAACAAAAAGGACTCTGGTTTACTTGGGAAAGTACTTTTGAACATTTATTTCAACCGCGAGCTAACATTTTGACCTTTTCTCTTCCCCTTCCTCCTTTCCGCCCGGCTCCAGGGTGCAAGATCAAGGCCTTGCGAGCCAAAACCAACACCTACATCAAGACCCCAGTGCGAGGGGAGGACCCGGTCTTCATCGTGACGGGGAGAAAAGAAGACGTCGAAATGGCCAAGCGCGAGATCCTCTCGGCCGCCGAGCATTTCTCCATGATCCGAGCCACGCGGAACAAAGCCAGCGGCACGGGGGGCTCGGTCCTGGGGCCCCCCAACCTCCCGGGGCAGACGACCATCCAGGTCCGCGTCCCTTACAGAGTGGTGGGGCTGGTTGTGGGTCCCAAGGGGGCCACCATCAAACGCATCCAGCAGCAGACCCACACCTACATCGTCACCCCCAGTCGAGATAAGGAGCCCGTCTTCGAGGTGACCGGGATGCCCGAGAACGTCGACCGGGCGCGGGAGGAAATCGAGGCGCACATCACCATGCGCACCGGCTCTTTTGTCGATGTAAACACCGACAATGACTTCCACTCCAATGGCACCGACGTCTGTCTGGACCTCCTGTCCGGTGGCCCCTCCAGCCTGTGGTCGAAAGCCCCCAACCCGGCCCGCCGGGCCCTGCCCGGCCTCCGCAGTGACACTTCCCCAGCGGAGACCTTTTTCGGTGGCCCCGTTTCCGATGGAGCCCCCAGCAGCCCCTTTGGCTCTGGCTCCAGTGGCTTCCCCTTCAGCGACACCCCGGCCGGTGCGCTGGGCTCAGACGACGGCGACTTTGCCTTCGACTTCCTCCCCTTGGATCTGGCGGCGCCCGCCCACATCTGGTCTCCGTTTGAGCCCCCCGCCGACCCCCTGCAAACCTTCAGCCGGTCTTCCTCCTCGTCACACAGCGGTACTTCCCAGCGCCGCAAGAGCACTCCGCGGCACTCGCCCACCTTCCCAGAGGCCGCAGCGGCTCTGGAGCACCCCCTCGCCCGGCGCATCCCAAGCGACCCGGTCAACGCCCTCCCCTGGCTGCCGCCGCAGGGCTCCCTCTCATCGTTCTCCAACAGCACGGGCTACTCCTCGTCGTCCTCGCTGCCCGGGAGCCTCTCAGCCGCCTCGGGGTCCCCCACCGACTCCACCGTCTCCGAGGGCCCCCGCAAGGCTTCCCGCGAGTGCATGGTCTGTTTCGAGAGCGAGGTGATCGCCGCGCTGGTGCCCTGCGGCCACAACCTCTTTTGCATGGAGTGCGCCATGCGCATCTGTGGCCGCTCCGACCCTGAGTGCCCCGCCTGCCACACGCCCGCCACGCAAGCCATCCACATTTTCTCGTAGGCGAGGCGGGTCCCCGGGGTGGCCGGCGGCCCCGTTTCCCCACCCCACCCTTTTACGAAAACACGGCCGGCTTTTTGTGAACTTTCAAACTGTTTCTATGAACCTCTTTTTTTATATAAAAAGCACACACATAAACACGATGATTTGCGGCGGGGAGGGGAGCTCAAAACTCATCCGTTACGCCTTCGCTGCGTAATAAGCAAGATTTGGAGGTGGACGGGAGGGGAATTAAAAAATTTGGGGGAGCGGGAGGGCGGGGATGAAAGCAGATTTGCAGATTTCGAGAGGTGGGCCGACGGAAATATATTTTAAAACGATATTGTTTACAGGATAGCTTTAACTCTCGATCCGGGCACAACCTTTTTCTCCAAATAGCAGTATTTTCTTTCTCGCTTTTTTTTTACAAACACTAACGAAGGGAGCGAAAACCGAGGTCCGCATGCACTTTGAAAGGGGCCATGGTTGTATGTTTTGTTGTTCTTTAATCGAGAACACTGTCTATTAATATTTTTGAATATACGTTTTTTTGGGGGGGGGTTGGGGTTTTGCGGTTCCGGGTTTGTGGATTGCGTTTGGCTCAGTTCTACAGAACTAGTGTCAACGGGCCAAATTCACACCACGCATTTAAAGCAGAATAGCGCCACTTTGAAGAGTCCTGAGAATTCTGGGAAGTATACTTTTGAGGCGCTGAGAGTTGCTAGGACACCTGCACCCCGTTTCCCTCTTGGCGCTACAGTTCCCAGGGTAGTTTAGCAACCAGCCCCTCTTCCCAGGTAACTCTGGGAATTGTAGTTTTTACCGAGGGGGACTGGGGGTGGTCTCCTCCCCACTCTCGGCGCCCTGAACAAACTACGCTTCCCAGGACTTTATGGTGCCACAAACGCGGCCGTTATTCATGTCCCCGGACTGACGTTGGCCATGCCCACGGATCGCAATGGGTCTACTCTGTGTAAATGCCCAATCCAGCCCAATGTATCTGCCTTCCTTAGTCATACGCAGAGTAAACCCCTTCAGTGGGTTTAAATTGCATCAAACTGTTGGTTTTTGCAATGAGTCTTCTCCAGTTATGGCTGACGTTAGAGCTCAGGCATATTTAGGTGGACATACATATGTAATTTTTGTTGGTAAGACAAAGAAAACCCCGCTGTGCCCCCCCTCCCAAAAAAAAATCCATGCCACGAGAAGTGTGGGGTCATTTGGGGGTTCACCACAATCGGAAAAGATCGGGGGAATCGCCCATTATGCCAATTTAAGTCACAAATACGCACACACAGAAAGGAAAATTTGCCTGTATTCAGGGTTAGACCCATTTAAACGAATGTCCGTTAATTTCAGTGGGCCTACTCAAGAGCGGGGGCTAAACATTTAGTTGTACCCCATTATCACTCGTTTTCTTTTTCTCAGCCTGGTTGTTTTTTTTTAAAGAAAACTTATTTTTTACTTCTGTGTATATGTAGGGAATTTCTAGGGGAGAATAATTTACTTTATTGAATAAATTTTAAGAACTAAAATATATTTTATTTTTTAAAGAAAGTGGGGGGGGCTGGGACGGGGGGCGGAGCTTTATCCCGACTGTGGCTAAAGTTCTCATATATATATTTGGTGATCTCACTTGCCAATTACAAGAATTGTATGCAGAGATTTATTTTTTTGAACTTTCAGAGCCTTCTTAATAATAAGAATAAAATAATAAGAAGAATAAAGACTTTTTTTGCTACCGATGAAGAGCTTGTGTTTTGCAGCGTGGGGTCTGGGCGTTATTGTGGATAAACTTTCAAAGTTTAAGCATGTATCGTGCCTTACAACAGATTCTGGAGGGGACGTCCTGGACCTAAGCATTCCCCGGGGGCCAAATGTCTGGCCCTGGGAACACCCACCAAGCCACATTGCCAAAATTAAAAAAATGCACCTGGGCCCTTTGGTAAGTTGGCAACCTGAATAAGCAGAGGCACTGCAGCCAATGTGTGCATTTGGCAACCTCACAAGCTAACGTTCCTTAGAGACATTTACGCTTATGAGATACTCATAAACGATACAGTGGTACCTTGGTTTTCAAACTTAATCCGTTCCAGAAGTCTGTTCCAAAACCAGAGCGTTCCAAAACCAAGGCGCGCTTCCCCATAGAAAGCAATGCAAAATGGATCCATCTGTTACATACTTTTAAGAACAACCCCTAAAACAGCAATTTAGCATGAAATTTGCTGTCTTAACGAGACCATCAAGCCATAAAATGAAAGCAATAATCAATGTGCTGTACTATAAAATAATTTAGACAGTATTGTAGATGATAAAAATTAAAATATTTTTTTTCTTACTGCACTGATGATAGTCCGTGTTTGAATTGGGGGGGGGGCTTTTTATCCATTTCTGCAGTCATACAATCAGTAGCTGAACTGGGTTCCGCACAGTCACAAAAACAAATGAACCGAAAAAGCCTCAAAAACAAAAACGCAAAATAAAAAGCAAACTTAATCTGTTCCGGAAGTCCGTTTGACTCCCCAAATGTTCGGAAACCAAGGCGTGGCTTCTGATTGGTGCAGGCGCCCCGGAAACAATAGCTGACAGCCGCGTTGTACATCCGGCTTCCGAAAAACGTTTGAAAACCGGAACACTTACTTCCAGGTTTTTGCCGTTTGGGAACCAAGGTACCACTGTACTTTTAAAACATGTTTCGAGCTTTAAATTCTATTTGCCCCCTCGCTGGCTTTCCTCTGGGCAGCGAGTCTCAGCACCCCAGTTTTAAGAAACTTTCCCTCCCCACAAATCGAAGCACATAACTCGTAAATCGCCGGCAATGACCCAGACAGCTGGGTAGACCTTGCAGGGTCGCCGGGAGAACCATTCGCACAACCTTGAACACCTTGGAGGGAAGGTGGGCTACGAACCTTAGAATTAAATAACGTGAAACAAATTCCTTTTTCTTTTCCTAAAATTTATGGATGTAAAACACACACACACACGACCTCAGAGCAGTTTCACAAAAAGACAGAAATAAGGAAAAAATTACAATCTGATGTTTTGGACTCTCATTCCTTGGAGGTTTCAAAGCAGAGGTTGGGTGGCTGTCAATAATGGATGTTTTGGCTGAGATTCCTGCCTCACAGGGGGTTGGGCTGGATGACCTCTGGGGGTACCGCCGAACTCTGCGATTCCTCAATATCCATCACCGATAAACAAAGATATTCTTGTCTGCTCCGCATCTGTGGGCCAAGGGAGGTGGGTTTGTTACCCTATCTTTAATAGATGCCGAAAATCTAAAAGATGCCCGATACCAGCAAGGCATGCTGGGTAGCCTGAGAGTCTTCTAAATGATTTGAATTGGTTTGACATATAATCACATTGCAGCACTTTGTACCCTCTTATTTTATCTCTCTGGCTTGACTGAACCTATCGACTTCCCTCCCTCCCGTCGGACGGTTTACAAAATTAAACTTTTCATCTTCTTTGCGTTTTGCTTCGTTTCCTATCCTTGTTATATCATCATTACCTAAAACATTATATGACTCAACCTGAATAGGTAGCAATTTCACCTTACAGATCTTCAGATAGCCCTGCTAAGGATGTTGATTGCTTACAGTTGTCTTTCAAATAGAATATAAATTTGGTCCAGTCTTTTTGGAATGCTTGGTCTCGCCGGTTCCGGGTTCTTCCCGTCAGTTTCGCCAATTCTGCAAAGTCCATCATCTTCATCCACCACTCTTCTTTCGTTGGTAATTCCTGTTGTTTCCATTTTGGGGCTAATAAAATTATTGCCGCAGTTGTTGCACATAAGAACAACTTTTTATCTTGTCTCGGTATCTCTCTACCCACTGTACCCAATAAAAAAGCTTCTGGCTGTTTTTTTTTTAACAAAGGTGTTTTTAAACATTTTCCTTAACTCATTATATATCATTTCCCAGAAAGCTTTTACCTCCTTATATATCATTTCCCAGAAAGCTTTTACCTCCTTACACGTCCACCGCATATAGGAAAAAGTACCTTCCTTTCCCTTGCATTTCCAACATTCATTTTTTGTTCTATACATTTTGGCCAGTTTAACTGGTGCCCCAGCCAACTTGGCTCAATGGGGATTCGAATCCTGCTCTCTCCTGGGTCCCCGTCCGGCGCTCTAACCACTGCACAGTGCTGCTTCTCGACATTGCTCTCCCAAGAAGACAGGCTCCCTGCCCCGAGGACATCGCAGTTCCCAATTTTGACACAGGGGAGGCTGGAGATTTAAAAAAATATCCTTGACTTTAAAAAAAAGCCACAATGCCAAGATTAAAATGCACCTGGGTCCCTTTGGTAAGTTGGCAACCCTAATAAGCAGAGGCGCTGTGGCCAATGTGCGCATTTGGCAACCTCATAAGTTAATGGGTTTTTTTTTTAAAGAAATATCTTATAAAAAAATACAGCCTGCCATAATTAATGGATTTTAGGAATACAAGGAGCTGCTCATCTCCTTTCCTACCAGCAGAGGGCGGCAGCGGAGAATAAAAACGTGGCTTTCGAATAAATCTGAATTTTTTAGCCAGACCTGAACTTGCACTTGATAACTCAACCTCGGCTTCTCAATTTTGCCAACAAAGTCATACAGAAAGAATCTGCGTTTGCTGTCTCCTATTGCAGGTAAGACTTACCCAAATATCTTCGCCAGGGAATCGTTTTAACCTACCGTTTTATTAATTTTATTCTTTTCTTAAACTGCCTTGAGTTGTTGTTTTTTTGTTTTTTTGTTACAAGTGGTGCACAAATTGTACGAAATGAAATAAAAAAAAATAGTGATAGCTGAAGACGTGATCTTTGGTTTCGATCAGTTTCTAATTTTACCGGTTTCAAATTCGGTCCTCCACACTCAGATTGAAAATTTTCTTTTCCTTTCCTTTCTTCCTCAAGGAAGTTCTCTGGATATCCTGAAGCTTGTATCCAATTTTTGCACAGATATTTCCAAAATCACTTCCCTTGACGTAATAAATTACAGCGCCGTAGAGTTTGAGGGGACCCCGGGCGGGCATCTAGCCCAGCCCCCTGCAATGCAAGAATCCTTCCCCCAATGTGGGGCTTGAACCCACCACCCTGAGATGAACAAGCTCATGCTCTTGCAGGTGAGATACTTCTCTGTCATTTTCACAAATATATGCATTTATATCTCGCTTTACACTACTATATGCATTTGGTGGTGATTTGCAGGCAAAATTCGAGAAGCGGGAATCTCCAAGATCGGCTGCATAGGGAGATCCTAGACATTGGCACACACATCGCCGAATTGGGGCCTGAGAGCACCTTGGCCCTCAGGATTGCGGGCTTTGAAGCCAGTGCTGTGCCCAGGGCCGGATTTAGGTACTGAAGGTAATGGGGCCCTTTCTATGTCCAGCTGTCCTTTGTCAACAACAAATTGTTGCTTTTTTGTGTTGAATATATGTTGTTGTTTAGTTGAGTCTGACTCTTGGTGACCCCATGGACCAGAGCACGCCGGGCACTCCTGTCTTCTACTGCCTCCCGCAGTTTGGTCAAACTCATGTTCGTAGCTTCGAGAACACTGTCCAACCATCTCATCCTCTGTTGTCCCCTTCTCCTAGTGCCCTCCATCTTTCCCAACATCAGGGTCTTTTCCAGGGAGTCTTCTCTTCTCATGAGGTGGCCAAAGTCTTGGAGCCTCAGCTTCAGGATCTGTCCTTCCAGGGAGCACTCAGGGCTGATTTCCTTAAGAATGGATAGGTTTGATCTTCTTGCAGTCCATGGGACTCTCAAGAGTCTCCTCCAGCACCATAATTCAAAAGCATCAATTCTTCGGCGATCAGCCTTCTTGATGGTCCAGCTCTCACTTCCATACATCACTACTGGGAAAACCATAGCTTTAACTATACGGACCTTTGTCGGCAAGGTGATGTCTCTGCTTTTTAAGATGCTGTCTAGGTTTGTCATTGCTTTTCTCCCAAGAAGCAGGCGTCTTTTAATTTCGTGACTGCTGTCACCATCTGCAGTGATCAAGGAGCCCAAGAAAGTAAAATCTCTCACTTCCTCCATTTCTTCCCCTTCTATTTGCCAGGAGATGATGGGACCAGTGGCCATGATCTTGGTTTTTTTGATGTTGAGCTTCAGACCACATTTTGCGCTCTCCTCTTTCACCCTCATTAAAAGGTTCTTTAATTCCTCCTCGCTTTCTGCCATCAAGGTTGTGTCATCTGCATATCTGAGGTTGTTGATATTTCTTCCGGCAATCTTAATTCCGGCTTGGGATTCATCTAGTCCAGCCTTTCGCATGATGAATTCTGCATATAAGTTAAATAAGCAGGGAGACAATATACAACCTTGTCGTACTCCTTTCCCAATTTTGAACCAATCCGTTGTTCCATATCCAGTTCTAACTGTAGCTTCTTGTCCCACATAGAGATTTCTCAGGAGACAGATGAGGTGATCAGGCACTCCCATTTCTTTAAGAACTTGCCATAGTTTGCTGTGGTCGACACAGTCAAAGGCTTTTGCATAGTCAATGAAGCAGAAGTAGACGTTTTTCTGGAACTCTCTAGCTTTCTCCATAATCCACATACTGCTTAAGCCTGCCTTGTAGAATTCGAAGCATAACCTTGCTAGCGTGTGAAATGAGCGCAATTGTGCGGTAGTTGGAGTATTCTTTGGCACTGCCCTTCTTTGGGATTGGGATGTAGACTGATCTTCTCCAATCCTCTGGCCATTGCTGAGTTTTCCAAACTTGCTGGCATATTGGGTGTAGCACCTTAACAGCATCATCTTTTAAAATAGTTCAGCTGGAATATCATCATTTCCACTGGTCTGGAGAAGGAACTGGAAAACCACTCCAGTATTTTGCCAAGAAAACTCCATGGACAAAGACAACAGGCATATTAAAGTTGAATATATGCTATATGGTCATTGATGGACCTAATAGGTATCTCAAGCCATTTGCCCATGTTGCCCTACAACCAGTCCATGCAGAATGTAGTCACCGAATATATATAAATGAGCAAATCAGTGATATTTTAGGGAGCAGGCTAACAGGCGGGGGCCATGACTTACATCCTAGGAGCCTACACAACACAAAACACGGTTGCTGTAGATAGGTTTAATTTTATTTGTTTTTTATCTTATATTTTGGAAATGTACACCCAGTTCCCCCCCTTTAATTTTTTTGGGGGCCCCCAAGAGAGTGGGGCCCTAAGCTAGAGCTTGTTTAGCTTATACATAAATCCGGCACTGGATATTGGGACAACTCAGTAACCCCAGGAACGATTTCGCACGGACTATGTGATTCTTCCACCATCGTTCGGACGGACAGACGCTTGATCCCACGTCAATAACTCATGGACTCTGCTGATTTTGCCGCCGTTCTGCTCGTCCGATGGTCTTCTTCGATGGTTTGCCCCCCTTCCTGGAAACGCTTAAACCAATCGTATGCCGCCTTTCAAGTTACAGCTTCATCTCCGTACAAACGGTGAGCGTTTTGTGGGTTTCCGGTACCGATTGTACATTCAGATATTTCTCGCTGTCCGGTTTCTGTGACCGTTTGCCAAACTTGTATGATCTCTAATTCTGCAGCCAGGCTTTTGAATGGCACTGGCTAGAAGGGCTCTCTTTGCAGTAGCTCCATTGCCTACTGGTTTGTTCTGGGCACAACAACTTCAACAACAACCAGGGGTTTTTATCAGGGGAACTCACCTGGACTCAGTTCCAGAACTTCTCCAGAACTTTCATGTAGATGCCATTCTAGCAAAGAAAAGAGGTGTTCGTGCTGAGTTCTGGCACCTCTTTTTTTCTAGACAAATAGCACTAATAATAACAATAATAATAATATTTATATGCCACCCATCTGGTTGTTTTGGGGGGTGCAATGGGGAGGAGAAGCCAGACACACATCCTTGAAGGAAAAGTGGGTCACAAATATAATAATTTATAACATGCACTGCTTATAAACGCCACCTCCAACTCCTCGAAAGATTCCATCAACGGTGTCTCCGGAAAATTTTACACATCACTTGGGAAGACAGGCGAACGAATGCCAGTGTACTGGAAGAAGCAAAGATCACCCATGTCAAAGCAATTCTTCAACATCAACTTCATTGGACTAGTCTTGTTGTGCGGATGCCTGATGACCGTTTTACAAAGCGACTCCTCTATTCCGAACTTAAGAATGGAAAGCGTAATGCTGGCGGTCAACAAAAGGGGTTCAAAGACTGTCTCAAGGCAAATCTTTAAAAATGTAGTATAAACACCAACAACTGGGAAACACTGGCCTGCTGTGAGTGCTCCAGTTGGAGAACAGCCTTGACCAAAGGTGTCCTGGGCTTTGAAGACACTCGAACTCAGGACGCAAGGGAGAAACGTGCTAAGAGGAAGGCACATTTGGCAAATCCACACCATGATCAAATCCCGCCTGGAAACCAAAGTCCCCACTGTGGAAGGACGTGTGGATCCCGAATTAGCCTCCACAGTCACTTACGGACTCACTGTTAAGAGCGTGTTTATGAAAGGCAATCTTACTCGGCTACGAGGGATCGCCAAAGAAAGAAGAATTACATAATTCATTGGTTTCGTAAAATTTATACGATGCTGGATGGTGGTGGTGGGGGAAACCTCAAAGCAGTTTACATAATGATGAAATGATAAAATCAATCAAAAAAACAACTCTCAACCCTACTTTAATGCAGTCAACAAGGTGGCAGAGGTTTTATAAGCAGAGGTTGGATGGACACCTGTCCTGGATGCTTGAGCTGTGATTCCTGTATTGCAGGGGGTTGGACTAGATGACCGCTGAGGATCCCCTTCCAACTCCTCTGATTCTCTGACTAGCTAAGCTCTGAGCGTGGCTGATGCTGTTTCCCATCTCTGTGACATCTCCCCGAGCCCCAGTGACCTGATTCCGGTT
Organism: Zootoca vivipara; assembly: GCF_963506605.1. NCBI lineage: Eukaryota > Metazoa > Chordata > Lepidosauria > Squamata > Lacertidae > Zootoca > Zootoca vivipara. The sequence continues at coordinate 1,882,096 of NC_083281.1, read as the reverse complement.
TTTGCAGATAGAGAGGCAGCGTCCCCACCCCCTTACCAAATCTTTTGAGGTCACCCAAATGAGGCTGCTCTCCCGCAAACGCCGCGTTTACGCAACACGAATCGGGGCAGCGACCAGGCCCTGGGCTGCTTGGGGTTGGCGGTGATGCCAACAATGAAGATAATTCGAGGGTGGGAACGTAGCCCTCTGCAAAGCGGCCCTCTGGTCCAAATCTCTGCCTCGGACTCACGTCCTTTTCCCCCTGCCCTCATCTCCTCTCTAATTGTCCCGAATCACCGATGGCCATTGATGGATCCCGGTTGCCGTGGCAATAGATGAATAGGGACCAGAGATTGGCCACGGAAAATGGAGCGAGGAAAAGGATGCTTAATGCTTTATTATTATTATTTTTTCCACCTGGTAACAACTAAATCTCTCCGTCTGTCTATATTTGTTGTGCTGGAGACGAAGCCATTTGGTAGCGAATAATAAAGGCTGTGAATGGACGGCAGGCCTCTTTTTCATGCCTCGGAGACAGGCAGGGGGTCCGCAAGGAATAATAATAAGAAGAATAAACTCTGTTGCCTTATAGGGTGGGGGCTGTCCTCAAGTTATTGTGCGAAGGGTGTGTGTGTTTGTGTGTGTGTGTTTTGATAAGAGAAAGGAGCATTGCTTATTGTCCTGCCAGGCAGAACAAACAAAAAGGATGTTGTGGGTTTGTAGGACACCGTAGAATCTTTGTTGTTGTTGTTGTTTGTGTGTGTGTATGTGCGTGAGCTGGGAAGTGAATTGGTTTTCCTTTGAAATGTGTGTCGAGGAGGAGGGGGCGGAGGGGAGAGCTCCGGGCTGCTCCCCACCGCAGAACCGGAGATGGGGGAACCTCCATGGTCAGGAGCAGTCTACCTCTGTCCGCCCTGTCCATTCGGGGCAGGCAGCAGAGGTCCTAGTCGTGGTCACCCCATCGCTGGAGGTGCCAGGCTCCATGTCGGCAGACACAGAAGGCTAGCCTGGTTTGGGGATATTTTGGTTTCCGTTTGGAAACGAAGGCTGGTCTGTTAGGGCCTCCTGGCACCCTAACTACGGTACTGTATGCCCCCGAAGGACCAGGTGCGCAGCCTGGGGGTCATTTCGGACTCACAGCTGTCCATGGAGGCGCAGGTCAATTCTGTGTCCAGGGCAGCTGTCTGTCAGCTCCATCTGGTACGCAGGATGAGACCCTCCCTGCCTGCAGACTGTCTGGCCAGAGTGGTGCATGCTCTGGTTATCTCCCGCTTGGACTACTGCAATGCGCTCTAAGTGGGGCTCCCTTTGAAGATGACCAAGAAACCACAACTAATCCAGAATGCGGCAGCTAGACTGGGGACTGGGAGCGGCCGCCGAGACCACATAACACCGGTCCTGAAAGACCTACATTGGCTCCCAGGACGTTTCCAAGCATAATTCTAAGGGTTGGCGCTGACCTTGAAAGCCCTAAATGGCCCTGTATACCTGAAGGAGCGTCTCCATCCCCATCGTCCAGCCTGGACACTGAGGTCCAGCTCTGAGGGCCTTCTGACGGTTTCCTCCCTGCAAGAAGTGAGGTTACAGGGAACCAGGCAGAGGGCCTTCTTGGCGGTGGCGCCCTCCCTGTGGAACTCTCTTCCACCAGATGTCAAGGAAATAAACAACTACACAACTTTTAGGAGACATCGGAAGCATGGGTGCAGCCCATATTTTTGTCTAGCTTTTATTAATGGGGGGGCAGAACCTCAAATTTGTATTGATTTTGATTGATTTCAGGGTTTCCAATCCGCTGCAACGCAGGAATTTCAACTGAAGGAATTTTAACCTCTGCTTAAAAATCTCCAAGGAAGGAGTGTCCTTCTGGGGGAATCCGTCCCACTGTCAAGCAGCTCTTACTGTCAGAAAGTTCTTCCTGATGTGTTGAGTCGGAATCTCCTTCCTTGCAACTTGAAGCCATGCGTTCGAGTCCTACCCCTCCAGAGCAGGAGAAAACAGGCTCCCCTCCCCTTCTTCCATGCGTCAGCCCTTCAGATATTTGAAGAGGGCTGTCCTATATCTCTTCTCAGTCTCCTTTTCCCCAGGCACAACGGACCCAGTTCCTTTGACGGCTCCTCATCAGACTTCGCCAAGATGGCGGCACCCAAGCTGAGGCCTGTATCAGCCGTGGTCCGCATGGTCCCTCCAAAAATGCAGTTTAAAATCCGCACAGCATTTAGCACATCGCAGTTGCATAAAAATATTTAAGCAGTCCGCTGGGACTCTTGGCCATTCCCAAGTGCTCCCCAGAGGGGGCGAAGGAGCCTGAGAATCACTACCCAGCGGGGTATCTCAGAAAGGGCATTGGCGGGCATCGCGCCATGTGCTCTGATCAGCTGCCCAAGACCTCCTGCCCGAGAGGAGGCAAATTCCCTTGCAAAATTGACATGGGTCTCGTCCGGCCTTTGTTCACAGCCCTCCAAAATGGCCTCCAGTGGAAGAGTAGAGGGTGTTTTTTGGGGAGGCAAGGGCGATGCTTCAATCCCACCCAACATTGCCTGGCGATGCTTCAATCCCAAATTCTCCTTTCGAAGCCTTTGCCGCTGCCGCCGCTCTTTCCCCAGCCTTTCCAGGTTTTGTTTTTTCTCCGTCTGGGGGTTCGCCCCACGTGGTGTGTGCCCCCCAACAAAAAACAACAACGCCCCACCCTGCAATAAGCGGCAGAACCACACCCGTTAAAAACCACTTTGGAGCTGGGCTGTCAGCCCCGATCTATCAGCGCCGACTCCCACCGCCATCTTTCCCCCTCAATGAGCTGATCTCTTCCGACGGGCCATGGCTCCGGGAAGGGGGGCGCTCCGCCTGCGCCTGGCGTGGCTTGACGGAGGAGTGGGGAGGGGGGGTGCCGGCGATCTGCCAGGCCGTGGGGGGCTAATGCATCCTGACAAGGAGTGCGGTGTCAGCCAACAAGTTCCCCCCTGCCCTGCTATCCCCACCACCTTCCCTGGGGTGAAGGCGAGGGCCCGGGCGGACGTCCTCATGGCACATCTGAATTCTGGCGAAGAAATATCCGCCATGTTGCAACAGAAAGATAAAGATATGCCTTGCACTGGGTACACCCCCTCCAATGTTTCTCTCGTGGAAATAGGGACGTCCTATTCCATCCCCTCCAACGTTTCTCCCGTGGAAATAGGGACGTCCTATTCCATCCCCTCCAATGTTTCTCCCGTGGAAATAGGGACGTCCTATTCCATCCCCTCCAACATTTCTCCCATGAAAATAGGGACGTCCTATTCCATCCCCTCCAACGTTTCTCCCGTGAAAATAGGGACGTCCTATTCCATCCCCTTCAACATTTCTCCTATGAAAATAGGGACGTCCTATTCCATCCCCTCCAACGTTTCTCCCGTGAAAATAGGGACGTCCTATTCCATCCCCTCCAACATTTCTCCCGCGAAAATAGGGACGTCCTATTCCATCCCCTCCAACGTTTCTCCCGTGAAAATAGGGACGTCCTATTCCATCCCCTCCAACGTTTCTCCCGTGAAAATAGGGACGTCCGACCTATTCCATCCCCTCCAACGTTTCTCCCGTGAAAATAGGGGCGTCCTAAGGGAAAGCGGGACATTCTGGGATCAAATCAGAAATTGAGACGGTTTCTGTAAATCCAGGACGTCCTATTCTATCCCCTCCAATGTTTCTCCCATGAAAATAGGGACGTCCTATTCCATCCCCTCCAACGTTTCTCCCATGAAAATAGGGACGTCCTATTCCATCCCCTCCAACGTTTCTCCCGTGAAAATAGGGACGTCCTATTCCATCCCCTCCAACGTTTCTCCCGTGAAAATAGGGGCGTCCTAAGGGAAAGCGGGACATTCTGGGATCAAATCAGAAATGGAGACGGTTTCTGTAAATCCAGGACGTCCTATTCTATCCCCTCCAACGTTTCTCCTGTGAAAATAGGGACGTCCTATTCCATCCCCTCCAACGTTTCTCCGATGGAAATAAGGACTTCCTAAGGAAAACTGGGACATTCCAGGATCAAACCAGAAACCGGGATGGCTTCTTTCAGTCCAGGACTGTCCCCAGAAAATAGGGGCCCTCGGAGCGTCTGTCATGGTGCCTATTGGGTAGTGCCTGTGATTCTTCCTCCGACTCTGCAAGTTTTTCCTGCCTGCTGAAAGTTTTTAGGCCGTTATTATCTTGGCGCAGAAATCTCCAATAAACATTAACTGACAACATTGCCAAATACCTAGGTTGGCCCGAGGGCCTTTGCTTGGTAAGTCTCATTTAACAACACAAGATGCATTTTAATCCTGACACATGGCCAGCACGTTTTGTTTTTTAATTATTTTTATCGTGCTGGTGCAAAAATTCAGGGCTTCTCAGTTCAGGGGGAAAGGGGCCCCCACATTCAGCTTTTGAGGATTTTCACGCATGGCCTGCCGTTGAGTCCCATTTCTGGCCGATTGTCCTATTAAACAGGCTCTTCCACGAGTAACCATGCAACTTTAATGCCTGGTACTTGCTGAAATATTCACGGCGCCATCAGAGCAAAGGAATGTGTAAATTGCATGAAAAGCTTTCTGGTATTCCCCCCCCCCTTTTTGCATCAATTATTTTGCCCCACGCATTTTTAACAAGGCTCCCGTTGCGGAATAGAAATGGTAGTGGGGAACAGCAAGGTGCGTTTTCGAAAGGGATTGTGCCGTTACATTAGAGTACAGTTCCATGCATGTAATCATAGAATCTTAGAGTTGGAAGGGCATCCCCAAAGGTCATCTAGTCCAACCCTCTGCAATGCAGGAATCTCAACTAGAGAATCCATGGCAGGTGGCCAGCCAACCTCTGCTTAGGAACCTCCAAGGAAGAACAGTCTGCCACCTTCCATCCCATAGTCAAATGGCTCTGACTGCCAGAAAGTTCTTCCTGATGTTGTGTCGGAATCTCCTTCCTTGTCACTTGGAGCCATGGGTTCGAGTTTTACCCACCAGAGCAGGAGAAAACAAGCTTGTTCCGTCTTCCATGTGACAGCCCTTGAGATATTGGAAGATGGCTCTCCTCTCTCCTCTCAGTCTCCTCTTTTCCAAGCTAAATGTACCCAGCTCCTTCAACCATTCCTCATCAGGCTTGGTTTCCAGACCCTTGACGATCTCGCTCACCCTCCTCTGCCCTGCTTGTCAACATCCTTCTTAAATTGAGGCCCAGAACTGGACACAGTATTCCCGCTGGGTTCTGACCAAGACAAAAAAGAGAAGGGAGGTATGAAAATAAATAGGTGGGGGCAGGTAAGCCCCCACCCTGCAAAATCTATCACAAGATGTGGCAAACAGACTCCATTTGAGTGGCAAAATGTGTCTACTTGGTGGGGGGCTCAAACATTTTATTGGAGGGCCATACTGTCCAACATTTCTCCCATGAAAATAGGGACGCCCGATTCTATTCCATCCCCTCCAACATTTATCCTGTGAAAATAAAAGGTAAAGGCGCCCCTGACCATCAGGTCCAGTCGTGTCCAACTCTGGGGTTGTGGCACTCATCTCGCTCTATAGGCCGAGGGAGCCGGCGTTTGTCTGCAGACAGCTTCCGGGTCATGTGGCCAGCATGACAAAGCTGCTTCTGGCGAACCAGAGCAGCGCACGGAAATGCCGTTTACCTTCCCACCGGAGCAGTCCCTATTTATCTACTTGCACTTTGATGTGCTTTTGAACTGCTAGGTGGGCAGGAGCTGGGACCGAGCAATGCGAGCTCACCCCGTTGCAGGGATTCGAACCACTGACCTTCTGATCAGCAAGCCCTAGACTCTGTGGTTTAACCCACAGCGCCACCTGTGAAAATAGGGACATCCTATTCCATCCCCTCCAATACTTCTCCTGTGAAAATAGGGACGTCCTATCCCATCCCCTCCAACATTTATCTTTTGAAAATAGGGATGTCCTATTCCATCTCCTCCAATATTTATCTGTGAAAATAGGGACATCCTATTCCATCCCTCCAACGTTTCTCCCGTGAAAATAAGGACATCCTATTCGATCCCCTCCATTTCTCCCATGAAAATAGGGACGTCCTATTCCATCCTCTCCAATATTTATCTGTGAAAATAGGGACATACTATTCCATCCCTCCAACGTTTCTCCTGTGAAAATAAGGACATCCTATTCGATCCCCTCCATTTCTCCCGTGAAAATAGGGACGTCCTATTCCATCCTCTCCAATATTTATCTGTGAAAATAGGGACATACTATTCCATCCCTCCAACGTTTCTCCTGTGAAAATAAGGACATCCTATTCGATCCCCTCCATTTCTCCCATGAAAATAGGGACGTCCTATTCCATCCTCTCCAATATTTATCTGTGAAAATAGGGACATACTATTCCATCCCTCCAACGTTTCTCCTGTGAAAATAAGGACATCCTATTCGATCCCCTCCATTTCTTCCGTGAAAATAGGGACGTCCTATTCCATTCCCTCCAACATTTCTCCCATGAAAATAGGGGTGTCCTATTCCATCCCCTCCAACATTTCTCCCATGAAAATAGGGGCGTCCTTAGGGAAAGCGGGACATTCTGGGATCAAATCAGAAATTGAGACGGTTTCTGTAAATCCAGGACTGTCCCTGGAAAATAGGATCTGGGGAGTTGAGGGGCTCCTGCCCCTAGGAACGGATTCCTCTGCCAGGGGGCACCTGCCCTCTTTGCCCACCCCTTGTGTATCTCCTCCCCACATGTATTTCCTTTACGCAATATCAGCCAAACCCGGAAACAATGCGCCACACACTCTTCCTCGAAGCATCCTTAACCATTGCTGAGCCAGAAGAGTGGAGACCTGTGTGGGGTTGTGCAGTGAGAGCATGTTTCATGGGGGGGGGGCAGCCAAGAGGGTTTGCTAGCCCCCCTCCTGACACCGGAAAGCTCTTTGCCAGCATCTCGGGCCTAATGGAAAAGTCGTGTCGGATTAGCCCAGCCGCGGTGAGAGCCCCATCTGCCTGCTCGTGGGCCGCCCCGAGGGGGTGGCGTCGCAGGGGGGGCAGCCATGCGTGATGGCAGATCTGGGCCACTGTGCCAGGGCGCGAGCGGAGCATGCGAGACCCGCGCTGTGGTGGGAACAGTTGTGGGGGGAGGCACGGCGCTCCATCTCTGGCCAAGGTTTCCGAGAACGAAAAAATGTGCTTCTTAAGGCCATGCAATTCTGCGTGCCTGTTGTTTCTCGTTTCATTGCGCTGACTCTTTTTTTCCCATCCCGTTCTGACATTGCGCACGGATATGCGCCGAGTTGGAAGGGACCCTGAGGGTCATCCAGCCCCACCCCCTGCAGATTGAGGTTAAATCCTGACACGACAGGAGTACCATTTTTGGGGGGACAGGAGGCGGGCGGATGGGGGGACTTCCTGGTCCTGAATGAGGTAACTGTGCCCCCGAAGGACCAGGTGCGCAGCCTGGGGGTCATTTTGGACTCACAGCTGTCCATGGAGGCGCAGGTCAATTCTGTGTCCAGGGCGGCTGTCTACTATCTCCATCTGGTACGCAGGATGAGACCCTCCCTACCCGCAGACTGTCTGGCCAGAGTGGTGCATGCTCTATTTATCTCCCACTTGGACTACTGCCATGTGCTCTACATGGGGCTACCTTTGAAGGTGACTCGGAAACTGCAACTAATCCAGAATGTGGCAGCTACACTGGGGACTGGGAGTGGCCGCCGAGACCATATAACACCGGTCCTGAAAGACCTGCATTGGCTCCCAGTATGTTTCCGAGGACATTTCAAAGTGTTGGTGCTGACCTTGAAAGCCTTAAATGGCCTCAGTCCAGTACACCTGAAGGGGTCTCTTTCCCCATCGTTCAGCCCAGACACGGAGGCCCAGCTCCGAGGGTCTTCTGGCGGTTCCCTCCCTGTGACAAGCGAAGTTACAGGGAACCAGCTAGAAGGCCTTCTTGGTGGTGGCATCCGTCCTGCGTAACACCCTCCAATCAGATGTCAAGGAAATAAACAACTATCTGACTTTTAGAAGACACATTGAGGGCAGCCCTGTTTAGGGAAACTTTTAATGTTTGATGTTTGTTGTGTTTTTAATATTCTGTTGGGAGCCACCCAGAGTGGCTGGGGAAATCTCTTCACCGCCATCCACCCTCCAATTGCCTCCAGGCACTCACACAGGACCTTCACCGCCTTCACTGGTTCTGATTTAAAAGAGAGGTAGAGCTGGGTATCATCTGCATACTGATGAACACCCAGCCCAAACCCTCTAATGTTCTCTCCCAGCGGCTGCATGTAGATGTTGAAAAGCATGGGGGAGAGGATGGAGCCCTGAGTCTAGCCAGGCCAGAGCAGTTTGGGGCTGGAAACAGGCCGCAGTGGAACGGAAGCATCTCTGAGTGCGATGAGACGAGGGCGGGGAAATATTCTTACTGCGAAATAGCGTTCTTTCCCTCCCCTGTTCCCTGCTTCCGTCACCCAGGTTGCGAGGGCAGCAATATCCAGCTGTGGCATCCGGCTCCTGGCTGGCCCAGTGGGTTGGCTCCGCTGCAAAATGGGTTCAGCACGCGGCTGCCATGTGTGTAGCCGCCCCTCCCCTCTGCAGCCCCAGTTATCGCAAGCCTTGAATGGTGAATAAGCAGCTAGCTTTGCCGTAGCAACTCAGCCAGAGCTCAGCTCTCCGTTAGGGAGGAATCGAGGGGAGCCAAACAACTGCGCTTGTGAGCGCAGCGCACGGAAAAACTAGGCCAAATGAAAGTGTAACAGCTGTTCCCAAGCCTCCAACGTTTCTCCTGTGAAAATAGGGACGCCCGATTCCGTAATCATCATGGTAATAATTTAATCATCATAGTAATAATTTTATTATTTTTATACCCCTGCCCATCTGGCTGGGTTGCCCCAGCCACCCCGGGCAGCTTCCAACGTATATAAAAACACAATGAAACATTAAAAAAAAACACTACCAGGCTGCCTACAGATGCCTTCTAAAGGTTGTCTAGTAACTTATCTCCTTGGCTCGATGGTCGCATAACTACATCCCCCCCTCCCGTTTCTCCCATTAAAGAGGGACATCCAATTCCATCCCCTCCAACGTTTCTCCCCTGAAAATAGGGACGTCCTATTCCATCCCCTCCAATGTTTCTCCCGTGAAAATAGGGACGTCCTATTCCATCCCCTCCAACGTTTCTCCCCTGAAAAGAGGGACATCCTATTTCATCCCCTCCAACGTTTCTCCCCTGAAAATAGGGACGTCCTATTCCATCCCCTCCAACATTTCTCCCATGAAAATAGGGACGTCCTATTCCATCCCCTCCAACATTTCTCCCGTGAAAATAGGGATGTCCAAAGGAAAAGCAGGACATTCTGGGATCAAATCAGAAACTGGGATGGTGTCTGTGAATTCAGGACTGGAAAATAGGGATACTCGGAGAGTCTGCTGTTTTCAGGCATTCCACAAAGCAGTCTGAATTTCGAGGTTTTGTGGACGGGGAGTTTTCCACCTGCCATGGCCACGTAGGGCGGGAAATTATTCATTGTCTGCAGAAAAGATGAACCCAAGCCATTTCCACTGTCTTCCATCGCTCGCTGCTCCTTCCCATTGGTTGAGACTGCTCTGATGTCACAGAAGGTTCGCACCCCCCCTTGAACTCGCCGGAGGATATTATTGGAATCAAGAAGTCACAGGTTACAAACTCAGGCTAAGCAAATATCGAGACATATCCATTCCACGCTTGTTTCAGATGGTTCCTGCCGCTTCCCGAAAAACGTGTCGGAGTCGAGGTGAGTTTTAAGGTCTTGTTTCATAAGTGTTGGACTTTGCTCTCGGAGATGGAGCTTGTAAAAGAAATGGTTATTATATGACGGTTTTACAAGGAGGATGGAAACACAGCATGGGCCACCGCCCTAAATAGCCCGTCTTCGCACCAAAGTAGGGGAAATCAAGAGATCTACAAAGGGCTTCTTTCTTCTAAAAATGTTTTGGGTTACTCTCATTTAGACTCAAGAAAACTACAGTTTTATCGTTCGAATTGGGAAAAAATAAATACAGCAAATGGACAAAAGTACAAGGGTTCACAAAATGTTTAGGGGTATGCGTACCCCTGCGTCCCCCCCAGAAAAAATGATCTACAAAACCTCACAGTCTGCAGTGAAAACAGAAGTCCAAATTTTTTGGAGGGGGGGAATAGCCTTTGTATATTTTTTTTCCTCTTGCTGCCAGCATCTGGCTGGAAATGTATTTTTTTTTTCAAAAAATTATTTTGACAACGATACAAATCCAATATTACGATAAACAAAAGAAATCTCGACTTCCCCACCCCTTTTGTGGTCTCTAATTTTAATTTGTAATGCTGCATTCCCCAACCCCCCCCCCCCGTTATTCCAATTATTGATGACCCCCTTGCTTTCCTTTCAATTGCTGGGGTTTTATTTTAACCCTATCAGTGTTTGATTACGTTTCAAGGATAGGTTTTAAACCATTGGGATTTTATCTGCGCTGCTTTTAATGTGCTCAAGACTGGGAATCTGGTGCCGAGCTCCTTTCCTCCATGAATTTGCCCCGGTTCCTTCCAAACTGGTGCCCTCTGCCCGCATCATGAGGTCGGGAGTTCCACAGACCATGCTGGCCTGTCAACACCAGGCCTCCAATTTTGCAACCGATATTGTGCACCCTCCTCATTGGGTCGACAATCTTCGCATTGCATTGTGAAAAGAATGCAAGGTCATTTCTTTTTTTCTTTTAATTTTTAAAAGTTTTTATTCAAACTTTTCAAATTTATACATTTTATTCATTTTACAATCATTTTAACATTTCAGAGTTTGACTTCCTTTTTTACACATCACTTGGGAAGACAGGCGGACGAATGCCGGTGTCCTGGAAGAAACAAAGTGTCTAAGCGATGTTTCTTCAACAGCAACTTCTCTGGACTGGTCATGTTGTGTGGACGCCCGATGATCATCTTCCAAAGCAAATACTCTATTCCCAACTTAAGAATGGAAAGAGTAATGCTTGTGGTCAACAAAAGAGGTTCAAAGACTGTCTCAAGGCAAATCTTTTTTAAAAAAATGTAGTATAATGACCAACAACTGGGAAACACTGGCCTGCAAGCGCTCCAATTGGACAACAGCCTTTACCAAAGGTGTCATGGGCTTTGAAGACACTCGAACTCAGGATGAAAGGGATAAACACGCTTGGCAAACGCTCACCGGGATCAACTCCCACCCAGAAACCTATGTCCCCACTGTGGAAGGACGTGTGGATCCAGAATTGGCCTCCACAGTCACTTACGGACTCACTGTTAAAACCGTGTTTATGGAAGACAATCTTACTTGGATACGAGGGGTTGCCAAAGATGAAATTCTGGGCTGCATCAATAGGAGTATAGCATCTAGATCTAGGGAAGTAATAGTACCACTGTATTCTGCTCTGGTCAGACCTCACCTGGAGTACTGTGTCCAGTTCTGGGCACCACAGTTCAAGAAGGATACTGAACAGCTGGAACGTGTCCAGAAGAGGGCAACCAAAATGGTCAAAGGCCTGGAAACGAAGCCTTATGAGGAACGGCTTAGGGAGCTGGGTATGTTTAGCCTGGAGAAGAGAAGGTTAAGGGGTGATATGATAACCATGTTCAAATATATGAAAGGATGTCATATGGAGGAGGGAGAAAGATTGTTTTCTGCTGCTCCAGAGAAGCGGACACGGAGCAATGGATTCAAACTTCAAAAAAGAAGATTCCACCTAAACATTAGGAAGAACTTCCTGACAGTAAGGGCTGTTCGGCAGTGGGATTTGCTGCCAAGGAGTGTGGTGGAGTCTCCCTCTTTGGAGGTTTTAAAGCAGAGGCTTGACAGGCATATGTCAATAATGCTTTGATGGCGTTTCCTGCTTGGCAGGGGGTTGGACTGGATGGCCCTTGTGGTCTCTTCCAACTCTATGATTCTAAATAAAGAAAAAGTAAGGTGATATGGGTGCCATGGGGATGGGGGCCAGGACAGAGAAGAGATGGGGCAGACAGGGGGGGACCCCCCACGGAGGGGTCTCCAAGGAGCGTCTCCACCTTCTGCAACTTTCCACGAAGCAAGGTCATTTTCTCTTTCAAACCGGGCGAGTGCAGAGTCAGTGCTTTGGCTATATATACCACTAAGCCATAGCATGGTGTCTTTCCAAAGTCCCGGCCAAAGAGGGGCTTACAAGGCCCGGAATAGCTCTTGGGAAACCTCAATTAGACAAGCTCAGTAGAGCACTGTGTTAATACACAATCCCTCTCACCCTCCCCGGAGAGGGATTAACCCTCCCTAAGGTCAGCCGAGGGGGGTCTGTGTGAGTGTTCGTAGAGATTTGGCCGGTTTCTTTTTATATATATATATATACAGTGGTACCTTGGTTCCCAAACGCCTTTGTTCCCAAACACCAAAAACCTGGAAGTAAGTGCAGCGGTACCTCGGTTTATGAACACAATTGGTTCCGGAAGTCTGTTCATAAACTGAAGCGTTCATAAACGGAAGCGAACTTTCCCACTGAAAGTCATGGAAAGTGAATTAATCCGTTCCAGGCGGGTCCGCGGCGTTCGTAAACCGAAAATTCATAAGCCGGGGTGTTCGTAAACCGAGGTTTCACTGTGTTCCGGTTTTCCAACATTTTTCAGAAGCTGAACGTCCGACGCGGCTGTTGGCTATTGTTTCCGGGGCGCCTGCGCCAATCACAAGCCGCGTCTTGGTTTCCAAACATTTCGGAAGTCAAACGGACTTCCGGAACAGATTAAGTTTGGCGTTTTTGTTTTTGCTCTTTGAGTTTTTGTTTTTGAGGCTTTTTCGGTTCATTTGTTTTTGTGACTGTGTGCGGAACCCAGTTCAGCTGATTGATTGATTGATTGATTGTGTGACTGTGGAAATGGATAAAAGTGCCCCCCCCCTGCAAACAATGACTATCATCAGAGCAAGTAAGATTTTTTTTAAAAAAATAAAAAATCATCATTTACAATACTGTCTTATTTATTTTATAGTACATTGATTATTGCTTTCATTTTTTGGATCAATGGTCTCATTAGATAATAAAATTCATGTTGTTGTTTTTTTAAAAAAAAGTCGGAATGGATTAATTCATTTTGCATTGCTTTCTATAGGAAAGTGTGCCTTGGTTTTGGAACGCTTTGGTTTTGGAACAGACTTCCGGAACAGATTAAGTTTGAGAACCTTATATAATTTTTTTAAATTAAATTTTCTGTTTAGCCATTTTAAAATACTCATCCGAACAAACTCAAGATATCAAGGACTTCCTTTCTTCTTCTTCTTCTTCTTCTTCTTCTTCTTCTTCTTCTTCTTCTTCTTCTTCTTCTTCTTCTTCTTCTTCTTCTTCTTCTTCTTCTTCTTCTTTTTCCATGGTTCATTTCACCTGTCATCAACCCCTGCATATTTTACAAAGCCTAAACTGCTATTACTTATTTGCACTGTTGAATTTATCTTAACAAGACACAAAAGGGTAAAGGGTATTGGGAAATGATCCATAATGAATTGAAAGAATTGTTTTAAAACTACTTTCTCAAAAAGCAAACAAACTCCAGAGTCCTTCCTGTTGGGGATAATTCAGACTGGAATTCCCAGGGGTCAAAAAAGGTCATTTATGTATGCCACTACTGCGGCCTGTGCTTCGTTAGCCCAAAAAAGCTATACCACCCAGTTGTTCCATTATTGCATCCATCAAAACTTATTTACGCTGTTGAGTTCATCTTAATGCTGCCAGCGTTTTCAGCTGTGCACAATCAGTCCCCATATATTCAATGAACATTTTCCAATCTTCTCTAAACATATATGTTCTTCTTGTTCTCTTATTCTATATGCTAAGTCTGCAAACAGCGCATATTCTGCCAACTTAAGTTGCCATTCTTCCTTGGTTGGGACCTCGCTCGTTTTCCATTCTGGGGCTAACGAAACGCCGGCCGCAAAACAGGCGCCGCGGCGCAAACACACACCCTCCGATGTTTCTCCAGCGAAGAAAATCACGCGTGTTGCAAAACAGAACACTCTGAACAACGACAAGCGACACGTCGGCTAATAATATACTGACAGTATTTTTATAACACTATACTGTATCAAAATCCATAAAAAGAAGACATGTAATATGTGCATGGAGTCACAAACTAGTAAAAATGATATAAATGTTCCATAACCGGGTCGCGTTGTGGGTTAAACCACAGAACCTAGGGCTTGCCAATCAGAAGGTCGGCGGTTCGAATCCCCATGACGGGGTGAGCTCCCGTTGCTTGGTCCCAGCTCCTGCCAACCTGTTGTTGTTTAGTCGTTTAGTCGTGTCCGACTCTTCGTGACCCCATGGACCATAGCACGCCAGGCACTCCTGTCTTGCACTGCCTCCCGCAGTTTGGTCAAACTCATGTTGGTAGCTTTGAGAACACTGTCCAACCATCTTGTCCTCTGTCGTCCCCTTCTCCTTGTGCCCTCAATCTTTCCCAACATCAGGGTCTTTTCCAGGGAGTCTTCTCTTCTCATGAGGTGGCCAAAGTATTGGAGCCTCAGCTTCACGATCTCTCCTTCCAGTGAGCACTCAGGGCTGATTTCCTTCAGAATGGATAGGTTTGATCTTCTTGCAGTCCATGGGACTCTCAAGAGTCTCCTCCAGCACCATAATTCAAAAGCATCAATTCTTCGGCGATCAGCCTTCTTTATGGTCCAGCTCTCACTTCCATACATCACTACTGGGAAAACCATAGCTTTAACTATACGGACCTTTGTCGGCAAGGTGATGTCTCTGCTTTTTAAGATGCTGTCTAGGTTTGTCATTGCTTTTCTCCCAAGAAGCAGGCGTCTTTTAATTTCGCGACTGCTGTCACCATCTGCAGTGATCAAGGAGCCCAAGAAAATAAAATCTCTCACTGCCTCCATTTCTTCCCCTTCTATTTGCCAGGAGGTGATGGGACCAGTGGCCTGCCAACCTAGCAGTTCGAAAGGACGTCAAAGTGCAAGTAGATAAATAGGTACCACTCTGGCGGGAAGGTAAACGGCGTTTTCGTGTGCTGCTCTGGTTCGCCAGAAGCGGCTTAGTCATGCTGGCCACATGACATGGAATCTGTACGCTGGCTCCTTCGGCCAATAAAGCGAGATGAGCGCCGCAACTCTAGAGTCGTCCGCGACTGGACCTAATGGTCAGGGGTCCCTTTGCATTTAACCAGGAATCACGGAATCCTAGAATCAGAAGAAGCTCCAAGAGCCATCTGCTCTGGGTGGCCAAACGTTTGTATTTTCCCAAACATGTCCTCCTTTTGGGGCCCGCCAAGCCCACCCGGGTGGATTTTTGGTTTTTTTGTGGATCCTCCAGGTTTTTTAATTGGGCTGAGCCTCTTGGGCTTGGCGATTAGAAGGTCAGCGGTTCGAATCCCCACAACGGAGTGAGCTCCCGTTGCTCTGTCCCAGCTCCTGCCAACCTAGCAGTTCGAAAGCACGCCAGCGCAAGTAGATAAATAGGTACCTCTGCAGCAGGAAGGTAAATGGCGTTTCCATGTGCTCTGGTTTCCGTCACGGTGTTCTGTTGCACCAGAAGCAGTTTAGTCCTGCTGGCCACAGGACCCAGAAAGTTGTCTGCGGACAAACACCAGCTCCCTCGGCCTGAAAGCAAGATTAGTGCCACAACCCCAGAGTCGCCCTTTGACTGGACTTAACCATCTAGGGGTCCTTTACCTTTACAATGTGCAATAGAAACATCGAATGCCCTACAGACACATCTGGGCTTCGACTCCCATCATTGTCGAGGGACGAGAGCATCCGGGGCGGGGGGCAGTTCAGATCCTGCTTGGGGGGGGGGGGTTTACCACTGGGGCATCTGGGTGCCCGCTGTGAGGAGATGGGATCCTTTGGACCAGCAGGAAAATACTGGTCTTGTTATTATCGCCATTGCTAGCCACAGCCTCTGCCCTAGTGACACTTTGCCCAAACTATTTTCGACGCCTTGCATTAGCAGCTCAGCTTAATCGGATCAGCCGCCGTTTGGAACACCCAGTAAGAACATAGCAGCACATGAGCATCCGAAATGCATTGATGTGTGTGTGTGTGCAGAAATCATTTCCGATTTGCAATCCCTTCGGGGCAGAGAACCGTCCCCACGCAAGGCGCCGCGTCAAAGGACACGCGCTGAATACATAGCTAAAATCCTCCCTCTTCTTCTTGTTTCCTCCATTTATATCCTGGCCTTTCCTCCTAAGATCTTAGGCTGGTGTGCCCGGTTCTTGGGGCTCTTGACAACTTTTGCGGCATCCTGGGACTTTTTGAAACTCTTCTCGCCCAACGACCCTGTGAGGTAGGCTAGGCCCAGTGTCACCCGGTCAGCTTCATGGCTGAGTAGGGATTGAAACCTTAGTCTCCCAGGTCCTAACCACTACAAAACCATACTGGCTCCCATTTATTTTATACCGGTAGTTATATCCAACCTTTCCTCCATATAACTCAAGACAACAAATATAAACTTGTTTATCTTTTAGCGCATCAGGCTGGTTAGGCTGAGAGGCAGCGACTTGCCCAAGCTCTCTCTCTCTCTCTCTCTCTCTCTCTCTCTCTCTGTCTCTGTCTCTGTCTCTGTCTCTGTCTCTCCCTCTCCTTCCCTCCCTCCCTCCCTCCCTCCCTCCCTCCCTCCCTCCCTCCCTCCCTTCCTTCTCTCTCTCTCTTTCCTTCCTTCCTTCCTTCCTTCCTTCCTTCCTTCCTTCCTTCCTTCCTTCCTTCCTTCCTTCCTTCTCTCTCTCTCTCTCTCTCTTCCCTCCCTCCCTCCCTCCCTTCTCTCTCTCTCTCTCTCTTCCCTTCCTTCCTTCCTTCCTTCCTTCCTTCCTTCCTTCCTTCCTTCCTTCCTTCCTTCCTTCCTTCTCTCTCTCTCTCTTCCCTTCCTTCCTTCCTTCCTTCCTTCCTTCCTTCCTTCCTTCCTTCCTTCCTTCTCTCTCTCTCTCTTCCCTCCCTCCCTCCCTCCCTCCCTCCCTCCCTCCCTCCCTCCCTCCCTCCCTTCCTTCCTTCCTTCCTTCCCTCTCTCTCTTCCCTTCCTTCCTTCCTTCCTTCCTTCCTTCCTTCCTTCCTTCCTTCCTTCCTTCCTTCCTTCCTTCCTTCTCTCTCTCTCTCTCTCTCTTTCCCTCTCCCTCTCTTTCCCCCAAATGAAAACTGACATGGAAGCGTTTCAGCTCCTTCCGCCGCTTGCCCCCCCCACCCCAGAAGCACCCAGAAAGGCCTCCCTTGCCGCCCCCCTCCTCCTTTCCTCTGCCTCAGGAGAGCTGGGCCCTGATTTAGATACAGCTGCTGCTGCTGCGTCCAGCCCCACGTAACTGGCAGATAGCAAATTACATAAGCTCCCAAATAGGCTTATAAACACAAGGTGGCTGTTTGCATTTCTATCCCTGCCTTCCGCCGCTGCCTCAAATCGAGCAGGCGGGCAGGTACATCGTAAAAGCCTCATTATAAACCTCTGTACCGGTACAGCAAATATTTTTTGAAATTTCCAATCGGGGTCAGAGGCTGAAAGCGTTTCGGCTGCACCAAAATAGCAAATTTAACAATTATTTGTTCAGGGGCTTTCCACTCGGGGGGGGGGGGGAGCTGCCTTCTATTCAGTCATGATTACCACTCTGACTGGCAGCAGTTTTCCAGATGGGAGCCTTTTTCAACCAGACCTGGGTCCTTTAGATCAGAGCTAGTGAAGGCGGTGAAGGTCCTGTGTGAGTGCCTGGAGGCGGTTGGAGGATGGATGGCGGCTAACAGGTTGAGGTTGAATCCTGACAAGACAGAAGGACTGTTTTGGGGGGGACAGGAGGCTGGTCCTGGATGGGGTCACTGTTTTGGGGGGGACTCCCTGGTCCTGAATGGGGTAACTGTGCCCCTGAAGGACCAGGTGCGCAGCCATTTTGGACTCATAGCTGTTCATGGAGGCGCAGGTCAGTTCTGTGTCCAGGGCAGCTGTCTATCAGCTACATCTGGTACGCAGAATGAGACCCTCCCTGCTCGCAGACTGTCTGGCCAGAGTGGTGCATGCTCTGGTTATCTCCCACTTGGACTACTGCCATGCGCTCTCCTTGGGGCAGCCTTTGAAGGTGACCCGGAAACTACAACTAATCCAGAATGCAGCAGATAGACTGGTGACTGGGAGCGGCCACCGAGACCACATAACACTGGTCCTGAAAGATCTATATTGGCTCCCAGGATGTTTCCAAGCACAATTCAAAGGGTTGGTGACATTGAAAGCCCTAAATGGACAGGTATACCTGAAGCAGCATCTCCACCCCCATCATTCAGCCCAGACACCAGGGTCCAGCTTCGAGGGCCCTCTGGCAGTTCCCTCCCTGCAAGAAGCGAGGTTGCAGGGAACCAGGCAGAGGGCCTTCTCGGTGGTGGCGCCCGGCCTGTGGAACTCTCTCCCACCAGATGTCAAGGAAATAAACAACTACCTGACATCTGAAGGCAGCCCTGTTTAGGGAAGTTTTTAATGTTTGATGTTTTATTGTGTTTTTATTATTTTGTTGGAAGCCCCCCAGAGTGGCTGGGGAAATCTCTTCACCGCCATCCACCCAGGTTGGCAGAGTATAAATTTATTATTATTATTATTATTATTATTATTATTGCTTCACGGTCACAGAATCATAGAATTGTAGAGTTGGAAGGGACACCCAACGGTCATCCAGTCCAACCCCCTGCAATGCAAGAATCTCAGCTAAAGCATCCCAGACAGAGGACCTCTGCTTTAAAAACCTCCAAGAAGGAGAGTCCGCCACCTTCCGCCCCACAGTCGAACAGCTCTTACTGTCAGAAAGTTCTTGCTGAGTCGGAACCTCGCTTCTTGTCACGTGAAGGCACGGGTTCGAGTCCTGCCCTCTGGAGAAGGGGGAAACAAGCTGGTTTTCTCCCTCGGAGGCAGATCGTCCCAGGACTGCCCTGCCCTCTGGGTCACCTTCGGAGCAAAAGAGAAAGATAAAATGTAAATTTTGCCTTTGTACAATCAGCTGACTTTTGCACACATACACTCTGTCTGCCATTCAGGGAAGCAAGAGGCATGAGTTCTTTGCAGCCAGGCAAAAACAGAGGGCATAGACCATATCCTGAGGGCCGGATGGAGAGTTTCAGAGGGCCGTTCGGATGTTCTCCATACCTGAGGAAGGAGGTAAGAACCAGGGCTCTACTCTCTGCGTGGGCAGCTTTGACCCGAGCCAAAATGATACACCTTCTTTCTTTCTTTCTTTCTTTCTTTCTTTCTTTCTTTCTTTCTTTCTTTCTTTCTTTCTTTCTTTCTCTCTTTGTTTGTTTGTTTGTTTGTTTGTTTGCCTGCAGATTTGCGCATCTTTGGTAAGAAGTTCAGAGGAGAGAAGGAGGATCCCCTTTGAGATTAACTTGAAGGCCGTGACTTGGGGAGTTTAATGATAGCTGGAGAGGATGCAAATATAATTAAAAGCAAACCTGATCTGGGGAGAGAGGCGCAACATTTTTGATCCAGCCCGAACAGCTCCAGGAGGTCGGGGCGAAGCATCGTCCTCCACTCCTTCCATTTTTATCTGTTTCAGAGGAAGGGAGAATTACCGTATCTCACTGCCGTTTCCAACCATTAATTATTCCACTAGAGTAGGCATAGGCAAACTCGGCCCTCCAGGTGTTTTGGGACTACAACCCCCATCATCCCTAGCTAAACAGGACCAGTGGTCAGGGATGGTGGGAATTGTAGTCCCAAAACAGCTGGAGGGCCAATGCCTGCACTAGAGAATTTATTTGAGCTGATTAGGACTTGCATTGGAGAAACAGACGCACAAACCGGGGGGAAGAAATTCCGGAATTGCGATTCTGGTGTAGTGGTTAGCGTGTCAGGCCGGGACCTGGGAGTTCGGGGTTCAAATCCCGACTCAGCCACAAAGCCGAAGCGGGTTGGGCTTGATGGCCCTGGGGTTCCCCTTCCGATTCTAGGATTCGCTGGGCGAACTCGGGCCGGCCGCTCTCTCTCTCTCTCTCTCAGCCCTTGCAAGGTCATTGCAGGGGCCGAATGGGGCAGGGGGGGGACCACAAGCTCCTCGGAGGAAAAGGGGGTGATACGAAGGCAAGAAATGGGGGGAAATGCAAAGCCCTGACTCTCTGTCCCTGTTTCCACCTGGAAATGTTGCCGGCCTTCGATGGCTCCGATAGCGGCAGAGCGGAGGGGAAAGTGGGTAATCCGATCCCCCATCTGGAGTGAAAATAAAGAGAGAGGAGGGGTGGGGAAATAGGGAAGGCGCCCGTTTCCTAGCAAACTGGCCCACTAACCTACTTTTGTGCATAATCGCAGGCATGGCACTTTCTGCAGCATCTGTTACGTTTGGAGAGAGAGAGAGAGAGAGAGAGAAAGGGCGTTGGGGGTGCAGAAGAAAAGGGAAAGGGAGGCCAAAGGAGATTGGGAATTTGGATTGACCTCTACAGAAGAGGTTTTAGGGGAGACTGCTTTGGCTTGTAGGAAAGGACACCAGCAGCATCGTGTTCCTACAAGAGCCAAGCAGATACCCAAACGCTCACCGTGTCCCTATTTTCGCAAGGACGGCTTTGCAGATGCCGTCCCGGTTTCCGATTTGATCCCGAAACGGCCCGCTTTTCCTTAGGGCCGTCCAGCTGTGGCCCGACCAAGGCAGAACAGAAGCGCGACTATTGACCTCCCGCTTTCCTCGGCTGAGAACGCGGACTCGCTCAGAGACACTCGCCCAGCCTCTGCTGAGAACGAGGACTCGCTCAGAGACGCAACGAGCCACATCCCTGTTCCGTTTTCTGAAACGTCATTTATTTCCTCCCCCGCCTTGCGTGGTTTGGGAACGGGCCGCACGTCTGGCCCCTTTCCAGCCCTTTAATCCTATTCCCAGATTTGCGTTCCTTTAATCCTCTTTCCCCTCTGCAGCCCCCACCCTGAGGAGCTGTGCTGAAGGGACAGTTCCCGACTATATATAGGACGTGGGGAACATGACTCATGCACATTCAAACACGCACTTGTGTTCACTGGCGTTGTCTCTGTCAGGCCCTTTGGCTCAGCCAATTGAAGCTGCCTTAACCAGTAGGCCTCCCCCCCCTTGCAATTGTGCCTTCGAGCTGCAAGAAGGAAGCTTCTAAACTTTCTGAAGTGTGGATTTTAAGCAGCGGTTGGGTGGCCATCTGTCCGGGGTGATTCAGCTGAGATTCTTGCATTGCAGGGGGTGGGACTAGATGACCCTTGGGGGTCCCTTCCAACTCTACAATTATATGATTCTATGACTGTCAAGCAATAATAATAATAATAATAATATTTATACTCCGCCCATCTGGCTGGGTTTCCGCAGCCACTCTTGGCAGCTTCCAACAGAATATTACAAACAGGATAAAACAATTTGACATTGTTATAATTGTTATAACTTGTAAAAATCGACTAAAAATTATTTCGGAAATAAAAAAATAAAAAACTCGGCGGCTGAAATGACCAAGGCGATGGAGCGGCTCCCCTGTGAGGGAAGGTCGCAGCGTTTCACAGAACCATAGAATTGTGGAGTTGGAAAGGGTCATCCAGCCCTTTGCAACGCAGGAATCTTTCACCCAACGCGGGACTTGAACCTGCGACCCTGAGATTCAGAGTCTACCGAATGAGCTACTTATCCCTCGCGAATTGCGGCTTACAGGTAGGTAGCCGTGTTGGTCTGCCGTAGTCGAAACAAAAAAAAAAACTCCTTCCAGTAGCACCTTAGAGACCAACGAAGTTTGTCATTGGTATGAGATTTCGTGTGCATGCACACTTCTTCAGATATACTGAAACAGAAGTCACCAGACCCTTATATATAGTGGGAGGGTGGGGAGGGGTATTACTCAGAAGGGTGGTGGGAATGGGTGATTGGCTGGTAGGAGTGGTAAAGCTGTGGATGACTGTTAACGACTGCAATTGGTCTTGCAGGAAAAAGGAAAGGGTGAGATGGCTAAAAATAGCTTTATATTATATAATGAGATAAGAATCCAATGTCTCTATTCAGACCAGGTCTCTCTAAGGTTTTAAGTTTGGTAATGAGTTGCAGTTTAACAACTTCTCTTTCCAGTCTATTTCTGAAATTCTTTTGTGATAAGACAGCTACTTTGAGATCTTGTATAGAATGTCCTGGGAGATTGAAGTGTTCTCCTACTGGTTTCTCTCTTGTGATTCCTGATGTCAGATTTATGTCCATTTACCCTTTGGTGAGTAGGGTTTGCGGCTTCCTGGTCTAGAAAAAGAGGCAAGGCGACGGACGTTTATAAAACGGTGCTACAAAATGATACTACAGGGACTTCCATTATTATTATTATTATTATTATTATTATTATTATTATTATTATTATTATTATTATCATCATCATCATACCCCAGCCACTCTGCTGGGAGGCCTCCAACATAAATAAAAACACTATAAAACTTCCCTAACAGGGCTGCCTTCAGATGTATTCCAAAGGTTCTATAATGTCTTGTATGCTCTAATGGAGCCTCCATGTGCAGGGGTAGTCTATCTCGATTCCTAGGTTTTTAGTGTTTTTTGGCCACTGGGAGGAAAGGATACTGGACAGGACGGGCCAGTGGCCTTATCCAGGATGCTCTCCTGACATCCTTCTCCATCGCTCTTCTCTGTGTCATCCCTAATCCTGTTATTATTACGAGAGGCACAGATTTACCACTGGGGTGAAGGGAGTCTTCTGCATCCCAGCCGTGACAGATTTTTTTTCTATCTCTCTCAAAAGAAAAACAGTGCAAGGAATCTCTCTTCGCACGTCATTGTCTGACGGCAACGCTAATTAACCGGCATTTACTGTGTTTCGTGCCACGCCCGTACAGCAATTTTCTTTTTTTCTTTTCCAGAGGAGGAGGAGGAGGAAATCGCAACAGGTAATCAGGGAATTTTCCATTTGGCACCTCCTCATTCCTTTCGGTGCCCTAGTTTACGGAAGACGGTCCTCTTGTCGGAAGGGATGTTCAAAAGCAGATTGGATGCTTGGTTTAAGCCACATGGCGCCAACACGGGCTGGCAGCAGCGCCTGTTCCCCAGGGTTTTGATGCATGTTGAGAATGGGGTGCTATACATGCAAAACAGGTGCTCTGCCTCTAGACTTACAAATAAAGTAACACACACACACACACACCCCAGTCTTCATGATTCTGGATAAAGGGCCTAGCTGGGCCAGCGCTGCCTGCACTGACTGGCAGCAGCTCCCAAGGTCTCCGCCCCATTGCTGCCTGGAGATGCTGGGGACATTCTACATGCAAAGCAGATGTAATAATAATAATTATAATTATAATAGCACCGTTGAGCTCAAATCTACGCATTGTCTACGCAGAACAAAACCCATTTAAATTAATGGACCAAATTACGTCCGCCTGAGCTGTGTCCATTAATAGGCCTACTCTGAGTAGGGCTAAATGTTCGAGACAACTTCTGTGCAACCAGAACTCACATATATAGGTCACTCATTATTGTTCTTCCCCGTTATGTAATTCCATTTTGGTTACAGTGAAAATATTTTGACCTTTGCACCGGGTTACTGTAAATTAATATGTGTGCCTCCTTCCACCTTCTTGCTTTCGGCTGCCTTGCATTTTTTCGTAACATAGTGCAGGTGTCGATCCTTCCACCTTCATGCAGGAGGGCCATGGCCGGATTGAGGTTTGATGGGGCCCTCAGCTACTGAGCGTAATGGGGCCCTTTCTATGTCCAGCTGTCCTCTGTCAACAACAAAATTGTCCCTGTTTTTGTGTGTGTTGAATATATGCTATATGGTCATTGATGGACCTCATAGGTTTCTAAAGCCATTTGCACATCACAAAATATGTATATTATCCAAATAATTGTTGAACTGAAATACAATTAAGAAGAAGTATATTAACAGTGAAATACAATTAAGAAGAAGTATATTCATAGCGAAATACAATTAAGAAGAAGTATATTCATAGTGAAATAATTATTAAGCTCCAACTTAAAACGATTTGTGATTCATAGCAAACTGAATAATGCAAACACATTGGCATTTGGCAATAGCAAAAGTTCCTTTAGAAACACAATTTACAAAGACTCATAAACCAACCTCTAGATTAGAAACTTGCTATAACATGAAACAATAAGAGGTGTAAATATACAATGCAAACTACTAATACAGTAATTATAAATAGCTTTATTAATATGAAATTAACTGTTATAACCTGTGCAATGCAATTGTAGTTAATATAAGCAGGCAGGGCCCATGACTTACATCATGGGAGTCTATGCAACACAAAACACTGTTGCCGTATGTAGGTTTTATTTGTTATGTTTTTTATCTTATATTTTGAAAATGCACATCCAGTTGTTGTTTTTCCTTTGAATTTGTTTGGGGCCCCCAAGAGAGTGGGACCCTAAGCTAGAGCTTGTTTAGCTTATACGTAAATCCACCAGAATGTCTCCAGGCAGGGGGCTCCCTGTTCCCCTTTAAATCAGTTCATGAGGACTAGAACCTCGCTTCAGCATACGCATGTGAACATGTGTATGTGCGTGTGTGAAAGAAAAGGCGTTGCAGCCACAGAATCGTACAATCACAGCCTTGTAAAGTTGGGAGAGACCCTTGGGGTCATCCAGTCCAACCCCCAGCCACGAAGTAATGTGCAATTGTCCCGTATGGGGTCATATGTTGTGGCTGGCATCTGTCTGTCGCTGGAGACAATGGTGTGTTCCTCAGCATTTAACAGCATCAAAGGTAAAAAGGTAAAGGTAAAGGACCCCTAGACGGTTAAGTCCAGTCAAAGGAGGCTATGGGGTTGTGGCGCTCATCTCGCTTTCAGGCCGAGGGAGCCAGTGTTTGTTCACAGACAGCTTTCTGGGTCATGTGGCCAGCAGGACTAAACTGCTTCTGGCGCAATGGGACACCGTGACAATAACCAGAGCGCACGGAAACGCCGTTTACCTTCCCGCCGCAGCGGTACCTATTTATTTACCTGCACTGGCATGCTTTCAAACTGCTAGGTTGCCAGGAGCTGGGGCAGAGCAATGGGAGCTCGCTCCGTCGCGGGGATTCAAACCACCAACCTTCTGATCGGCAAGCCCAAGAGGCTTGGTGGTTTAGACCACAGTGCCACCCACATCCCAGCATCAAAACGCACATGTTCACATGCCAAAGTCCAGCCCGGAGAGCTCCGTAAGGTCAGGGCGCGGACTGGGAAATGCCGGGTTTGCAGGATTGATCCCGGCATGGCCCTCGGGGTCCCTGCCAACTCCCTGCCAAAAGGGATGGGAAAGTTGGAGGGAAGAAGAAGAAGAAGAAGAAGAAGAAGAAGAAGAAGAAGAAGAAGAAGAAGAAGAAGAAGAAGAAGAAGAAGAAGAAGAAGAAGAAGAAGAAAGCCAAAGGGGAAAAATATGTTTCTGAGTGCATATGTGATTTTTTTTTTCTTTCGGGAAATCGATAAAATAGAATACAGTGGTACCTTGGTTCTTAAACGCCTTGGTACTCAAACAACTTGGAAACCAAACACTGCAAACCCGGAAGCCGAACTTGCTCCGTTTTGAGAGTTATGCTGAGGTCTGTCTGTTTTTGTTATTTATTTTGCGTTTTTGCGACTCTTTTTGGTTTTGTTTTTGTGACTGTGTAGAACCTAGTTCGGCTACTGATGGATTGATTGTGTGACTGCAGTGTACATTGTTTATTGCTTTGATTTTATGGATCAATGGTCTCATTAGATATTAAAATTCATGTTAGATTGCTGTTTTAGGGGTTGTTTTTAAAAGTGTGGAACGGATTAATCCATTTTGCATTACTTTTTATGGGATGGCGTGCCTTGGTTTTGGAACACTTTGGTTTAGGAACGGACTTCCAGAACAGATTAAGTTTGAGAACCAAGGTACCACTGTAAATGAAAACAAAGAATTAAATAGCCCTGATGTTGAATATCCTTTTGCCAGGGGTGGACAGAGCAGGGGATATATGGCTAGAATCACGGAATCACACAATGGCAGACTCGGGAGGGACCCCCAAGGGGCATCTGGACCGACCACCTGCAAGGCAGGAGTATCGGTGAAAGCATGCAATTTTGTTACCAAAAAAAAAATAAAAATAGAGAGGGAGGAGGAGGAGAGAGAGAGGTGATGTTTTGCATTATATCACAAGAAGAAGTTGCGAGTAAGATGACATAATAACAGGGGTGGGCGGGGCCTGTGGAGGCATGTGATTGACAGGAGGTGGGCGGGGCCCTGAGCCCGGGGATTCTCTCCTGCGATTTTTTTCCACGCTTTGCAGGAAAGTAGGTTAGCAGATCTCTCCAAGCGCGCTTGGCAAAAGGCGAGAGAGAGGAGGCGCGCGAGGGAGCTCCCGGCCACCGACTCGCATATTATTATTATTATTATTTATGCCGAATAATTAGGGTAGCAAAAGCAGAAAGCAGGAGGGAGGAAGAAAGAAGGAGCCTCGGCTCTCCATCTCTCATTTATTTCTCCTTTCTGCTCCATCATCCATCCTCCTGCAAAGAGTTTCGCTTCTGCACTCAAATCTCCTACATGCGATTTCCAGAAGCGCGCAAATAAAGATCAGCCAACATGCGAGGTAAGGGTGTTATTTCAAATTTTTTTAAGGGGGGTGGTGGATGGAGAGAGTATAAATCTCCGCTGGTCCCGATCAGAGCGCTTTTTAAACAACCGAAAAACAACAACAACAACAACCCCAAACTCTGCTTTACGCAAGGGGATAAAGGTTAGAAGCGTGCGTAAATCTCCCCGCGCGCGGACGCTGAACTGCAGCCTACTCGGAGTAAACCTATTGAAATCGGGGGGGGGGGGAAACTGATTTAAGTGGGTCAACTCTTGAGGAGGATTTGGTTGTGTTTGAGTCCCCAGAGGGGGGGAAGAAGCTGCGCTCCTCCGAGCCGCGCCTACTCCGAAGTAAATCTCCTTCTCCCCCCCCCCCGGGTTTGGAATAAAAAAAGGGGTTGTTGGAGCCACCTGAATTTTACTCAAGAGGAGACCTATTGGAATAAATGGGGTAGCGGGAAGACTTATTGCCACCCGAAAACTGTGGACCCCCCCCCCCCCCATTCATGCGCAGGCTTAACCTGGGAGTAAGTCTCATGCTTATTTGCTTCCGAGTAGCCTGCAGAGGGATGGCGCTGCTTACTTGGGAGTAAGTCTGCGTTTAGAGAGGCTTTACTCACTCGTAAACGTGCTTAGGCTTTTGCAGTCTGAATGATGACGCCGTGGGGTTGACTCGCAGGCAAATCCTTATGTGCGCAGGGAAATGAACGCGTGTAGGATCGCATTGTGCAGGATCGGATTGTGTTCCCGGCTTTTTAGAAAATGATATTTTCTCCCAACATCAAGCAAACATTTGGCCCACTTTGGAGCTGAGCAACTTTACAGTATATGGCGTAAAAATCCAGCTAACAATAACATTTATTATTATTATTATTATTATTATTATTATTATTATTATTATTATTATTGCCATAAGGGAAAAATAAACTGTCGATTGCAATCCACCCTTTAAAATGAATTTTGAGTCAAGTAAAGTTGCGTCCATTCATTTCAATGGGTCTTCTCTGAGTAGGGTTGGGTCAATGATTGCCATTCCCCACCTTGATTTATCCCCTGCCTTGGTGGCGATTTATCTTGCCTTGAAGATTCAGGACCTGCAATTATTATTACTAAATCCTGAGCAACTCTTACTTAAGCGATGGACATCGGGAGATACAATTATGTTGGTGAGGCATACAAGATGACGAACATTATATAAAATTTGTATACACTATGTAGCATTCCAAGGGTTTTCCTTTTAAAAAAAATTCAGAGAGAGAGAGAGAGATTCAGAAACTGGGTTGTGTCCCCCCCCAAAAAAAAAGGTGCAAAAAATATCTCATTTTGAACTTCGCCGATTAGATTCCTGCCTCTTCCTTTAAAAGAAAAAAAAGTTAATTTTAAAAAACACGTTTTATTTTGCTATCAAGAGGTTGTTTTTTGTTTTTTGCTGTAAGGTTTTGTTGTGTTTTCCAGACTGCAGATCATTCAGGCTGCAATTGTGAATTATGTTTGCTATGGATCATGCCCCCTGCCCCCAGAAGCCAGTGGGACTTACTTCTAAGTAAAACATATTGGAGACTTCCCTGCACATCTCTTTGCTTCTCCATTCCCTTGTATAATTTGATGGCTTTCCCCCTCGCTGGGAGGGTATTTTGTTGGAGAGCTAGATTAGGCGGGGGGGGGGGAGTTAGCCATCTGATAATCCATTTCATATGGGTAGCAATATTAATTTTCGGGAAAACTTGCTTCTCTAATCTGGAAACCTTTCTCCCATCGTCCCACACACCCCTTGTTGATTGATGCACTCTGCACTTCCTCAGGGGCACCCTTGCCCTGCCAGAAATCCGGCCTCGGTGAAAGGGCACAGTTTTTTCCTTTTTTAAATTTCCGGATTCCCCCAGCGCAATATCTGCTGCAAATAGCTTCCCACTGAAACGTTGATCTTAAATGTTTTATTTCTGTTAGGTGGGTTAGTGCCATTAAAAAAAAGTTTCCAGGGTTAACATGGAAGGAAATATATATATATATTGTCCTTTAAAAAGGGGGGGGGAGTAACAGCCTTGATGAAGAGATTCCAGAGGGGGGAAATAGGTGGGCCGAAAGAAAATAGGATATATATATATATATTAAATCACCCAGTAGACAGTTCCCGTTCCATTTGAGAGCTGCCCACCGCTAAGTTAAAAGTTCAATTAATCATTATTTTTCTATAACGTTAATACCAGGCCTTCAGCATTCAATTTGGGCAGCTGCAGAAGAATTGTTTGTTTGTTTGCTTGCTTGTTTTGAGAATGTATTGACTTGTAGGACTGTCCTGCTGCGTAAACGTTTTATAGGGAGGGTCTCGGTGAGGGTTTAAGGAATTAAGTGGCATGTCATAAGCCCCCCTCCCCACTTTTTGGCTTGGTGGGTGGACTCTTAATCTCGTGCTTGCGGGCTCAAGATCCGCGCCTAGACCAAAAGATTCCTGCATTGCAGGGGGTTGGGCTGGATGACCCTCGGGGTCCCTTCCAACCCGAAGATTCCAGCATCCTGTTCTAGGATAACCTAGCAAAATACCCAGTGCTGGCAAGCTTCCTGGTAGACCAAGGCAAAAAACGGGTAGCCGGAGCTAGGATAGAGGGTCCTAGAAAAGGCCGCTTCGGAGGTGGGGCAGCCCAGACCCCACACCAAAGCCCTTGGGGGGGGATACCGGTCTTCTGTGCCCCACAGTCGGACCCTGGCACCGCTGAATTCATACAGATTTCTCCATATTTGATGCCACACATCCATATTCCCCCTCCTTCTCCCCAGATTCACCCCCTGCCATCTGTTGACCCAGTTTTTTACAGTCACGACCCACAGATTGCCCAATATATGGCATATATATATCCCCGAAACCAGATTTACAGGATTCGGGGGGGGGGGACATACAGTACTAAGGATATTACACGTATCTTGTTGATTCCGTCTCTTCTGGCAGACCTGAGTTTCTGTCAGGTATTACTTTCTGAGAAAAAGAGAGGCCCGGATTTTGCTACTAGGTGCTAAGACAATCGAAGGTCTGTGCCAGCTTTCGCGTGGCCCTGAGGAATGTTCCTGTGTGACCCGCAAGGCTTGCGCATTGCCACACCTGGCCCGTCATGTGCTTTGGCATAATTTGCTACCGGCCGCTGTTGTTGCGTTAACAGTCTCGGAAAAAATAAAGAGGAGCAGTTATTTGGGTCAGCCTTTTCTGCCCGGGTTTTAAATTGCATGCCAGTGTGGGCAAGTCAGCTGAGCTGCAAACAAGAGACTTGTGAGACCTGGCAGCTTGCATGCTTGTGTGGCAAAAAGAAAAAGAAAAAGCTCTCTCTCTCTCTCTCTCTCTCTCTCTCTCTCTCTCTCTCTCTCTCTCTCTCGCTTTCCTGTTCATCTTTCTCCATCCCTCCTTCCCTCCATCAACCAAGGGACTGCGTGGGTTTTACAGTGTGATGGAACAAGGTTTTTGTGACCCCCTTAAAGGCATAACACATTCTTATTACGGAACGCTCTGTCATGGAATTAGGAAGCCATGTCTGTAGCCTTTTTGGTGGGTAGAAGATGCAGAATTGGTGCGGTTCAGTAGAATGTCCCTATTTTCACCGGATAAATGTTGGGAAGCATGGAGTTATCTGACTCATGCGCTGTCTGAAGGCAATCCTGTATAAGGAAGCTTTTTTTCCATGTTTTATTATGTTTTTATATATGTTGGACGTCACCCAGAGTGGCTGGGGCAACCCAGTCAGACGGGTGGCATATAAATAGCAAAAATATCCTTACGGAATGGGACGTTTCATTGGAGGAAGGTTGGAGTGCACAGCACATGTTCAGAGCAGGCTTGGGAAAATTCACCTCGGCCTTCTCGAAAGCGTTCTGCCTTTTAAAGCAAAAAAGGAGAGGTGTTTTCTGTCCTTCTGTGGTTTTCCTTCGAGCCGCACGGCCTCCGCCACGTGTCGTGTGTCGTCCCCCACCCCCATGTCGGCCATTTTGCAGCGGCCTCTGCCACCTCTTCCCTTCCCAGCCGTTCCAAAGATGGCCGCAGCGATGCTAACAGGCAGTGGAGGCGGGGAGAGAGAATGGCCACTGAAGCATGAAGAGAGGTAGAAACCCCTTTGCTTGGCAGGAGGGCGACGGCGTTGCGGGAAAACATCTCGCGCTTCCGTTCGTCGCCGAGCTTAGGGGTTGCCGGTGTGCGGATAACGTATGAAATTTCCCGCACTGGGATTTGCAGAGAGGATTAGCTGTGGCAGAGAGGGAAAATGTGCTCATCCCTATCTCGCATCCCTGGATCCGAGCCTCCAGTTTCCATCTGGTCTCCGTTCGCACATGTCCCCGGCGCCATTTTGGTTCCATGCGCCACGTTGGCGAGAACCAGTATGTGCCCCTCCCTTCTCCCGGCGCCATGATAGCTAATCCTTTTCTATCGACGGGGAAAAGCCAGCGCGCTTCTCTGCAACATCCATTCTCACATGCATGAGCCTTGGCATTTCTCGCCGAGCTTGTGGCATCCATTTTCAAAATGTCTCCTTCCTTTATTTCTGCAAATATTTGTGGGTTGTTGGTTTGTTTGTTTTTGTTTTTTTGCATTCGGTTTCTGTTGAGCATGGGAGCAAGGACCCCAAGGCCAAACGATGCAAGCATAAAAACAGCAACCGCTGCGCTTTTTTCGGCCTAGTGGCACCAGTGTTCCTATTGGAAACGAGGGGCGCCCCTAACATTTTGACGTTTCATTCCCCTTGCTGAAAACAACCCCGTTCCACCAAGGTTTTTTTTTAGAGAGAAATATCTTGGGGTTCTTTGTTCCATATTTTGTGGCTGTGTATGCACCCCCAATTTGAAGCATCAACCCGGGGGGGGATCATGGGAACTGTAGTTTGCACACCCAGATCCACAATTCCCAGATTTCTTTTTTGGGGGAAAGAAAGAACTTGGTTCAGTCTTGGGGTTCTTCGTTTTGTGTATGCACCCCACATTTAAAGCCCCCTCTCCCAAGAGAACCCAGTTTGCCCACCCAGAGCTACAGTTCCCAGCACTTAACAAACACTGGCTCCTGGGATTCTTTTTTTTTTTCGGGGAAGGTGGGGAGCCTGGGACCAAGACACGATCCCATTTCAACGTGGAAATTTGGAGAAGCTGAAGTTATGACCATCACAGCTGCTCCCCGAGACTTCTGGGAGCTGTAGTTTGTCCAGAGAGCCGAGAGTTGTGAGGAGACCCCCCCGCCCCCCTCTGAGAGAACTACAGTTCCCAGAGTTCCCCCGGAATAGGGATTGATTTGTTAAACCTCCCTGGGAATTTTATCTCTGGGGCGAGAATAGCGGCCTCCTAGTGACTCTCAGCACCCTTCAGCCTCGAAATATTTAATTTAAAGTGGTATTGACACCTCTCCGCCAAATAATTCTGGGTACTGTAGTTTTTAGGAGGCCCCCTATTCCCCTCCCAGAACTATAACTCCCAGGGCAGTCCCTTTTCCCCACAGGGAGCTCTAAGAACTGTAGTTCTGGGAGGCGAATCTGGGGGAAGCCCAACTCTACAATTCCCTGAAATCTCAGCAACTTTATAACAAGCTACAGTTCCCAGAATTCCTCGGAGGAAACCGCGGCTATTTAAAGTGGCAACATGGTGCTTCTAAAGGCCCAGGGTGCAACCTTTGAGTCGGTTTGGATTCTGTTTGCGGAAGACCAACTTTTTGGGTGACATTTTTGGGGCTGCGACTGACGCCGAGACCTTGCAGGGGATTCCTCAGAAAAGGGAGAATTTGAGTTCCCTTTCTCCTGCTCCCAGAAATAGCTTCTTGTTAGCCGCTCCTTAGGGTAGTGATGAAGTGGGATATCAACTCCAAACTACTCCTCCTCCTCCTCCTCCTCCTCTTCTTCTTCTTCTTCTTCTTCTTCTTCTTCTTGGAGTTTCTTTGCCAAGCGAAGGGGGGAATTTATTGGGTGGTTTTTGTTTTTATTATGCATTCTGTGTTTTTCACATTGCGGTTTTAAGTCGTAACCGCCCTGAGACCTGTGGGTCGAGGGCGGTATACAATTTTTAACAACAACAACAATATTAATAATAGCAATAATTAAAATAATATCCCGACTGCGAAGCGGTTGTGGAGGACGTGCAACATTCGCTCATGGTCGAAGCGTTGGAAAACTGAAGGGAACCTGGCCTTGGCCCAGATGGGACTGATTTTGACCCTAGGGGCTCCATCCATGGCTTTGGGACTCAGCTCCCAGTGGGTTAAGGAAAATTTTTATATATTGATAGCTTATTCAAGTTGGCACCCCAACTTATTCAAGTTGGCACCCCAAGATGCCACAGAGCGCCTCTTGCGCAGGACAGGGGGAAAGCCAGCGCTTCCATACCCGCAATTTTGGAGCAGCTTTCTCTTCTTCTGGCTTCTTAAAAACCTCCTGAGCAGATTGCTTCTGCAGAAGTCGAGTGTCCAGATCAAGGAAAGTCATTTGTTCTTGTTTAGTTGTTTAGTCGTTTCCGACTCTTCGTGACCCCATGGACCAGAGGACGCCAGGCTCTCCTGTCTTCCACTGCCTCCTGCAGTTTGGTCAAACTCATGTTCGTAGCTTCGAGAACACTGTCCAACCATCCCGTCCTCTGTCGTCCCCATCTCCTTGTGCCCTCCATCTTTCCCAACATCAGGGTCTTTTCCAGGGAGTCTTCTGTTCTCATGAGGTGGCCAAAGTCTTGGAGCCTCAGCTTCAGGATCTGTCCTTGCAGTGAAAACTCAGGGCTGATTTCCTCCAGAATGGATAGGTTTGATCTTCTTGCAGTCCATGGGACTCTCAAGAGCAGGCATCCCCAAACTGCGGCCCTCCAGATGTTTTGGCCTACAACTCCCATGATCCCTAGCTAACAGGACCAGTGGTCAGGGAAGATGGGAATTGTAGTCCAAAACATCTGGAGGGCCGTAGTTTGGGGGTGCCTGCTCAAGAGTCTCCTGCAGCACCATAATTCAAAAGCATCCATTCAAAAGTCATAGTCCCTCTCTATTCTGGCTTGGTCAGACCACACCTGGAGTCCTGTGTCCGGTTCTGGGCACCACAATTTAAAAAGGATGCTGACATGCTTCAAGGTGGGCAGAGGAGGGCGACCGAGACGATCAAGGGGTCTGGAAGCCATGCCTGATGAGGAACGGTTGAAGGAGCTGGGGATGTTCAGCCTGGAAAAGAGGAGCCTTAGAGAAGATAGGAGAGCCATCTGAAGGGCTGAGACAGGTAAATCACCTTCTTTGGAGGTTTTCAAGCAGAGACTGGATGGTCCTCTGTTTTGGATGCCTGAGCTGAGATTCCTCCATTGCAGGGGGTTAGACTAGATGACCCTCGGGGGTCCCATCCAACGCTATATAAACCTAAGGAGCAGTGAACCTTTTCCCCAAGGGAGAAACTTTCTTTTAAGGGACATTGGGGCTGGGGTTGCCAGGAAAATGCTAAAGTTGAATTCAGCCAAAGATGAAGGGCTTTTTGAGGTTCAGGGGACAATTACAACCCCCCCCAAACCTTATATCTGGTCTACCCATCCTGCCCCCCATCACTGGTCCAGAGGTTTTTGCCTGTCTGGGGTGAGTCCCTGGAGGGAGGCTAGAGAGGGAGGGAGAGGCCTGCTTAGGAACTTTTACAGATGTAACAATTATCAAATGTTGCCCCCATGTCCTTTTTGCCTCTGGCGCTGCCCATCCCTCGCCTGTGGCCCCCACGAGGTTGTGAGGTGGCTCTCTGCTTAAGGAAGCTCCCTACGCTGCCTTAAGCTGCTCATTTTTCAAACGGATCCTTCAAGCATCTTAGGGAGACTTTGTGGAAATCTAAGACGCTGGTTTAGATTGCCCATTTCACAGAAGGGAAAAAAGGCACAGTGCCCAGGGGGAAAAAACACCCTCTTGCACAACTTACCCCCACAACAAGCAGGAAACCCTCAAGAAGCAGGCAGCCTCCCCCCCCCCCCCCAGGAAAAAAACCCTCCAGCCCCAAACTAAACCCTTAAGCCCTTAATATATATATTTTTTTAAATGCATTATAACCGGGCGGGCAAAGGCAGGTGTTTGCTAGAGCCACATGCACCCAATTGGGGAACCCCGACATTTTGCCATCAACTCTTTGAAGTGAGAAGTTTTGGAGGCAAAAGGTCCCAGGTTCCTATCTCTAACGTGACTAATTTTCCTATTTTATTTTATTATTTTATTTTTGTATCCTTGTTTGTTTTTCTCGTTTCCCCCTTGTCATTTTTTGCAAGTTGGCATTGATTGCAGCGGTGCCTTGGTACCCGAATGGTTTGGCTCCCAAACAAATCGGCTCCCGAATGCCGCAAACCCAGAAGTGAGTGTTCTGGTTTGCAAACGTTTTTCGGAAGCCGAATATCCGGTGCGGCTTCCGATTGGCTGCAGGAAGCGCCTGCAGCCAATCGGAAGCTGCGCCTTGGTTTCCGAACAGTTCCAGGCAGGCCTAGGCAAACTCGGCCCTCCAGATGTTTTGGGACTACAACTCCCATCATCCATAGCTAACAGGACCAGTGGTCAGGGATGATGGGAGTTGTAG
The DNA here is from genome assembly GCF_963506605.1 of Zootoca vivipara. NCBI lineage: Eukaryota > Metazoa > Chordata > Lepidosauria > Squamata > Lacertidae > Zootoca > Zootoca vivipara. The sequence continues at coordinate 1,847,141 of NC_083281.1, read as the reverse complement.
TCCCAAAACATCTGGAGGGCCGAGTTTGCCTAGGCCTGGTTCTGGGAGTCGAACGGACTCCCGGAACGGATTAAGTTCGAGAACCAAGGCTCCACTGTACTAGCTATTCCGCGTCAATTGCATTCCATGTTTTAATACTTTTGTCGGAAGCTGCCCAGAATGGCCTGGGCAACCCAGCCTGATGGACGGCATATAAGTAGTTGTTTATTATTATTACTATTACTATTATTACATCTCCACGTAGACTTGGAAAAAAAAAACCTGTCTGAAACGCCTGAGGGATGCTGCCCAGGTGCCAGTGTTGACAACCAGGAGTGCCGCTTGGCCCTGAGACCGTGGGTGCCCGTGTATTGCCCGGGCACCCAAATTTGTGGGTACCCAGCCCCTTCGTGAGGAATTTTGTGGGTGCTTGGGTACACTGGGCCCCAAGGAGTCGGGCACCAATGGTTTAATCATTTCCCCCCTCCCTGGGATTATAAGGGGGGCTTCCAGGAATAGGATGGAGTCTGGTCTGGTCTGTTGTTCCTCTGGAAAAAGTGCTGGGCTTCAGCTTTGGCCCGCCGCCTCCGTTTTTTGCGGTGCAGAAATAATGCCAGTCGGAAACCCAAACTTCCGGTGAAGACGTCTTTGCTGCCTCTCTCGCCCTGAGTCCTCCCTGGCACACCAGAAACCCTCAGCCTCCGTTCCTTCCCGTTTGCTTTTGCAAAGACCTGCGGCGCTCTAAATCCGCCCGGCTTCTCTCGAGGCCTCCCGTTCTCTGCAGAGGCAAACGTGGCAGAAGTATTATTATTAAGAGCTGTTCCAGTGACCTAGATCTGTCATTGCGGCGGGGCTTGCGTGTTTACGCACGAGGGGTGTGTGCGCGGCTGAGAGGGAGGCAGAGGGGGAATTGGAAACCCAGGGAAAAAAAGCTGGAGAGAGGAGCAAGAGTCAGGAAAGGCGGGGCTTGCAAACCTCTTAAACAGCAGAGTTTTATTCCCCCCGTGATATGCATCATCTCTCGTCGCCCCTAACCAGTGCCGGATTTACGTATAAGCTAAACAAGTTATAGCTTAGGGCCCCACTCTCTTGCCCCCTCCCCAAAAGAATTATGAGTCTTTGTAAATTGTGTTTCTAAAGGAACTTTTGTTATTGCCAAATGCCAATGTGTTTGCATTATTAAGTTTGTCATCAGTAAAAAATCATAGCATAGAATCATAGAGTTGGAAGAGACCACAAGGGTCATCCAGTCCAACCCCCTGCCAAGCAGGAAACACCATCAAAGCATTCTTGACATATGCCTGTCAAGCCTCTGCTTAAAGACCTCCAAAGAAGGAGACTCCACCACACTCCTTGGTAGCAAATTCCACTACCCAACAGCTCTTACTGTCAGGAAGTTCTTCCTAATGTTTAGGTGGAATCTTCTTTCTTGAAGTTTGAATCCATTGCTCCGTGTCCGCTTCTCTGGAGCAGCAGAAAACAACCTTTCTCCCTCCTCTATATGACATGCTTTGATATATTTGAACATGGCTATCATATCACCCCTTAACCTTTTCTCCAGGCTAAACATACCCAGCTCCCTAAGCCGTTCCTCATAAGGCATCGTTTCCAGGCCTTTGACCATTTTGGTTGCCCTCTTCTGGACACGTTCCAGCTTGTCAGTATCCTTCTTGAACTGTGGTGCCCAGAACTGGACACAGTACTCCAGGTGAGGTCTGACCAGAGCAGAATACAGTGGTACTATTACTTCCCTTGATCTAGATGCTATACTCCTATTGATGCAGCCCAGAATTGCATTGGCTTTTTTAGCTGCTGCATCACACTGCTGACTCATGTCAAGTTTGTGGTCTACCAAGACTCCTAGATCCTTTTCACATGTGCTGCTCTCTAGCCAGGTGTCTCCCATCCTGTATTTGTGCCTTTCATTTTTTTCGCCCAAGTGTAGTACTTTACATTTCTCCTTGTTAAAATTCATCATTTTAAGTTGGAGCTTAAGAATTGTTTCACTATTAATATACTTCTGAATTGTTTCTTAATTATATTGCAGTTCAATAATTAGCTTGATAAAAATACCTATTTTGTTACATGCAAATGGCTAGGTCCATCAATGACCATATAGCAGCTATTCAACACAAAAAAAACAGTGACAATTTGTTGTGGACAAAGGACAGCTGGACATAGAAAGGGCCTCATTACCTTCAGGAGCTGAGGGCCACATCAAACCTAAATACGGCCCTGCCCCTAACCATTGGACATGCTGGCTTGGGCTGCTGGAAGGTGACTATAGGCCACGTGGTAAAGGCTGGCATTGTTCTTTTAAATTTAAGGGTCTCTTCCCCGCCACCCCATTGCACACAAATAAAACTGCAGCGTTGGAGGGCCAGAAATCAGTTGGCCACAATAAAACCTGTGCCAGCATTTAAGGGCTGGGTGGGTGGGTGTTCAGATGGACTCCCAACTCCTATCCTTCGTTTATTCATTCATTAAGAAATGTATAAATCTCTATATGCCACTCATCCGTTTGAAAGAAAAGAAATCAGGGCAGTTTGCAAAGACGGCACGCGAAACCGTATTTTTAAAAGCCAAAACCGGAAACCGGCTAGCTGTTGTTGAAAATGTATTTATTGCCTGTTTGAGAATAGGAAAGTTTAGACGGGCACGTTGCAATGGACGGCAGCTGGTGAATCCCTAGTGGCGGGGAGTTCCGCAGGACTAGGCTATGACGCTATAGCAGGGGTGCCCAAACTTTTTCTAAAGAGGGCCAGATTTGATGAAGTGAACATATGTGAGGGCCGACCCAAGTTGGTGAGCTTTTTTTTAGGATTGAAGTTGTTGAGCTTTTCTTATGACTTTACCCCAAAGTTGCCGAGCTTTTTTAGGACATATACTGCCATGGGAACCGGATTAAATCAACCGGCGGGGCAGATTAGGCCCCCAAAACGGACTTTTGGTTTCTTGTTGTTGCCGAATGAGAGCCTAAGGACCTTAGCTCATTGACAGAGCAGCTACCGGGCAGAAGATCCTGAGTTCAACCCCAGCATTTCCGGGTAGGGCTGCTGCCAGTCAGAGCTGGACGAATCAGTGGTCTGACTAAGTAAAAGGGAGCTTTCTAGTGTTCCTAAGAAGAGCTGGGGAAGGCTTCTTCCAGTTACCCGCTTGTCAATTCCTTAATATTTTAACGTTTGCTGGCGATATCTCGTGCCCGCAACCCTGGAGAGAAGCTGCCAGTCAGAGTTGGGAAAGATGTAAAGTTTCATTTTGTAAACCGTCAGACAGGAGGGAGGGAAGGAAGTCATTAGGCTCAGTTGAGCCAAGGAGATAAGATAAGAGGGTACGAGATATATATATATATATGAATGGGAGAGAATATTGAATTGGATGGACAGTGGTCATATTGAATACAGTGGTAACTTGGTTCTCAAACTTAATCCGTTCCAGAAATTCCGTTCCCAAACCAAAGCGTTCCCAAACCGAGGCACGCTTTCCCAGGGAAAGCAATGCAGAACAGATTAATCCGTTCCAGACTTTTAAAAACAACCCCGAAAACAGCCGTTGAACATGAGTTTTACTATCTAACGAGACCACTGATCCGTAAAACGAAAGCAATAAACAATGTACTGCAGTCACACAGTCAATCCATCAGTAGCTGAACTGGGGTTCTTCCACACAGGCCCGAAAACGAAACAAAAAAAAGAGCTGCAAAAACAGAAAGGCAAAACAAATAGCAAAAACAGACAGACCGAAGTGTAACCCTCAAACCGGAGCACGTTCGGCTTCTGAAAAATATTCATAAATCGGAACACTTGCTTCCGGGTTTGCAGTGTTTGGGTTCCAAGTTGTTTAGAATCATAGAATCATAGAGTTGGAAGAGACCACGAGGGCCATCCAGTCCAACCCCCTGCCAAGCAGGAAACACCATCAAAGCATTCCTGACATATGCCTGTCAAGCCTCTGCTTAAAGACCTCCAAAGAAGGAGACTCCACCACACTCCTTGGTAGCAAATTCCACTGTCAAACAGCTCTTACTGTTTGAGTACCAAGGCGCTTGAGAACCAAGGGACCACTTTAATGTAATATGTTGCTCACGGTGATCAATAGCTGGTGGAGTTTTGAGTTTGGGGAGGGGTTTTCCAAGGCAGCGTGGCGTAGTAGCTAGAGCGCACCGACAATGTTTATCTCTTGGCCCAGCCTACCTGATAAGGTGGTTGTTGCGAAAACGACACAGAGCAGCGAGGGTGCTGTGCGCATCACCCCGGGTTCCTTGGAGGAAGGAGAGCGAGAGGAACAATTTGCCAGGAAATCGTAACGGGCGAGGCTTCGGCAGATCCTGCCAAAGGAGCCGGGAATTCTGCAACTTGCACAAAGCATGCAAATTCTTATGCAAGGGCAGCCGAAACAATCGCTGGGATGGGGCAACTGTGATACGAGGGAAGGTTGCGCCATTGGGAAGCTCATTATTTACTGTATTCATATTTTTATTTATTTTTATTTTTTCCTTGACTATCAAACCTTTATTAGGCGTTTTACAAATAGAACCGCAAGAATAAGAGTCACATACAAAAGTATTTAAAATGCATACAAAGAGGCAACAGTAAACTGCATATACTAATTTTGTGTGTGTGTATCTGTATGTGTATGTGTATGTGTGTGTGTATAGATAGATAGATAGATAGATAGATAGATAGATAGATAGATAGATAGATAGATAGATAGATAGATAGATAGATATATGGGACCCAGGTGGCGCTGTGGGTTAAACCACAGAGTCTAGGGCTTGCTGATCAGAAGGTCAGCGGTTCGAATCCCCGCGATGGGGTGAGCTCCCGTTGTTCAGTCCCAGCTCCTGCCAACCTAGCAGTTCGAAAGCACATCAAAGTGCAAGTAGATAAATAGGGACCGCTCCGGCGGGAAGGTAAACGGTGTTTCCGTTTGCTGCTCTGGTTCGCCAGAAGCAGCTTAGTCATTCTGGCCACATGACCCGGAAGTTGTCTGCGGACAAACGCCGGCTCTCCCTTGGCCTATAGAGCGAGATGAGCGCCGCAACCCCAGAGTCGGACACGACTGGACCTGATGGTCACGGGCCCCTTTACCTATATATATATATATATATATATATATATATATATATATATATATAATCTGACATTTCAGGAAGCTTATTAAATGAGGCCTGCCATGGAGAGAGAGAAAAGCTGTTCTCCTTCTCTCCTAACCCCAAGATGTCTTGGACATCAGTGCTGGAAAATTCGGGACGGATAAAAGGAAGGACTCGTCCATCGAGCTGTGGAACTCCCTGCTGCTTGATGGCTTTTGCAGAGAATTGGGTGAATCCATAGAATCGTAGAGTTGGGAAGGGACCCCGGGGTCATCTAGTCCAACCCCACTGCAATGAGATGGAGAATCTCGTTTTTCTACTTTCTGAGCTATCTCCAAGGTCTGTGGAGGAGGAGGCGGAGACTGTCAAAAGCCTCTGGCCTTATGTTATTCCATGAAACGTTGTCAATATGTTGGGGACACTCGATGCTTTGCCACCCAACACTTGGACGTCGCGGTTTTTGGAATCTCCACTTTCGTCTTCAAAACCAAGTTTCTAGTCCCTATGGGGTTGCGCCGCATCGAACCCCAGAAGAGGAGGTAGGGAAGAGAAGCAGGCTCTCAGGCAGTTCGACTTCGCAGCCTTGCTGCATTTACACTGCTCGTTTGGCAGAAACGAGACATTTGCGACACTTGAGGTCTAGAAACATGATTCAAAAGGAAAGTTAAAGCGTGTCATTCCCAGTCTGGCCGAAGCCACACTTTTCAGGAAGGGAAAAGGGGCGAGAGAAGCAATGAGGTTTTCAGGATTTCTGTATGCCGGGGGGGGGGATTTCCTGGGTGCAGAAATTCAGTTTATTCCTGCAGAAGGCACAGGTGTGATTCTATGGGATTACGGCCTCCAATGCCCCACCCATCTCTCAAAGCAACTCTTCTCTGCCTCTACCCCCTTTCCCCCGCTTCCTCCTCCTTATATAACAAATCTTGAGTCCATGCCTTTGTGCCCAGGTTCAGAGAGTTCTGTCTTCTCCGTTCCATTTCCTTGTCACCATCCTCCTTCTGCTGAAACTCCTAACCCTGGTTCATTTCTCCTAACCCCAATTCATCTTCCCCCTAACCCCGGTTTGTCTCCGCTAACCCAGGTTTGTCTCTCCTAACCCTGGTTCGTCTCTCCCCTAACCCTAGTTCATCTCTCCCTAACCCTGGTTCACCTCTCCCCTAACCCTGGTTTGTCTCTCTCCTAACCCCGGTTCGTCTCAAACCTCAGCCTGTGTGTCTTGCTTCTCCGCCCCAACTCCTTCCAACTCTACAATTCTGCAGTTCATTTGGAGGAATCTGCCTGGCCTGATCCAGCACGCCTTTGGTCCATAAGTGGAGTTTCCGTGTATTATGCAAGCATTGCTTTGGTGGTACCCGTCAAAAGGGGGCGTATCCCCTTGTGGGCAGGGTTTGGGGCGTGGTGTGGGTGTGGCTACAGAGAAGCGCTGTCATCCTCAGGAACCAACAGGGCTCCAAGTCATTCTTCCGCCCTGGCTGGGACACCGCTCCTTCTCTCCCCCCCCCCTTGGCTCTCGCCTTCCCGGATCCCCGTCGGTTTCCCCCTTCGGCGAGTAAGCAGGGGTCCAGATCCTAATTGGAGCTTCCTCCTTCCTCCCTGGGGTTGCCCCCATTCCGTGGCATCGACCGCATCCTCTGCAAAGCATTGTGGGCCGGGGACCTCATTTGCCCCCAAGATTTCAGCTGCTTAATTAACCACGGCACCACCGCAGAAACGGAAAGGACGTTGTGTCTCTCCCCTGGGTTCCCGTCGCTTCCTGTTTAATGAAGTCGAGAGGGGGTAACACCTGGGGGGCTGGTCGTATGAGACAGCTTCCTGTCCTCATTCTCTGAGGGCAGGCCCCTTCTGCTGTGTCTCTCTGGACCAATCAATGGATCCCGTTGCGCCCAGCACCAAGATCTGTGCCAAAACCTCCAGAGGAGTTTTCCTGCTGTGTCTCTGCATGAGTTGCTGTTCTGGGCATCTCTCTCCCTCCCTCCCTCCCCTCCACTTGCAGTCAGCATCAGGTTGTTCTTTTGGGTGCCTGGGCGGTGTGGCGAAAGCCAATGTTACCTTTATTTTTATTTTATTTATTTTTATTACTTGGTCAAAATAAAAAAACAAAGTAACGGCGGCAGCAGCAACAAATTATGTTGCATGTTATCTATACAATTGAAATACAGATAATGTTTGGGAACATTTTTTTACTTAGGTAAGATAACTTTCCCCTTTTGAAACCTTCCTTGTGTATTCCACTAAATATCATTTATTTTATGCAAAAAAAGGGAGGGGGAAACCCAGCGTTCCTTTATCCCCTTTTAAACTCGTATCGTTATTTCGATTGCGCGTTAAAATCAGTTGCGTGCTTCCACTCTTTACGCAGTGCGAAAGGACCCCTGCAAACAGGAATAATGACCGGTTTTTAAAATAAATTTCCTAAGTTTTGAATGTGTTGCCTACGGAACACCACCTGCATTTTATTTTATTTTTTTCCAGGCATGGGTACCTCGCTGTGCCCATACATCGGAGGGGGTGTTGTAGTGATGCTAGCTGCCAGACATTAAAAATCTGTTTTAAAAACAATAAACTGCATTCTGGGGGTTCCAGCATGTTATGTGTCCGAGTCTCGGGGGGAAAGGAGGTTGCATTCTCAACGGAAACGGAAAACTTAGCAATGTGGGTGCCAACCAAACCTCCTTCCATACAGCTCAGACTGACTGACAGGTGTCAAGATCTTAAATCCTTCTGAGCTAATATATCAATTTTCGATTAAATACACCAGGGGACCAAGACATAACGTAAATTTCAATTTCTTCCCCCAGTCCCCAATCTTATTTCCTCTTCTGATTTCCACATCAGTTGGCAATCCTTTTCTTTCATTTTTAGGTTCAACGAAATTAACCGGCGTTCCGGCACAAATTCTGCCCCGTGCGTGCATTTTGGTGTGAGATTCCCGTTTTCCGAAAGTAAAGTCCCACAATTAGAACCCTTTGCTTTTCTCTAAGTCTGTACGTTGCTTTGCTTTAACCTAGTACAGCGGTACCTTGGTTTACAACCAAAATTCGTTCCGGAGGTCCATTCGTAAACCAAAACAGGTTGTCACCCAAGGTTGCGCTTTTGCCAGTGTTGTTGTTGTTTAGTCATTTAGTTGTGTCCGACTCTTCGTGACCCCATGGACCAGAGCACGCCAGGCACTCCTGTCTTCCACTGCCACCCACAGTTTGGTCAGACTCAAGAACACTGTCCAACCATCTCATCCTCTGTCGTCCCCTTCTCCTTGTGCCCTCCATCTTTCCCAACATCAGGGTCTTTTCCAGGGAGTCTTCTCTTCTCATGAGGTGGCCAAAGTATTGGAGCCTCAGCTTCACGATCTGTCCTTCCAGGGAGCACTCAGGGCTGATTTCCTTAAGAATGGATAGGTTTGATCTTCTTGCAGTCCATGGGACTCTCAAGAGTCTCCTCCAGCACCATAATTCAAAAGCATCAATTCTTCGGCGATCAGCCTTCTTTATGGTCCAGCTCTCACTTCCATACATCACTACTGGGAAAACCATAGCTTTAACTATACGGACCTTTGTCGGCAAGGTGATGTCTCTGCTTTTTAAGATGCTGTCTAGGTTTGTCATTGCTTTTCTCCCAAGAAGCAGGCGTCTTTTAATTTCGTGACTGCTGTCACCATCTACAGTGATCAAGGAGCCCAAGAAAGTAAATATTTTGCCAGTAGGGCCTCCGAAAATCTAAAAAAAAGGGGGGGGTTGACGCGCTTCCGGGTTTGACGTGTTTGTATTTTGGGAATAGAAGTTTGGGAAATGGGTGGTTTTGGGAATACATGCCAACCAGGGTGAATTTGATTTAAATCAAATCGATTTAAATCACGATTTAAATCGCTAGTCAGTAAGACTTGATTTAAATCAGGCATCCCCAAACCAGGCATAGGCAAACTCTGCCCTCCAGGTGTTTTGGACTACAATTCCCATCATCCCTGACCACTGTTCCTGCTAGCTAGGGATCATGGGAGTTGTAGGCCCAAAACATCTGGAGGGCCATGGTTGAGGAAGCGTGGCATAGACAGATAATGATGACATCATTCTGAGGTTTAATAAGTTAACGGTTTATATTCGGACAGCGACAGCTTTTCCACTGGACTTTATTGGAAGGAGAAAAACCATCATTTCCTTGATAACAACTTAAACAATTCATTTAACTAAAACAATAACATTATAGAGTATGTATACCCATGTTTGTTAACTGATGTGGTTAAACAACAACAACTTAGACTGAGTTTTAGCACACATGAAAAACTTAAATACAAATCCTTATTTCCTCATGAATACCCTTTAGACTATAACGTAACTTAAATAGAAAATATTTAAAAACATTTTTCCTCCAAAAGCATTTTATTTTAAAAATCCAATTTAAATTTTAAAAAGTCCGATTTAATTTTTTACAAAAATCTGATTGATTTTTACCTGCCCTGCTGCCAACTCCCTGGGGCCCCGGGTGCCCGAGCACCCACAAAATTTCCCACGAAGGGGCCAGGCACCCACAAATTTCAGTGCCAGGGCCATGCACTCTGCGTGGCACCCCGGGCGCCCACATTCGTGGGGCCAAGCTGGCACTCCCAGATGGTGTTGAGAGCAGGGTCAGCAAGCCTTTTCAGCAGGGGGCCGGTCCACTGTCCCTCAGACCTTGTGGGGGGCCGGACTATATTTTTTTGGGGGAGAAATGAACGAATTCCTACGCCCCACAAATAACCCAGAGATGCATTTTAAATAAAAGCACACATTCGACTCATGTAAAAACATGCTGATTCCCGGACCATTCGCGGGCCAGACTGAGAAGGCGATTGGGCCGGATCCGGCCCCCGGGCCTTAGTTTGCATACCCATGATCAAGAGGTTTGCATACCCATGATCAAGAGGTTTGCATCTCATAAGATCTCCACCCTCCTTTGTTTACAGCTGCGGCGAAGGATCGGTGCAGATTTTTTTTTTTTCTGCTGGCGGGTGGGGAGGAGAGAGAAGGATGAGGCAAAGTGAGAGCTAGGAGGATGAGTCGCAGGTGAGTTGCCGGGCACGCCCTCGGCTGCTTGTGCCAGCTCCGGAGGAATGCGGCTCATCCACCGCAGCCGGCCGAGGGCACTGCCTGCTGCCAACGAACCTTCTTGGGCGTGCCCAGTGCCGGATTTACGTAGAAGCTAAACAAGCTATAGTTTAGCTCCCCACTCTCTTGCACACGCCCCCAAATCTCACTATTAATATTGTTGTTTTGTTGTTTAGTGGTTTAGTCGTGTCCGACTCTTCGTGACCCCATGGACCATAGCACGCCAGGCACTCCTGTCTTCCACTGCCTCCCGCAGTTTGGTCAAACTCATGTTCGTAGCTTTGAGAACACTGTCCAACCATCTCGTCCTCTGTCGTCCCCTTCTCCTAGTGCCCTCAATCTTTCCCAACATCAGGGTCTTTTCCAAGGATTCTTCTCTTCTCATGAGGTGGCCAAAGTATTGGAGCCTCAGCTTCAGGATCTGTCCTTCCAGTGAGCACTCAGGGCTGATTTCCTTCAGAATGGAGAGGTTTGATCTTCTTGCAGTCCATGGGACTCAAGAGTCTCCTCCAGCACCAGAATTCAAAAGCATCCATTCTTCGGAGATCAGCCTTCTTTATGGTCCAGCTCTCACTTCCATACTTCCATACTATTAATATACTTCTTTTTAATTGTATTTCAGTTCAACAATTGCGTTGATAAAATACACATTTTGTTATGTGCAAATGGCTTGAGATACCTATGAATTAGGTGATGGGTAGGGAAACTAAGGCCCGGGGCCCCCGGATCCGGCCCAATCCCCTTCTAAATCCAGCCTGCAGACGGTCCGGGAATCCGCGTCTTGGCAAGAGTCCCACCGGCTTGTCACGAGTGCTGCCCTTTTTTTCCTGCTTCCCCGAGGTAGACTGCGCCTTGAGAGGGAGGCTCCGTTTACCTTTCCTTAGCCCGCCTTGTTTCCCGTGCATCTTTTTTTTTAAAAAAAGTATTCTTAATTTCTCCAGCGCTTGGAACAGCATTTTGACCTCTCCCACCCCCTGGGGTGCTTTTCCGCACGCCGAAATGTTCAAGTATTTGCAAGCTGCCCCTCCTCTCCCCACTGTTTCGGGAGCTGATTGATGCATCCCTGTTACGCAACTGCTTTCTTTATTTTATTTTATTTTGCAGAGGAAAGTATGTCAGTAGGACAGGGTGACTTGGTGCGTGCTTTGGCGCAAGCCTGGCGGACGGGCCGACGGCACCGAGCCGTGAGTCAACGATCCTGGGGGCCGGGAGCCAATGGTTGAGCCTCGTTTGGGCAGCCCCACTCTCCCTCCCCGGATCCTGGCCACATGTCAGTGATATGTTTAGCAGATGGCGGTTATATAACCCCGGAGGAAGTTTCAGGCCTCTGGTAACAACAAAAACAACAGAGGCTTGGGGGGATAGGTTGGGAAACGGATGGTGCCGAGCAGGTGTCTGTGTTCCTTTGGTTTTCTTACATTTTTATTGTAGTTTATAGCACAAACCTACACGTTTGTGCAAGTGAACAGAGAAATAGTAAAGAACAGAAAAAAATAAAATGAAAATAAAACAGCAAAACACATTGTCATACAAGATTTCAGTTCTTCTTTCCTTCCTCCATCCTCAACACCAGGCATCCCCAAACTGCGGCCCTCCAAATGTTTTGGCCTACAACTCCCATGATCCCTAGCTAACAGGACCAGTGGTCAGGGATGATGGGAATTGTAGTCCAAAACATCTGGAGGGCCGAAGTTTGGGGATGCCTGCTCAACACGGTTCTATTTTCATTTTTTGGCAAACCATTTCCATCTTATTTCACTTTTACTTCCTTTCCTTTCCATTTCCAGCTTCTGCACCATAGTTTTATTGTAGAAGTTAATCAAAACAAGTCCAAGTATTAATTCGAGGGCACGGCTTTTTAAAGTGTTCTCTATATTTTCGCCATTCCTTTTGAAATTTTTGTTTGGATTGCATCTGTCATTCTAGCTAATTCTATATAATGATAGCCATGTTCAAATATATAAAAGGATGTCATATAGAGGAGGGAGAAAGGTTGTTTTCTGCTGCTCCAGAGAAGCGGACACGGAGCAATGGATTCAAACTACAAGAAAGAAGATTCCACCTTAACATGATTAGGAAGAACTTCCTGACAGTAAGAGCTGTTCGGCAGTGGAATTTGCTGCCAAGGAGTGTGGTGGAGTCTCCTTCTTTGGAGGTCTTTAAGCAGAGGCTTGAAAGGCATATGTCAAGAATGCTTTGATGGTGTTTCCTGCTTGGCAGGGGGTTGGACTGGATGGCCCTTGTGGTCTCTTCCAACTCTAGGATTCTATGATTGTATATAATCAAATAATTCCTCTTTGCCGTTGAATGAATGAATTTATTATTTCGGTCCCAGACCAGTTCCACCTCGCCTACAAAATCAGAGAAGTCATAAAACACTTGGGGGGGGACTTTCAAAGGTACTCAAACAGAGGAGAAAGATGGCCTTCTTCAGGACCAGTTCCATTTGGTATGCACGGACTTCTCCACCGTGAAAAAAATTCTTTTGCGGCATTATTTTAGGTTTGCCCCCCGCTGGGAAAAAGAGTTCAAGCGGCCAGAGAGCGGGCTTTCCTTTCCTGCCTCAGTTTTGCCGCCTGCAAACTGGGCGCGCGGCGTTGCGCAGAATGATGTCGCCGAGGCAACGGCAGGGCCAGCTCGGAAGGATCTCATAATAGGAAGCTTTCTTTGCAGAGGAGGAAGAGACAGTGATTTTAAATATATTTATATATATCTCTCAACACTTCCTTCTCGGAATGATTCACTCTCACGCTCGACAACAAGCTACGCCCGAGTGGAAAGTATTTCTCCCTGCATTGAGGCTGGAATCTTCTCTGCGGTTTTCAGAAGGACTTTCACGTGGTGTGCAGTTTCTCGTGGCGAGGGGAAGGCACTCTGGACGCGCTCAGAAGAGCCTGTGTGCCGGAGCCTGGCTCCACAGCAAAACCTCAGGACTCCCCCCCACCCTAAAATAATAATAATAAGAAACCCTTGGGCGATGACGTCCCGCTTCTACTTGTTTCCCCCTGCCTGTAATTTACAACACCCTAACCGGTCGCTCTGGATGCAAATCCTGCTCCTTGGAAACATGAAACAGGAGACTCCAACTCCCAGCAGCCATTATGGGATGGCGGGACTTGACATAAGAGAGGCCTGATGGACCAGGCAAGAGGGCAGCCAAGGGTTGTCATATTTCAAAAAAGGAAAATTCGGAAACACAAAGTTTTGGCTTTTTTTGCGAAATCTTGTCAAAGGGGAAATGGTTTTTTGAGCTGTTTTTAATGAAAGCCGCCAAAATCTGACATGGGCTGCCATGTCCCAAAATAGCTTAAAAACTTGGGGGGCGGAGGGAAATTTTGCAAAAACAAAACTAAAAAATGCTCAACAACTTTTGTGACTGGATTTTCACTTTTCCAACTCGACGATTTTATGGTTCTATGAAACGGCGTAACTCAAAATACGAATCCGCTCCCTGTTGATTCCTGTCGAAACATGCGAATGCAAGAAGGTTGGGGAAGAGACCCTCTCCCCAAACTTATGCTCGCCTGCACTGCAGCTTTTCAAAAATGCATTTGTTGTTGTCATAATTCCCAAGGTGGAAAATTAACGTGGTTCTTCTCTGTTTCTTTTTTCTTTTTTCCTTTCCCCCAGCGCAAATCGAGGTCATTCCTTGTAAAATATGCGGCGACAAGTCGTCTGGAATCCACTATGGCGTGATCACCTGCGAAGGGTGCAAAGTGAGTTTTGTGTGTGTGTGTGTGTGTGTGTGTGTGTGTGTGTGTGAGAGAGAGAGAGAGAGAGAGAGAGAGAGAGAGAGAGAGAGAGAGAGAGAGAGGGATTTAGAGGGGCGAAATGGCAGCTGCCAAACCAAGCCAGTTCCCCACACAAAATTTGCACCCCTCAAAGTGTTTGCTTATTTATAGCAACATTTTTTCTCTCTGCTCTTAACAACAAAAAACCAGCAACAACCCAGAGCAGGCTTGTACAATATTTAAATGACAAACAAGGCCACGCCTGCTTGCAGCCTTGCGATGCAAAAGGCACGGCACAAAAGGAAAAAGCCAGGAGGGGGGAAGAGGAAAAGAAGCGTACAATAATATATTTTTTGTAAAGTCCTCGCAAAAGCTTGCCATCGCCTGAGTGCATGCTGCTCCCGACATACACATACAGTCGCCGCCGAAATTATCCAACGCCCGTTGCAAATCAGGTCCAAAGGTACAGACTTTTCAGCTGATTACGAGGAGGAAATCAAACGAAATCCATGGAGGCATTGTGCAGTTTCCCCAAATCCAGCTGAAAATGCAGCTTGGATTGGCTCCCTGCAAACAGCGGGCAGCCTGTAAATTTGGATAATCAAACTGATTTGCAATTTAGGGGGGGGGGGCGTCGAATAATTTCGACCATAGCTGTACATGCAAGTTGTTTCCCTTGAGATGTCGTGCATTCTTTTATTTTCAGTCTATGCATGCTTTTTTACTAATACAGTGGTACCTTAGTTCCCAAACTTAATCCGTTCCAAAAGCAAAGCGTTCCAAAGGCAAGGCACGCTTTCCCATAGAAAGTCATGCAGAAAGGATTAATCCGTTCCAGACTTTTAAAAACAACCCCTAAAACGGCCATTTAATGTGAATTTTTGCTATCTAACGAGACCATTGATTCATAAAATGAAAGCAAGAATTAATGTACAGTGGTACCTCGGGTTATGAACACGATCCGTTCCCGGTCGCGGTTCGTAACCCGAAAAGGTCGCAAACCGAGCACCATTTTTGCGCATGCACAAAGCGTGTTTTTTTGCAATTTTCGCTTTTGCGCATGTGCAAAGCACGCACACCGCTTCTGCGCATGCGCGGAACGCGCGCGCGACGAATACACTTCCGGGTTTGCGGAGTTCGTAACCCGAAGTGTTCGCAACCCAAGCGGTTTGTAACCCGAGGTACGACTGTACTGTACTATAAAATAAACAAGGCAGTATTGTAGATGATAAAAATTAAAATAATTTTTTTTCTTTACCTGCACTGTTGACAGTCATTGTTTAGATGGGGGGGGGGGCTTTTATCAATTTCTGCAGTCACGCAATCCATCAATCAGTAGCTGAACTGGGTTCCACACAGTCACAAAAACAAATGAACCAAAAAAGCCTCAAAAACAAAAACGCAAACTAAAGAGCCAAAACAAAAGTGCCAAACTTAATCTGTTCCGGACGTCTGTTTGACTTCCGAAATGTTTGGAAACCAAGGCGCGGCTTCTGATTGGGGCAGGCGCCCCGGAAACAATAGCCGACAGCCGCCTCGGACATTCAGCTTCTGGAAAACGTTCGAAAACCGGAACACTGACTTCCGGGTTTTCGGAGTTTGAGAATCAAAGCGTTTGAGAACCAAGGTGCCAATGTACATGCAAGTTATTGCCCCTGAGATGTTGTGCATTCTGTTATTTCCAATCTATGTATGCTTTTTGCTAATACATCTTTCGGGGTTTTTATACCTGTTTGGGTTGGAGAACCTGCGCCGGGAAAATTCGGAGAGGTGCAGATTTTAAAGGCTAGTTGGGCGTGGTTTTTCGGAGTTTTGAACAGTGGGTGCCCTCCTCTAAATGCAAAGAGAATTGGATCTTCTTTCCCCCTCGTCCCCCAATCCCTACAGCTTCCTCTGTGTCGGCCGACGGCCTCAATTCCACCCTCATTTTCTCTCCCAAAGGGGTTTTTCCGCAGAAGCCAACAGAATAACGCCACTTATTCCTGCTCGCGGCAGAGGAACTGCCTCATCGATCGGACGAACCGCAACAGGTGCCAGCATTGCCGGCTGCAGAAATGTTTGGCGCTGGGCATGTCTCGCGATGGTGAGTCGCCAACCCAAGAAACAGGGGGAGGGGGAGGGAAAGAAAGGGGAGAAAATAAAGAAGTGTCAAAGGGTGTACAGAGCTCTCTGTTTTCTGCAGCTGCAATGTCATATTCATTCCTTTAAAATTCTGCTTTATCACCTATAATGTTTTATTATGTTTTTATATATGCTGGAAGCCTCCCAGAGTGGCTGGGTCAATGCAGTCAGATAAATACTGTAATAACAGTCAGTCCTTTTTTTCCCTAAAAGAAAATAATGTTTAGGGATACTCGCGTTTCGACTCAAGAAAACCACCGTTTTGTAGTTCAAATCGGGGGAAATAAGTACAGCAAATGGACAAAAGTATAATAGTTGTAGTAGTAGTAATTATTATTATTATTATTATTAAATACCCTGCCCATCTGGCTGGGAGGCTTCCAGCAAAATATTAGAATACAATAATTCATCAAATATTCAAAGCTTCCCTAAACGGGGCTGCCTTCAGATGTCTTCTACAAGTCAGATTGATGCACAAAATATTTAGGGGTATGCGTACCCCTGCATCCCCCCCCCTGAAAAAAGCACTGATAATACTACTAAAACTACTACTACTAATAATAATAATCTTATTATTATTATTATTATTAACTAATATTATTAATATTATTATTAGTAACCAGTATTATTTCCATCTTCAAACCCCGATATTGCAAAAAACAAAAGCATGATTGCAGGATCATTTAGTCCTGCGTCTTGCAGCCGCCAATCAGAAACTCTCGGAAAGCTGGAAGACGGGAAGGGGGCATCCACTCAGAGCTTGTTGGCCCAGAGGAGAACCCTGATTTTTTTTCCCCTGGGGAAGGGAAGGGGTCTCTGCAGCCCGCTTGCGGGAGGCCCGCTGTGCTCAGACACGGTTTGACCGGTTTTCAGCCCCACGCTGACCTCTCCTCCTCCTCCTTCCTCCTTCTCTCTTTCTTCCCCCCACCCGGTGGTCTCGCAGCGGTCAAGTTTGGCCGCATGTCCAAGAAGCAGAGGGACTCCCTCTACGCCGAGGTCCAGAAGCACCAGCAGAACCAGGAGCAGGGCGGCGGGTCCAAGGACGAGGCAGAGACCTTGTCGAGGGTCTACACCACGAGCGTCAGCAGCGGGGTGTCCGAACTGGATGACATCTCCATGCTGTCAGACGGCTTCCTCTTCGACTTCCCGCTGACCCCGGAGGGCAGCGGCGGCTACTATAACCTAGACCTGTTGACGTCCGCCCAGCCATCGCCGGACCAGTCCAGCATCGACGTCAGCGACGCCAAGCTCATCAAGCAGGAGTCCATCTACGAGCTGATGCTGGAGCCCAGCCTCTTCCCCCACAGCTCCCTCGAGGGCGGACCCTTGGCCTCGGACGTCTCCAGGATAGAGATCGGTGAGTACGCGGGGCCATCCGATCGCCAAGGATGGAGTTTTAAGCAGATTCGCCCCGTTCCCAATGCACAGGTTACCTTTGCGTTCCGAGATTTGCGCTTTGACCGTTTGACATGCTTCTTCTTCTCTGACGATCCCTCGTAGCTGAGTAAGATTGTAAGATAAGATAAGATTGTAAGAGTAAGATAAACACGGTTTTAACAATGAGTTCGTAAGTGACTGTGGAGGCCAATTCTGGATCCCCATGTCCTTCCACAGTGAGGACATAGGTTTCCAGGCGGGAGTTGATCCCAGTGAGGGTTTGCCAAGCATGCCTTCCTCTTAGCACATTTCTCCCTTGCGTCCTGAGTTCGAGTGTCTTCAAAGCCCACGACACCTTTGGTCAAGGCTGTTCTCCAATTGCAACGCTCGCAGGCCAGTGTTTCCCAATTGTCGGTGTTTATCCTACATTTTTAAAGATTTACCTTGAGAGAGTCTTTGAACTCCTTTTGTTGACCGCCAGAATTACGCTTTCCATTTTTAAGTTCGGAATAGAGTAGTAGCTTTGGAGGACGATAATCAGGCATCCGAACAACATGACCAGTCCAACAAAGTTGATGTTGAAGAACCATCGCTTCGACACTGGAGATCTTTGCTTCTTCCAGTACACTGGCATTAGTTCACCCAACTGACATGCAGCGGCGCCAGGGCTCCCAAAGTGCTCTGACATGCAATAGTAAATGGTATTTGAAATTTGGATTTGGGGGAAAAATTGCCGTCAGGTTTTGTGCGCCAGGTTGTGACATGCAATAGCACTAGGGCCCCCCCAAGTGTTCTGACATGCAATAGCAGATAATACTGGGCAGCTGCCCTTCAGTTAGAAGTTTTCGCGTCTGACTTGGGTCAGAATCCAAAGGGATACTGTGCTGAAATCTGGATTTGCAAGGAAAAAACTTGCCTTCGGTTTTTGTGCTCCGGGTTCTGGGCTCGGACATGACCATGATGCGGATCAGTTAGATCGGCTCTTAACCCACTGCCCTGAATTTTGTCTACACCAGACACACTCTGAATACAGCTTCTCCCAGGATGTCTTGAGATCTTTCTTTGGCATCAGGCTATCTTTAGGTTTCAGTATTGTGCTTTGCCAATTTGACATGCAATAGCATTAGGAATGTCCGATTTCTTTGCAAAAAATAAAATAAAATAAAATGATTTTTTGCACGTGGCTCGGGAGGTCGGTATGGCAGAGTCGTAGGGGGAGAAATCCTGACGGATGTTGTGTGTGCCTTCCCTCCGCAGAACGCCTGGCCCAGAACGTGGTCAAATCCCACCTGGAGACGTCTCAGTACACCGGCGAGGAGCTGAAAAGATTGGCCTGGATGCTCCACTCCCAGGAAGACATCCGGAACATGCAGAGCAAGGTACGTGCCGGCCGCTCGCCTCTGGCGAAGCTGAGGGTGCTCAGGGGCGACTAAGCGCCGCAACCATGCCCGCCCTCCGGCGCCAGAAGTTCCTTTCATCATTGGACCACAAACCGTGGCATTTTTATGATAACAATTTTAATTAAACTTTCAGTTGCCATCCAATGATAGCCAAGAGAAAGCGTAATTAAATTAGAAAACGTGATCTTCGAGATTTCCGTGCGTTTGGATCATTTATTGTCAAATTGGAGCGGCAATGCCTCTTTTCCATTCCCATTTCCTTTTCCAAACCCTGCTGGGGTGGCTACTTTATATTATTTCATAAAATGTACACACTGCTCGACTGTAAAAAGAGAGAGAGGAAGAACCTTCAAAGCGGTTTACAAAACGGTAAAATCAATTAAAAAACAAACAAATGCAGCCGCGCTTTGAAAAAGACAAAAGTTAAAGTACTAAAACCAACTGAAATCATTTGGAGAGATTAATCTCTTTCCACGTTTAGAGGCTCCTCACCCTCTGATGCCCTAAGACAACAACAACAACAACAACAACAATTTATTTATACCCTGCCCATCTGGCTGGGTTTCCCTCTGCCACTCTGGGCGGCTTTGAAGAAAAGATTAAAAACACATTAAAACATCAGTCATTAAAAACTTCCCTAAACAGGGCTGCCTTCAGATGTCTTCTAAACGTCAGATAGTTGAATATTAATAATTAGTGTAATAAAGTGTAGCTTTTGTGTCGATTTGGCATGACCAATACACCCAGGGGGCAGGGGAGGGGGGTGGAGAAAGCCGCCCTCTCCGTCGTTTGTCCCCAGCAGAGGTAGACTGCTCTTGCACAAGGAGGTTCCATTGTAACTGTCCCGCGCTGGAGGTGCCGAAGAGACTTGTTGGGGCCTCAGAGTTTGACCCTCTCCCCCCACACACCTTCCTTTCCATGTCCCGTGCAGAGCTGTGAGGCCATGTGGCACGAGTGCACGGTCCAGATCTCCAATGCCATCCAGTATGTCGTGGAATTTGCCAAACGCATTGATGGCTTCATGGATCTTTGTCAAAACGACCAGATCATCCTTCTCAAAGCAGGTGAGGGCTGGCGGATGGACTGGCAAGTCTCGACAATGGCGCCCGCTTATTGCAAACCATGGATAGCTTTCAGAAATGTTGGAGTGGATGGAATAGGACATCCCTATTTCCATGGGAGAAATGTTGGAGGGGATGGAATAGGACGTCCCTATTTTCAGGGGAGAAATGTTGGAGGGGATGGAATAGGACGTCCCTATTTTCAGGGAAGAAACGTTGGAGGTGATGGAATAGGACGTTCCTATTTTCACGGGAGAAATGTTGGAGGGAATGGAATAGGTCATCCCTATTTTCAGGGAAGAAACGTTGGAGGGGATGGAATAGGACGCCCCTATTTTCATGGGAGAAATGTTGGAAGGGATGGAATAGGACGTTCCTATTTTCACGGGAGAAATGTTGGAGGGAATGGAATAGGACGTCCCTATTTTCAGGGAAGAAACGTTGGAGGGGATGGAATAGGACGTCCCTATTTTCAGGGGAGAAATGTTGGAGGGGATGGAATAGGACGCCCCTATTTTCAGGGGAGAAATGTTGGAGGGGATGGAATAGGACGCCCCTATTTTCAGGGGAGAAATGTTGGAGGGGATGGAATAGGACGCCCCTATTTTCAGGGGAGAAATGTTGGAAGGGATGGAATAGGACATCCCTATTTTCACGGGAGAAATGTTGGAGGGGATGGAATAGGACATCCCTATTTTCACGGGAGAAACATTGGAGGGGATGGAATAGGACATCCCTATTTTCACGGGAGAAATGTTGGAGGGGATGTGTACATACAGGTAAAGAACTACTTACCTTGAGGAGCCACTTTGAGCTCCTGGGAGGATAGCTGGATATAAACATAAATAAAATGAATGGGAGTGGGGAATAAATGTTTTTTATGATATACTTTTTAGAGTTTTAATGTGGACCAGTTGGGGAGTTCTTTTTTATAGCCTGTAAATCAATTAGATAAACAAACAAACAAACATTCGTAGAGTCTAAACTTCTTTTTATTGCCTTCCTTCCTTCTTTCCCATTCCTTTATTCCCAAACAAAATCTGCCTCGTTCTGATTTCTTCCGCCTCTTCCTTCCCCTGGGGGTTCAATTCCTGTGATTTGTGGTCTGCATTCCTTTCTGCCCGCCAACCTCCCCCCTGCTGCCCCCCCCAATGCTGCCCCTACCTGGGGGACAACCAAACCTTTCCTCCTCCCTCCTCCTTGCCTCTTCCTCCGCTGCCGTTTCCTCTCTGCGTCAGGCTGCCTAGAGGTCCTCCTCATCCGAATGATACGGGCCTTCAACCCGCTGAACAACACGGTGCTGTTTGCGGGGAAATACGCCGGGATGCAGATGTTCAAGTCTCTCGGTAAGAATCAGGGGTGGGAGAAGGAATCTGGCTCCGTTTAGGAAAGCCCGTCGAGACATGTAGACTGCGTTTCCCAGCGACCCAACCCTTCTGCTTTTCCTCTCGCCCCAGGCTGCGACGACCTCGTCAACGCCATCTTTGAGCTGGGGAGGAATCTCTGCCGGCTGCAGCTCTCCGACGAGGAGGTAGCGCTCTTCACGGCCGCCGTCCTGCTCTCTCCAGGTGAGCAGCTCGCCCGCGGCGAACAGAGGGCGAGAAGGGGGCTTGTCGGAGTGCTGAGCAATTTGGACCGATTGGTTTGACCCAGCAGAGTTAGTCCTTGGCTGTTGGCCGGCAGATGACCACCTAGCATTTATTACGACAGTCGTACTCTGGAAGGCAAATGGAATCCGTTCCGGAAGTCCGTTTGACTTCCAAAAACGTTCGGAAACCAACAGGCGGCTTCCGGTCGGCTGCAGGAGCTTCCTGCACACAATCGGAAGCTGCGTCGGATGTTCGGGTTCCAAAGAACGTTCGCCAACCGGAACACTCACTTCTGGGTTTGCGGCGTTTGGGAGCCAAAACGTTTTGACTCGCAAGGCTGCTGAAAACTTGTCTATTGAGAGTTCATCGCAAGCTCATGGATGTTTGTGGTTAACCTTTTTGAAACGCTTTCGTTGCACGGTTTCTATCTAAATGACATAAAAGGATGTCATATAGAGGGGGGAGAAATGTTGTTTCCTGCTGCTCCGGAGAAGCGGACACGGAGCAATGGATTCAAACTACAAGAAAGAAGATTGCACCTGAACATTAGGAAGAACTTCCTGACAGTAAGAGCTGTTCGGCAGTGGGATTTGCTGCCAAGGAGTGTGGTGGAGTCTCCTTCTTTGGAGGTCTTTAAGCGGAGGCTTGACAGGCATATGTCAAGAATGCTTTGATGGTGTTTCCTGCTTGGTAGGGGGTTGGACTGGATGGCCCTTGTGGTCTCTTCCATCTCTATGATTCTATTGAACGTTGCAAATTTTAGGATTTAGCGGGATGGAAATATTTTTAAGGAAAGAAGGACTTTAAAGGTTCAGTGTGGAATGCGGCCCTTTCGCCTGATCTTGCAAAGTGCATGCTCTGGTTATCTCTCGCTTGGACTACTGCCATGCGCTCTAAGTGGGGCTGCCTTTGAAGGTGACCCGGAAACTGCAACTAATCCGGAATGTGGCAGCTAGACTGGGGACTGGGAGCAGCCGCCGAGACCATATAACACCGGTCCTGAAAGACTTACATTGGTTCCCAGGATGTTTCCAAGCACAATTCAAAGTGTTGGTGCTGACCTTGAAAGCCCTAAATGGCCTCAAAGACCCAGTATACCTGAAGGAGCATCTCCACCCCCCTCCTTCTGCCCAGACACTGAGGTCCAGCTCCGAGGGCCTTCTGGCAGTTCACTCTCTGCAAGAAGCGAGGTTACAGGGAAGCAGGCAGAGGGCCTTCTCGGTGGTGGTGCCCGCCCTGTGGAACGCCCTCTCACCAGATGTCAAAGAGAAAAACAACTACCAGACTTTTAGAAGACATCTGAAGGCAGCCCTGTTTAGGGAAGCTTTTAATGTTTAATAGATTATTGCATTTTAATGTTCTGTTGGAAGCTGCCCAGAGTGCCTGGGGAAACCCAGCCAGATGGGCAGGGTATAAATAAACTGTTATTATTATTTTTGAATGGTAGAGTTGAGAGGGGCCCCTAGAGCCATCTAGTCCAACCCCACAATGCAGGAATCTCAGCTAAAGCATCCCATATCCAACCTCTGCTTAAAAACCTCCAAGGAAGGAGAGTGCCCTGCCTTCAACGGGATAATGGCTCTTGAAAGTTCTTCCTTTCATGTGTGGTTTTCCAGGCCAAGTTTTGCAACCCAAGTAATCTGATGTTTTGTTCCTCAGACCGTCCCTGGCTCTCCGAGTCCAAGAAGGTGCAGAAGCTCCAGGATAAAATCTACTTGGCTCTGCAACATGAGATCCAGAAGAAAAACGGCAACGAAGACAGGCTCTCAAAGGTAAATGTGGGGAGGGGAGAGGGGCATGTTTGAAATGGGGCAGAGAAGGGGGCAGTTTCAAGGTTCCTCTATGGGGAGAAACAGAAAAAACTGCCCCAATATTACAGGAGAGAGAAGGCAAACTAGATTACTTAAGGGTTTCCCAACCTTGTGCCTCCAGATGTTTTGGGACTACAACTCCCATCATCCCTAGCTAGCAAGACCAGTGGTCAGGAATGATGGGAGTTGTAGTCCCAAAACATCTGGAGGCACAAGGTTGGGAAACACTCAATTAAGGCTTTATCTTGCAAGCCACCTGCATAAAGATGCAGAAAACAGGGAGGGAGGCAAGGAGGTCCAAAGGTTCAGAGTAATCTTGTAATTTAATGTTTGAATTTGTCAGAGATGAAATGTGTAAAAGTGTGAAAACTTAATTTAAAAAAAGTATTTTTAATTAAAAAAAAACAGAGAAAAACCAAAATGGACTAAAAGGCACAATGAGGGTTAGCACATCTGGCTGCGAACCAAAACGTTGGGGGTCCGTTCAGGGGCTGGGGGCCGGACTCCTACTTTACAGGGGGTTGGGCTGGATGACCTTTAGGTTCCCTCCCGGCTTTGTCCTGCTTTGATTCTATGATCCCTTCCTCCTCCCCCCCCCCACCACAGATTATCTCCAAACTCCCATTGATGAAGACCATCTGCAACCTGCACTTGGACAAGCTGGAGTTTTTCCGCCTCATCCACCCAGAGATCGCCACGAACTTTCCGCCTCTCTACAAAGAGGTCTTCAACTCCGAGCTCCACTACAGCGGCGGCCGGGAGAGCTAAGACGGCCCAAATCCGGAGGGAGAAAACTTTTAAAACTTTGGAGGACGGCGGAGCCGAGAGACGGGGAGGTGGGGCGTTACGGATAACAATATCTCTTTTTTTAATTTTGAAAAAGGACACACACCCCCTTGCCCACCGCCACCTGGGAGGTTTGTTTTTAAACCCAGCGGCCGGCCGCAAGACCTTTCCGGGGCCGCATTCCCTTCCGCCCGCGGTCGCTCTTGAATGTAATAGCACCTTCGACGGATGCTCGGAAAAGGAAACGGCCCTTTTTCGTTTTTTGCGAAATGAATGTGAAGCAAGAAGCTGCGCTGTGTGTTAACCTCTCCCGTTTTTATTTGCCGCACACCAACATCCACACGGAAGCACGCCTTCGCATGTGCCGTGAAACTTGCGGGTTCCATAACCGTTTGTATAGTACTGATATTATTATTATTATTATTATTATTATTATTATTATTATTAGGCGGTCCCTCGTTCCCCCCCCCCCCCCGTTTCAACGACACGGCACGGATGGAAATGGGGGCCGATGGGGAAATCTGTGACACCGCAGCGTATTGTGGTAGCCTTTCGTTTTGCTCTGGGGTTCCCCCCCCCTCTCCGAGCGCCATGGGGCAGCTAAAAACACAAACCAGGAGGGCTGGACCCTCCTGCGTAAACGAAGGGGCGTAAAACAGGGACCAGTCGATCACACTCTTATTCTGGTCGATGGCCAGTATACGGAACAGGAATCTCCGACGCTTCCCTTTCAGAGACTTAGTGCTGCTAGCAGGATAGAGCGGCTGGGGAAACCCAGCCAGATGGGCGGGGTATAAATATTATTATTATTATTATTATTATTATTATTATTATTATTATTATTATTATAGGGGAAAGGGCCTCTCAGGGACGGGGCGATTGGCAGGAGGGTCTTGCCACTGCCAGATGCAAAGATAGGATGGCTCAGTCGGGCACGAGACTCTTGATCTCGGGGTCGCGGGTTCAAGTCCCACCCTGGGCACAAGATCCCCGCCTTGTGGGGGTTTTCGATTGGATGACCCTCATGGTCCTTTTTGAACTCTGCAATCCCATGGTTCTGTTCTTGGGTGCGGGGGGATAATCTGGAAAACGAGCCATAGAGAACCCAGCGGGTTGTGTTCTGTGTTTTCGCTGCTCCTGATAGGCCCGTTGCCCGTTGAAAGCGCAGGGCAGAATTGGGACCGCGGTGCTGCTTTTGAGTAGAAGGTAGTGGGACACAGCCGTGGGGCAGTGACCAGATCTAGCCCCTGCCTTCTCGCTAAGCATGCTGGTCATTGTTTCGAAAAGTCAGCACAGTGGTCCCTTGGTTCTCAAACTGAATCCGTTCCGGAAGCCCGTTCCAAAACCAAAGCGTTCCGCCACCAAGGAGCGCTTTCCCATAGAAAGGAATGCAAAACGGATTAATCCGTTCCAGGCTTTTAAAAACAACCCCTAAAGCAGCAATTGAACAGGAATTTTACTATCTAACGAGGCCATTGATCCATAAAATGAAAGCGATACACAATATACTGCAGTCACACAATCAATCTATCAATCAGTAGCTGAACTGGGTTCCACACAGTCACAAAAACGAAACAAAAAAGCCACAAAAAGGAAAACGCAAAATGAATAGCAAAAACACGGCAGAACTCAGTGTAACACTCAAAATGGAAGTGTGGCACTCAAAACGGAGCACGCGCGGCTTCCGAAAAAGGTTCGCAAACCGGAACACTTACTTCTGGGTTTGCAGTGTTTGAGGACGAAGGTGTTTGAGAACCAAGGGAGCACTGTATGGCCATTTCCCCACTTCTGGGCCTTTTAAAAGGAAACAGGAGTCACGCCCTGGGACTTGGGTTGCGATAGGTGCAGATTTTCCCGGATATGTCCGGGATTTTAAATTGCGGAAATAGCATCCTGGGTGGAACATCAGAAAAACCCAGCGAAACGTCCTAGTTTAGAACCAGGAAGTTTTGGGTGAATTCCCCCAAGGAAACTCGATATGTCCGGATTTTTATTTTTTATTTTTGCTTTCTTGAGCTACGGCAACCCTAGAGATGTATTTTTCGTGCGGGGTCGGAGAGGCCCTGGGAGGTTAAAGCATGGTGCTTTTATATAAAAGGGTTTGGGGGTTTTTCCGCTGCGGGGCGATGTAGTTCCCAAACACCGCAGAGATGTGTCGGCCGAAGCAGCGTTCGAGGGGAAAGGGGAACGGTTTATCCTTCCCCACGGAATCGGCGAACCCGTTTTTGGAATGGGGTTGTGGCGAAGGACCCCGGAGGGGGGGGTGTCTTCATTTCATCCGCCATGAGTTTGGGAAGCACTTTAAAGACGTCGTGTGAAGAGACCGACCCGGGGCGATGGATCCCGACTCTTCCCCAATGCTTTTGCAAAATGCACTTTACTCGCTCGCTATCGCGGGTCGGATCGGAGAAGGAGACCTCCCCCCGCCCCTGCCGCCCTCGAGTTGTGTTTGACAATCCCCAAAGAGAGAGAGAGAATATGTAAAAATAATAATAAATCTGATTTTCTTTCCTGTTGACTGGCGATACAGAAAGGGCAGTGCTAATACTTGCATCCTGAAAAATGCACTTTTCCCCGTGAGCTCAAAACTCCGGAGGTTATAAATAAAAGACTACACAGGGTTCGTATATCGGCCTGTTGTGTTGTTCAAATGAGAGGTGTCGCTGTGTTGGGGTGACCCCCGATAAAGGGACCGGTAGCTTTTCTCCCTCACGTTCCCTTCTTAGCACACAAGATCCCCAAACCAGAGTCCCGTTCTGAGCAATAAGGGTCGTGTCTGGGGAAACAAAACCGACATAAGCTTCTGGTCCTCATGAGGATAGACTTGAAACAGAGTGGGGGCTCGACTGGTGGGGTAAGGGAAATACCAAACAAAACACGCAGTTTTCTTCCCCCCCCCCGGCCCACCCAAATGGTATGCTAATAAATGACTCAATATAAACACACACAACACAAATATATATGTATTTTTTTCTTTCTTTTTAAAAAAGGAAGCTTAGATGTGTATTTATCACCTCTAGAAACC